>NW_027269302.1:0-1413097 GCF_023055355.1 Agelaius tricolor
CAATACCCATTATCCCCAGAAGGGAGACGAGGATTAAAACCAGAAATAGAAAGGTTGTTGAATAATGGATTGTTAGAACCCTGCATGTCTCCCTTCAATACTCCCATCCTACCAGTTAAAAAGCCAAACGGCACCTATCGATTGGTGCATGATTTAAGGGAAATAAACAAGCGAACTGTAGCCCGGTTCCCGGTGGTGGCAAATCCTTATACCCTCTTGACTAAACTGGGGCCTGAGAATTTATGGTACAGTGTTATAGATCTCAAAGATGCCTTTTGGGCATGCCCTTTGGCTAAAGAAAGCCGGGATTATTTTGCATTTGAATGGGAAGACCCCGATACGGGAAGGAGACAACAATTAAGATGGACGGTACTCCCTCAAGGATTCACTGAGTCCCCTAATCTCTTCGGGCAGGCTTTAGAGCAAATTTTACAGGATTACCAAGTGGGGCCAGGGGTTACATTAATCCAATACGTAGATGATCTACTCCTGGCGGGGCAGCAGGAAGAGAATGTACGGAAAGAAAGTATTAAGTTATTGAACTTTTTAGGATTAAAGGGATTGAAAGTCTCCAAGGCAAAACTACAATTTGTCGAAGAAGAAGTAAAATACCTAGGCCATTATCTAAAGAAAGGAGAGAAGAGAATAGACCCCGAACGAATACAGGCGATTTTAGCATTACCAATTCCAAGAAATAAGAGACAAATCAGGCAAATACTTGGACTAACTGGTTATTGTCGACAATGGATTGAAAACTACAGTAGTAAGGCGACTTTCTTGTATCAGAAACTTACTCAAGAGGGACTCCTAAAATGGGATCAGGAGGACACCGAAAGGCTGCAAGAGCTTAAAGAGAGCCTAATCCATGCCCCGGTATTAAGTTTACCTAATACTAATAGACCCTTCTTTTTGTTCATAAACGTAGACAAGGGGGTCGCATATGGGGTCCTTACTCAAGAATGGGCAGAGAAAAGGAAACCGGTGGCTTATCTATCAAAGATCTTGGACCCAGTAAGCAGAGGATGGCCTACGTGCTTACAAGCAATTGTAGGATGTGCTCTTTTGGTAGAAGAAGCCCGGAAAATTACATTTAATAGCAGCCTGAAAGTGCTGTCCCCCCATAACATACGGGGAGTCTTACAGCAAAAGGCTGAAAAATGGATCTCAGACGCAAGGCTTCTAAAATATGAAGGAATATTAATTGAGGCTCCAAATTTAACTCTAGAAACTACTAATATCCAAAATCCAGCTTCCTTCTTATATGGAGGACCAGAAGAAGCACTAACACATGATTGTATAGTGACTATAGAAGAACAGACAAAAATCAGACCAGATTTGGAAGAAGAAGAATTGGAAAAAGGAGGAAGACTGTTTGTGGATGGATCCTCCAGAGTAGTTGAGGGAAGGAGAAAATCAGGATATGCTATCATAAGGGGACCCAACCTGGAAGTGATAGAATCGGGACCCCTTAGTGGATCCTGGTCTGCCCAAGCATGTGAACTATATGCTGTACTACGAGCCCTGGAATGGTTAACAGGAAAAGATGGGACTATTTTTACGGACTCGAAATATAGCTATGGGGTAGTCCATACATTTGGCAAAATATGGGAGGAAAGAGGACTAATAAATTCACAAGGGAAAGATTTAGTTCACCGTAAATTAATATTAGACGTGCTCAGTGCCCTACGAAAACCCCGAAAAATAGCTATAGTTCACCTGAAAGGTCACCAGAAAGGACTGGATTTGAGAAGTAGGGGAAATAATGCAGCTGACCAGGAGGCTAAACGGGCTGCCCTGAGACTCCTCACTTTGCAGGAAAACATAGAACACTCCCAAACGCCAGAACTTGACCCCGACATCAAGTTTAATAAAGAAGAAGAGAATAAAATACAAAAACTAGGAGCTAAAAGGGATGCACAAGGAGCATGGAAATTAGCAGATGGCAGAGAAATAATACCTAGAGCATTGGCACATAGATTACTGACTAAGATACATCAAAAAACACATTGGGGATCACAGGGACTGGTAGATTATTTTGCTGCAAAGTATGTGAGTGTGGGAATCTGGGACATTGCCAAACAAGTAACCAGAGGATGCCTAATTTGCTTACAAGTAAATAGAAAAAATTTGAGAAAATTACCGGAGGGAGGCCGACCGCTAGCGAAAAGGCCTTTCTCCCACATTCAGATAGATTTCACCGAGCTCCCCAAAGTAGGGAGAACCAAATATTTATTGGTCTTGGTGGACCACCTAACACATTTTGTGGAAGCCTTCCCAACTGTAAGAGAAACAGCCAAAGTAGTTACGAAAATATTGATGGAAGAGATAATCCCGAGATACGGGGTCCCAGAAGTCATTGACTCAGATAGAGGGCCGCATTTTATTTCCCAAATTACCCAAAACTTAGCAACAGCTCTGGGCATACGGTGGGAACAACATGCCCCCTGGCATCCCCAGAGCTCTGGACGAGTTGAACGAATGAATGGGGAAATAAAAAAGCAATTGACCAAACTGGTAGCAGAAACCAATTTGACCTGGGTTAAATGTATTTCTCTAGCGTTGCTAAATATAAGAACAAGACCTAGAGCTGATTTAGGGGTATCACCCTTTGAAATGATGTATGGGATGCCGTATAACCTAGAAAATCCTAACGAACATCCTGTCATTAATGACACATGTACGCAAAAATATTTGGTGGAATTGACAAAGTACAGAAAGGCATTATGGGAAAAAGGTATGTTAGCACAATGGCCTCCTTTAGATTTTATCTTACACCAGGTACAGCCAGGAGATTGGGTGCTCGTGAAAAGCTGGAAAGAAAACCCCTTGACTCCAAGGTGGGAAGGACCGTTCCAAGTACTCCTCAGCACAGAAGCAGCCATACGAACCGCTGAAAAAGGATGGACTCATGCTAGTCGCATAAAAGGACCGGTAAAACCCCCTCACAGCTGGGAGGTTTGCAGTCTCCCGGGAGAAACCAAATTAAAGCTGAAACGAACTAATAAATGATTTGGATAATAATCTGGGTTGGAGATAACCATTATCTCCAAACCCACCTAATAGGGAATCGGGAGGCTCTTGGATATTGCAAACTCTTAGAGGACGAGTTGAGAAAGCCCTACTTTAAGTCCCCAAGATTAGAACATAAAGGGCACCCATGGGAGGGGGAAAAAGCACAAAACAAAGATATTAGGTTAAAGTGTAACTGGTTAGATTGTGACTGTCACCCCCTTGTATGCTTTTCCTGTAAATTGTGTCACGAACCTTGGTGGTCTCATTGTCGGAGTGGTAGAACACCTAGGGGAATTTGCACGCCGTGCTATGAGAAAGAGAGGAGACTAACTTCTATCATTCTTAGTAGCAGAGTTGCTACGGGGGAGGTAAAGCTTGGATCTGACAAGTGGTGGGAAACCTTTTCCAAAGGGGTAAATCCTGATCGGTTCTGCTACCACCCTAACGAACCGATCCCCTTTCTCCTGGACATCCTGGAAGTGGTGTGTCGGAAGAAAGCCCCCAATTTGCGGCGTGACCTCTCATTAATAAAAGCTGATAACTGGGCCGCCATGCTAAAAAGTGGAAACGGGAGGTTTATCCGGCTCCTGAAGAATACCCCTGCTGCCGAGAAGATGGCAAACCCCGAGGCTCGCAGCAACCGAGTCGTCAGGCGAGGCAGAGAGGTAATAACCAGTGGAGTCCATCGGAAGCCCCGACCCCCATATGAGATGTCCAGGAAATGTTGGCTGTCCTGCCCCAGGCTTGGTAACCCACCACTGGGGAAACCAAAGGTAAAATTCAACCTGAGCTCCGACAATGACAGCCCCAAATTACAAGCCTTAATTCTTTTCTGGTGAATTGTAACAAGTTCAGGGGCAGAAGGGTATTCACATCAACCCTTCAAATGGTCACTGATTAGATGGGAAGACCAGTATGTTATCCAGACCAAAATCACGTCTGGCGCACCCAGCTTTTTATGTACTTTGTGTGATTTAATACCTGTAAATCCATGTTTAAATCAGTTTGGATATTATTTTTGTCCAAGCTCAAACCCGGGAAAAGGGTATTGTAACTATCCAGGACACTTTTACTGTGCTTATTGGGACTGTGTATCAGTAAGCTCCTTTGGGGGGAACGAGGACGGGTTTATCAGAACTGGATGGGGTCCATACGGGTGTACACAGCCCACTTCCACATATACCCAGAAAGAAGGAGGGTTAGATGGAACATGCAATATGATTTACATTAATGTGACAAAACCACATGACCAAGTCTGGTTATTAGGGAAAATGTGGGGAGCCCGATTATGGGAACCAGGGACAGACAGAGGGGGGCACTTTATAATCCAAAAGACAACCGTGCCACACGACCCCGAACCAATTGGACCAAACCAGGCGATAGCTGGAGAACTAACGCTAGGAGAAAATAATGGAAATGAATCAGAAACAGCCCCAACCACTAGTCTTCCAGAAATGTATAAGCAAAACTTTACTGATTCGACCCGAGGACCTGAAAACCCGGGAGAAGGGGACTTGTGGAAAATATTACAGGCCACTTTCCTAGTCCTGAATGAGACCCATCCAAATCTAACTGAGGAATGTTGGCTGTGTTACACCGTAAACCCCCCGTTCTATGAAGCCCTAGGGGTAACAGCAAAAAGCAGACGAGTAAATGGGACCAACCCAGCTAGGTGCCTATGGAAAAAAGAAGGAGAAGAATCGAGAGGGATAACCTTGGCAAGGGTAACGGGGAGAGGAAGATGTATAGGACGAGTACCAGTGGAAAAACGACATCTATGTCAGGTTATGGGGAATTTGAGTGACCCTAAGAAACCTGCCAGCTGGATACTGCCAGCAGCAAATACTAAATGGGTCTGTAACACTCTCGGAGTCACCCCATGTATAAATATAGACCGATTTAATGAATCCAGTGACTTTTGTATTCAAGTATTGATAGTACCCAGAGTCCTTTACCACCCCGTAGAGTACGTTTATGAACAATATCAAAATATAGGACCCCACATAGTGAAACGGGAAATATTCACAACCTTCACTGTAGCAATGTTACTAGGAATAGGTGCAGCCGGGACAGGAACAGGAATAGCCTCACTCATACAGCAACACCGAGGATTCCAAGAACTAAGAGCCTCTGTAGATGAAGACCTCAGGAGGATCGAAACCTCCATCAAAGACCTCACAGAATCATTAGATTCCCTAGCAGAGGTAGCCTTACAAAATCGAAGGGGGTTAAATCTATTATTCCTGCAACAAGGAGGACTATGTGCTGCTTTAAGAGAAGAATGCTGCACATATGTAAACAAGAGCGGAATTATATGGGACTCAATGGCAAAACTAAGGGAGGGGCTAGAAAGAAGACAAAGAGAAAGGGAAAAACACCAAAGCTGCTATGAATCTTGGTTTAACTATTCTCCTTGGCTTACAACTTTATTATCAACGATAGCGGGTCCACTACTTCTCTTACTATTGGGACTCACGTTTGGCCCTTGTATTTTTAATAAATTGATTAGCATTGTAAAAGGCAGATTAGAAGCTGCTCACCTTATGCTCACACGAGCAAAATACAGAACCTTGAAGATGGATGATCCAGAAGAATCTCTGGAGCTCAGCAAAAGGGAATTAGAGCGTTTTGACGAACCAAATTGAGTATCAAAACAAAGGGGGGATTGAGATGAGGGACTACATTTTGTTCGTCACGAAAAAGAGACCAGTGTGTTACAAGAGTTGTCTGCTGACTATTTCTGTACTACTTCATGAGATATGAGCCACAAGGATACCAGGGAAGGGGCTGCAGGAGCCCACACATAGTCCCACGCAGCAAATGGTACAAACAGATAACTCACAGAAATAACGACCAGGGAAAGGCTGGGGAAAGGGCAGGGGCAGATAAACACCCAGCAGGGAAACCTTTCCCGCTGACAAATGGTACAAGCAGATAACTCACAGAGATAACGACCAGGGAAAAGCTGGGGAAGGGGCAGGGGCAGATAAACAGTCTGCAAGGCAGGACATTTGCTTGCTTAAGCTTGATAGGGCACAGTTTGCAAGGCAGGACATTTGCTTGCTTAAGCTTGATAGGGCACATATTGCGTTAATCATAAGATTTTGGTAATTTTCCACAGAGAAGTCACCAAATAAGGACATAGGGTGAAGAAGAGCGGCTGAGGAAGACTCCGCAGCCTTTATCACCGACCACCAGGAGACAGAAGGATGACCCCCTAGCAACAACCAGCGCAGGCGCAGAGAACTCCGAGATAACATGGACTCCTGAAGGATGGAGAGGATAAAAGGACTGAATCAGAAACTAGTTGGTGCGGCAGTAGTGGAGCGGAGACTCCCCTGTCGCCCAGCGCTGAGCCTTTGCTTACGTAGTATAACTGCTTCAATAATTAATAAATTCTTTGATTGGAAATTACTCGTTTTGAGTCAATTTTATAACAATGGGGTGTCCAGGGGGTCCCTGTGCCCAGGAAAGGGGGTGCACGGGCCCCGGTGTTGAGGAAGGTGGTGGGTGGGGGCTGTGGAAGGCAGGAGTGGGGGTCCAGGGGGTGCTGGGGTCAAGGAAAAGCGGGGGCTGGGGTGTCTGAGAGGGGGAGGGCCGGGAAAGGGGGTGCGGGGGGGCATTGGTGCTGCATGAGGGGGTGCAGGAGGGTCCCCGTGCTGGATAAGGGGGTGCAGGGGGGGTCCCTGTGCCTGAGAACGGAGGGTTTGGGAGGGTTCCAGTCTCAGATATGGGGGTGCACGGGGGTCCTGGTGCAGTGGAATGGGGGTTCAGGGGGTCCTGGTGCTGTATAAGGGGATGCAGTGGGGTCCCGGTGCCCAGGAATGGGGGTTCAGGGGTGCCGGTGCCAGATAATGGCCTGGCTGGGATCTGGTGCTGGGAAAGGGGGTGCAGGGGGTCCCAGGGCCAGATAACGGGATGCACTGGGGTCCTGGTGCCCAGGAATGGGGTTCCGGGGGGTTCCATTCCCGAGTTCCGGGGTTCAAGGGGTCCTGGTGCCTGAAAATTGAGGTTCAGGGGGTCCCGGTGCCGGATAAGGGGATGTAGTGGATCCCGGTGCCCAGAAATTGGGGTTCAGGGCGGTTTCCCTGCCCGGGAATGGGGGCTCAGGGGGTTCCAGGCTGCAGATAAGGGGGTGCAGGGGTTATCGGGGCTGAGGAAGGGGGTACAGGGGGGGTCCCAGTGCCCCAAAATGAACGGTCAAGGGGGGTCTCTTGACCCCCTGGAACCCCAGGGGACCCTCCGGGATCCCCTGGAACCCCTTCCAGGAAGCGCCGGCAATGAAGAACTGGGGGGACACCGAAATTTGGGAGATCTGGGGGTCCAAAAGCCGAGGAAAAGGGCGGGTCTGGGGTCTGGGAAGGACGAGGTGGCCGGGAATGGGCGTGCAGGGCGTCCCAGAGCACTGACGGGGGTGCGGAGGGATCCTAGGCCCGAATTAGGGGGGCCAGGGGGGTCCCAGTGCCCAAAAATTGGGGTGCAGGGGGTTCCCGTGCCGGGGAATGCGGGTTCGGGGGGAGTTTCCTTCCAGGAATTTGGGATTCAAGGGGGTCCCGGTGGCCGGGAATTGCGGTTCCGGGGGCGTTGGTGACCAGAAATGGGGATTCAGGGGGGTCCTGGGGCCACATGAGGGGGTACAGGGCGGTGCCAATGCTGGGCAAGGGGGTACAGGGGGGTCCCTGTGCCCAGAAATGGGCGCTCAAGGGGGTCTGCGTGCTCAGGAAAGGGGGTTCAGGGGGGTCCCAGTGCTGAAAAAGGGTGCTGAGGGGGTCACAGGACCGAAAATGGGGGTTCAGGGGAGTCCCGGTACCCGGGAATGGAGGTTTAGGGAGTTCCCGGTGCCCAGGAATTGCGGTTCAGGGGGGTCCCGGTGAACAGAAATGGGGGTTCAGGGGATCTCGGTGCCAGATGAGGGGGTACAGGGGGGTCCCGGTGCTGGGGAAGTGGAGTGGGGGGGGGGGGGGTGGCATGACCCAAAATGGGGGTTCAGGAGGGTTCCCCTGCCCGGGAATGGAAGATCAAGGGGGTCCCGGTGCCCGGGAATTGCGGTTCAGGGGGGTCCCGGTTTCGGGGGGTCCCACTCACCTTTGGTCGCGGCCCCCGGGTCCCCCAGGAGCCCCAGGAGCCCCCGGAGCACCCCCAGCCCCAGCGCTGGGGCCATCGCAGCCGTCCCCGATCGCGGCTGCAGAGACGCGAAAGCGAAAGTGCCCGAGGGAGCGCGGGGGGAGGGGGAAAGGGCGAATTCCAGGGAATTCACCTGGATCCCCTCCTGGCACCCCTCTGGATCCCTCGGCGATCCGTCTGGGACCCTCCAGGGCCGCGCCCTGCGGGACCCCCGGGCCGGGCTCTGCTGAACTCCCGGCCCTGCGCTCAAACTCTGCCCGGACCCCACTGGGCTCGGCCCAAAGCCGGGCAAGCAGCGGGAGCAGCGGAGCCAATTTTTGCTGCGGGTGCGGGTCCCACCCCCGGCGGAGCAGGGCTGGGCGCTGGGACCCGATCCCTGATTCCCAATCTCCTTCTCTCTCGCTCTCTCTCTGCTGTTCTCTCCCTTTCCTTTGGGGGATCATAAATCCCAGAGCGGCCGCAGAGCCCCGTGCCCAGGCCGGGTTTCCCAGCAAAGGGAGGCTGGGGCTGAGGTGCCCCGGGCTGGCCGGGAATGGGGGCCCGGGGCTCCCTGGGCTCACGGAAATGGGGGATCCAGGGGCTGGGAGAGGAGGATACCCGGGAAAGGGGGTGCAGGGGGGTGTTGGTGCAGGATAAGGGGGTGCAGGGGGGGTCCCAGTGCCCGGGAATGGGGTTGGGAGGGGGGGGTGGGCAGCAGCTGCTGGAGAGAGACTGGGACAGACTGGAATGGACTGGGACAGACTGGGAAAAGAACCCACTGGGAGCAGAACTGAGGCAGCAGAGATCATACTGGGATATACTGGGACCACACTGAGGGCTACTGGGAACATGCAGGGGACAATTGAGATTGGACTGGGAGGGACTGGGAATGGTTTGGATCATCCTGGGACTGACTGGAATCATACTGGGAGTGATCAGATCTGTAGTAGGGGTGAAGAAGAGAAACTGGAATAATGCAGGGAGCAACTGGGATCATACTGGGAGCAGCTGCCCCATGCTGGGATCATACTGGGATCATACTGGGACTGATGGGGTGACACTTGGAGTGACTGGCATAGTACTGGGAGTGTCTGGGAGTAACTGGGATCAAACTGGAGGTGACTGGACTTATACTGGCAGCAACTGGGACCACAGCGGGGGCAAATGGCATCGGGTAAGGTGTGACCGGGCTCATCCTGGAAGTGCCTGGGGCCACACTGGGCTCTTACTGAGAGGGACTGAGAGTGAAAGGAACCATACAGGGCATGACTGGGAGCCGCTGGGACCGTGTCGGGGGCAACTGGGATCCTACCGGGAGTGATTTGGACCATACTGGGAGTGACCGGGAGCCACCGGTGAGGCGGCGGCGGAGCTGGGAGGCGGCCGCAGCGCAGGTGGGAGCCGCGCTGGGTTGTGCGGGGGCTCGGGGCTCGCTGCGGGCCTCGGGGGCGGCAGGGGGCTCAGGCGGGTTCCTTGTGCCGTGTCCGGCCCGTGGTGCCGCTGCCGTGAGGGCGCTGCGGGAGCGGCTGCCCGCGGTCTCCTTGCGGCCGCTGCCTCGGCAGGAGCCGCTGCCGGAGCAGCGCTGGCTCGGCCCGGTTCCTGTGGCTGGCACAGGGGCGGCTGCCCCGTGCCCGCGGCTGTGCGGGGAAATTCACGTGGCCGGAGGTTTCCGTGCCCCGAGGAGACAGAGGAGTCCTGTACAAGTGACTTTATTGCTGAGCAGAGGGAGAGGCCGTGGCGCATTTGCCGTGCGCTCGCTGCCATTGTTGTAGTTCGCAGCCTCCTTTTTATCCTCATTTTCCCGGCTCATCTCCCTCTCCCTTTGCCCACTGGCTGAGGTACTTGGAAGGTTCAGACCTCCCGATCTGCCAACTGCACGTCCTCGTTAATGTGCACCCCCACTTTTGTAGAACAGCCGATATTCACGGCTCTGTTAAGTCTTTTTTGTTCTCGACGTTCAGGAATTTAGCGGGACTTTCTGTGAGCAGCAGTCCATGTTAATTAATAACATTTATTGAAGCTGGTGGTTTCGCCCGTTACTTCCTTATCTACAAGCCCCTGGCCCCTCACTCAGCTGCTGAATGAGCTGCACTCTCAAGGTGTGGAGCATGGTAAAAAGGTGAGAGGTGCTGTAGCACATCAGAGCAGAAGCAGCATTCGTTTAACCCATGGTCTGCCAGGGAACCACAAAACCATGTCCCATTCCCATCCTTTCCACGTTTGGACTGGTACATGAGCTGCTTTTTTGTTTCCTTTGTTATCTGTTTCACCACTTTTGCTTTGTCTCTATTTGCCAAGACCAGTTGGAGTCATTTGATTTTCCACAAACTCCTCTTTTCTCTGCTAACAGATGATCTGATCCCATCCCATGGTGAAATGTTGTGTTCCTCATTTCAGTGGATTGCTCAGCAGGAAGGTCAGGAGCTGGAGCTGTCTGGGTGGTTATTCCGAGGACAGCTTGTAATCTAATGGTGGCATTGAAATGAGAAATGGGTTCTGTGGCTCCTGATATGAATTGGTTTGGGTTCCCAGGGGCTGGTCCATGGTGTTGTAGGATTTGTTCTGCTGGCCGTTCATCTTCTCCCCATTTTTGGCCGCTCTCTCCAGCCAGGGCTGCATCAATTGACCATTTGTCTCTAATTAAATCATCAAATACTTGGATTCCCAACTGATTTCCCGGAACTTGTGGGAGCAAGAACATCTCAGTGCTCTAATCCACCCCATATAACATAGACAGTGACAGCACACGTTGGAGTGGGCAGAGGGATGATTCCCCCCCATTTATTTATAGTGAAGTTTTCCCAACATTCTCCATTTGCTGTTTCCCTGTGCAGCTTCACCCGTTTCTCTTGCAGGGTCAGATATCCTCACCCCGGGCTCTGCCTTGAGCTGTGCAAATTCCATCAGTGCAAGCAGGCAGAGCTCGGGGTGAGGGGCAGGGGGAATCAGCCCAATTCCTGCCCCAGGCAAGAGACCCAGGTACATTGGCCAGGCTTTGCCCAGCAGGGTTCATTTGCATTCCTAAAGCTCCTCTCCTGGCTGACTAGAACCAAAGCTTCTCTTCCAGGGCTGCCATCTGCTGAGTCACATGTGGCCCCCGGAATCTGCCTTTTTTTAAAAAAGTATTAACTATTTAAGAATTAAAAGTATCACGGTTAAAGCTCTTCAATTTTGCAAAATGCAACATAAAGGCGAACATGGAAAAACCCAGACCAAAAATTGATTCTCACCCTTCTGTCCCAAACCTACCTGACAATATAAAGTAGGATTATTATAAAAAATGATTCTCATGTTGTAATCTTATCACTGAAACTGTAGGGAAAACAAAAACTCTCCAAGAATCTCTTTAGTGTGAGAGAGTCAAGGCATTGCTTGGTTCTGGCCAGGATGGGCAACAGAAATACTTTCATCCACACATAGCCCGGCTGTGCAGAAAAAATCATTCCATGACATGTCAGTTTTACCCGATTTTTCCTAAACTTTACGTAGTCTGAACCAATCTAAATCCACTGCTTTAATGTTCATTGCTTCCAAGTCGTGTAAGTTTTTAGTGTTTGGTTTCCTATTAGACCCGGATTTCTTCCCCTCTGCTGTGAATTCCGCCCACACTCCTGGATTTCCTTCTCAGCCTTTTCCAGACCAGGTGTCTCCAGCTGTGCGGGGGCAGTGTCTGGGGTAGCTGTTGGTTGCTGTTTGCTGCGGGGCGTTGATGTTTTGTTGCTGGTCCTTATCTCTGTGGGTGTCTTTTGGGCTATTCCCAGTCTGTTCGGATGTTAAACTCGTCTCCATTGAGTGGTGGAGATGAGTTTAACATCCGAACAGACTGGGAACCCCTTAAATAAAACCTTTAAAATTTCTTTCCCAAAGGCAAACCTTTGAGTAGAGAAACCTTTCTGAGCAGAGAAAGAAGATTTAAAAGAAGCAGGATGGGTACATTTTGCAGCAATGCAGTCGCAGTCAGCCCAGAGTGTGGGTGTGAGTGAGCCCCAGGGTGGAATTGTGCCGCGGTGCTCCCCAGCAGCTGTGGCAGTGCAGGCCCAGCCAGCGCTGGAGCTGCAGCAGCGGCAGCGAGGCTTGGCCGCAGTGGCTGGAGGTGCCAGGGGAGGGTGGCCAGGATTCCCGAGGGTTTGAGCAGAGGATCTGTGGGCAGGCCCAGGGGCTTGGCCCGCTGTGGAGCCCTGGCTGCTGCTGCGTTGCCTTCAGGGCAGGCTCAGTGGGGCTCCCATGGTCCTGCTGCAAGCGGGAAGTGCAAATCTCCGGGGCTTCAGAGCCCCTGAGGCCAGGCTGAGGGGTCCCCCCGTGCTCAGCTGTGCTGGCGGCTGTTTCTGGCCTCAGGGACACTTGGCGTGGGCCCCTTGGCCACCAGTGGTGCTGCTTTGCACTCCTTAGGCAGGAGCCGATGGCCTGGCTGGGTGTTGGCAACAGCAAAGTCCCAGGGCAGGCTCTGTGCCAGCCCAGCTTCCTGGGGGAGAGATTCCACAGGAGACAGGATTCTGGCTACAGCCTGCCTTACATTTACATCCCTTATTTCCACCCTGCACTAGGTGGAGAATTGCCCAGGTAAGGAATTCCAGACATGAATTCCAAGGGAGATAATTGAATATCTGCCTTGGGTCTGGCTCTTTTTCTTGCCAAGGCCAATGGCAAAAGCTGTACCCATGGCATCTTGGTTTCTATCTCCGGCTTCCAAAGGTGTTTCTTTATTTCCCCATTCATTCTTTCTACCCAACCCGAGCTCTGGGCTTGCCAGGGGTTATGGAGGTCCCATTGTATTCCTAAAGCTGCCATAACCCCCTGAAGGGTCTTTCCTGTAAAATGAGTTCCCCATCTGAATCTATTGCTTCCACAATCCATTATCTTTGAATTATTTGTTTTAGCAAGAGGTTAATAAGTGATCCAGTGCTTGCTGAAGCAGTCAGAATTGCTTTTGCCCCCCTGTTAGGTGCCATGGTGTCAGCAGAAGATTTTGAAGCCTTCCTGCTCAGGGCATTTCAGTGCCAGGCTCTTACAAGCACCCACAGCTCCGCGGGTTGAGCTGAGCATGGGGCGGTGACCTGCGCTTTGTCTGATTCCCCTTCCTTAATAACAGCCTGTCTTGTAGCTCTTTTCCCTTCTGCTGCCCTTGCAGAGCCATCCACAAACACATTGTCTCCCTCAGGCCAGGGAATGTCCCATCAATCTCTCCCAGCCTGGCTCGGGAGCTCTGTCCCTTGAGTGCAGTCCTGGGTTCCTTGCCAGCCCCTCTCCAGGCTGTTCAAACAGGAGGCTGGGTTAAACCCTTGCCCTGTCCTCAGTTCTGAATCCTCCTGTGCCACTGAACAAGTTTCATACTTTAATAACCGAGCCCTGCTCATCCATTGAGAGGCTCTTTTGGTTGTCAAAGCTTTAACTTGATGCCAGACTTGAACTCTAGGAGATCCTCCTGTTGTCATCAGTTTTCAGCCTCTGCTCCCACGGAAGCTGTGGCTGCACAATTCTGCAGACAATGAGGCTGCTCTCTGGCCACTGGGTTAAACATTTTAGCACAAGAATTCCTTTGGCAAGACCCTGTTTAACGTCCACCTATAATTCAAATTCTTTTTCCCTGTCTGGAAGGCCCAGGCCACTCGCCTTAGTTAATCTTAATTTTAACACTTGAAAATTCTGTGTTTCCTCCTTGTGTCCATCCATCCAGTTTGTTGACTGGCAAGATAGGAGTGTTGTAGGGAGACACCCTTGGCTCCAAAAGCCCTGCCTTTAACAGGGACTCAATACCAGGCTGTGAGCCCTTCCTTCCCTCTCTTGGAACAGGGTAGTGCTTGTCCTGGTTGCTTTAATTTGTAGAGGCTCCATATCTAATTTTCTGTATTTCCCTGGGGCTGCCCACACTTCTGGGTTCACTTCAGCATAGGCCTTGTCAGACTTTTGACACAGAGGTACAACAGAACTAGCCTCTGTATCCCTTTTTACAGTATTAAAATCCAGCTCTCAAACTCCTTCCTAGTTAATTACAATCACAGGAGGAAGAAAAAGAAATTCATTTATTTCAAACCTATCCCCCACAGCTTCTAATAGTGGTTGAACAAATCATACCTGCTCATCTTTCCCACTCATTCCCTTAAAAATTAAAATATTCCTTTACTATTTTCCCCTTTAGGTCTAAGATTCAGAGCAGATTGAGAGGCCCCTGTGTCCATCAGAAAATGCCTCCTCTCAATGCAGACCCACCTGAATGTTCTCAAGGGCTCCAGTGTGGAGGGTCCCTGGTGTGATGGGAGCTGTGACAGCCCTGCCAATCCATGTCCATCACGGGCTGGACTTGCTGGTCCTGAGGGTGCTGCTGTCTCTGCTTGCAGTGTCCTTGTGCCCTGCAGCTGGAGCCCTGATTCCTTGCCAGGGGCTGTTTGGGTGGGCTGTGCCCTGCCGAGGAGGGCAATGCCTCTGCCGGGTGCTTGTGGCCGAGCCGTGCCCTGGGTGCTGGGGCCCCCTTGGGCCCTGGGGCTGATCCCTCAGGGGCTGTAGGAGCTCTGCCCTGGCCTTTGCCTTCAGCTTGGCCTTTTGCTGCTCCCTTCTTGCACTCACCTGCTGGGCCTTTGTGCCCAAGTGCTGCAGGGCCTTCTTCTGCCCCTCCTGCAGCCCCCCTCAGTGCCTGTGGGTGCTTGTCTTGCTTTACAAGACAGGTGTCTGCTTGGGAAGGCAGAAAAAGCCCCTCTTGGAATGGAGAATGCAAACCCCCTCCCTCTTAATTTTTAGGATAGTGAAATCAAGGGGCTCTCAGGCAAAGATATGGGATTAGGAATAACGGTTCTTTCCTAGTGTGTATAATATAATAATAGTAGTGTGTATCAACAGCTCCGGCAGTGCCAACAAACAGAGCCCGGAGCCGGTCCCGGCCTTTCGGCTGCGGCGCTTTCCCCTTGGGTGCAGTTCCGGGCACGGCCGGCAGGGGCGCCGGTGGCTCCCGCGGGGCGGGGCAGCGCATCCCTGCCATGGGAACCTCTCTTAACGGCAACAGAGCAATCCCTTCATCTAACTCTTTCACTTTTTTACCTTCTGTAGCCTTTCTCCCGTGTTTTGAGAAAGAATTTGGAGAGGGCTGCCTTTTAACTGAGCTCCTCGTGTTTCGATAAGGTGCTTCCTGTAGAGAGAGGGATTTTCCCTGAACAGCCGGAGCTGTGGTTACCAAGGGGACGTAACTCAGAGCAGGAGGGGTCAGGGGAGGATATCCCGCCGAGGCTCGGTCGGAGTGTGGGCAGGGTGTGCTGCCGGAATCGCCAGAGGGGGATCTTCCCGTGGAGGCCGAGCCGGAGCGTGGGCAGCCCCCACATGGCTTCTGGCGGCTGATCCGGCAGCTC
Organism: Agelaius tricolor; assembly: GCF_023055355.1. Lineage (NCBI taxonomy): Eukaryota > Metazoa > Chordata > Aves > Passeriformes > Icteridae > Agelaius > Agelaius tricolor. The sequence goes on from NW_027269302.1 coordinate 15,450, forward strand.
CCGGCAGAGAAAAGGCAGGTGGGAGACCCCGGCAGCAGCAGCGGCGCTGCCCAGCGCAGCTGGCACGGGCAGGGCAGCCGGGGATGGGATGGCTGGGACCCGCCCTCGGTGCGGTCGGCGCGGTGACCTCGGCCCACGCGGCAGGACAGAGCAACCCCATCTTGCCCAGCATGGCCGGCAGAGCGGCCGCGGGCCGGGCAGTGGGGCCAGGGCACACAAATTCACCGCCAGCGCCGGGGCAGGTGGAGCTGCCCTGGGCAGTGAGCCCGCACCTGGGATGGAAACCGGGGCAGGCGGAGCTGAGGCGGGCAGCGAGCCGGGACCCGGGACAGGCGCCTCGGCCGCCAACGGAGGGGGCAAGAGCTGCAGAGGATCCCACTCTCTTTCTGACTTTTCCTCTTGTTCCCCTCCCTTTCATTTCCCCTTTTTATTTTCTTGGTTTTTTCCTCGGGTGTTTCTGATACTTCAAAGATTTTTATTCTCCTAAAATCTCCTGTCTAACATATGGCATATTCTCTTTCTTCTAGATTAAATGGGTTTTTTTCCAAATAAATCCAGAACCTAACAAATCTAAACTTCTGCTTGGATATTTTGAAATGGTCGACGAGCTAACTCATGACCTCCTAATGTTGTTTTTCTCATCACCTTTTTATTTATCCTTTGGCAAATTAAGCATCTTTCAGTGACTTGCTTTGCTACACCAAAAATCCCAGTGCACCCAAAATTCCTTAAAAAATGATCACACAAAGCTTGAGTACGCCAGTGGGGTTTCTGATGCACGTCTTCTAATCTTTTCCTAGTAAGCACATTTTATTAAGTAATTGTCTTCCATGTAGAAGTTTCTATTTCCCAGATTTATCTTGTTCATTTCCTATCTTGTTTAATTCTTTTTTCTCGGCTTCCCTAAACTTTGGAATTTTCAGTTTTTCCTCGTTTGGAGTTAATATTAAAGAAACTCTTTCAGCTCCATTTCCTGCTGCATCCTTAGCTTTGTGATCTGCCCCCAGTTTGCCCAGTTTGCCTCTCCTTTGGCCCGGGCCGGGTTCCCCCCGCCCGCAGCGGCTGGGAGCAGCCGAGAGCCCCGCGCTGCCCATGCCGACCTGGCCCGGCTCCATCGCCGCTGCTGCCGCGGGCTGCGAGGGCTGCGGGAACGGGGCACCGAGGGTGTGGCTGCTGCTGGGGGAGGAGGAGGAGGGAGGGAAGGGCAGGGATGGAGGGGGAGGAGGAGGCGGGTAAGGGGGGAGGAGGAAATGGAGGAGGGATGGAAGGGGCGGGATGGAAGAGGAGCAGGAGGTGGGGATAAGACAGGGGAGGAGGAGGAGGGGGGATGGAAGAGGAGGAGCGGGAGGAGAAAGAGCAGTGAAGGAGGCGGGGTTAGGGGGGAGGAGGAGAAGGAGGTGGAGATAGGACAGAGGAGGAGCGGGAGGAAGAGGAAGAGGAGGGACAAAGGCGGATCAAGGCTGAGCTGAGGGAGCCACGAGGTCTCGATCCCTGCCTGAATTCGCAGCCCCCACCTGTGGGATCATCGCCCCCCCCCATGGCGCAGGTGAGCGGGGAGGGGGAGCCAGGCCCGGATGTCCCGGGGGGTCCCTGGGTTGGGTTTTTGGGGGGATGTTTGGAGAATGGAGAAGTCCAAGGGTGAGCGGAAAAGGCCCCTCGGGGGGACATCGGGGGGTGGCGGTGGCGGCTGCGGGCAGAGGCAGCCTGGAGGAGCAGAGCCCTGTGTGCCCCAGGAGGCCAAAGTGGGGAGGCCAGAGAGGGGGGAGCGCTGCCATTGGCGGGAGCCTCAAGAGCCTGGAGAGGGGCAGGGGGGACTCCTTGGAGCCGCTGCAGCGCAGAGCAGAGAATGAGGGGAGAAGGGAGCCCGGGAGCCCAAAGAGCCCCGGCATCCCGAAATGGGGAGAGCCAAGAGGGGGCAGTGCGTCCCCAGAGACGGCCTGGGGGGATCTCGTTGCCCTTGCCTGTGGCACGGAGGCAAATCCCATGCTGTCCTTGTCCTTCCTCGCCCAGAGCAGGAGCTGAGCATGGAGAGCAGGGAGGACAAATGCCTGCGGCAGAACCTGGTGGCAGAGGCCGTTTTGAGCGGCTCCACGGCGCAGGAAGCCAACGGGGAGGAAAAGGCCCGGAGATGCCGCACGAGGAGGGGCTGCAAACGCAGATGGCGGGGACCTGAGGGGGAAAGAGGCAGCCTGGGCCGGGAAGGCGGCCAGAGATGGAGGCAGAGCTCGGAGCTGGTGCTCCATGAGCAGCTCCATGATGGGAAGAAGCCCCACATGTGCGTGGAGTGTGGGAAGAGCTTCAGGTGGAACTCCGACCTGATCAGCCACCAGAGGATCCACACTGGGGAACGGCCCTACGAGTGTGGGGAGTGTGGGAAGAGCTTCAGCTGGAGCTCCAACCTGATCGTGCACCAGAGGACCCACACTGGGGAGAGGCCCTATGAGTGCTCCGAGTGTGGGAAGAGGTTTCAGACCGGCTCCCATCTTCTCCAGCACTATCAGAGTCACACAGAGGAGAGGCCCTTCCAATGCCCCGACTGTGGGAAGGGATTCAAGAACAACTCCGACGTTGTCAAGCACCGGCGCATCCACACTGGGGAGAGGCCCTACGAGTGTGATAAATGCAGGAAGAGGTTTCAGACCAGCTCCAGGCTCCTCCTGCACTATCGGATTCACAGAGAGGAGAGGCCATTCTGCTGCCCCGACTGTGGGAAGGGATTCAAGCACAACTCCACCCTCGTCACCCACCGGCGCATCCACAGTGGGGAGAGGCCCTACGAGTGTCCCCAGTGTGGGAAGAGCTTCTCCTGCAGCTCTAACTTGACCCGACACCAACGGAGGCACCGGTAAGGGAAGCCCTGCGAGTGCCCCGAGTGCGGGAAGAGCTTCGTGCGCTGCTGCAGCTCCATCCCCCACTGGAGGAGGCACTTTGGGCACAGCCCTGGTCACTCACATTCCCTGTGATCCATGTTGGGAACGCTCCTGGCTGCTTGTCCGTTGGTTTGGCCTGAATTTTTTTCTCTTCTCCATCTATCTCTACTCCAAAATCCAAGAGGGATGGATCTGTCACCTCAAAGCCACTCAAATCCCACTGAAAATAACGGAATTTTAACCCAAAAAGGCTCAATCCTACCTCAAATTCCTTGTTCCCTCCTCAAAAAACCTCAATCCCATGCCAAACTCTCCATTCCACAGCCACCAGGGTGAGATGGGGTTAGAAGGGGATTGGGAGAAGTGGGATCCCAATTTGGAGCAATGGGATGGGGATTGTGTGGGCCTGGCTGTGTGGGATGTATTTGATAGCAAATAAAACTTTCAGAGTTACTGATTTCTGTCCCGTTCATTTTCAGTCAGTTCTGTTTGCAGAGTGCCACCTTCTCAGCTGATTCAATTCCTATAAAAATCCCATTTTTAAAATCATCTATCCCAAACAATCCAAAAGCCAATATTGCAATAAAACCACCCACACACAATTAATTTTTTAAAAACAATTTTAATTTTTCAAGAGTACTTAAGGATGTTATTAAAGTTTAATTGTTTGGTTGAAATGTCTGAGAAATTATAGTGGTGTTTGGTTTTGTGTTTATATATTTGTAATATGAATTGTTTAACTAAGAGGTGTTAGATTGCTTGTTAGTTTCTTTAGATATTTTTATCTAAAGTACATTAGTCATCGAGTTAAAATTTTCAAAAGGTATTTCTTGATATATAATTTGTTTATTTATATGCATTGGTAATATTATAGTAATAGTTATTTTTGGTTTGAGTTTAATCATAGTTAGAGTATTGTAAAGAAGAGTTGAGATTTTTTTTTATTATAATTTATTTAATTTCAATTATTATTTCTTTGTTTATAATTTTATTGCAATTTGTTGAGGGGATAGGAAGGAAGTTCAAGGGCAGGAACATTTTTTCCTGGCTGGGAACTGGAATTCCAGACCCTGGGAGTGTGTGCAGGACCCCACAGACTGGGGTCAAATATAGGCTGGGATGAAATACGGACTGGGATCAAAGATGGGCTGGGATCAAAAATGGACTGGGATCAAATATGGGCTGGGATCACCTGGACTGGGATCACATGGACTGGGATCCTGTGGGTCAGAACCCTCCAGACAAGGATAGCCTGAAATGGGATCAAATATGGACTGGGACTGTATGGACTGGGATCCCAGGGACTGGGACCATATGGATCAGGACCACACAGACTGGGATCAAATATGGGCTGGGAATGTTTTTTAAAGTAACTTTGTTCTATAGTTTTTATTTCTGTTGTTAATTAAGCTCAGTGAAATAGCTGCTTGTGTTAAACTGCCTGCTTGAATGGGATAACATCCAATGCACACGGGATGAGGACACCTGTACAGATCTGCCAACTATCAGGACTCCCCGTCTGAAGGCAGAGTGCACCAAGGCCCAAAACCTGGAGGCGATAAAGAGAAGGAGCCAAAACCACAGCCAAGAAACACACATGCTCTGAAAAGGCAGACCCAGGGAGGGGCCATGTAAAATCATTCTTGGAATATGTAAAGTAGTTTATGGATATGCATGAGGCTCTATGAATATGCACCAGGCTGATGTAAGGGGAAAGGTATTTCAGGGCAATGCAGATTCCTTGGCTGTGGTTTTAGTCCATTCTTATCACCTCCAGTTTTTGGGCTTTGGTCTATTCTGACTCTGAGAAGTTTAGGTTTTGGGATTTTTAGTATGTTGTGGATGGAAGCAAAATGGAGGGCACAGTGTTTCGTCCTGGGTTTCTTCTTCATGAGTTTGGGTGGCTTTTTGTAATTGGGCAGAAATTCCACATTGCAGGCTCTTTGGGATCAGTTATTGGGTTAAAAGGGAAAATAATCTAGGTGTCAGTTCTTAGTTGGATAGTTTAGTCTTAAAAGACCTTGGAACAAGAGATTGTTGGCCATTTTGTGCCTTCTAATGAAAAGCTGCTGTACTCCCAGTAATAAAGCTGTTTTACTGATAAGAAATAATAAACACTTGAGTCTGAACATGAATTACTGTCTCAAGTGCCTTCAATCCAGAGCCAGTGAAACCAACAACTGGTACCCCACAGCTTGAGGTAGTGCCACGGCAGAACTTGTTCATGCTCTTTTCCCCTGGTGATTTTCTACTCCCGTCCAGACTCTGATAGCAAAGCCGTGCTGGTGACAAAAGATTGACCTTGGCATCCTGGGGCACTTTCTGGGTGGGTGTTTGAATCTGCTTTTCCAGGCCTCGGGCTGAGCAGGGTGAGGCCGAGGCCTGGGCCCCTCCAGGCGGCGCCGGGAGCGCCCGGGGCAGCGGCGAGGGGCGGCCCTGAGGGGCGGCACAGGGGGCATTTCCCCCGAGCGGGCGGGCGGGCGGGCGGCGGGGAAAGGCGCCCTGGGCACAAGGGCAGGCACAAGGGCCCCGGCTCTCTGCAGTGAGGGGCGGCACAGGGGGCATTTCCCCCGAGCGGGCGGGCGGGCGGGCGGCGGGGAAAGGCGCCCTGGGCACAAGGGCAGGCACAAGGGCCCCGGCTCTCTGCAGTGCGGGCGGCCCAGCGCCGATCGCTGCTCCCGGAGCCGCTGCCAGGGCCGGGTCTCCTCCCCGCCGCTGACCCTGCACCTGCAGCGCTGCCTCCGCCTCTGCCGGGCTCCCCGGCACGGACGGCAAGGACGTGGACACGCTGCAGCAGGGGCCCAGCAGGGACACCCAGATGGTGCCGGGGCTGCAGCTCCTCTCCTGCAAGGAAAGGCTGACACAGCTCGGCTTCTTCAGCCTGGGAAAGAGACCCAGCCTTGATCCAGCTGTGGCCTTCCAGTACCTGAGGGCAACACACAAGAAAGCTGGACAGGGACTTTGTACGAGGGCAGGCAAGGACAGGACAAGGAAGCATGGATCCAAATGGAGAGAGATTAGGTTTAGGTAAGGGATTCAGAAAAAAGACTCTCCTGGAACAGGTTGCCCAGAGAAGGTGGGCATGTCCCGTCCCTGACAGTGTTCAAGGCCAGGCTGCATGGAGCTCTAGACAAGCCGGTCCAGTGCAAGGGGTCCCCAGCCACAGCAGGGGGGTTGCAGCCATGGGATTTTCCAGATCCCTTCCAAGCCAAACCATGCCACGACTCCATGATTCTGGGATACTGCCCCTCCTCATCCTCTGGCAGAAAAAGAAACTTGGCCCCATGTTCCACACTACAGACCATGTCTTTTGGCAGCCTGCAACTGTGTCAACAGAGGATGAAAAGAGATGACATTACTGACACGATTTCCCTTTTCTACTTGAAAAGTAAATGCTCTGCTCCAGTCCACTCTGGCAAAATTGTCAGAAGAGGCAATTGTTCCCCATGAAAAGCTTGGTCTCATGCAAAGAAGAAAGAAGCCAGAAGCCAACAGTCTTCGTTATTGCTACATTGTTTTCTTTGGTTACTTCTCTAATAGGAATGACTTTGGGATGTGATTTGTTTGTTTCTCTCTTTCGTTCCTTGGGGCGCGCGGCGGCTCCTCCGTTGGGTTCGCGGGGGCAACGCAGGAACGGCCGCGAGCTCCGGCGGCTCCGCAGCAGCAGCAGCAGCAGCAGAAGCAGCAGCAGCATTCTCCTGATCGGTTTTCCACTCGACTTTTCACTCACTCCCCATCCGCTTCTCCCTCTCACACTCACTCTACTCCCGTCCCGTTCCGTCCTGTCCCGTCCGTGTTCCGCCTCTCCCAGCCCGGCTGATGCTGTGCCCCGCAAGGCGCCCCTCGGCGGGGCCGCCCCGTGCCCGCCCCTGCCCGGCCCGCCGTGGTTCCGCCTCGGCCGGGCTCTCTCCGTCCTGGCTGTGGCGCCGCTGGAAGAGCCGCTCGCTCTGGTGCTGGCGGAGCAGCGCGGGCTTTTGGCTGCGCCTGGCGTGGGCTCTGGCCCAGCCCCGGCCGAGGGCCCGGCTCCGAACAAAGCCCCTGCTGCCCCGCTGCCGCCCGGCTCCCGCCCCGTGGCCGACAGCGTGGCCGGCAGCTGCCCCGCAGCTCGGCAAGCAGCAGCGCGCCGGGCGGGCGGGTGCCCCGGGCAGAAGAGCGGCAGCGCGGTGCCGCCCGCACAGGCGGAGAGGCCTCCCCTAGAGCAGCTCTAGCGGCAGGGCCCGCTGCTGGGCAGCGGCGGCTGCGGCAGCGTTTACTCCGGTCCCCGCCTCGCCGATGGCGCCCCGGGAAGAGACGGGGCCGGCTCGGGGGGCGGCGGCGGGCGGCGGGCGATGAGCTCAGCCTGCCGCTGGCCTTAGCTCGCAGGCGGCCATCAAGCGAGTGTCCGGGAGCGCATCTCGGAGTGGGCGCGGCTGGGGAGTGAGCGGGGCCAGCGGGAGGAGCCGGCGGGGCGTGCCGGGCGGGGCTGAGGCGAGGCCCGGCAGGGCGGCAGCCGGAACACTGCGAGGGCAGCGAGCGTGGAGTGAGCGGGGGCCGCGCAGCGCCCCGGGCCGGGCCATGGCGAGCCGCGGCGGGGCCGAGCAGGGGCTGCCCGAGGCGCGGCGCAGCTTCGGCCCCGCTGACGGCATCGCGGTCCCCCCGCAGCGCAAGGGCGCCCTTGTGGCCCTGGAGCTGGCGCTGCTGTGGATGGTGTCGCGGCCTGGCTTCCCCGGCGTCGTGCGGCTCCTGGACTGGTTCGAGGTGCCCGAGGGCTTCGCGCTGCTCATGGAGCGTCCGCAGCGCTGTCAGCACCTCTGGTACTTCCTGCACGAGCGGCGGTTCCTGACGGAGCCCGTGGGGCGGGGGCTGTTCCGCCAGGTGCTGGAGGCCATGGGGCACTGCAGCAGCCGCGGCGTCCTGCACCCCCACATCAAGGCCGAGAACGTCCTCGTCGACCTGGCCACAGGCGAGGCAAAGCTCATCGACTTCGGCTGCGGCACGATCCTCCAGGACACGTTCTACACCCGGATGTCAGGTGAGCCCAAGCCGGGGCCCAGCCGGGCAGCGGAGTTCCCCCCTTGGCTGGCAGAGGGGGAAGAGGGAGGAAAAGAAGGAGGGAAGGAAGGAGGGGGAATCCATCTTCAGCCAGCTGCAGCCAAGTTGCTTTTTGGCAGGGCAGGGGCTGGCTGTTGTGGAACGGGAGCTGGCTGGGAGGGAGGGAGCAGCATGGGCCTGATGAGCTGCGCCCGTGTCCCAGAGGAACGCTGGAGTACAGCCCACCGGAGTGGATCCTCTTTGGCTGCTACCATGGCCAGCCAGCCACCATCTGGTCCCTGGGCATCCTGCTCTATGAGCTGTTCTGAGGGCACCTTCCTTTCCACAGCAACGAGGACATCGTCTGGGGCCAGCTCTTCTTCCTGTCCCGGGTGTCTCAAGGTGGGGATGCGCCTTCAAGGCACGAGGGGAAGAACAAACGGGGTTGGGAGGGGCGGCTGGCACATAAGCGTCCTGCTCTTGCAGCTGGTGAGGAGGTGGATCTCCTGGGCTTAGCTGGAGGAGGTGGCACCTGTGCCTCTGTGCTGGTGTCCTCTGCAAGAGAGGATCGATAGGAAGCTTTTGGCTGCAGCTCTGAGCACTCCTGGTGTGGCCTGGGCGCTGTGGAATGTGGGAGAGCACGGACAGGAGCCTTGTCCCGCTGAGCGGTGGATTCTGGTTTCTCTCCGCAGAGTGCCAGCACCTCATCAGGTGGTGTTTATGCATGGAGCCCACAGACAGGCCAGCACTGGAGGACCTTTTTGAGCATTCTTGGCTGCAGGAGCCCTGCCTGGCCCAGGAGACAGCAGAGATGCCTCCCTGTGCTCAGTAGGATCCAGGAGGCCAGCAAGCAGCAGCGGCACGCGTCTCGTGGCGCTGGAAGAAAACCCTGGAGCGTTTCCCTGTGGCCGCAGCGCAGAGGAGAGAGCGCAGCCGAGGAGATGCTGCTTCCGCTGGTCCCCACGAGCTGTGGAGGGAGCGGCTCCGTGCTGCCTGTCCCATTGGAGAAGTGGTGGCAGTGCGGTGAAGGTGCCACGGACTGGGACAGGGGAAACATCCCCCTGCAGCTCAATGGCATCGTGATGTCCCCGCAAGCCGAGGCACAGCTGGCGCGTTCTTCTGGAGCACGACGTGGAGCTGGGAACACCATCCTGGAGCTGGCCGCTGGCGGGGCAGAGCCGATTGGCTTTGGCTGCGGCCCCTGCCTGGAGGACACGCTCTGCGCCCCGATGGAATCAAGATGAGTCCCCAGCCGGCGCAGGGGCGGGGGGATGCTGGTGCTCCCAGGCACGGCAGGGCTCGGCCTGGCCACGCGCCAGAGGTTCCCCGCTCGGCGGCGCTGGGGAATATTAATTTTCCCTCCGGCCGCCGAGCTACTTTTTGGCAGGACAGGGGATGGATGTTGTGGAAGGGGAGCTGGCTCCTGGCCTTGCTGACAGCTTCTGCCAGCCAGCCTGGCACGGGCTGAGGCGGGGGCAGCCAGCCTGACAAAAGCATCCATCCATGTGGATGGGGGCGGCAGAGGGGGACGGGTTCCGAAGCCGTGCCCCAGCTGGTCTGCTCTGCACGCCCTTGAGGAAGGGGTGCGTTTACGGGTGGGAAAGGTGGGGATTTTCCCCACCTGTGGACAGGTTTAATTCTCACATGGAGTGGTCAGACCCTCCTCAGGCCCATGAAACGGTGACAGGCTTTGTGCTTTTTCTTGTTTCCAGGTCTTGTTTTGAATTGACTTTCATGCAATTGTTCTTTGTTTTTCCCAGGAGGATTACACCTGGTGCCCGGACCGGACGGGGAAGCGCCTGCAGCGTCCGTGGAGCGCGTCCAGTGCCAGCGCTGCCCCAGGGGCCACGGTCTGCAGGGACAGCCCCTTCCAGAAGGACGAGGACCTGGTTTGGGATCGGCTCCTCTCCTGGCAGCAGCTCTGCAGAGGTGGGCACCCAGCTCCAAAGCTCGGCTGGCAGAAGGGCTCTGGGCAGGCGGCAGCGGGCACACGGGCATCCCGCTCTTGCAGCTGCTGAGGAGGTTGCTGTGCCGGGATTAAGCAGAGGAGGTGGAACGTGGCCTGCCCCGCTGCCCTTCTCTAAAAACAGAGAATGGGTTGGGAGGTTTGGGCTCTGAGCACAGCCAGCAGCCTGGCCTGGGCACAGGCCATGGTGGGACAGGGGGACAGGAGCCTGCTGCCACTGACCGTGGCTCTCTGGTTTCTCTACGCAGGCTGCCAGCACCTCATGCCATGGGAACGGCACCGCTCGGCCTGCCAGGCTGGGAGGGCTGGAGGGTGGCTGGTGTTCATTTGCTGTTAAAAATAAATTGGGGTTTTTTGTCATTGTCATCATCGGAGCGTTTCTTTCCTCCTTTTCCAAGCTCTTGGCCTCCCTTCCTCCAGGGTAATCTTTTTTGTCCTTCCTCAACCGCTTGATGGCATTTGGCAGGGGGGGTTAAGCAACGTGAAAAATTCATCAACAGCTCCTGTTGCCAACTGCAGCAGCCCCTTCAAGAGCCCTGAGCTTCCACCAAGGTCAGTGTGTGCCTTGCAAAAGGAAGTGCTTTGCAGTGATGGGGTTGTTGCCCTGCTGCAAAAGCGGGGAGGAACTCAGAAATGGAAAAATGCCAATTTGGCTCAACCACCGCCCAGGTTCTTCATCTTTTCCCTCTTCTCCATGACAGGCAGGCAGTGCTGGACTCCAGTAAGGTTCAAGTTCTTGGTGCTCTCTGGCATCAAAGGGATCAAGTAAACTCTTGTACGCAGGGACTACAACAGGGCTGCTTGTCAGAACCCAGGAAATTCCTCTGGCTGCCCTGGAGGACTCGAGCCCCTGCCCAGGGTGGTCAGAGACCCTGGCACAGAGCCCAAGACCCCTGTGCCTTTGATTTAGCCCTTGGAAAAAACAAGCTTATATGAAGATTTGTGAGCCATGACACTTTAAGTAGAATGATAGTGAATTTATCCCAGGGTGGAAAATAGATTTTTGGGGGTTTCTAGAATGGGGCTTCAAGGGGCAAGATGGAGGAATCTGGGCTTGTCCATCCTTTCTCCTTCTTCTTGGCCTCCATCTTCTGCTGTGATGGTGGCACTTTCAGTTTGGTTTAGAGTAGAAGCTCACTGTCTAACATAGGTGATAGGTATTGGAAAGTCATTGTAAATATCGTACAGGTAGTTTTTAGGATAAAAAGATAACGCTGCCCTGGGGCAGGCAGAGTGCCTTAGACTGTGTTGCTGAGCGGACCTAGGCAGGACAGGAGAAAGAATTTTATAGATAAGATCCAAGAAACAACCTTGAGAGCCAGAAATGAAGAGCTCTGACTCCTTCTTCGAGCGCCGGGCTGGGAAAAGAGACTTTGGAACTTATCTCGGGCTCACTCTGACCAGCCAGAGACCCCGAGAGCATGAGTCCGTAAGACGAAATCTTGAAGGATTGGCTCCAAAACATAAATATCCTTGTTGGCCGTGTCTTCTTGACCAAGAAATCCTTCAAAGCTCTTGTAACTACAAGTCTTGCGGCCCTGTGAGCCATGCGGTGCAGATGGGAGCCCAACTCACCCTTCCTGTCTATGGAGAAGAGAAGAAAAAGCAAAGGCATCATCTGAAAAACTCAGAGGTCCGCTCTCTAGCTCCTTCCAAACTCCTTCAAATCGCCCAAAGTGTGATTTAGCTACAAATAGATGACAAGGACTCTTAGTGCTGGCTCTTGGACTCCAGAGCAGCTGCTTTAGAATCTTTCACAGAACCCTGTGTAGTTCTGTGGTGCCAGAAATGGATCATTTGAAGAAACTTTCCCAACTGACTTGCATGGAGGTTTGTTTGAAGGGTATTTGAGGAGAAAGGCTCCTGGCAGAGCTCTGGGCTTTAGCCTAGCTGTGTCCCGTGCTTATTGTGAAGTGTGCCATCAGCTGCAGGGCTTTCTGGGCTAAAACTATCATCAAGTCACTGGGGCTTGCTCTTTTTGGCCTCTAAAAGCTGGAGCCACTTTCGGGGCAAATTTGGAGACCTCATCTCTGGGAGGATGGAGCAGCTAGGATTTTCCCAGTTGCTGGGAATGGTTCTCCAGGCCATGGCTGTAGAACGGGGCTGCCCAGCAAGTGCGGATCTGCAAGATGAGAAACAATTGTCTTGGTTTGAAAAGAGAGGTGTCTGCTAAGGAAGGAAGAAGCCTTCTCTGAAATGGAAAAGGTCAATCCCCTCCCTTCAAATGATTCTCATTTAGAAATTCAAATGCTCTCAGGGAAAGATATGGGGATAGGAACTGAGCCCACAGAGCCAGGCAGTGTTTGCTGATGCTCTGAGCCCTTGCTAAAGATCCTGTGCGGGCTGTCTCAGACACCTGGGGCCAGGGATTCCTTCCAAGCTGGGCCACTTTGGCTGGGCCGGGGGCGGCCCCGGGGCAGAAGGCAGTGTGTGCAAGGGCCCTGGGTGGCACGCTGCAGCACGGTCACCGTGCCATGGAACGGAAGCCGGTGTCCAAGGCCCCTTTGTGACACGTGGGAAATAGAAGCTTGCCCGGCTGCTGGCAACACGCAACGGGGCACAACGGGACAGAGCGGTGCCGTGAGGAGCCCCGCACAGCGCACTCACTCCCGTCTGACCCGGAGCTTCTCCGCGGCGCTGTTCCTGCAGCTGAGCTCGAGGCCAGAGCACAGCACTCGCTGACCCGTGGCCTTCCTGAGGCTTCTATTCTGCAGCTGCCCTCAAGGGCAGAGCGTGGGACTTGGTGCCCCGGAGCTTTCCCAAGGCATCTCTCCTGCAAGTAGCTCCAGGCACAGACATGGAGCAGAGACCCACGAGAGTGCCCAAGCTGGCCTGGCTGGAGGAGGAGGAGGAGGAGGAAGAAGAAGGCCCTGGAGCTGCTCCAGCACAGGAGACAGAAGAGGTGGTGCCGTTCCATCCAGCGCAGGAGGGTGAGTGGCAGAGCTGGGCTGCAGGGCTGGAGCCTGCAGCCAATTGGCGCCATGCCATGCCATGCCATGCCATGCCATGCCATGCCATCCCCTGGGGAAATGCCCATGGACAGGAGGGAAGAGGGGCCGGGCAGACACCCCGCAGTGGCCGTGCTCCATCCCCAGGGGCCATCCCGGAGCTCTCCCTGCCTGGGCAGCGCAGGGCTGGGCTCTGTTCTCCGGCCTCTCCCGCAGCCCCTCAGCTCTGGCTGCGCTCGCTCTTTGCCAGATGCAGCCCTGGAGCGCACACAAGAGCAGGAATCCAGCCGTGGCCGCTTCCGCAGAACAGCGCAGGTACCTGCAGCCACCCCCACCTGGGCTGGGCCTGCTGTCCCTGCTCCGCCCAGCACCGTGTGTGCAGCACTCCATGCAACATCCCCGGCCTCTTGCCCTTCTACAGCTCGTCTGCGACTTTATCCGGAGCATTGGGCAGGAAGAGACCAGCACCATGGGCACAGGGCTCAGAGCTCACTCAGAGCTCCTCAGTCATGAGACCAGTGCCGCCCTGCTGGATTTGCTCCTGGAGAAGGCTGTTGCCAGGCCAGAACAAGTGAGCAGCCTGGGGCCAGGCTTCAATTCCCCCATGAGTCCCGTGGCTTCCCCAGCCACGCCTGCTGGTCCCTGGGAGCCTTTGAGGCCATGGCAGTGCGCTGGCAAGGGAAGCACTTCTCTGGGGACCCTGGGGACATCGCTCCCTCTGGCAGCTTTCCAAGTCTCCCCGTGCCTTCTCCAGGTGCCCGCCCTGGTGAGGTCCATTCACCGATGGCTCCTGGCCAATGATTCTGCCCAGCACAGGCTGGACAAGGCCCTGCTGAATCTCACCAGAGCACACCCGGGTGACGCAGTGGTGACGCTCCTGCGTGTGGCCCCGTCCTGTGACAGGTATGGGGCCCACCTGGCCAGAGGGCTCAGGCCTCCCCAGCCCATCACCCTGTACCGCCTGGCCCAGGTGTCTGAGCAACAGAGAGTTCCAGGGCCCTCTGGCTGCTGCCTTTCCCAGCCCTGGCACGTCAGCCCCCGAGCCTGCTGCCTGCTCCCTTGCCGTCCCTCAGGGGCCTGTCCCCACAGGGCTGGGCTGCCTGGCTGCTGCTGGCCAGGCCCAGTGGGCAGAGGAAGAGCCGGCGGTCAGCCCGGGCCCCTAGGGATGCCCAGGCCACGGTGCTGTGTCTGAGACCCCCCTGAGACAGAGCTCTAACCCTGCAGAGCTGCCATCTCCATGTGGAAGACCATCATGTGCTCGTCCAGGACTGCAGAGCCAGTGCTGCTGATCCTCCTGGATGTGCTGGGCAGCTGGCCCAAGCACAGCACGTGCACCTCCGATGGGGACAAAACGGGTGTCTTTGGCCTGGCTGTGAGTTTCTGCAAGTGGCCTTTGCTGGCCCCAAGGCCGCCTCTCCAGCAGCTCTCCATCCTCCTTCCCCCACTGCATCTCCCTGCCTCAGGCGCTGGCCTGAAACCTGGCCCAGGGGCAGCCTCAGGCCCACCAGGCCCCGTGCTCCCCCTGCCAAGGTCTCTGCGGGCCTCTCCCTGCCCTGCTCGGGCCCTGCCCCAGGGACACCTGGGCACTGAGCGCTGTCTCGAGGGCCTTTGTCCCTTGCAGGCAACCGTGGTGATGTGGAAGATGCTCCAGGAGCCCCATGTGCCACGTGTAGTGACGTCGTATTTCCCCCAGCTATTTGTGCATCTGCTCTTCCAATTGTTCTTCAGCACAGAAGAGATGCCAGAGGAGGTCGATGCCTTCTGGAAGGAATGCCTGCAAGAGCACAGCCTTGCCACCAGCCCCAACAGGTGCTCCATGCCAGTCCTCCTGTCCCTGCCACGTGGCCTGCCAAGGAGCCAGTGCTGCCAGGGTGACCTGGCCTTTGCTGTGCACACAGGTTTGCAGTGCAGAGCCTGAAGTCCCTGCTCTGCCAAAAGCAGTACAAGGAGGTGGTGGTGTCAGTGGAACGCAAGCGTGGCTGGGACACGCTGCTCTGTGCTGACACCCGCCACTATGCCGTGGGTCTGCTGGCCAGGTGAGACTCCCCTTCTCCCCATTGCTCCCGGCATTTGTGCCCTGTGCCCGGGCTGTCCCACACAGTCCCCGTGGCCCTGGGTCACAGGGCCTTGTCACCGAGGGACGGCCAAGCAGACTGGAAAAGGCTGGCAGGGGAGAGAGCACAGGAGGAGACACCTCCTAAAGGGCCCAGGTCCCCTTGCAGGATGGTGGTGAAAGACCAGCAGGCTCTGCCAGCCTGTCCTTGGAGAGATTTGCTCAGGTTCCTGGTCCCTTTTTTGCCCTCCTAGGGAGATGCGCCATGCTTGTCTTGGGTTGGCTTCCAGTATTGCACTCCACCTCCTCGGGCTGCTCAGCACACAGGAGCCACACTGGGATCTGCCCGCCCTGGCGTTCCTTGTGGAGGTGAGCCGGGTGTGCAGCGCTGCCTGGCTGAGCTGCCTCCCAGCTCTCTGCCCTCTGGGAGCTGCAGCCACCTGGGACGCTGCCCGCGCCCTGTGCTGCTGCTGCTGCTGCTGCTGCTGCCTGGGCCCAGCCCTGTGCGGCTCCGGGCTCCTGCCGGCCAGCTCCCCCATCACTGGCCTGTGCCTTTCAGCTCCTCCAGTGCCTGGATGCCAGTGAATGTGGTGCCAGTGTTGTGAAGGTCTCTTCAAGGTACCTGCAGAGCGAGTGCAGGGAGAGGCGTCGCCTGGCGCTCAGGGCCCTGCTGGAGCTCATTGATGATCCCTCAATGGTGAGAAGGGAGCGGTGGCTGAAGCTGCACTGGGAACGCAGTCACTTGGCCTGGCCTGGGCTTGGGGCGCTGGGGCAGCTGCTCCCAGCTCTCCTGCCTCCCGCTTCAGCTGCCCGCGTGCTTCGGGACAGGCCTTTGGCCTCTGGGCCCTGCGGCAGCAGGATGGCCTTTCACAGACTTGTGTTCCGCACAGGCCCAAAGAATGTGGAGCCTGACCCAATGCCTCATGGACCTACTGTGTGACAATGATGCAGAGATAGCTGGCATGACCCTCATCACACTCAGCTTTCTATTCCTGCACAAATCACACATTCTGATGTCAACCCCCATTGCCCTGCAGCTGGCTGAGGCGCTCCTGCCACTCTTTGACCACGTAAGGCTCTGTGCCCCCAGCCACAGCCGCCGGCTGCTGCCTGGAAACTGTGTGCCCTGTGCATTTCCAGCCCTGTGCCCAGGTGGTCTGCAGGAGCTAATGCTGAGGTAGTTTTCTTTTTTTTTCCCTACAGGATAATAGCCAGGTCCAGCTGCTCTCCATCAAACTCTTCCGAGACATGATGGAGTATTTGGAAGAGAGAGAAAAGCCTTTGGAAAGCCCTGTGCAACAGAGCTTGCTTGCACTCTTCTTCCACTGCCATGATGAGAATCAGCGTGTGGCACAGGTGAGGACTCGTGGGCTGCTGCTGTCCCCCTGGCAGGGGGCTCGGCTGCCTCCTGCCCTGCGCCTGCTGGATCGCAGCCTCCTGCAGGCCATGGCACGGGGACGCGGGTGCCGTGCCCTGGGCTGTGGGGCCATCTCCACGTCCCTGCTGCTCTCCAGGCTTCTCGGGAAGCGCTGCTTTGTGCGCTCAAGTTGATGAAGAGGAGGGATCTCAAGAAGCTGGTGAAGGAGCAGCAACTGTGCAAGTTCAGCGAGTGCCTGGTAAGGAGGGCCTTCAAGGCCCAGCCTCAGGCTGGAGAAGGCCCCTGAGGGCGGCGCTCAGTGTGCGGGCCGGGCAGCTGTGCCCCTGCCCGCTGCGGCAGCCAGAGGCCGCGCGGGCTCCTCTCCAGGCTCCCGAGGGCCCGAGCCGGGTGCCCGTGGAGCCCCGGCCCGGCGGGGCTGCGGGGCGGCACCGCGGCTCCCCGGGCAGCAGCCGGCCCGCTGCCCCCTCCCCTCGGGAGCCCTTGGCCGGCGGCTGCTGGCCGCGCCTCAGGGCTGTGCGGGCAGGGGAGGCCGGGGCTGGGCGCAGGCAGCGCCCGGCCTAGGGGCTGAGCCCGCGCCAACCCTTCCCTCCTGCCGCTCTCTGCAGCTGGCAGAGGACAGGAGCCGAGCGGCCGAGCACCTGCGCCGGGCCCTGCGCTACCTGCAGAGCCCACAGGAGCCCCTGCGAGAGGCGGCCATCAGCTTCATGGGTGAGCCACGAGCCCGCGCTCCCTCCCCGGCCCGGCCCGCCGCAGCTCGGCCCCGGCCCCGCCTGCTGCCCCGGCAGCGCCAGCCGGGCCCGGCGCCGTGGAGCCCCGCCTGGCCTGGGCATTGCTGCTGCCGCCCTCTGGCAGCCGTGCCCTGGGGCGGCAGCGTGCGCCAAGGGCCGGGCTGAGCCCTGCCGGGCCAGCAGCCCGTGTGGCCACAGCGCCGGCAGCGCCGCTGGCAGGGAGCTGTGCCGCTGCCGCCGTGACAGGCTCTGTGTTCACAGGCATGGCCGGGCGGCGCCTGAGGGGGCAGCAGCGAGAGCTGCAGCTGATCTGCGCTGGTGAGTGAGGGCAGCGGGCTGGCAGCGGGGGCTGCCGGGGGGGAGCTGCAAGCCCTGCCCCGGCTGCGGAGGGCTCTGCTCCCGTGGCCAGAGCACACTGAGCTTTCAGGGCCACGGGGGCCATTGCTGGCCCGCAGCTTCGGCCTGATCGCCTTGCTCCCTGCTCCCTCCTGGCCATGGCAAGAGCCAGCTGGCATGGCCCTTGCTGGGGGCTCTCCTCGGCTCCCCGCAGATCTGCCTCTGACCGTGGCTCTGTTGCTCTCTCTTGCAGCCCTTGAAGACAAAACAAATGACATCAGCCTCGCCGTCGGAAGCCTGGCAATTCAAACGCTCTGCATCCTCAAGTCAGGAGAGCGGGCTCCCATCTCCAGCTTCCAGTGGCTCCTAAATCACCTGCGCAGGGCATGGAAGAGACGGCCTCGTCTGCCTGCCCTGCTGCAGCTCTGTGGAGAGCTGATCCCAGAAGCTCTTTTTGCTGGGGCCATCTGAGTCAGGAGGAATTTTCTTTTACTTCAAAAATGTTCTTTTTTTTTTTTTTTTTTTTCCCTTTACTATGTAAATATAGACTGTGTTCTAATACACAGACTGCCAGGATCTTTCTTTTGCTGCCCAGGGTGCGCAGGGCCTAGGGGCAGAGGGGATAAAGGGTGCTTGTGCTCATCCAGCTGCCCAGGCGTGCAGTGGGCAAGGGGAAATGGCCAGAAGGCCCTTGGCCTTTGGTGGTTCTGCTGAAGCCTTTGTGCTGCCCACAGAGCGGCTGGGCAGGGCCGGAGCTGCGGGGATCCCTGCCAGAGCGCTGCCTGGAGATGGCCACAAGCCCTGTGCCAGGCAGGAAGCGCCATCCGTGCCCTCCTGCCCGTCTGCTGCTGGCTGCCTTGCTGAGGGCTCCCAGGTGCCTCTGCCTGGGGCTGCTCTGGAGCTGCTGTGGGGCTGCGGCGCTGCTGCCGGGCAGCTTGGCCGCGCTGGGGCAGGGCCTGAGGGGCTGGGGCGCTGGCAAGCCCTGAGCAATGGGGCTGTCAGAGGCCACAAGCAGCCCCCTGGCAGCCGCCTTCTTCCTGCCAGAGCTGACTTGCCAGGCGGATCCTGGGCACTCTGGAACTAACAGCATCAGTGTTATTAGAGAATGAAAGTGACCAAAGATGTCTAAAGTCCCACCATTTCAGAGGTGTTTGAGGGGGAATTTAGGATTTGAGGACCCATTCTGTGTGGAGTGCCCCTGTTGCTAAGAGGCAGGAATTTGATCTCACCCATCTTGTGTTGCTAAGAACTCCTCCCCTGACCCAAACCCAAACTCCAGCCCTGGGATACCCTATAAAAACCCCACGGCCCTCCGTTTGCCCTGTCTTTCGGGGGTCAGAAATGGATTCTGGAGCTTTCTGAAACCCAGACCCGTCTCGTTTGTTCCTGGCACCGGCAGCTGCAGCCTCCCTGGACACCATGAACTCTGGAGAATGGGGGCAGCCAGTGGGGACAGGTCCTGGAGTGCAAGATAAGTGTGTGTTCTGTTTGCCATCTGTCAGTGGTGGGGCAGTTATCTTCTGTTCATTGGGCAGTTTCTCTCTTCCACAACCAATCCTCCCTGTGGGGAGGTGTGTTCCATTAATAGGCCATTAATTATTAATTATTAATCTTCTGGTAATGGTCCACTGAGTGTCACTGCATGGCTGATTAAATGACATCATCCCATTGGGAGATGCTCCGCCCAGGGGGAGGAGCCAAGCATTCCTACCTGGATAGAATCTGAGATTTGGAACACTGTAGGCAGCCTTTTCCTCCTGGATTCCCAGAGGAGCAGCTGTCTTTCTTCTCCACGGGATTCCCAGAGGATCAGCCTTTTCCTCCTGGATTCCCAGAGGAGCAGCTGTCTTTCTTCTCCACGGGATTCCCAGAGGATCAGCCTTTTCCAACTGGATTCCCAGAGGAAGGAAGATTCCCAGGCCCATCTACAGCAGCCCTGGACCTTCAGAGGAAAACTCCACCCTTCTCCAGGATCCCTGCTCCAACAGAGCCACACCTGGCACTGTAGGAGGGCTGCAGCCACCACTGAATGGGACTGCTGCCAGCACCCTGACCCACAGGGGGTCAGGCCCTGTTCTGACTCTGTCAGTGGGGTTTTTTTCGTTTGTACTACTGCATTTATATTTTTAATTTTTCCTAAAAAAGAACTGTTATTCCTATTCCCATATCCTTGACTGAAAGCTCCTTAATTTCAAAATTATAACAATTCAGAGGGAGGGGGTTTACATTTTCCATTCCAGGGGAGGCTCCTGCCTTCCTTAGCAGACACCTGGCTTTTCAAACCAAGGCAATAACAAAGTTACTTGAACACCACAGATAGAAAATCCATTTTAATCTCTGCAAAAAGCCAATATTATGTGTCCATAACAATAAACCTCTCGCTGAGTGATGGTAGATATCAAAGCAACTTTGTTCTAAAGATATAGTTTTTATTTCTGTTGTTAATTAAGCTTAGTGAAATAGCTGCTTGTGTTAAACTGCCTGCTTGGATGGGATAACATCCAATGCACCCAGGATGAGGACACCTGTACAGATCTGCCACTCCCTGTCTGAAGTGAGCTACACTTTGGGAACATCTCATGTTTCATGCATGCAGTGGGCGACCAGATGATTTAAAATGCTAATAAAATAAACAAGAAAGGTCATTTTTGTTCCTCAAAATAACAACAACAACAACAACAACAACAACAACAACAACAACAACAAGAAGTTCTGGTTTAATGAAAGGTGGAATCTGTTGCTCTTAAGAGCAAAGATTCATAGCTGGAATAAAGAGTGTTCAGCCCAGCTGTTTCTACTATGAGGCCGTATTTCATCCCCCCTGAAAGTCCTTCATGTTTGCACAGAAAACTGTCCCTGCACAGCCCAATAAATTCCATCACTTCAGCTGGCCAAACAACCACTGTGGTCAAGTGGGGTCTGAGCAGCTTCCAGGATCCCAAGCAGCTTCAGAAGCTTCATTTTACACCTCCTCTTCTCCCAGTGAATACCCAGCACCACCATCACTGTGGACCCATAGCTATGGATCACTGGCCTGGCCAGCACAGGGCTAATGTTTGCATCAGCCAGGAGGAGCTGCTCTGCCTGCCTGTCTGTCTCAGCCTCAGCCCTGAGACCCCAAATGCCTCCATTCTGGCCCAATCCTTCCTGGTGCTGAGCATAAGAACTCGTGCAGACAAGAGCAGGGAGGGAATCTCCCCAGCCGTTTATCACCTCAGCAACAAGACCTTGGCACCAGGCTGTTATCTGTAGCAGAAAGCAGCAGCAGAAAGGAGGCACCAGATCACCAGCCCCAGGCCATGGCCCTGGTGCTGTCCTTACCAGTGATCAGTGTCTGCAGCTCTCCAGGAGCTCAGGGAGCAGGGATGCTCCTCACCATCTCATCTTACCCATGCACCCAAAGCCACAGCCAGCTGTGTGCTCCTGCCCAGCAGCACATGCCAAGGCACAGCGTGGGATTCTTGGGGAGGTGTCCTCTGCAGGGCCAGGAGTTGGACTTGGTGATTCTTGGGGGTCCTTTCCAGCCCAGGATATTTTGTGATTCTAAGGCTTTGGCCAGCCCAGGTTTCAGCCACCTCCCTGATCCAGGTGTGATTGACCCCAAACCAGATCTTGCCTCTGTCTACCCTCCAGTGCAAGGAACATGTTGCATCTACCCCAGCCCTGCTGCTTGTGTCTGATGGATCATGCTGACCTTTTCAACATATTTCTTGGAGTATTATAAAACATTATCTGACAAAAAGCAAACAAACAAAAAAAAAAAAAAAAAAAGAAAAAGCAAACCAAAAACCAACAGACCAGCCCAAAGGAAATCAATTTGGGTAATGATGGCCTTTTGTTCCAGTTTATCCTGCACCAAACTCCACAGATGGTAAATCTGAACATTTCCCAGACCTTCACAGTAGAGCTTGGAACTGTCTCTCTGATTTCTTGGTTGTTTCATGACACGTGCATTTCTCCTATATAATCCCAGTGTTTTGCTTAGAAGCCATATTATAACTGAATCAATCTTCTTCATTTGAACATCTAGGACAGATTCACACATCATTTCACCATTAACTAGGCTAGACTCAGCCTTGCAGATCTTTCAGGTTTCAAGCCTGGCTGTGTTGTTTCAGTTCTTTGCTGCTGCTTGTGTTTTGTGAAAAAAAAAAACAAAAAAAAAACCCAGACTTTGGGACTTTCTGTTGTGGCTTGAAGAAGAACACAGGTTGTTTCATCGCTGTTGTGAGACGTGTTACCCGGCTCATTAATTCACAACAGTTCTTGTTTTCTCTGCCTTTTTCACGCTGATGTGATACATTTGTGAAGTCCAGGGTTGTACTGCAAGTGATTAATGCTGCAGTAAAGTCTGATAAACTGAGATTCCAACAAAAAAGTGTGAAAAATGTAACCTCTAAAGTTCTGAATGCTCACATATGACAAAACACATAAATCACCCCAGAGGCAGTCATTATGGAGAGTTACTAACTAGATTATGCAGCTGCATTTGTCATCATTTCCCATTACGTAGAGAATAAACCTGTCAGGCTGATTTATGGCAGAGGGCTCCACAAGATGGGAACTGGCACCTGTACTGCTCTGTGGAAAACGATGAGAAATGCTGTGTCTGCTCAAGTGCTGAATGGAAAAGGAAGGAGGGGAGATAACTGTTCTTTGAAGGCACTGATTCAGGGACAAAGGCTTCAGAGAGGAGTCATGCTTACACCCATGGGATGGCAGGAAGAGTATCCACCAATCTGTCCCAACAGCAGCAGCAGCAGCATCAGAATGCGTTCTCCAGAGGTGGAGGGAAGAGAGGAGAGAGGAGGTCTTTTGAGGGGAACAAAGTCAGTCATGGAGAAATCCTAGAAGCCTGGAATGGTTCGGGTCACAAGGAATCTGAAAAACCATCTTGTTCTAACCCCTGGTGTGGGCCGTGACAAACTGAAGAGCTGAATGCCTGGCTACTCAGGGCATACTCAAGGTTTTGGATTCCATGCCTGTGCATCTACCGTGGAGCAGCTGGGTCTGCTGGGAGCAGATGGCATCCACCTGAGCTCAGAGCAGGCCAAAAGATGGGCAGATGTGGGACTGAGCAGGGCGAGGGACATCCCTGCACAGCAGCGCTCTGACAAGAGCAGCAGTGGCCTCCTCTCAGTGCCCTTCCCCGAGCAGCAGCCGCTGAACACCATGGTGGCTACACAGATGCTTTTGGCTCTGCAATCCCTTTGTGCTCAAAGGCCACGCTGGGCATTTCAGCTGGGCTGGAAGGTCTGGCTGGGCAGGGAACAGGCAAGAGGCACTGCTGGTGTGAGCTCCATGTGCTCACTGGGGACACAAGGAAGATTCTGTTCATCCAAAGAAAAACACAAGCAGCCAGTCCCTGCTAACACAGCAGTGCGACTCTGTCCAGAGCAGCTCAAATTCTCTGCCAGAACCACCCCCCTGCACCTTCTTGATCTGAAGGGGACTAGAAGTGATTTCACTGCAGTTCTTTATTTCTGCTGTCTGATAATGGGAAGGTTTCACAGAAGTCTTGGATGGACTGGATCAGGGAAGAGTCAAGCAAGAAAAACTGAGCAGCCATCACCCAATGCCACTCACAGAAGAACAAGTCCCATTAGGAAAAGCACCTCAGGTGTTTTCATAGTTGAAAATATGTATCCTACTCAACATTATGGATTATAATCTTTTCCCTTTGGAAACTTATAAGTGGGTACGCCTGCTTTGTGGAGGGAGCCCCTGGGGCCCATTCCCTCCCAGAGGGGCTGCACTTGCTGCCTGCCGGGGCTTTCATTGCTGGGCCCACTGGGAGCCCCTGAGCTGGGCTGGGCACCAAGGGCGGGGCTGGCCCGGCTGTGATGCCTCTGGCCCCTGTGACACCAGGGGCAGCGTGTCACAATGGGGGCAGCTGGAAAAGGCCCCCGCAGGTAACGCTGGCCCAGCACAGCCTGGGCAAGCGGTGAGTGCGCCCGTGGCGGGGCTGGGCCGGGCCAGGGCCGGGCCACAAGCGCCGCACCCGGGCCTGCATTGTCCCCCTGCACCCAGGGCCAGCCCCTGGGGCCGGCGCCTTGGCCGGGGCACGGGGCTGCTGCTGCTGGCCCACTGGCACAGGCCCTGCTGCCTGCCAGCTGCCCGGGGCCCTCTGCTTCTGCCCTCACATCCCTGCGCCTCCGGGCCTCACTTCAGCCCCCACAAGCTCCCTTGGCAGCCCCAGTGAAAGCCTTGTCTCTCTCCTCCTGCAGACCATGGCGCACACAGCAGTCCTGGCTGGGCTTGTGCTGCTCCTCTTCCTGTTCCCACTTTCCGTGGTGGACAGATTTCACGGGGATGGGCAGCCGCGTGCAGAGGAGATGAAAGCGGCCCCCCCAGAGCCAGCTGAGCCTGGCTGGGGACCCTGGCTCCTGGCTGCCTTGCGCTACCTGCACCAGCTCTGGCAAATTGCTCAGCCGCTGCTCCTGCTTTTGGGCTGGTGGCTCAGGCGCAGAAGGGCAGCCACGAGGCAGAGAGCAGCAGCCCAGAGAGCTGAGGAAAAGGCCAGAAGGAGGAAGGTGGAAAGCGAGCGGAGAAGGCGGCTCCTTAGGAAGACATTCAAAGACATGGTGCAAATGCGCCGGGCCACGAAAGAAATAGAAAAGCAAATGGCCAGGCTGATTGGGATGAATAGGGATACAAAGAGGATGCTGAAGGTAGGCAGGGCAGGCTTTTGGAGGAGCACAGGCAGTGGCTGTGTGAAGAAAAGCTTCCTGCTGGAGATGCTCTCTGGGCCGGCCAAGGCGAGCCGCACATCTTTGTGAGCAGCCGGCGCACAGAGCTGCGCTTGCTGCCCAGCACAGCCCTGCGCCGGGGCACAGGCTCCGGGCTCCTGACACACCCTGCCCCTCTGCCCTCTCTCTCCTCACGGGATCTGTAGGAACTGCATCTATTTTAACCCTTTCCCATACAGAGGCTTTGCATCTGCTCGGAGGAAAGCACCATCTGAAGGAATCGGGCCAATGATTGGAGATTAATTCAGATTCTTCAATAGTTTTGAAATATTTAAAATATCTTATTTAAAAATAGTTGTCTTTAGCAACATTTTCAAAACTTTTTATTACTATAATGTAGATTAATACTCTTGTAAGAGATCATAAATATTTTAATAATAAGTAGGAATTAAATAATGGCACTTTCCTTATATTACATAGAACTTATAATTCATCAAAATTACCAAGAATTATTGCAGTTAACAAAAACTGAAGTATACTTTATTTTTATCTAAACCAGCAAATGTTGCTTAATCTTCATGGTCCAATAATTATTTTGTGTCTTGTTTAATATTCATATATACAGTATATAGACTGTCGCTACGAATGCCTATAATCACAATTGGTTAATTTAAATTACACTCTCTGCCCTCCTGTCTCGGGAGGGTGACTTCCCTCAGGCAGCTGCAGTCCCTGTCAAGATGCAATAAAGGCAATGCCTGAACAAACGCTGTGTCTGTGAGTGTCCATGCTGGACTCAGGTGTCAGCTGTGGGGAATTCCTGACACAGGGGCACCACAGCAGCCCTTGGCCATGCAGAGGCTCCTTTCCTCCCCTGCAGCAGCTGCTCCTTTGGTGCTGTGATCCAGCCTCTGCTCTGTGCAATGCCAAATGCAAGAA
Organism: Agelaius tricolor; assembly: GCF_023055355.1. Lineage (NCBI taxonomy): Eukaryota > Metazoa > Chordata > Aves > Passeriformes > Icteridae > Agelaius > Agelaius tricolor. The sequence continues at coordinate 40,367 of NW_027269302.1, forward strand.
AACCAGGAGTGCCACCACTCAGACTGTCACTCGGGTCCCTGCAGAACTCAGGAGCCACCATGGCTGTGTAGGTGTGGAACCTGCAGTGGGCCATGACAGCAGGGACAGCAGGGACAGCAGGGACAGCAGGGACAGGGGGACACAGCACAGCAATCACAGCCCAGCTGCCCTGGGACAGGCCCGGCAGGCAGACAGGACACGGGGCAGGCAGGAGTCCCCATCCTCTCTGTGCCCTCCTGAACACAGGCACATAAGGGACAGGGGCAATGGGGACACAGCCGGCCCCTCTCCTCTGGGAATATCCCACCTGCCCAGGGGCCCTGACAGAACGCAGGGGCTGAGGCTCTGCAAGGGGAACCCAAGGGTGAGCAGGAGGACCTCCAAGTTACATCTGCCCACATTCTGCATGCAAACTGCTGCGTGGAGAAGAAAACCAGAGGGGCCTTGCCACAGCAGATCCCATCTGAGGGAAGGTGTTCTCTATTCCTGCACACGGGTGCCCCATGCAACATGGAGCACATGAATGCACTTGGACACCAGATTCTCAGCCCTGCTCGAGCGCTCTGGCACAGCAGGAGCGGCCATTCCCTAATAACACACGGGTTTGCAACTCTTGTGCAAAGCAACACAAATTGTCTCTCTCCTCCTGCAGACCATGGTGTCCAAATCAGTCCCTGCCCTGCTGGTGCTGCTCCTCTTCCACTTCCCACGGCCCGTGGTGATCAGTTGGGATGAGGATGCAGAGCTGGGCAAAGAGGGCCTGGAGCAGGCTACCCCAGAGCCACCCGAGCCTGCCTGGGGACCCCTGCTCTGGGCAGCCGTGCAGCAGGGGCCCTACTGGGCTGCTGCTGAGCTGCTCTTCCTGCCTTTCTTCCTCTGCCTCAGGCCCAGAAGGGCGGCCATGAAGCAGAGAGCAGCGGCCCAGAGAGCTGAAGGAGAGGCCAAAAGGCGCAGGATGGAAATGGAGCAGAGAAGGCTTCGGGTGTCTGTGGAACATTCCCAGGTTTCTGGGGAACACTCCCGGGTGTCTGGAGAACACTCCCGGGTGTCTGGGGAACACTCCCGGGTGTCTGGGGAACACTCCCGGGTGTCTGGGGAACACTCCCGGGTGTCTGGGGCTCTCCTGGCCCCGTTCCCAGCCCAGGTTCCCGGGGTTCAGGAGCTGCCCTGGTGCCCGGGCCCCGCGACATCGCCTGGGTGCACTTGGAGCCCGAGGTGCAGGCGGGCGCCGCCCGCGAGGCCCTGCAGGGCTTCAGCATCACCCAGAGCAGCGCCAGGAAGATCTCCTGCGCCAAAAAGGGACCCAGTTTCCCACCCAAATCCCCTCTCTCCATCCCAAATCCTTCTTTGTGCATTCCAAATCCTTCTTCTTTCACCCCAAATCCCCTTTCCCAGCCCCCAGGGATTTTGGGGCTCCAGAGGGGTTATTGGGGTTTTTCCCAGCATTGTACCCAGGGTCTCTCTGCAGACATTGCACCTGGAGCTGCCCCAAATAAACCCCAAATGACCCCAAATTTTGGGACTGGGGGCGGGGGGGGGGGGGGGGTGGTGATTCTAAAATTCGGGGTTTGGGGGTGTTTGACCCCTAACTTTGGGAATTGGGGGGTTTGATCCTAAAATTTGGGGGTTGGGTGGGATTGATCCTAGAATTTGGGGTTTAGGGGATTTTGACACCTCAGGGTTTGGGGATTTTTGACCCCAAACTTTGGGAATTGGGGATGTTTGACACCCCTGGGTTTGGGATTTGGGGGTTTTTGTTCCCAGGATTTGGCGTTTAAGAGGTTTTTTTTTCCCCAGGATTTGGGGATCAAGGGGTTTGACACCCAAACTATGGGGATGAGGAGGGTTGGACACCTCAGATGTTTCAAACCCCAGGATTTGTGGTCAGGGGGTTTTGGCCCCAAAGTTCAGGAATTGGGGGGATTGATCCCAGGATTTGGGGGGATTTAACCCCAAAGTTGGGGGGATCAGGGGGATTTGACACCCCAGGTTTTGGGATCGGGGGGATCTGACTCCAAAGTTTGGGATTGGGGGTTTAGACCCCAAACTTTGGGGGTTGGGGGTGTTTGACACCTCAGGATTTGGGATTTGGGGGTGTTTGACCCCAGACTTTGGGAACGGGGGGTGTTGGACACCCCAAATGTTTCAAACCCCAGGATTTGGGGTCAGGGGGATTTAACCCCAACATTTGCAAATTGCAGAGTGTTTGACACCCCAGGATCTGCGATTTGGGGGGTTTAAGGCCTAAAATTTGGGGTTCGGGCTGGGGGGCAGGGGGGGAGGTTGAGATCCCAGAGTTTGGGTCTGGGGGTGTTTGGCCCCCCCCAGTGTTTGAACCCCCAGGATTTGGGGTCCGGGAAAGTTGACCCCAGGATTTGGGGTGTTTGACCCCAATGTTTGACCTCACCTCGGGTTTGGGGTCGGGGTTGAGATCAGGGACATTCCCTGGAGCCAGCGGCGGGATCGGGATCGGGAACGGGATCGGGAAGCGGAACAGGAACGGGGAGGGTCCCTGAGCCAATGCCGGACCCCAACCCCAGGGAGAGGCCCCGCCGCAGTCCCGGAATGGCCCCATCCCCACAATCCCGGTGCCCTCCCCAGGCCCAGCCCCTCCCCGGCCGCTGAACGGAGCCTCCCTCAATCCCAGCCCGCCCCGATCCGGGCCGGAGCCATCCCCAGAGCCTCCCCCATTCCCGGCCCGGACCCTTCCATCCCTTTTTGGGGCGGCTCCTGCCGCTCCCCGCCCATTTCTGGGGGTTCCAAAGGGCCCCGCGGACCCTCCCCATTTTGGGGGTGTTGGGGGGGCCCCAGAGCCGCCCCGAGGGCCGAGGGGGGATCGAAAGCCCCAAACCCGAGGGGCTCCTGGGGGTGCCCAGTTCCTCCCGTCCCCAGCCCGAAACAGATCCTGGCCAATCAGAGCGCGGGGCGCTGATGACGATCCTGTTGCTGGGCAGAAACTCGGAGCACTGGCCCCGCCCGGCGATTTCCAGCGAATCAGCGCCCGGCTCGGCTGTGACTCATCGGGTGCCGGGCAGAACCCAGCGCCTCTCACAGCGCTGGCCAATCAGAGACTGCGCGGGGCCATTCCCAGCCAATCAGAGCGTTTGTCGCTGATGGCTCTCAGTGTCCAGGAGCGGAATTTGGGGCGGGGGGCGGTGACCCCGGCGATGGGGATGGGGCGTGCGGGGGCAGCTGGGGCCGCACTGGTGGCACTGGGGGCGCTGGGAGCCCCCCCGGCCGCGGGGGGAGCGGGGGGCGCGGGGAGAAGGGGGGCGGGGGGGCCCCAAATTGAACCCAAGGGGGGTCGGGACCCCCAAAGGGAGCAGGAGGGGCCTGGAACCCCCAAAACCAAGCACGGGGGAGGGGATTGGGGACTGGGGGAACGATGGGGAAGGGGCGGGAGAGCGGCGGGAAAGAGGGGGATGGGACCCCCAAATTGAGGTGGGAGGGAGCTGTGGACTGGGGCAATGCTGTGGACTGGGGGAAACCCCCATCAAATCCCATTAAAATCCCATAAAAATCCCATTAAATTCCACTCCATTCCCATTAAACACCATTAAAATCCAATAAAATACTATTAAATTCCATTAAAATCCCATGACATGTCATTAAAATCCCATAAAATTCCATTACAATCCCATCAAATTCCATTAAAAGCCCCTAAAATCCAAAGAAAATCCCATTAAATCCGATTACATTTCTATTAAACCCCATTACATTCTATTAAAATCCCTCTAAATTCCTATTATAATCCATTAAAATTCCCTCCAATCCCATAAAATGATCCCAAACCCATACAGTGCCCTGAATTACCCCAAATACACACGGCCCTAAAAACCCAACAATGTGAAAAATTACCCCAAATGATCCCAAATTTACCCTGAATAACCCCAAAAACCCCCAAATAGCCCCAAAGGCACAAAAAGAACCCAAATCCCCCAAATGACCCCAAATCCCCCAAATCCCATAAATGGGACTGGGAGAGGGGAGGAGAGGGCAGGGAAAGGGGGAGTGGGACAAACTGGGCGAGGAAATCAAACTCTGCAGTCAGACAGAGCAGGGATTTGTGTATCCAGCACTGGGAGCGAGGGGGATCTCTCTGGCAAAAACCCACTCGGTCTCCTTTAGCCTTCAGCTCCATTTTAAAAGTCACAATTACAACACTTCATTAGCATACTCACATTTGCATAAAGCTGTGTCCCGGTTTTACAGCCGTGTGTGGCTTCAGCGCCTGCGTCCGTTCCTCCTGTGGCGGCCCTCAGTCTTCTGGTGCTCTTTTGATGAAGGCTTCTGTCGTCCTCCTCACGTTGGAACTTTTTACCTGGACCATCAGCCCATGCCTGGTGCTCCTTATTCTTCAGTCTAACCTGGTCTGAGCTGATTTTGCCCTTTGCAAGCTCTGTTCAAACTTGCTCTCTCGCTCTCGCTGCGTTTGTTGTGTCGCTGGCTCTGCTCTCTCTCTTGCTCTGCTGCCTCGCTGGCTTTGCCTGCATGTGAAAAATGCATGTATTTTATGATTGGCTTTTCGCAAATATTAAAATGAATATTATATGTCTGGTGTTAGAATATTTTTTATATATATATATATATATATATATATATATATGTATATGTATATATTATATATATTATATATATATTATATATATAATATATATTATATATAATATGGTTATATATTATATATTATTATATATTATATATTATATATAATGAATTATGGATAATATTATATATATCTATATATATAAAATATATTATATATAATATTATATATGTTATATATAATATAATATATATTATATAATATAATAATATGACATATATAAAATATATAATGTATAATAATATATTATATATATTTTATATATTATATATATTATATATTATACATTATATATTATATATTACATATATTAAAAATCATATATTATATATTGTATATTATATATATTATATATATAATATATATTATATATTATATATATATATAAATATTATATGTCTGGTGTATTAATTCTCTTAAGTACTGTGTTAAATATAGTTTTAGGTTATAAAATGTTAAAATAGAAACGATGCTATGTAGGATTCTTGCTTTAAAGAAAGGACTCGCACTGAGATAGCAGCCTCAGGATACCTAAATCTTTCAGAGAAAAAGAATTTATTGCCCTCTTATCAGAAGAAATTAACTTCTTCCCACCTCGAAGGCGCTGTTAGGATTCGGAGGAAGAAGGTGGCACTGCCCAGACAGAATCCTGTGTTTGAATGGAATTTATGCATCATGGATGAAGTGTATGAATATGCAACAGGCTGTTGATTTTAAGGATTAATCCTTTGTTAACGGGTGTCCCTTTTCAGGCTCGTGGTGCCCAGAAAAAGGTACCCGGACCTCCATTACCCTTTCTCTCTATTGTCTCATATTGTCCTAATTCAAATTGTCCAAATTATTATTACTCTAATTGCATTGCTATTTTTATAACCATTTTATTAGTAATGAACTTTAAAAATTTCAAAATCAAGTGATTGGCGTGTTTCACACTGCACATCTCGCTCCAGGGCTGCTTGTGCTGAACCTTTCCTTGCACAGCCCTGAGGATTCCCCCAGCCCGGGCTCCCAGCAGCTCCAGGCCCGGCCAGGAGGAGCAGCAGGGCCAGGGCTGGCCGGGCGTCCCCCCAGATGTGGCCCCCGCTGGTGGCACAGCCGGACCCTTGGGAGGCTGCCTCAGGCTTTATTGTCCACCAGCATCCCAGGAGGGAGCAGAAAATCCTCCTGCAGACGCTGATTCCGGAGGCTCCCAGCGCTTCCTTGTCTCCAGGAGCTTCTGCCAAGCCCCAGTGAAACCTTGGTGCCACATTGTTCCACAGCCTCACAACGCTCTCCTGGCTCCCGTGAGGTCCCTCTGTGTCCCGCTGCAGCCTTGGCTCCATCAGGCTCTCCTGGCTCCCATCAGGGTCTCCTGGCTCCATCAGGGTCTCCTGGCTCCATCAGGGTCTCCTGGCTCCATCAGGGTCTCCTGGCTCCCATCAGGGTCTCCTGGCTCCATCAGGGTCTCCTGGCTCCATCAGAGTCTCCTGGTTTCCATCAGGCTCTCCTGGCTTCCATCAGGGTCTCCTGGCTCCATCAGGCTCTCCTGGCTTCCATGATGCTCCACTCTGTCCCAAGGGGCATCCGCGGCTCAGCTTTGGAGCCCTGCAAGATCCAAAGGTTCCTCCCAAAAAACACCAGCCCAGGGACCCCCCGGATATTTGGGCTGAGCTCCCGCTGCCCAGGCACCTGCATGGAACCCAAGTGACCGCTGGGACTCCATGGAATGTCCTGGAACAAACTGTCCCTGGTCAGACAGGGGTGCCATGGAACACAGGTGCCACTGGGACACGGACACTGCCCATGGAACCGAGTGTCCATGGGGACAGAGCCGGGCCTGATGGAACACTGGAGAACATTGTCACCCCATGGAATCCATGGAACCAGGTGTCCATGGTGACACTGCAGAACATTGTCACCCCATGGAATCCCATGGAACCAGGTGTCCATGGTGACACTGGAGAACATTGTCACCCCATGGAATCCCTGGAACCAGGTGTCCATGGTGACACTGGAGAACATTGTCACCCCATGGAATCCATGGAACCAGGTGTCCATGGTGACAGAGCCGGGCCCAATGGAACCTACTGGAACACAGGAGAACATTGTTACCTGTTGGAACCCGGGCTGCTGAGAATTTTGGACTTTCTGAGCTGACAGACACTGACCCCCAAGAGAACACTGCATTTGGCTTGAGGCTGTGGAGAAGGCTTCCAAAATGGAATGATGGAACTGGGATTATGGGTGTGGCGTTTGAATAGAAGGGTGTAATATCACATGGTGGACAACTTGGAGTTTAAGGTTTTAGAATATAGTAATATATATAAAGCAAGATGGAGCTTTTAGGGAGGAGGCTGATCCTTCTTCTTCTTCTTCTTCTTCTTCTTCTTCTTCTTCTTCTTCTTCTTCTTCTTCTTCTTCTTCTTCTTCTCCTTCTTCTCCTTCTCCTCCTTCTCCTTCTCCTCCTCCTCCTCGTCCCTTATGTTGGGCATGGGTGATTGGTTATTGGGTTAAAAGTAAAAATAATTTAGGTGTCATTTCTTAATTGGACAGTTTATCCTCAGAAGACCTTGCAGAGAGATAGACGGGGCTCCATTTTCACCTTGTTAGTGAAGTGCTGCAGAACTCACAGCTTGTGAGACTGTTCTAGAGACAAGAGCTAATGAACACCTGAGTCCAAACAAGAAATGCTGTCTTGGGATTTCATCCCGACCTTGGCAGAAAAGAAGCAAAAGAATTGACTATTACCCCACAGAATCTCATGGAACCAGGTGTCCACTGTTTGACGGTGCAGCCTCAGAGAGTGGTGAGACCCTTGTGTCACCATGGAATATCCTGAAACCATGGCTCCCTTGTGACAAACCTGGGCTTTATGAAACCAAGGACACCTCTGGGATGCAATGGAATCTCAAGGAGCCAAGGGTCCACTGTCAACACATCAGCTTCTCAGGAAACCATGGCAAACACTGTGACACAGAGAGGGGCCTCATGGGACCCAGGAGACCATGGTGACACTGTGGTGGAATCTCATGGAACCAAGTGTGAATTGTTACAGGACCCAGGAGACCATGGTGACACCGTGGTGGGATCTCATGGAACCAAGTGTGAATTGTTACAGGACCCAGGAGACCATGGTGACACCATGGTGGGATCTCATGGAACCAAGAGCCCAGAGTTTCACAGCTCAGCCTCAAGGAGTGCTGGAGACCATGGTGTCCCAAAGGGAACACATGGAACAAAGGCTCCTTAGTGACACAGCAGGGCCTCATGGAATGCAAGAGATCATCCTGATGGAATGGAAACTCATGGATTAGAGGGTCCACTCTTTTGCTGCGTGGCCTCATGGAATGATGGAGACCATTGTGGCACCATGGAAATGAATGGCACAAAGGCTCCACTGTGACCCAGCAGGGCCTCATGGAACCAAGGACACCGCTGTGATACAATGGAATCTCATGGAACCAAGGTCCAGTTGTGACAAAGCTGGGCCTCATGGAACCAAGGACACAGCCGTGATGCAATGGAATCTCTAGGATCCAAGGATCAATTGTCAACACATCAGGTTCCCATGAAACCAAGCAGAACATTGTGACACAGTGGAATCTCATGGGAGCAAGGCTCTGCTTTGATCAAGTGGGGCCTCATGGGACACAGGTGCCACTGGGACATTGTCAGGCCTGGTAGGAACAAGACACCGCTGTGGCAGACCAAGGCCTCATGGGACCTAGGATAGCCCTGGGACACAATGGAACCTGATGGAACCAAGGGCCCATTGTGACACGGCAGGGTCTCCTGGAACCCCTGTGCCACTGGGACATTGCCAGGGCTGGTGCAAGCAAGGTTCCACTGTGACAAAGGCAGGCCTTGTGGCACCCAGGAGACCATTGTGGGACAATGGAATCTCATGGAAGCAAGGCCCCATTGTGACAAAGCGCAGCCTCATGGAAGCCCAGTGCCACTGGGACATCTCCAGCCTTGGAGGAAGCAAGTGTCCATTGTGACACAGCACAGCCTCAAATCACAGGAGAGCAGAGGGATGCCATGGAATCTTGGGGAACCAAGTGTCAATTCTAAACACAGCGAGGACTCATGGAACCCAGGAGACCATTGTGATGCTGCACTTTGTCACAATGGGGCCGTGCTTCTATGAGGATCCATGGGCCCACAATGTTCTCCTGGGTTCCAGGAGGCCCCGCTGGGTCACAATGGCCCCTTGCTCCCACGAGCCACAGCACGGTCCCCGTTGCCCCTGGGTTCTGTGAGGCCCTGCTGCCTTCACAACTGACACTTGCTTCCATGGGATTCCATTGCGTCACAGTGGCCCCCATGTTTCCATGAGGTTCTGCTGGGTCACAGTGGACACTGGGTTCCACAAGAGCTGGCAATGTCTCAGTGGCACCTGTGTCCTGTGGGCCCCACTTTGCCAAAGCAGAGCCTTGGCTCCATGAGATTCCAGGCTGTCCCAATGCTCTGCTGAGTTCCACGAGGCTGTGCTGTGTCACAATGGACACTGAGTTCCACCTGCCCTGGCAATATCCAAGTGGCCCCTGGCTTCCATGAGGCCCCGTTGTGTTTGCAGGTGACACTTGGTTCCCCAAGATGTCATTGTCACGCCGCTCTCCTGGGCGCCCTGAGGCCTTGCTGTGTGTGAGAAATGACCGCTACTTTTAAAATTTTAAGGGTGATTCAACCTTGAAAAAAATGACAACAAAGGACTGAAACAGGAGAAATCACAGCACTGGGAGCCCTTCCCCACCCCGTGGCTATCAGCCACATGGCTCCTTCACAAATTGGCTGCTCCTCCTTTTAGACTTTGGTGTTGCATCAGGTAATCCTAGCCCCACCCAAAGTCTGTCAGGTAACTCTTTGTGGCCGTCCATTTGTGGAGAATGCTTTCTTGCACCCTGACTGGAGAGCAGGTGTTGCCATGCCTGCCTTCCAGTGACAAACCTGCCCTCCCCAAATGCCCCAACCACCAAGGCCATTACAAGGGGAGGGGAAAGAGGACTATGGGGGACAGATGACAATAACATCACTACACATCTTAACACACACATAGGATCTATCTCCTCACTGTGAGACCCAACTATGACATTACTCATCTGTAACACTGTGCAATAATGGAGCCTTGTTCCTACCAGACCTGGCAATGTCCCAGTGGCACCTGTGTCCCATGAGGCCCCACTTGGTCAAAGCAGAGCCTTGGCTTAACAACTGACCCTTGTTTCCTTGAGATTCCATTTGTGAAAAACACGTTCACTCTCCTGTGAAAATGTACAAAGTTTAACAAGGGACAATGGGAGACCAGGACCATGGAGCAAAGGTTATTATGGCCGGGTGCATCTTGGCACTCAGCCAGGAGCACCCTGTTACCTTCAGGGATCCCCTGAAATACCTTTCCCCTTACATCAGCCTGGTGCATATTCATAGAGCCTCATGCATATCCATCAACTACTTTACATATTCCAGGAATGATTTTACATGGCCCCTCCTTGGGTCTGCCTTTTCAGAGCATGTGTGTTTCTTGGCTGTGGTTTTGGCTCCTTCTCTTTATCACCTCCAGTTTTTGGGCCTTGGTGCACTCTGCCTTCAGACGGGGAGTGCTGATAGTTGGCAGATCTGTACAGGTGTCCTCATCCTGGGTGCATTGGATGTTATCCCACCCAAGCAGGCAGTTTAACACAAGCACACTTCTATCAGTTATTTCTCTACTATGTCTAAGCAAAATTAACAACAGAAATAAAAACTACATCTTTAGAACAAAGTTATTTTAACATCACACATATAAAATCCATTTTAATATTTGCAAAAAGCCAATATTATGATATTTATCTATAAGAGGGTGAAGGAGCCCTGGCCCAGGCTCTGGCCCTGAGGCACACGGGGACGCTGCCGGGGGGTCCCTGTCCCCCTGTGCCACCCCCAGGGCCCCGGCCCCCCGTCCCCGTGTCAGGCTCTGGGGTCGATCTCGTGGAACATCCTCTGGGGGAGGCTGCGGGGCCGGGGGCGGGGGGACCCGGGGGGACAGGGGACCCTGCTGTGCACGAGCAGGGTTGGACTGCTCTGGGGGGAGCTGTGAGGGGGCCGGGGCAGAGTGACCTCCCCAGGGACCTCACACAGCCCCCGTGATGTCACACAGCCCCTGTGATGTCACACGGCCCCTGTGATGTCACACAGCCCCATTGATGTCACACAGCCCCTGTGATGTCACACAGCTCCCGTGGTGTCACAATGCTGCCTGTGATGTCACATAGCCCCCGTGATGTCACACAGCCACCTGTGATGTAACACAGCCCTGGTGATGTCACACAACCACTCTCTTATGTCACACAACCTCCATATGATGTCAATCAGCTGCTATGTGGTGTCACACAGCAGATTTGTGATGTCACAGCCTTCTCTGTGGCATCACACAGGTGCTCTGTCACTCTGTGTCACAACCCACATTGTGATGTCACAGAGCCGCCTTCTCTGATGTCACAGCTAGCTCTGTGATGTCACAACCCCCTCAGTGCTGTCACCGAGCCCACTCTTTGCTGTCACACAGCCCCTTGCTGCCATCCCAGCTGCTCTGTGGCTCTGGGACACAGCCCCAGAGGTGCTGCTGTGACACAGCCCCCGCGGGGACATCCCACAGCCCCGGCCAGTGCTGAGCCCCTGCGAGCTCTGTCTGTGCCCTGCTCATGTCCCTGAGGGGCCCTGGCAGTGCCCCAGCCCTGCTGGGCTGTGCACAGGAGCTGCTCCTGGCCAGAGCTGTCTCTCTGCAGCTCTGCTGCCCTTGCCAGGAGCTGCCTCTGGGCCAGGAGCCCGGCCCAGCTCAGCAGCACACACACAGCACAAGGACTTTAATCACCCTCTGGGCCTTTGCTGCTCTTTGCATCACACCCAGTCCCTCAGAGTGGGCTCAAAGACTTCTCAAGAGCTCACAGTGAGATTGAAAGACTGAAGTTTCTTGTACTTTAAAGAGATCCCTGTGAGGGACAGGGCTGAGAAAGTGTCCCCGGGTTCCAGGGAGAGCAGAACACTGGAGGCACTGATGGCAGCTGGGGACAAACAAGGCAAAGGTGTCTCTGGTGCTGAGCAAACCTGGATTTGTTTCAGGAATGTAAAGGGCCAAGGCCTGAGCCCCAGGGCCTGGCCAGGCAGATCCTGTCCCTCCCTCCTTGCTCAGGGCTCTTCCCGGGATGGGCACTGGCATGTGGGGATGAGCAATGCCAAGGGCAGGAGCGTGGGGCGGCCCCTGCCAGGCTGCTGAGCAGGGACAAGGAGGCCATGAGGCCCCAGGCCTGCAAGGGTCACTTGTCCCCTCCTGGCTCAGGCCCAGGCCCAGCAGCCATGGCCAAAGCGCTGCCCAGGTTGGCTCTGTCAGGGCTGTCTTGCAGCTGCTGCCCATCCCTGTGCCCTGTGCAGCCCAGGCTGTCCCACGGTGTCCCTGCCCTGGCCTCTGTCCCTGCAGGCTCTGGGCATCCCCCGGCTGCCCCACCTGGCTGGGCCCTTCCTTTGCTGACAGCTCTGCCTCCTGCCTGCCCCTGCCTGCCCACACAAAGCCTGGGGCTGCTCCAGGCTCCTGCTGGGGACGTGCTGCACCACAGCCCTGCCCTGACAGGGAAATTCCTTTCTCCTGCAGCCACTCTGGGCCTCCCCAGCTGCCCTTGGCGTTGATTCTTTCTCTCTCTGACTGTTTTCCACTATGTCAAAAGGATCCACCATCCCTTAAATCGCTCTTTAAACACTCTCATGGCTCTGCTCCACTGTCCTCAGTCTCCACCCCACTGAGCACAGAGCTCCTTTGTCCCTATACAGTGCTCATGGGCCCAAGGCCTCCAAACCCCTCCTTGGGACATCTCTGGGCCCTCTCCAAGGTGTTTCCAAATGAAAACATTCAGCTCAGAGTCTAAAGAAATCACCAGAGGACAGGGCCAGCCCAACCTGTCTGTCCTGGCTACTTTTGTCTGGGAGCGATCCTTGGATATACAGAATTTGGGAGGCCAAATTCTAATTTTGGCCATGGTCCCTGGACAAGAAGGCTGGTTCTTTTCCATAGGAATGAAGGAACAGAGCCCCAGTGTTTCAGGGGCAGATGAGAGGTGACCACCAGAGGCCAAGGCCAGCCAGAGCTGGCAGGTTTTGTTTGGTGAGATACCCTTGCACAGAGGAAATTATTTTAGGGAGAGTACCCGTTCTGGCAATGACCATCTGAAAAGTCAGACAGCCCTTTTCCATAGCAAGGAAAGCACAGAGCCCCAGTGCTCCAGGAGCTGATGAGAGGCAGCCCTTGACATGCCAAGATCAGCCAGAGCTGTCAGGTGGCCCCTGGGAGGCCAAGCCAGCCAGAGCTGTTCCATGTTCCCTGGGTTCCATGGGGTCCCACAGTGTCCCAATGGTCCCTTGCTTCCATGGGGCCCTGAGGTGTCATAATGCCCCCTTGGTGACACCAGGCCCTGAAGGTTGGAATGGTCTCCAAGGTTCCATCAGGCCCCACAGAGCCACAATGGTCTCTGGGTCCATGGAGCCCCTCTGTGTCACCATGGCCCCTTTGGTTCCCTGGGCTCCAGTGGTGCCCCAATGATCCCCTTGGTTCCATGGGCTCCAGTGGTGCCACAATGATCCCCTTGGTTCCCTGGGCTCCAGTGGTGCCACAATGATCCCCTTGGTTCCCTGGGCTCCAGTGGTGCCACAATGATCCCCTTGGTTCCATGGGCTCTTGTGGGGCCACAATGATTCCCTTGGTTCCATGGGCTCCAGTGGGGCCACAATGATCCCCTTGGTTCCATGGGCTCCAGTGGTGCCACAATGATCCCCTTGGTTCCATGAGGTCCCCACAGTGTCCCAGGGATCTCCATGGGAAGGAAAGAACCCAGCCCCACTGTTGCAGGCGCAGCCACCAGAGGCCAAGGCCAGCCAGCCTTGACGGTACTGGCAGATTTTGCCCGGGAGTAACCCTTGGATATTGAGAATTTCAGAGGTGGAATCCCAATTTCAGACATGGACACTGGAGGAAAAGGATGGTTCTTTTCCATAGGAAGGAAAGCACAGAACACCGCTGGTGTCTCCGGGGCAGATGAAAGGCGGCCATCAGAGGCCAAGGCCAGCCAGACCTCTCTGTCCTGGCAGCTTTTGTCTGAAAGCAACCCTTGGATATCAGGAATTTGGGAGGCGGAACCCCAATTTCAGCCATTTCTGCATGGATAAGAAGGACGGTTCTTTTCCATAGGAAGGAAAGCACCCAGCCCCAGTGTTTGGACAGCAGGGGAGAGGCACCCCCAGGAGGCCAAGGGCAGCCAGACCTGTCTGTCCTGGCAGCTTTCACCTGGGAGCAATCCTTGGATGTATGGAGTTTTGGAGGTGGAATCCCAGTTTTGGCCATGGTCAAGATGGGTATTTTTGCCCATAGGAAATTAAAGCACAAAGTCCAAGTGTTTAGGAAGAAGATGAGAGGTGGCCACCCTCAGGCCAAGCCAGCCAGCCCTGTCTCTCCTGGCACCTTTTGTCTAGGGGCTTTCCTTGGACATTGGGCATTTTGGAGGTGCAATCTCAGTTTTGGCTGTGGGTGCCTGGACAGGAAGAAGAGCTCTTTTCATAAGGAAGGAAAGCACCCAGCCCCAGTGTTTCAGAGGCAGATGAGGGCCAGCCCTCAGGAAGCCTAGGCCAGCCAGACTTGTCAGTCCTGGCAGCTTTTGTCTGGGAGCTATCCTTGGATATAAGGAATTCCAGAGGTAGTTGCCCAGTTTTGGCCATGAGTGCCTGGTTGAGATGGAGGGTTTTTTCCCACAAGAAATAAAAGCACATGGTCCCAGCGTTTCAAAGGCAGATGAGAGGTGGCCCCAGGTAGCCAAGGCAGCCAGATCTGTTCCTCCTGGCAGATTTCATCTGGGAACAATCTTTGCATGTAAGGGAATTTGGAGAAGGAATCCCAGTTTTGGCCATAGGGCCCTGGAGGAGGATCAGGACAGTTCTGTCCCATAGGAAGGAGAGCCCAGAGCCCCAGTGCTTCAGGGGCAGATGAGGAGCAGCCCTCCACATGCCAAGGTCAGCCAGACCTGTCCAGCAGCCCCCGGGAGGCCAAACCAGCCACACCTGCTCCCTGTGCCCTTGGTTCCATGAGGACCCACAGTGTCCCCATGGTCTCCTTGATTCCAGGAGTCCCTGCAGTGTCACAATGTTCTCCTTTCTTCTGCAGTGTCACAACGGCCCCTTGGCTTCCCTGAGCCCTTGCAATGTCCCCATGGCCCCTTGGCTCCCTGTGGCCCCGCTGTGTCACAACGGCTCCTTGGTTCCACGGGTGCCATAGCTTCATCCTTGGCCCTTGGTTCCAGAGGGGGCCTGAGTTTCACAATGGTCCCCCTGATTCCGTGAGGCACCAGAGTGTCACAATGGTCTCTTTGCTCCCATGAGGTTCCATAGTGCCACCATGGTGTCCTTGGATCTGCGTTGTCACAAGGGCCCCTTGGTTCCATGAGTTTCTGGACTGTCAGCAATGGTTTCTTTGCTCCAGAGGGGCCCTGATGTGTCACAAGGGCTCCGTGGCTGGGGTTTGTGTCTCACCCACGCTGAAACCCCAGCAGTTGGTAGCCATGTGCATTTCTTTCTATAGAGCTTCTGTCTTCCTGTCTCTCTGTCTTCTCCTTCTAATGCTCTTGATATGGAACATTTTTTGATACCTCAACAACTGAAGTGATTAAACGTTTCTGGGTGCAACAGGCTGAGTTAATGAAGTTACTGCTATGGTGTTTTATGTTGAATTGGATGTTTTAGTAAATCTTTTTCCAAAGTTTCTTGATTTTCTGATCTTTGCCAGGAAAATTTTGTGCCATTTTGTCCTCTTGAGAATATATGGTTGGTGTTTCTCCTGTGCACCAAACTCCAGGAAAGGAACCCTTGGTTACTGTGAGAAACGACTGCAGACTTTGAAAATTTTAAAAGGTTTATTCAACCTTAACAAAATGACAAGAAAAGGACTAAATAAGGAAGAACAGGCCTGGGAGCTCCCCTCGTGGCTGCCTACCACGTGCCTGGCTCGTCCTCAAGATGGACGCTTCACCTTTGATACCCCGGGATTGCTTCAGCCAAACCTGGCCCCTCCCACAGTCTGTCAGTCAACTCTTCTTTGCTGTTTATTGGTGGAGTCTGCTTTCCTGCAGCTTGATTGGAGGGTCAGGTGCTGTCCTGCCACGCCCCCTCCCCTAGGAACAAGTCTTTGTTCTCGCCTTCTTTCTACCTGTCCTGGATGGCTCAGGCTGTCTGATGGTAACAACGGGGGGGAAAGGGACTGTGGGGAGAACAGGGGACATCTAAACAACAGACTGCAATAACATAATCACACATCAATAAAGCTTCTCTTAATATTCACACAGTATCCATCCCTTAATTGCGAGAGCCAATCATCTCATTAGCCATCTATAACACAAAGGGACCTAAAATCACCGTTACAAGGTAAAATTACCCAAAGAGGACTAAAATCCACCCATATGGGCCTAAAATCAGCCAAAGGCATCTAAAATCCACTCTAAAACTGCCCAGTTTATCCTAAAATCACCCAAACAGGCCCAAACCCCACCCAAATGGGCTTAAATCATTCAAAGGGATCTAAAATCCACCCTCAAACCCAACAGATTTGGCCTAAAATCTGCAAAGGGGCCTAAGATCCACCCTAAAAGGCTTGAAATCACTGCAAGGGATCTGAAACCCACCCTAAACCTGTCCAGTTTGGCCTAAAATCACCCAAATGGACCTAAATTCTCCGGGACCAAGACCAAACCCAGCAGCAGAACTGGCACCAGCAGCAAGACTGACACTGGAACTGAGATTGGCAGCGCCACAGGACCGGCACCGGGACTAGGACCGAGACCCAGACCAGAACCTGCACCAGAACTGGCACTGGGTCCAAGACTGGGACCAAGCCTGACACTGGGACCGGCACCAGGAGCACTTTGGAACTGGGACTGGCACCGGCAGCGCTCCAGGACTGGGATCAGGACCGAGACTGGAACCCGGCACCCGCACCGGGACTGCTCTGGGACCAGGACCAGGACCGAGACCGGGAGCCCTCCAGGACTGAGACCGAGACCGTCACCGGAACCAGCACCGAGAGTGGCAGCACTCTGGGACTGGGACTGAGACTGAGATTGGCACTGGGAACACTCCAGGACCAAGACCAGCACCAGTAGCAGCACTGGGTCCAGAACCACTCTGGGACCAAGACTGAGACCAGCACTGAAACCAGCACCAGCACCGGCACCGAGAATGGCACCGCTCCAGGACCGAGACTGGGACTGAGACTGGGACTGGCACCGCTCTGGTACCAAGACTGGGACTGGGACCGGCACCGCTCCAGTATCGAGATCAACATGAGAACCAGAATCAGCCCCAGGAGTGCTCCGGGACTGAGATGGAGACTGAGGCAGGCACCGGAACCAGGATCAGCACCAGGATCACTCTGGGACCAGCACAAGGAGCAGGAACTGGACTGGAAATGGGATTGGAAATGGGATTGGCACTGGGATCCCTCCTGGACCTCTGCATTCGTTCCGGGGAGCTTTGGCTGCGCCCCCGGGCAGGATGGGGAGGGACCCCTGGGCAGGGCGGGACCCCCTTGGTTCACATTGATCCAGTGCAGCCATCCCAGTCCATATGGTCCAGTTTGTATGATCCCAGTCTCGGCTCCTAATCCCCACGGTCCCAGCCTGTGAAATCCCAGTCCACATGATCCCAGTCTGTACAATCCCAAGCCATACAATCCCAGTCTACATGATGCCAGTCCACATGGTCCCAATCGGTGCAGTCCCAGTCTGTGGGATCCCAGTCCATATCATCCCAGTCTGTATGGTCCTGCATGGCACACACTCCAAGGACCTGGAATTCCAGTTCCCAGCCAGGAAAAGATGTTCCTGCCCTTGAAGGCAAAGCTCCTAAGAAGGGGCCGAAAGCCAAGTGGATCCTACAGTGACATTTCACTGCCAGCCTTCAGAACTTCACCCATGGCCATTGTAGCTCCTGCACTGGGAATTAAATCAGGGCAGGGTCTTTGGTGGCAGCTGCCCTGGCTCAAGGGAGACACTGAGAGAGAAACAGAGCAGGCAAAGAGAGGCAGGAGAGAAAGGAGGACACAAACACAATCAGCTGAGAAGGTGGCACTAACTCTGAAAGTTTTATTTGCTATCAAATACATCCCACCCACCCAGCCCCACACAATCCCAATCCCATCACTCCAAATTGGGATTGCACTTCTCCCAATCTCCTTCACACCCCATCTCACTCTGGCAGCTGTGGAATGGAGTGAGTCTGGCATGGGACTGAGTTTTTTAGGGTGGGAACAAGGCATTTTGATGTGGGATTGAGCCTGTATGAATTAAAATTCAGTTGTTTTCAGTGGGATTCAGTTGTTTTGAGGTGACTCTCTTGGCTTTTGGAGTGCAAAGAGATGGAGAACACTGCACAAAATCCCCCCCCCAGACTACACAAATCCTTCAGAATATTCTCTCCAAACCATCAATTTCCCATAAAAAAACTCTGAAATTGTGGGACTTTAGACATCTTTGATCAATTTTTTTCTTTAAACACTGTTTTGGCTATTTTTAAGGGATGAAGATGAATCAGAAAAAAATGCCAAACAAAAGGACAAGCAGGCAGGTGTGTTCCCAACATGTATCACAGGGAATGTGAGTGACCAGGGCTGTGCCCAAAGTGCCTCCTCCAGTGGGGGATGGAGCTGCAGCAGCGCACGAAGCTCTTCCCGCACTCAGGGCACTCGCAGGGCTTCCCTTAGTGGTGCCTCCGTTGGTGTCGGGTCAAGGTAGAGCTCCTGGAGAAGCTCTTCCCACACTGGGGACACTCGTAGGGCCTCTCCCCTGTGTGGATGCGCCGGTGCCTGACGAGGGTGCAGTTGCGCTGGAATCCCTTCCCACAGTCTGGGCAGCGGAATGGCCTCTCCTCTGTGTGACTCCGATAGTGCAGGAGGAGATTGGAGCTGGACTGAAACCTCTTCCTGCATTTATCACACTCGTAGGGCCTCTCCCCTGTGTGGATGCGCCGGTGCTTGACAACGTCGGAGTTGTACTTGAATCCCTTCCCACAGTCGGGGCATTGGAAGGGCCTCTCCTCTGTGTGACTCTGATAGTGCTGGAGAAGATGGGACCTGGTCTGAAACCTCTTCCCACACTTGGAACACTCATAGGGCCTCTCCCCAGTGTGGGTCCTCTGGTGCCTGATCAGGTTGGAGCTCTGGCTGAAGCTCTCCCCACACTGCCCACACTCGTAGGGCCGTTCCCCAGTGTGGATCCTCTCGTGCACAATCAGGTGGCAGTTCCACCTGAAGCTCTTCCCACACTCCACGCACGTGTGGGGCTTCTCCCCATCATGGAGCTGCTCATGGAGCACCAGCTCCGAGCTCTGCCTCCATCTCCGGCCGCCTTCCCGGCCCAGGCTGGCTCTTTCCCCCTCACATCCCCGCCATCTGCATTTGCAGCCCCTCCTCGTGCGGCATCTCCGGGCCTTTTCCTCCCCGTTGGCTTCCTGCACCGTGGAGCCGCTCAAAACGGCCTCTGCCACCAGGTTCTGCCGCGGGCATTTGTCCTCCCTGCTCTCCATGCTCAGCTCCTGCTCTGGGCGAGGAAGGACAAGGACAGCATGGGATTTGCCTCCGTGCCACAGGCAAGGGCATCGAGATCCCCCCAGGGCTGTGCTGCAGCCGGGGGCCGTGCTGGGCTGGGAGATGGAGCAGCACAGAGGGGAAAGGGGCACTGACTTCCTCCTCACCTGCCTCAGTGTCCCGGGGCATCTTCCTCTTCCTCACAGCCTCACAGGGGTTGGCAATGTGAAATCCTGGTTTGGAGAAAACAAGGGATGAGCACCTGGAGTTTGAAGTTCCCCCCACCCAAGTCCATCTCTACAAGTCACCGGCCATCTGGGCTCCAGAAAACCCTCCCAAACACCAAGATTCAGCCCTGAAAAAGCCTTCCAGGAGTTCCCCATCCGTGGTCCCTCCCCTCTGGTGTTCGGGGGTTCCCCCCTGTCCCAGCTGCTGCGGTCACGCTTGGATTGGGGGTCCCCCATCTCCTGGGTGCCCGCCCTGCCCAGGCTGCTGGCAGTGCCAGCAATGCCAAAAGCTCCCCCCTCTTGGCTCTCCCCATTTCGGGATGCCGGGGCTCTTTGGGCTCCCGGGCTCCCTTCTCCCCTCATTCTCTGCTCTGGGCTGCAGCGGCTCCAAGGGGTCCCCCCTGCCCCTCTCCAGGCTCTTGAGGCTCCCGCCAATGGCGGCGCTCCCCCCTCTCTGGCCTCCCCACTTTGGCCTCCTGGGGGACACAGGGCTCTGCTCCTCCAGGCTGCCTCTGCCCGCAGCCGCCACCGCCACCCCCCGATGTCCCCCCGAGGGGCCTTTTCCGCTCAGCCTTGGACTTCTTCATTCTCCAAACATCCCCCCAAAAACCCACCCCAGGGACCCCCCGGGATATCCGGGCCGGGCTCCCCCTCCCCGCTCACCGGAGCCATGGGGGGGGTGATGATCCCACAGGTGGGGGCTGCGAATTCAGGCAGGGATCGAGACCGCGTGGCTCCCGCAGCTCAGCCTTGATCCGCCCTTGTCCCTCCTCTTCCTCTTCCTCCCGCTCCTCCTCTGTCCTATCTCCACCTCCCTCTCCTCCTCCCCCCTAACCCCGCCTCCTTCCCTGCTCTTTCTCCTCCCGCTCCTCCTCTTCCATCCCCCCTCCTCCTCCTCCTCTGTGTTATCCCCACCTCCTGCTCCTCTTCCATCCCGCCCCTTCCATTCCTTCTCCCCCTCCTCCCCCCTTACCCCGCCTCCTCCTCCCCCTCCATCCCTGCCCTTCCCTCCCTCCTCCTCCTCCCCCAGCAGCAGCCACACCCTCGGTGCCCCGTTCCCGCAGCCCTCGCAGCCCGCGGCAGCAGCGGCCATGGAGCCGGGCCAGGTCGGCATGGGCAGCGCGGGGCTCTCGGCTGCTCCCAGCCGCTGCGGGCGGGGGGAACCCGGCCCGGGCCAAAGGAGAGGCAAACTGGGCAAACTGGGGGCAGATCACAAAGCTAAGGATGCAGCAGAAAATGGAGCTGAAAGAGTTAGTTTAATATTAACTCCAAACGAGGAAAAACTGGAAATTCCAAAGTTTAGGGAAGCCAAGAAAAAAGAATTAAACAAGATAGGAAATGAACAAGATAAATCAGGGAAATAGAAACTTCTACATGGAAGACAATTACTTAATAAAATGTGCTTACTAGGAAAAGATTAGAAGACGTGCATCAGAAACCCCACTGGCGTACTCAAGCTTTGTGTGATCATTTTTTAAGGAATTTTGGGTGCACTGGGATTTTTGGTGTAGCAAAGCAAGTCACTGAAAGATGCTTAATTTGCCAAAGGATAAATAAAAAGGTGATGAGAAAAACAACATTAGGAGGTCATGAGTTAGCTCGTCGACCATTTCAAAATATCCAAGCAGAAGTTTAGATTTGTTAGGTTCTGGATTTATTTGGAAAAAAACCCATTTAATCTAGAAGAAAGAGAATATGCCATATGTTAGACGGGAGATTTTAGGAGAATAAAAATCTTTGAAGTATCAGAAACACCCGAGGAAAAAACCAAGAAAAGAAAAAGGGGAAATGAAAGGGAGGGGAACAAGAGGAAAAGTCAGAAAGAGAGTGGGATCCTCTGCAGCTCTTGCCCCCTCCGTTGGCGGCCGAGGCGCCTGTCCTGGGTCCCGGCTCGCTGCCCGCCTCAGCTCCGCCTGCCCCGGTTTCCATCCCAGGTGCGGGCTCACTGCCCAGGGCAGCTCCACCTGCCCCGGCGCTGGCGGTGAATTTGTGTGCCCTGGCCCCACTGCCCGGCCCGCGGCCGCTCTGCCGGCCATGCTGGGCAAGATGGGGTTGCTCTGTCCTGCCGCGTGGGCCGAGGTCACCGCGCCGACCGCACCGAGGGCGGGTCCCAGCCATCCCATCCCCGGCTGCCCTGCCCGTGCCAGCTGCGCTGGGCAGCGCCGCTGCTGCTGCCGGGGTCTCCCACCTGCCTTTTCTCTGCCGGGAGCTGCCGGATCAGCCGCCAGAAGCCATGTGGGGGCTGCCCACGCTCCGGCTCGGCCTCCACGGGAAGATCCCCCTCTGGCGATTCCGGCAGCAGACCCTGCCCACACTCCCACCGAGCCTCGGCGGGATATCCTCCCCTGACCCCTCCTGCTCTGAGTTACGTCCCCTTGGTAACCACAGCTCCGGCTGTTCAGGGAAAATCCCTCTCTCTACAGGAAGCACCTTATCGAAACACTAGGAGCTCAGTTAAAAGGCAGCCCTCTCCAAATTCTTTCTCAAAACACGGGAGAAAGGCTACAGAAGGTAAAAAAGTGAAAGAGTTAGATGAAGGGATTGCTCTATTGCCGTGAAGAGAGGTTCCCATGGCAGGGATGCGCTGCCCCGCCCCGCGGGAGCCACCGGCGCCCCTGCCGGCCGTGCCCGGAACTGCACCCAAGGGGAAAGCGCCGCGGCCGAAAGGCCGGGACCGGCTCCGGGCTCTGTTTGTTGGCACTGCCGGAGCTGTTGATACACACTACTATTATTATATTATACACACTAGTAAAGAACCGTTATTCCTAATCCCATATCTTTGCCTGAGAGCCCCTTGATTTCACTATCCTAAAAATTAAGAGGGAGGGGGTTTGCATTCTCCATTCCAAGAGAGGCTTTTTCTGCCTTCCCAAGCAGACACCCACCTGTCTTGTAAAGCAAGACAAGCACCCACAGGCACTGAGGGGGGCTGCAGGAGGGGCAGAAGAAGGCCCTGCAGCACTTGGACACAAAGGCCCAGCAGGTGAATGCAAGAAGGGAGCAGCAAAAGGCCAAGCTGAAGGCAAAGGCCAGGGCAGAGCTCCTACAGCCCCTGAGGGATCAGCCCCAGGGCCCAAGGGGGCCCCAGCACCCAGGGCACGGCTCGGCCACAAGCACCCGGCAGAGGCATTGCCCTCCTCGGCAGGGCACAGCCCACCCAAACAGCCCCTGGCAAGGAATCAGGGCTCCGGCTGCAGGGCACAAGGACACTGCAAGCAGAGACAGCAGCACCCTCAGGACCAGCAAGTCCAGCCCGTGATGGACATGGATTGGCAGGGCTGTCACAGCTCCCATCACACCAGGGACCCTCCACACTGGAGCCCTTGAGAACATTCAGGTGGGTCTGCATTGAGAGGAGGCATTTCCTGATGGACATAGGGGCCTCTCAATCTGCTCTGAATCTTAGACCTAAAGGGGAAATTAGTAAAGGAATATTTTAATTTTTAAGGGAATGAGTGGGAAAGATGAGCAGGTATGATTTGTTCAACCACTATTAGAAGCTGTGGGGGATAGGTTTGAAATAAATGAATTTCTTTTTCTTCCTCCTGTGATTGTAATTAACTAGGAAGGAGTTTGAGAGCTGGATTTTAATACTGTAAAAAGGGATACAGAGGCTAGTTCTGTTGTACCTCTGTGTCAAAAGTCTGACAAGGCCTATGCTGAAGTGAACCCAGAAGTGTGGGCAGCCCCAGGGAAATACAGAAAATTAGATATGGAGCCTCTACAAATTAAAGCAACCAGGACAAGCAATTGTCCTGTTCCAAGAGAGGGAAGGAAGGGCTCACAGCCTGGTATTGAGTCCCTGTTAAAGGCACGGCTTTTGGAGCCAAGGATGTCTCCCTACAACACTCCTATCTTGCCAGTCAACAAACTGGATGGATGGACACAAGGAGGAAACACAGAATTTTCAAGTGTTAAAATTAAGATTAACTGAGGCGAGTGGCCTGGGCCTTCCAGACAGGGAAAAAGAATTTGAATTATAGGTGGACGTTAAACAGGGTCTTGCCAAAGGAATTCTTGTGCTAAAATGTTTAACCCAGTGGCCAGAGAGCAGCCTCAATGTCTGCAGAATTGTGCAGCCACAGCTTCCGTGGGAGCAGAGGCCTGAAAACTGATGACAACAGGAGGATCTCCTAGAGTTCAAGTCTGGCATCAAGTTAAAGCTTTGACAACCAAAAGAGCCTCTCAATGGATGAGCAGGGCTCGGTTATTACAGTATGAAACTTGTTCAGTGGCACAGGAGGATTCAGAACTGAGGACAGGGCAAGGGTTTAACCCAGCCTCCTGTTTGAACAGCCTGGAGAGGGGCTGGCAAGGAACCCAGGACTGCACTCAAGGGACAGAGCTCCCGAGCCAGGCTGGGAGAGATTGATGGGACATTCCCTGGCCTGAGGGAGACAATGTGTTTGTGGATGGCTCTGCAAGGGCAGCAGGAGGGAAAAGAGCTACAAGACAGGCTGTTATTAAGGAAGGGGAATCAGACCAAGCGCAGGTCACCGCCCCATGCTCAGCTCAACCCGCAGAGCTGTGGGTGCTTGTAAGAGCCTGGCACTGAAATGCCCTGAGCAGGAAGGCTTCAAAATCTTCTGCTGACACCATGGCACCTAACAGGGGGGCAAAAGCAATTCTGACTGCTTCAGCAAGCACTGGATCACTTATTAACCTATTGCTAAAACAAATAATTCAAAGATAATGGATTGTGGAAGCCATAGATTCAGATGGGGAACTCATTTTACAGGAAAGACCCTTCAGGGGGTTATGGCAGCTTTAGGAATACAATGGGACCTCCATAACCCCTGGCAAGCCCAGAGCTGGGGTTGGGTAGAAAGAATGAATGGGGAAATAAAGAAACACCTTTGGAAGCCGGAGATGGAAACCAAGATGCCATGGGTACAGCTTTTGCCATTGGCCTTGGCAAGAAAAAGAGCCAGACCCAAGGCAGATATTCAATTATCTCCCTTGGAATTCATGTCTGGAATTCCTTACCTGGGCAATTCTCCACCTAGTGCAGGGTGGAAATAAGGGATGTAAATGTAAGGCAGGCTGTAGCCAGGATCCTGTCTCCTGTGGAATCTCTCCCCCAGGAAGCTGGGCTGGCACAGAGCCTGCCCTGGGACTTTGCTGTTGCCAACACCCAGCCAGGCCATCGGCTCCTGCCTAAGGAGTGCAAAGCAGCACCACTGGTGGCCAAGGGGCCCACGCCAAGTGTCCCTGAGGCCAGAAACAGCCGCCAGCACAGCTGAGCACGGGGGGACCCCTCAGCCTGGCCTCAGGGGCTCTGAAGCCCCGGAGATTTGCACTTCCCGCCTGCAGCAGGACCATGGGAGCCGCCCTGAGCCTGCCCTGAAGGCAACGCAGCAGCAGCCAGGGCTCCACAGCGGGCCAAGCCCCTGGGCCTGCCCACAGATCCTCTGCTCAAACCCTCGGGAATCCTGGCCACCCTCCCCTGGCACCTCCAGCCACTGCGGCCAAGCCTCGCTGCCACTGCTGCAGCTCCAGCGCTGGCTGGGCCTGCACTGCCACAGCTGCTGGGGAGCACCGCGGCACAATTCCACCCTGGGGCTCACTCACACCCACACTCTGGGCTGCCTGCGACTGCACTGCTGCAAAATGTACCCATTCTGCTTCTTTTAAATCTTATTTCTCTGCTCAGAAAGGTTTCTCTACTCAAAGGTTTGCCTTTGGGAAAGAAATTTTAAAGGTTTTATTTAAGGGGTTCCCAGTCTGTTCGGATGTTAAACTCATCTCCACCACTCAATGGAGATGAGTTTAACATCCGAACAGACTGGGAATAGCCCAAAAGACACCCACAGAGATAAGGACCAGCAACAAAACATCAACGCCCCGCAGCAAACAGCAACCAACAGCTACCCCAGACACTGCCCCCGCACAGCTGGAGACACCTGGTCTGGAAAAGGCTGAGAAGGAAATCCTGGAGCGTGGACCGAATTCACATCAGAGGGAAAGAAATCCGAGTCTAATAGGAAACCAAATACTAAAAACTTACACGACTTGGAAGCAATGAACATTAAAGCAGTGGATTTAGATTGGTTCAGACTACGTAAAGTTTAGGAAAAATCGGGTAAAACTGACATGTCATGGAATGATTTTTTCTGCACAGCCGGGCTATGTGTGGATGAAAGTATTTCTGTTGCACATCCTGGCCAGAACCAAGTAATGCCTTGACTCTCTCACACTAAAGAGATTCTTGGAGAGTTTTTGTTTTCCCTACAGTTTCAGTGATAAGATTACAACATGAGAAACATTTTTTATAATAATCCTACTTTATATTGTCAGGTAGGTTTGGGACAGAAGGGTGAGAATCAATTTTTGGTCAGGGTTTTTCCATGTTCGCCTTTATGTTGCATTTTGCAAAATTGAAGAGCTTTAACCGTGATACTTTTAACTCTTAAATAGTTAATACTTTTTTTAAAAAAAGCAGGGTGAAGCTGCAAAGGGAAACAGCAAATGGAGAATGTTGGGAAAACTTTACTATAAATAAATGGGGGGGAATTGAGATGAGGGACTACATTTTGTTCGTCATGAAGAAGAGACCAGTGTGTTACAAGAGTTGTCTGCTGACTATTTCTGTACTACTTCATGAGATATGAGCTACAAGGATACCAGGGAAGGGGTTGCAGGAGCCCACACATAGTCCCACCCAGCAAATGGTACAAACAGATAACTCACAGAAATAACGACCAGGGAAAGGCTGGGGAAAGGGCAGGGGCAGATTAACACCCAGCAGGGAAACCTTTCCCGCTGACAAATGGTACAAGCAGATAACTCACAGAGATAATGACCAGGGAAAAGCTGGGGAAGGGGCAGGGGCAGATAAACAGTCTGCAAGGCAGGATATTTGCTTGCTTAAGCTTGATAGGGCACAGTTTGCAAGGCAGGACATTTGCTTGCTTAAGCTTGATAGGGCACATATTGCGTTAATCATAAGATTTTGGTAATTTTTCACAGAGAAGTCACCAAATAAAGACATAGGGTGAAGAAGACACGGCTGAGGAAGACTCCGCAGCCTTTATCACCGACCACCAGGAGACAGAAGGATGACCCCCTAGCAACAACCAGCGCAGGCGCAGAGAACTCCGAGATAACATGGACTCCTGAAGGATGGAGAGGATAAAAGGACTGAATCAGAAACTAGTTGGTGTGGCAGTTGGTGGAGCGGAGACTCCCCTGTCACCCAGCGCTGAGCCTTTGCTTACGTAGTATAACTGCTTCAATAATTAATAAATTCTTTGATTGGAAATTACTCGTTTTGAGTCAATTTTATAACAATTTGGTGCCGTGACTCGGATGAGAGTTTGGATCGGGTAAGATCTACCCAGAGTGGGGGGCGCCTCATCCAGTGCTTTCCAGGTGGCCCCTCTGGGAGAACCTCCGCCACTCTCACCAACGACCCTAAAATATATACTAGTAAGCAAACGGGACAAATTATACCGGTGAACCCCTTAATAATCTGTGCACGGAGTCCGGACGAAGACGCAGGACGCGTAAGTATAAAAGGGAATCCGTTCGGGCGGGGTTGGGATCCCGGAGTGTGGCGGTGGACAAGTGTGAATGAGAGGAGGGCCGGCAGCCGGACTCTCCAAGTGAGTGCGGACCCTTGAGTAGTGCGGTTCCCGTAGACCCGCGAAGGGCTCAGGCCACGAAAAAGGGGAAGTGAAAGGAATTTGAGAGGGAAAGAAGGCACTCCGGACGAATGGGGCAGGGGAAAAGCAAGACCCCAACCCAAGTCAAACTCCCCCCCATTCCAAGGGACACCCCCCTAGGATTCATGCTTAGTAATTGGAAGCATTATCCGGGGACCGAGACTAAGGATAGGGCCAGAATGATACATTATTGCATGGAAGTATGGGGTGGGAAAGAGATTTCCAAAGAAGTTTTTTGGCCCGTGTTTGGATCATCTGAAGACTGGGTTCGACAGGACTTGAACCTATGGGTAAATTCTAAAGAGCCCTTCTCGTAAGAGGAGAGTGATTATGCCAAAATATGGGTAGCAAGACCCGAAGTGTATGTTTTCCAATTAAGAGAAGGGAAAGGGGATCCGCACAAAAAGGGGAAGAGGGACAATCATTTGGGCGACTTAATTATAGCACCGCCCCCATATGTCCCACCGCCAGCACCCAATGCCCCACCACCTCCACAACCACCTGCACCGAACAATGATGAAGAGGGTAACCAAGGGGAGGTTAACCAAACCGGTTACCAAGGCCCGATTACAAGGAGCCGCAGTAGGGTTGAGACGGGGCTATTCCCTCTACGGGAGATGCCCATGGGTGGACCACAGGCGGGTATAGGATTTATTACTGTCCCCTTGAGTTCGGCAGATGTACGAGACTTTAAGAAGGACATGGGACATTTATTAGAGGACCCTTTTGGGGTAGCCGAGAGGGTCGACCGGTTCTTAGGACCAAACATCTATACCTGGGAAGACATGCAGTCCATTTTGGGCATTCTGTTCTCTACTGAAGAACGGAATATGATAAGAAGGGAAGGAATGTGTATTTGGGACACGCAGCATGTCCAAGGCCCGGCTGCGGACGCTAAATGGCCCCTACAGAACCCCCATTGGGACCATCAAAATGCGGCACATAGAACACATATGCAGGATTTAAGGACCATAATTATTCAGGGGATTAGGGACTCAGTCCCGAGGGGGCAAAATATAGATCGGGCATTCAACGATAGGCAAAAGAAGGACGAGTTGCCTACGGAATGGCTCGAGAGATTACGGCGGAACTTACAATTGTACTCCGGAATGGACCCCGATAGCCAAACTTCACAGTCAATGCTGAAAGTCCATTTCGTTTTAAAATCGTGGGACAACATAAAGAAGAAAATCCAGAAGTTAGAGGACTGGCAGGACAGGGGGCTGGATGAACTGCTTAGGGAGGCACAGAAAGTATATGTCCGTAGGGACGACGAAAGAGACCGCAGACAAGTAAGGTTGATGGTCGCAGCAACAGGTGGGGGGAGGTACCAAAGAGAAGGGCGAAAGGGAGGTTCGAGTGAACAAAAAGAGAAAAGTATAGGAGAGTCAGAAGGGGTGAAGGTGTGTTTTTATTGCGGAAAAAAAGGGCATTTTAAGCGAGAATGTAGAGTCCGAATCAGAGACGAGAAGCAGTTCCAAATGGACTAGGGGGGTCAGGGGCTCTATTTGGTGGGGACCTGGAAAAATCATAAAGAGCCCTTGATAAAACTTAAAGTGGGTCCCCATAACCAAGAAATTGAATTCTTGGTAGATACAGGGGCAGAAAGATCCACGGTACAGAACCTACCAAAAGGATGTACCATCTCTAAAGAAACTGCCACTGTCATAGGGGCAAAAGGGGAACCTTTTGAAGTACAAATCATAAAAAATGTGACTATAGAATCAGGATCCAAAATAGGGATGGGAAATCTATTATTGGTACCCGACTCAGATTATAATCTGCTCGGGCGAGACATGATTATAGAATTAGGGATTAGTATAGGTGTAGATAATAAGGAATTAAAAATTAAATTATGCCCTTTAAGGGTAGAAGATGAAAAGCAAATTAACCCCGAAGTCTGGTACACACCTGAGAGCGTGGGACAGCTAAAAATCACTCCATTTTCGGTAACTATCAAAAATCCGGATGTCCCCGTCCGAATTAAGCAATACCCATTATCCCCAGAAGGGAGACGAGGATTAAAACCAGAAATAGAAAGGTTGTTGAATAATGGATTGTTAGAACCCTGTATGTCTCCGTTCAATACTCCCATCCTACCAGTTAAAAAGCCAAACGGCACCTATCGATTGGTGCATGATTTAAGGGAAATAAACAAGCGAACTGTAGCCCGGTTCCCGGTGGTGGCAAATCCTTATACCCTCTTGACTAAACTGGGGCCTGAGAATTTATGGTACAGTGTTATAGATCTCAAAGATGCCTTTTGGGCATGCCCTTTGGCTAAAGAAAGCCGGGATTATTTTGCATTTGAATGGGAAGACCCCGATACAGGAAGGAGACAACAATTAAGATGGACGGTACTCCCTCAAGGATTCACTGAGTCCCCTAATCTCTTCGGGCAGGCTTTAGAGCAAATTTTACAGGATTACCAAGTGGGGCCAGGGGTTACATTAATCCAATACGTAGATGATCTACTCCTGGCGGGGCAGCAGGAAGAGAATGTACGGAAAGAAAGTATTAAGTTATTGAACTTTTTAGGATTAAAGGGATTGAAAGTCTCCAAGGCAAAACTACAATTTGTCGAAGAAGAAGTAAAATACCTAGGCCATTATCTAAAGAAAGGAGAGAAGAGAATAGACCCCGAACGAATACAGGCGATTTTAGCATTACCAATTCCAAGAAATAAGAGACAAATCAGGCAAATACTTGGACTAACTGGTTATTGTCGACAATGGATTGAAAACTACAGTAGTAAGGCGACTTTCTTGTATCAGAAACTTACTCAAGAGGGACTCCTAAAATGGGATCAGGAGGACACCGAAAGGCTGCAAGAGCTTAAAGAGAGCCTAATCCATGCCCCGGTATTAAGTTTACCTAATACTAATAGACCCTTCTTTTTGTTCATAAACGTAGACAAGGGGGTCGCATATGGGGTCCTTACTCAAGAATGGGCAGAGAAAAGGAAACCGGTGGCTTATCTATCAAAGATCTTGGACCCAGTAAGCAGAGGATGGCCTACGTGCTTACAAGCAATTGTAGGATGTGCTCTTTTGGTAGAAGAAGCCTGGAAAATTACATTTAATAGCAGCCTGAAAGTGCTGTCCCCCCATAACATACGGGGAGTCTTACAGCAAAAGGCTGAAAAATGGATCTCAGACGCAAGGCTTCTAAAATATGAAGGAATATTAATTGAGGCTCCAAATTTAACTCTAGAAACTACTAATATCCAAAATCCAGCTTCCTTCTTATATGGAGGACCAGAAGAAGCACTAACACATGATTGTATAGTGACTATAGAAGAACAGACAAAAATCAGACCAGATTTGGAAGAAGAAGAATTGGAAAAAGGAGGAAGACTGTTTGTGGATGGATCCTCCAGAGTAGTTGAGGGAAGGAGAAAATCAGGATATGCTATCATAAGGGGACCCAACCTGGAAGTGATAGAATCGGGACCCCTTAGTGGATCCTGGTCCGCCCAAGCATGTGAACTATATGCTGTACTACGAGCCCTGGAATGGTTAACAGGAAAAGATGGGACTATTTTGACGGACTCGAAATATAGCTATGGGGTAGTCCATACATTTGGCAAAATATGGGAGGAAAGAGGACTAATAAATTCACAAGGGAAAGATTTAGTTCACCGTAAATTAATATTAGACGTGCTCAGTGCCCTACAAAAACCCCGAAAAATAGCTATAGTTCACCTGAAAGGTCACCAGAAAGGACTGGATTTGAGAAGTAGGGGAAATAATGCAGCTGACCAGGAGGCTAAACGGGCTGCCCTGAGACTTCTCACTTTGAAGGAAAACATAGAACACTCCCAAACACCAGAACCTGACCCCGACATCAAGTTTAATAAAGAGGAAGAGAATAAAATACAAAAACTAGGAGCTAAAAGGGATGCACAAGGAGCATGGAAATTAGCAGATGGCAGAGAAATAATACCTAGAGCATTGGCACATAGATTACTGACTAAGATACATCAAAAAACACATTGGGGATCACAGGGACTGGTAGATTATTTTGCTGCAAAGTATGTGAGTGTGGGAATCTGGGACATTGCCAAACAAGTAACCAGAGGATGCCTAATTTGCTAACAAGTAAATAGAAAAAATTTGAGAAAATTACCGGAGGGAGGCCGACCGCTAGCGAAAAGGCCTTTCTCCCACATTCAGATAGATTTCACTGAGCTCCCCAAAGTAGGGAGAACCAAATATTTATTGGTCTTGGTGGACCACCTAACACATTTTGTGGAAGCCTTCCCAACCGTAAGAGAAACAGCCAAAGTAGTTACGAAAATATTGATGGAAGAGATAATCCCGAGATACGGGGTCCCAGAAGTCATTGACTCAGATAGAGGGCCGCATTTTATTTCCCAAGTTACCCAAAACTTAGCAACAGCTCTGGGCATACGGTGGGAACAACATGCCCCCTGGCATCCCCAGAGCTCTGGACGAGTTGAACGAATGAATGGGGAAATAAAAAAGCAATTGACCAAACTGGTAGCAGAAACCAATTTGACCTGGGTTAAATGTATTCCTCTAGCGTTGCTAAATATAAGAACAAGACCTAGAGCTGATTTAGGGGTATCACCCTTTGAAATGATGTATGGGATGCCGTATAACCTAGAAAATCCTAACGAACATCCTGTCATTAATGACACATGTACGCAAAAATATTTGGTGGAATTGACAAAGTACAGAAAGGCATTATGGGAAAAAGGTACGTTAGCACAACGGCCTCCTTTAGATTTTATCTTACACCAGGTACAGCCAGGAGATTGGGTGCTCGTGAAAAGCTGGAAAGAAAACCCCTTGACTCCAAGGTGGGAAGGACCATTCCAAGTACTCCTCAGCACAGAAGCAGCCATACGAACCGCTGAAAAAGGATGGACTCATGCTAGTCGCATAAAAGGACCGGTAAAACCCCCTCACAGCTGGGAGGTTTGCAGTCTCCCGGGAGAAACCAAATTAAAGCTGAAACAAACTGATAAATGATTTGGATAATAATCTGGGTTGGAGATAACCATTATCTCCAAACCCAGCTAATAGGGAATCAGGAGGCTCTTGGATATTGCAAACTCTTAGAGGACGAGTTGAGAAAGCCCTACTTTAAGTCCCCAAGATTAGAACATAAAGGGCACACATGGGAGGGGGAAAAAGCACAAAACAAAGATATTAGGTTAAAGTGTAACTGGTTAGATTGTGACTGTCACCCCCTTGTATGCTTTTCCTGTAAATTGTGTCACGAACCTTGGTGGTCTCATTGTTGGAGTGGTAGAACACCTAGGGGAATTTGTACACTGTGCTATGAGAAAGAGAGGAGACTAACTTCTATCATTCTTAGTAGCAGAGTTGCTACGGGGGAGGTAAAGCTTGGATCTGACGAGTGGTGGGAAACCTTTTCCAAAGGGGTAAATCCTGATCGGTTCTGCTACCACCCTAACGAACCGATCCCCTTTCTCCTGGACATCCTGGAAGTGGTGTGTCGGAAGAAAGCCCCCAATTTGCGGCGTGACCTCTCATTAATAAAAGCTGATAACTGGGCCGCCAGTGCTAAAAAGTGGAAATGGGAGGTTTATCCGGCTCCTGAAGAATACCCCTGCTGCCGAGAAGATGGCAAACCCCGAGGCTCGCAGCAACTGAGTCGTCGGGCGAGGCAGAGAGGTAATAACCAGTGGAGTCCGTCGGAAGCCCCGACCCCCATATGGGATGTCCAGGAAATGTTGGCCGTCCTGCCCCAGGATTGGTAACCCACCACTGGGGAAACCAAAGGTAAAATTCAACCTGAGCTCCGACAATGACAGCCCCAAATTACAAGCCTTAATTCTTTTCTGGTGCATCGTAACAAGTTCAGGGGCAGAAGGGTATTCACATCAACCCTTCAAATGGTCACTGATTAGATGGGAAGACCAGTATGTTATCCAGACCAAAATCACGTCTGGCGCACCCAGCTTTTTATGTACTTTGTGTGATTTAATACCTGTAAATCCATGTTTAAATCAGTTTGGATGTTATTTTTGTCCAAGCTCAAACCCGGGAAAAGGGTATTGTAACTATCCAGGACACTTTTACTGTGCTTATTGGGACTGTGTATCAGTAAGCTCCTTTGGGGGGAACGAGGACCGGTTTATCAGAACTGGATGGGGTCCATACGGGTGTACACAGCCCACTTCCACATATACCCAGAAAGAAGGAGGGTTAGATGGAACATGCAATATGATTTACATTAATGTGACAAAACCACATGACCAAGTCTGGTTATTAGGGAAAATGTGGGGAGCCCGATTATGGGAACCAGGGACAGACAGAGGGGGGCACTTTATAATCCAAAAGACAACCGTGCCACACGACCCCGAACCAATTGGACCAAACCAGGCGATAGCTGGAGAACTAACGCTAGGAGAAAATAATGGAAATGAATCAGAAACAGCCCCAACCACTAGTCTTCCAGAAATGTATAAGCAAAACTTTACTGATTCGACCCGAGGACCTGAAAACCCGGGAGAAGGGGACTTGTGGAAAATATTACAGGCCACTTTCCTAGTCCTGAATGAGACCCATCCAAATCTAACTGAGGAATGTTGGCTGTGTTACACCGTAAACCCCCCGTTCTATGAAGCCATAGGGGTAACAGCAAAAAGCAGACGAGTAAATGGGACCAACCCAGCTAGGTGCCTATGGAAAAAAGAAGGAGAAGAATCGAGAGGGATAACCTTGGCAAGGGTAACAGGGAGAGGAAGATGTATAGGACGAGTACCAGTGGAAAAACAACATCTATGTCAGGTTATGGGGAATCTGAGTGACCCTAAGAAACCTGCCAGCTGGATACTGCCAGCAGCAAATACTAAATGGGTCTGTAACACTCTCGGAGTCACCCCATGTATAAATATAGACCGATTTAATGAATCCAGTGACTTTTGTATTCAAGTATTGATAGTACCCAGAGTCCTTTACCACCCCGTAGAGTACGTTTATGAACAATATCAAAATATAGGACCCCACATAGTGAAACGGGAAATATTCACAACCTTCACTGTAGCAATGTTACTAGGAATAGCTGCAGCTGGGACAGGAACAGGAATAGCCTCACTCATACAGCAACACCGAGGATTCCAAGAACTAAGAGCCTCTGTAGATGAAGACCTCAGGAGGATCGAAACCTCCATCAAAGACCTCACAGAATCATTAGATTCCCTAGCAGAGGTAGCCTTACAAAATCGAAGGGGGTTAAATCTATTATTCCTGCAACAAGGAGGACTATGTGCTGCTTTAAGAGAAGAATGCTGCACATATGTAAACAAGAGCGGAATTATACGGGACTCAATGGCAAAACTACGGGAGGGGCTAGAAAGAAGACAAAGAGAAAGGGAAAAACACCAAAGCTGCTATGAATCTTGGTTTAACTATTCTCCTTGGCTTACAACTTTATTATCAACGATAGCGGGTCCACTACTTCTCTTACTATTGGGACTCACGTTTGGCCCTTGTATTTTTAATAAATTGATTAGCATTGTAAAAGGCAGATTAGAAGCTGCTCACCTTATGCTCACACAAGCAAAATACGAAACCTTGAAGATGGATGATCCAGAAGAATCTCTGGAGCTCAGCAAAAGGGAATTAGAGTGTTTTGACAAACAAAATTGAGTATCAAAACAAAGGGGGGATTGAGATGAGGGACTACATTTTGTTTGTCACGAGAAAGAGACCAGTGTGTTACAAGAGTTGTCTGCTGACTATTTCTGTACTACTTCATGAGATATGAGCCACAAGGATACCAGGGAAGGGGTTGCAGGAGCCCACACATAGTCCCACGCAGCAAATGGTACAAACAGATAACTCACAGAAATAACGACCAGGGAAAGGCTGGGGAAAGGGCAGGGGCAGATTAACACCCAGCAGGGAAAACTTTCCCGCTGACAAATGGTACAAGCAGATAACTCACAGAGATAATGACCAGGGAAAAGCTGGGGAAGGGGCAGGGGCAGATAAACAGTCTGCAAGGCAGGATATTTGCTTGCTTAAGCTTGATAGGGCACAGTTTGCAAGGCAGGACATTTGCTTGCTTAAGCTTGATAGGGCACATATTGCGTTAATCATAAGATTTTGGTAATTTTCCACAGAGAAGTCACCAAATAAGGACATAGGGTGAAGAAGACGCGGCTGAGGAAGACTCCGCAGCCTTTATCACCGACCACCAGGAGACAGAAGGATGACCCTCTAGCAACAACCAGCGCAGGCGCAGAGAACTCTGAGATAACATGGACTCCTGAAGGATAGAGAGGATAAAAGGACTGAATCAGAAACTAGTTGGTGCGGCAGTAGTGGAGCGGAGACTCCCCTGTCGCCCAGCGCTGAGCCTTTGCTTACGTAGTATAACTGCTTCAATAATTAATAAATTCTTTGATTGGAAATTACTCGTTTTGAGTCAATTTTATAACAATGGGGTGTCCAGGGGGTCCCTGTGCCCAGGAAAGGGGGTGCACGGGCCCCGGTGTTGAGGAAGGTGGTGGGTGGGGGCTGTGGAAGGCAGGAGTGGGG
This sequence comes from Agelaius tricolor, assembly GCF_023055355.1. Classification (NCBI taxonomy): domain Eukaryota; kingdom Metazoa; phylum Chordata; class Aves; order Passeriformes; family Icteridae; genus Agelaius; species Agelaius tricolor. Next base: position 75,970 of record NW_027269302.1, read on the forward strand.
GTCCAGGGGGTGCTGGGGTCAAGGAAAAGCGGGGGCTGGGGTGTCTGAGAGGGGGAGGGCCGGGAAAGGGGGTGCGGGGGGGCATTGGTGCTGCATGAGGGGGTGCAGGAGGGTCCCCGTGCTGGATAAGGGGGTGCAGGGGGGGTCCCTGTGCCTGAGAACGGAGGGTTTGGGAGGGTTCCAGTCTCGGATATGGGGGTGCACGGCGGTCCTGGTGCAGTGGAATGGGGGTGCAGGGGGTCCTGGTGCTGTATAAGGGGATGAAGTGGGGTCCCGGTGCCCAGGAATGGGGGGTTCAGGGGTGCCGGTGCCAGATAATGGCCTGGCTGGGATCTGGTGCTGGGAAAGGGGGTGCAGGGGGTCCCAGGGCCAGATAACGGGATGCACTGGGGTCCCGGTGCCCAGGAATGGGGTTCCGGGGGGTTCCATTCCCGAGTTCCGGGGTTCAAGGGGTCCTGGTGCCTGAAAATTGAGGTTCAGGGGGTCCTGGTGCCGGATAAGGGGATGTAGTGGATCCCGGTGCCCAGAAATTGGGGTTCAGGGCGGTTTCCCTGCCCGGGAATGGGGGCTCAGGGGGTTCCAGGCTGCAGATAAGGGGGTGCAGGGGTTATCGGGGCTGAGGAAGGGGGTACAGGGGGGGTCCCAGTGCCGCGAAATGAACGTTCAAGGGGGGTCTCTTGACCCCCTGGAACCCCAGGGGACCCTCCGGGATCCCCTGGAACCCCTTCCAGGAAGCGTCAGGAATGAAGAACTGGGGGGACGCCGAAATTTGGGAGATCTGGGGGTCCAAAAGCCGAGGAAAAGGGAGGGTCTGGGGTCTGGGAAGGACGAGGTGGCCGGGAATGGGCGTGCAGGGGGTCCCAGAGCACTGACGGGGGTGCGGGGGGATCCTAGGCCCGGATTAGGGGGGGCAGGGGGGTCCCAGTGCCCAAAAATTGGGGTTCAGGGGGTTCCCGTGCCGGGGAATGCGGGTTCGGGGGGAGTTTCCTTCCAGGGATTTGGGATTCAAGGGGGTCCCGGTGGCCGGGAATTGCGGTTCCGGGGGCGTCGGTGACCAGAAATGGGGATTCAGGGGGGTCCTGGGGCCACATGAGGGGGTACAGGGGGGTGCCAATGCTGGGCAAGGGGGTACAGGGGGGTCCCTGTGCCCAGAAATGGGCGCTCAAGGGGGTCCGCGTGCTAAGGAATGGGGGTTCAGGGGGGTCCCGGTGCTGAAAAAGGGTGCTGAGGGGGTCACAGGACCGAAAATGGGGGTTCAGGGCAGTCCCGGTACCCGGGAATGGAGGTTTAGGGAGTTCCCGGTGCCCAGGAATTGCGGTTCAGGGGGGTCCCGGTGAACAGAAACGGGGGTTCAGGGGATCTCGGTGCCAGATGAGGGGGTACAGGGGGGTGCGGGTGCTGGGGAAGTGGAGTGAGGGGGGGTGACATGACCCAAAATGGGGGTTCAGGAGGGTTCCCCTGCCCGGGAATGGAAGATCAAGGGGGTCCCGGTGCCCGGGAATTGCGGTTCAGGGGGGTCCCGGTTTCGGGGGGTCCCACTCACCTTTGGTCGCGGCCCCCGGGTCCCCCAGGAGCCCCAGGAGCCCCCGGAGCACCCCCAGCCCCAGCGCTGGGGCCATCGCAGCCGTCCCCGATCGCGGCTGCAGAGACGCGAAAGCGAAAGTGCCCGAGGGAGCGCGGGGGGAGGGGGAAAGGGCGAATTCCAGGGAATTCACCTGGATCCCCTCCTGGCACCCCTCTGGATCCCTCGGGGATCCGTCTGGGACCCTCCAGGGCCGCGCCCTGCGGGACCCCCGGGCCGGGCTGTGCTGAACTCCCGGCCCTGCGCTCAAACTCTGCCCGGACCCCGCTGGGCTCGGCCCAAAGCCGGGCAAGCAGCGGGAGCAGCGGAGCCAATTTTTGCTGCGGGTGCGGGTCCCACCCCCGGCGGAGCAGGGCTGGGCGCTGGGACCCGATCCCTGATTCCCAATCTCCTTCTCTCTCGCTCTCTCTCTGCTGTTCTCTCCCTTTCCTTTGGGGGATCATAAATCCCAGAGCGGCCGCAGAGCCCCGTGCCCAGGCCGGGTTTCCCAGCAAAGGGAGGCTGGGGCTGAGGTGCCCCGGGCTGGCCGGGAATGGGGGCCCGGGGCTCCCTGGGCTCACGGAAATGGGGGCTCCAGGGGCTGGGAGAGGAGGATACCCGGGAAAGGGGGTGCAGGGGGGTGTTGGTGCAGGATAAAGGGGTGCAGGGGGGGGTCCCAGTGCCCGGGAATGGGGTTGGGAGGGGGGGGTGGGCAGCAGCTGCTGGAGAGAGACTGGGACAGACTGGAATGGACTAGGACAGACTGGGAAAAGAACCCACTGGGAGCAGAACTGAGGCAGCAGAGATCATACTGGGATATACTGGGACCACACTGAGGGCTACTGGGAACATGCAGGGGACAATTGAGATCGGACTGGGAGGGACTGGGAATGGTTTGGATCATCCTGGGACTGACTGGAATCATACTGGGAGTGATCAGATCTGTATTAGGGGTGAAGAAGAGAAACTGGAATAATGCAGGGAGCAACTGGGATCATACTGGGAGCAGCTGCCCCATGCTGGGGTCATACTGGGATCATACTGGGACTGATGGGGTGACACTTGGAGTGACTGGCATAGTACTGGGAGTGTCTGGGAGTAACTGGGATCAAACTGGAGGTGACTGGACTTATACGGGAAGCAACTGGGACCACCGCGGGGGCAAATGGCATCGGGTAAGGTGTGACCGGGCTCATCCTGGAAGTGCCTGGGGCCACACTGGGCTCTTACTGAGAGGGACTGAGAGTGAAAGGAACCATACAGGGCATGACTGGGAGCCGCTGGGACCGTGTCGGGGGCAACTGGGATCCTACCGGGAGTGATTTGGACCATACTGGGAGCGAGCGGGAGCCACCGGTGAGGCGGCGGCGGAGCTGGGAGGCGGCCGCAGCGCAGGTGGGAGCCGCGCTGGGTTGTGCGGGGGCTCGGGGCTCGCTGCGGGCCTCGGGGGCGGCAGGGGGCTCAGGCGGGTTCCTTGTGCCGTGTCCGGCCCGTGGTGCCGCTGCCGTGAGGGCGCTGCGGGAGCGGCTGCCCGCGGTCTCCTTGCGGCCGCTGCCTCGGCAGGAGCCGCTGCCGGAGCAGCGCTGGCTCGGCCCGGTTCCTGTGGCTGGCACAGGGGCGGCTGCCCCGTGCCCGGGGCTGTGCGGGGAAATTCACGTGGCCGGAGGTTTCCGTGCCCCGAGGAGACAGAGGAGTCCTGTACAAGTGACTTTATTGCTGAGCAGAGGGAGAGGCCGTGGCGCATTTGCCGTGCGCTCGCTGCCATTGTTGTAGTTCGCAGCCTCCTTTTTATCCTCATTTTCCCGGCTCATCTCCCTCTCCCTTTGCCCACTGGCTGAGGTACTTGGAAGGTTCAGACCTCCCGATCTGCCAACTGCACGTCCTCGTTAATGTGCACCCCCACTTTTGTAGAACAGCCGATATTCACGGCTCTGTTAAGTCTTTTTTGTTCTCGACGTTCAGGAATTTAGCGGGATTTTCTGTGAGCAGCAGTCCATGTTAATTAATAACATTTATTGAAGCTGGTGGTTTCGCCCGTTACTTCCTTATCTACAAGTCCCTGGCCCCTCGCTCAGCTGCTGAATGAGCTGCACTCTCAAGGTGCGGAGCATGGTAAAAAGGTGAGAGGTGCTGTAGCACATCAGAGCAGAAGCAGCATTCGTTTAACCCATGGTCTGCCAGGGAACCACAAAACCATGTCCCATTCCCATCCTTTCCACGTTTGGACTGGTACATGAGATGCTTTTTTGTTTCCTTTGTTATCTGTTTCACCACTTTGGCTTTGTCATCTATTTGCCAAGACCAGTTTGAGTCATTTGATTTTCCACAAACTCCTCTTTTCTCTGCTAACAGATGATCTAATCCCATCCCATGGTGAAATGTTGTGTTCCTCATTTCAGTGGATTGCTCAGCAGGAAGGTCAGGAGCTGGAGCTGTCTGGTTGGTTATTCCGAGGGCAGCTTGTAATCTAATGGTGCCATTGAAATGAGAAACGGGTTCTGTGGCTCCTGATATGAATTGGTTTGGGTTCCCAGGGGCTGGTCCATGGTGTTGTAGGATTTGTTCTGCTGGCCGTTCATCTTCTCCCCATTTTTGGCCGCTCTCTCCAGCCAGGGCTGCATCAATTGACCATTTGTCTCTAATTAAATCATCAAATACTTGGATTCCCAACTGATTTCCCGGAACTTGTGGGAGCAAGAACATCTCAGTGCTCTAATCCACCCCATATAACATAGACAGTGACAGCACACGTTGGAATGGGCAGAGGGATGATTCCCCCCCATTTATTTATAGTGAAGTTTTCCCAACATTCTCCATTTGCTGTTTCCCTGTGCAGCTTCACCCGTTTCTGTTGCAGGGTCAGATATCCTCACCCCGGGCTCTGCCTTGAGCTGTGCAAATTCCATCAGCGCAAGCAGGCAGAGCTCGGGGTGAGGGGCAGGGGGAATCAGCCCAATTCCTGCCCCAGGCAAGAGACCCAGGTACATTGGCCAGGCTTTGCCCAGCAGGGTTCATTTGCATTCCTAAAGCTCCTCTCCTGGCTGACTAGAACCAAAGCTTCTCTTCCAGGGCAGCCATCTGGTGAGTCACATGTGGCCCCCCGGAATCTGCTTTTTTTAAAAAAAGTATTAACTATTTAAGAGTTAAAAGTATCACGGTTAAAGCTCTTCAATTTTGCAAAATGCAACATAAAGGCGAACATGGAAAAACCCAGAACAAAAATTGATTCTCACCCTTCTGTCCCAAACCTACCTGACAATATAAAGTAGGATTATTATAAAAAATGTTTCTCATGTTGTAATCTTATCACTGAAACTGTAGGGAAAACAAAAACTCTCCAAGAATCTCTTTAGTGTGAGAGAGTCAAGGCATTGCTTGGTTCTGGCCAGGATGGGCAACAGAAATACTTTCATCCACACATAGCCCGGCTGTGCAGGAAAAATCATTCCATGACATGTCAGTTTTACCCGATTTTTCCTAAACTTTACGTAGTCTGAACCAATCTAAATCCACTGCTTTAATGTTCATTGCTTCCAAGTCGTGTAAGTTTTTAGTGTTTGGTTTCCTGTTGGACCCGGATTTCTTCCCCTCTGCTGTGAATTCCGCCCACACTCCTGGATTTCCTTCTCAGCCTTTTCCAGACCAGGTGTCTCCAGCTGTGCGGGGGCAGTGTCTGGGGTAGCTGTTGGTTGCTGTTTGCTGCGGGGCGTTGATGTTTTGTTGCTGGTCCTTATCTCTGTGGGTGTCTTTTGGGCTATTCCCAGTCTGTTCGGATGTTAAACTCGTCTCCATTGAGTGGTGGAGATGAGTTTAACATCCGAACAGACTGGGAACCCCTTAAATAAAACCTTTAAAATTTCTTTCCTAAAGGCAAACCTTTGAGTAGAGAAACCTTTCTGAGCAGAGAAATAAGATTTAAAAGAAGCAGGATGGGTACATTTTGCAGCAGTGCAGTCGCAGGCAGCCCAGAGTGTGGGTGTGAGTGAGCCCCAGGGTGGAATTGTGCCGCGGTGCTCCCCAGCAGCTGTGGCAGTGCAGGCCCAGCCAGCGCTGGAGCTGCAGCAGCGGCAGCGAGGCTTGGCCGCAGTGGCTGGAGGTGCCAGGGGAGGGTGGCCAGGATTCCCGAGGGTTTGAGCAGAGGATCTGTGGGCAGGCCCGGGGGCTTGGCCCGCTGTGGAGCCCTGGCTGCTGCTGCGTTGCCTTCAGGGCAGGCTCAGGGCGGCTCCCATGGTCCTGCTGCAGGCGGGAAGTGCAAATCTCCGGGGCTTCAGAGCCCCTGAGGCCAGGCTGAGGGGTCCCCCCGTGCTCAGCTGTGCTGGCGGCTGTTTCTGGCCTCAGGGACACTTGGTGTGGGCCCCTTGGCCACCAGTGGTGCTGCTTTGCACTCCTTAGGCAGGAGCCGATGGCCTGGCTGGGTGTTGGCAACAGCAAAGTCCCAGGGCAGGCTCTGTGCCAGCCCAGCTTCCTGCGGGAGAGATTCCACAGGAGACAGGATCCTGGCTACAGCCTGCCTTAAATTTACATCCCTTATTTCCACCCTGCACTAGGTGGAGAATTGCCCAGGTAAGGAATTCCAGACTTGAATTCCAAGGGAGATAATTGAATATCTGCCTTGGGTCTGGCTCTTTTTCTTGCCAAAGCCAATGGCAAAAGCTGTACCCATGGCATCTTGGTTTCTATCTCCGGCTTCCAAAGGTGTTTCTTTATTTCCCCATTCATTCTTTCTACCCAACCCGAGCTCTGGGCTTGCCAGGGGTTATGGAGGTCCCATTGTATTCCTAAAGCTGCCATTACCCCCCGAAGGGTCTTTCCTGTAAAATGAGTTCCCCATCTGAATCTATTGCTTCCACAATCCATTATCTTTGAATTATTTGTTTTAGAAATAGGTTAATAAGTGATCCAGTGCTTGCTGAAGCAGTCAGAATTGCTTTTGCCCCCTGTTAGGTGCCATGGTGTCAGCAGAAGATTTTGAAGCCTTCCTGCTCAGGGCATTTCAGTGCCAGGCTCTTACAAGCACCCACAGCTCCGCGGGTTGAGCTGAGCATGGGGCGGTGACCTGCGCTTTGTCTGATTCCCCGTCCTTAATAACAGCCTGTCTTGTAGCTCTTTTCCCTTCTGCTGCCCTTGCAGAGCCATCCACAAACACATTGTCTCCCTCAGGCCAGGGAATGTCCCATCAATCTCTCCCAGCCTGGCTCGGGAGCTCTGTCCCTTGAGTGCAGTCCTGGGTTCCTTGCCAGCCCCTCTCCAGGCTGTTCAAACAGGAGGCTGGGTTAAACCCTTGCCCTGTCCTCAGTTCTGAATCCTCCTGTGCCACTGAACAAGTTTCATACTGTAATAACCGAGCCCTGCTCATCCATTTAGAGGCTCTTTTGGTTGTCAAAGCTTTAACTTGATGCCAGACTTGAACTCTAGGAGATCCTCCTGTTGTCATCAGTTTTCAGGCCTCTGCTCCCACGGAAGCTGTGGCTGCACAATTCTGCAGACAATGAGGCTGCTCTCTGGCCACTGGGTTAAACATTTTAGCACAAGAATTCCTTTGGCAAGACCCTGTTTAACGTCCACCCATAATTCAAATTCTTTTTCCCTGTCTGGAAGGCCCAGGCCACTCGCCTCAGTTAATCTTAATTTTAACACTTGAAAATTCTGTGTTTCCTCCTTGTGTCCATCCATCCAGTTTGTTGACTGGCAGGATAGTTGCTTGTCCTGGTTGCTTTAATTTGTAGATGCTCCATATCTAATTTTCTGTATTTCCCTGGGGCTGCCCACACTTCTGGGTTCACTTCAGCATAGGCCTTGTCAGACTTTTGACACAGAGGTACAACAGAACTAGCCTCTGTATCCCTTTTTACAGTATTAAAATCCAGCTCTCAAACTCCTTCCTAGTTAATTACAATCACAGGAAGAAGAAAAAGAAATTTATTTCAAACCTATCCCCCACAGCTTCTAATAGTGGTTGAACAAATCATACCTGCTCATCTTTCCCACTCATTCCCTTAAAAATTAAAATATTCCTTTACTATTTTCCCCTTTAGGTCTAAGATTCAGAGCAGATTGAGAGGCCCCTGTGTCCATCAGAAAATGCCTCCTCTCAATGCAGACCCACCTGAATGTTCTCAAGGGCTCCAGTGTGGAGGGTCCCTGGTGTGATGGGAGCTGTGACAGCCCTGCCAATCCATGTCCATCACGGGCTGGACTTGCTGGTCCTGAGGGTGCTGCTGTCTCTGCTTGCAGTGTCCTTGTGCCCTGCAGCCGGAGCCCTGATTCCTTGCCAGGGGCTGTTTGGGTGGGCTGTGCCCTGCCGAGGAGGGCAATGCCTCTGCCGGGTGCTTGTGGCCGAGCCGTGCCCTGGGTGCTGGGGCCCCCTTGGGCCCTGGGGCTGATCCCTCAGGGGCTGTAGGAGCTCTGCCCTGGCCTTTGCCTTCAGCTTGGCCTTTTGCTGCTCCCTTCTTGCATTCACCTGCTGGGCCTTTGTGCCCAAGTGCTGCAGGGCCTTCTTCTGCCCCTCCTGCAGCCCCCCTCAGTGCCTGTGGGTGCTTGTCTTGCTTTACAAGACAGGCGTCTGCTTGGGAAGGAAGAAAAAGCCTCTCTTGGAATGGAGAATGCAAACCCCCTCCCTCTTAATTTTTAGGATAGTGAAATCAAGGGGCTCTCAGGCAAAGATATGGGATTAGGAATAACGGTTCTTTACTAGTGTGTATAATATAATAATAGTAGTGTGTATCAACAGCTCCGGCAGTGACAACAAACAGAGCCCGGAGCCGGTCCCGGCCTTTCGGCCGCGGCGCTTTCCCCTTGGGTGCAGTTCCGGGCACGGCCGGCAGGGGCGCGGGTGGCTCCCGCGGGGCGGGGCAGCGCATCCCTGCCATGGGAACCTCTCTTAACGGCAATAGAGCAATCCCTTCATCTAACTCTTTCACTTTTTTACCTTCTGTAGCCTTTCTCCCGTGTTTTGGGAAAGAATTTGGAGAGGGCTGCCTTTTAACTGAGCTCCTAGTGTTTCGATAAGGTGCTTCCTGTAGAGAGAGGGATTTTCCCTGAACAGCCGGAGCTGTGGTTACCAAGGGGACGTAACTCAGAGCAGGAGGGGTCAGGGGAGGATATCCCGCCGAGGCTCGGTGGGAGTGTGGGCAGGGTCTGCTGCCGGAATGGCCAGAGGGGGATCTTCCCGTGGAGGCCGAGCCGGAGCGTGGGCAGCCCCCACATGGCTTCTGGCGGCTGATCCGGCAGCTCCCGGCAGAGAAAAGGCAGGTGGGAGACCCCGGCAGCAGCGGCGGCGCTGCCCAGCGCAGCTGGCACGGGCAGGGCAGCCGGGGATGGGATGGCTGGGACCCGCCCTCGGTGCGGTCGGCGCGGTGACCTCGGCCCACGCGGCAGGACAGAGCAACCCCATCTTGCCCAGCATGGCCGGCAGAGCGGCCGCGGGCCGGGTAGTGGGGCCAGGGCACACAAATTCACCGCCAGCGCCGGGGCAGGTGGAGCTGCCCTGGGCAGTGAGCCCGCACCTGGGATGGAAACCGGGGCAGGCGGAGCTGAGGCGGGCAGCGAGCCGGGACCCGGGACAGGCGCCTCGGCCGCCAACGGAGGGGGCAAGAGCTGCAGAGGATCCCACTCTCTTTCTGACTTTTCCTCTTGTTCCCCTCCCTTTCATTTCCCCTTTTTATTTTCTTGGTTTTTTCCTCGGGTGTTTCTGATACTTCAAAGATTTTTATTCTCCTAAAATCTCCTGTCTAACATATGGCATCTTCTCTTTCTTCTAGATTAAATGGGTTTTTTTCCAAATAAATCCAGAACCTAACAAATCTAAACTTCTGCTTGGATATTTTGAAATGGTCGACGAGCTAACTCATGACCTCCTAATGTTGTTTTTCTCATCACCTTTTTATTTATCCTTTGGCAAATTAAGCATCTTTCAGTGACTTGCTTTGATACACCAAAAATCCCAGTGCACCCAAAATTCCTTAAAAAATGATCACACAAAGCTTGAGTACGCCAGTGGGGTTTCTGATGCACGTCTTCTAATCTTTTCCTAGTAAGCACATTTTATTAAGTAATTGTCTTCCATGTAGAAGTTTCTATTACTCTGATTTATCTTGTTCATTTCCTATCTTGTTTAATTCTTTTTTCTCGGCTTCCCTAAACTTTGGAATTTCCAGTTTTTCCTCGTTTGGAGTGAATATTAACATAACTCTTTCAGCTCCATTTTCTGCTGCATCCTTAGCTTTGTGATCTGCCCCCAGTTTGCCCAGTTTGCCTCTCCTTTGGCCCGGGCCGGGTTCCCCCCGCCCGCAGCGGCTGGGAGCAGCCGAGAGCCCCGCGCTGCCCATGCCGACCTGGCCCGGCTCCATGGCCGCTGCTGCCGCGGGCTGCGAGGGCTGCGGGAACGGGGCACCGAGGGTGTGGCTGCTGCTGGGGGAGGAGGAGGAGGGAGGGAAGGGCAGGGATGGAGGGGGAGGAGGAGGCGGGGTAAGGGGGGAGGAGGGGGAGAAGGAATGGAAGGGGCGGGATGGAAGAGGAGCAGGAGGTGGGGATAACACAGAGGAGGAGGAGGAGGGGGGATGGAAGAGGAGGAGCGGGAGGAGAAAGAGCAGGGAAGGAGGCGGGGTTAGGGGGGAGGAGGAGAGGGAGGTGGAGATAGGACAGAGGAGGAGCGGGAAGAAGATGAAGAGGAGGGACCAGGGCGGATCAAGGCTGAGCCGAGGGAGCCACGCGGTCTCGATCCCTGCCTGAATTCGCAGCCCCCACCTGTGGGATCATCGCCCCCCCCCCCCCCCATGGCTCCGGTGAGCGGGGAGGGGGAGCCCGGCCCGGATATCCCGGGGGGTCCCTGGGTTGGGTTTTTGGGGGGATGTTTGGAGAATGAAGAAGTCCAAGGCTGAGCGGAAAAGGCCCCTCGGGGGGACATCGGGGGGTGGCGGTGGCGGCTGCGGGCAGAGGCAGCCTGGAGGAGCAGAGCCCTGTGTGCCCCAGGAGGCCAAAGTGGGGAGGCCAGAGAGGGGGGAGCGCCGCCATTGGCGGGAGCCTCAAGAGCCTGGAGAGGGGCAGGGGGGACTCCTTGGAGCCGCTGCAGCCCAGAGCAGAGAATGAGGGGAGAAGGGAGCCCGGGAGCCCAAAGAGCCCCGGCATCCCGAAATGGGGAGAGCCAAGAGGGGGGAGCTTTTGGCATTGCTGGCACTGCCAGCAGCCTGGGCAGGGCGGGCACCCAGGAGAAGGGGGACCCCCAATCCAAGTGTGACCCCAGCAGCTGGGACAGGGGGGAACCCCTGAACACCAGAGGGGAGGGACCAGGGACGGGCAACCCCTGGGAGGCTTTTTCATGGCTGAATCTTGGTGTTTGGGAGGTTTTTCTGGAGCCCACATGGCCGGACTAGAGATGTACCTGGGCAGAGAGATCTTCAAACTCAACGTGTGTTGGGGTAGATGAAACAGGAAAGCCTTATAAATATTATTGTCTGGCCTTTCATTCCAATCTTGCTTATAGTTTCTATATTCTCAAAAGCTTTTGAGAGTATAGGAGCTCTAAGCAAGATTGGAATGAAAGCAAGCTTTTAGATATCTTAGATACTGAACAAGTGGAAAACAATGGTGTGGCCTGACTGAAGGTAATCCTCTTCTGATGAAACAATTCCCTCTGCTTGCAGACAGGTCCAAGGGTCAGAGCAGACCCTACTAGCTCAGCAGAAGGGCTCCAAAGAGGAGTTTTTGGGGTTTAAAATGTAACACAGTATGGTGATAAATGATTTCACTGGATTTAAGGATCATACTTTTTTTTATTATTTTGAAAGCGAGAACAAGCAAAGTTCAGCGCTGGGCGGCCGGGAGTCTCCGCTCCTCTAGGCTCGCGCCGTTCCTATCCCCAAAGTTCACCTTTCATTGCCTTCTTCTCCTGGGTCCAGGGATGACGTGGTCTGTCTTTTGCGCTTGCTCGTTCAGTTGCTAGGGGGTCTTTTTCTGCCTTCTGGTGGTCGTGGGATGAAGGCTCCAAGTCTTCCTCTTTAAGCGCTGACTGAACTTTTCCTTATAAGGCGTACCTTTACAGTGGAATTTTCAGAACACTATACGATTCCTGCAAGCCTAAGCAATTCTTGCGAGTTTAGGAACTGTTGTTAGAGCCTTCCTCTGTGACCTCTGGGTGAACTTTTCCTTATCGTGTATATCTTTACCAAGGAATTCCCAAACCACTATACGATTCCTGCAAGCCAAGCAACCATATGTGGCTGCACATTTAAGAATCAAGCAGTTTTAGCTATTTAGTTATTGCTTTTATATTGTATAATTATTTAGCTATTGATTTAATTAATGAACAAATATATTGCTACTTATTACAGTATGGTGATGTAATGATTTTTATAGGCTGTATGTAATTGCTATTGGATTTGTATCTTGTACTGGACTGGTTAGTGAAAAATAGAATATTTAACACAGAAGAAGAATTATTGTATTGTAACAGGAACCTTACTCTCTTACACTCTTACCCTCTTACTCTCTCACCCTCTCATCCTCTCCCTCCCTCTCTTCTCTCAGGCCTGCTCCAAGCTGTGGCTGGCAGCTCCAAGCAGGGCCCTGCACCCAGGCCCTTTGCAATAAACCGCAAGTTCCACGACCTGGCTGCAGAGATCTCTCGTCTCCGTCCATCCCGACCGCGCTACCCCCGACGCTCCTACAAACGTGCTCATCCCTTGTTTTCCCCAAACCAGGATTTCCCATTGCCAACCCCTGGGAGGCTGTGAGGAAGAGGAAGATGCCCCGGGACACTGAGGCAGGTGAGGAGGAAGTCAGTGCCCCTTTCCCTTCTATGCTGCTCCATCTCCCAGCCCAGCAGGGCCCCCAGCTGCAGCACAGCCCTGGGGGGATCTCGATGCCCTTGCCTGTGGCACGGAGGCAAATCCCATGCTGTCCTTGTCCTTCCTTGCCCAGAGCAGGAGCTGAGCATGGAGAGCAGGGAGGACAAATGCCCGCGGCAGAACCTGGTGGCAGAGGCCGTTTTGAGCGGCTCCACGGCGCAGGAAGCCAACGGGGAGGAAAAGGCCCGGAGATGCCGCACGAGGAGGGGCTGCAAACGCCGATGGCGGGGATGTGAGGGGGAAAGAGGCAGCCTGGGCCGGGAAGGCGGCCGGAGATGGAGGCAGAGCTCGGAGCTGGTGCTCCATGAGCAGCTCCATGATGGGGAGAAGCCCCACACGTGCGTGGAGTGTGGGAAGAGCTTCAGGTGGAGCTCCACCCTGATCGTGCACCAGAGGATCCACACTGGGGAACGGCCCTACGAGTGTGGGGAGTGTGGGAAGAGGTTTCAGACCAGGTCCCATCTTCTCCTGCACTATCAGAGTCACACAGAGGAGAGGCCCTTCCAATGCCCCGACTGTGGGAAGGGATTCAAGCACAACTGCAACCTCGTCAGGCACCGGCGCATCCACACTGGGGAGAGGCCCTACGAGTGTGATAAATGCAGGAAGAGGTTTCTGACCAGCTCCAATCTCCTCCTGCACTATCGGATTCACACAGAGGAGAGGCCCTTCCGCTGCCCTGACTGCGGGAAGGGATTCAAGTACAACTCCAACCTCATCATTCACCAGCGCATCCACACTGGGGAGAGGCCCTACGAGTGTCCCCAGTGTGGGAAGAGCTTCTCACAGAGCTCTAACTTGACCAAACACCAACGGAGGCACCGGTAAGGGAAGCCCTGCGAGTGCCCCGAGTGCGGGAAGAGCTTCGTGCGCTGCTCCAGCTCCATCCCCCACTGGAGGAGGCACTTTGGGCACAGCCCTGGTCACTCACATTCCCTGTGATCCATGTTGGGAACACACCTGGCTGTTTGTCCTTTGGTTTGGCCTTAATTTTTTTCTCTTCTCCATCTCTCTGTCCTCCAGAAGTCCAGAGGGATGGAACAGTCACCTCAAAACCACTCATATTCTACTGAAAATAACTGAATTTTAACCCCAAAGGGCTCAATTCCACCTCAGATTGCTTGTTCCTTCCTCAAAAAACTCAATCCCATGCCAAACTCACTCCATTCCACAGCTGTCAAGTTGAGATGGGGTTGGAAGGAAATTGGGAGAAGTGGGATCTCAATTTGGAGCAATGGGATGGGGATTGTGTGGGTTATATTTGGTAGCAAATAAAACTTTCCGAGTTACTGATTCTGTCCCGTTCATTTTCAGTCATTTCTGTTTGCAGAGTGCCACCTTCTCAGCTGATTCAATTCTTATAAAAGTCCCATTTTTTAAATCATCTAACCCAAACAATCCAAAAACCAATATCAAAATAAAACCACCCGCACACAATTAATTTTTTAAAAATAATTTTAATTTTTCAAGAGTACTTAAGGATGTTATTAAAGTTTAATTGTTTGGTTGAAATGTCTGAGAAATTATAGTGGTGTTTGGTTTTGTGTTTAGTGTATTTGTAATATGCATTGTTTAACTAAGATCTGTTAGATTGCATGTTAGTTTCTTTAGATATTTTTCATCTGAAGTACTTTAGTCATCGAGTTCTTGGAACGTAAACTAGTTTGGGGGAAAAGTTTGCTGTGCATGAGGGTCTGTGAATATGCCCCAGGCTGATGTAAGGGGAAAGGTATTTCAGGGGATCCCCGAAGGTAACAGGGTGCTCCTGCCTGAGCGCCAAGATGCACCCGGCCGTAATAACCTTTGCTCCATGGTCCTGGTCCCCCATTAAACTTTTATTAAAGTCCTTTATTAACCTGTTTACATTTTCACAGGAGAGTGAACGTGTTTTTCACAGGCAGTTTCACAGAAACTGGAAACGTGGGGGTTCCCAGAAGGGGGCATTGCTGATCCAGGGCATGGAGGCGCTGCCTGCAATCGTCCATAACCGCCCATAAGGAGCCTCCAGGGCTTTACCCTCCATGAGCTGCAGCAGACGTGTCGGGAAAGGTGACAAGAGCCCGTGGAATGGTCCTTGTTGCAGGCAGATTGGCCACTTGCAGCTCTTCAAAACTGCCTCCCGTGAAAAATGAAAAAACTTCAACCATTCAAAAATGTGAAAAATGCGTTCACTCTCCTGTGAAAATCTAAAAAGTTTAATAAAGTTTAATGGGAGAGCAGGACCATGGAGCAAAGGTTGTTACAGCCGGGTGCATCTTGGCACTCAGCCAGGAGCACCCTGTTACCTTCAGGGATCCCCTGAAATACCTTTCCCCTTACATCAGCCTGGTGCATATTCATAGACCCTCATGCACAGCAGCTGGGAAGGGTTTAACAGTTTACTGGGTATATTAGCGTTCAGAAACACATAATCACCAGAATGATTCTATGCAGGTGCTTTTATTGAAGAGCTCTGGGTGTCAGGGGTACCAACCCAAATCTGACTCCGACATGGGTTTGGGATGAACATGTTTTTATATTCTATCGTTACATAACTTTCATGTTAATTATTAAACTTCAATTGTTCTATTGTATACATAGATTTCAGCCAAGCATGGGCTCCTTGTGGCCCCCCTCAAACTTCTAACATAGTTTCTCACGATTCTTCTTATGGTTAAACAATAATTATATTTAATTACTAAACAATCATCACATCTAACAATTATATCATTTATCATGTTCTGCTTACGGAGGTGCGATTTCACATGATCTGGCAAGCACAAAGCCTAACATTTTCAGAGTCTATTTTTGACATTTTTCCAGGGCCCCACTATCATTCTCCCCCCTTGGAAAGCATTTTCACTTCACTATAGGTGTAAATGTTTTCACTTGATACAGTCCTTTATTTCTCAATTTATTCTTGACGTTCTTCAAGTCCATGGTTGATGTAAACGTTGTCGTGGATGCTGTCACACACTGGAGAACCAGAAGATGGTGGGTGTGGATCTCGTGTCAGAGCCTTTATTATCTTCTGGTTCCAGGATGTTTTCTTCTGTATCTCTCCTTTCAAGATGCTGTGAACTAACCAAATTGCTAAGAATACAATTAGTAAGATTATCACACTCTCGATAGATTTAATCCATGAACTCACATTCCACCCTAACCCTTTAAAGATTTTGCCTAGCCAGGTCGTAGTCAAATCCTTTTGCTCTTCTTGTGCTTCATGCTCTATTTGTTTCAACTGATTGATGTCACATTCTACATCTGCAGTTACATTTGGGATGTGAATGCAGCAATGACCAACCCGTCCCTTTAAAAATCCACATACTCCATGCTCTTTCAGGAGTAACAAATCTAAGGCTAATCGATTTTGTAAAGTCATTTTTGTGGTGGCTTGTAATTGTACATTTAATTCTTTAAATCCTTCCCGGGTGACTCTTGCCAGTCTATCTACCTGACCTGTAAGTTTGTACAGCATCTCCCTACTCTGATAGTTTGCTGTAGGACCAAGCAAAGACTCTCGGGCCCACCCAAATTTCACTCCACCAGAGGGTT
Source organism: Agelaius tricolor (assembly GCF_023055355.1). Classification (NCBI taxonomy): domain Eukaryota; kingdom Metazoa; phylum Chordata; class Aves; order Passeriformes; family Icteridae; genus Agelaius; species Agelaius tricolor. Next base: position 91,909 of record NW_027269302.1, read on the forward strand.
CTTGCCAAGTGTCATCTGGAATTTCATTGTCTAGAACTTCTCGTCTTGCTCTTATCTGCACAAGTTCATGTTTTCCGTTAAATGGGGACTTTTTCCAAATTGGACATGAGGTTGGGAGGCCTAAAGTAATTTCCTTTACTTTCCCATCTACAGGCAGATGTGTTGTCCAGGTGCCATCGCTTGCTGCCCATAGAAATTGTCCTGGACCTCGGACTGTACTCCTGGTACATCCTACAACTGCTTTATAATTCACTCTGCCTTGTTTATGTTTGATCCCTCTGCAAGCACAGCCAGTGTTTAGGGCTATTGCCAGGGGTGGCATCTGCTTTATCTCTGCATCATCTGAAGTGCAGTCATAAGTTTTATTACATGCCCACCAACTTACTTGGTCTGCCCTCGTTCTGCTGCTGGTGGCAGTGTTTGTTACTGCTGGATCTGTTTCATTCTCGGGGCCTTCCCACTTAATGCACCAAGGGGTGTTTGCCATACATTGGAATCTTTGAAGGATACTCACAGACCACGCACTGTCCCAAGGCTCTGTCTGATCTTTCTGATCCTTGGCCTCACACTTCCATACCAGAGTGGTTTCTGTAACATTTTCTATAATCTTTTATAGTGTGGCAAATAGCATTGCCATTGTGTGATGCCTCCTGATTCTCCCATAGGGGTTCCTAGTGTGCCATCACTTAGAATACAGTCTTTCTGGCCCATGGGTTTCATCCATGTTCCTATTTTCTCCCAAGTTTCCTTGATTACTTGCCTCGACTCAGGTACCTGTTTGCATGCAATTGTTTTGTTCTTTTGTATTTCAGGTAGTTTTGATGTTATGATTCCCCAATTTACTGAGTCTCCTGCTGCCTTTGGTATTGGCAGACAGGCAGTTATTCTACAGGTGTTTTGCATTTGGCAAAGTCTTTGACTAATGCAATCATTACATTCTCAGCCCAAACTGCATTAGAAACCTTTATCACCTGTGTTTCTGTTTGTACCTCTCTCTTCATTCTAGAATGAAGAGTGTTTAGTTGATCTTTTTGCATTTCACATCCCAAAGACATTAATGACCATAACATTGGCACAATTACTGATAGCATTCTCAAAGTGATTAAACACATCTTATCTGCAGCCTTGTTGGTTCCACAGTTTACACAGGCCGTGATCCAGGATGGATTTTCTTCACTCGGGTGTAGTGAATCCAGGGGTCCACACCGGCTACTTTGGCTGCTGTAAAGGTGGTCAGCAGTACCTGGTGGGGTCCTCTCCACTTTTCTTTCAGCAGTTCTTCGTTCCAGTTCTTGATGTACACCTCGTCTCCTGGATGTATGTTATGAACTGGGCTCTCGAGAGTCAGCGGTCTATTCCACACGAGGATGCTCTGGAGCTGAGCTAAAGTTTTCCCGAGAGACAGAACATAATTATACACTTCCTGCTTTCCTGTGATGTGCACATTAGGGTTAGGCTCAGGAGATTCATATGGTTTCCCATGCAATATCTCCTAAGGGCTGACTGACATCCCACTCCTAGGCTTTATCCGAATCCTCAACAGTGCTATTGGCAAAGCCTGGGGCCACTGCAATTTGGCTTCTTGGCATATTTTACTGATTTGCCTCTCTAGTGTCTGATTCATCCTCTCTACCTGTCCACTTGACTGGGGTCTCCACGGTGTGTGGAGGTCCCAAGTTATCCCCAGCAATCTACTTACCTCTCTTACTACTGTAGCTATGAAATGGGGCCCCCTATCTGATGATACCCTAGGGGCACCCCGAACCTGGGAATAATCTCCTGTAGTAACCACTTTACTGTTTCCTTTGCTTGGTTGGTGCGACAGGGAAGGGCTTCTGGCCACCCAGAGAATGTGTCAACCCCCACTAACAGGTATTTGTATCCTCGAGTTCTTGGCAGTTCTACAAAATCTACCTGCCAATAGTCTCCTGGCTCTATTCCTATCCGAATTCTTCCTAGGTGTCCCTGTCGCCTTGCCACTGGGTTGTTTTTCAAGCAGATCTCACACTTTGACATTACTGATTTTGCCATTGTTAACATACATACCGAAATTAAACTCTGCTTTAGCAATTTTACCAATGCCTCTGCTCCCCACTGACATCCATTATGTTTAATTTGTAGAACTTCTCTCATTATCAAGGGAGTACCACTATCTGTCCTTGTGCAGTCACATACCATCCCTCTGAATTCTTTTGTGCATTTAGCAAATGTGCCAGTCTCTCATCTTCTACTGAATATTTTGGTTCTGGAGGCAAATTGAATTGGGATACATTAAGCTTTAAAGGTATCAATGCCATTGTTGTTTGCACCTCTCGAGCAACCTGTCAGGCTGCCCAGTCTGCCTTTCGATTTCCCTCACAGATTTTGGAGTTTCCTGATTGCTGTGCTTTACAGTGTATGATTGCCACTTGTTCAGGTTTTTGTACTGCCTTTATCAATTGCAGGACTGCATCCTGATGTTTAATGTGCATACCCAGAGAAGGACAATAGTCCTCTTTCTTTCCACAGTGCTCCGTGTACATGCACCACTCCAAAAGCATATTTTGAGTCAGTCCAGATATTTCCCTTTTTCCCTTCACTTAATTCTAGTGCCCTGGTTAAAGCAACCAGTTCTGCCTTCTGGGCAGATGTATTTGGTGGTAATGCCTTTGCCTCCACTGCTGTACTGACTGTTGTTACCGCATACCCAGCGTATCTGGTTCCGTTTTCCACGAAGCTGCTCCCATCTGTAAACAGCTCCCACTCTGGCTGCTCTAGTGGGACGTCTTTCAGGTCTTCTCTTGCTGAGTAGGTGTACTCTATTACCTCCACACAGTCATGCTCTAATGGGCCTTCTTCAGTTGTGGTACCTGGGAACAAAGCTGGATTCAAAAGGTTAGTTGTTTTTAATGTGACATCATCCTGCTCAGTCAGGACTACCTGGAATTTCATCATCCTGCTTGGGGATAGCCAATGGCCCCCCTTCTGCTCTAAGACAGTGGTTACCATGTGTGGTACATTGACATCTATGTGCCTTCCCATCGTGAGCTTCCTGGCTTCTTGTATCAGCATCACAGTGGCTGCGACTGCCCGCAGACATGGAGGCCACCCGGCACTTATGCTGTCAAGTTGTTTGGAAAAGTAGCCCAGCGGCCTTTTCCAGCTTCCCAGACCTTGGGTCAGGACTCCTAGTGCTAGGCGCAGCCTTTCATGGACAAACAGCTGAAAATCTTTAGACAGATCAGGTAAGCCTAATGCTGGAGCAGTTGTCAGTGCTTCCTTTAATTTTAGGAAGGCTTCTTTCTGTGGCTTGCCCCAGGTGAATGGCTGCATCTTCTGAGCTTCACACAGGGGTTTCGCAATCAGTCCATAGTCCATGATCCACAGGCGACACCATCCTGCCATCCCGAGGAAGACTCGCAGCTCATGTAGATTCTGGGGCTCTGGAATAGCACAAATAACTTGGATACGGTTAGTGCCTAGTTTTCGTTGCCCTTGTGAAATTTCACATCCCAGGTAGATCACAGTCTGTTGGGCAATTTGTGCCTTTCCTCTGGATACGTTATAACCTCCCATTCCCAGGGAATATAAAATCTCAATGGTTACCTTTATACAGGTTGCCTTTTCTTCTGTAGCTGTTAGTATATCATCAACATACTGCAACCACAGATATTGGTCTCTTGGTACTTGCCCACTCTCGGTCCAAATCTCCAGCTCCTTTGCCAGTTGGTTTCCAAATAGGGTCAGCGAATTCTTATATCGTGTCCAGGTGAGCTGGGTCTTTCTCCCATTCCCTGGGTTTTCCCACTCACAGGCAAACAGTTTCCTACTTTCTTTGTCAATGGGGATGCAGAAAAAGGCATCTTTTAAATAAATTTCAGTAAACTACTTATATATCTCTTTTACGGATGTTAGCAATGTGTAAGGATTTGCTACCACTGGAGAAATGTCCTTTGTTATTTTATTTATTGCTCTCAAATCCTGCACTAATCTATATTCACCATTTGGCTTCTTTACTGGAAATATTGGTGTATTCAATTCTGATTCACATTCTTCTAATATTTGGTATTTCAAGAATTTCTCAATAATCTTTACTTATTCCTTGCCATGCTTCTGGATTTAGGGGATAGTGTTTGACTTGTAGAGGCCTCGCCCCTTCTTTTAACTCTACATGCACTGGTTGTGCCAATTTAGATTTCCCTGGTATATCTGTCTCCCATACAGAGGGAATCACTGCATCTCCTACCTCCCTAGGGATAGAGGGAACAGGTTTTTCTTTGATCATTAATATCTGTCCCGTCTTTGATTCAGATATTTTCATTATAAGCTCCCCATTTTCAAAGGTTATTACCGCATCAAGTTTTGCTAGCAAATCTCTCCCTAAAAGCGGAATTGGACACTCAGGTACGTATAGGAATTCGTGTGTTATAACTTTGTTCCCAAAACACAAATCTAGGGGTTGCAAGAATGGCCGTTTTTCCTCTTTCCCTGTAGCGCCGACTATTGTTGTTTCCTTGTCCCCAATTTGTCCTTGCAGATCATTCAATACCAAGTAAGTAGCTCCTGTATCTATTAGAAATTTGACCTCTTTATGTCCTAATTGTTTATTTATAAGAGGTTCCTGATCTTGTTTTACTGGCTCTATGTCTAGTCAGCTGGTATACTCCCCCAAAACCATCCCCTTGGTAACCTGCTGGCACTGATTGCCCTGGTGAAACTGGTTGTTCAAGTCTGGACATTGTCTCTTCCTGCCGAACTTCATATAGTTTAGACCAATTTATAGTTTTGGGCACAGCATTCTGAACTCCTATTTGGATCCACTCTTGATATTTCTGTAGTCTCCCCATATCGCAAAATAAATTAGGGTCCCAATTTGGATCCTCAATTGGGAAATTCTCATCTAAATTCCCTGTTACGAGTCCATTTCTGATGTCCTCTCTTGCCCTTTCTTTGTCTGCCTTAAGTACCATCTCTTTCTCAGTAGTATCCATCAAAGTATATAATATAAATATATTAGATATATTAATATACTATATATAATTATATATATATTTATAATATATTAATATACATATTATTGTATGTCATCCCAGTCAAGATTTTAAGTTTTTTATAACCATTTTTAATACTCATGCCATTTTATCAGGATTTTCTCTATGAATTCTGGCTGATTGTTTCCAAATAACTAAATCTGCAGGAGAGAAAGGCACTTTTATAAATACTGGCCCTTCCACTCCTACACTTTGTTGCAAGGGGGCAATTACAGTCCGTTTTTGTCTGCCTATGTCTTTTCTATCCATAACTGGGGCAAGGTTAGACCCACTCCTGGTTCTGTGGGCTACCCCATCATTGATTCTCTCTCTCTCCTTTCTACCACAGTTAGGTTTTGCTCCTCTTCCGAGGAAGAGGGATCAGGTGACGATGGGAGAGGAGAATAAAGAGGGAAGGGTGTACTAGACGAGACAGGTTCAGGACTAGGTGGGGTAGGAGCAGGCTGTGGGATAGGGACAGATGGAACAGGTGGGATAGGGTTAGGTTCTCTTGTTCCTATTGGAGCTACCTGTAAATCAATATCTGTCTAATTTTCCCTACTCAGGCTTTCTTTCAACGCCAAGTGTTCTAAACAACGTTCCTCACAAACCCCACGCTTATTGCTTGCAGATGTTTTAACCATCATTAATCCACATTCATCCTGCCATTCTGGCTTTGCCCGTAAATAGAAAAACAAATCAACATACGGAACCTCATCCCATTTTCCTTCTTGTTTACAAAACGACATTAACTGCGAAATAGTGTTATATTGCAGAGTCCCGTATTTTGGCTGTTTGTTGTCATTCTCCAAGGCATATCCTGGCCACCATGTATTACAATAATCAATCAACTTAGCTTTACGTAATTCTTCCCCAAAATTATCCTGTTTCCAATGTGCTAGTAAGCACCCCAAAGGAGAACTTTGCGGGATAGAGGTGTTGCCGCCCAAAATCCCTTTAAGTTTCTCCCTTCCAAATATACCACAAATTGCCGAACCCGCAACGCTTTCGCGATTGTCTTATGGAACGGCGCCTGGGCTTGTACCAGCAGGAATTCCTTTAGCCCAACCAAGCGTAGCTTTCGCTGCATCTCATTGGCAGGCACCCAAACCAAAGTAAAAAGCACCTTACCTTTCTCCCGGGGACGTGGCGAGCGGCAGAAGCGGTCGCGGCCGATCGAGCTCCCCGAGAATCCCTCGGTGCCGGCTGGAGCGTGGTCGAGTCACGAAACTCGCTCAGCAGCACCCGCAGGGTCCCATCCGGGGTCGCCAAAATGTTAGCGTTCAGAAACACATAATCACATCAGCGATTATATGCGGTGATTTTTATTCAAGAGCTCTGGGAATCGGGGTAGTTTCCACCCAAATCTGATTCCGACCATACATTCAAGGTGAACCTGTTTTATCCTCTATCATTACATAACTTTCATGTAATTATTAAACCTATATTGCTCTATTGTATACACAGATTTCAGCTAAACATAGCCCCCTTTAAATTTCCAACACAGTTTCTCACAATTCTTCTTATGGTCATATAATAATTATATTTAATTACTAAACACTCACTACATCTAACAATTATATCTTTTATCATACTGCTTACGCAGGTGCAGTGACCTGAGAAAACACAAAGCCCAATATTTTCAAAGACTATTTTTAACATTTTCCAGGGCTCCACTATCACTTTTATTTCTTGTGGGAAAAAAACCTCCATATCAAGCAGGCACTCATGGCCAAAGCTGGGCAACTGCCTCTGGAATTCCTTATACCCAAGGATAGCTCCCAGACAAAAGCTGCCAGGAGTGACAAGTCTGGCTGGCCTTGGCTTCCTGAGGGCTGGCCCTCATCTGCCTCTGAAACACTGGGGCTGGGTGCTTTCCTGCCTTATGAAAAGAACTCTTCTTCCTGTCCAGGCACCCACAGCCAAAACTGAGATTGCACCTCCAAAATGCCCAATGTCCAAGGAAAGCCCCTAGACAAAAGGTGCCAGGAGAGACAGGGCTGGCTGGCTTGGCCTGAGGGTGGCCACCTCTCATCTTCTTCCTAAACACTTGGACTTTGTGCTTTACTTTCCTATGGGCAAAAACACCCATCTTGACCATGGCCAAAACTGGGATTCCACCTCCAAAACTCCGTACATCCAAGGATTGCTCCCAGGTGAAAGCTGCCAGGACAGACAGGTCTGGCTGCCCTTGGCCTCCTGGGGCTGCCTCTCCCCTGCTGTCCAAACACTGGGGCTGGGTGCTTTCCTTCCTATGGAAAAGAACCGTCCTTCTTATCCATGCAGAAATGGCTGAAATTGGGGTTCCACCTCCCAAATTCCCAATATCCAAGGGTTGCTTTCAGACAAAAGCTGCCAGGACAGAGAGGTCTGGCTGGCCTTGGCCTCTGATGGCCACCTTTCATCTGTCCCTGAGACACCACCGGTGTTCTGTGCTTTCCTTCCTATGGAAAAGAACCATCCTTCTCCTCCAGTGTCCATGTCTGAAACTGGGATTCCACCTCTGAAATTCTCAATATCCAAGGGTTGCACCCAGGCAAAATCTGACAGTACCATCAAGGCTGGCTGGCCTGGGCCTCTGGTGGCTGCGCCTGCAACAGCGGGGCTGGGTTCTTTCCTTCCCATGGAGATCCCTGGGACACTGTGGGGACCTCATGGAACCAAGGGGATCATTGTGGCCCCACTGGAGCCCATGGAACCAAGGGGATCATTGTGGCCCCACTGGAGCCCATGGAACCAAGGGGATCATTGTGGCACCACTGGAGCCCAGGGAACCAAGGGGATCATTGTGGGACCACTGGAGCCCATGGAACCAAGGGGATCATTGTGGCACCACTGGAGCCCATGGAACCAAGGGGATCATTGTGGCACCACTGGAGCCCAGGGAACCAAGGGGATCATGGTGACACAGAGGGGCTCCATGGACCCAGAGACCATTGTGGCTCTGTGGGGCCTGATGGAACCATGGAGACCATTCCAACCTTCAGGGCCTGGTGTCACCAAGGGGGCATTATGACACCTCAGGGCCCCATGGAAGCAAGGGACCATTGGGACCCTGTGGGACCCCATGGAACCCAAGGAACATGGAACAGCTCTGGCTGGCTTGGCCTCCCAGGGGCCACCTGACAGCTCTGGCTGATCTTGGCATGTCAAGGGCTGCCTCTCATCAGCTCCTGGAGCACTGGGGCTCTGTGCTTTCCTTGCTATGGAAAAGGGCTGTCTGACTTTTCAGATGGTCATTGCCAGAACGGGTACTCTCCCTAAAATAATTTCCTCTGTGCAAGGGTATCTCACCAAACAAAACCTGCCAGCTCTGGCTGGCCTTGGCCTCTGGTGGTCACCTCTCATCTGCCCCTGAAACACTGGGGCTCTGTTCCTTCATTCCTATGGAAAAGAACCAGCCTTCTTGTCCAGGGACCATGGCCAAAATTAGAATTTGGCCTCCCAAATTCTGTATATCCAAGGATTGCTCCCAGACTGCTCCCAAAAGTTTTGCCAAAAGTTTTGCTCCCAAAAGTAGCCAGGACAGACAGGTCGAGCTGGCCCTGTCCTCTGGTGATTTCTTTAGACCCTGAGCTGACTGTTTTCATTTGGAAAAACTTTGGAGACGGCCCAGAGATGTCCCAAGGAGGGGGGGTTTGGAGACCTAGGGCCCATGAGCACTGTATAGGGACAAAGGAGCTCTGTGCTCAGTGGGGTGGAGCCTGAGGACAGTGGAGCAGAGCCATGAGAGTGTTTAAAGAGCGATTTCAGGGATAGTGGATCCTTTTGACATAGTGGAAAACAGCCAGAGAGAGAAAGAATTAACGCCAAGGGCAGCTGGGGAGGCCCAGAGTGGCTGCAGGAGAAAGGAATTTCCCTGTCAGGGCAGGGCTGTGGTGCAGCACGTCCCCAGCAGGAGCCTGGAGCAGCCCCAGGCTTTGTGTGGGCAGGCAGGGGCAGGCAGGAGGCAGAGCTGTCAGCAAAGGAAGGGCCCAGCCAGGTGGGGCAGCCGGGGGATGCCCAGAGCCTGCAGGGACAGAGGCCAGGGCAGGGACACCGTGGGACAGCCTGGGCTGCACAGGGCACAGGGATGGGCAGCAACTGCAAGACAGCCCTGACAGAGCCAACCTGGGCAGCGCTTTGGCCATGGCTGCTGGCCCTGGGCCTGAGCCAGGAGGGGACAAGTGACCCTTGCAGGCCTGGGGCCTCATTGCCTCCTTGTCCCTGCTCAGCAGCCTGGCAGGGGCCGCCCCACGCTCCAGCCCTTGGCATTGCCCATCCCCACATTCCCGGGCCCATCCCGGGAAGAGCCCTGAGCAAGGAGGGAGGGACAGGATCTGCCTGGCCAGGCCCTGGGGCTCAGGCCTTGGCCCTTTACATTCCTGAAACAAATCCAGGTTTGCTCAGCACCAGAGACACCTTTGCCTTGTTTGTCCCCAGATGCTATCAGTGCCTCCAGTGTTCTGCTCTCCCTGGAACCTGGGGACACTTTCTCAGTGCTGTCCCTCACAGGGATCTCTTTAAAGTACAAGAAACTTCAGTATTTCAATCTGACTTGGAGCTCTTGAGAAGTCTTTGAGCCCACTCTGAGGGACTGGGTGTGATGCAAAGAGCAGCAAAGGCCCAGAGGGTGATTAAAGTCCTTGTGCTGTGTCTGTGCTGCTGAGCTGGGCCGGGCTCCTGGCCCAGAGGCAGCTCCTGGCAAGGGCAGCAGAGCTGCAGAGAGACAGCTCTGGCCAGGAGCAGCTCCTGTGCACAGCCCAGCAGGGCCGGGGCACTGCCAGGGCCCCTCAGGGACACGAGCAGGGCACAGACAGAGCTCACAGGGGCTCAGCACTGGCCGGGGCTGTGGGATGTCCCCGCGGGGGCTGTGTCACAGCAGCACCTCTGGGGCTGTGTCCCAGAGCCACAGAGCAGCTGGGATGGCAGCAAGGGGCTGTGTGACAGCACAGAGTGGGCTGTGTGACAGCACTGAGGGGGTTGTGACAGCACAGAGCTAGCTGTGACATCACAGACATCACAGACATCACACAGACATCACAGAAGGTGGCTCTGTGACATCACAATGTGGGTTGTGACACAGAGTCACAGAGCAGCTGTGTGATGCCACAGAGAAGGCTGTCATATCACAGGGTGACAGTGACATCACAAATGTGCTGTGTGACATCACATAGCAGCGGAATGACATCATATGGAGGTTGTGTGACATAACAGAGTGGTTGTGTGACATCACAGGGGCAGTGTGACATCAGAGAAGGCGGCTCTGTGACATCACAATGTGGGTTGTGACACAGAGTGACAGAGCAGCTGTGTGATGCCACAGAGAAGGCTGTGACATCACAAATCTGCTGTGTGACATCACATAGCAGCTGAATGACATCATATGGAGGTTGTGTGACATAAGAGAGTGGTTGTGTGACATCACCAGGGCTGTGTTACATCACAGGTGGCTGTGTGACATCACGGGGGCTATGTGACATCACAGGCAGCATTGTGACACCACGGGAGCTGTGTGACATCACAGGGGCTGTGTGACATCAATGGGGCTGTGTGACATCACAGGGGCCGTGTGACATCACAGGGGCTGTGTGACATCACGGGGGCTGTGTGAGGTCCCTGGGGAGGTCACTCTGCCCCGGCCCCCTCACAGCTCCCCCCAGAGCAGTCCAACCCTGCTCGTGCACAGCGGGGTCCCCTGTCCCCCCGGGTCCCCCCGCCCCCGGCCCCGCAGCCTCCCCCAGAGGATGTTCCACGAGATCGACCCCAGAGCCTGACACGGGGACGGGGGCCGGGGCCCTGGGGGTGGCACAGGGGGACAGGGACCCCACGGCAGCGTCCCCGTGTGCCCCAGGGCCAGAGCTTGGGCCAGGGCTCCTTCACCCTGTTATAGATAAATATCATAATATTGGCTTTTTGCAAATATTAAAATGGATTTTATATGTGTGGTGTTAAAGTAACTTTGTTCTAAAGATATAGTTTTTATTTCTGTTGTTAATTGAGCTTAGACATTGTAGTGAAATAGCTGATAGAAGTGTGCTTGTGTTAAACTGCCTGCTTGGATGGGATAACATCCAATGCACCCAGGATGAGGACACCTGTACAGATCTGCCAACTATCAGCACTCCCCGTCTGAAGGCAGAGTGCACCAAGGCCCAAAACCTGGAGGTGATAAAGAGAAGGAGCCAAAACCACAGCCAAGAAACACACATGCTCTGAAAAGGCAGACCCAAGGAGGGGCCATGTAAAATCATTCCTGGAATATGTAAAGTAGTTGATGGATATGCATGAGGGTCTATGAATATGCACCAGGCTGATGTAAGGGGAAAGGTATTTCAGGGGATCCCCGAAGGTAACAGGGTGCTCCTGGCTGAGTGCCAAGATGCACCCGGCCATAATAACCTTTGCTCCATGGTCCTGGTCTCCCATTGTCCTTTATTAAACTTTGTACATTTTCACAGGAGAGTGAACGTGTTTTTCACAAATGGAATCTCAAGGGAACAAGGGTCAGTTGTTAAGCCAAGGCTCTGCTTTGACCAAGTGGGGCCTCATGGGACACAGGTGCCACTGGGACATTGCCAGGTCTGGTAGGAACAAGGCTCCATTATTGCACAGTGTTACAGATGAGTAATGTCACAGTTGGGTCTCACAGTGAGGAGATAGATCCTATGTGTGTGTTAAGATGTGTAGTGATGTTATTGTCATCTGTCCCCCATAGTCCTCTTCCCCTGCCCTTGTAATGGCCTTGGTGGTTGGGGCATTTGGGGAGGGCAGGTTTGTCACTGGAAGGCAGGCATGGCAACACCTGCTCTCCAGTCAGGGTGCAAGAAAGCATTCTCCACCAATGGACGGCCACAAAGAGTTACCTGACAGACTTTGGGTGGGGCTAGGATTACCTGGTGCAACACCAAAAGTCTAAAAGGAGGAGCAGCCAATTTGTGAAGGAGCCATGTGGCTGATAGCCACAGGGTGGGGAAGGGCTTCCAGTGCTGTGATTTCTCCTGTTTCAGTCCTTTGTTGTAATTTTTTTCAAGGTTGAATCAACCTTAAAATTTTAAAAGTAGCGGTCATTTCTCACACAGCAAGGCCTCAGGGCGCCCAGGAGAGCGGCGTGACAATGACATCTTGGGGAACCAAGTGTCACCTGCAAACACAACGGGGCCTCATGGAAGCCAGGGGCCACTTGGATATTGCCAGGGCAGGTGGAACTCAGTGTCCATTGTGACACAGCACAGCCTCGTGGAACTCAGCAGAGCATTGGGACAGCCTGGAATCTCATGGAGCCAAGGCTCTGCTTTGGCAAAGTGGGGCCCACAGGACACAGGTGCCACTGGGACATTGCCAGCTCTTGTGGAACCCAGTGTCCACTGTGACCCAGCAGAACCTCATGGAAACATGGGGGCCACTGTGACGCAATGGAATCCCATGGAAGCAAGTGTCAGTTGAGAACGCAGCAGGGCCTCACAGAACCCAGGGGCAACGGGGACCGTGCTGTGGCTCGTGGGAGCAAGGGGCCATTGTGACCCAGCGGGGCCTCCTGGAACCCAGGAGAACATTGTGGGCCCATGGATCCTCATAGAAGCACGGCCCCATTGTGACAAAGTGCAGCATCACAATGGTCTCCTGGGTTCCATGAGTCCTCACTGTGTTTAGAATTGACACTTGGTTCCCCAAGATTCCATGGCTCCATCCCTCTGCTCTGCTGTGATTTGAGGCTGTGCTGTGTCACAATGGACACTTGCTTCCTCCAAGGCTGGAGATGTCCCAGTGGCACTGGGCTTCCATGAGGCCGCGCTTTGTCACAATGGGGCCTTGCTTCCATGAGATTCCATTGTCCCACAATGGTCTCCTGGGTGCCACAAGGCCTGCCTTTGTCACAGTGGAACCTTGATTGCACCAGCCCTGGCAATGTCCCAGTGGCACAGGGGTTCCAGGAGACCCTGCCGTGTCACAATGGGCCCTTGGTTCCATCAGGTTCCATTGTGTCCCAGGGCTCTCCTAGGTCCCATGAGGCCTTGGTCTGCCACAGTGGTGTCTTGTTCCTACCAGGCCTGACAATGTCCCAGTGGCACCTGTGTCCCATGAGGCCCCACTTGATCAAAGCAGAGCCTTGCTCCCATGAGATTCCACTGTGTCACAATGTTCTGCTTGGTTTCATGAGAGCCTGATGTGTTGACAATTGATCCTTGGATCCCAGAGATTCCATTGCATCACAGCTGTGTCCTTGGTTCCATGAGGCCCAGCTTTGTCACAACTGGACCTTGGTTCCATGAGATTCCATTGTATCACAGCGGTGTCCTTGGTTCCTGAGGCCCTGCTGGGTCACAGTGGAGCCTTTGTGCCATTCGTTTCCATGGTGCCACAATGGTCTCCAGCATTCCATGAGGCCATGCAGCAAAAGAGTGGACCCTTGAATCCATGAGTTCCCATTCCATCAGGATGATCTCTTGCATTCCATGAGGCCCTGCTGTGTCACTAAGGAGCCTTTGTTCCATGTGTTCCCCTTGGGACACCATGGTCTCCAGTGCTCCATGAGGCTGAGCCGTGAAACTCTGGGCTCTTGGTTCCATGAGATCCCACCACGGTGTCACCATGGTCTCCTGGGTCCTGCAACAATTCACACTTGGTTCCATGAGATCCCACCACGGTGTCACCATGGTCTCCTGGGTCCCATGAGGGCCCCTCTCTGTGTCACAGTGTTTGCCTTGGTTTCCTGAGAAGCTGATGTGTTGACAGCTGACCCTTGGTCCCTTGAGATTCCATTGCATCCCAGCGGTGTCCTTGGTTTCATAAAGCCCAGGTTTGTCACAAGGGAGCCGTGGTTTCAGGATATTCCATGGTGACACAAGGGTCTCACCACTCTCTGAGGCTGCACCGTGAAACAGTGGACACCTGGTTCCATGAGATTCTGTGGGGTAATAGTCAATTCTTTTGCTTCTTTTCTGCCAAGGTCGGGATGAAATCCCAAGACAGCATTTCTTGTTTGGACTCAGGTGTTCATTAGCTCTTGTTTCTAGAACAGTCTCACAAGCTGTGAGTTCTGCAGCACTTCACTAACAAGGTGAAAATGGAGCCCCGTCTATCTCTCTGCAAGGTCTTTTGAGGATAAACTGTCCAATTAAGAAATGGCAGCTAAATTATTTTTACTTTTAACCCAATAACCAATCAGCCGTGCCCAACATAAGGGACTTTTTTATCCAATTACACAATACCACCCTAACCCGAGGAGGAGGAGGAGGAGGAGGAGGAGAAGGAGAAGGAGAAGGAAAACAAGGAGGAGGAGAAGAAGAAGAAGAAGAAGAAGAAGAAGAAGAAGAAGAAGAAGAAGAAGAAGAAGAAGAAGAAGAAGAAGAAGAAGAAGAAGAAGAAGATGAAGCAGGTGAAGAAGGCAAAGAAAAAGGATCAGCCTCCACCCTAAAACCTCCATCTTGCTTTATATATATTACTATATTCTAAAACATTAAACTCCAAGTTTTCCACCATGTGATATTCCACCCTTCTATTCAAACTCCACACCCATAATCCCAGTTCCATCATTCCATTTTGGAAGCCTTCTCCACAGCCTCAGGTCAAATGCAGTGTTCTCTTGGGGGTCAGTGTCTGTCAGCTCAGAAAGTCCAAAATTCTCAGCAGCCCGGGTTCCAACAGGTAACAATGTTCTCCTGTGTTCCAGTAGGTTCCATTGGGCCCGGCTCTGTCACCATGGACACCTGGTTCCATGGGATTCCATGGGGTGACAATGTTCTCCAGTGTCACCATGGACACCTGGTTCCATGGATTCCATTGGGTGACAATGTTCTCCAGTGTCACCATGGACACCTGGTTCCATGGATTCCATGGGGTGACAATGTTCTCCAGTGTCACCATGGACACCTGGTTCCATGGATTCCATGGGGTGACAATGTTCTCCAGTGTCACCATGGACACCTGGTTCCATGGATTCCATTGGGTGACAATGTTCTCCTGTGTTCCATCAGGCCCGGCTCTGTCCCCATGGACACCCGGTTCCATGGGCAGTGTCCGTGTCCCAGTGGCACCTGTGTTCCATGGCACCCCTGTCTGACCAGGGACAGTTTGTCCCAGGACATTCCATGGAGTCCCAGCGGTCACTTGGGTTCCATGCAGGTGCCTGGGCAGCGGGAGCTCAGCCCAAATATCCGGGGGGTCCCTGGGCTGGTGTTTTTTGGGGGGAACCTTTGGATCTTGCAGGGCTCCAAAGCTGAGCCGTGGATGCCCCTTGGGACAGAGTGGAGCATCATGGAAGCCAGGAGAGCCTGATGGAGCCAGGAGACCCTGATGGAGCCAGGAGACGCTGATGGAAACCAGGAGACCCTGATGGAGCCAGGAGACCCTGATGGGAACCAGGAGACCCTGATGGAAGCCAAGAGACCCTGATGGAGCCAGGAGACCCTGATGGAGACCAGGAGACCCTGATGGAGCCAAGGCTGCAGCGGGACCCAGAGGGACCTCACGGGAGCCAGGAGAGCGTTGTGAGGCTGTGGAACAATGTGGCACCGAGGTTTCACTGGGGCTTGGCAGAAGCTCCTGGAGACAAGGAAGCGCTGGGTGCCTCCGGAATCAGCGTCTGCAGGAGGATTTTCTGCTCCCTCCTGGGATGCTGGTGGACAATAAAGCCTGAGGCAGCCTCCCAAGGGTCCGGCTGTGCCACCAGCGGGGGCCACATCTGGGGGGACGCCCGGCCAGCCCTGGCCCTGCTGCTCCTCCTGGCCGGGCCTGGAGCTGCTGGGAGCCCGGGCTGGGGGAATCCTCAGGGCTGTGCAAGGAAAGGTTCAGCACAAGCAGCCCTGGAGCGAGATGTGCAGTGTGAAACACGCCAATCACTTGATTTTGAAATTGTAAAAGTTCATTAGTAATAAAATGGTTATAAAAATAGCAATACAATTAGAGTAATAATAATTTGGACAATTTGAATTAGGACAATATGAGACAATAGAGAAAAAGGGTTATGGAGGTCTCGGTACCTTTTTCTGGGCACCACGAGCCCGAAAAAGGACACCCGTTAACAAAGGATTAACCCTTAAAAACAACAGCCTGTTGCATATTCATACACTTCATCCATGATGCATAAATTCCATTCAAACACAGGATTCTGTCTGGACATTGCCACCTTCTTCCTCTGAATCCTAACAGCGCCTTCGAGGCGGGAAGAAATTCATTTTTTCTGATAAGAGGGCAATAAATTCTTTTTCCCTGAAAGATTTAGGTGTCCTGTGGCTGCTATCTCACTGCCAGACGTGTCTTTAAAAAAAGAATCCTACATAGCATTGTTTCTATTTTTACATTTTTTATAACCTAAAGCTATATTTAACACAGTACTTAAGAGAATTAATACAGCATTACTTTCTAACAGCAGACATATAATATTCATTTTAATATTTGCGAAAAGCCAATCATAAAATACATGCATTTTTCACATGCAGGCAAAGCCAGCGAGGCAGCAGAGCAAGAGAGAGAGCAGAGCCAGTGACACAACAAACGCAGCGAGAGCGAGAGAGCAAGTTTGAACAGAACTTGCAAAGGGCAAAATCAGCTCGGACCAGGTTAGACTGAAGAACAAGGAGCACCAGGCATGGGCTGATGGTCCAGGTAAAAAGTTCCAGCGTGAGGAGGACGACAGAAGCCTTCATCAAAAGAGCACCAGAAGACTGAGGGCCGCCGCAGGAGGAACGGACGCAGGCGCTGAAGCCACACACGGCTGTAAAACCGGGACACAGCTTTATGCAAATGTGAGTATGCTAATGAAGTGTTGTAATTGTGACTTTTAAAATGGAGCTGAAGGCTAAAGGAGACCGAGTGGGTTTTTGCCAGAGAGATCCCCCTCGCTCCCAGCGCTGGATACACAAATCCCTGCTCTGTCTGACTGCAGAGTTTGATTTCCTCGCCCAGTTTGTCCCACTCCCCCTTTCCCTGCCCTCTCCTCCCCTCTCCCAGTCCCATTTATGGGATTTGGGGTCATTTATGGGATTTGGGTTCTTTGTGTGCCTTTGGGGTTATTTGGGGTTTTTTTTGGGGTTATTCAGGGTAAATTTGGGATAATTTGGGGTAATTTTTCACATTTTTGGGTTTTTAGGGCCATATGTGTGGGGGGTAATTCAGTGCCAATTCTGTGTGGGTTTGGGATCATTTTATGGGATTGGATGGGATTTAAATGGATTTTAATAGGAATTTAGTAGGATTTTAATAGAATTTAATGGGATTTAATAGGAATTTTAATAGGATTTAACGGGATCTCAATGGGATTTTATGGACTTTTAATGGAATTTGATGGGATTGTAATGGAATTTTATGGGATTTTAATGAGATGTCATGGGATTTTAATGGAATATAATAGGATTTTAATAGGATTTTAATAATGTTTAATGGGAATTGAGTGGAATTTAATGGGATTTTTATGGGATTTTAATGGGATTTGATGGGGGTTTCCCCCAGTCCACAGCTCCCTCCCACCTCAATTTGAGGGTCCCATCCCCCTCTTTCCCACCGCTCTCCCGCCCCTTCCCCATCGTTCCCCCAGTCCCCAATCCCCTCCCCCGTGCTTGGTTTTGGGGGTTCCAGGCCCCTCCTGCTCCCTTTGGGGGTCCCGACCCCCCTTTGGTTGAATTTGGGGCCCCCCCGCCCCCCTTCTCCCCGCGCCCCCCGCTCCCCCCGCGGCCGGGGGGGCTCCCAGCGCCCCCAGTGCCACCAGTGCGGCCCCAGCTGCCCCCGCACGCCCCATCCCCATCGCCGGGGTCACCGCCCCCCACCCCAAATTCCGCTCCTGGGCACTGAGAGCCATCAGCGACAAACGCTCTGATTGGCTGGGAATGGCCCCGCGCAGTCTCTGATTGGCCAGCGCTGTGAGAGGCGCTGGGTTCTGCCCGGCACCCGATGAGTCACAGCCGAGCCGGGCGCTGATTCGCTGGAAATCGCCGGGCGGGGCCAGTCTGCCCGGCAACGGGATCGTCATCAGATCCCCGCGCTCTGATTGGCCAGAATCTGTTTCGGGCTGGAGACGGGAGGAACTGGGCACCCCCAGGAGCCCCTCGGGTTTGGGGCTTTCGATCCCCCCTCGGCCCTCGGGGCGGCCCTGGGGCCCCCCCAACACCCCTAAAATGGGGAGGGTCCGCGGGGCCCTTTGGAACCCCCAGAAATGGCCGGGGAGCGGCAGGAGCCGCCCCAAAAAGGGATGGAAGGGTCCGGGCCGGGAATGGGGGAGGCTCTGGGGATGGCTCCGGCCCGGATCGGGGCGGGCTGGGATTGAGGGAGGCTCCGTTCAGCGGCCGGGGAGGGGCTGGGCCTGGGGAGGGCGCCGGGATTGTGGGGATGGGGCCATTCCGGGACTGCGGCGGGGCCTCTCCCTGGGGTTGGGGTCCGGCATTGGCTCAGGGACCCTCCCCGTTCCTGTTCCGCTTCCCGATCCCGTTCCCGATCCCGATCCCGCCGCTGGCTCCAGGGAATGTCCCTGATCTCAACCCCGACCCCAAACCCGAGGTGAGGTCAAACATTGGGGTCAAACACCCCAAATCCTGGGGTCAACTTTCCCGGACCCCAAATCCTGGGGTTCAAACACTGGGGGGGGCCAAACACCCCCAGACCCAAACTCTGGGATCTCAACCTCCCCCCCTGCCCCCCAACCCGAACCCCAAATTTTAGGCCTTAAACCCCCCAAATCCCAGATCCTGGGGTGTCAAACACTCTGCAATTTGCAAATGTTGGGGTTAAATCCCCCAACCCCAAATCCTGGGGTTTGAAACATTTGGGGTGTCCAACACCCCCCATTCCCACAGTCTGGGGTCAAACACCCCCAAATCCCAAATCCTGAGGTGTCAAACACCCCCAACCCCCAAAGTTTGGGGTCTAAAGCCCCAATCCCCAACTCCTGAGGTTTGAAATATCTGGGGTGTCCAACCCTCCTCATCCCCAAAATTTCGGGTCAATCCCCCCAATTCCCAAACTTTGGGATCAAAACCCCCTGACCCCAAATCCTGGGGTCTGAAACATCTGGAGTGTCCAACCGCCCTGATCCCAAAGTTTGGGGCTCAAACCCCTTTGATCCCAAAATCCTCTGGACAAAACCTCTTAAACCCCAAATCCTGGGAACAAAAACCCCCAAATCCCAAACCCAGGGGTGTCAAACATCCCCAATTCCCAAAGTTTGGGGTCAAAAATCCCCAAACCCTGAGGTGTCAAAGTCCCCTAAACCCCAAATTTTAGGATCAACCCCACCCAACTCCCAAATTAGGATCAAACCCCCCAATTCCCAAAGTTTGGGGTCAAACACCCCCAAACCCCGAAATTTAGAATCACACCCCCCCCCCCCCCCCCCCCCAGTCCCAAAATTTGGGGTCATTTGGGGTTTATTTGGGGCAGCTCCAGGTGCAATGTCTGCAGAGAGACCCTGGGTACAATGCTGGGAAAAACCCCAAAAACCCCTCTGGAGCCCCAAAATCCCTGGGGGCTGGGAAAGGGGATTTGGGGTGAAAGAAGAAGGATTTGGAATGCACAAAGAAGGATTTGGGATGGAGAGAGGGGATTTGGGTGGGAAACTGGGTCCCTTTTTGGCGCAGGAGATCTTCCTGGCGCTGCTCTGGGTGATGCTGAAGCCCTGCAGGGCCTCGCGGGCGGCGCCCGCCTGCACCTCGGGCTCCAACTGCACCCAGGCGATGTCGCGGGGCCCGGGCACCAGGGCAGCTCCTGAACCCCGGGAACCTGGGCTGGGAACGGGGCCAGGAGAGCCCCAGACACCCGGGGGTGTTCCCCAGAAACCTGGGAATGTTCCACAGAAACCCGGGAATGTTCCCCAGGCACCCGGGAATGTTCCCCAGACACCCGGGAATGTTCCCCAGGATCCCGGGAATGTTCCCCAGAAACCCAGGAGTGTTCCCCAGACACCTGGGAATATTCTCCCCCAAAAATCCAGAAATGTTCCCCCCCAAATGGAGAAATGTTCCCCCAAAAAATCCAGAAATGTTCTCAAAAGAATGCCTGAAATATTCCCCCAAAAATCCCGAAACATTCCCAAAGAAATCCAGAAATGTTCCTCCAAAAATCCTGGAACATTCCCAAAAAATGAGGAACTTTCCCCAGAAAATCCAGAAACATTCCTCCCCAAACTATACAAAACCAACCCCATTCCCCATGCAGAAACATTCCCAAAAACTCCAGAAACATTCCCAAAAATCCAGAAACCCCTCCCCAAAAAATCCAGAAGACCTCCGCAAAAAATTCAGAAATTCCTCCCTAAAAAATCCAGAAATTTCCACCAAAATTCAAGAAATTTCCTCCCTAAAATATCCAGAATTTCCTCCCCCCCAAACGCTGCTCTTTCCCAAAAATGCAGACATTCCCCCAAAATCCCGATCCTTTCCCCAGACAATCCAGCCCCAAGCCCCCCTCACCCCTCTCGCCCCCCAAGCCCCAGAATCCCCCAATGCCCAAAGGGCCCGGAATGCCCGGGATGCCCGGGATGCCGGGATTGCCCCAGATCTCCCTGGGTGCAGAGCATGGGGAGCAGCAGCTCCTTGGGCTCCTCAGGGAGTGGGGCAGGAACAGGATGTGCTTCGGGGCTCTGCCCACAGCTGGGGAAACGGGAGAAAAACCCCAACAGCAGCAACAAATCTGCCCCAAACCTGCCCCAAGCAGGCCCCAAATCTGCCCAAAGTCACTCTGGATACACACCAAACCATCTGCCCAAAATCCCACCAAAATCCTCCATGCTTTGACCCAGGGCTGTCTCATCATTTTTAAGTCTTTTTCACAGTTCCAAGAAATGATATCTCAGCTTGGTGGGAAGCCTCCTCTAAACTGATGGCATTGTGACATCTACTCTCAGCAATCAGATGCAGCCCCAATGATTATTACAGAACCACTCCAACAGTTTGCTGGGTTTAAAGCATCTCTGTGCTGAGGGGATTTTGGAGGAGACAGCTCTTGCATGGTTCATTAGTCTGTCGCCCCCAGACCTTTACTCCTCAGCGCTGTTCTCAAGAGCCTTGTTTTCAATGACGTTCAGGGAATTCTCTCCCACTTAGAGCTTGGGTGGGGGCCAGGCCTTGGCTCTGCCTGGACGGGAATTTGCCAACAGACCCAGATGTTTTCTGCATCAAAACTGGATTTGAGTTGCTTTGGCTTGGCCATCTGACCCTCTAGACATGACAGTTGAACTCTTTTTAAAGGCAGCTTGGGAATTATTATCTGGAAATAATGATCCAAGTCCCCCCTGAATCGAGGTTTGTCAGCTGTTTGCAGACTCTGGGATGATGGTACATTATTGCAGAGATTGCTATTTACCTCATTCCACCTACGTTGTTAGCTTTGTCTGCTATTTGAAATGTTCCTGATTGTTGTATCCAAATTATTCCTAATTGCTGTAAGTTTCTTGTCCACTGCATGTATTATTTTACTGTGATGTTGCTTCATACTCATAACAAAAGACATGCATCTCATTCTTAAAAAACAAAAAAGAAGAGGAATGAGCACCTTAAGAACGTTCAAATAATGCAATATGAACATGAGACATTTGGACAAGGAATCATTTTGAACAATGCAATATTTACATGAGGAATTTGGAAACAAGATCATCCCATCTAAATCCCAATGGAGTGTACCACAGTGCAGCCTGATTGATTCATCACCTTCAGGAGAAGATGTGCCTGTGTTTCATCAGCAGCAGCTCAAAGCAGTCACCTGTTCATTCCATCAGATACTGATCAGCTCTGAAGAAATGAGGCCCAGTGCAGAGAGAAATAACCTCATCCCCTTGCAGCCTTTGTGGCCAGAGCAGGAGCAGGAGGAGGCCTGGCCAGACACGGCTGTGTCTGGGCACTGACAGAGGCAATTTGCCAGCAAAGCCTCCTGGCATCCTCATGGTACAGAGCTCCTACGAACCTTCTCCAGTTATTCCCTGTTCCAGCTGCCAGGGGACATTCAGTGGTGTCAAAGATCAACATTTCCAGCTCAAAGACTTTCTCACACTTCTCAACTCATTGGAAACAATGGCCATTTCTTTCCATTTCCCCAAGAGACATTGGACATTATTCTTTTGTCTTCTCCTGCTGCAAAACCCTGTGTCAATGACTTGATGGAATTTGGTAAGTTTTGTTGATTGTAAGTGGTCTTTTATCTCTCTTACCCCATATCTAACAGATAACCAGTGATAACCTTGATGAGATAATGCCCTGACAAGAGTGAGCTGTTTCAGCATCAGAACATAGGAGCCTTTTTTAAATGAACGAGAAGGGGGAGATGTCACAGGCAGGTGGGATAATGATAAAAGAAAGGCCTTATGAAATCAGGCCTTGTTCTGCCACATTAACAGCTGGCCTGCCATCTCTTGTGAGTGCAGCTAAGCAGTTACAAGTTCCCATGGGAAGCTCTTGTGAGAATGAGACTTTGTGAACAATCTGTTCTGAGGGTGAAAAACAAATGCACCTGCAACAACAAGGGATTTGTCCGTGAGAATCAGTGAAGAGAACAGGTAAACAATACAACAGAGAGATTTGATGCACAAGTAAAATCTATTTTATTAACCTGTAATAGAATAACCTGCAAGAAATCTATGAACTAACTGAAGTTGCACACGAGGTCTGTCAAACTGTGTAAAATGAGTTGTGTGAATAAAGAGTAAAGAGTTCTTCTCCAGCTCAGCTGTGTCCTCTGGGATTTGAGTTCCCCCCTTCTTTGGGGCTTTGGGTTCCCCCTTCTTTGAGGCTTTGGTTTTCTTCTTCTCTGGGATTTTGGTTTCCTTCTTCTCTGGGATTTTGGTTTCTTTCCTCTCTGGTGCTTTGGTTTCCTTCTTCTCTGGGGCCTTGGTTTCTTTCTTCTCTGGGTCTTTCTTTTCCTTCTTCTCTGGGGCCTTGGCTTCCTTCTTCTGTGGTTGTTTGCTTTTCCCCTTCTCTGGTTTTGGGGGTGCTTCCCCACAGAGACACCCTTCTTTTCCTTCTTCTGCCTCTCTTCCTCCTTCCCCCTCTCTCCCTCCTCTAAGGCTTTTGCCTCCTCCTCAAGCTTTTGAGCCGGCTGCTTCAGCTCCCTTGTGCAGACAAAACAGAAGCCATGGCTGAGAGTCCCCACCAGAAACTTGGGCTCCCCACTCCTGGCTGGCCCTGCACTTCATTCCTTGACCCTGAGGCCATTCCCGTGAATTCTCCTCAAGCCACAGGGCTTGGGAACATCCCAAGGGAGGGCATTGGTGGAAGGGGACCTCCAGGCCCAGCCAAACCTCAGCTTTGCCATCAGAGGCTCTTGACTGTGCCAGCTCCCTCTGAAGGCACAGCCAGACCCCTCCAGGCCCTGCCCAAGGCTGATCCAGCAGCTCTCTGTGCTGCTGCCTGAAAACGCCCTTTGTCTCTTGGCTTCCCAGTTTAGAGCAGAGCACAGATTGCTGACAGCTGCTCATCTCCCCTACAATTCTTACTCAGCTCATTCAGCCCCCTTCCCCCTGGGCATGGCTGAAGCATGATTGTAAAGAGTTCAGATTTCAGCTGAGGCTTAGAAGCAATTCCCATTGATCAGGATGTAAGTTAGACAGGCAGACCATAGGTTAATGATGATGAGATGCTTAAGCTGGAGCTGATTGTTCTATTGTTTACCATGAGGAGCTTCTTTCTAGAAGGAAGTGGAGTCAGTGAAGTGTTATAAGAACATCTTGAAACCAGGAGAACAATGGTTTAGCACCTGGGCTTGATGTCAATCAGTCACTAAGCAGGGGACCTTGGATGGTGCCAGAGGGTCACAGAGACCTGATGAAGACATTCCTGACTTCATCCCTTAAGACCACGGACCCAATTCGAGACCACGGACCCAATTCAAGGGAAGAATTGCACAGGTGTGAAGGACCAATGAGCTCATTTGAATACAGAGCAGGGATGGGAGGTGCTGGGCTTGTGCAGATGTATTGTATGTAAGATCTTGGGCAATAAAGAGAGGGCAAAGAACCTTGGGCAGCGCGGTCGTGCCTTTTAGGGACGGCTCTGGTGCCGCCCGCCGGTGTTAATAAACACAGCACTGTCTAACTCTAATTAGTTAGAGAGTCTCTGCCCGTGACCTTGGGCTTTAACGACCCATAGCCTGCTCCTTCACGAGAACAATGCTATCAGTCAGAAAGCAGAGGCTGCAGGAACTCCTCTCCTGCAAGGCAGGCTCTTGTCAGGCAGATTTCCTGCTGGAGCCCAGCTGGGACCAAGCAAACCAGTGCTGGCTGCCACGGAAACCATTGGAAGCAGCCTGGTCCCTCTCCTCCCCATGAAACCAACTCCAGCCTGGCCTGAAGAAGTCCTGATGCACAGGCTGGCTTGGAGCACCTCCACTCCCAGCTCCAGCCTGGGCCTGTGTGTCCTGAGCTGGGCTGCCTTGCTGGAGCTGAGCTTCTCCTGTGCTTGCCCACGGCTGCAGCTGCAGGGGAGCCTAAAGGACAGGAGCTTTTCTGGCTGCTGTCCCAGCATAAGGAGAGCCCTGGCAGATCAGCAGTGCAAGGGCTTCATCTGGGGCAGGAGCAGGGCCCAAAGCAAGGTTTGCTCTGTGCCCCACGCCTGCCCATAGCACAATCCCAGTGCTTTGGTGAAGAAGGGAGATGATGGAGAAGATGCCACTCAACACCATGGACTTGCAGACCCCTCTAGAGGCAGTGCCAAGGCAAGCCCAGAGCCCAGCTCCCTGCAGGCAGCAGCTGAGCCAGAAGGGCTCAGCACTCAGATAGAGAAGAAGATGTTGTGTCTCAACAGGAGAAGGTCCTTCCTCTCTTGGCAGCCAGGGAGCTCAGAGTGGCCATGCCTGTGTTGCTGCTGCCTTTGCTGTGCAGCACCTCTGAGCTCAGAGTCCTTGGAGCAGGGGAGCCCTGCAGGGACAATAACCCATGGCAGAGCAGGAGCCCATGGAAGGCTGACTCACGTGTTCCTGAGAGGGGCCTGAGAGCCACAGTTGATCTCGGGGGGCTCAGGGAGGAGCTGACACGTGAGGCCTCCCCGGGCACCAGCCCCTCGTAGCTGGGGCCTCCCTCCACGTGGCACAGCTCCGGGACACTGCAGGTGCTGCTGAGGTGGCCAGAGAAGGTGGAGGAGACCTGCTGGCTCTCTCCTGGCTGCAGCACACCTGGCAGGGGCAGGATACTGAAAGCCTGGGGGGAAGACAGGAGAGATTGAGGTGCTGAGCATGGGAATGGATGCAGAAGAGCATCTTGGAGCAAAGGGCAGCTGCAGCCAGAGGGGCCTATTCCCCAAACACTGCCAGAATCACCCTCATCTCATCCTGCATCCATGCCACTGACCAGTGCAGGGACCATGGGCAAAATCTTCTCCCACACTCACGGGCCAATGCATTAATTAGTACATGACATGAAAGGGAACTGGGATGTCTCCTGGCAGTAGAAATTCTCTCTGATGCACAACTTGCCTTTAAAAAGTTTAAAAGCTTCCTGCTTTTAGAAAAGGAGGAGACTCAGAGTGAGAGCTCCTGGAGCTGAGGGAAGGAGTCCAGCCCAGCTCATCTGACTCCTGAGGCTCTTGCCCTCTCTCTCTGATTTAAATGCTGCTTTCTCAAGGTGCTGCAGCAAAAGCTCCTGCCAAAATTTCCTGTGGAGCACCTGAGGAGTTCCAGGGGGAGCAGTGCCCTGCACAGGTGCTGCACAGCGTCCTTGGGCAGCCCTGCAACGTGTCCTGCAGGGCCTCTCCAACAAGCAGCTGCTCCAGCAGCCCTTTGTGATGGGCCTGCAGGGATGGGAGGCCCCTCTGTGGCCAGTGCTGAGGGCCCCCAGCGGCACTGGCAGCTCCAGCCCTGCTGGCCACGCTGACAATGGGCAGGGAGACAGATTCCCTCCTGCCTTCTCCGCTCCCAGGGGAGCGCGCGCCACGTCCAGGGAGCACCTGAACCCCTCCGAGCCTCGTGGCAGGTGAGGGTGCTCAGGAGTTGGTGCTGGCACCTGGAAAACAAGCCATTTTCTGTGCTGGGAGGCAGAGACAGCCACTTTGCAAAGTCTCCCTTTGTCAGACAGCTCCAGGGCCAGCAGGGCAGCAGCAGCTCTGGGGGAAAGCAGAGCCCTGCAAACAGGGAGTCTGGCTGCCTTGGGAAGAGGCTCCATGGAGATCAGGATCATCCCAGCTGGCTCTGGGAGGGAAGCTGGAGATCTGACCAGGATGATGCAGGGAAAAGCCTCATCTTACACTGGGAAGGAAACAAGGCACAAAATCCCACACTCAGCACAGGCCTGTAGGATCTGAGTCAGCTTCTCCAAGGAAAACTCTCCTGTTTCTCCCTCCCCCTCAGCCCATGTCCAGCCACTGGCCCTGCTGCCCAGCCCACTGTCAGGGCACAGCCCAGCAGGGCAGCAAAAAGGGAGCTCAGCATGAGCAGGACTTGGTGCTGGCAGGCTGGGGAGGCAGCACAAGCACGGCATGGACAAGAAAATCCACCTCTGCTCCTGAAGAGTGGGGAAAATCCTGCACTTCTTTCAGGGCTGCGACTGGCTCCTCCACATTTCTGACCTTGAAATGCCTCCATTGAGATGCCAAGGAACCCAAACTGCTTCTCTTCCCCTTTGGTGGGTGGGGTTTGACTTCAGGAGGGTAAAGTTCATCTCTGGAAAATAGGATAACCATGAACAGGGACCTGCAGTGGGAGGGAGGGACACCTGCACCAGCAGGAGCTGTTTGTGCCTCCCATCCCTCCTGTCCTTCTCCGCAGCAGCCTGTGCCTGTTTTCCCTGGCAGAATCCCTGTCCCTGTGCACCCTGCCAGGAGCAGCTGCACACAAAAAATCCAGGGGGGTCTGAGTGGGATTTTTTGGGATTTTTGGGGGGGATCTCACCTGTTTTTTGTTTTATTTTTGGGGGTTTCTCCTGGATTTTTTGAAGTGGGTTTGGGATTTATTTGGGGTTTTTTTTGGGGGAGGTCTCACCTGGATTTTTTGGGGGGGGTCTCACTTGTTTTCTTCAGGAAAAAAAAATCTTTGGGATTTTTGGGGGGGTCTCCCTGGGATTTTCAGGGGGGGGGGTCTCACCTGAATTTTTAAAAATTTTTTTGGGGAGGTGTCTCACCTGGACTTCGGGTTTTTGGGGATTTTTTGGGGAGGATCTCACCCGAATTTTTTGGCATTTTTGGGGGAATCTCACCCAGATTGTTTGAGATTTTTCAGGGGGGTCTGACTGGGATTTTTTGGGATTTTGAGGGGTCTCCCCTGGATTTTTTGGGATATTTTGGGGTGTCTCACCTGTTTTTTGGGGATATTTTGGGGTCTCAGCAGCCGCAGCTCTGCCGGGCGGGGGCCGGAGCCCTCCGGGGCTGCCGGGGCTGCCGGAGCGACGCGTCCCCGTATTGGATCCCCGAGCCACCCGCTCGGGACCCAGCTCATCCCCGAACACGCCGGTGACAGCGCTGGGGCCGTGAGTGCCCAGGGCCTGCACTGCCACCACAGCTGGGATCTCTGCTGAGCTCTGGGGCTGCACAATCCCACAGGGCTTGGGGCTGGGGTCGAGCACAGCAGAGTCCTCCTTGCCTTTCTGGCAGGGACAGAATGAAATGCAGCTTCAGAGGCACCTCTGGAGAAACTTTAGACTCCTCAACATGCACCGCAACAGCAACTTACACACACGTTTACAGCTGCCCAGGACAAAGGTAAAAGGCACAAACAAGATGCAAGAATTGTAGGCTTAGCACTCCCAGGGGATCCTGCAAGGAGGCTGCCAGCACAGGCACTGGTGTCTGTGGATGCAGCAGCTTTTCACAACCCTCTCAGATCTCCCACAAGAAAAGCCCCTGAAGACCAGAACATCAACTGTTTCCTCAGGAGCTTCAACTGCCTCCTAAAGTTTACATTCGGGTAGGATCCTGTTCTCAGCAGATCTTTAAGGCTGAATAGAAACCAGCAAGGTCTTATCCAAACCCTTTTTTCCCCTAATAATCTCCTCAGTAATATTTGACAGGAGGAGGTGGATGTGATGCCAAACCTGGGGAATGAGCCCGTAGCAGCCAGGAAGGTGGCTGGGATTCCTCATGAGGATCTTCCTCTCATGGGGCACCTTCAGGTGGCACTCATCGTACAGCAGCACTTGGGGGGACACTTGGAGCTCAGGAACGAGACATCTGGGCAGAGAGATGACCCCAGGGCAATCAGAGATCCTGAGAGAATGGAGAACGTTTCCCCCCAGAGATTGTGCAATGGAGCAGAACACATTGGTCACTGTCCAATGCACATTGAACAGCCCTACAGGGATAAATTGCCTTCTACCTCTGCCCACTCCAACACGTCTTGTCAAGGAGGCCCAAACCCTGAGAGGCAGCACCCAG
Organism: Agelaius tricolor; assembly: GCF_023055355.1. Taxonomy (NCBI): domain Eukaryota; kingdom Metazoa; phylum Chordata; class Aves; order Passeriformes; family Icteridae; genus Agelaius; species Agelaius tricolor. Next base: position 120,170 of record NW_027269302.1, read on the forward strand.
AGGCTGCCCAGTGCCCCAGGCAGAGCCCTTTGCCCCACAGCTGCCTCAGCCCCTCCTGCACCCCAGAAGGCTTGCAAGGACTCCTGGAACAGTCCCAGTGAGCCACGAGCTCTGGGGGAGCCTTCCCAACAAGGATCAGGGCTCCCCAAGGCCCAAGGAACACACAGCCCCAGTGTCTCAGTACAAATGACTCCCTTCTCTGCCATGGTGCTGCTGCCCTGCCTGAGAACTCAGCTCTTTGCCCCAGCCCTGGAGGGCACGAGACAGCAGCTGCCCCACAGAGGGGCTGATCAGCCCCTGCCAGGCCCTGCAGCTCCCTGGCTCCTGCACTGCACAGCTCCAGGCCCTGCCTGGCCCCAGCTCCACCTGCTTTACAGAATGGCAGCCCAGGCACTGCCTGCATGGCTCTGCCTGGGACAGGGAACAGCCCCAGGGAGCTGCATCCCTCTGGGCATCACACTGACACCCACAGCAGCACAGCAGCATGGAATTCTGCTGCAGCAACCACGACTTTTGGGCTCAGCTCTGACAACATTAAAGCTCAAAATGGGAAGCAGAGGGAAGGAGAAAATCTGGAGCTGACCTGCCACACCAAGGGCTGCTTTCCCCTCGTCAGACCTTGCCCTCCCCACTCTTGCTGGGAGCCACTTCCCCCCTGCCATGGGCCCTCATGGACAGAGCCAGACCCTGACTCTCAGCAGCTGCTTGGTGTGGCCCAAACCAGTGCACGGTGCTCACCACCAGCACAACTCCACCTCTTGCAGGAAGAAGGAGAGGAGGCCCTCGGGAAATTTGTTCCCCCTCACGCACCAAAGCCCAGGCCAATCAATGATATCATTGCTGGTGCCTTTAGAAGAGGGCCCAGGCCCGTGCTGGGCTGTGAGCAGGGGTGCTTTTCACCACAGGCTGCTGCCCAAGCACTGCTGTTCTCATGTCCAGCTGGCACAACATGAGGGCATCCAGCAGCACTTCTCCTTGGCACTGCAGCCAGCAAAGCCTGGGCAAGGCAGTGCCTGGGGGAGCCAGGCAAGGGCTGGGACCTGGCTGTGATGATCAGGGTTGCCCCTCCCTTGCCAACACCCTCCAGGTGCACCAGCATTCTCTGGTAGAACTCCATCGCCGTGTTGGAGCACAGGGTCACCTGGTGGAAGAGAAGAACAGTCAATTCTCCCTTACAAAAGCTCCTTACCCACGTGTGATATCCTCCAGTTCCTGAGGGAGGATTTGGCCTTAATTCTTCTGCTGCTCCATGTGCAGAGCACAGTCTGAGAGTCACAAAAGCCTTCTGGCAATACCAGATTTGTTAAACACCCCTTGCTATCAGGGCACAGGTCAGCTACATTAAAACATTAGACTACAGCTCTATGCACCACTGCATTCAAATTAAGGGGCCAATTTCTCATCTGACTACAATGACATCCATGCAGAGGATATCTGGCTTGAACACAATGAGTTCAGCTTCACAGCAGGAACCAGCTCACCTTGCTGTTCATTCAAATCAGCCTGGCCATTTTCTTCTTGATCATCTTCATGGTCCTCCAGATCTTCTTCAAGTCTTTGCATGTCCTCTGGAAGCGAAGCCTTCTCTGCTCCATTTCCATCCTGCGCCTTCTGGCCTCTTCTTCAGCTCTCTGGGCCTCTGCTCTCTGCTTCATGGCTGCCCTTCTGGGCCTGAGGCAGAGGAAGAAAGGCAGGAAGAGCAGCTCAGCAGCAGCCCAGGAGGGCCCCTGCTGCACGGCTGCCCAGAGCAGGGGTCCCCAGGCAGGCTCGGGTGGCTCTGGGGGAGCCTGCTCCAGGCCCTCTTTGCCCAGCTCTGCATCCTCATCCCAACTGATCACCACGGGCCGTGGGAAGTGGAAGAGGAGCAGCACCAGCAGGGCAGGGACTGATTTGAACACCATGGTCTGCAGGAGGAGAGAGACAATTTGTGTTGCTTTGCACAAGAGTTGCAAACCCGTGTGTTATTAGGGAATGGCCGCTCCTGCTGTGCCAGAGCGCTCGAGCAGGGCTGAGAATCTGGTGTCAAAGTGCATTCATGTGCTCCATGTTGCATGGGGCACCCGTGTGCAGGAATAGAGAACAACATCCCTCAGATGGGATCTGCTGTGGCAAGGCCCCTCTGGTTTTCTCCTCCACGCAGCAGTTTGCATGCAGAATGTGGGCAGATGTGACTTGGAGGTCCTCCTGCTCACCCTTGGGTTCCCCTTGCAGAGCCTCAGCCCCTGCGTTCTGTCAGGGCCCCTGGGCAGGTGGGATATTCCCAGAGGAGAGGGGCCGGCTGTGTCCCCATTGCCCCTGTCCCTTATCTGCCTGTGCTCAGGAGGGCACAGAGAGGATGGGGACTCCTGCCTGCCCCGTGTCCTGTCCGCCTGCCGGGCCTGTCCCAGGGCAGCCGGGCTGTGATTGCTGTGCTGTGTCCCCCTGTCCCTGCTGTCCCTGCTGTCCCTGCTGTCATGGCCCACTGCAGGCTCCACACCTACACAGCCATGGTGGCTCCTGAGCTCTGCAGGGACCCGAGTGACAGTCTGAGTGGTGGCACTCCTGGTTTTCTTGCATTTGGCATCGCGCAGAGCAGAGGCTGGATCACAGCACCAAAGGAGCAGCTGCTGCAGGGGAGGAAAGGAGCCTCTGCATGGCCAAGGGCTGCTGTGGTGCCCCTGTGTCAGGAATTCCCCACAGCTGACACCTGAGTCCAGCATGGACACTCACAGACTCAGCGTTTGTTCAGGCATTGCCTTTATTGCATCTTGACAGGGACTGCAGCTGCCTGAGGGAAGTCACCCTCCCGAGACAGGAGGGCAGAGAGTGTAATTTAAATTAACCAATTGTGATTATAGGCATTCGTAGCAACAGTCTATGTACTGTATATATGAATATTAAACAAGACACAAAATAATTATTGGACCATGGAGATTAAGCAACATTTGCGGTTTAGATAAAAATGAAGTATACTTCAGGTTTGGTTAACTGCAATAATTCTTGGTAACTTTGGTGAATTATAAGTTCTATGTAATATAAGGAAAAGTGCCATTATTTAATTACTACTTATTATTAAAATATTTATGATCTCTTACAAGAGTATTATCTACATTATAGTAATAAAAAGTTTGGAAAATGTTGCTAAACACAATTATTTTTAAAGAAAACATTTTAAATATTTCAAAACTATTTAAGAATTTGAATCAATCTCCAAACATTGGCCCGATGCCTTCAGATGGTGCTTTCCTCCGAGCAGATGCAAAGGCTCTGTATGGGAAAGGGTTAAAATCGATGCAGTTACTACAGATCCCGTGAGGAGAGAGAGGGCAGAGGGGCAGGGTGTGTCAGGAGCCCGGAGCCTGTGCCCCGGCGCAGGGCTGTGCTGGGCAGCAAGCGCAGCTCTGTGCGCCGGCTGCTCACAAAGATGTGCGGCTCGCCTTGGCCGGCCCAGAGAGCATCTCCAGCAGGAAGCTTTTCTTCACACAGCCACTGCCTGTGCTCCTCCAAAAGCCTGCCCTGCCTACCTTCAGCATCCTGTTTGTATCCCTATTCATTCCAATCAGCCTGGCCATTTGCTTTTCTATTTCTTTCATGGCCCGGCGCATTTGCTCCATGTCTTTGAATCTCTTCCTAAGGAGCCGCCTTCTCCGCTCGCTTTCCACCTTCCTCCTTCTGGCCTTTTCCTCAGCTCTCTGGGCCGCTGCTCTCTGCCTCGTGGCTGCCCTTCTGCGCCTGAGCCACCAGCCCAAAAGCAGGAGCAGCGGCTGAGCAATTTGCCAGAGCTGGTGCAGGTAGCGCAAGGCAGCCAGGAGCCAGGGTCCCCAGCCAGGCTCAGCTGGCTCTGGGGGGGCCGCTTTCATCTCCTCTGCACGGGGCTGCCCATCCCCGTGAAATCTGTCCACCACGGAAAGTGGGAACAGGAAGAGGAGCAGCACAAGCCCAGCCAGGACTGCTCTGTGCGCCATGGTCTGCAGGAGGAGAGAGACAAGGCTTTCACTGGGGCTGCCAAGGGAGCTTGTGGGGGCTGAAGTGAGGCCCGGAGGCGCAGGGCTGTGAGGGCAGAAGCAGAGGGCCCCGGGCAGCTGGCAGGCAGCAGGGCCTGTGCCAGTGGGCCAGCAGCAGCAGCCCCGTGCCCCGGCCAAGGCGCCGGCCCCAGGGGCTGGCCCTGGGTGCAGGGGGACAATGCAGGCCCGGGTGCGGCGCTTGTGGCCCGGCCCTGGCCCGGCCCAGCCCCGCCACGTGCGCACTCACCGCTTGCCCAGGCTGTGCTGGGCCAGCGTTACCTGCGGGGGCCTTTTCCAGCTGCCCCCATTGTGACACGCTGCCCCTGGTGTCACAGGGGCCAGAGGCATCACAGCCGGGCCAGCCCTGCCCTTGGTGCCCAGCCCAGCTCAGGGGCTCCCAGTGGGCCCAGCAATGAAAGCCCCGGCAGGCAGCAAGTGCAGCCCCTCTGGGAGGGGATGGGCCCCAGGGGCTCCCTTCACAAAGCAGGCAGAAGTCCCCACTGATAAGTTTCCAAAGGGAAAAGATTATAATCAATAATGTTGAGTAGGATACATATTATCAACTATGAAAACACCTGAGGTGCTTTTCCTAATGGGACTTGTTCTTCTGTCAGTGGGGTTGGGTGATGGTTGCTCAGTTTTTCTTGCTTGACTCTTCCCTGATCCAGTCCATCCAAGACTTCTGTGAAACCTTCCCATTATCAGACAGCAGAAATGAAGAACTGCAGTGAAACCACTTCTAGTCCCCTTCAGATCAAGAAGGTGCAGGGGGATGGTCTGTCAGAGAATTTGAGCTGCTCTGGACAGAGTCGCACTGCTGTGTTAGCAGGGACTGGCTGCTTGTGTTTTTCTTTGGATGAACAGAATCTTCCTTGTGTCCCCAGTGAACACATGGAGCTCACACCAGCAGTGCCTCTTGCCTGTTCCCTGCCCAGCCAGACCTTCCAGCCCAGCTGAAATGCCCAGCGTGGCCTTTGAGCACAAAGGGATTGCAGAGCCAAAAGCATCTGTGTAGCCACCATGGTGTTCAGCGGCTGCTGCTCGGGGAAGGGCACTGAGAGGAGGCCACTGCTGCTCTTGTCAGAGCGCTGCTGTGCAGGGATGTCCCTCGCCCTGCTCAGTCCCACATCTGCCCATCTTTTGGCCTGCTCTGAGCTCAGGTGGATGCCATCTGCTCCCAGCAGACCCAGCTGCTCCACGGTAGATGCACAGGCATGGAATCCAAAACCTTGAGTATCCCCTGAGTAGCCAGGCATTCAGCTGTTCAGTTTGTCACGGCCCACATCAGGGGTTAGAACAAGATGGTTTTTCAGATGCCTTGTGACCCAAACCATTCCAGGCTTCTAGGATTTCTCCATGACTGACTTTGGTCCCCTCAAAAGACCTCCTCTCTCCTCTCTTCCCTCCACCTGTGGAGAACGCATTCTGATGCTGCTGCTGCTGTTGGGACAGGTTGGTGGATACTCTTCCTGCCATCCCATGGGAGTAAGCATGACTCCTCTCTGAAGCCTTTGTCCCTGAATCAGTGCCTTCAAAGAACAGTTATCTCCCCTCCTTCCTTTTCCATTCAGCACTTGAGCACACACAGCATTTCTCATCGTTTCCACAGAGCAGTACAGGTGCCAGTTCCCATCTTGTGGAGCCCTCTGCCATAAATCAGCCTGACAGGTTTATTCTCTACGTAATGGGAAATGATGACAAATGCAGCTGCATAATCTAGTTAGTAACTCACCATAATGACTGCTTCTGGGCTGATTTATGGGTTTTGTCACATGTGAGCTTTCAGAGCTTTAGAGGTTACATTTTTCATACTTTTTTGTTGGAATCTCAGTTTATCAGACTTTACTGCTGCATTATCACTTGCAGTACAACCCTGGACTTCACAAATGTATCACATCAGTGTGAAAAAGGCAGAGAAAACAAGAACTGTTGTGAATTAATGAGCCGGGTAACACATGTCTCACAACAGCGATGAAACAACCTGTGTTCTTCTTCAAGCCACAACAGAAAGTCCCAAAGTCTGGTTAATTTTTTTTTTTTCCACAAAACACAAGCAGCAGCAAAGAACTGAAACAACACAGCCAGGCTTGAAACCTGAAAGATCTGCAAGGCTGAGTCTATCCTAGTTAATGGTGAAATGATGTGTGAAGCTGTCCTAGATGTTCAAATGAAGAAGATTGATTCCCAGTTACAATATGGCTTCTAAGCAAAACACTGGGATTATATAGGAGAAATGCATGTGTCATGAAACAACCAATAAATCAGAGAGACAGTTCCAAGCTCTGCTGTGAAGGTCTGGGAAACGTTCAGAGTTACCATCTGTGGAGTTTGGTGCAGGATAAGCTGGAACAAAAGGCCATCATTACCCAAATTGATTTCCTTTGGGTTGGTTTGTTGGTTTTTTTTGGTTTTGGGTTTTTTTGTTTTGTTTTGGTTTTGGTTTTTTTTTTTCTTTTGTTTTTTGTCAGATAATGTTTTCTAATACTCCAAGAAATATGTTGAAAAGGTCAGCATGATCCATCAGACACAAGCAGCAGGGCTGGGGTAGATGCAACATGTTCCTTGCACTGGAGGGTAGACAGAGGCAAGATCTGGTTTGGGGTCAATCACACCTGGATCAGGGAGGTGGCTGAAACCTGGGCTGGCCAAAGCCTTAGAATCACAAAATATCCTGGGCTGGAAAGGACCCCCAAGAATCACCAAGTCCAGCTCCTGGCCCTGCAGAGGACACCTCCCCAAGAATCCCACGCTGTGCCTTGGCATGTGCTGGTGGGCAGGAGCACACAGCTGGCTGTGGCTTTGGGTGCATGGGTAAGATGAGATGGTGAGGAGCATCCCTGCTCCCTGAGCTCCTGGAGAGCTGCAGACACTGATCACTGGTAAGGACAGCACCAGGGGCATGGCCTGGGGCTGGTGATCTGGTGTCTCCTTCCTGCTGCTGCTTTCTGCTACAGATAACAGCCTGGTACCAAGGTCTTGTTGCTGAGGTGATAAATGGCTGGTGAGATTCCCTCCCTGCTCTTGTCTGCACGAGTTCTTATGCTCAGCACCAGGAAGGATTGGGCCAGAATGGAGGCATTTGGGGTCTCAGGGCTGAGGCTGAGACAGACAGGCAGGCAGAGCAGCTCCTCCTGGCTGATGCAAACATTAGCCCTGTGCTGGCCAGGCCAGTGATCCATAGCTATGGGTCCACAGTGATGGTGGTGCTGGGTATTCACTGGGAGAAGAGGAGGTGTAAAATGAAGCTTCTGAAGCTGCTTGGGATCCTGGAAGCTGCTCAGACCCCACTTGACCACAGTGGTTGTTTGGCCAGCTGAAGTGATGGAATTTATTGGGCTGTGCAGGGACAGTTTTCTGTGCAAACATGAAGGACTTTCAGGGGGGATGAAATACGGCCTCATTGTAGAAACAGCTGGGCTGAACACTCTTTATTCCAGCTATGAAGCTTTGCTCTTAAGAGCAACAGATTCCACCTTTCATTAAACCAGAACTTGTTGTTGTTGTTGTTGTTATTTTGAGGAACAAAAATGACCTTTCTTGTTTATTTTATTAGCATTTTAAAATCTTTCTAGTTTATTTCATTAGCATTTTAAATCATCTTGTCACCCACTGGATGCATGAAACATGAGATGTTACCAAAGTGTAGCTCACTTCAGACAGGGAGTGCTGATAGTTGGCAGATCTGTACAGGTGTCCTCATCCTGGGTGCATTGGATGTTATCCCATCAAAGCAGGCAGTTTAACACAAGCAGCTATTTCACTAAGCTTAATTAACAACAGAAATAAAAACTATATCTTTATAGCAAAGTTACTTTGACATCTACCATCACTCAGCGAGAGGTTTATTGTTATGGACACATAATATTGGCTTTTTGCAGAGATTAAAATGGATTTTCTATCTGTGGTGTTAAAGTAATTTTGTTATTGTCTTGGTTTGAAAAGCCAGGTGTCTGCTAAGGAAGGCAGGAGCCTCCCCTGGAATGGAAAATGTAAACTCCCTCCCTCTGAATTGTTATAATTTTGAAATTAAGGAGCTGTCAGGCAAAGATATGGGAATAGGAATAACAGTTCTTTTTTAGGAAAAATTAAAAATATAAATGCAGTAGTACAAACAAAAAAAACCCCACAGACAGAGTCAGAACAGGGCCTGACACCGTGTGGGTCAGGGTGCTGGCAGCAGTCCCATTCAGTGGTGGCTGCAGCCCTCCTGCAGTGCCAGGTGTGGCTCTGTTGGAGCAGGGATCCTGGAGAAGGGTGGAGTTTTCCTCTGAAGGTCCAGGGCTGCTGTAGATGGGCCTGGGAATCTTCCTTCCTCTGGGAATCCAGGAGGAAAAGGCTGATCCTCTGGGAATCCTGTGGAGAAAAAAGACAGCTGCTCCTCTGGGAATCCAGGAGGAAAAGGCTGATCCTCTGGGAATCCCGTGGAGAAGAAAGACAGCTGCTCCTCTGGGAATCCAGTAGGAAAAGGCTGCCTACAGTGTTCCAAATCTCAGATTCTGTCCAGGTAGGAATGCTTGGCTCCTCCCCCTGGGCGGAGCATCTCCCAATGGGATGATGTCATTTAATCAGCCATGCAGTGACACTCAGTGGACCATTACCAGAAGATTAATAATTAATAATCAATGGCCTATTAATGGAACACACCTCCCCAGAGGGAGGATTGGTTGTGGAAGAGAGAAACTGCCCAATGAACAGAAGATAACTGCCCCACCACTGACAGATGGCAAACAGAACACACACTTATCTTGCACTCCAGGACCTGTCCCCACTGGCTGCCCCCATTCTCCAGAGTTCATGGTGTCCAGGGAGGCTGCAGCTGCCGGTGCCGGGAACAAACGAGATGGGTCTGGGTTTCAGAAAGCTCCAGAGTCCATTTCTGACCCCCGAAAGACAGGGCAAAGGGAGGGCCGTGGGGCTTTTATAGGGTATCCCAGGGCTGGAGTTTGGGTTTGGGTCAGGGGAGGAGTTCTTAGCAACACAAGAAGGGTGAGATCAAATTCCTGCCTCTTAGCAACAGGGGCACTCCACACAGAATGTGTCCCCAAATCCTGAATTCCCCCTCAAACACCTCTGAAATGGTGGGACTTTAGACATCTTTGATCAATTTCATTCTCTAATAACACTGATGCTGTTAGTTCCAGAGTGCCCAGGATCCGCCTGGCAAGTCAGCTCTGGCAGGAAGAAGGCGGCTGCCAGGGGGCTGCTTGTGGCCTCTGACAGCCCCATTGCTCAGGGCTTGCCAGCGCCCCAGCCCCTCAGGCCCTGCCCCAGCGCGGCCAAGCTGCCCGGCAGCAGCGCCGCAGCCCCACAGCAGCTCCAGAGCAGCCCCAGGCAGAGGCACCTGGGAGCCCTCAGCAAGGCAGCCAGCAGCAGACGGGCAGGAGGGCACGGATGGCGCTTCCTGCCTGGCACAGGGCTTGTGGCCATCTCCAGGCAGCGCTCTGGCAGGGATCCCCGCAGCTCCGGCCCCTGCCCAGCCGCTCTGTGGGCAGCACAAAGGCTTCAGCAGAACCACCAAAGGCCAAGGGCATTCTGGCCATTTCCCCTTGCCCACTGCACACCTGGGCAGCTGGCTGAGCACAAGCACCCTTTATCCCCTCTGCCCCTAGGCCCTGCGCACCCTGGGCAGAAAAAGAAAGATCCTGGCAGTCTGTGTATTAGAACACAGTCTATATTTACATGGTAAAGGGAAAAAAAAAAAAAAAAAAAGAAAAGAACATTCTTGAAGTAAAAGAAAATTCCTCCTGACTCAGGTGGCCCCAGCAAAAAGAGCTTCTGGGATCAGCTCTCCACAGAGCTGCAGCAGGGCAGGCAGCCGAGCAGTGACAGACGAGGCCGTGTCTTCCACGCCCTGCGCAGGTGATTTAGGAGCCACTGGAACCTGGAGATGGGAGCCCGCTCTCCTGACTTGAGGATGCAGAGGGTTTGAATTGCCAGGCTTCCGACGGCGAGGCTGATGTCATTTGTTTTTTCTTCAAGGGCTGCAAGAGAGAGCAACAGAGCCACGGTCAGAGGCAGATCTGCGGGGAGCCGAGGAGAGCCCCCTGCAAGGGCCATGCCAGCCGGCTCTTGCCATGGCCAGGAGGGAGCAGGGAGCAAGGCGATCAGGCCGAAGCTGCGGGCCAGCAATGGCCCCCGTGGCCCTGAAAGCTCAGTGTGCTCTGGCCACGGGAGCAGAGCCCTCCGCAGCCGGGGCAGGGCTTGCAGCTCCCCCCCGGCAGCCCCCGCTGCCAGCCCGCTGCCCTCACTCACCAGCGCAGATCAGCTGCAGCTCTCGCTGCTGCCCCCTCAGGCGCCGCCCGGCCATGCCTGTGAACACAGAGCCTGTCACGGCGGCAGCGGCACAGCTCCCTGCCAGCGGCGCTGCCGGCGCTGTGGCCACACGGGCTGCTGGCCCGGCAGGGCTCAGCCCGGCCCTTGGCGCACGCTGCCGCCCCAGGGCACGGCTGCCAGAGGGCGGCAGCAGCAATGCCCAGGCCGGGCGGGGCTCCACGGCGCCGGGCCCGGCTGGCGCTGCCGGGGCAGCAGGCGGGGCCGGGGCCGAGCTGCGGCGGGCCGGGCCGGGGAGGGGGCGCGGGCTCGTGGCTCACCCATGAAGCTGATGGCCGCCTCTCGCAGGGGCTCCTGTGGGCTCTGCAGGTAGCGCAGGGCCCGGCGCAGGTGCTCGGCCGCTCGGCTCCTGTCCTCTGCCAGCTGCAGAGAGCGGCAGGAGGGAAGGCTTGGCGCGGGCTCAGCCCCTGAGCCGGGCGCTGCCTGCGCCCAGCCCCGGCCTCCCCTGCCCGCACAGCCCTGAGGCGCGGCCAGCAGCCGCCGGCCAAGGGCTCCCGAGGGGAGGGGGCAGCGGGCCGGCTGCTGCCCGGGGAGCCGCGGTGCCGCCCCGCAGCCCCGCCGGGCCGGGGCTCCACGGGCACCCGGCTCGGGCCCTCGGGAGCCTGGAGAGGAGCCCGCGCGGCCTCTGGCTGCCGCAGCGGGCAGGGGCACAGCTGCCCGGCCCGCACACTGAGCGCCGCCCTCAGGGGCCTTCTCCAGCCTGAGGCTGGGCCTTGCAGGCCCTCCTTACCAGGCACTCGCTGAACTTGCACAGTTTCTGCTCCTTCACCAGCTTCTTGAGATCCCTCCTCTTCATCAACTTGAGCGCACAAAGCAGCGCTTCCCGAGAAGCCTGGAGAGCAGCAGGGACGCGGAGATGGCCCCACAGCCCAGGGCACGGCACCCGCGTCCCCGTGCCATGGCCTGGAGGAGGCTGCGATCCAGCAGGCGCAGGGCAGGAGGCAGCCGAGCCCCCTGCCAGGGGGACAGCAGCAGCCCACGAGTCCTCACCTCTGCCACACGCTGATTCTCATCATGGCAGTGGAAGAAGAGTGCAAGCAAGCTCTGTTGCACAGGGCTTTCCAAAGGCTTTTCTCTCTCTTCCAAATACTCCATCATGTCTCGGAAGAGTTTGATGGAGAGCAGCTGGACCTGGCTATTATCCTGTAGGAAAAAAAAAAGAAAAACTACCTCAGCATTGACTCCTGCAGGCCCCCCTGGGCACAGGGCTGGAAATGCACAGGGCACACAGTTTCCAGGTAGCAGCCAGCGGTTGTGGCTGGGGGCACAGAGCCTTACGTGGTCAAAGAGTGGCAGGAGCGCCTCAGCCAGCTGCAGGGCAATGGGGGTTGACATCAGAATATGTGATTTGTGCAGGAATAGAAAGCTGAGTGTGATGAGGGTCATGCCAGCTATCTCTGCATCACTGTCGCACAGTAGGTCCATGAGGCTTTGGGTCAGGCTCCACATTCTTTGGGCCTGTGCGGAACACAAGTCTGTGAAAGGCCATCCTGCTGCCGCAGGGCCCAGAGGCCAAAGGCCTGTCCCGAAGCACGCGGGCAGCTGAAGCGGGAGGCAGGAGAGCTGGGAGCAGCTGCCCCAGCGGCCCAAGCCCAGGCCAGGCCAAGTGACTGCGTTCCCAGCGCAGCTTCAGCCACCGCCCCCTTCTCACCATTGAGGGATCATCAATGAGCTCCAGCAGGGCCCTGAGCGCCAGGCGACGCCTCTCCCTGCACTCGCTCTGCAGGTACCTTGAAGAGACCTTCACAACACTGGCACCACATTCACTGGCATCCAGGCACTGGAGGAGCTGAAAGGCACAGGCCAGTGATGGGGGAGCCGGCCGGCAGGAGCCCGGAGCCGCACAGGGCTGGGCCCAGGCAGCAGCAGCAGCAGCAGCAGCAGCAGCAGCAGCAGCACAGGGCGCGGGCAGCGTCCCAGGTGGCTGCAGCTCCCAGAGGGCAGAGGGCTGGGAGGCAGCTCAGCCAGGCAGCGCTGCACACCGGCTCACCTCCACAAGGAACGCCAGGGCAGGCAGATCCCAGTGTGGCTCCTGTGTGCTGAGCAGCCAGAGGAGGTGGAGTGCAATACTGGAAGCCAACCCAAGACAAGCATGGCGCATCTCCCTAGGAGGGCGAAAAAGGGACCAGGAACCTGAGCAAATCTCTCCAAGGACAGGCTGGCAGAGCCTGCTGGTCTTTCACCACCGTCCTGCAAGGGGACCTGGGCCCTTTAGGAGGTGTCTCCTCCTGTGCTCTCTCCCCTCCCAGCCTTTTCCAGTCTGCTTGGGCCGACCCTCGGTGACAAGGCCCTGTGACCCAGGGCTACGGGGACTGTGTGGGACAGCCCGGGCACAGGGCGCAAATGCCGGGAGCAATGGGGAGAAGGGGAGTCTCACCTGGCCAGCAGACCCACGGCATAGTGGCGGGTGTCAGCACAGAGCAGCGTGTCCCAGCCACGCTTGCATTCCACTGACACCACCACCTCCTTGTACTGCTTTTGGCAGAGCAGGGACTTCAGGCTCTGCACTGCCAACCTGTGTGCACAGCAAAGGCCAGGTCACCCTGGCAGCACTGGCTCCTTGGCAGGCCACGTGGCAGGGACAGGAGGACTGGCATGGAGCACCTGTTGGGGCTGGTGGCAAGGCCGTGCTCTTGCAGGCATTCCTTCCAGAAGGCATCGACCTCCTCTGGCATCTCTTCTGTGCTGAAGAACACTTGGAAGAGCAGATGCACAAATAGCTGGGGGAAATACGATGTCACTACACGTGGCACATGGGGCTCCTGGAGCATCTTCCACATCACCACGGTTGCCTGCAAGGGACAAAGCCCCCCAAGACAGCGCTCAGTGCCCAGGTGTCCCTGGGGCAGGGCCCGAGCAGGGCAGGGAGAGGCCTGGAGAGACCTTGGCAGGGGGAGCACGGGGCCTGGTGGGCCTGAGGCTGCCCCTGGGCCAGGTTTCAGGCCAGCGCCTGAGGCAGGGAGATGCAGTGGGGGAAGGAAGATGGAGAGCTGCTGGAGAGGCGGCCTTGTGGCCAGCAAAGGCCACTTGCAGAAACTCACAGCCAGGCCAAAGACACCAGTTTTGTCCCCATGGGAGGTGCACGTGCTGCGCTCTGGCCAGCTGCCCAGCACATCCAGGAGGATCAGCAGCACTGGCTCTGCAGTCCTGGACGAGCACATGATGGTCTTCCACATGGAGATGGCAGCTCTGCGGGGTTAGAGCTCTGTCTCAGGGGGGTCTCAGACACAGCACCGTGGCCTGGGCATCCCTAGGGGCCCGGGCTGACCGCCGGCTCTGCCTCTGCCCACTGGGCCTGGCCAGCAGCAGCCAGGCAGCCCAGCCCTGTGGGGACAGGCCCCTGAAGGACGGCAAGGGAGCATGGCAGCAGGCTCGGGGGCTGACGTGCCAGGGCTGGGAAAGGCAGCAGCCAGAGGGCCCTGGAACTCTCTGTTGCTCAGACACCTGGGCCAGGCGGTACAGGGTGATGGGCTGGGAAGGCCTGAGCCCTCTGGCCAGGTGGGCCCCATACCTGTCACAGGACGGGGCCACACGCAGGAGCGTCACCACTGCGTCACCTGGGTGTGCTCTGGTGAGATTCAGCAGGGCCTTGTCCAGCCTGTGCTGGGCAGAATCATTGGCCAGGAGCCATCGGTGAATGGACCTCACCATGGCGGGCACCTGGAGAAGGCACGGGGAGACTTGGAAAGCTGCCAGAGGGAGCCATGTCCCCAGGGTCCCCAGAGAAGTGCTTCCCTTGCCAGCGCACTGCCATGGCCTCAAAGGCTCCCAGGGACCAGCAGGCGTGGCTGGGGAAGCCACAGGACTCATGGGGGAATTGAAGCCTGGCCCCAGGCTGCTCACTTGTTCTGGCCTGGCAACAGCCTTCTCCAGGAGCAAATCCAGCAGGGCGGCACTGGTCTCATGACTGAGGAGCTCTGAGTGAGCTCTGAGCCCAGTGCCCATGGTGCTGCTGTCTTCCTGCCCAATGCTCCGGATAAAGTCGCAGACGAGCTGTAGGAGAAGGGCAAGAGGCCGGGGATGTTGCAAGGAGTGCTGCACACACGGTGCTGGGCTGAGCAGGGACAGCAGGCCCAGCCCTGGTGGGGGTGGCTGCAGGTACCTGCGCTGTTCTGCGGAAGCGGCCATGGCTGGATTCCTGCTCTTGTGTGCGCTCCAGGGCTGCATCTGGCAAAGAGCGAGCGCGGCCAGAGCTGAGGGGCTGCGGGAGAGGCCGGAGAACAGAGCCCAGCCCTGCACTGCCCAGGCAGGGAGAGCTCCAGGATGCCCCAGGGGATGGAGCACGGCCACTGCGGGGTGTCTGCCCGGCCCCTCTTCCCTCCTGTCCATGGGCATTTCCCCAGGGGATGGCATGGCATGGCATGGCATGGCATGGCATGGCATGGCATGGCATGGCATGGCATGGCATGGCATGGCATGGCGCCAATTGGCACAGGCTCCAGCCCTGCAGCCCAGCTCTGCCACTCACCCTCCTGCGGTGGATGGAACGACACCACCTCTTCTGTCTCCTGTGCTGGGGCAGCTCCAGGGCCTTCTTCTTCCTCCTCCTCCTCCATCACCCAGGCCAGCTTGGGCACTCTCGGGGGTCTCTGCTCCATGGCTGTGCCTGGAGCTACTTGCAGGAGAGATGCCCTGGGAAAGCTCCGGGGCACCAAGGCCCACGCTCTGCCCTTGAGGGCAGCTGCAGAATAGAAGCCTCAGGAAGGCCATGGGTCAGCGAGTCCTGTGCTCTGGCCTCGAGCTCAGCTGCAGGAACAGCGCCGCGGAGAAGCTCCGGGTCAGACGGGAGCGAGTGCGCTGTGCGGGGGCTCCTCACGGCACCGCTCTGTCCCGTTGTGCCCCGTTGCGTGTTGCCAGCAGCCGGGCAAGCTTCTATTTCCCACGTGTCACAAAGGGGCCTTGGACACCGGCTTCCGTTCCATGGCACGGTGACCGTGCTGCAGCGTGCCACCCAGGGCCCTTGCACACACTGCCTTCTGCCCCGGGGCCGCCCCCGGCCCAGCCAAAGTGGCCCAGCTTGGAAGGAATCCCTGGCCCCAGGTGTCTGAGACAGCCCGCACAGGATCTTTAGCAAGGGCTCAGAGCATCAGCAAATGCTGCCCGGCTCTGCGGGCTCAGTCCTATCCCCATACCTTTCCCCGAAAGCATTTGAATTTCTAAATGAGAATCATTTGAAGGGAGGGGATTGACATTTTCCATTTCAGAGAAGGCTTCTGCCTTCCTTAGCAGACACCTGTCTTTTCAAACCAAGACAATTGTTTATCATCTTGCAGATCCGCACTTGCTGGGCAGCCCCGTTTTACACCCAGGGCCTGGAGAACCATTCCCAGCAACTGGGAAAATCCTAGCTGCTCCATCCACCCAGAGATGAGGTCTCCAAATTTGCCCCGAAAGTGGCTCCAGCTTTTAGAGGCCAAAAAGAGCAAGTCCCAGTGACTTGATGACAGTTTTAGCCCAGAAAGCCCTGCAGCTGATGGCACACTTGACAATCAGCAGGGGACACAGCTAGGCCAAAGCCCAGAGCTCTGCCGGGAGCCTTTCTCCTCAAATACCCTTCAAACAAACCTCCATGCAAGTCAGTTGGGAAAGTTTCTTCAAATGATCCATTTCTGGCACTACAGAACTGCACAGGGTTCTGTGAAAGATTCTAAAGCAGCTGCTCTGGAGTCCAAGAGCCAGCACTAAGAGTCCTTGTCATCTATTTGTAGCTAAATCGCACTTTGGGCCATTTGAAGGAGTTTGGAAGGAGCTAGAGAGCGGACCTCTGAGTTTTTCAGATGATGCCATTGCTTTTTCTTCTCTTCTCCATAGACAGGAAGGGTGAGTTGGGCTCCCATCTGCACCGCATGGCTCACAGGGCCGCAAGACTTGTAGTTACAAGAGCTTTGAAGGATTTCTTGGTCAAGAAGACACGGCCAACAAGGATATTTATGTTTTGGTGCCAATCCTTCAGTATTTCGTCTTACGGACTCATGCTCTCGGGGTCTCTGGCTGGTCAGAGTGAGCCCGAGATAAGTTCCAAAGTCTCTTTTCCCAGCCCGGCGCTCGAAGAAGGAGTCAGAGCTCTTCATTTCTGGCTCTCAAGGTTGTTTCTTGTATCTTATCTATAAAATTCTTTCTCCTGCCCCAGGGCAGCATTATCTTTTAATCCTAAAAACTACCTGTACAATATTTACAATGACTTTCCAATACCTATCACCTAGACAGTGAGCTTCTACTCTAAACCAATCTAAAAGTGCCACCATCACAGCAGAAGATGGAGGCCAAGAAGAAGAAGAAGAAAAAGAAGGAGAAAGGCTGGACAAGCCCAGATTCCTCCATCTTGCCCCCTGAAGCCCCAGTCTAAAAACCCCAACAATCTATTTTTCACCCTGGGATAAATTCACTATCATTCTACTGAAACTTTGGCAGCTTGTCATTCTTCCTACAAGGTTGGTAATTGATTTTTCCAAGGGCTAAATCAATGGCACAGGGGTCTTGGGCTCTGTGCCAGGGTCTCTGAATGCCCTGGGCAGGGGCTCGAGTCCTCCAGGGCAGCCAGAGGAATTTCCTGTGTTCCCACATCATGCTACAGTGTAAGCTGTAAGCTTCCTTAGCCAATCGTGTTATGACACACAAACCTCCAGCACTGCATCCTAAACTTCTTGTTTACCATTGGAACTACTTTGATTTTTTCTAGATCTTGAACTCTAAACCACTAAACTTTCCTCCACTTCAACTTTCCTCCCTGTGTGTGGTGGTTTGACAGGAAACATGTTTTCTGGGATGCTGTGGTTAGGCAAATGGATGTTCTGATTTTAATATTGGCACCTAATGTGGCCTCCTGGGCATTGGACACATCTCTGAGAACACAGGGGTTAAAAGCAGAGCACTCGCGGGGGAAGTTCTTTTGGGTTTCCGTGGGGAAAGAGTTCGGGTCTCTGCCCCGGCCCAGCTGCTGGCTGGGCGGGCGGAGGGGAAAAGCCATGTGGCCGGGAGAGGTAGGCCTGAGCCCGGGGCTGGAAGGGTGGAAGAGAGAGAGAGAGACACCGGGAGCCACCGGGCAGCCCCCCGGGAGACAGAGAGAGAGCCGGTGCCTGGGACTGTGACCTTGAACCTTGATAAACATGGGCCTGTGCCGGCAGCACGGCTGGGACGGAGAAGAAGGGGGGGGTGCAGCCGGCCGCTTGTAGGAGCTTTTAACCCCTTTTTGGAGAATGAGAACTTTACAGAACATTGACCTCTCCTAGAAGAGAAATAGAGTGGAAGATGAAGAAGGAAATGGGCAAGTGTGAGAGAGGTCTGGGCAAGTGAGAGATGTTGGAAGAATAGAGAAGAATCTTAGTGGGAAGAGATGATGGAGTGGCTTTTGCTGGACTCTTTTTGTACAGCCATGGACAGAACCATGTTCCTTGTGACACAGAGACTGCATCCAGGGGGAGGCAATGCCTCAGGACCAAGAGGGTTCAGTGTTGGTGCCCCTGGGCCCCAGGGGGTGAAATATGGGGGGGACAGGTGTCCCAAAGGAGAGACTGTGCCCTTTTTGGATCGGGACAAAGCATCCTTAAAAAGACAACCCTAGGAGCAGCTCTGGTCCATGTTCAGTGGTGAGAGCGCTGGACATGAAAGGAAGAGGTCCCCATTGGCACAAGAAGGACTCCTTCTCCTCTTGATGAACTGAGGATTGAGTATTCTGAAGGGTGGTGGCAGACTGAGAGTCGATGATTTGGGGGATGTATTGTGTTGGGAATTTGGTGGGGAGGAGGAGGAGATGTATTTGTGAAGTTTTCATTTTCCTTGTGTGTTTCTTTTTTTTTTCTTTTTTTTTTTTTTTCTTTTTTTCCTTTCCCTTGTAGTTTGGTTAATAATTTTTTTTTCCAAGTGGGAGCCTGCTGTGCTTATTCCTGGTCCCATCTCACAGCAGAAACCAGGGAGAGGGTATTCTCATGGGGGCACTGGCATTGTGCCAGTGTCAAACCATGACACAGTGTAGGGGGTTGTGCTGCTTAAGGGGGAGCCAGGGGCTGCCTCAGCAGTTCCTACTCTCATCTGGTCATTTGGGTTGGCCTTGACATCCCAAGTATGGCTTTGTCAGCCTGAGACGCAGGAGAGGGGTTTCATTCTTCACTTCCATGTATCCACAAGCCCTGGTTTTGACAATAATTCAGAAATTTGGGGAAGAACAGACAAATGAATGAAACAGTGTGGCCAAGCAGATGCAGAGACAAGGAGATGAGCAGCAGGGTGCTGGAAAGGAGCCCTGCTCTGAGGCTGATCCACTCCTCTGTGCCCCTCGGCAAGGTGGGGAAGGGGCTGTAAAGCCCCGTTTGAGCTGAAAGCACGAAGCAACTGCAGTTCTCCCCATCTTCCGAGGGCAGAGAGAAGCGAGCACGGCGCGGAATTGCAAAGCACAGCCCTGCAGCCCCGCGCTGCCCTCTCCCTCTTTCTCCATGCGCGCAGCCCAGCGGTGGCCACAGGGCAGGGTGACCCCGCCGCCCGCGGCCGCCCGCACCCGGCACAGGCGGCGATCGCCAGCCCCCCGCAGCATCTGGGGCTCAGGCTGCCTCTTGCCGGGCACCTCATCGCTCTCCATCCATGCTGCTGGTCCGGGATGAGCCTGCGGCCGCCCAGAGCAGCATCTGCCCGCGGCAGGAGCAGCGCTGCCGGCCCCGGGCTGCGAGCGGGCGGCCCCGGCCGATGCTTCCCGAGCGGCTGCAGGCGCTTGGAGTGAGAAAGGAATGTTCTTCCTGTGCCGCCCCATCCCCTTTCAGAGCCCTGCGTTTCCCAGCCGGCCGGATGATTCCCTTCCCAATATATTCTTCCCTTCAGCTGTATGTCACTATTTCAGGGGTTTCTCCAGCCTGTAGTAACATAGTCAGTCTTTATGCTGGCTTAGGGGAAACATTTCCCTGCAAGACTCAGAGCTTGAGCTCATCTCCTTGCCCCAGTGAGGGATTCACCTGCAAAGTGCACGCAGACGCCTCTGTGACTTTTTTGGATGCAGCTCTTGGAAGAGGCTGCCCAGAGAAGCTGTGGCTGCCCCGGATCCCTGGGAGTGCCCAAGGCCAGGCTGGAAGGAGCTTGGAGCAATAGGATAGTGGAAGGCGGTGGAATGAATGATCTTTAGTGTCCCTTCCCACCCAAACCCTTCTGTGATTCTGTGATTTGTCTCTGCTTAGGCATGTCCATGGGGACACCTGAGACTTGGGCTTTCATGCCACCCTTTCCCACTGGAGTGGCAGGAAATGGGCTGGCTTGGTGGTCTTTTGAGTGCTGCTGAAATCCAGACACAGCAGCCCTCACCCTGAAGAAAGGCAAGGCTGTTCCATTTCCTTGTTACTGCTGCCAGATTTTGGAGCCTCATTCTCTGCAGCCAGAAGAAGAAACACTTCACCCACTGAGTGGCCAGCACGGAGGGAAGGAGAGCAGCTGTGTGCTGGTGCCTGTCCTCTGCAAGGGGACACACTGTCACCCTGCCCCAGCCCTTGTGAGCCAGTCCCTGCAGAGCTGCTCTGGCCATTGCCACAAGCTCCTGGAGCTTGGTCCAAGGTTTGTTGCAGTGCAATGGAAGGCTGGACGATGGCTTAATAAACTGAAGACCTAAGAAGAATTAAAAAAAAAAAAAAAAAAATTAGGAAATAAAGAAGAAACAAGAAGCATAAGAAGGGTTTAGGCCAGAGAAGTGATCTTTCCAAAGCTGGGCAAGGAAAGCTTCTTTATTCTGCAGGATCTTAGACTTGTGGATGATAAATGCATTTTTGTTTGGTTCAATTCTGACTTTTGCTTTCAGCGTGTGATGATTTTTAACCAAAAATATGCCAGAAACTGAGCTGCACTTTTGCTATCCTGCACAGGCTCCCCCCAGATCCTCTCTACAGCATCACTCTGAGCTCTCAGTAGTGCTGTTTTAGGCATAGAAACATTTGGTGTGTGCAGGTGCTGACAAAAACAGTGGGGAAGTCACAGGCTAGGCTCCAAACACTTGAAAGCTCTGTTTTACAGTGATCACAGTGACCTTCCATGGGTGAGAGAGGGGAGGTTTGAACCTCTTCAAAACATCCACTCCAAGTGCAGTTTCCCAAAGAGGAAGATCTTCCCTGGGAGCCTCGCACAGGGTGAAACACTCTCACTGCAGCTGAGGGCAGAGGTTGTGTTTAAACAGGAGGGTGAGGAGCAGGCTCACTCAGCCATCCCATGTGCATGAAAAGCAGCTCCAGAGCTTCTGGTCTGATTTTTCAGCAGCTCACAGGGCCATGGAGTTGCTGGATGTGTTTTTGTGACCCCCCTCACCCAGAGCATGAGCCCTCTGCTCATTTGGCAGAGAGAGCAAGTGACCAAGGCATCTGGTGGATCTTCAGGGTGAGCTTTGAGAGCGAAGCCCTTGGACACACACACACACACAAAGGTGGTGCCTGCCAGCAAAAACCTTGGATTTTTTTTAGTATGGGAAGATACATCTCAGGATTGGCTCATTCCCACAACCTCAGCACAAACTCAGAGCAACACAGGGGAGTACTCTGAAAAGAATGGGCTTTGCATTTTGGGCACCTCTCCAAGCCCATGTGAAGGATTCCCTGGGGAATGTACTCCTGGCTCCATCCATACTGACTGCACAGTCACTCCTGGCATTGCCACAGCTTGCTTTGTCCAAGTGTGGGTGGCTGTGGCTTTTGTGTCCCAAAGGGGACATTCCTCCACTTCATAGCTGTGTTTTCTTCACTGAGTGGATTATTTGCTTCACTCCTGAGGTGAAAACCAGCGTGCATACAAAACAGGCAAAATTGGTTTGGGGAATAACATCAGGGAATGATGGGGTGGAAAAATGGCAAAAATAGGCAGAAAACTGGCCTGGCAGTATCAATGTAATTCTTAGGGCTAAGAACCAGCAGGTGACAAACAGGTGCCGTTTTTCTGGGATAAAAGGATCCGTGCCACTTCAAATAGCATAAAAACCTTGCCTGTGGCTGGGTCTCCATGGGCTGTGCCTCTCTCCCTTGAAGCCATCCATGCGGGAGTGTGACAGCACCAAGGGCAGTCCCAGGTGTCCCTGTGCCTCGTGTCACTGTCCTTGGCGGGCCAGCTGTCCCCTTTGTGGCCTGGCATGTGGCACGGGGGGCTCAGAGCCCGGCAGGGCCGCGCAGCCGGAGCAGCAGGGCTCCCACCGCCCCGTCCCGCAACGCTTTGTCCTTGGCTGCCGCTCTCGGTGCGCGGACAAAGACCTACGAGCCAACAGGAATCATCCTTTGGAGTCTGCACTGACAGCATGGAGAAACACTGATGGGATCATTTAATAAAATCCACACTGTTTCCTTGGGGAAGCTGAATAAACAGCGCTATCAGGAGCTGCCCCAGCCAGCCCTTGAAGGCCAGCAGTGCGTGCTGCTGGGATCGTGCTCCTTGCACGTGGAGGGAGGCAGGGAGCTGGATCCAAGGGCTCATTAATCAAACGGGAGTTTGGCTCTGCTTTGGCCCACATGGAAGCCGGGATGCTGCACAAACACACCCTTCCCTTTGGCCGTGAGCTGGCCACCTCCTCAGGCCAGCTGCAGGTGAGGGATGCACAGAGGAATGTGTGACACCTCTTGTTTGCATTCCCCCTCACATCCAGGGAGGAGCCCGGGTCCCTCTGGGGCTGGTCCTGGCTGAGAATCCCCCTTGCTGCTCTTTCTGTGGAGAGCAGCTCAGTTAATCCATGCCAGCTTCTTCTCCTCCTGCCCACTGTTGTCTGGGGACTGCCAACCCCCCGTCCCTGCTTGACACGTGTGGAGTAAGGCTGGGTGTGGACGTGTTCATGGAATCACAGAATCCCCAAATGGTTCAGGCTGGAAAGGATCTTAAAGCTCATCCAGTCCCACCCCCTGCCACAGGACACCTTCCAGCATCCCAGATTGCTCCAAGCCCATCCAGCCTGGCATGGAACATTTCCAGGGATGGGGCAGCCACAACATCCACACCCACAAATATTAATGAATGTTGGACTTGAGCCAGCACCTAAATCCATTCCTCCTTTGTTAATCTGATCCTAAGATGCATTAGGATCCAGGGGAATCAAGGAGTTCTCAATGCCTACCCTTGTATCTCCATTCTTGGAGCCATGTCACTGAGAATTTCAGTGTTTGTTTAAAAACTTTTCTCAGATAAGGTCTGAAGCCTGAGATCACTTTCAAGACTCAAAATTTTGCTCTCAAGAAAATTAGCTTTTAAAAAGTGCCGTGGTTTGAGCCAGTGTCACAGTTTCAGGGAGTTTCAGGTGAGGAGTCCACAGCCCCATCAGTGCCAAGCCTTCCCTTCTAAGAACATCTTCCCCCCCTTTTCCTCCTTTCCCACCTTAAAGAAGAAGCTGAGGAAGCTGGAGCCAGTGCTGCTGTTGCCATCACTGCTTCTGGAATTTCCTTGGCAAGTGTGGCTTTTCTCCCATTTCTGTCCCTGCTGACTTCATCCTTTCAGCCCCTCTCCTGGAGGTCTTGGTGGGCTCCATCCTCCAAAACCTCAACTGGCCTTTTAGGAAATCTAACATTTCTTCCTGTGAGTCCTCCGTTGAAAGCTTGTGGCCATTGCACCTTTCAGTGAGGCCAAAAACCTCAATTTATATCACTACAACCTACTTCTGACTCCCACAATTAGTTAATCTTGCATTGATGACTGCCCATTCTGAATCATGGGTCTGGTGCTGGGACATTCGGTGCATTCAGACCAAGGGGTCTCCTGACTTTCCTTAGTCTTTGGGTTTGGACTCTGTCCTGGTGCAGTTTTCATCAGATTTGGACCAGAGGGTGCTGGATACTGGAACAGACTCCCCAGGGAATGGTCCCAGCCCCTGTGAATTCAAGGAATGTTTGGACAAGGCTCTCAGACCTGTGGTGGGATGTCCTGCGCAGGGCCATGAGTCAGACTCATGATCCCTGTGAGTCCCTTCCAGCTCAGGATATTCTTGGATTTGTTGGAGTCAGTCATGGATATGGACAAGACACCTCAGGGTGGATCCCTTTCTCTGCTCTCTGCGATTCTGCTCTTTCCTGGCTATCTCCAAGAAAATTGCTCTGCACTAATCTTTTTTTATCAATTGCAGCAGCTTGCTGGGTTTTCTTCTAACTCTTCCAGATGTCTTTGATCAGCCATGCAAAACACTTTTTATTTTCTCCTGAACTTTGCTTTTCTCTTGAATAAAAAGTGCAGCCAGACTTGCTTAAGAGGTTTTCTTGAGGCAGTACCACTTTCCTTTCTGTCTTATGGACCGTGTTTTGCCTTTTAATTTCACCAACGTGACACCTTGGTTGGACAGGGCCAGGTGATTTCCTCATTTGGATCCAGTGGGGCTGGGATTTCCAGCCCTAAACTCCTTGGACTCTGGCACCAAAAATCGATCATAACATCACACAGCAGCTTCTCCCTTTTAAACTTTCTCTGAAATAACCAAAACAGCTCTTAAAATTCCTTTCGCTTACAGCTTACACTGTGGCATGAGTGTCTCATGTCTCACGACCCCTCCTCGAGACCCCTCTTAGGACCCATCCGCACCCCCCAGGTCCCCCCACAGTGCCCCAGGACCCCTCCCCAGACCCCCCCAAACCCCCGGACCCCTCCCCAAAGCCCCCCCAGACCCCCCGGACCCTCCCCCGCCCCCCCCGATCCCCTCTCAGGCCCCTCCCGCTCCTGTCCCGAGCCCGGGGGGTCCCGGCGGCGGCGGGGAAGGGGGCGCCGCTTCCGGCTCGCCTCTGATTGGCTGGGATGGCGTGGGGGAGGCGGGCCTTGCTGAGGGGATCCGCGCCGTGATTGGTTGGTTCAGGGATGTGCAGCGTGCTGATTGGTTGGTTTGGGGCGGGGCGCGCCGCCATTGCTGGGAGCCCGCACACGCGGTGGAGGCGCGAGATTCTGAGGGAGAGCGGAGCTGAGGTGGGGCCGGGGGCAAACTGGGGGTGTTTGGGGCGGGTCTGAGGGGAAACTGGGGATTTTTGGGGGCATCGACGGGAAACACGAGGGTGTGCGGTGGGTTTGGGGGGAATGAGGGGGTCTGAGGGGGCTTTGGTGGGTCTGAGGGGGCTTTAGGGAGCTTTGGGGGGAGCTTGAGAGCGTCTGGAGCGTTCTCAGGTGGGTTTAGGGGGAACTGAGAGGAATTGGGAGAGTCTGAGGGGATTTTGGGGGATTGCGAGAGGATCTGGGCCGTTCTGAGGTGGGTCTGGGGAATTTCGAGGAGTCTGAGGCGATTTCATGAGGTTTGGGGGGATTGAGGCGTCTGAGGGGGATTTGGGGCAGTTTGATGGATTTGGGGGCGTCTCAGGTGGGTCTGGGGTGAATTTTGGGGAGAACTGGGGGGGGTTGAGGGTCCTGGGGAGGTTTTTGGGGTCCTGGGGAGGGTTTGGGGGTCCAGAGAGGTTCTGGGCCAACACTGGGGGACTCTGGGGAGTTTGGGGTTCCTGGAGGGGTCCTGGGGGAGATTTGGGGGTCCCGGGGGGTCCCAGGCCCACCCTGAACCGGGGTCTGGGGGTTTCGGGGGGAGGGGGCACTGCAGGGGTTCCCTCCCCCGGTTTTTGGGGGGTCTCCCATGGTGCCCCCTCCCCAAAAAGCTCCCAGGGCCCCTGAAGTGGCTCCTTTCCACCGGCCGGTGCCCCCTGATCCAGGACGGCCCCACTGAGTCTGGGGGGATTTGTGGGGATTCTGTGGTTCTGAGAGGGTTTTTGGGGATTTCGGGGTGGCTTTTTTGGCTTTGGGGGATTTTGTTTGGAGTTTGGGGGGAAATATTGGGGTTTTTAGGAAGAATTATCTGGTTTTGGGATGGTTATGTGATTTTGGGGGGTTTTGTTGATTTGGGGGATTTTGGATTTTTGGTGTTTTGTTGGAGTTGTGGGGGCTTTTGGGGGGAGATTTATTGAAAATTTAGTGAGTTTTTTTAAATTTTGGTGAGTTCCACTGGGATGTTTGGAGATTCCCTGGGGTTTTTGAGGGTTTTCTTGTAATTTTTGAGGATTTGTGGGGTTTTTGTGGAATTTTAGGGGGGCTTTGGGGCATTCCCTGGGTGTGGGGAAGGGCTGAGAGGCACCAAAATCTCCTTAAAAGCCCCAAAAGTCCCAATAAAACCCACAAAATCCTTTGAAGTCTCTCAAAATCCCATTAGAACACTCTAGAATCCCAATAAAAGCCCATAAAATCCTTTGGAATGCCAAAAACCCCAAAAATCCTGATTAAACTCCGCAAATCCCCCAAAGATGTCCCCAAATCTAGAAAAAGTCCCAAAAAATCTCCTGCAAGATCCAAAGAAATCCTGGCAACACCCAAACCCCCCCAAATCCCACCAAAAATCCCAAAAACCCCAAATCCCCAATTAATCCCTCTGAATGCCACCACAATTCCAATAAAATGCCCCAAAATCTCCTAAAAATCCCAATAAAACCCCAGGAATTTCTGAGAATCCCAAAAAATCCCAACAACATCCCAGTAAAATCCCCAAAATTCAAAAAAAGCCACAAGAAATTTAAATAAACTCCCAACCACCCCCAGTAAACTCCCCCTCAAAATGCCAAGAAAATCCCCCAAAATCCAAACCCCCCAAATCCACAAAACCAGCCACTCCCAGTCAATCCCAGTGTGATTCCAGTCGCTCTCAGTGAGATCCCAGTGTAACCCAGCATGGACTCAGCTGCTCTCACTGGGATCCCAGTGTGATCCCAGTTGCTCCCAGCATAATTCCAGCTGTTCCCAGTTCCTCCCATGATGATCCCAGTTGCCCCAAGAATAGTCCCAGTCCCTCCCAGCAGGGTCCCAGTCGTGCCCAGTTGCCTCCAGGGTAGATTCAGTTTCCCCCAGCATCGTCCCAGTTGCTCCCAGCATGATCCCAGCTGTTCCCAGTGTGGTTCCAGTGCCCCCAGGATGGTTAGAGACACTCCCAGTATGTTTCAGTTACCTCAGAATGATCCCAGTCTTTCCCAGTTCCTCCCAGTTTCCTCTGGCATCATCCCAGTTTCCATCTGTTGCTCAAAGGGTGGCCCCAATTGCTCCCAGTGTGATCCCAGTTGCCCCAGTTGTAGTCTCAGTCCTCTCAGCATGGTTCCAGAACCTTCCAGCCGATCCCAGTTGCTCCCAGTGGGTCACATTTTCCTCCCAACATGGGCCCAGTAGCTCCCAGTAAGCCCCAGTCGGGTTCCATTCACACCCAGTATAATCCCAGTATGAGTGTAGCCACTCCCAGTATGATCCCAGTCCCTTGCAGTCTAATCCCAGTTGCTCCCAGTCACTCCCAGTCTGATGCCAGTGCCCCCAGTGGGATCCCAGTTGCTCCCAGCATGGGCCCAGCTGTTCCCAGTGTGCTTCCATCACTCCCCTATGGTTACAGACACTCCCAGGATGGTCCCAGTTGAACCCAGTTGCCCCTGCTCTAGTCCCAGTCCCTCCCCAGATGATCCCAGTCCCTCCCTGCATGGTCCCACTCACTCCCAGTTGCCCCCAGCGTGGTCCCAGTTCTCCCCAGCATGGTCCCAGTTGTTCCCAGTGTGGTTCCAGTCCCCCCAGGATGGTTCCAGACACTCCCAGTATATCCCAGTTGCCCCCAGCATGTCTGCAGTCATTCCCAGGCACTGCCAGTGGCCCCAGTAAGGTGTCAGTTCTCCCAGTATGATCCCCCAGTCATGCCCAGTATATCCCAGTCGCCCCCAGCATGCATCCAGTCCTTCCCAGTTCCTCCAGTTTGCTTGCAGCATCATCCCAGTTTCCCTCAGCTGCTCCCAGTAGCCCAAAGTGTGATCCCAGTCGCTCCCTTTCAACCCCAATATGATCCCAGTAAGCTCCAGTTTGATCCCAGTCACACGCCAGCCCTCCCAGTGTGGTCCCAGTATAATCCCAGTTGCTTCCAGTCTCTCCCAGTATGGTCCCAGCTGCCTCCAGTGTGGTTCCAGTTGCTTCCTAGATCAGCCCAGTCAGTCCCAGTATGATGCCATTTGCTGCCAGCGTGCTCCCAGTTGCTCCCAGTCAGGCCCAGTCTGGGGGATGATGTGCAGGGTGTGCTCCCAGTCCCTCTCAGATCCTCCCAGTATTAGTCCAGTCCCTCCCAGTATGATCCAGAGATGGTCCCAGTGTGCTCCCAGTTCCTGCCAGTATGAACCAGTTGTGCTCCACATGGTTCCAGTTGCTCTCTTTCACCCTCACTTTTGTTCCAGTATCTCCCAGTTTCTCCTAGCATGATCCCAGTTGCTCACAGCTGCACCCAGTCATCCTCAGTACCATCCCAGTCACTCCCAGTATATGCCAATTGCCCATAACATGGTGTCAATTGCCCCCAGCAGGCTCCTACTCACTACCAGTATGATCCCAGTACGATCCCAGTATGATGTCAGTACAAAGCCAGTACAGCCCCAGTCACTCCCAGTACGCTCCCAGTGCAGCCCAGTCCCTGGCAGTGCTGCCACTGCTGGGATCCCCCAGGCCTGTGTGCGTTCCCCCCTGGCGGATGTGCCGAGAGGAGCCCCAAGGGCTGGCAGGGGCCAGGCAGGGTCCCCAGCAAGGCCCAGTTTGGATGTGCAGCCCCCAGTTTGCCCAGTTTGCCTCTCCTTTGGCCCGGGCCGGGTTCCCCCCGCCCGCAGCGGCTGGGAGCAGCCGAGAGCCCCGCGCTGCCCATGCCGACCTGGCCCGGCTCCATGGCCGCTGCTGCCGCGGGCTGCGAGGGCTGCGGGAACGGGGCACCGAGGGTGTGGCTGCTGCTGGGGGAGGAGGAGGAGGGAGGGAAGGGCAGGGATGGAGGGGGAGGAGGAGGCGGGGTAAGGGGGGAGGAGGGGGAGAAGGAATGGAAGGGGCGGGATGGAAGAGGAGCAGGAGGTGGGGATAAGACAGGGGAGGAGGAGGAGGGGGGATGGAAGAGGAGGAGCGGGAGGAGAAAGAGCAGTGAAGGAGGCGGGGTTAGGGGGAGGAGGAGAGGGAGGTGGAGATAGGACAGAGGAGGAGCGGGAGGAAGAGGAAGAGGAGGGACAAAGGTGGATCAAGGCTGAGTTGCGGGAACCACGCGGTCTCGATCCCTGCCTGAATTCGCAGCCCCCACCTGTGGGATCATCGCCCCCCCCCCACCCCCCCCATGGCGCAGGTGAGCAGGGAGGGGGAGCCCGGCCCGGATGTCCCGGGGGGTCCCTGGGTTGGATTTTTGGCGGGATGTTTGGAGAATGAAGAAGTCCAAGGCTGAGCGGAAAAGGCCCCTCGGGGGGACATCGGGGGGTGGTGGTGGCGGCTGCCGGCAGAGGCAGCCTGGAGGAGCAGAGCCCTGTGTGCCCCAGGAGGCCAAAGTGGGGAGGCCAGAGAGGGGGGAGCGCCGCCATTGGCGGGAGCCTCAAGAGCCTGGAGAGGGGCAGGGGGGACTCCTTGGAGGTGCTGCAGCGCAGAGCAGAGAATGAGGGGAGAAGGGAGCCCGGGAGCCCAAAGAGCCCCGGCATCCCGAAATGGGGAGAGCCAAGAGGGGGCAGTGCGTCCCCAGAGACGGCCTGGGGGGATCTCATTGCCCTTGCCTGTGGCACGGAGGCAAATCCCTTGCTGTCCTTGTCCTTCCTCGCCCAGAGCAGGAGCTGAGCATGGAGAGCAGGGAGGACAAATGCCCGCGGCAGAACCTGGTGGCAGAGGCCGTTTTGAGCGGCTCCACGGCACAGGAAGCCAACGGGGAGGAAAAGGCCCGGAGATGCCGCACGAGGAGGGGCTGCAAACGCAGATGGCGGGGATGTGAGGGGGGAAAGAGCCAGCCTGGGCCGGGAAGGCGGCCGGAGATGGAGCCAGAGCTCGGAGCTGGTGCTCCATGAGCAGCTCCATGATGGGGAGAAGCCCCACACGTGCGAGGAGTGTGGGAAGAGCTTCAGGTGGAACTCCGACCTGATCAGGCACCAGAGGACCCACACTGGGGAACGGCCCTACGAGTGTGGGGAGTGTGGGAAGGGCTTCAGCCGGAGCTCCAGCCTGATCAGCCACCAGAGGACCCACACTGGGGAGAGACACTATGAATGTTCCAATTGTGGGAAGAGGTTTCAGACCAGGTCCCATCTTCTCCTGCACTATCAGAGTCACACAGAGGAGAGGCCCTTCCAATGCCCCGACTGCGGGAAGGGATTCAAGCGCAACTCCACCCTCGTCAAGCACTGGCGCATCCACACAGGGGAGAGGCCCTACGAGTGTGATAAATGCAGGAAGAGGTTTCAGACCAGCTCCAGTCTCCTCCGGCACTATCGGATTCACACAGAGGAGAGGCCCTTCTTCTGCCCTGACTGCAGGAAGGGATTCAAGAAGAACTCCACCCTCATCACCCACCGGTGCATCCACACTGGGGAGAGGCCCTACGAGTGTCCCCAGTGTGGGAAGAGCTTCTCCAGCAGCTCTCACTTGACCCGACACCAACGGAGGCACCGGTAAGGGAAGCCCTGCGAGTGCCCCGAGTGCGGGAAGAGCTTCGTGCGCTGCTGCAGCTCCATCCCCCACTGGAGGAGGCACTTTGGGCACAGCCCTGGTCACTCACATTCCCTGTGATCCATGTTCGGAACACACCTGGCTGCTTGTCCTTTGGTTTGGCCTGAATTTTTTTCTCTTCTCCCTCTCTCTCTACTCCAAAAGCCAAGAGGGATGGATCTGTCACCTCAAAACCACTCTAATTCCACTGAAAATAACTGAATTTTAACCCAAAAAGGCTCAATCCTACCTTAAATTCCTTGTTCCCTCCTAAAAAAAACTCAGTCCCATGCCAAACTCTCCATTCCACAGCCACCAGGGTGAGATGGGGTTGGAAGGAGATTGGGAGAAGTGGGATCCCAATTTGAAGCAATGGGATGGGGATTGTGTGGGATGTATTTGATAGCAAATAAAACTTTCAGAGTTACTGATTTCTGTCCCATTTATTTTCAGTCAGTTCTGTTTGCAGAGTGCCACCTTCTCAGCTGATTCAATTCCTATAAAAATCCCATTTTTAAATCATCTAACCCAAACAATCCAAAAACCAATATTGAAATAAAACCACCCACACATAATTAATGTTTTAAAAATAATTTTAATTTTTCAAGAGTACTTAAGGATGTTATTAAAGTTTAATTGTTTGGTTGAAATGTCTGAGAAATTATAGTGGTGTTTGGTTTTGTGTTTAGTATATTTGTAATATGAATTGTTTAACTAAGATGTGTTAGATTGATTGTTATTTTCTTTAGATTTTTTAATCTAAAAAAATTAGTCATCGAGTTAAAATTTTCAAGAGGTATTTCTTGATATATAATTTGTTTATTTATATACATTGGTAATATTATAGTAATACTTATTTTTGGTTTGAGTTAAATCATAGTTGGAGTATTGTAAAGAAGTGTTGATTTTTTTTTTATTATAATTTATTTAATTTCAATTATTTTTTCTTTGTTTATAATTTTATTGCAGTTTGTTGAGGGGATAGGAAGGAAGTTCAAGGGCAGGAACATTTTTTCCTGGCTGGGAACTGGAATTCCAGACCCTGGGAGTGTGTGCAGGACCCCACAGACTGGGATCAAATATGGACTGGGATCAAATACGGACTGGGATCAAATATGGACTGGGATCAAATACGGACTGGGATCAAAGATGGGCTGGGATCAAATATGGGCTGGGATCTTTTGGATTGGGGCTGCACAGACTGGGACCATATGGATCAGGACCACACAGACTGGGATCAATTGGACTGGGATCAAATATGGGCTGGGACTGTTTCTGAAAGTAACTTTGTTATAAGTTTTTATTTCTGTTGTTAATTAAGCTCAGTGAAATAGCTGCTTGTGTTAAACTGCCTGCTTGGATGGGATAACATCCAATGCACCCAGGATGAGGACACCTGTACAGATCTGCCAACTATCAGCACTCCCTGTCTGAAGGCAGAGTGCACCAAGGCCCAAAACCTGGAGGTGATAAAGAGAAGGAGCCAAAACCACAGCCAAGAAACACACATGCTCTGAAAAGGCAGACCCAGGGAGGGGCCATGTAAAATCATTCCTGGAATATGTAAAGTAGTTTATGGATATGCATGAGGCTCTATGAATATGCACCAGGCTGATGTAAGGGGAAAGGTATTTCAGGGCGATGCAGATTCCTTGGTTGTGGTTTTAGTCCATTCTTATCACCTCCAGTTTTTGGGCTTTGCTCTACTCTGACTCTGAGAAATTGAGGTTTTGGGATTTTTAGTATGTTGTGGATGGAAGCAAAATGGAGGGCACAGTGTTTCGTCCTGGGTTTCTTCTTCATGCTTCTTCCTTCTTCTTCATGAGTTTGGGTGGCTTTTTGTAATTGGGCAGAAATTCCACATTGCAGGCTCTTTGGGATCAGTTATTGGGTTAAAAGGGAAAATAATCTAGGTGTCAGTTCTTAATTGGATAGTTTAGTCTGAAAAGACCTTGGAACAAGAGATTGTTGGCCATTTTGTGCCTTCTAATGAAAAGCTGCTGAACTCCCAGTAATGAGGCTGTTTTACTGATAAGAAATAATAAACACTTGAGTCTGAACATGAATTACTGTCTCAAGTGCCTTCAATCCAGAGCCAGTGAAACCAACAACTGGTACCCCACAGCTTGAGGTAGTGCCAAGGCAGAACTTGTTCATGCTCTTTTCCCCTGGTGATTTTCTACTCCCGTCCAGACTCTGATAGCAAAGCCGTGCTGGTGACAAAAGATTGACCTTGGCATCCTGGGGCACTTTCTGGGTGGGTGTTTGAATCTGCTTTTCCAGGCCTCGGGCTGAGCAGGGTGAGGCCGAGGCCTGGGCCCCTCCAGGCGGCGCCGGGAGCGCCCGGGGCAGCGGCGAGGGGCGGCCCTGAGGGGCGGCACAGGGGGCATTTCCCCCGAGCGGGCGGGCGGGCGGGCGGCGGGGAAAGGCGCCCTGGGCACAAGGGCAGGCACAAGGGCCCCGGCTCTCTGCAGTGCGGGCGGCCCAGCGCCGATCGCTGCTCCCGGAGCCGCTGCCAGGGCCGGGTCTCCTCCCCGCCGCTGACCCTGCACCTGCAGCGCTGCCTCCGCCTCTGCCGGGCTCCCCGGCACGGATGGCAAGGACGTGGACGCGCTGCAGCAGGGGCCCAGCAGGGACACCCAGATGGTGCCGGGGCTGCAGCTCCTCTCCTGCAAGGAAAGGCTGACACAGCTCGGCTTCTTCAGCCTGGGAAAGAGACCCAGCCTTGATTCCAGCTGTGGCCTTCCAGTACCTGAGGGCAACACACAAGAAAGCTGGACAGGGACTTTGTACGAGGGCAGGCAAGGACAGGACAAGGGAGCATGGATCCAAATGGAGAGAGATTAGGTTTAGGTAAGGGATTCAGAAAAAAGGCTCTCCTGGAACAGGTTGCCCAGAGAAGGTGGGCATGTCCCGTCCCTGACAGTGTTCAAGGCCAGGCTGCATGGAGCTCTAGACAAGCCGGTCCAGTGCAAGGGGTCCCCAGCCACAGCAGGGGGGTTGCAGCCATGGGATTTTCCAGATCCCTTCCAAGCCAAACCATGCCACGACTCCATGATTCTGGGATACTTCCCCTCCTCATCCTCTGGCAGAAAAAGAAACTTGGCCCCATGTTCCACACTGCAGACCATGTCTTTTGGCAGCCTGCAACTGTGTCAACAGAGGATGAAAAGAGATGACATTACTGACACGATTTTCCTTTTCTATTTGAAAAGTAAATGCTCTGCTCCTGTCCACTCTGGCAAAATTGTCACAAGAGGCAATTGTTCCCCATGAAAAGCTTGGTCTCATGCAAAGAAGAAAGAAGCCAGAAGCCAACAGTCTTCGTTATTGCTACGTTGTTTTCTTTGGTTACTTCTCTAATAGGAATGACTTTGAGGTGTGATTTGTTTGTTTCTCTCTTTCGTTCCTGACGGCATCGCGGTCCCCCCGCAGCGCAAGGGCACCCTTGTGGCCCTGGAGCTGGCGCTGCTGTGGAAGGTGTCGCGGCCTGGCTTCCGCGGCGTCGTGCGGCTCCTGGACTGGTTCGAGGTGCCCGAGGGCTTCGCGCTGCTCATGGAGCGTCCGCAGCGCTGTCAGCACCTCTGGTACTTCCTGCACAAGCGGCGGTTCCTGACGGAGCCCGTGGGGCGGGGGCTGTTCCGCCAGGTGCTGGAGGCCATGGGGCACTGCAGCAGCCGCGGCGTCCTGCACCGCCACATCCAGGCCGAGAACGTCCTCGTCAACCTGGCCACGGGCGAGGTGAAGCTCATCGACTTCGGCTGCGGCACGATCCTCCAGGACACGTTCTACACCCGGATGTCAGGTGAGCCCAAGCCGGGGCCCAGCCGGGCAGTGGAGTTCCCCCCTTGGCTGGCAGAGGGGGAAGAGGGAGGGAAGGAAGGAGGCAAGGAAGGAGGGGGAATCCTTCTTCAGCCAGCTGCAGACAAGTTGCTTTGTGGCAGGGCAGGGCCTGGCTGTTGTGGAACAGGAGCTGGCTGGGAGGGAGGGAGCAGCATGGGCCTGATGAGCTTTGCCCATGTCCCATAGGAACGCCGGAGTACAGCCCACCGGAGTGGATCCTCTTTGGCTGCTACCATGGCCAGCCAGCCACCATCTGGTCCCTGGGCATCCTGCTCTATGAGCTGCTCTGAGGGCACCTTCCTTTCCACACCAACGAGGACATCGTCCGGGGCCAGCTCTTCTTCCCACCCTGGGTGTCTCAAGGTGGGGATGCGCCTTCAAGGCACGAGGGGAAGAACGGGGTTGGGAGGGGTGGTTGGCACATAAGCATCCTGCTCTTGCAGCTGGTGAGGAGGTGGATCTCCTGGGCTTAGCTGGAGGAGGTGGCACCTGTGCCTCTGTGCTGGTGTCCTCCGCAAGAGAGGATCGATAGGAAGCTTTTGGCTGCAGCTCTGAGCACTCCTGGTGTGGCCTGGGCACTGTGGAATGTGGGAGAGCATGGACAGGAGCCTTGTCCCGCTGAGCTTTGTGGACAGTTGGCTGGCTGAGAAAGGTCACGTCGACATAATACCCCTGGTTAAGCAAGAAGGAGAGAAGTCTAGAAGTCAGCAGTCAGTGTCCATATAAGGCAAGGACATTATGCCCTTGATGCAACAACAGGATAGGGAAGCGGCTCTTTTGCCAAAAATATGAAGAATAGTTTCAACAGAATAACCACAAGAATGCAGAAGAAGGCGTAGTTGGCCGATAAGTAACTAACCAATAATGAGCACTCCTTTGCAATATGTATGAGCTTTATTAAATCCAATATAAACATGTGTGACTCTCAATAAAGTTCGAGACTTGCTGATCAGTCATATTGCATGCCACATTTCTCCTGCCGATCCGACACAAACCCAAACTCCAGCCCTGGGATACCCTATAAAAGCCCCATGGCCCTGCCTTTGCCCTGTCTTTCGGGGGTCAGAAATGGACTCTGGAGCTTTCTGAAACCCAGACCCGTCTCGTTTGTTCCCGGCACCAGCAGCTGCAGCCTCCCTGGACACCATGAGCTCTGGAGAATGGGGGCAGCCAGTGGGGACAGGTCCTGGAGTGCAAGATAAGTATGTGTTCTGTTTGCCATCTGTCAGTGGTGGGGCAGTTATCTTCTGTTCATTGGGCAGTTTCTCTCTTCCACAAGCAATCCTCCCTCTGGGGAGGTGTGTTCCATTAATAGGCCATTAATTATTAATTATTAATCTTCTGGTAATGGGCCACTGAGTGTCACTGCATGGCTGATGAAATGACATCATCCCATTGGGAGATGCTCCGCCCAGGGGGAGGAGCCAAGCATTCCTACCTGGACAGAATCTGAGATTTGGAACACTGTAGGCAGCCTTTTCCTACTGGATTCCCAGAGGAGCAGCTGTCTTCCTTCTCCACGGGATTCCCAGAGGATCAGCCTTTTCCTCCTGGATTCCCAGAGGAGCAGCTGTCTTTCTTCTCCACGGGATTCCCAGAGGATCAGCCTTTTCCTACTGGATTCCCAGAGGAAGGAAGATTCCCAGGCCCATCTACAGCAGCCCTGGACCTTCAGAGGAAAACTCCACCCTTCTCCAGGATCCCTGCTCCAACAGAGCCACACCTGGCACTGCAGGAGGGCTGCAGCCACCACTGAATGGGACTGCTGCCAGCACCCTGACCCACAGGGTGTCAGGCCCTGTTCTGACTCTGTCAGTGGGGTTTTTTTCATTTGTACTACTGCATTTATATTTTTAATTTTTCCTAAAAAAGAACTGTTATTCCTATTCCCATATCTTAGCCTGAAAGCTCCTTAATTTCAAAATTATAACAATTCAGAGGGAGGGAGTTTACATTTTCCACTCCAGGGGAGGCTCCTGCCTTCCTTAGCAGACACCTGGCTTTTCAAACCAAGACAATAACAAAGTTACTTGAACACCACAGATAGAAAATCCATTTTAATCTCTGCAAAAAGCCAATATTATGTGTCCATAACAATAAACCTCTTGCTGAGTGATGGTAGATGTCAAAGTAACTTTGCTATAAAGATATAGTTTTTATTTCTGTTGTTAATTAAGCTCAGTGAAATAGCTGCTTGTGTTAAACTGCCTGCTTGGATGGGATAACATCCAATGCACCCAGGATGAGGACACCTGTACAGATCTGCCAACTATCAGCACTCCCTGTCTGAAGTGAGCTACACTTTGGGAACATCTCATGTTTCATGCATGCAGTGGGTGACAAGATGATTTAAAATGTTAATAAAATAAACAAGAAAGATTTTAAAATGCTAATAAAATAAACAAGAAAGGTCATTTTTATTCCTCAAAATAACAACAACAACAACAACAACAACAAGTTCTGGTTTAATGAAAGGTGGAATCTGTTGCTCTTAAGAGCAAAGATTCATAGCTGGAATAAAGAGTGTTCAGCCCAGCTTTTTCTACTATGAGGCCGTATTTCATCCCCCCTGAAAGTCCTTCATGTTTGCACAGAAAACTGTCCCTGCACAGCCCAATAAATTCCATCACTTCAGCTGGCCAAACAACCACTGTGGTCAAGTGGGGTCTGAGCAGCTTCCAGGATCCCAAGCAGCTTCAGAAGCTTCATTTTACACCTCCTCTTCTCCCAGTGAATACCCAGCACCACCATCACTGTGGACCCATAGCTATGGATCACTGGCCTGGCCAGCACAGGGCTAATGTTTGCATCAGCCAGGAGGAGCTGCTCTGCCTGCCTGTCTGTCTCAGCCTCAGCCCTGAGACCCCAAATGCCTCCATTCTGGCCCAATCCTTCCTGGTGCTGAGCATAAGAACTCGTGCAGACAAGAGCAGGGAGGGAATCTCCCCAGCCGTTTATCACCTCAGCAACAAGACCTTGGTACCAGGCTGTTATCTGTAGCAGAAAGCAGCAGCAGGAAGGAGACACCAGATCACCAGCCCCAGGCCATGCCCCTGGTGCTGTCCTTACCAGTGATCAGTGTCTGCAGCTCTCCAGGAGCTCAGGGAGCAGGGATGCTCCTCACCATCTCATCTTACCCATGCACCCAAAGCCACGGCCAGCTGTGTGCTCCTGCCCACCAGCACATGCCAAGGCACAGCGTGGGGTTCTTGGGGAGGTGTCCTCTGCAGGGCCAGGAGCTGGACTTGGTGATCCTTGGGGGTCCTTTCCAGCCCAGGATATTTTGTGATTCTAAGGCTTTGGCCAGCCCAGGTTTCAGCCACCTCCCTGATCCAGGTGTGATTGACCCCAAACCAGATCTTGCCTCTGTCTACCCTCCAGTGCAAGGAACATGTTGCATCTACCCCAGCCCCCCTACTTGTGTCTGATGGATCATGCTGACCTTTTCAACAAATTTCTTGGAGTATTATAAAACATTATCTGACAAAAAACAAAAGAAAAAAAAAAAAACCAAAACCAAACCAAAACAAAAAAACCCCAAAACCAAAAAAAACCAACAAACCAACCCAAAGGAAATCAATTTGGGTGATGATGGCCTTTTGTTCCAGTTTATCCTGCACCAAACTCCATAGATGGTAACTCTGAACATTTCCCAGACCTTCACAGCAGAGCTTGGAACTGTCTCTCTGATTTCTTGGTTGTTTCATGACACATGCATTTCTCCTATATAATCCCAGTGTTTTGCTTAGAAGCCATATTGTAACTGGGAATCAATCTTCTTCATTTGAACATCTAGGACAGAGTCACACATCATTTCACCATTAACTAGGATAGACTCAGCCTTGCAGATCTTTCAGGTTTCAAGCCTGGCTGTGTTGTTTCAGTTCTTTGCTGCTGCTTGTGTTTTGTGGAAAAAAAAAAAAAAATTAACCAGACTTTGGGACTTTCTGTTGTGGCTTGAAGAAGAACACAGGTTGTTTCATCGCTGTTGTGAGACGTGTTACCCGGCTCATTAATTCACAACAGTTCTTGTTTTCTCTGCCTTTTTCACGCTGATGTGATACATTTGTGAAGTCCAGGGTTGTACTGCAAGTGATAAATGCTGCAGTAAAGTCTGATAAACTGAGATTCCAACAAAAAAGTATGAAAAATGTAATCTCTAAAGTTCTGAAAGCTCACATGTGACAAAACCCATAAATCAGCACAGAAGCAGTCATTATGGTGAGTTACTAACTAGATTATGCAGCTGCATTTGTCATCATTTCCCATTACGTAGAGAATAAACCTGTCAGGCTGATTTATGGCAGAGGGCTCCACAAGATGGGAACTGGCACCTGTACTGTTCTGTGGAAACGATGAGAAATGCTGTGTGTGCTCAAGTGCTGAATGGAAAAGGAAGGAGGGGAGATAACTGTTCTTTGAAGGCACTGATTCCGGGACAAAGACTTCAGAGAGGAGTCATGCTTACTCCCATGGGATGGCAGGAAGAGTATCCACCAACCTGTCCCAACAGCAGCAGCAGCATCAGAATGCGTTCTCCACAGGTGGAGGGAAGAGAGGAGAGAGGAGGTCTTTTGAGGGGACCAAAGTCAGTCATGGAGAAATCCTAGAATCCTGGAATGGTTTGGGTCACAAGGAATCTGAAAAACCATCTTGTTCTAACCCTGCTGTGGGCCGTGACAAACTGAACAGCTGAATGCCTGGAGACTCAGGGGATACTCAAGGTTTTGGATTCCATGCCTGTGCATCTACCGTGGAGCAGCTGGGTCTGCTGGGAGCAGATGGCATCCACCTGAGCTCAGAGCAGGCCAAAAGATGGGCAGATGTGGGACTGAGCAGGGCGAGGGACATCCCTGCACAGCAGTGCTCTGACAAGAGCAGCAGTGGCCTCCTCTCAGTGCCCTTCCCTGAGCAGCAGCCGCTGAACACCATGGTGGCTACACAGATGCTTTTGGCTCTGCAATCCCTTTGTGCTCAAAGGCCACGCTGGGCATTTCAGCTGGGCTGGAAGGTCTGGCTGGGCAGGGAACAGGCAAGAGGCACTGCTGGTGTGAGCTCCATGTGTTCACTGGGGACACAAGGAAGATTCTGTTCATCCAAAGAAAAACACAAGCAGCCAGTCCCTGCTAACACAGCAGTGCGACTCTGTCCAGAGCAGCTCAAATTCTCTGCCAGAACCATCCCCCTGCACCTTCTTGATCTGAAGGGGACTAGAAGTGATTTCACTGCAGTTCTTTATTTCTGCTGTCTGATAATGGGAAGGTTTCACAGAAGACTTGGATGGACTGGATCAGGGAATAGTCAAGCAAGAAAAACTGAGCGACCATCACACAACCCCACTCACAGAAGAACCATGTCCCATTAGGAAAAGCACCTCAGGTGTTTTCATAGTTGATAATATGTATCCTACTCAACATAAGTGATTATAATCTTTTCCATTTGGAAACTTATCAGAGGGGACTTCTGCCTGCTTTGTGAAGGGAGCCCCTGAGGCCCATCCCCTCCCAGAGGTGCTGCACTTGCTGCCTGCCGGGGCTTTCATTGCTGGGCCCACTGGGAGCCCCTGGGCTGGGCTGGGCACCGAGGGCAGGGCTGGCCCGGCTGTGATGCCTCTGGCCCCTGTGACACCAGGGGCAGCGTGTCACAATGGGGGCAGCTGGAAAAGGCCCCCGCAGGTAACGCTGGCCCAGCACAGCCTGGGCAAGCGGTGAGTGCGCACGTGGCGGGGCTGGGCCGGGCCAGGGCCGGGCCACAAGCGCCGCACCCGGGCCTGCATTGTCCCCCTGCACCCAGGGCCAGCCCCTGGGGCCGGCGCCTTGGCCGGGGCACGGGGCTGCTGCTGCTGGCCCACTGGCACAGGCCCTGCTGCCTGCCAGCTGCCCGGGGCCCTCTGCTTCTGCCCTCACATCCCTGCGCCTCCGGGCCTCACTTCAGCCCCCACAAGCTCCCTTGGCAGCCCCAGTGAAAGCCTTGTCTCTCTCCTCCTGCAGACCATGGCGCACAGAGCAGTCCTGGCTGGGCTTGTGCTGCTCCTCTTCCTGTTCCCACTTTCCGTGGTGGACAGATTTCACGGGGATGGGCAGCCCCGTGCAGAGGAGATGAAAGCGGCCCCCCCAGAGCCAGCTGAGCCTGGCTGGGGACCCTGGCTCCTGGCTGCCTTGCGCTACCTGCACCAGCTCTGGCAAATTGCTCAGCCGCTGCTCCTGCTTTTGGGCTGGTGGCTCAGGCGCAGAAGGGCAGCCACGAGGCAGAGAGCAGCGGCCCAGAGAGCTGAGGAAAAGGCCAGAAGGAGGAAGGTGGAAAGCGAGCGGAGAAGGCAGCTCCTTAGGAAGAGATTCAAAGACATGGAGCAAATGCGCCGGGCCACGAAAGAAATAGAAAAGCAAATGGCCAGGCTGATTGGAATGAATAGGGATACAAACAGGATGCTGAAGGTAGGCAGGGCAGGCTTTTGGAGGAGCACAGGCAGTGGCTGTGTGAAGAAAAGCTTCCTGCTGGAGATGCTCTCTGGGCCGGCCAAGGCGAGCCGCACATCTTTGTGAGCAGCCGGTGCACAGAGCTGCGCTTGCTGCCCAGCACAGCCCTGCGCCGGGGCACAGGCTCCGGGCTCCTGACACACCCTGCCCCTCTGCCCTCTCTCTCCTCACGGGATCTGTAGTAACTGCATCGATTTTAACCCTTTTCCCTACAGAGCCTTTGCATCTGCTCGAAGGAAAGCACCATTTGAAGGCATCGGGCCAATGTTTGGAGATTGATTCAAGTTCTTAAATGGTTTTGAAATATTTAAAATATCTTATTTAAAAATAATTGTCTTTAGAAACATTTTCCAAATTTTTTATTTCTATAATGTAGATTAATACTCTTGTAAGAGATCATAAATAGTTTAATAGTAAGTAGTAAATAAATAATGGCACTTTTCTTTAGATTACATATAATAATATATTATAATTAATTTATAATTAATTGTATTAATTATATAGTTCTTCAAAATTACCAAGAATTATTGCAGTTAACCAAAACTGAAGTATACTTTATTTTTATCTAAACCAGCAAATGTTGCTTGATCATCATGATCCAATAATTATTTTGTGTCTTGTTTAATATTCATATATACAGTACATAGACTGTTGCTACGAATGCCTATAATCACAATTGGTTAATTTAAATTACACTCTCTGCCCTCCTGTCTCGGGAGGGTGACTTCCCTCAGGCAGCTGCAGTCCCTGTCAAGATGCAATAAAGGCAATGCCTGAACAAACGCTGTGTCTGTGAGTGTCCATGCTGGACTCAGGTGTCAGCTGTGGGGAATTCCTGACACAGGGGCACCACAGCAGCCCTTGGCCATGCAGAGGCTCCTTTCCTCCCCTGCAGCAGCTGCTCCTTTGGTGCTGTGATCCAGCCTCTGCTCTGCGCGATGCCAAATGCAAGAAAACCAGGAGTGCCACCACTCAGACTGTCACTCGGGTCCCTGCAGAGCTCAGGAGCCACCATGGCTGTGTAGGTGTGGAGCCCGCAGTGGGCCATGACAGCAGGGACAGCAGGGACAGCAGGGACAGCAGGGACAGGGGGACACAGCACAGCAATCACAGCCCGGCTGCCCTGGGACAGGCCCGGCAGGCAGACAGGACACGGGGCAGGCAGGAGTCCCCATCCTCTCTGTGCCCTCCTGAGCACAGGCAGATAAGGGACAGGGGCAATGGGGACACAGCCGGCCCCTCTCCTCTGGGAATATCCCACCTGCCCAGGGGCCCTGACAGAACGCAGGGGCTGAGGCTCTGCAAGGGGAACCCAAGGATGAGCAGGAGGACCTCCAAGTTACATCTGCCCACATTCTGCATGCAAACTGCTGTGTGGAGGAGAAAACCAGAGGGGCCTTGCCACAGCAGATCCCATCTGAGGGAAGGTGTTCTCTATTCCTGCACACGGGTGCCCCATGCAACATGGAGCACATGAATGCACTTTGACACCAGATTCTCAGCCCTGCTCGAGCGCTCTGGTACAGCAGGAGCGGCCATTCCCTAATAACACACGGGTTTGCAACCCTTGTGCAAAGCAACACAAATTGTCTCTCTCCTCCTGCAGACCATGGTGTCCAAATCAGTCCCTGCCCTGCTGGTGCTGCTCCTCTTCCACTTCCCACGGCCCGTGGTGATCAGTTGGGATGAGGATGCAGAGCTGGGCAAAGAGGGCCTGGAGCAGGCTACCCCAGAGCCACCCGAGCCTGCCTGGGGACCCCTGCTCTGGGCAGCCGTGCAGCAGGGGCCCTACTGGGCTGCTGCTGAGCTGCTCTTCCTGCCTTTCTTCCTCTGCCTCAGGCCCAGAAGGGCGGCCATGAAGCAGAGAGCAGCGGCCCGGAGAGCTGAAGAAGAGGCCAGAAGGCGCAGGATGGAAATGGAGCAGAGAAGGCTTCGCTTAAAGAGGGCATGCAAAGACTTGAAGGAGATGTGGAGGACCATGAAGATGATCAAGAAGAAAATGGCCAGGCTGATTTGAATGAACAGCAAGGTGAGCAGGATGCTCTCTGGGCCGGCCAAGGCGAGCCACACATCTTTGTCAGCAGCCAGCGCACAGAGCTGCGCTTGCTGCCCAGCACAGCCCTGCGCCGGGGCACAGGCTCCGGGCTCCTGACACACCCTGCCCCTCTGCCCTCTCTCTTACTTTATCCGTGTTAACTGTATCTATTGTAACCCTTTTCCATACAGAAGCTTTGCATTTGCTCGAGGATGGAGGCATTTGAAGCAGGATTGGGCCGGATGGATGGATGGATGGGGCAGGCACAGGGCCTGCAAGGCCTCCCTGGCGTTCAGCAGCCTAAGGCAGGAAATGCCGAGTCATGATGGCTGGGCCTAAGATGCCCCTCTTCCGCCTTTGGGCCCCTGCTTATCTCTCTCTACGACTATAGGTCACTTTCGCCTCAACCCTTATTATTGAACAATTTCTGAAACCCCTGAATGCTATAAAAACCTTTACTTTCACCCAGATTGGCAGAAGAGGCTGTCCCTGAAAACCTTTGCAGAAGAGCCCAATAAAGACATCTCTGTGGAACCTCACACAGCCTTCTCCTCTCTCTCCCTGCATCTGCCCAAGGCACTTAGCAAGCCAAAGAGCTGAAATCCCAAATGATTTGCTGATAATCACAAAGAGCTGATATCCCCCATGAGCTGAGCTTGCTAAGGTAGCCTGCAGCTGGAAGCTGCCTGGGAGTCCAGGCAGGCTGTGCTGGACAGGACTGTGCTATCCGGAGCAGCCACAGCCGGACGGGGATACCCCGAAACGTGGCCGAGGCACGCATTAGATGGATATTGATTTAACTTCATACTTAGTTTAGAAATAATTTAGATAATTTATTTTTTTATCTATAAAGAATTTCATTGTATAGTATAAAAATTGTACATTTTGGTAGGAATTATATAAAAGACAACTACTAATTCTATTAGAATGATTCTACATTCTACTTACTACATAGTAATTATCATTAATTGTAACAATTACTGCGAATTATGGCAATGAACCAGAATTGATATGTGTTGAATCTTTGTCATACTAAGTAACTTTTCACACTCTACAATGTCCAAACACCATTGTCATTCTATTAGTTCATATATCTTTTAGAACGCTCT
Source organism: Agelaius tricolor (assembly GCF_023055355.1). Classification (NCBI taxonomy): domain Eukaryota; kingdom Metazoa; phylum Chordata; class Aves; order Passeriformes; family Icteridae; genus Agelaius; species Agelaius tricolor. Next base: position 163,326 of record NW_027269302.1, read on the forward strand.
AGAAAAAAATTCTTAAGGTAAGGATGACTATTACTGTGATTTGTTCCTGAGGATGTTTAAAGTATATGATAGATTTTCAAAAGGACACTGCCTGCCCTCATTTCTTGTGGCATTCTGTTCCCTCTGGAGCTGCAGTCAGTACAGAGTTCCAACAAAGGCAGTGCTTGAACAAACACTGTGTCTGTGAGTGTCCACAGTGGCCTCCAAGGCCATCCAGTTCTACCCCTGTGCCATGGGCTGGGACACCTCTGGCTGGGCCAGGCTGCTCCAAGGCCCATCCAGCCTGGACTGGAACACTTGCAGGGACGGGGCAGCCACAGCTGCTCTGAGCACCCTGTGCCAGGGCCTCACAGCCCTCACAGCCAAGGCTTCCTTCCCCAGAGCCCAGCTCGGCCTGCCCTGTGGCAGGGGGAAGAAGCCATTGGCCCTGGCGCTGGCCCTGCCGGCCCTGGCCCACAGCCCCTCTGCAGGGCTCTGCTGGGCCTGGTGCAGGCACGGAAAGGCCGCAGGAAGGCGCCCCTGGAGAAGGCCTTGGAGAGCGCTGGGGCCAGCAGTGCCCCCGTGAGGGCAGCGAGCAGGGCCCGGCCTGTCCGTCCGTGCGCGAGGGCACAGGGCGGGCGCTGGGGCCCTGCCAGCTGGAGCGCATGAATGCGCTCGGACCTGAGATTCCTGCCCCTTGCTCAGCTGTTCCGCTACAGCACGAGTGGCCAATTTGTGCCACTCTCGTACAAAACAGCTGAAATTCTCTGCCAGAACCAGCCGTGTGCTGCTTCTTGATCTAGAGGAGCCTGGAGGTGGCCTGGCTACTGTTCCATCTCAGTGATGTCCGATAATGGGAAGGTTTCACAGAGCTCTTGGATGGGCTGCATCTGGGAAGACTCAGGCAGGAAAACTGAGCCACCCTCACCTACTCCACAGAGAAAGAGAGAAAAACCAGCGCCATCACAGAAGCAACTCTGGTGCACTCATAGTTGATATTATGTATCCTATTCGAGATTATCAGTTATATTCTTTTCTCTTCCACAACATGTCTGGCAACTTCTGCCTGCTTTGTGAAGGGAGCCCCTGGGGCCCATCCCCTCCCAGAGGGGCTGCACTTGCTGCCTGCCGGGGCTTTCATTGCTGGGCCCACTGGGAGCCCCTGGGCTGGGCTGGGCACCAAGGGCAGGGCTGGCCCGGCTGTGATGCCTCTGGCCCCTGTGACACCAGGGGCAGCGTGTCACAATGGGGGCAGCTGGAAAAGGCCCCCGCAGGTAACGCTGGCCCAGCACAGCCTGAGCAAGCGGTGAGTGCGCACGTGGCGGGGCTGGGCCGGGCCAGGGCCGGGCCACAAGCGCCGCACCCGGGCCTGCATTGTCCCCCTGCACCCAGGGCCAGCCCCTGGGGCTGGCGCCTTGGCCGGGGCACGGGGCTGCTGCTGCTGGCCCACTGGCACAGGCCCTGCTGCCTGCCAGCTGCCCGGGGCCCTCTGCTTCTGCCCTCACATCCCTGCGCCTCCGGGCCTCACTTCAGCCCCCACAAGCTCCCTTGGCAGCCCCAGTGAAAGCCTTGTCTCTCTCCTCCTGCAGACCATGGCGCACAGAGCAGTCCTGGCTGGGCTTGTGCTGCTCCTCTTCCTGTTCCCACTTTCCGTGGTGCACAGATTTCACGGGGATGAGCAGCCCGGTGCAGAGGAGATGAAAGTGGCCCCCCCAGAGCCAGCTGAGCCTGGCTGGGGACCCTGGCTCCTGGCTGCCTTGCGCTACCTGCACCAGCTCTGGCAAATTGCTCAGCCGCTGCTCCTGCTTTTGGGCTGGTGGCTCAGGCGCAGAAGGGCAGCCACGAGGCAGAGAGCAGCGGCCCAGAGAGCTGAGGAAAAGGCCAGAAGGAGGAAGGTGGAAAGCGAGCGGAGAAGGCGGCTCCTTAGGAAGAGATTCAAAGACATGGAGCAAATGCGCCGGGCCACGAAAGAAATAGAAAAGCAAATGGCCAGGCTGATTGGAATGAATAGGGATACAAACAGGATGCTGAAGGTAGGCAGGGCAGGCTTTTGGAGGAGCACAGGCAGTGGCTGTGTGAAGAAAAGCTTCCTGCTGGAGATGCTCTCTGGGCCGGCCAAGGCGAGCCGCACATCTTTGTGAGCAGCCGGTGCACAGAGCTGCGCTTGCTGCCCAGCACAGCCCTGCGCCGGGGCACAGGCTCCGGGCTCCTGACACACCCTGCCCCTCTGCCCCCTCTCTCCTCACGGGATCTGTAGTAACTGCATCTATTTTAACCCTTTCCCATACAGAGCCTTTGCATCTGCTCGGAGGAAAGCACCATTTGAAGGCATCAGGCGCAATGATTGGAGAATGATTCAAATTCTTAAATAGTTTTGAAATATGTAAAATGTTTTCTTTAAAAATAGTTGTCTTTAGAAACATTTTCAAAACTTTTTATTACTATAATGTAGATTACTAGTCTTGTAAGATAACATAAATATTTTAATATTAAGTAGTAATAAATAATGGCACTTTTCCTTATATTACATAGAACTTATAATTCATCAGAATTACCAAGAATTATTACAGTTAACAAAAACTGAAGTATACTTTATTTCTGTTTAAACCAGCAAATGTTGCTTGATCATCATGATCCAATAATTATTTTGTGTCTTGTTTAATATTCATATATACAGTATATAGACTGTCGCTACGAATGCCTATAATCACAATTGGTTAATTAAAATTACACTCTCTGCCCTCCTGTCTCGGGAGGGTGACTTCCCTCAGGCAGCTGCAGTCCCTGTCAAGATGCAATAAAGGCAATGCCTGAACAAACGCTGAGTCTGTGAGTGTCCATGCTGGACTCAGGTGTCAGCTGTGGGGAATTCCTGACACAGGGGCACCACAGCAGCCCTTGGCCATGCAGAGGCTCCTTTCCTCCCCTGCAGCAGCTGCTCCTTTGGTGCTGTGATCCAGCCTCTGCTCTGCGCGATGCCAAATGCAAGAAAACCAGGAGTGCCACCACTCAGACTGTCACTCGGGTCCCTGCAGAGCTCAGGAACCACCATGGCTGTGTAGGTGTGGAACCTGCAGTGGGCCATGACAGCAGGGACAGCAGGGACAGCAGGGACAGCAGGGACAGGGGGACAGAGCACAGCAATCACAGCCCGGCTGCCCTGGGACAGGCCCGGCAGGCGGACAGGACACGGGGCAGGCAGGAGTCCCCATCCTCTCTGTGCCCTCCTGAGCACAGGCACATAAGGGACAGGGGCAATGGGGACACAGCCGGCCCCTCTCCTCTGGGAATATCCCACCTGCCCAGGGGCCCTGACAGAACGCAGGGGCTGAGGCTCTGCAAGGGGAACCCAAGGATGAGCAGGAGGACCTCCAAGTTACATCTGCCCACATTCTGCATGCAAACTGCTGCGTGGAGGAGAAAACCAGAGGGGCCTTGCCACAGCAGATCCCATCTGAGGGAAGTTGTTCTCTATTCCTGCACATGGGTGCCCCATGCAACATGGAGCACATGAATGCACTTTGACACCAGATTCTCAGCCCTGCTCGAGCGCTCTGGCACAGCAGGAGCGGCCATTCCCTAATAACACACGGGTTTGCAACTCTTGTGCAAAGCAACACAAATTGTCTCTCTCCTCCTGCAGACCATGGTGTCCAAATCAGTCCCTGCCCTGCTGGTGCTGCTCCTCTTCCACTTCCCACGGCCCGTGGTGATCAGTTGGGATGAGGATGCAGAGCTGGGCAAAGAGGGCCTGGAGCAGGCTACCCCAGAGGCACCCGAGCCTGCCTGGGGACCCCTGCTCTGGGCAGCCGTGCAGCAGGGGCCCTCCTGGGCTGCTGCTGAGCTGCTCTTCCTGCCTTTCTTCCTCTGCCTCAGGCCCAGAAGGGCGGCCATGAAGTAGAGAGCAGCGGCCCGGAGAGCTGAAGAAGAGGCCAGAAGGCGCAGGATGGAAATGGAGCAGAGAAGGCTTCGGGTGTCTGGGGAACATTCCCGGGTTTCTTGGGAAGACTCCCGGGTGTCTGGGGAACACCCCCGGGTGTCTGGGGCTCTCCTGGCCCCGTTCCCAGCCCAGGTTCCCGGGGTTCAGGAGCTGCCCTGGTGCCCGGGCCCCGCGACATCGCCTGGGTGCAGTTGGAGCCCGAGGTGCAGGCGGGCGCCGCCCGCGAGGCCCTGCAGGGCTTCAGCATCACCCAGAGCAGCGCCAGGAAGATCTCCTGCGCCAAAAAGGGACCCAGTTTCCCACCCAAATCCCCTCTCTCCATCCCAAATCCTTCTTTGTGCATTCCAAATCCTTCTTCTTTCACCCCAAATCCCCTTTCCCAGCCCCCAGGGATTTTGGGGCTCCAGAGGGGTTATTGGGGTTTTTCCCAGCATTGTACCCAGGGTCTCTCTGCAGACATTGCACCTGGAGCTGCCCCAAATAAACCCCAAATGACCCCAAATTTTGGGACTGGGGGTTGGGGGGGGGGGGGGGGGGGTGATACTAAAATTCGGGGTTTTAAGGTGTTTGACCCCAATCTTTGGGAACTGGGGGGTTTGATCCTGAACTTTGGGCGTTGGGTGGGGTTGATCCTAAAATTTGGGGTTTAGGGGATTTTGACACCTCAGGGTTTGGGGATTTTTGACCCCAAACTTTGGGAATTGGGGATGTTTGACACCCCTGGGTTTCGGATTTGGGGGTTTTTGTTCCCAGGATTTGGGGTTTGGGAGTTTTTTTCCCCAGGATTTGGGGATCAGGGGGTTTGAGCCCCAAACTTTGGGATCAGGGCGGTTGGACACCCCAGATGTTTCAAGCCCCAGGATTTGGGGTCAGGGGGTTTTGACCCCAAAGTTTGGGATTGGGGACTTTGACCCCAAACTTTGGGTAATGAGGAGGGTTGGACACCCCAGATATTTCAGACCCCAGAGTTGGGGATTGGGGTTTTAGACCCCAAACTTTGGGGGTTGGGGGTGTTTGACACCTCAGGATTTGGGATTTGGGGGTGTTTGGCCCCAGACTTTGGGAACGGGAGGTGTTGGACACCCCAAATGTTTCAAACCCCAGGATTTGGGGTCAGGGGGATTTAACCCCAACATTTGCAAATTGCAGAGTGTTTGACACCCCAGGATCTGGGATTTGGGGGGTTTAAGGCCTAAAATTTGGGGTTCGGGCTGGGGGCCGGGGGGGAGGTTGAGATCCCAGAGTTTGAGTCTGGGGGTGTTTGGCCCCCCCCAGTGTTTGAACCCCAGGATTTGGGGTGTTTGACCCCAATGTTTGACCTCACCTCGGGTTTGGGGTCGGGGTTGAGATCAGGGACATTCCCTGGAGCCAGCGGCGGGATCGGGATCGGGAACGGGATCGGGAAGCGGAACAGGAACGGGGAGGGTCCCTGAGCCAATGCCGGACCCCAACCCCAGGGAGAGGCCCCGCCGCAGTCCCGGAATGGCCCCATCCCCACAATCCCGGCGCCCTCCCCAGGCCCAGCCCCTCCCCGGCCGCTGAACGGAGCCTCCCTCAATCCCAGCCCGCCCCGATCCGGGCCGGAGCCATCCCCAGAGCCTCCCCCATTCCCGGCCCGGACCCTTCCATCCCTTTTTGGGGCGGCTCCTGCCGCTCCCCGCCCATTTCTGGGGGTTCCAAAGGGCCCCGCGGACCCTCCCCATTTTGGGGGTGTTGGGGTGGCCCCAGGGCCGCCCCGAGGGCCGAAGGGGGATCGAAAGCCCCAAACCCGAGGGGCTCCTGGGGGTGCCCAGTTCCTCCCGTCCCCAGCCCGAAACAGATCCTAGCCAATCAGAGCGCGGGGCGCTGATGACGATCCCGTTGCCGGGCAGAAACTCGGCGCACTGGTCCCGCCCGGCGATTTCCAGCGAATCAGCGCCCGGCTCGGCTGTGACTCATCGGGTGCCGGGCAGAACCCAGCGCCTCTCACAGCGCTGGCCAATCAGAGACTGCGCGGGGCCATTCCCAGCCAATCAGAGCGTTTGTCGCTGATGGCTCTCAGTGCCCAGGAGCGGAATTTGGGGCGGGGGCGGTGACCCCGGCGATGGGGATGGGGCGTGCGGGGGCAGCTGGGGCCGCACTGGTGGCACTGGGGGCGCTGGGAGCCCCCCCGGCCGCGGGGGGAGCGGGGGGCGTGGGGAGAAGGGGGGGCGGGGGGGCCCCAAATTGAACCCAAGGGGGGTCGGGACCCCCAAAGGGAGCAGGAGGGGCCTGGAACCCCCAAAACCAAGCACGGGGGAGGGGATTGGGGACTGGGGGAACGATGGGGAAGGGGCGGGAGAGCGGGGGGAAAGAGGGGGATGGGACCCTCAAATTGAGGTGGGAGGGAGCTGTGGACTGGGGGAAACCCCCATCAAATCCCATTAAAATCCCATAAAAATCACATTAAATTCCACTCAATTCCCATTAAACACCATTAAAATCCCATTAAAATCCTATTATATTCCATTAAAATCCCATGACATCTCATTAAAATCCCATAAAATTCTATTACAATCCCATCAAATCCCATTAAAAGTCCATAAAATCCCACTAAAATCCCATTAAATCCTATTAAAATTCCTTTTAAATCCCATTAAATTCTATTAAAATCCTACTAAATTCCTATTAAAATCCATTAAAATCCCTTCCAATCCCATAAAATTATCCCAAACCCACACAGAACTGGCCCTGAATTACCCCCCATACACACAGCCCTAAAAACCAAAAAATGTGAAAAATTACCTCAAATGATCCCAAATTTACCCCGAATAACCCCAAAAAACCCCAAATAACCTCAAAGGCACACAAAGAACCCAAATCCCCCAAATGACCCCAAATCCCATAAATGACCCCAAATTCTCCAGATGACCCCAATCCCATAAATTACCACAAATCCCATAAATGACCCCAAATTCCATAAATGGGACTGGGAGAGGGGAGGAGAGGGCAGGGAAAGGGGGAGTGGGACAAACTGGGCGAGGAAATCAAACTCTGCAGTCAGACAGAGCAGGGATTTGTGTATCCAGCGCTGGGAGCGAGGGGGATCTCTCTGGCAAAAACCCACTCGGTCTCCTTTGGCCTTCAGCTCCATTTTAAAAGTCACAATTACAACACTTCATTAGCATACTCACATTTGCATAAAGCTGTGTCCCGGTTTTACAGCCGTGTGTGGCTTCAGCGCCTGCGTCCGTTCCTCCTGTGGCGGCCCTCAGTCTTCTGGTGCTCTTTTGATGAAGGCTTCTGTCGTCCTCCTCACGTTGGAACTTTTTACCTGGATCATCAGCCCATGCCTGGTGCTCCTTGTTCTTCAGTCTAACCTGGTCTGAGCTGATTTTGCCCTTTGCAAGCTCTGTTCAAACTTGCTCTCTCGCTCTCGGTGCGTTTGTTGTGCCGCTGGCTCTGCTCTCTCTCTTGCTCTGCTGCCTCGCTGGCTTTGCCTGCATGTGAAAAATGCATGTATTTTATGATTGGCTTTTCGCAAATATTAAAATGAATATTATATGTCTGGTGTTAGAAAGTAATGCTGTATTAATTCTCTTAAGTACTGTGTTAAATATAGTTTTAGGTTATAAAAATTGTTAAAATAGAAACGATGCTATGTAGGATTCTTGTTTTAATTAAAGGACTTGCAGTGAGATAGCAGCCACAGGACACCTAAATCTTTCAGATAAAAAGAATTTATTGCCCTCTTATCAGAAGAAATGAATTTCTTCCCACCTCGAAGGCGCTGTTAGGATTCAGAGGAAGAAGGTGGCACTGTCCAGACAGAATCCTGTGTTTGAATGGAATTTATGCATCATGGATGAAGTGTATGAATATGCAACAGGCTGTTGTTTTTAAGGGTTAATCCTTTGTTAACGGGTGTCCCTTTTCGGGCTCGTGCTGCCCAGAAAAAGGTACCCGGACCTCCATAACCCTTTCTCTCTATTGTCTCATATTGTCCTAATTCAAATTGTCCAAATTATTATTACTCTAATTGTATTGCTATTTTTATAACCATTTTATTACTATGGAACTTTTACAATTTTAAAAACAAGTGATTGGCGTGTTTCACACTGCACATCTCGCTCCAGGGCTGCTTGTGCTGAACCTTTCCTTGCACAGCCCTGAGGATTCCCCCAGCCCGGGCTCCCAGCAGCTCCAGGCCCGGCCAGGAGGAGCAGCAGGGCCAGGGCTGGCCGGGCGTCCCCCCAGATGTGGCCCCCGCTGGTGGCACAGCCGGACCCTTGGGAGGCTGCCTCAGGCTTTATTGTCCACCAGCATCCCAGGAGGGAGCAGAAAATCCTCCTGCAGACGCTGATTCTGGAGGCTGCCAGCGCTTCCTTGTCTCCAGGAGCTTCTGCCAAGCCCCAGTGAAACCTCGGTGCCACATTGTTCCACAGCCTCACAACGCTCTCCTGGCTCCCGTGAGGTCCCTCTGGGTCCCGCTGCAGCCTTGGCTCCATCAGAGTCTCCTGGCTCCATCAGGGTCTCCTGGTTTCCATCAGGGTCTCCTGGCTTCCATCAGGGTCTCCTGGCTTCCATGATGCTCCACTCTGTCCCAAGGGGCATCCGCGGCTCAGCTTTGGAGCCCTGCAAGATCCAAAGGTTCCCCCCAACAAACACCAGCCCAGGGACCCCCAGGATATTTGGGCTGAGCTCCCGCTGCCCAGGCACCTGCATGGAACCCAAGTGACCGCTGGGACTCCATGGAATGTCCTGGAACAAACTGTCCCTGGTCAGACAGGGGTGCCATGGAACACAGGTGCCACTGGGACACGGACACTGCCCATGGAACCGAGTGTCCATGGGGACAGAGCCGGGCCTGATGGAACACAGGAGAACATTGTCACCCCATGGAATCCATGGAACCAGGTGTCCATGGTGACACTGGAGAACATTGTCACCCAATGGAATCCATGGAACCAGGTGTCCATGGTGACAATGGAGAATATTGTCACCCCATGGAATCCCATGGAACCAGGTGTCCATGGTGACACTGGAGAACATTGTCACCCAATGGAATCCATGGAACCAGGTGTCCATGGTGACAATGGAGAATATTGTCACCCCATGGAATCCATGGAACCAGGTGTCCATGGTGACACTGGAGAACATTGTCACCCAATGGAATCCCATGGAACCAGGTGTCCATGGTGGCACTGGAGAACATTGTCACCCCATGGAATCCATGGAACCAGGTGTCCATGGTGACACTGGAGAACATTGTCACCCAATGGAATCCCATGGAACCAGGTGTCCATGGTGACACTGGAGAACATTGTCACCCCATGGAATCCATGGAACCAGGTGTCCATGGTGACACTGGAGAACATTGTCACCCCATGGAATCCATGGAACCAGGTGTCCATGGTGACAGAGCCAGGCCCAATGGAACCTACTGGAACACAGGAGAACACTGTTACCTGTTGGAACCCGGGCTGCTGAGAATTTTGGACTTTCTGAGCTGACAGACACTGACCCCCAAGAGAACACTGCATTTGGCTTGAGGCTGTGGAGAAGGCTTCCAAAATGGAATGATGGAGCTGGGATTATGGGTGTGGAGTTTGAATAGAAGGGTGTAATATCACATGGTGGACAACTTGGAGTTTAAGGTTTTAGAATATAGTAATATATATAAAGCAAGATGGAGGTTTTAGGGTGGAGGCTGATCCTTCTTCTTCTTCTTCTTTTTCTTCTTCTTCTTCTTCTTCTTCTTCTTCTTCTACTTCTTCTTCTTCTTCTTCTTCTTCTTCTTCTTCTTCTTCTTCTTCTTCTTCTTCTCCTTCTTCTTCTTCTCCTTCTCCTTCTCCTCCTCCTCCTCCTCCTCTTCCTCCTCCTCCTCCTCCTCGTCCCTTATGTTGGGCATGGGTGATTGGTTATTGGGTTAAAAGTAAAAATAATTTAGCTGCCATTTCTTAATTGGACAGTTTATCCTCAAAAGACCTTGCAGAGAGAGAGACAGGGCTCCATTTTTACCTTGTTGGCGAAGTGCCGCAGAACTCACAGCTTGTGAGACTGTTCTAGAGACAAGAGCTAATGAACACCTGAGTCCAAACAAGAAATGCTGTCTTGGGATTTCATCCCGACCTTGGCAGAAAAGAAGCAAAAGAATTGACTGTTACCCCATGGAATCTCATGGAACCAGGTGCCCACTGTTTCACAGTGCAGCCTCAGAGAGCGATGAGACCCTTGTGGCACCATGGAATATCCTGAAACCACAGCTCCCTTGTGACAAACCTGGGCTTTATGAAACCAAGGACACCGCTGGGATGCAATGGAATCTCAAGGAGCCAAGGGTCAGCTGTCAACACATCAGCTTCTCAGGAAACCAAGGCAAACACTGTGACACAGAGAGGGGCCTCATGGGACCCAGGAGACCATGGTGACACCGTGGTGGGATCTCATGGAACCAAGTGTGAATTGTTACAGGACCCAGGAGACCATGGTGACACCGTGGTGGGATCTCATGGAACCAAGTGTGAATTGTTACAGGACCCAGGAGACCATGGTGACACCGTGGTGGGATCTCATGGAACCAAGAGCCCAGAGTTTCACAGCTCAGCCTCATGGAGCGCTGGAGACCATGGTGTCCCAAAGGGAACACATGGAACAAAGGCTCCTTAGTGACACAGCAGGGCCTCATGGAATGCAAGAGATCATCCTGATGGAATGGAAACTCATGGATTCAAGGGTCCACTCTTTTGCTGCATGGCCTCATGGAATGCTGGAGACCATTGTGGCACCATGGAAACGAATGGCACAAAGGCTCCACTGTGACCCAGCAGGGCCTCATGGAACCAAGGACAGTGCTGTGATACAATGGAATCTCATGGAACCAAGTTCCAGTTGTGACAAAGCTGGGCCTACTGGAACCAAGGACACAGCCGTGATGCAATGGAACCTCTAGGATCCAAGGATCAATTGTCAACACATCAGGTTCCCATGAAACCAAGCAGAACATTGTGACACAGTGGAATCTCATGGGAGCAAGGCTCTGCTTTGATCAAGTGGGGCCTCATGGGACACAGGTGCCACTGGGACATTGTCAGGCCTGGTAGGAACAAGACACCACTGTGGCAGACCAAGGCCTCATGGGACCTAGGAGAGCCCTGGGACACAATGGAACCTGATGGAACCAAGGGCCCATTGTGACACGGCAGGGTCTCCTGGAACCCCTGTGCCACTGGGACATTGCCAGGGCTGGTGCAAGCAAGGTTCCACTGTGACAAAGGCAGGCCTTGTGGCACCCAGGAGACCATTGTGGGACAATGGAATCTCATGGAAGCAAGGCCCCATTGTGACAAAGCACGGCCTCATGGAAGCCCAGTGCCACTGGGACATCTCCAGCCTTGGAGGAAGCAAGTGTCCATTGTGACACAGCACAGCCTCAAATCACAGGAGAGCAGAGGGATGGAGCCATGGAATCTTGGGGAACCAAGTGTCAATTCTAAACACAGCGAGGACTCATGGAACCCAGGAGACCATTGTGATGCTGCACTTTGTCACAATGGGGCCGTGCTTCTATGAGGATCCATGGGCCCACAATGTTCTCCTGGGTTCCAGGAGGCCCCGCTGGGTCACAATGGCCCCTTGCTCCCACGAGCCACAGCATGGTCCCCGTTGCCCCTGGGTTCTGTGAGGCCCTGCTGCCTTCACAACTGACACTTGCTTCCATGGGATTCCATTGCGTCACAGTGGCCCCCATGTTTCCATGAGGTTCTGCTGGGTCACAGTGGACACTGGGTTCCACAAGAGCTGGCAATGTCCCAGTGGCACCTGTGTCCTGTGGGCCCCACTTTGCCAAAGCAGAGCCTTGGCTCCATGAGATTCCAGGCTGTCCCAATGCTCTGCTGAGTTCCACGAGGCTGTGCTGTGTCACAATGGACACTGAGTTCCACCTGCCCTGGCAATATCCAAGTGGCCCCTGGCTTCCATGAGGCCCCGTTGTGTTTGCAGGTGACACTTGGTTCCCCAAGATGTCATTGTCACGCCGCTCTCCTGGGCGTCCTGAGGCCTTGCTGTCTGTGAGAAATGACCGCTACTTTTAAAGTTTTAAGGTTGATTCAACCTTGAAAAAATGACAACAAAGGACTGAAACAGGAGAAATCACAGCACTGGGAGCCCTTCCCCACCCCGTGCCTATCAGCCACATGGCTCCTTCACAAATTGGCTGCTCCTCCTTTTAGACTTTTGGTGTTGCACCAGGTAATCCTAGCCCCACCCAAAGTCTGTCAGGTAACTCTTTGTGGCCGTCCATTGGTGGAGAATGCTTTCTTGCACCCTGACTGGAGAGCAGGTGTTGCCATGCCTGCCTTCCAGTGACAAACCTGCCCTCCCCAAATGCCCCAACCACCAAGGCCATTACAAGGGCAGGGGAAGAGGACTATGGGGGACAGATGACAATAACATCACTACACATCTTAACACACACATAGGATCTATCTCCTCACTGTGAGACCCAACTATGACATTACTCATCTGTAACACTGTGCAATAATGGAGCCTTGTTCCTACCAGACCTGGCAATGTCCCAGTGGCACCTGTGTCCCATGAGGCCCCACTTGGTCAAAGCAGAGCCTTGGCTTAACAACTGAGCCTTGTTTCCTTGAGATTCCATTTGTGAAAAATGCGTTCACTCTCCTGTGAAAATGTACAAAGTTTAATAAAGGACAATGGGAGAGCAGGACCATGGAGCAAAGGTTATTATGGCCGGGTGCATCTTGGCACTAAGCCAGGAGCACCCTGTTACCTTCGGGGATCCCCTGAAATACCTTTCCCCTTACATCAGCCTGGTGCATATTCATAGAGCCTCATGCATGTCCATAAACTACTTTACATATTCCAGGAATGATTTTACATGGCCCCTCCTTGGGTCTGCCTTTTCAGAGCATGTGTGTTTGGCTGTGGTTTTGGCTCCTTCTCTTTATCACCTCCAGGTTTTGGGCCTTGGTGCACTCTGCCTTCAGACAGGGAGTGCTGATAGTTGGCAGATCTGTACAGGTGTCCTCATCCTGGGTGCATTGGATGTTATCCCATCCAAGCAGGCAGTTTAACACAAGCACACTTCTATCAGCTATTTCACTACTATGTCTAAGCTCAATTAACAACAGAAATAAAAACTATATCTTTAGAACAAAGTTACTTTAACACCACACAGATAAAATCCATTTTAATATTTGCAAAAAGCCAATATTATGATATTTATCTATAACAGGGTGAAGGAGCCCTGGCCCAGGCTCTGGCCCTGGGGACACGGGGACGCTGCCGTGGGGTCCCTGTCCCCCTGTGCCACCTCCAGGGCCCCGGCCCCGCGTCCCCGTGTCAGGCTCTGGGGTCGATCTCGTGGAACATCCTCTGGGGGAGGCTGCGGGGCCGGGGGCGGGGGGACCCGGGGGGACAGGGGACCCCGCTGTGCACGAGCAGGATTGGACTGCTCTGGGGGGAGCTGTGAGGGGGCCGGGGCAGAGTGACCTCCCCAGGGACCTCACACAGCCCCCGTGATGTCACACAGCCCCTGTGATGTCACACAGCCCCATGTGATGTCACACAATCTCTGTGATGTCACACAGCCCCCGTGATGTCACACAGCCTCTGTGATGTCACACAGCCCTCGTGATGTCACACTGTCCCTGTGATGTCACACTGCCCCTGTGATGTCACACAGCCCCTGTGATGTCACACAACCACTCTGTTAGGTCACACAACCTCCATATGATGTCATTCAGCTGCTATGTGATGTCACACAGCACATTTGTGGTGTCACAGTCACCCTGTGATGTCACAGCCTTCTCTGTGGCATCACACAGCTGCTCTGTGACTCTGGGTCACAACCCACATTGTGATGTCACAGAGCCGCCTTCTCTGATGTCACAGCTAGCTCTGTGCTGTCACAACCCCCTCAGTGCTGTCACACAGCCCACTCTGTGCTGTCACACAGCCCCTTGCTGCCATCCCAGCTGCTCTGTGGCTCTGGGACACAGCCCCAGAGGTGCTGCTGTGACACAGCCCCCGCGGGGACATCCCACAGCCCCGGCCAGTGCTGAGCCCCTGGGAGCTCTGTCTGTGCCCTGCTCGTGTCCCTGAGGGGCCCTGGCAGTGCCCCAGCCCTGCTGGGCTGTGCACAGGAGCTGCTCCTGGCCAGAGCTGTCTCTCTGCAGCTCTGCTGCCCTTGCCAGGAGCTGCCTCTGGGCCAGGAGCCCGGCCCAGCTCAGCAGCACAGACACAGCACAAGGACTTTAATCACCCTCTGGGCCTTTGCTGCTCTTTGCATCACACCCAGTCCCTCAGAGTGGGCTCAAAGACTTCTCAAGAGCTCACAGTGAGATTGAAAGACTGAAGTTTCTTGTACTTTAAAGAGATCCCTGTGAGGGACAGGACTGAGAAAGTGTCCCCGGGTTCCCGGGAGAGCAGAACACTGGAGGCACTGATGGCAGCTGGGGACAAACAAGGCAAAGGTGTCTCTGGTGCTGAGCAAACCTGGATTTGTTTCAGGAATGTAAAGGGCCAAGGCCTGAGCCCCAGGGCCTGGCCAGGCAGATCCTGTCCCTCCCTCCTTGCTCAGGGCTCTTCCCGGGATGGGCCCTGGCATGTGGGGATGGGCAATGCCAAGGGCAGGAGCGTGGGGCGGCCCCTGCCAGGCTTCTGAGCAGGGACAAGGAGGCCATGAGGCCCCAGGCCTGCAAGGGTCACTTGTCCCCTCCTGGCTCAGGCCCAGGGCCAGCAGCCATGGCCAAAGCGCTGCCCAGGTTGGCTCTGTCAGGGCTGTCTTGCAGCTGCTGCCCATCCCTGTGCCCTGTGCAGCCCAGGCTGTCCCACGGTGTCCCTGCCCTGGCCTCTGTCCCTGCAGGCTCTGGGCATCCCCCGGCTGCCCCACCTGGCTGGGCCCTTCCTTTGCTGACAGCTCTGCCTCCTGCCTGCCCCTGCCTGCCCACACAAAGCCTGGGGCTGCTCCAGGCTCCTGCTGGGGACGTGCTGCACCACAGCCCTGCCCTGACAGGGAAATTCCTTTCTCCTGCAGCCACTCTGGGCCTCCCCAGCTGCCCTTGGCGTTAATTCTTTCTCTGGCTGTTTTCCACTATGTCAAAAGGATCCACCATCCCTTAAATCGCTCTTTAAACACTCTCATGGCTCTGCTCCACTGTCCTCAGGCTCCACCCCACTGAGCACAGAGCTCCTTTGTCCCTATACAGTGCTCATGGGCCCAAGGCCTCCAAACCCCCCCTCCTTGGGACATCTCTGGGCCCTCTCCAAAGTGTTTCCAAATGAAAACATTCACCTCAGAGTCTAAAGAAATCACCAGAGGACAGGGCCAGCCCGACCTGTCTGTCCTGGCTACTTTTGTCTGGGAGCAATCCTTGGATATACAGAATTTGGGAGGCCAAATTCTAATTTTGGCCATGGTCCCTGGACAAGAAGGCTGGTTCTTTTCCATAGGAATGAAGGAACAGAGCCCCAGTGTTTCAG
Source organism: Agelaius tricolor (assembly GCF_023055355.1). Taxonomy (NCBI): domain Eukaryota; kingdom Metazoa; phylum Chordata; class Aves; order Passeriformes; family Icteridae; genus Agelaius; species Agelaius tricolor. The sequence goes on from NW_027269302.1 coordinate 178,711, forward strand.
GGACAGATGAGAGGTGACCACCAGAGGCCACGGCCAGCCAGACCTGGCAGGTTTGGTTTTGTGAGATACCCTTGCATAGAGGAAATTATTTTAGGGAGAGTACCCGTTTTGGCAATGGGCATCTGAAAAGTCAGACAGCTCTTTTCCATAGCAAGGAAAGCACAGAGCCCCAGTGCTCCAGGAGCTGATGAGAGGCAGCCCTTGACATGCCAAGATCAGCCAGAGCTGTCAGGTGGCCCCTGGGAGGCCAAGCCAGCCAGAGCTGTTCCATGTTCCCTGGGTTCCATGGGTCCCACAGTGTCCCAATGGTCCCTTGCTTCCATGGGGCCCTGAGGTGTCATAATGCCCCCTTGGTGACACCAGGCCCTGAAGGTTGGAATGGTCTCCATGGTTCCATCAGGCCCCACAGAGCCACAATGGTCTCTGGGTCCATGGACCCCCTCTGTGTCACCATGGCCCCTTGGTTCCAAGGGCTCCAGTGGTGCCACAATGATCCCCTTGGTTCCCTGGGCTCCAGTGGTGCCACAATGATCCCCTTGGTTCCCTGGGCTCCAGTGGTGCCACAATGATCCCCTTGGTTCCCTGGGCTGCAGTGGTGCCACAATGATCCCCTTGGTTCCATGGGCTCTTGTGGGGCCACAATGATTCCCTTGGTTCCATGGGCTCCAGTGGGGCCACAATGATCCCCTTGGTTCCCTGGGCTCCAGTGGTGCCACAATGATCCCCTTGGTTCCATGAGGTCCCCACAGTGTCCCAGGGATCTCCATGGGAAGGAAAGGACCCAGCCCCACTGTTGCAGGCGCAGCCACCAGAGGCCAAGGCCAGCGAGCCTTGATGGTACTGGCAGATTTTGCCTGGGAGCAACCCTTGGATATTGAGAATTTCAGAGGTGGAATCCCAATTTCAGACATGGACACTGGAGGAGAAGGATGGTTCTTTTCCATAGGAAGGAAAGCACAGAACACCGGTGGTGTCTCCGGGGCAGATGAAAGGCGGCCATCAGAGGCCAAGGCCAGCCAGACCTCTCTGTCCTGGCAGCTTTTGTCTGAAAGCAACCCTTGGATATCAGGAATTTGGGAGGTGGAACCCCAATTTCAGCCATTTTTGCATGGATAAGAAGGACGGTTCTTTTCCATAGGAAGGAAAGCACCCAGCCCCAGTGTTTGGACAGCAGGGGAGAGGCACCCCCAGGAGGCCAAGGGCAGCCAGACCTGTCTGTCCTGGCAGCTTTCACCTGGGAGCAATCCTTGGATGTACGGAGTTTTGGAGGTGGAATCCCAGTTTTGGCCATGGTCAAGATGGGTATTTTTGCCCATAGGAAATTAAAGCACAAAGTCCAAGTGTTTAGGAAGAAGATGAGAGGTGGCCACCCTCAGGCCAAGCCAGCCAGCCCTGTCTCTCCTGGCACCTTTTGTCTAGGGGCTTTCCTTGGATATTGGGCATTTTGGAGGTGCAATCTCAGTTTTGGCTGTGGGTGCCTGGACAGGAAGAAGAGCTCTTTTCATAAGGAAGGAAAGCACCCAGCCCCAGTGTTTCAGAGGCAGATGAGGGCCTGCCCTCAGGAAGCCAAGGCCAGCCAGACTTGTCAGTGCTGGCAGCTTTTGTCTGGGAGCTATCCTTGGATATAAGGAATTCCAGAGGCAGTTGCCCAGTTTTGGCCATGAGTGCCTGGTTGAGATGGAGGGTTTTTTCCCACAAGAAATAAAAGCACATGGTCCCAGCGTTTCAAAGGCAGATGAGAGGTGCCCCCAGGTAGGCAAGGGAGCCAGATCTGTTCCTCCTGGCAGATTTCATCTGGGAACAATCTTTGCATGTAAGGGAATTTGGAGAAGGAATCCCAGTTTGGGCCATAGGGCCCTGGAGGAGGATCAGGACAGTTCTGTCCCATAGGAAGGAGAGCCCAGAGCCCCAGTGCTTCAGGGGCAGTTGAGGAGCAGCCCTCGACATGCCAAGGTCAGCCAGACCTGTCCAGCAGCCCCCAGAAGGCCAAACCAGCCACACCTGCTCCCTGTGCCCTTGGTTCCATGAGGCCCCACAGTGTCCCCATGGTCTCCTTTATTCCAGGAGTCCCTGCAGTGTCACAATGTTCTCCTTTCTTCTGCAGTGTCACAACGGCCCCTTGGCTTCCCTGAGCCCTTGCAATGTCCCCGTGGCCCCTTGGCTCCCTGTGGCCCCGCTGTGTCACAACGGCTCCTTGGTTCCACGGGTGCCATAGCTTCATCCTTGGCCCTTGGTTCCAGAGGGGGCCTGAGTTTCACAATGGTCCCTCTGATTCCGTGAGGCACCAGAGTGTCACAATGGTCTCTTTGCTCCCATGAGGTTCCATAGTGCCACCATGGTGTCCTTGGATCTGCGTTGTCACAAGGGCCCCTTGGTTCCATGAGTTTCTGGACTGTCAGCAATGGTTTCTTTGCTCCAGAGGGGCCTTGATGTGTCACAAGGGCTCCGTGGCTGGGGTTTGTGTCTCACCCACGCTGGAACCCCAGCAGTTGGTAGCCATGTGCGTTTCTTTCTATAGAGCTTCTGTCTTCCTGTCTCTCTGTCTTCTCCTTCTAATGCTCTTGATATGGAACATTTTTTGATACCTCAACAACTGAAGTGATTAAACGTTTCTGGGTGCAACAGGCTGAGTTAATGAAGTTACTGCTATGGTGTTTTATGTTGAATTGGATGTTTTAGTAAATCTTTTTCCAAAGTTTCTTGATTTTCTGATCTTTGCCAGGAAAATTTTGTGCCATTTTGTCCTCTTGAGAATATATGGTTGGTGTTTCTCCTGTGCACCAAACTCCAGGAAAGGAACCCTTGGTTACTGTGAGAAACGACTGCAGACTTTGAAAATTTTAAAAGGTTTATTCAACCTTAACAAAAATGACAAGAAAAGGACTAAATAAGGAAGAACAGGCCTGGGAGCTCCCCTCATGGCCGCCTACCACGTGCCTGGCTCGTCCTCAAGATGGACGCTTCACCTTTGATACCCCGGGATTGCTTCAGCCAAACCTGGCCCCTCCCACAGTCTGTCAGTCAACTCTTCTTTGATGTTTATTGGTGGAGTCTGCTTTCCTGCAGCTTGATTGGAGGGTCAGGTGCTGTCATGCCACGCCCCCTCCCCTAGGAACAAGTCTTTGTTCTCGCCTTCTTTCTACCTGTCCTGGATGGCTCAGGCTGTCTGATGGTAACAACGGGGGGAAAGGGACTGTGGGGAGAACAGAGGACATCTAAACAACAGACTGCAATAACATAATGACACATCAATAAAGCTTCTCTTAATATTCACACAGTATCCATCCCTTAATTGCAGGAGCCAATCATCTCATTAGCCATCTACAACACAAAGGGACCTAAAATCACCGTTACAAGATAAAATTACCCAAAGACTAAAATCCACCCATATGGGCCTAAAATCAGCCAAAGGCATCTAAAATCCACTCTAAAACTGCCCAGTTTATCCTAAAATCGCCCAAACAGGCCCAAACCCCACCCAAATGGGCTTAAATCATTCAAAGGGATCTAAAATCCACCCTCAAACCCAACAGATTTGGCCTAAAATCTGCAAAGGGGCCTAAGATCCACCCTAAAAGGCTTGAAATCACTGCAAGGGATCTGAAACCCACCCTAAACCTGTCCAGTTTGGCCTAAAATCACACAAATGGACCTAAATTCTCCAGGACCAAGACCAAACCCAGCAGCAGAAGTGGCACCAGCCGCAAGACTGACACTGGAACTGAGATGGCAGCGCCACAGGACCGGCACCGGGACTAGGACCAAGACCCAGACCAGAACCTGCACCAGAACTGGCACTGGGACCAAGACTGGGACCAAGCCTGACACTGGGACCGGCACCAGGAGCGCTTTGGAACTGGGACTGGCACCGGCAGCGCTCCAGGACTGGGATCAGGACCGAGACTGGAACCCGGCACCCGCACCGGGACTGCTCTGGGACCGGGACCAGGACCGAGACCGGGAGCCCTCCAGGACTGAGACCGAGACCGTCACCGGAACCAGCACCGAGAGTGGCAGCGCTCTGGGACTGGGACTGAGACTGAGATTGGCACTGGGAGCACTCCAGGACCCAGACCAGCACCAGTAGCAGCACTGGGTCCAGAACCACTCTGGGACCAAGACTGAGACCAGCACTGAAACCAGCACCAGCACCGGCACCGAGAATGGCACCGCTCCAGGACCGAGACTGGGACTGAGACTGGGACTGGCACCGCTCTGGTACCAAGACTGGGACTGGGACTGGCACTGCTCCAGTATCGAGATCAACATGAGAACCAGAATCAGCCCCAGGAGTGCTCCGGGACTGAGATGGAGACTGAGGCAGGCACCGGAACCAGGATCAGCACCAGGATCACTCTGGGACCAGCACAAGGAGCAGGAACTGGACTGGAAATGGGATTGGAAATGGGATTGGCACTGGGATCCCTCCTGGATCTCTGCATTCGTTCCGGGGAGCTTTGGCTGCGCCCCCGGGCAGGATGGGGAGGGACCCCTGGGCAGGGCGGGACCCCCTTGGTTCACATTGATCCGGTGCAGCCATCCCGGTCCATATGGTCCAGTTTGTATGATCCCAGTCTTGGCTCCTAATCCCCACAGTCCCAGCCTGTGAAATCCCAGTCCACATGATCCCAGTCTGTACAATCCCAAGCCATACAATCCCAGTCTACATGATGCCAGTCTGTATGGTCCTGCATGGCACACACTCCAAGGACCTGGAATTCCAGTTCCCAGCCAGGAAAAGATGTTCCTGCCCTTGAAGGCAAAGCTCCTAAGAAGGGGCCGAAAGCCAAGTGGATCCTACAGTGACATTTCACTGCCAGCCTTCAGAACTTCACCCATGGCCATTGTAGCTCCTGCACTGGGAATTAAATCAGGGCAGGGTCTTTGGTGGCAGCTGCCCTGGCTCAAGGGAGACACTGAGAGAGAAACAGAGCAGGCAAAGAGAGGCAGGAGAGAAAGGAGGACACAAACACAATCAGCTGAGAAGGTGGCACTAACTCTGAAAGTTTTATTTGCTATCAAATACATCCCACCCACCCAGCCCCACACAATCCCAATCCCATCACTCCAAATTGGGATTGCACTTCTCCCAATCTCCTTCACACCCCATCTCACTCTGGCAGCTGTGGAATGGAGTGAGTCTGGCATGGGACTGAGTTTTTTAGGGTGGGAACAAGGCATTTTGATGTGGGATTGAGCCTGTATGAATTAAAATTCAGTTGTTTTCAGTGGGATTCAGTTGTTTTGAGGTGACCCTCTTGGCTTTTGGAGTGCAAAGAGATGGAGAACACTGCACAAAATCCCCCCCCAGACTACACAAATCCTCCAGAATATTCTCTCCAAACCATCAATTTCCCATTAAAAAACTCTGAAATTGTGGGACTTTAGACATCTGTGATCAATTTTTTTCTTTAAACACTGTTTTGGCTGTTTTTAAGGGATGAAGATGAATCAGAAAAAAATGCCAAACAAAAGGACAAGCAGGCAGGTGTGTTCCCAACATGGATCAAAGGGAATGTGAGTGACCAGGGTTGTGCCCAAAGTGCCTCCTCCAGTGGGGGATGGAGCTGCAGCAGCGCACGAAGCTCTTCCCGCACTCGGGGCACTCGCAGGGCTTCCCTTACCGGTGCCTCCATTGGTGTCGGGTCAAGGTAGAGCTCCTGGAGAAGCTCTTCCCACACTGGGGACACTCGTAGGGACTCTCCCCGGTGTGGATGCGCCGGTGGGTGATGAGGGTGGAGTTGTACTTGAATCCCTTCCTGCAGTCGGGGCATTGGAAGGGCCTCTCCTCTGTGTGAATCCGATAGTGCCGGAGGAGACTGAAGCTGGTCTGAAACCTCTTCCTGCATTTATCACACTCGTAGGGCCTCTCCCCAGTGTGGATGCGCCGGTGCTTGACAACGTCGGAGTTGTTCTTGAATCCCTTCCCACAGTCGGGGCATTGGAAGGGCCTCTCCTCTGTGTGACTCTGATAGTGCTGGATGAGATGGGAGCTGGTCTGAAACCTCTTCCCGCACTTGGAACACTCATAGGGCCTCTCCCCAGTGTGGGTCCTCTGGTGCTTGATCAGGCTGGAGCTCCGGCTGAAGCTCTTCCTACATTCCCCACACTCATAGGGCCTCTCCCCTGTGTGGCTCCTCAGGTGCTTGATCAGGGTGGAGCTCTCGCTGAAGCTCTTCCTACATTCCCCACACTCATAGGGCCTCTCCCCTGTGTGGCTCCTCTGGTGCTTGATCAGGCTGGAGCTCTGGCTGAAGCTCTTCTCACACTCCCCACACTTGTAGGGCTTTTCCCCAGTGTGGGTCCTCTGGTGCACAGTCAGGTTGTACTTCCACCTGAAGCTCTTCCCACACTCCACGCACGTGTGGGGCTTCTCCCCATCATGGAGCTGCTCATGGAGCACCAGCTCCGAGCTCTGCCTCCATCTCCGGCCTCCTTCCCGGCCCAGGCTGCCTCTTTCCCCCTCACATCCCCGCCATCTGCGTTTGCAGCCCCTCCTCGTGCGGCATCTCCGGGCCTTTTCCTCCCCGTTGGCTTCCTGTGCCGTGGAGCCGCTCCAAACGGCCTCTGCCACCAGGTTCTGCCGCGGGCATTTGTCCTCCCTGCTCTCCATGCTCAGCTCCTGCTCTGGGCGAGGAAGGACAAGGACAGCATGGGATTTGCCTCTGTGCCACAGGCAAGGGCAATGAGATCCCCCCAGGGCACACCTGGGGACGCACTGCCCCCTCTTGGCTCTCCCCATTTCGGGATGCCGGGGCTCTTTGGGCTCCCGGGCTCCCTTCTCCCCTCATTCTCTGCCCTGGGCTGCAGCGGCTCCAAGGAGTCCCCCCTGCCCCTCTCCAGGCTCTTGAGGCTCCCACCAATGGCGGCGCTCCCCCCTCTCTGGCCTCCCCACTTTGGCCTCCTGGGGCACACAGGGCTCTGCTCCTCCAGGCTGCCTCTGCCGGCAGCCGTCACCGCCACCCCCCGATGTCCCCCCGAGGGGCCTTTTCCACTCAGCCTTGGACTTCTTCATTCGCCTTCATCCATCTTCTTCCATCCCTCCTCCATTTCCTCCTCCCCCCTAACCCCGCCTCCTCCTCCCCCTCCATCCCTGCCCTTCCCTCCCTCCTCCTCCTCCCCCAGCAGCAGCCACACCCTCGGTGCCCCGTTCCCGCAGCCCTCGCAGCCCGCGGCAGCAGCGGCAATGGAGCCGGGCCAGGTCGGCATGGGCAGCGCGGGGCTCTCGGCTGCTCCCAGCCGCTGCGGGCGGGGGGAACCCGGCCCGGGCCAAAGGAGAGGCAAACTGGGCAAACTGGGGGCTGCACATCCAAACTGGGCCTTGCTGGGGACCCTGCCTGGCCCCTGCCAGCCCTTGGGGCTCCTCTCGGCACATCCGCCAGGGGGGAGCGCACACAGGCCTGGGGGATCCCAGCAGTGGCAGCACTGCCAGGGACTGGGCTGCACTGGGATCGTACTGGGAGCGACTGGGGCTGTACTGGCTTTGTACTGACATCAGACTGGGATCGTACTGGGAGTGTATTGGGGATGTACTGGCTGTGTACTTGGATCGTACTGGGAGTGACTGGGAATATACTGGCATCATACTGGAGTGACTGGGACAATTATAGGTTTCTATTGATATTATACTGGTATCATGCTGGGACGGGACTGGGTTTGTACTGACATCATACTGGGATCATACTGCCATGCCAGGGCAGACTGTGATTGCACTGATGGACACTGGGATCATACTGGGATCATACTGGGAGAGAGTAGGAGCCTGCAGTAGGCAATTGAGACCACGTTAGGGGCAAATGGGATATACTGGGAGTGACTGGGATGGAGCAGCTCTGAGCAACAGGGATCATGCTAGGAGCAACTGGGAGGAACTGGGAGTGACTGGGAGCCTGCTGGGGGTGATTGGAAACTGCTGGGCTTATACTGGGATGAACTGGGATCATGCTGGAGCTGACTGGGATCATTCTGGCAGTGAGTGCCACTACACTGAGGCTGACTGGGAGTGCTTGGGAGCAAATGGGATCATACTGGAAGGAACTGGAAAGATGCTGGAGGGAACTGGGCTACACTGGGACATACTGGGAGTGACTGGAACAAAAGTGAAGGTGAAAGAGAGCAACTGGAACCATGTGGAGCACAACTGGTTCATACTGGCAGGGACTGGGAGCACACTGGGCTCATCTCTGGATCATACTGGGAGGGACTGGACTAATACTGGGAGGATCTGAGAGGGACTGGGAGCACACCCTGCACATCATCCCCCAGACTGGGCCTGACTGGGAGCAACTGGGAGCACGCTGGCAGCAAATGGCATCATACTGGGACTAACTGGGCTGATCTAGGGAGCAACTGGAACCACACTGGAGGCAGCTGGGACCATACTGGGAGAGATTGGAACAACTGGGATTATACTGGGACCCCACTGGGAGGGCTGGCATGTGACTGGGATCAAACTGGAGCTTACTGGGATCATATTGGGGTTGAAAGGGAGCGACTGGGATCACACTTTGGGCTACTGGGAGCAGCTGAGGGAAACTGGGATGATGCTGCAAGCAAACTGGAGGAACTGGGAAGGACTGGATGCATGCTGGGGGCAACTGGGATATACTGGGCATGACTGGGGGATCATACTGGGGGGACTGGAACCACACTGGGAACAACTGGGACCATGCTGGGGACAACTGGGACCACGCTGGGGGCAACTGGGAGTGAGTGGGACCATGCTGGGAGGGACTGGGATCATATGGGGAGGGACTGGGACTAGAGCAGGGGCAACTGGGTCCAACTGGGACCATCCTGGGAGTGTCTGTAACCATAGGGGAGTGATGGAAGCACACTGGGAACAGCTGGGCCCATGCTGGGAGCAACTGGGATCCCACTGGGGGCACTGGCATCAGACTGGGAGTGACTGGGAGCAACTGGGATTAGACTGCAAGGGACTGGGATCATACTGGGAGTGGCTACACTCATACTGGGATTATACTGGGTGTGAATGGAACCCGACTGGGGCTTACTGGGAGCTACTGGGCCCATGTTGGGAGGAAAATGTGACCCACTGGGAGCAACTGGGATCGGCTGGAAGGTTCTGGAACCATGCTGAGAGGACTGAGACTACAACTGGGGCAACTGGAGCCACCCTTTGAGCAACAGATGGAAACTGGGATGATGCCAGAGGAAACTGGGAGGAACTGGGAAAGACTGGGATCATTCTGAGGTAACTGAAACATACTGGGAGTGTCTCTAACCATCCTGGGGGCACTGGAACCACACTGGGAACAGCTGGGATCATGCTGGGAGCAACTGGGACGATGCTGGGGGAAACTGAATCTGCCCTGGAGGCAACTGGGCACGACTGGGACCCTGCTGGGAGGGACTGGGACTATTCTTGGGGCTACTGGGATCATCATGGGAGGAACTGGGAACATCTGGAATTATGCTGGGAGCAACTGGGATCACACTGGGATCCCAGTGAGAGCAGTTGAGTCCATGCTGGGTTACACTGGGATCTCATTGAGAGCAACTGGAATCACACTGGGATTGACTGGGAGTGGCTGGTTTTGTGGATTTGGGGGGCTTGGATTTTGAGAGATTTTCTTGGCATTTTGAGGGGGAGTTTTCTGGGGGTGGTTGGGAGTTTATTTAAATTTCTTGTGGCTTTTTTTGAATTTTGGGGATTTTACTGGGATTTTGTTGGGATTTTTTGGGATTCTCAGAAATTCCTGGGGTTTTAATGAGATTTTTAGGAGATTTTGGGGCATTTTAATGGAATTGTGGTGGCATTCAGAGGGATTCATTGGGGATTTGGGGTTTTTGGGGATTCTTGGTGGGATTTGTGGGGTTTTGTGGGTTTTTTTGGGTGTTGCCAGGATTTCCTTGGATCTTGCAGGAGATTTTGTGGGGCTTTTAATGGTTTTGGGGACATTTTGGGGGGATTTGCAGAGTTTAATCTGGATTTTTGGGGTTTTTGGCATTCCAAAGGATTTTGTGGGTTTATATGGGGATTCTGGGGTGTTCTAATGGGATTTTGAGAGATTTAATTGGGATTTTGTGGGTTTTATTGGGACTTTCGAGGCTTTTACGGAGATTTTGGTGCCTCTCAGCCCTTCCCCACACCCAGGGAATGCCCCAAAGCCCCCCTAAAATTCCACTAAAACCCCACAAATCCCCAAAAATTACAAGATAACCCTCAAAAACCCCAGGGAATCTTCAAACATCCCAGTGGAACTCACCAAAATTTTAAAAAACTCACTAAATTTTCAATAAATCTCCCCCCAAAAGCCCCCACAACCCCAACAAAACACCAAAAATCCAAAATCCCCCAAATCAACAAAACCCCCCAAAATCACATAACCATCCCAAAACCAAATAATTCTTCCCAAAAACCGCAATAATCCCTCCTAAACTCCCAACAAAATCCCAAAAAAGCCCAAAAAAGCCACCCCCAAATCCCCAAAACCCCTCTCAGAACCCCAAAATCCCCACAAACCCCCTCAGACTCAGTGGGGCCGTCCTGGATCAGGGGGCACCGGCCGGTGGAAAGGAGCCACTTCAGGGGGCCCTGGGAGCTTTTTGGGGAGGGGGCACCATGGGAGACCCCCCAAAAACGGGGGAGGGGGAACTCCTGCAGTGCCCCCTCCCCCCGAAACCCCCAGACCCCGGTTCAGGGTGGGCCTGGGACCCCCCGGGACCCCCAAATCTCCCCCAGGACCCCTCCAGGAACCCCAAACTCCCCAGAGTCCCCCAGTGTTGGCCCAGAACCTCTCTGGACCCCCAAACCCTCCCCAGGACCCCAAAAACCTCCCCAGGACCCTCAACCCCCCCCAGTTCTCCCCAAAATTCACCCCAGACCCACCTGAGACGCCCCCAAATCCATCAGACTGCCCCAAATCCCCCTCGGACCCCTCAATTCCCCCAAACCTCATGAAATCGCCTCAGACTCCTCGAAGTTCCCCAGACCCACCTCAGAACCGCCCAGATCCACTCACAACCGCCCAGTTCCTCTCGCAATCCCCCAAAATCCCCCCAGACTCTCCCAATTCCTCTCAGTTCCCCCTAAACCCACCTGAGAACGCTCCAGACGCTCTCAAGCTCCCCCCAAAGCTCCCTAAAGCCCCCTCAGACCCACCAAAGCCCCCTCAGACCCCCTCATTCCCCCCAAACCCACCGCACACCCTCGTGTTTCCCGTCGATGCCCCCAAAAATCCCCAATTTCCCCTCAGACCCGCCCCAAACCCCCCCAGTTTGCCCCCGGCCCCACCTCAGCTCCGCTCTCCCTCAGAATCGCGCGCCTCCACCGCCTGTGCGGGCTCCCAGCAATGGCGGCGCGCCCCGCCCCGAACCAACCAATCAGCGCGCTGCACATCCCTGAACTAACCAATCACGGCGCGGATCCCCCAGCAAGGCCCGCCTCCCCTGCGCCGTCCCAGCCAATCAGAGGCGACCGGAAGCGGCACCCCCTTCCCCGCCGCCGCCGGGACCCCCCGGGCTCGGGACAGGAGCGGGAGGGGCCTGAGAGGGGATCGGGGGGGGGCGGGGGAGGGTCCGGGGGGTCTGGGGGGGCTTTGGGGAGGGGTCCGGGGGTTTGGGGGGGTCTGGGGAGGGGTCCTGGGGCACTGTGGGGGGACCTGGGGGGTGCGGATGGGTCCTAAGAGGGGTCTCGGGAGGGGGAGGGGGTCGTGGGAGGGTCTGGGGGGGTTTTGGGGAGGGGTCGTAGGAAGGTCTTGGGAGGGTCTGGGGGTGTTGGGATGGTCCTGGGGGAATTTGGGGAGGGCTCTGGGGGGTCCTGAGGGTGTCCTGGAGGGTTTTGGAGGTTTGGGGAGGGGCTTTGGGGGTCTGGAAGGGTTTTGGGAGAGGGTCTGGTGGGGGGGGGGATTTGGGGAGTTTTGGGGAGAGGTCCCGGCGCGATCTGGGGAGGGGCTGGGGGAGCCTGAGTTGGGTTTGGGGAGGGGTCTGGAGGGTCCTGGGTGGGGTCTTGGGAAGGGTCTGGGGGGGGGGGGGTCTCAGGGGACATCCTGGGCTGGGCCCCATTGGGGTCTGGGGGCTCTCAGGGGGGTCCTGGGCAAACCTTTGGGGGGCTCTGGGGGGCCTGGGGGAGATTTGGGCGTCCCGGGGGGTCCCAGGCCCACCCTGAACCGGGGTCTGGGGGTTTCGGGGGGAGGGGGCACTGCAGGGGTTCCCCCCCCCCCGTTTTTGGGGGGTCTCCCATGGTGCCCCCTCCCCAAAAAGCTCCCAGGGCCCCCTGAAGTGGCTCCTTTCCACCGGCCGGTGCCCCCTGATCCAGGATGGCCCCACTGAGTCTGGGGGGGTTTGTGGGGACTTTGGGGTTCTGAGAGGGGTTTTGGGGATTTGGGGGTGGCTTTTTTGGGCTTTTTTGGGATTTTGTTGGGAGTTTAGGAGGGATTATTGGGGGTTTGGGGGAGAATTGTTGGGGTTTGAGATGGTTATGTGATTTTGGGGGGTTTTGTTGATTTGGGGTGTTTTGGATTTTTGGTGTTTTGTTGGGGTTGTGTAGGTTTTTTGGGGAAGGATTTATTGAAAAATTGGGGAGTTTTTTAAATTTTGGTGAGTTCCACTGGGATGTTTGGTGATTCTCTGGGGTTTTTGAGGGTTATCTTGTAATTTTTGGGGATTTTGTGGGGTTTTAGTGGAATTTTAGGGGGGCTTTGGGGCATTCCCTGGGTGTGGGGAAGGGCTGAGAGGCACCAAAATCTCCTTAAAAGCCGTGAAAGCCCCAATAAAACCCACAAAATCCCAATTAAATCTCTCAAAATCCCATTAGAACACCCTAGAATCCCAATAAAAGCCCACAAAATCCTTTGGAATCCCAAAAACCCCAAAAATCCAGATTAAACTCTGCAAATCCCCCCAAAATATCCCCAAAACCATTAAAAGCCCCACAAAATCTCCTGCAAGATCCAAGGAAATCCTGGCAAGACCCAAAAAATCCCCCAAAACCCCCCAAATCCCACCAAGAATCCCCAAAAACCCCAAATCCCCAATGAATCCCTCTGAATGCCACCACAATTCCATTAAAATGCCCCAAAATCTCCTAAAAATCCCAATAAAACCCCAGGAATTTCTGAGAATCCCAAAAAATCCCAACAACATCCCAGTAAAATCCCCAAAATTCAAAAAAAGCCACAAGAAATTTCAATAAACCCCCAACCACCCCCAGAGAAACTCCCCCTCAAAATGCCAAGAAAACCCCCAAAATCCAAACCCCCCAAATCCACAAAACCAGCCACTCCCAGTCAATCCCAGTGTGATTCCAGTCGCTCTCAGTGAGATCCCAGTGTAACCCAGCATGGACTCAGCTGCTCTCACTGGGATCCCAGTGTGATCCCAGTTGCTCCCAGCATAATTCCAGCTGTTCCCAGTTCCTCCCATGATGATCCCAGTTGCCCCAAGAATAGTCCCAGTCCCTCCCAGCAGGGTCCCAGTCATGCCCAGTTGCCTCCAGGGTAGATTCAGTTTCCCCCAGCATCGTCCCAGTTGCTCCCAGCATGATCCCAGCTGTTCCCAGTGTGGTTCCAGTGCCCCCAGGATGGTTAGAGACACTCCCAGTATGTTTCAGTTACCTCAGAATGATCCCAGTCTTTCCCAGTTCCTCCCAGTTTCCTCTGGCATCATCCCAGTTTCCATCTGTTGCTCAAAGGGTGGCCCCAGTTGCTCCCAGTATGATCCCAGTTGCCCCAGTTGTAGTCTCAGTCCTCTCAGCATGGTTCCAGAACCTTCCAGCCGATCCCAGTTGCTCCCAGTGGGTCACATTTTCCTCCCAACATGGGCCCAGTAGCTCCCAGTAAGCCCCAGTCGGGTTCCATTCACACCCAGTATAATCCCAGTATGAGTGTAGCCACTCCCAGTATGATCCCAGTCCCTTGCAGTCTAATCCCAGTTGCTCCCAGTCACTCCCAGTCTGATGCCAGTGCCCCCAGTGGGATCCCAGTTGCTGCCAGCATGGGCCCAGCTGTTCCCAGTGTGCTTCCATCACTCCCCTATGGTTACAGACACTCCCAGGATGGTCCCAGTTGAACCCAGTTGCCCCTGCTCTAGTCCCAGTCCCTCCCCAGATGATCCCAGTCCCTCCCAGCTTGGTCCCACTCACTCCCAGTTGCCCCCAGTGTGGTCCCAGTTGTCCCCAGCATGGTCCCAGTTGTTCCCAGTGTGGTTCCAGTCCCCCCAGGATGGTTCCAGACACTCCCAGTATATCCCAGTTGCCCCCAGCATGTCTGCAGTCATTCCCAGGCACTGCCAGTGGCCCCAGTAAGGTGTCAGTTATCCCAGTATGATCCCCCAGTCATGCCCAGTATATCCCAGTTGCCCCCAGCATGCATCCAGTCCTTCCCAGTTCCTCCAGTTTGCTTGCAGCATCATCCCAGTTTCCCTCAGCTGCTCCCAGTAGCCCAAAGTGTGATCCCAGTCGCTCCCTTTCAACCCCAATATGATCCCAGTAAGCTCCAGTTTGATCCCAGTCACATGCCAGCCCTCCCAGTGTGGTCCCAGTATAATCCCAGTTGCTTCCAATCTCTCCCAGTATGGTCCCAGCTGCCTCCCGTGTGGTTCCAGTTGCTCCCTAGATCAGCCCAGTCAGTCCCAGTATGATGCCATTTGCTGCCAGCGTGCTCCCAGTTGCTCCCAGTCAGGCCCAGTCTGGGGGATGATGTGCAGGGTGTGCTCCCAGTCCCTCTCAGATCCTCCCAGTATTAGTCCAGTCCCTCCCAGTATGATCCAAATATGGCCCCAGTGTGCTCCCAGTCCCTGCCAGTATGAACCAGTTGTGCTCCACATGGTTCCAGTTGCTCTCTTTCCCCTCACTTTTGTTCCAGTCACTCCCAGTATCCCCCAGTGTAGCCCAGTTCCCTCCAGCATCTTTGCAGTTCCTTCCAGTATGATCCCATTTGCTCCCAAGCACTCCCAGTCAGCCTCAGTGTAGTGGCACTCACTGCCAGAATGATCCCAGTCACCTCCAGCATGATCCCAGTTCATTCTAGTATAAGCCCAGCAGTTTCCAATCACCCCCAGCAGGCTCCCAGTCACTCCCAGTTCCTTCCAGTTCCTCCTAGCATGATCCCAGTTGCTCACAGCTACTCCCAGTAACACTCAGCACCATCCCAGTCACTCCCAGTATATCCCATTTGCCCCTAACGTGGTCTCAATTGCCTCCTGCAGGCTCCTGCTCTCTCCCAGTATGATCCCAGTATGATCCCAGTATGATATCAATATAAACCCAGTACAGCCCCAGTCGCTCCCAGTACGATCCCAGTGCAGCCCAGTCCCTGGCAGTGCTGCCACTGCTGGGATCCCCCAGGCCTGTGTGCG
This sequence comes from Agelaius tricolor, assembly GCF_023055355.1. Taxonomy (NCBI): domain Eukaryota; kingdom Metazoa; phylum Chordata; class Aves; order Passeriformes; family Icteridae; genus Agelaius; species Agelaius tricolor. Next base: position 194,029 of record NW_027269302.1, read on the forward strand.
TTCCCCCCTGGCGGATGTGCCGAGAGGAGCCCCAAGGGCTGGCAGGGGCCAGGCAGGGTCCCCAGCAAGGCCCAGTTTGGATGTGCAGCCCCCAGTTTGCCCAGTTTGCCTCTCCTTTGGCCCGGGCCGGGTTCCCCCCGCCCGCAGCGGCTGGGAGCAGCCGAGACCCCGCGCTGCCCATGCCGACCTGTCCCGGCTCCATCGCCGCTGCTGCCGCGGGCTGCGAGGGCTGGGGGAACGGGGCACCGAGGGTGTGGCTGCTGCTGGGGGAGGAGGAGGAGGAGGGAAGGGCAGGGATGGAGGGGGAGGAGGAGGCGGGGTTAGGGGGCAGGAGGAGGAAAGGGAGGAGGGATGGAAGGGGCGGGATGGAGGTGGAGAGAGAGCAGCGATGGAAGGAGGAGAAGGAGGTGGGGTTAGGGGGGAGGAGGAGGAGGAGAAGGGATGGAAGGGGAGGGATGGACGATGAGAAGGCGGTGGGGATAACAGAGGACCGGGAGGGGGGATGGAAGAGGAGGAGTGGGAGGAAGAGGAAGAGGAGGGGCAAAGGCGGATCAAGGCTGAGCTGAGGGAGCCACGCGGTCTCGATCCCTGCCTGAATTCGCAGCCCCCACCTGTGGGATCATCGCCCCCCCCTCCATGGCTCCGGTGAGCGGGGAGGGGGAGCCCAGCCCGGATATCCCGGGGGGTCCCTGGGTTGGGTTTTTGGGGGGATGTTTGGAGAATGAAGAAGTCCAAGGGTGAGCGGAAAAGGCCCCTCGGGGGGACATCGGGGGGTGGCGGTGGCGGCTGCCGGCAGAGGCAGCCTGGAGGAGCAGAGCCCTGTGTGCCCCAGGAGGCCAAAGTGGGGAGGCCAGAGAGGGGGGAGCGCCGCCATTGGCGGGAGCCTCAAGAGCCTGGAGAGGGGCAGGGGGGACTCCTTGGAGCCGCTGCAGCCCAGAGCAGAGAATGAGGGGAGAAGGGAGCCCGGGAGCCCAAACAGCCCCAGCATCCCGAAATGGGGAGAGCCAAGAGGGGGGAGCTTTTGGCATTGCTGGCACTGCCAGCAGCCTGGGCAGGGCGGGCACCCAGGAGAAGGGGGACCCCCAATCCAAGCATGACCCCAGCAGCTGGGACAGGGTAGAACCCCTGAACACCAAAGGGGAGGGACCAGGGATGGGGAACTCCTGGGAGGCTTTTTCATGGCTGAATCTTGGTGTTTGGGAGGGTTTACTGGAGCCCAGATGGCCGGTGACTTGTAGAGATGGACTTGGGCAGAGGGACGTTGAAACTCAATGTGCTCATCCCTTGTTTTCTCCAAACCAGGATTTCCCATTGCCAACCCCTGGGAGGCTGCGAGGAAGAGGAAGATGCTCCAGGGCACTGAAGCAGGTGAGGAGGAAGTCAGTGTCTCTGGAATGCTTAAATTTAGAGGGTTTTGGGAAAGCTTCAAAAGACAAGCCTCAGAGACAGTAGAACTGTGATTATAGCTTTGCAGCAGCCATAAGATTGGTCAGCAGAAAAATTATAGAAGAAGTAGAAAGTAAGGAGCAATAGAACAACGGTCTGTGCATTAACACTTATCTATACTAACTCCCTAACCTGCAGAAAAGTATATATAGCAAGATATCAGGAAGTTCCAGGTTTAATAATGGAGCTCTGTTCATCGTGTTGTAAGGCTTACAAATAGGTATTGTGTTTGAAGTAATGGAGCATGGTTTTAACCAATAGTGCTTGGATGGAACCACTGTCAATATGCTTTTGCTTTGTGTGATTGGTGAAAAACCTTTTAAAGTAAGTTTTAACATTAAGGTTTTTTTCTGCTACCTGGGATGTGAGCTGCTGGCATCTTCCCATTGTCATAACCAAGAAATGAGACTGATGCTGAAAAATAAAACAGCTCAAGACGCGTTCCTAGCAGTCCAGTCCTGTTTGTGATGTGTGCACAGCCGCGAGCTGGCGATGAATGCCCCTTTCCCCTCTGTGCTGCTCCATCTCCCAGCCCAGCACGGCCCCCAGCTGCAGCACAGCCCTGGGGGGATCTCGTTGCCCTTGCCTGTGGCACGGAGGCAAATCCCATGCTGTCCTTGTCCTTCCTCGCCCAGAGCAGGAGCTGAGCATGGAGAGCAGGGAGGACAAATGCCCGCGGCAGAACCTGGTGGCAGAGGCCGTTTTGAGCGGCTCCACGGCGCAGGAAGCCAACGGGGAGGAAAAGGCCCGGAGATGCCGCACGAGGAAGGGCGGCAAACGCAGATGGCGGGGATGTGAGGGGGAAAGAGCCAGCCTGGGCCGGGAAGGCGGCCGGAGATGGAGCCAGAGCTCGGAGCTGGTGCTCCATGAGCAGCTCCATGATGGGGAGAAGCCCCACACGTGCGTGGAGTGTGGGAAGAGCTTCAGGTGGAACTGCCACCTGATCGTGCACCAGAGGATCCACACTGGGGAACGGCCCTACGAGTGTGAGGAGTGTGGGAAGAGCTTCAGCCGGAGCTCCAGCCTGATCAAGCACCAGAGGTCCCACACTGGGGAGAGGCCCTATGAGTGTTCCAAGTGTGCGAAGAGGTTTCAGACCAGCTCCCATCTCCTCCGGCACTATCAGAGTCACACAGAGGAGAGGCCCTTCCAATGCCCCGACTGTGGGAAGGGATTCAAGTACAACTCCACCCTCGTCAAGCACCGGCGCATCCACACTGGGGAGAGGCCCTACGAGTGTGATAAATGCAGGAAGAGGTTTCAGACCAGCCCTGATCTTGTCCTGCACTATCGGATTCACACAGATGAGAGGCCCTTCCACTGCCCAGACTGCGGGAAGGGATTCAAATACAACTGCACCCTTGTCAGGCACCGGCGCATCCACACAGGGGAGAGTCCCTACGAGTGTCCCCAGTGTGGGAAGAGCTTCTCACAGAGCTCTCACTTGACCCAACACCAACGGAGGCACCGGTAAGGGAAGCCCTGCGAGTGCCCCGAGTGCGGGAAGAGCTTCGTGCGCTGCTGCAGCTCCATCCCCCACTGGAGGAGGCACTTTGGGCACAGCCCTGGTCACTCACATTCCCTGTGATCCATGTTGGGAACACACCTGGCTGCTTCTCCTTTGTTTGGCTTTAATTTTTGCTCTTCTCAATATCTTTGCACTCCAAAAACCAAGAGGGATTGATCTGTCACCTCAAAACCACTCAAATCCCACTGAAAACAGCTACATTTTAAGCCATAAATGCTCAATCCCACTTCAAATTGCTTGTTCCTTCCTCAAAAAAACTCCATCCCAGGATAAACTTGCTCAGTTCCACACCCATCAGGGTGAGATGGGGTTAGAAGGAGATTGGGAGAAGTGGGATCCCAATGTGGAGCAGTGGGATGGGGATTGTGTGGGGCTGGCATTGTGGGATGTATTTGATAGCAAATAAAACTTTCAAGCAGTCCTGATTTCTGTCCCGTTCATTTTCAGTCAGTTCTGTTTGCAGAGTGCCACCTTGTCAGCTGATTAAATTCCTATAAAAGTCCTATTTTTAAATCATCTAACCCAAACAATCCAAAAACCAATATCCAAGTAAAGCCACTCACCTGTAATTAAATTTTTAAAAAATATTTTAATTGTTTTTGAGTATCTAAGGGTGATAAAGTTTAATTGTTAGGTTAAAATGTCTGAGAAATTATACTGCTGTTTGGTTTTGCGTTTAGTATATTTGTAATATGAATTGTTTCACTACGGTGTGTTAGATTGTATGCTAGCTTTTTTAGATGTTTTTTATCTAAAGTATATTAGTCATTGAGTTAAAACTTTCAAAAGGGATTTCTTGGTATATAACTTGTTTATTTATATGCATTGGTAATATTATAGCAACAATTGTTGTTTTTTTGGGTTGAACCATTGGAATATTGTAAGGAAGACTTGAGATTTTTATATTTCATTTTTATTATAATTTATTTAATTTTAATTATTATTTCTTTATTTATAATTCTAATTTTTTTGAGATGTGTCCTGGTTTAGGGCAAATTTGAGAGAAAACCTCCCCGGGGGACCCTCCAGAAAGCAAAGCCACAGGGCCCTCCCCCCAACCGGTTCGGGAGGGATTGCTCAGAGAGAAGTGGAAAGAACCTGTTCATTTAACAGGCACAGCACCCCCAGCACACAAAATGAACAATACCCATGACACCGCTCTTTCCCGGCTCTGAAAAGGATGACAAATTCAGAAAGCCTCTCTTGGGGGTGGTCGCTCTGTTCTCAGTCCCTCCGGCGCTGGGGCAGCTGCTGCAGCCACAAGGTGCAAACACTCGGTGTTTCCCAGCTCCCAGTCCAGAGCAGGTTCAAGTAATTCTGAAAAAAGGAAAGGAAAAACAGTCCAGGGAAAAATTCAGACTGCTTAGCTAAACTAACTAATGAGCAGAAGCAAAAAGCGAGAGCAAAGCAGGAGCAAGAGCAAAGCAAAAAGCCCAGCAAAAAGCAAAAGCAGCACCATGTACTGCCCCGTCTCTGTGTCCCACCAGCTGTGGAGGAGCAGGCTGATAAGAAACCAAAACAAAACTTTCACTCTTCAGAGCCAGTCTTGAAGGCACAGAACATAATATCCAGCATGAACAGAAGACATGAATGGGGATACAAGCATCATAACGTCACCCTAGGACAATGTCCCAAAGGTCCGTTTGCTGTAGATGGGATGACTTGCACGTCAGTGTTTTCCAAGGTAGCTTCTGCTGCTGCTGCCACACCGACTCCTGCGCTCCCGGCTGTGGCTGATTGAAGAATGTCCAGGTTGTCGGGGAGCATTTGTGTCACGGCGCGCCCCCTTTAGCGCTCGGTTCCGCGGGTCCCAGCGGCTCCGTCTCTCTCGTCTGTGGATTTGCATTCGCCGCTTCGGTGCCCGTGCTTGTCACATCTGCTGCACTTTCCCTTGGAACCAGTAGCTGTTGCTGTTTGTTACTTTTCTTTACGGCTCTAACTTTGCACCTGTGGCTGCCACACCGAAGGCAAACTCGGTCGGGGCCGTTTTCTCTGTGCTGCACAAGTGGCTCAAGGGCAGTTGCCATTGCGTTGCTGGATAGGTGGCCTTGTCCTCTGGAGCTCCTACTCCCAAACAAGCTTCTGTCATGTCTGCCACATTAGCTGTTCTAGGCAAAGTTTGCAGGATCCTTTTGGAGGTGAGATTTGCATTTTCTACTGCTAATTGCATTCCTAGCACAGCTTTAACCTCTGGGCACATTCCTGGAGCCCAAACTACTGCATTTCTGAGGCGATCTAGGAAACTCATACAAGTCTCATTTGCCTCTTGTCCAATGGGGGTATAAGATGGAGGTGCTAGTCCCATATCTGGAAATGCATGAGAAGCCTCTCATGCAAGTTTCTGAGACTGTTGCAAAATAGCAGTATGCAAACGTGCTTGAGCTTGCGGGTCAGCAAAAGGGCCTCTCTTCAGCATCATTTCTGGGGGGCCAGGCTCCCTAGGGTCTCTTTCTAAGGGGTTTTGATTATTTTTACCATTTCAACACTTTCTGTGTGTCCCTGCAAGCAAGAAAGCACCACAGAGCCTCTCCCTCAAAGCCTTGAGGTAGTGCCAAGGCAGAACTTGTTCATGCTCTTTTCCCCTGGTGATTTTCTACTCCCGTCCAGACTCTGATAGCAAAGCCGTGCTGGTGACAAAAGATTGACCTTGGCATCCTGGGGCACTTTCTGGGTGGGTGTTTGAATCTGCTTTTCCAGGCCTCGGGCTGAGCAGGGTGAGGCCGAGGCCTGGGCCCCTCCAGGCGGCGCCGGGAGCGCCCGGGGCAGCGGCGAGGGGCGGCCCTGAGGGGCGGCACAGGGGGCATTTCCCCCGAGCGGGCGGGCGGGCGGGCGGCGGGGAAAGGCGCCCTGGGCACAAGGGCAGGCACAAGGGCCCCGGCTCTCTGCAGTGCGGGCGGCCCAGCGCCGATTGCTGCTCCCGGAGCCGCTGCCAGGGCCGGGTCTCCTCCCCGCCGCTGACCCTGCACCTGCAGCGCTGCCTCCGCCTCTGCCGGGCTCCCCGGCACGGACGGCAAGGACGTGGACACGCTGCAGCAGGGGCCCAGCAGGGACACCCAGATGGTGCCGGGGCTGCAGCTCCTCTCCTGCAAGGAAAGGCTGACACAGCTCGGCTTCTTCAGCCTGGGAAAGAGACCCAGCCTTGATCCAGCTGTGGCCTTCCAGTACCTGAGGGCAACACACAAGAAAGCTGGACAGGGACTTTGTACGAGGGCAGGCAAGGACAGGACAAGGGAGCATGGATCCAAATGGAGAGAGATTAGGTTTAGGTAAGGGATTCAGAAAAAAGACTCTCCTGGAACAGGTTGCCCAGAGAAGGTGGGCATGTCCCATCCCTGACAGTGTTCCAGGCCAGGCTGCATGGAGCTCTAGACAAGCCGGTCCAGTGCAAGGGGTCCCCAGCCACAGCAGGGGGGTTGCAGCCATGGGATTTTCCAGATCCCTTCCAAGCCAAACCATGCCACGACTCCATGATTCTGGGATACTTCCCCTCCTCATCCTCTGGCAGAAAAAGAAACTTGGCCCCAAGTTCCACACTGCAGACCATGTCTTTTGGCAGCCTGCAACTGTGTCAACAGAGGATGAAAAGAGATGACATTACTGACACGATTTTCCTTTTCTATTTGAAAAGTAAATGCTCTGCTCCAGTCCACTCTGGCAAAACTGTCACAAGAGGCAATTGTTCCCCATGAAATGCTTGGTCTCATGCAAAGAAGAAAGAAGCCAGAAGCCAACAGTCTTCGTTATTGCTATGTTGTTTTCTTTGGTTGCTTCTCTAATAGGAATGACTTTGGGGTGTGATTTGTTTGTTTCTCTCTTTCATTCCTGACGGCATCGCGGTCCCCCCGCAGCGCAAGGGCGCCCTTGTGCCCCTGGAGCTGGCGCTGCTGTGGAAGGTGTCGCGGCCTGGCTTCCCCGGCGTCGTGCGGCTCCTGGACTGGTTCGAGGTGCCCGAGGGCTTCGCACTGCTCATGGAGCGTCCGCAGCGCTGTCAGCACCTCTGGTACTTCCTGCACGAGCGGCGGTTCCTGACGGAGCCCGTGGGGCGGGGGCTGTTCCGCCAGGTGCTGGAGGCCATGGGGCACTGCAGCAGCCGCGGCGTCCTGCACCCCCACATCCAGGCCGAGAACGTCCTCGTCGACCTGGCCACGGGCGAGGCGAAGCTCATCGACTTCGGCTGCGGCACGATCCTCCAGGACACGTTCTACACCCGGATGTCAGGTGAGCCCAAAGCCGGGGCCCAGCTTCGCAGTGGAGTTCCCCCCTTGGCTGGCAGAGGGGGAAGAGGGAGGGAAGGAAGGAGGGAAGGAAGGAGGGGGAATCCTTCTTCAGCCAGCTGCAGCCAAGTTGCTTTGTGGCAGGGCAGGGGCTGGCTGTTGTGGAACGGGAGCTGGCTGGGAGGGAGGGAGCAGCATGGGCCTGATGAGCTTTGCCCGTGTCCCATAGGAATGCTGGAGTACAGCCCACCGGAGTGGATCCTCTTTGGCTGCTACCATGGCCAGCCAGCCACCATCTGGTCCCTGGGCATCCTGCTCTATGAGCTGCTCTGTGGGCACCTTCCTTTCCACACCAACGAGGACATCGTCCGGGGCCAGCTCTTCTTCCTGTCCCGGGTGTCTCAAGGTGGGGATGCGCCTTCAAGGCACGAGGGGAAGAACGGGGTTGGGAGGGGCAGCTGGCACATAAGCGTCCTGCTCTTGCAGCTGGTGAGGAGGTGGATCTCCTGGGCTTAGCTGGAGGAGGTGGCACCTGTGCCTCTGTGCTGGTGTCCTCTGCAAGAGAGGATCGATAGGAAGCTTTTGGCTGCAGCTCTGAGCTGGTGTGGCCTGGGCACTGTGGAATGTGGGAGAGCATGGACAGGAGCCTTGTCCCGCTGAGCTTTGTGGACAGTTGGCTGGCTGAGAAAGGTCACGTCGACATAATACCCCTGGTTAAGCAAGAAGGAGAGAAGTCTAGAAGTCAGCAGTCAGTGTCCATATAAGGCAAGGACATTATGCCCTTGATGCAACAACAGGATAGGGAAGAGGCTCTTTTGCCAAAAATATGAAGAATAGTTTCAACAGAATAACCACAAGAATGCAGAAGGAGGCGTAGTTGGCCGATAAGTAACTAACCAATAATGAGCACTCCTTTGCAATATGTATGAGCTTTATTAAATCCAATATAAATATGTGTGACTGTCAGTAAAGTTCGAGACTTGCTGATCAGTCATATTGCATGCCACATTTCTCCCGCCGATCCAACACAAACCCAAACTCCAGCCCTGGGATACCCTATAAAAGCCCCACAGCCCTGCCTTTGCCCTGTCTTTCAGGGGTCAGAAATGGATTCTGGAGCTTTCTGAAACCCAGACCCGTCTCGTTTGTTCCCGGCACCGGCAGCTGCAGCCTCCCTGGACACCATGAACTCTGGAGAATGGGGACAGCCAGTGGGGACAGGTCCTGGAGTGCAAGATAAGTGTGTGTTCTGTTTGCCATCTGTCAGTGGTGGGGCAGTTATCTTCTGTTCATGGGGCAGTTTCTCTCTTCCACAACCAATCCTCCCTCTGGGGAGGTGTGTTCCATTAATAGGCCATTAATTATTAATTATTAATCTTCTGGTAATGGGCCACTGAGTGTCACTGCATGGCTGATTAAATGACATCATCCCATTGGGAGATGCTCCGCCCAGGGGGAGGAGCCAAGCATTCCTACCTGGATAGAATCTGAGATTTGGAACACTGTAGGCAGCCTTTTCCTCCTGGATTCCCAGAGGAGCAGCTGTCTTTCTTCTCCACAGGATTCCCAGAGGATCAGCCTTTTCCTCCTGGATTCCCAGAGGAAGGAAGATTCCCAGGCCCATCTACAGCAGCTCTGGACCTTCAGAGGGAAACTCCACCCTTCTCCAGGATCCCTGCTCCAACAGAGCCACACCTGGCACTGCAGGAGGGCTGCAGCCACCACTGAATGGGACTGCTGCCAGCACCCTGACCCACAGGGGGTCAGGTCCTGTTCTGACTCTGTCAGTGGGGTTTTTTTCGTTTGTACTACTGCATTTATATTTTTAATTTTTCCTAAAAAAGAACTGTTATTCCTATTCCCATATCTTTGCCTGAAAGCTCCTTAATTTCAAAACTATAACAATTCAGAGGGAGGGGTTTACATTTTCCATTCCAGGGGAGGCTCCTGCCTTCCTTAGCAGACACCTGGCATTTTCAAACCAAGACAATAACAAAGTTACTTGAACACCACAGATAGAAAATCCATTTTAATCTCTGCAAAAAGCCAATATTATGTGTCCATAACAATAAACCTCTTGCTGAGTGATGGTAGATGTCAAACTAACTTTGTTATAAAGATACAGTTTTTATTTCTGTTGTTAATTAAGCTCAGTGAAATAGCTGCTTGTGTTAAACTGCCTGCTTGGATTGGATAACATCCAATGCACCCAGGATGAGGACACCTGTACAGATCTGCCAACTATCAGCACTCCCTGTCTGAAGTGAGCTACACTTTGGTAACATCTCATGTTTCATGCATGCAGTAAGTGACAAGATGATTTAAAATGCTCATAAAATAAACAAGAAAGGTCATTTATGTTCCTCAAAATAACAACAACAACAACAACAACAAGTTCTGGTTTAATGAAAGGTGGAATCCGTTGCCCTTAAGGGCAAAGATTCATAGCTGGAATAAAGAGTGTTCAGCCCAGCTGTTTCTACTATGAGGCCGTATTTCATCCCCCCTGAAAGCCCTTCATGTTTGCACAGAAAACTGTCCCTGCACAGCCCAATAAATTCCATCACTTCAGCTGGCCAAACAACCACTGTGGTCAAGTGGGGTCTGAGCAGCTTCCAGGATCCCAAGCAGCTTCAGAAGCTTCATTTTACACCTCCTCTTCTCCCAGTGAATACCCAGCACCACCATCACTGTGGACCCATAGCTATGGATCACTGGCCTGGCCAGCACAGGGCTAATGTTTGCATCAGCCAGGAGGAGCTGCTCTGCCTGCCTGTCTGTCTCAGCCTCAGCCCTGAGACCCCAAATGCCTCCATTCTGGCCCAATCCTTCCTGGTGCTGAGCATAAGAACTCGTGCAGACAAGAGCAGGGAGGGAATCTCCCCAGCCGTTTATCACCTCAGCAACAAGACCTTGGTACCAGGCTGTTATCTGTAGCAGAAAGCAGCAGCAGGAAGGAGACACCAGATCACCAGCCCCAGGCCATGGCCCTGGTGCTGTCCTTACCAGTGATCAGTGTCTGCAGCTCTCCAGGAGCTCAGGGAGCAGGGATGCTCCTCACCATCTCATCTTACCCATGCACCCAAAGCCACGGCCAGCTGTGTGCTCCTGCCCACCAGCACATGCCAAGGCACAGCGTGGGATTCTTGGGGAGGTGTCCTCTGCAGGGCCAGGAGCTGGACTTGGTGATGCTTGGGGGTCCTTTCCAGCCCAGGATATTTTGTGATTCTAAGGCTTTGGCCAGCCCAGGTTTCAGCCACCTCCCTGATCCATGTGGGATTGACCCCAAACCAGATCTTGCCTCTGTCTACCCTCCAGTGCAAGGAACATGTTGCATCTACCCCAGCCCCCTGCTTGTGTCTGATGGATCATGCTGACCTTTTCAACTTATTTCTTGGAGTATTATAAAACATTATCTGACAAAAAGCAAAAGAAACAAAAAACCCCAAAACCAAAACAAAACAAAAAAACCCCAAAACCAAAAAAAGCCAACAAACCAACCCAAAGGAAATCAATTTGGGTAATTATGGCCTTTTGTTCCAGCTTATCCTGCACCAAACTCCACAGATGGTAACTCTGAACATTTCCCAGACCTTCACAGTAGAGCTTGGAACTGTCTCTCTGATTTCTTGGTTGTTTCATGACACATGCATTTCTCCTATATAATCCCAGTGTTTTGCTTAGAAGCCATATTATAACTGGGAATCAATCTTCTTCATTTGAACATCTAGGACAGATTCACACATCATTTCACCATTAACTAGGATAGACTCAGCCTTGCAGATCTGTCAGGTTTCAAACCTGGCTGTGTTGTTTCAGTTCTTTGCTGCTGCTTGTTTTTTGTGAAAAAAAAATTAAATAACCAGACTTTGGGACTTTCTGTTGTGGCTTGAAGAAGAACACAGGTTGTTTCATCGCTGTTGTGAGACATGTGTTACCTGGCTCATTAATTCACAACAGTTCTTGTTTTCTCTGCCTGTTTCATGCTGATGTGATACATTTGTGAAGTCCAGGGTTGTACTGCAAGTGATAATGCTGCAGTAAAGTCTGATAAACTGAGATTCCAACAAAAAAGTGTGAAAAATGTAATCTCTAAAGTTCTGAAAGCTCACATGTGACAAAACCCATAAATCCCCCCAGAAGCAGTCATTATGGTGAGTTACTAACTAGATTATGCAGCTGCATTTGTCATCATTTCCCATTACGTAGAGAATAAACCTGTCAGGCTGATTTATGGCAGAGGGCTCCACAAGATGGGAACTGGCACCTGTGCTGTTCTGTGGAAAACGATGAGAAATGCTGTGTCTGCTCAAGTGCTGAATGGAAAAGGAAGGAGGGGAGATAACTGTTCTTTGAAGGCACTGATTCAGGGACAAAGACTTCAGAGAGGAGTCATGCTTGCACCCATGGGATGGCAGGAAGAGTATCCACCAACCTGTCCAACAGCACCAGCAGCATCAGAATGCATTCTCCACAGGTGGAGGGAAGAGAGGAGAGAGGAGGTCTTTTGAGGGGACCAAAGTCAGTCATGGAGAAATCCTAGAAGCCTGGAATGGTTTGGGTCACAAGGGATCTGAAAAACCATCTTGTTCTAACCCCTGATGTGGGCCGTGACAAACTGAACAGCTGAATGCCTGGCTACTCAGGGGATACTCAAGGTTTTGGATTCCATGCCTGTGCATCTACCGTGGAGCAGCTGGGTCTGCTGGGAGCAGATGGCATCCACCTGAGCTCAGAGCAGGCCAAAAGATGGGCAGATGTGGGACTGAGCAGGGCGAGGGACATCCCTGCACAGCAGCGCTCTGACAAGAGCAGCAGTGGCCTCCTCTCAGTGCCCTTCCCCGAGCAGCAGCCACTGAACACCATGGTGGCTACACAGATGCTTTTGGCTCTGCAATCCCTTTGTGCTCAAAGGCCACGCTGGGCATTTCAGCTGGGCTGGAAGGTCTGGCTGGGCAGGGAACAGGCAAGAGGCACTGCTGGTGTGAGCTCCATGTGTTCACTGGGGACACAAGGAAGAATCTTTTCATCCAAAGGAAAACACAAGCAGCCAGTCCCTGCTAACACAGCAGTGCGACTCTGTCCAGAGCAGCTCAAACTCTCTGCCAGAACCACCCCCCTGCACCTTCTTGATCTGAAGGGGACTAGAAGTGGTTTCACTGCAGTTCTTTATTTCTGCTGTCTGACAATGGGAAGGTTTCACAGAAGTCTTGGATGGACTGGATCAGGGAATATTCAGGCAAGAAAAACTGAGCAACCATCACCCAACCCCACTGACAGAAGAACAAGTCCCATTAGGAAAAGCACCTCAGGTGTTTTCATAGTTGATAATATGTATCCTACTCAACATTATTGATTGTAATCTTTTCCCTTTGGAAACTTATCAGTGGGGACTTCTGCCTGCTTTGTGAAGGGAGCCCCTGGGGCCCATCCCCTCCCAGAGGGGCTGCACTTGCTGCCTGCCGGGGCTTTCATTGCTGGGCCCACTGGGAGCCCCTGAGCTGGGCTGGGCACCAAGGGCAGGGCTGGCCCGGCTGTGATGCCTCTGGCCCCTGTGACACCAGGGGCAGCGTGTCACAATGGGGGCAGCTGGAAAAGGCCCCCGCAGGTAACGCTGGCCCAGCACAGCCTGGGCAAGCGGTGAGTGCGCACGTGGCGGGGCTGGGCCGGGCCAGGGCCGGGCCACAAGCGCCGCACCCGGGCCTGCATTGTCCCCCTGCACCCAGGGCCAGCCCCTGGGGCCGGCGCCTTGGCCGGGGCACGGGGCTGCTGCTGCTGGCCCACTGGCACAGGCCCTGCTGCCTGCCAGCTGCCCGGGGCCCTCTGCTTCTGCCCTCACATCCCTGCGCCTCTGGGCCTCACTTCAGCCCCCACAAGCTCCCTTGGCAGCCCCAGTGAAAGCCTTGTCTCTCTCCTCCTGCAGACCATGGCGCACAGAGCAGTCCTGGCTGGGCTTGTGCTGCTCCTCTTCCTGTTCCCACTTTCCGTGGTGGACAGATTTCACGGGGATGGGCAGCCCCGTGCAGAGGAGATGAAACCGGCCCCCCCAGAGCCAGCTGAGCCTGGCTGGGGACCCTGGCTCCTGGCTGCCTTGCGCTACCTGCACCAGCTCTGGCAAATTGCTCAGCCGCTGCTCCTGCTTTTGGGCTGGTGGCTCAGGTGCAGAAGGGCAGCCACGAGGCAGAGAGCAGCGGCCCAGAGAGCTGAGGAAAAGGCCAGAAGGAGGAAGGTGGAAAGCGAGCGGAGAAGGCGGCTCCTTAGGAAGAGATTCAAAGACATGGAGCAAATGCGCCGGGCCACGAAAGAAATAGAAAAGCAAATGGCCAGGCTGATTGGAATGAATAGGGATACAAACAGGATGCTGAAGGTAGGCAGGGCAGGCTTTTGGAGGAGCACAGGCAGTGGCCCTGTGTGAAGAAAAGCTTCCTGCTGGAGATGCTCTCTGGGCCGGCCAAGGTGAGCCGCACATCTTTGTGAGCAGCCGGCGCACAGAGCTGCGCTTGCTGCCCAGCACAGCCCTGCGCCGGGGCACAGGCTCCGGGCTCCTGACACACCCTGCCCCTCTGCCCTCTCTCTCCTCACGGGATCTGTAGTAACTGCATCTATTTTAACCCTTTCCCATACAGAGCCTTTGCATCTGCTTGAAGGAAAGCACCATCTGAAGGCATCGGGCCCAATGATTGGAGATTGATTCAGATTCTTCAATAGTTTTGAAATATTTAAAATAGCTTATTTAAAAATAGTTGTCTTTAGCAACATTTTCCAAACTTTTTATTACTATAATGTAGATTAATACTCTTGTAAGAGATCATAAATATTTTAATAATAAGTAGGAATTAAATAATGGCACTTTTCTTTAGATTACATAGAACTTATAATTCTTCAAAATTACCAAGAATTATTGCAGTTAACCAAAACTGAAGTATACTTACTTTTTATCTAAACCAGCAAATGATGCTTAATCTCCATGGTCTAATAATTATTTTGTGTCTTGTTTAATATTCATATATACAGTATATAGACTGTCGCTACGAATGCCTATAATCACAATTGGTTAATTTCAATTACACTCTCTGCCCTCCTGTCTCGGGAGGGTGACTTCCCTCAGGCAGCTGCAGTCCCTGTCAAGATGCAATAAAGGCAATGCCTGAACAAACGCTGTGTCTGTGAGTGTCCATGCTGGACTCAGGTGTCAGCTGTGGGGAATTCCTGACACAGGGGCACCACAGCAGCCCTTGGCCATGCAGAGGCTCCTTTCCTCCCCTGCAGCAGCTGCTCCTTTGGTGCTGTGATCCAGCCTCTGCTCTGCGCGATGCCAAATGCAAGAAAACCAGGAGTGCCACCACTCAGACTGTCACTCGGGTCCCTGCAGAGCTCAGGAGCCACCATGGCTGTGTAGGTGTGGAGCCTGCAGTGGGCCATGACAGCAGGGACAGCAGGGACAGCAGGGACAAGGGGGACAGAGCACAGCAATCACAGCCCGGCTGCCCTGGGACAGGCCCGGCAGGCGGACAGGACACGGGGCAGGCAGGAGTCCCCATCCTCTCTGTGCCCTCCTGAGCACAGGCACATAAGGGACAGGGGCAATGGGGACACAGCCGGCCCCTCTCCTCTGGGAATATCCCACCTGCCCAGGGGCCCTGACAGAACGCAGGGGCTGAGGCTCTGCAAGGGGAACCCAAGGGTGAGCAGGAGGACCTCCAAGTCACATCTGCCCACATTCTGCATGCAAACTGCTGTGTGGAGGAGAAAACCAGAGGGGCCTTGCCACAGCAGATCCCATCTGAGGGAAGGTGTTCTCTATTCCTGCACACGGGTGCCCCGTGCAACATGGAGCACATGAATGCACTTTGACACCAGATTCTCAGCCCTGCTCGAGCGCTCTGGCACAGCAGGAGCAGCCATTCCCTAATAACACACGGGTTTGCAACTCTTGTGCAAAGCAGCACAAATTGTCTCTCTCCTCCTGCAGACCATGGTGTCCAAATCAGTCCCTGCCCTGCTGGTGCTGCTCCTCTTCCGCTTCCCTCGGCCCGTGGTGATCAGTTTGGATGAGGATGCAGAGCTGGGCAAAGAGGGCCTGGAGCAGGCTACCCCAGAGGCACCCGAGCCTGCCTGGGGACCCCTGCTCTGGGCAGCCGTGCAGCAGGGGCCCTACTGGGCTGCTGCTGAGCTGCTCTTCCTGCCTTTCTTCCTCTGCCTCAGGCCCAGAAGGGCGGCCATGAAGCGGAGAGAAGAGGCCCGGAGAGCTGAAGAAGAGGCCAGAAGGCACAGGATGGAAATGGAGCAGAGAAGGCTTCGCTTCAAGAGCACATGCAAAGACTTGAAGGAGATGTGAAGGACCATGAAGATGATCAAGAAGAAAATGGCCAGGCTGATTTGAATGAACAGCAAGGTGAGCTGGTTCCTGCTGTGCAGCTGAACTCATTGTGTTCAATCAGATTTCCTCTGCACAGATGTCATTGTAGACGGATGAGAAATTGGCCCCTTAATTGGAATGCAGTGGTGCATAGAGCTGTAGTCTAATGTTTTAATGTAGCTGACCTGTGCCCTGATAGCAAGGGGTGTTTAACAAATCTGGTATTGCCAGAAGGCTTTTGTGACTCTCAGACTGTGCTCTGCACATGGAGCAGCAGAAGAATTAAGGCCAAATCCTCCCTCAGGATCTGGAGGATATCACACGTGGGTAAGGAGCTTTTGTAAGGGAGAATTGACTGTTCTTCTCTTCCACCAGGTGACCCTGTGCTCCAAGACGGTGATGGAGTTCTACCAGAGAATGCTGGTGCACCTGGAGGGTGTTGGCAAGGGAGGGGCAACCCTGATCATCACAGCCAGGTCCCAGCCCTTGCCTGGCTCCCCCAGGCACTGCCTTGCCCAGGCTTTGCTGGCTGCAGTGCCAAGGAGAAGTGCTGCTGGATGCCCTCATGTTGTGCCAGCTGGACATGGGAACAGCAGTGCTTGGGCAGCAGCCTGTGGTGAAAAGCACCCCTGCTCACAGCCCAGCACAGGCCTGGGCCCTCTTCTAAAGGCACCAGGAATGATATCATTGATTGGCCTGGGCTTTGGTGCGTGAGGGGGAACAAATTTCCCGAGGGCCTCCTCTCCTTCTTCCTGCAAGAGGTGGAGTTGTGCTGGTGGTGAGCACCGTGCACGGGTTTGGGCCACACCAAGCAGCTGCTGAGAGTCAGGGTCTGGCTCTGTCCATGAGGGCCCATGGCAGGGGGGAAGTGGCTCCCAGCAAGAGTGGGGAGGGCAAGGTCTGATGAGGGGAAAGCAGCCCTTGGTGGGGCAGGTCAGCTCCAGTTTTTCTCCTTCCCTCTGCTTCCCAATTTGAGCTTTAATGTTGTCAGAGCTGAGCCCAAAAGTCGTTGTTGCTGCAGCAGAATTCCATGCTGCTGTGCTGCTGTGGGTGTCAGTGTGATGCCCAGAGGGATGCAGCTCCCTGGGGCTGTTCCCTGTCCCAGGCAGAGCCATGCAGGCAGTGCCTGGGCTGCCATTCTGTAAAGCAGGTGGAGCTGGGGCCAGGCAGGGCCTGGAGCTGTGCAGTGCAGGAGCCAGGGAGCTGCAGGGCCTGGCAGGGGCTGATCAGCCCCTCTGTGGGGCAGCTGCTGTCTCGTGCCCTCCAGGGCTGGGGCAAAGAGCTGAGTTCTCAGGCAGGGCAGCAGCACCATGGCAGAGAAGGGAGTCATTTGTACTGAGACACTGGGGTTGTGTGTTCCTTGGGCCTTGGGGAGCCCTGATCCTTGTTGGGAAGGCTCCCCCAGAGCTCGTGGCTCACTGGGACTGTTCCAGGAGTCCTTGCAAGCCTTCTGGGGTACAGGAGGGGCTGAGGCAGCTGTGGGGCAAAGGGCTCTGCCTGGGGCACTGGGCAGCCTCTGGGTGCTGCCTCTCAGGGTTTGGGCCTCCTTGACAAGACGTGTTGGAGTGGGCAGAGGTAGAAGGCAATTTATCCCTGTAGGGTTGTTCAATGTGCATTGGACAGTGACCAATGTGTTCTGCTCCATTGCACAATCTCTGGGGGGAAACGTTCTCCATTCTCTCAGGATCTCTGATTGCCCTGGGGTCATCTCTCTGCCCAGATGTCTCGTTCCTGAGCTCCAAGTGTCCCCCCAAGTGCTGCTGTACCATGAGTGCCACCTGAAGGTGCCCTAGGAGAGGAAGATCCTCATGAGGAATCCCAGCCACCTTCCTGGCTGCTACGGGCTCATTCCCCAGGTTTGGCATCACATCCACCTCCTCCTGTCAAATATTACTGAGGAGATTACTAAGGGAAAAAAGGGTTTGGATAAGACCTTGCTGGTTTCTATTCAGCCTTAAAGATCTGCTGAGAACAGGATCCTACCCGAATGTAAACTTTAGGAGGCAGTTGAAGCTCCTGAGGAAACAGTTGATGTTCTGGTCTTCAGGGGCTTTTCTTGTGGGAGATCTGAGAGGGTTGTGAAAAGCTGCTGCATCCACAGACACCAGTGCCTGTGCTGGCAGCCTCCTTGCAGGATCCCCTGGGAGTGCTGAGCCTACAATTCTTGCATCTTGTTTGTGCCTTTTACCTTTGTCCTGGGCAGTTGTAAACGTGTGTGTAAGTTGCTGTTGCGGTGCATGTTGAGGAGTCTAAAGTTTCTCCAGAGGTGCCTCTGAAGCTGCATTTCATTCTGTCCCTGCCAGAAACGCAAGGAGGACTCTGCTGTGCTCGACCCCAGCCCCAAGCCCTGTGGGATTGTGCAGCCCCAGAGCTCAGCAGAGATCCCAGCTGTGGTGGCAGTGCAGGCCCTGGGCACTCACGGCCCCAGCGCTGTCACCGGCGTGTTCGGGAATGAGCTGGGTCCCGAGCGGGTGGCTCGGGGATCCAATACGGGGACGCGTCGCTCCGGCAGCCCCGGCAGCCCCGGAGGGCTCCGGCCCCCGCCCGGCAGAGCTGCGGCTGCTGAGACCCAAAATATCCCCAAAAAACAGGTGAGACACCCCAAAAATATCCCAAAAAATCCAGGGGAGACCCCTCAAAATCCCAAAAAATCCCAGTCAGACCCCCCTGAAAAATCTCAAACAATCTGGGTGAGATTCCCCCAAAAAATGCCAAAAAATCCGGGTGAGATCCTCCCCAAAAAATCTCCTAAAAACCAAGTGAGATCCTCCCAAAAAGAATCCCCAAAAAACCCCAAAGTCCAGGTGAGACAACTCCCCAAAAAAATTTTTAAAAATTCAGGTGAGAGCCCCCCCCCCCCGAAAATCTCAGGGAGACCCCCCCCAAAAATCCCAGAAAAAAAGTGAGACCCCCAAAAAAATCCAGGTGAGACCCCAAAAAAAATTCCCCAGAAATCTAGATGATATCCCACAAAAATGCCAAAAAAACAGGTGAGATTCCCCCCCCCCAAAAAAACCCAAATAAATCCCAAACCCACTGCAAAAAAAAACAGGAGAAACCCCCAAAAATAAAACAAAAAACAGGTGAGATCGCCCCTCAAAAATCCCAAAAAATCCCACTCAGACCCCCCTGGATTTTTTGTGTGCAGCTGCTCCTGGCAGGGTGCACAGGGACAGGGATTCTGCCGGGGAAAACAGGCCCAGGCTGCTGGGGAGAAGGACAGGAGGGATGGGAGGCACAAACAGCTCCTGCTGGTGCAGGTGTCCCTCCCTCCCACTGCAGGTCCCTGTTCATGGTTATCTTATTTTCCAGAGATGAGCTTTACCCTCCTAAAGTCAAACCCCACCCACCAAAGGGGAAGAGAAGCAGTTTGGGTTCCTTGGCATCTCAATGGAGGCATTTCAAGGTCAGAAATGTGGAGGAGCCAGTCGCAGCCCTGAAAGAAGTGCAGGATTTTCCCCACTCTTCAGGAGCAGAGGTGGATTTTCTTGTCCATGCCGTGCTTGTGCTGCCTCCCCAGCCTGCCAGCACCAAGTCCTGCTCATGCTGAGCTCCCTTTTTGCTGCCCTGCTGGGCTGTGCCCTGACAGTGGGCTGGGCAGCAGGGCCAGTGGCTGGACATGGGCTGAGGGGGAGGGAGAAACAGGAGAGTTTTCCTTGGAGAAGCTGACTCAGATCCTACAGGCCTGTGCTGAGTGTGGGATTTTGTGCCTTGTTTCCTTCCCAGTGTAAGATGAGGCTTTTCCCTGCATCATCCTGGTCAGATCTCCAGCTTCCCTCCCAGAGCCGGCTGGGATGATCCTGATCTCCATGGAGCCTCTTCCCAAGGCAGCCAGACTCCCTGTTTGCAGGGCTCTGCTTTCCCCCAGAGCTGCTGCTGCCCTGCTGGCCCTGGAGCTGTCTGACAAAGGGAGACTTTGCAAAGTGGCTGTCTCTGCCTCCCAGCACAGAAAATGGCTTGTTTTCCAGGTGCCAGCACCAACTCCTGAGCACCCTCACCTGCCACGAGGCTCGGAGGGGTTCAGGTGCTCCCTGGACGTGGCGCACGCTCCCCTGGGAGCGGAGAAGGCAGGAGGGAATCTGTCTCCCTGCCCATTGTCAGCGTGGCCAGCAGGGCTGGAGCTGCCAGTGCCGCTGGGGGCCCTCAGCACTGGCCACAGAGGGGCCTCCCATCCCTGCAGGCCCATCACAAAGGGCTGCTGGAGCAGCTGCTTGTTGGAGAGGCCGTGCAGGACACGTTGCAGGGCTGCCCAAGGACGCTGGGCAGCACCTGTGCAGGGCACTGCTCCCCCTGGAACTCCTCAGGTGCTCCACAGGAAATTTTGGCAGGAGCTTTTGCTGCAGCACCTTGAGAGAGCAGCATTTAAATCAGAGAGAGAGGGCAAGAGCCTCAGGAGTCAGATGAGCTGGGCTGGACTCCTTCCCTCAGCTCCAGGAGCTCTCACTCTGAGTCTCCTCCTTTTCTAAAAGCAGGAAGCTTTTTTACTTTTTAAAGGCAAATTGTGCATCAGAGAGAATTTCTACTGCCAGGAGACATCCCAGTTCCCTTTCATGTCATGTACTAATTAATGCATTGGCCAGTGAGTGTGGGAGAAGATTTTGCCCATGGTCCCTGCCCTGGTCAGTGGCATGGATGCAGGATGAGATGAGGGTGATTCTGGCAGTGTTTGGGGAATAGGCCCCTCTGGCTACAGCTGCCCTTTGCTCCAAG
Organism: Agelaius tricolor; assembly: GCF_023055355.1. Classification (NCBI taxonomy): domain Eukaryota; kingdom Metazoa; phylum Chordata; class Aves; order Passeriformes; family Icteridae; genus Agelaius; species Agelaius tricolor. The sequence continues at coordinate 214,286 of NW_027269302.1, forward strand.
ATGCTCTTCTGCATCCATTCCCATGCTCAGCACCTCAATCTCTCCTGTCTTCCCCCCAGGCTTTCAGTATCCTGCCCCTGCCAGGTGTGCTGCAGCCAGGAGAGAGCCAGCAGGTCTCCTCCACCTTCTCTGGCCACCTCAGCAGCACCTGCAGTGTCCCGGAGCTGTGCCACGTGGAGGGAGGCCCCAGCTACGAGGGGCTGGTGCCCGGGGAGGCCTCACGTGTCAGCTCCTCCCTGAGCCCCCCGAGATCAACTGTGGCTCCCAGGCCCCTCTCAGGGACAGGTGAGTCAGCCTTCCATGGGCTCCTGCTCTGCCATGGGTTATTGTCCCTGCAGGGCTCCCCTGCTCCAAGGACTCTGAGCTCAGAGGTGCCGCACAGCAAAGGCAGCAGCAACACAGGCATGGCCACTCTGAGCTCCCTGGCTGCCAAGAGAGGAAGGACCTTCTCCTGTTGAGACACAACATCTTCTTCTCTATCTGAGTGCTGAGCCCTCCTGGCTCAGCTGCTGCCTGCAGGGAGCTGGGCTCTGGGCTTGCCTTGGCACTGCCTCTAGAGGGGTCTGCAAGTCCATGGTGTTGAGTGGCATCTTCTCCATCATCTCCCTTCTTCACCAAAGCACTGGGATTGTGCTATGGGCAGGCATGGGGCACAGAGCAAACCTTGCTTTGGGCCCTGCTCCTGCCCCAGATGAAGCCCTTGCACTGCTGATGTGCCAGGGCTCTCCTTATGCTGGGACAGCAGCCAGAAAAGCTCCTGTCCTTTAGGCTCCCCTGCAGCTGCAGCCGTGGGCAAGCACAGGAGAAGCTCAGCTCCAGCAAGGCAGCCCAGCTCAGGACACACAGGCCCAGGCTGGAGCTGGGAGTGGAGGTGCTCCAAGCCAGCCTGTGCATCAGGACTTCTTCAGGCCAGGCTGGAGTTGGTTTCATGGGGAGGAGAGGGACGAGGCTGCTTCCAATGGTTTCCGTGGCAGCCAGCACTGGTTTGCTTGGTCCCAGCTGGGCTCCAGCAGGAAATCTGCCTGACAAGAGCCTGCCTTGCAGGAGAGGAGTTCCTGCAGCCTCTGCTTTCTGACTGACAGCATTGCTCTCATGAAGGAGCAGGCTATGGGTCGTTAAAGCCCAAGATCACGGGCAGAGACTCTCTAACTAATTAGAGTTAGACAGTGGTGTGTTTATTAACACCGGCGGGCAGCACCAGAGCCGTCCCTAAAAGGCGCGACCGCGCTGCCCAAGGTTCTTTGCCCTCTCTTTATTGCCCAAGATCTTACATACAATACATCTGCACAAGCCCAGCACCTCCCATCCCCGCTCTGTATTCAAATGAGCTCATTGGTCCTTCACACCTGTGCAATTCTTCCCTTGAATTGGGTCCGTGGTCTCAAATTGGGTCCGTGGTCTTAAGGGATGAAGTCAGGAATGTCTTCATCAGGTCTCTGTGACCCTCTGGCACCATCCAAGGTCCCCTGCTTAGTGACTGATTGACATCAAGCCCAGGTGCTAAACCATTGTTCTCCTGGTTTCAAGATGTTCTTATAACAGTTCACTGACTCCACTTCCTCTAGAAAGGAGCTCCTAATGGTAAACAATAGAACAATCAGCTCCAGCTTAAGCATCTCACAATCATTAACCTATGGTCTGCCTGTCTAACTTACATCCTGATCAATGGGAATTGCTTCTAAGCCTCAGCTGAAATCTGAACTCTTGAAAATCATGCTTCAGCCATGCCCAGGGGGAAGGGGGCTGAATGAGCTGAGTAAGAACTGTAGGGGAGATGAGCAGATGTCAGCAATCTGTGCTCTGCTCTAAACTGGGAAGCCAAGAGACAAAGGGCGTTTTCAGGCAGCAGCACAGAGAGCTGCTGGATCAGCCTTGGGCAGGGCCTGGAGGGGTCTGGCTGTGCCTTCAGAGGGAGCTGGCACAGTCAAGAGCCTCTGATGGCAAAGCTGAGGTTTGGCTGGGCCTGGAGGTCCCCTTCCACCAATGGCCTCCCTTGGGATGTTCCCAAGCCCTGTGGCTTGAGGAGAATTCACGGGAATGGCCTCGGGGTCAAGGAATGAAGTGCAGGGCCAGCCAGGACTGGGGAGCCCAAGTTTCTGGTGGGGACTCTCAGCCATGGCTTCTGTTTTGTCTGCACAAGGGAGCTGAAGCAGCCGGCTCAAAAGCTTGAGGAGGAGGCAAAAGCCTTAGAGGAGGGAGAGAGGGGGAAGGAGGAAGAGAGGCAGAAGAAGGAAAAGAAGGGTGTCTCTGTGGGGAAGCAACCCCCCAAACCAGAGAAGGGGAAAAGCAAACAACCACAGAAGAAGGAAGCCAAGGCCCCAGAGAAGAAGGAAAAGAAAGCCCCAGAGAAGAAGGAAGCCAAGGCCCCAGAGAAGAAGGAAACCAAAATCCCAGAGAAGAAGAAAACAAAGCCTCAAAGAAGGGGGAACCCAAAGCCCCAAAGAAGGGGGGAACTCAAATCCCAGAGGACACAGATGAGATGGAGAAGAACTCTTTACTCTTTATTCACACAACTCATTTTACACAGTTTGACAGACCCCGTGTGCAGCTTTAGTTAGTTCATAGATTTCTTAGCAGTTATTCTATTACTGGTTAATAAAATAGATTTTACTTGTGCATCAAATCTCTCTGTTGTATTGTTTACCTGTTCTCTGCACTGATTCTCACGGACAAATCCCTTGTTGTTGCAGGTGCATTTGTTTTTCACCCTCAGAACAGATTGTTCACAAAGTCTCATTCTCACAAGAGCTTCCCATGGGAACTTGTAACTGCTTAGCTGCACTCAGAAGAGATGGCAGGCCAGCTGTTAATGTGGCAGAACAAGGCCTGATTTCATAAGGCCTTTCTTTTATCATTATCCTACCTGCCTGTGACATCTCCCCCTTCTCGTTCATTTAAAAAAGGCTCCTATGTTCTGATGCTGAAACAGCTCACTCTTGTCAGGGCATTATCTCATCAAGGTTATCACTGGTTATCTGTTAGATATGGGATAAGAGAGATAAAAGACCAATTACAATCAACAAAACTTACCAAATTCCATCAAGTCATTGACGCAGGGTTTTGCAGCAGGAGAAGACAAAAGAATAATGTCCAATGTCTCTTGGGGAAATGGAAAGAAATGACCATTGTTTCCAATGAGTTGAGAAGTGTGAGAAAGTCTTTGAGCTGGAAATGTTGATCTTTGACACCACTGAATGTCCCCTGGCAGCTGGAACAGGGAATAACTGGAGAAGGTTTGTAGGAGCTCTGTACCATGAGGATGCCAGGAGGCTTTGCTGGCAAATTGCCTCTGTCAGTGCCCAGACACAGCCGTGTCTGGCCAGGCCTCCTCCTGCTCCTGCTCTGGCCACAAAGGCTGCAAGGGGATGAGGTTATTTCTCTCTGCACTGGGCCTCATTTCTTCAGAGCTGATCAGTATCTGATGGAATGAACAGGTGACTGCTTTGAGCTGCTGATGATGAAACACAGGCACATCTTCTCCTGAAGGGAATGAATCAATCAGGCTGCACTGTGGTACACTCCATTGGGATTTAGATGGGATGATCTTGTTTCCAAATTCCTCATGTAAATATTGCATTGTTCAAAATGATTCCTTGTCCAAATTTCTCATGTACATGTTGCATTATTTGAACGTTCTTAAGGCGTTCATTCCTCTTCTTTTTTTGTTTTTTAGGAATGAGATGCATGTCTTTTGTTATGAGCATGAAGCAACATCACAGTAAAATAATACATGCAGTGGACAAGAAACTTACAGCAATTAGGAATAATTTGGATACAACAATCAGGAACATTTCAAATAGCAGACAAAGCTAACAACGTAGGTGGAATGAGGTAAATAGCAATCTCTGCAATAATGTACCATCATCCCAGAGTCTGCAAACAGCTGACAAACCTCGATTCAGGGGGGACCTGGATCATTATTTCCAGATAATAATTCCCAAGCTGCCTTTAAAAAGAGTTCAACTGTCATGTCTAGAGGGTCAGATGGCCAAGTCAAAGCAACTCAAATCCAGTTTTGATGCAGAAAACATCTGGGTCTGTTGGCAAATTCCCGTCCAGGCAGAGCCAAGGCCTGGCCCCCACCCAAGCTCTAAGTGGGAGAGAATTCCCTGAACGTCATTGAAAACAAGGCTCTTGAGAACAGCGCTGAGGAGTAAAGGTCTGGGGGTGACAGACTAATGAACCATGCAAGAGCTGTCTCCTCCAAAATCCCCTCAGCACAGAGATGCTTTAAACCCAGCAAACTGTTGGAGTGGTTCTGTAATAATCATTGGGGCTGCATCTGATTGCTGAGAGTAGATGTCACAATGCCATCAGTTTAGAGGAGGCTTCCCACCAAGCTGAGATATCATTTCTTGGAACTGTGAAAAAGACTTAAAACTGATGAGACAGCCCTGGGTCAAAGCATGGAGGATTTTGGTGGGATTTTGGGCAGATGGTTTGGTGTGTATCCAGAGTGACTTTGGGCAGATTTGGGGCCTGCTTGGGGCAGGTTTGGGGCAGATTTGTTGCTGCTGTTGGGGTTTTTCTCCCGTTTCCCCAGCTGTGGGCAGAGCCCCGAAGCACATCCTGTTCCTGCCCCGCTCCCTGAGGAGCCCAAGGAGCTGCTGCTCCCCATGCTCTGCACCCAGGGAGATCTGGGGCAATCCCGGCATCCCGGGCATCCCGGGCATTCCGGGCCCTTTGGGCATTGGGGGATTCTGGGGCTTGGGGGGCGAGAGGGGTGAGGGGGGCTTGGGGCTGGATTGTCTGGGGAAAGGATCGGGATTTTGGGGGAATGTCTGGAGTTTTGGGAAAGACCAGGGTTTGGGGGGGAGGAAATTCTGGATATTTTAGGGAGGAATTTCTGAATTTTTTGCGGAGGTCTTCTGGATTTTTTGGGGAGGGGTTTCTGGATTTTTGGGAATGTTTCTGCATGGAGAATGGGGTTGGTTTTATATAGTTTGGGGAGGAATGTTTCTGGATTTTCTGGGGCAAGTTCCTCATGTTTTGGGAATGTTCCAGGATTTTTGGAGGAACATTTCTGGATTTCTTTGGGAATGTTTCTGGATTTTTGGGGGAATGTTTCAGGTGTTCTTTTGAGAACATTTCTGGATTTTTTGGGGAACATTTCTCCATTTGGGGGGGAACATTTCTGGATTTTTGGGGGGGAACATACCTGCGTTTCTGGGGAACATTCCCGGGTTTCTGGGGAACATTCCCGGGTGTCTGGGGAACATTCCCGGGTTTCTGGGGAACATTCCCGGGTGTCTGGGGAACATTCCCGGGTGTCTGGGGAACACTCCCGGGTGTCTGGGGAACATTCCCAGGTTTCTGGGGAACATTCCCGGGTTTCTGGGGAAGATTCCCGGGTGTCTGGGGAACATTCCCGGGTGTCTGGGGAACACCCCCGGGTGTCTGGGGCTCTCCTGGCCCCGTTCCCAGCCCAGGTTCCCGGGGTTCAGGAGCTGCCCTGGTGCCCGGGCCCAGCGACATCGCCTGGGTGCAGTTGGAGCCCGAGGTGCAGGCGGGTGCCGCCCGCGAGGCCCTGCAGGGCTTCAGCATCACCCAGAGCAGCGCCAGGAAGATCTCCTGCGCCAAAAAGGGACCCAGTTTCCCACCCAAATCCCCTCTCTCCATCCCAAATCCTTCTTTGTGCATTCCAAATCCTTCTTCTTTCACCCCAAATCCCCTTTCCCAGCCCCAGGGATTTTGGGGCTCCTGAGGGGTTATTGGGGTTTTTCCCAGCATTGTACCCAGGGTCTCTCTGCAGACATTGCACCTGGAACTGCCCCAAATAAACCCCAAATAACCCCAAATTTTGGGACTGGGGGTGGGGGGGGGTGTGATAATAAAATTCGAGGTTTAGGGATGTTTGACCCCAAACTTTGGGAATTGGGGGGTTTGATCCTAAACTTTGGGGGTTGGGTGGGGTTGATCCAAAAATTTGGGGTTTAGGGGATTTTGACACCTCAGGGTTTGGGGATTTTTGACCCCAGACTTTGGGAATTGGGGATGTTTGACACCCCTGGGTTTCGGATTTGGGGGTTTTTGTTCCCAGGATTTGGGGTTTGGGAGTTTTTTTCCCCAGGATTTGGGGATCAGGGGGTTTGACCCCCAAACTTTGGGATCAAGGCGGTTGGACACCCCAGATGTTTCAAACCCCAGGATTTGGGGTCTGGGGGTTTTGATCACAAAGTTTGGGAATTGGGGGGATTGAGCCCAGGATTTGGGGGGATTTAACCCCAAAGTTGGGGGAGCAGGGGGATTTGACACCCCAGAGTTTGGGATCGGGGGGCCTTTGACCCCAAAGTTTGGGGATTGGGGGCTTTGACCCAAAACTTTGGGGATGAGGAGGGTTGGACACCCCAGATGTTTCAAACCCCAGGAGTTGGGGATTGGGGCTTTAGACCCCAATCTTTGGGGGTTGGGGGTGTTTGACACCTCAGGATTTGGGATTTGGGGGGGTTTGACCCCAGACTTTGGGAACGGGGGGTGTTGGACACCCCAAATGTTTCAAACCCCAGCATTTGGGGTCAGGGGGATTTAACCCCAACATTTGCAAATTGCAGAGTGTTTGACACCCCAGGATCTGGGATTTGGGGGGTTTAAGGCCTAAAATTTGGGGTTCGGGCTGAGGGGCAGGGGGGAAGTTGAGATCCCAGAGTTTGGGTCTGGGGGTGTTTGGCCCCCCCCAGTGTTTGAACCCCAGGATTTGGGGTCCGGGGGAGTTGACCCCAGGATTTGGGGTGTTTGACCCCAATGTTTGACCACACCTCGGGTTTGGGGTCGGGGTTGAGATCAGGGACATTCCCTGGAGCCAGCGGCGGGATCGGGATCGGGAACGGGACCGGGAAGCGGAACAGGAACGGGGAGGGTCCCTGAGCCAAAGCCGGACCCCAACCCCAGGGAGAGGCCCCGCCGCAGTCCCGGAATGGCCCCATCCCCACAATCCCGGAGCCCTCCCCAGGCCCAGCCCCTCCCCAGCCGCTGAACGGAGCCTCCCTCAATCCCAGCCCGCCCCGATCCGGGCTGGAGCCATCCCCAGAGCCTCCCCCATTCCCGGCCCGGACCCTTCCATCCCTTTTTGGGGCGGCTCCTGCCGCTCCCCGCCCATTTCTGGGGGTTCCAAAGGGCCCCGCGGACCCTCCCCATTTTGGGGGTGTTGGGGTGGCCCCAGGGCCGCCCCGAGGGCCGAGGGGGGATCGAAAGCCCCAAACCCGAGTGGCTCCTGGGGGTGCCCAGTTCCTCCCGTCCCCAGCCCGAAACAGACCCTGGCCAATCAGAGCGCGGGGCGCTGATGACGATCCTGCTGCCGGGCAGAAACTCGGCGCACTGGCCCCGCCCGGCGATTTCCAGCGAATCAGCGGCCGGCTCGGCTGTGACTCATCGGGTGCCGGGCAGAACCCAGGGCCTCTCCCAGCGCTGGCCAATCAGAGACTGCGCGGGGCCATTCCCAGCCAATCAGAGCGTTCGTCGCTGATGGCTCTCAGTGTCCAGGAGCGGAATTTGGGGCGGGGGGCGGTGACCCCGGCGATGGGGATGGGGCGTGCGGGGGCAGCTGGGGCCGCACTGGTGGCACTGGGGGCGCTGGGAGCCCCCCGGCCGCGGGGGGAGCGGGGGGCGCGGGGAGAAGGGGGCGGGGGTCCCCAAATTGAACCAAAGGGGGGTCGGGACCCCCAAAGGGAGCAGGAGGGGCCTGGAACCCCCAAAACCAAGCACGGGGGAGGGGATTGGGGACTGGGGGAACGATGGGGATGGGGCGGGAGAGCGGGGGGAAGAGGGGGATGGGACCCCCAAATTGAGGTGGGAGGGAGCTGTGGACTGGGGGAAAAGCCCATTAAGATCCCATTAAAACCCCATAAAAATCCCATTAAATTCTATAAAAATCCTACTAAATTCCTATTAAAATCCATTAAAATCGCATCCATCCCATAAAATGATCCCAAACTCACACAGAATTGGCCCTGAATTACCCCGGACACACACAGCCCTAAAAACCCAACAATGTGAAAAGTTACCCGAAATTATCCCAAATTTACCCTGAATAACCCCCCAAAAAACCCCAAATAACCCCAAAGGCACACAAAGAACCCAAATCCCCCAAATGACTCCAAATGCCCCAAATGATCCCAATCCCATAAATGACCCCAAATCCCATAAATGACCCCAAATCCCATAAATGGGACTGGGAGAGGGGAGGAGAGGGCAGGGAAAGGGGGAGTGGGGCAAACTGGGCGAGGAAATCAAACTCTGCAGTCAGACAGAGCAGGGATTTGTGTATCCAGCGCTGGGAGTGAGGGGGATCTCTCTGGCAAAAACCCACTCGGTCTCCTTTGGCCTTCAGCTCCATTTTAAAAGTCACAATTACAACACTTCATTAGCATACTCACATTTGCATAAAGCTGTGTCCCGGTTTTACAGCCGTGTGTGGCTTCAGCGCCTGCGTCCGTTCCTCCTGTGGCGGCCCTCAGTCTTCTGGTGCTCTTTTGATGAAGGCTTCTGTCGTCCTCCTCACGCTGGAACTTTTTACCTGGACCATCAGCCCATGCCTGGTGCTCCTTGTTCTTCAGTCTAACCTGGTCTGAGCTGATTTTGCCCTTTGCAAGCTCTGTTCAAACTTGCTCTCTCGCTCTCGGTGCGTTTGTTGTGTCGCTGGCTCTGCTCTCTCTCTTGCTCTGCTGCCTCGCTGGCTTTGCCTGCATGTGAAAAATGCATGTATTTTATGATTGGCTTTTCGCAAATATTAAAATGAATATTATATGTCTGGTGTTAGAAAGTAATGCTGTATTAATTCTCTTAAGTACTGTGTTAAATATAGTTTTAGGTTATAAAAATTGTTAAAATAGAAACGATGCTATGTAGGATTCTTGTTTTAAAGAAAGGACTTGCAGTGAGATAGCAGCCACAGGACACCTAAATCTTTCAGAGAAAAAGAATTTCTTGCCCTCTTATCAGAAGAAATTAATTTCTTCCCGCCTCGAAGGCGCTGTTAGGATTCGGAGGAAGAAGGTGGCACTGCCCAGAGAGAATCCTGTGTTTGAATGGAATTTATGCATCATGGATGAAGTGTATGAATATGCAACAGGCTGTTGTTTTTAAGGGTTAATCCTTTGTTAACGGGTGTCCTTTTTCGGACTCGTGCTGCCCAGAAAAAGGTACCTGGACCTCCATAACCCTTTCTCTCTATTGTCTCATATTGTCCTAATTCAAATTGTCCAAATTATTATTTCTCTAATTGCATTGCAATTTTTATAACCATTTTATTACTAATGAACTTTAAAAATTTCAAAATCAAGTGATTGGCGTGTTTCACCCTGCACATCTCGCTCCAGGGCTGCTTGTGCTGAACCTTTCCTTGCACAGCCCTGAGGATTCCCCCAGCCCGGGCTCCCAGCAGCTCCAGGCCCGGCCAGGAGGAGCAGTAGGGCCAGGGCTGGCAGGGCGTCCCCCCAGATGTGGCCCCCGCTGGTGGCACAGCCAGACCCTTGGGAGGCTGCCTCAGGCTTTATTGTCCACCAGCATCCCAGGAGGGAGCAGAAAATCCTCCTGCAGACGCTGATGCCGGAGGCTCCCAGCGCTTCCTGGTCTCCGAGAGCTTCTGCCAAGCCCCAGTGAAACCTCGGTGCCACATTGTTCCACAGCCTCACAACGCTTTCCTGGCTCCTGTGAGGTCCCTCTGGGTTCCGCTGCAGCCTTGGCTCCATCAGGGTCTCCTGGTCTCCATCAGGGTCTCCTGGTTCCATCAGGCTGTCCTGGCTCCATCAGGGTCTCCTGGCTCCATCAGGGTCTCCTGGCTCCATCAGGGTCTCCTGGGTCCCATCAGGGTCTCCTGGCCTCCATCAGGGTCTCCTGGCTCCATCAGGGTCTCCTGGCTCCATCAGGCTCTCCTGGCTTCCATGATGCTCCACTCTGTCCCAAGGGGCATCCGTGGCTCAGCTTTGGAGCCCTGCAAGATCCAAAGGTTCCCCCAAAAAACACCAGCCCAGGGACCCCCAGGATATTTGGGCTGAGCTCTCGCTGCCCAGGCACCTGCATGGAACCCAAGTGACCGCTGGGACTCCATGGAATGTCCTGGAACAAACTGTCCCTGGTCAGACAGGGGTGCCATGGAACACAGGTGCCACTGGGACACGGACACTGCCCATGGAACCGAGTGTCCATGGGGACAGAGCCGGGCCTGATGGAACACTGGAGAACATTGTCACCCCATGGAATCCATGGAACCAGGTGTCCATGGTGACACTGGAGAACATTGTCACCCCATGGAATCCATGGAACCAGGTGTCCATGGTGACACTGGAGAACATTGTCACCCCATGGAATCCCATGGAACCAGGTGTCCATGGTGACACTGGAGAACATTGTCACCCCATGGAATCCCATGGAACCAGGTGTCCATGGTGGCACTGGAGAACATTGTCACCCCATGGAATCCATGGAACCAGGTGTCCATGGTGACACTGGAGAACATTGTCACCCCATGGAATCCCATGGAACCAGGTGTCCATGGTGACACTGGAGAACATTGTCACCCCATGGAATCCCATGGAACCAGGTGTCCATGGTGACAGAGCCAGGCCCAATGGAACCTACTGGAACACAGGAGAACATTGTTACCTGTTGGAACCCGGGCTGCTGAGAATTTTGGACTTTCTGAGCTGACACACACTGACCCCCAAGAGAACACTGCATTTGACCTGAGGCTGTGGAGAAGGCTTCCAAAATGGAATGATGGAACTGGGATTATGGGTGTGGAGTTTGAATAGAAGGGTGTAATATCACATGGTGGACAACTTGGAGTTGAAGGTTTTAGAATATAGTAATATATATAAAGCAAGATGGAGGTTTTAGGGTGGAGGCTGATTCTTCTTCTTCTTCTTCTTCTTCTTCTCCTTCTTCTTCTCCTCCTCCTTCTCCTCCTCCTCGTCCCTTATGTTGGGCACGGGTGATTGGTTATTGGGTTAAAAGTAAAAACAATTTAGGTGTCATTTCTTAATTGGACAGTTTATCCTCAAAAGACCTTGCAGAGAGAGAGACGGGGCTCCATTTTTACCTTGTTAGCAAAGTGCTGCAGAACTCACAGCTTGTGAGACTGTTCTAGAGACAAGAGCTAATGAACACCTGAGTCCAAACAAGAAATGCTGTCTTGGGACTTCATCCCAACCTTGGCAGAAAAGAAGCAAAAGAATTGACTGTTACCCCACGGAATCTCATGGAACCAGGTGTCCACTGTTTGACGGTGCAGCCTCAGAGAGTGGTGAGACCCTTGTGGCACCATGGAATATCCTGAAACCACAGCTCCCTTGTGACAAACCTGGGCTTTATGAAACCAAGGACACCACTGGGATGCAATGGAATCTCAGGGGACCAAGGGTCAGCTGTCAACACATCAGCTTCTCAGGAAACCAAGGCAAACACTGTGACACAGAGAGGGGCCCTCATGGGACCCAGGAGACCATGGTGACACCGTGGTGGGATCTCATGGAACCAAGTGTGAATTGTTACAGGACCCAGGAGACCATGGTGACACCGTGGTGGGATCTCATGGAACCAAGTGTGAATTGTTACAGGACCCAGGAGACCATGGTGACACCGTGGTGGGATCTCATGGAACCAAGTGTGAATTGTTACAGCATCCAGGAGACCATGGTGACACCGTGGTGGGATCTCATGGAACCAAGAGCCCAGAGTTTCACGGCTCAGCCTCAAGGAGCGCTGGAGACCATGGTGTCCCAAAGGGAACACATGGAACAAAGGCTCCTTAGTGACACAGCAGGGCCTCATGGAATGCAAGAGATCATCCTGATGGAATGGGAACTCATGGATTCAAGGGTCCACTCTTTTGCTGTGTGGCCTCATGGAATGCTGGAGACCATTGTGGCACCATGGAAACGAATGGCACAAAGGCTCCACTGTGACCCAGCAGGGCCTCATGGAACCAAGGACACCGCTGTGATACAATGGAATCTCATGGAACCAAGGTCCAGTTGTGGCAAAGCTGGGCCTCATGGAACCAAGGACAGTGCCGTGATGCAATGGAATCTCTAGGATCCAAGGATCAATTGTCAACACATCAGGTTCTCATGAAACCAAGCAGAACATTGTGACACAGGGGAATCTCATGGGAGCAAGGCTCTGCTTTGATCAAGTGGGGCCTCATGGGACACAGGTGCCACTGGGACATTGTCAGGCCTGGTAGGAACAAGACACCACTGTGGCAGACCAAGGCCTCATGGGACCTAGGAGAGCCCTGGGACACAATGGAACCTGATGGAACCAAGGGCCCATTGTGACACGGCAGGGTCTCATGGAACCCCTGTGCCACTGAGACATTGCCAGGGCTGGTGCAAGCAAGGTTCCACTGTGACAAAGGCAGGCCTTGTGGCACCCAGGAGACCACTGTGGGACAATGGAATCTCATGGAAGCAAGGCCCCATTGTGACAAAGCGCGGCCTCATGGAAGCCCAGTGCCACTGGGACATCTCCAGCCTTGGAGGAAGCAAGTGTCCATTGTGACACAGCACAGCCTCAAATCACAGGAGAGCAGAGGGATGGAGCCATGGAATCTTGGGGAACCAAGTGTCAATTCTAAACACAGCGAGGACTCATGGAACCCAGGAGACCATTGGGATGCTGCACTTTGTCACAACAGGGCCGTGCTTCTATGAGGATCCATGGGCCCACAATGTTCTCCTGGGTCCCAGGAGGCCCCGCTGGGTCACAATGGCCCCTTGCTCCCACGAGCCACGGCACGGTCCCCGTTGCCCCTGGGTTCTGTGAGGCCCTGCTGCGTTCACAACTGACACTTGCTTCCATGGGATTCCATTGCGTCACAGTGGCCCCCATGTTTCCATGAGGTTCTGCTGTGTCACAGTGGACACTGGGTTCCACAAGAGCTGGCAATGTCCCAGGGGCACCTGTGTCCTGTGGGCCCCACTTTGCCAAAGCAGAGCCTTGGCTCCATGAGATTCCAGGCTGTCCCAATGCTCTGCTGAGTTCCACGAGGCTGTGCTGTGTCACAATGGACACTGAGTTCCACCTGCCCTGGCAATATCCAAGTGGCCCCTGGCTTCCATGAGGCCCCGTTGTGTTTGCAGGTGACACTTGGTTCCCCAAGATGTCATTGTCACGCCGCTCTCCTGGGTGCCCTGAGGCCTTGCTGTGTGTGAGAAATGACCGCTACTTTTAAAATTTTAGAGTTGATTCAACCTTGAAAAAAATGACAACAAAGGACTGAAACAGGAGAAATCACAGCACTGGGAGCCCTTCCCCACCCCGTGGCTATCAGCCACATGGCTCCTTCACAAATTGGCTGCTCCTCCTTTTAGACTTTGGTGTTGCATCAGGTAATCCTAGCCCCACCCAAAGTCTGTCAGGTAACTCTTTGTGGCCGTCCATTGGTGGAGAATGCTTTCTTGCACCCTGACTGGAGAGCAGGTGTTGCCATGCCTGCCTTCCAGTGACAAACCTGCCCTCCCCAAATGCCCCAACCACCAAGGCCATTACAAGGGGAGGGGAAAGAGGACTATGGGGGACAGATGACAATAAAATCACTACACATCTTAACACACACATAGGATCTATCTCCTCACTGTGAGACCCAACTATGACATTACTCATCTGTAACACTGTGCAATAATGGAGCCTTGTTCCAAGCAGACCTGGCAATGTCCCAGTGGCACCTGTGTCCCATGAGGCCCCACTTGGTCAAAGCAGAGCCTTGGCTTAACAACTGACCCTTGTTTCCTTGAGATTCCATTTGTAAAAAACACGTTCACTCTCCTGTGAAAATGTACAAAGTTTAACAAGGGACAATGGGAGAGCAGGACCATGGAGCAAAGGTTATTACGGCCGGGTGCATCTCGGCACTCAGCCAGGAGCACCCTGTTACCTTCGGGGATCCCCTGAAATACCTTTCCCCTTACATCAGCCTGGTGCATATTCATAGACCCTCATGCATACCCATAAACTACTTTACATATTTCAGGAATGATTTTACATGGCCCCTCCTTGGGTCTGCCTTTTCAGAGCATGTGTGTTTCTTGGCTGTGGTTTTGGCTCCTTCTCTTTATCACCTCCAGTTTTTGGGCCTTGGTGCACTCTGCCTTCAGACGGGGAGTGCTGATAGTTGGCAGATCTGTACAGGTGTCCTCATCCTGTGTGCATTGGATGTTATCCCATCCAAGCAGGCAGTTTAACACAAGCACACTTCTATCAGCTATTTCACTACTATGTCTAAGCTCAATTAACAACAGAAATAAAACCTATATCTTTAGAACAAAGTTACTTTGACACCACACATATAAAATCCATTTTAATATTTGCAAAAAGCCAATATTACGATGTTTATCTATAACAGGGTGAAGGAGCCCTGGCCCAGGCTCTGGCCCTGGGGCACACGGGGACGCTGCCGGGGGGTCCCTGTCCCCCTGTGCCACCCCCAGGGCCCCGGCCCCCGTCCCCGTGTCAGGCTCTGGGGTCGATCTCGTGGAACATCCTCTGGGGGAGGCTGTGGGGCCGGGGGCGGGGGGACCCGGGGGGACAGGGGACCCCGCTGTGCACGAGCAGGGTTGGACTGCTCTGGGGGGAACTGTGAGGGGGCCGGGGCAGAGTGACCTACCCAGTGACCTCACACAGCCCCCGGGATGTCACACTGCCCCTGTGATGTCACACAGACATGTGTGATGTCACACAATCTCTGTGATGTCACACAGCCCCAGTGATGTCACACTGCCCTCGTGATGTCACACTGCCCTCGTGATGTCACACTGCCCTCGTGATGTCACACAGCCATCTGTGATATCACACAACCCCTGTGACGTCACAAAGCCCCTGTGATGTCAGACAGCCCTCGTGATATCACACAGCCTCTGTGATGTCACATTGACCCCGTGATGTCACTCAGCCTCTGTGATGTAACAGAGCCCCTGTGATGTCACAACATTCCCATGATGTCACACAGCCCCTGGGATGTCACACAGTTTAGTAAACCCCATGGAATAACTTCCATTGCTTGATAATAAGGCCAGATAAGAGGCTTTATTAACACAGCGCCTGTGATGTGACACAACCTCCATATGATGTCATTCAGCCTTCTCTGTGACATCACACAGCTGCTCTGTGACTCTGGGTCACAACCCACATTGTGATGACCCAGAGCCACCTTCTCTGATGTCACAGCTAGCTCTGTGATGTCACAAGCCCCTCAGTGCTGTCACACAGCCCACTCTGTGCTGTCACACAGCCCCTTGCTGCCATCCCAGCTGCTCTGTGGCTCTGGGACACAGCCCCAGAGGTGCTGCTGTGACACAGCCCCCGCGGGGACATCCCACAGCCCCGGCCAGTGCTGAGCCCCTGGGAGCTCTGTCTGTGCCCTGCTCGTGTCCCTGAGGGGCCCTGGCAGTGCCCCAGCCCTGCTGGGCTGTGCACAGGAGCTGCTCCTGGCCAGAGCTGTCTCTCTGCAGCTCTGCTGCCCTTGCCAGGAGCTGCCTCTGGGCCAGGAGCCCGGCCCAGCTCAGCAGCACAGACACAGCACAAGGACTTTAATCACCCTCTGGGCCTTTGCTGCTCTTTGCATCACACCCAGTCCCTCAGAGTGGGCTCAAAGACTTCTCAAGAGCTCACAGTGAGATTGAAATACTGAAGTTTCTTGTACTTTAAAGAGATCCCTGTGAGGGACAGCACTGAGAAAGTGTCCCCGGGTTCCAGGGAGAGCAGAACACTGGAGGCACTGATGGCAGCTGGGGACAAACAAGGCAAAGGTGTCTCTGGTGCTGAGCAAACCTGGATTTGTTTCAGGAATGTAAAGGGCCAAGGCCTGAGCCCCAGGGCCTGGCCAGGCAGATCCTGTCCCTCCCTCCTTGCTCAGGGCTCTTCCCGGGATGGGCACTGGCATGTGGGGATGGGCAATGCCAAGGGCAGGAGCGTGGGGCGGCCCCTGCCAGGCTGCTGAGCAGGGACAAGGAGGCAATGAGGCCCCAGGCCTGCAAGGGTCACTTGTCCCCTCCTGGCTCAGGCCCAGGGCCAGCAGCCATGGCCAAAGCGCTGCCCAGGTTGGCTCTGTCAGGGCTGTCTTGCAGCTGCTGCCCATCCCTGTGCCCTGTGCAGCCCAGGCTGTCCCACGGTGTCCCTGCCCCGGCCTCTGTCCCTGCAGGCTCTGGGCATCCCCCGGCTGCCCCACCTGGCTGGGCCCTTCCTTTGCTGACAGCTCTGCCTCCTGCCTGCCCCTGCCTGCCCACACAAAGCCTGGGGCTGCTCCAGGCTCCTGCTGGGGACGTGCTGCACCACAGCCCTGCCCTGACAGGGAAATTCCTTTCTCCTGCAGCCACTCTGGGCCTCCCCAGCTGCCCTTGGCATTAATTCTTTCTCTCTCTGGCTGTTTTCCACTATGTCAAAAGGATCCACCAGCCCTGAAATTGCTCTTTAAACACTCTCATGGCTCTGCTCCACTGTCCTCAGGCTCCACCCCACTGAGCACAGAGCTCCTTTGTCCCTATACAGTGCTCATGGGCCCAAGGCCTCCAAACCCCTCCTCCTTGTGACATCTCTGGGCCCTCTCCAAGGTGTTTCCAAATGAAAACATTCAGTTCAGAGTCTAAAGAAATCACCAGAGGACAGGGCCAGCCCGACCTGTCTGTCCTGGCTACTTTTATCTGGGAGCAATCCTTGGATATACAGAATTTGGGAGGCCAAATTCTAATTTTGGCCATGGTCCCTGGACAAGAAGGCTGGTTCTTTTCCATAGGAATGAAGGAACAGAGCCCCTCTGTTTCAGGGACAGATGAGAGGTGACCACCAGAGGCCAAGGCCAGCCAGAGCTGGCAGGTTTTGTTTTGTGAGATACCCTTGCATAGAGGAAAATATTTTAGGCAGAGTACCCGTTTTGGCAATGGGCATCTGAAAAGTCAGACAGCTCTTTTCCATAGCAAGGAAAGCAGAGAGCCCCAGTGCTCCAGGAGCTGATGAGAGGCAGCCCTTGACACCCCAAGATCAGTCAGAGCTGTCAGGTGGCCCCTGGGAGGCCAAGCCAGCCAGAGCTGTTCCATGTTCCCTGGGTTCCATGGGGTCCCACAGTGTCCCAATGGTCCCTTGCTTCCATGGGGCCCTGAGGTGTCATAATGCCCCCTTGGTGACACCAGGCCCTGAAGGTTGGAATGGTCTCCATGGTTCCATCAGACCCCACAGAGCCACAATGGTCTCTGGGTCCATGGAGCCCCTCTGTGTCACCATGGCCCCTTGGTTCCCTGGGCTCCAGTGGTGCCACAATGATCCCCTTGGTTCCATGGGCTCCAGTGGTGCCACAATGATTCCCTTGGTTCCATGGGCTCCAGTGGTGCCACAATGATCCCCTTGGTTCCATGGGCTCCAGTGGGGCCACAATGATCCCCTTGGTTCCATGGGCTCCAGTGGGGCCACAATGATCCCCTTGGTTCCATGAGGTCCCCACAGTGTCCCAGGGATCTCCATGGGAAGGAAAGAACCCAGCCCCACTGTTGCAGGCGCAGCCACCAGAGGCCAAGGCCAGCCAGCCTTGACGGTACTGGCAGATTTTGCCTGGGAACAACCCTTGGATATTGAGAATTTCAGAGGTGGAATCCCAATTTCAGACATGGACACTGGAGGAGAAGGATGGTTCTTTTCCATAGGAAGGAAAGCACAGAACACCGGTGGTGTCTCCGGGGCAGATGAAAGGCGGCCATCAGAGGCCAAGGCCAGCCAGACCTCTCTGTCCTGGCAGCTTTTGTCTGAAAGCAACCCTTGGATATTGGGAATTTGGGAGGTTGAACCCCAATTTCGGCCGTTTCTGCATGGATAAGAAGGACGGTTCTTTTCTATAGGAAGGAAAGCACCCAGCCCCAGTGTTTGGACAGCAGGGGAGGGGCACCCCCAGGAGGCCAAGGGCAGCCAGACCTGTCTGTCCTGGCAGCTTTCACCTGGGAGCAATCCTTGGATGTACGGAGTTTTGGAGGTGGAATCCCAGTTTTGGCCATGGTCAAGATGGGTGTTTTTGCCCATAGGAAAGTAAAGCACAAAGTCCAAGTGTTTAGGAAGAAGATGAGAGGTGGCCACCCTCAGGCCAAGCCAGCCAGCCCTGTCTCTCCTGGCACCTTTTGTCTAGGGGCTTTCCTTGGACATTGGGCATTTTGGAGGTGCAATCTCAGTTTTGGCTGTGGGTGCCTGGACAGGAAGAAGAGCTCTTTTTATAAGGAAGGAAAGCACCCAGCCCCAGTGTTTCAGAGGCAGATGAGGGCCTGCCCTCAGGAAGCCAAGGCCAGCCAGACTTGTCACTCCTGGCAGCTTTTGTCTGGGAGCTATCCAGTTTTGGCCATGAGTGCCTGGTTGAGATGGAGGGTTTTTTCCCACAAGAAATAAAAGTGATAGTGGAGCCCTGGAAAATGTTAAAAATAGTCTTTGAAAATATTGGGCTTTGTGTTTTCTCAGGTCACTGCACCTGCCTAAGCAGTATGATAAAAGATATAATTGTTAGATGTGGTGATTGTTTAGTAATTAAATATAATTATTATATAACCATAAGAAGAATCGTGAGAAACTCTGTTGGAAATTTAAAGGGGGCTATGTTTAGCTGAAATCTGTGTATACAATAGAACAATATAGGTTTAATAATTACATGAAAGTTATGTAATGATAGAGGATAAAACACGTTCACCTCAAATGTATGGTCGGAATCAGATTTGGGTGGAAACTACCCCGATTCCCAGAGTTCTTGAATAAAAAGCACCGCATATAATCGCTGATGTGATTATGTGTTTCTGAATGCTAACATTTTGGCCACCCCGGAGGGGACCCTGCGGGTGCTGCTGAGCGAGTTTCGTGACTCGACCGCGCTCCAGCCGGCACCGAGGGATTCTCGGGGAGCTCGATCGGCCGCGACCGCTTCTGCCGCTCGCCACGTCCCCGGGAGAAAGGTAAGGCGCTTTTTACTTTGGTTTGGGTGCCTGCCAATGAGACGCAGTGAAAGCTACGCTTGGTTGGGCTAAAGGAATTCCTGCTGGTACAAGCCCAGGCGCCGTTCCATAAGACAATCGCGAGAGCGTTGCGGGTTCGGCAATTTGTGGTATATTTGGAATGGAGAAACTAAAAGGGATTTTGGGCGGCAACACCTCTATCCCGCAAAGTTCTCCTTTGGGGTGCTTATTAGCACGTTGGAAACAGGGTAATTTTGGGGAAGAATTACGTAAAGCTAAGTTGATTGATTATTGTAATACATGGTGGCCAGAATATGACTTGGAGAATGGTGACAAATGGCCAAAATACGGGACTCTGCAATATAACACTATTTCGCAGTTAATGTCGTTTTGTAAACAAGAAGGAAAATGGGATGAGGTTCCGTATGTTGATTTGTTTTTCTATTTACGGGCAAAGCCAGAATGGCAGGATGAATGTGGATTAATGATGGTTAAAACATCTGCAAGCAATAAGTGTGGGGTTTGTGAGGAACGTTGTTTGGAACTTGGCATTGAAAGAAAGCCTGAGTAGGGAAAATTACACAGATATTGATTTACAGGTAGCTCCAATAGGAACAAGAGAACCTAACCCTATCCCACCTGTTCCATCTGTCCCTATCCCACTGCCTGCTCCTACCCCACCTAATCCTGAACCTGTCTCGTCTAGTGCACCTTTCCCTCTTTATTCTCCTCTCCCATCGTCACCTGATCCTTCTTCCTCAGAAGATGAGCAAAACCCAACTGTGGCAGGAAGGAGAGAGAGAAAATCAATGATGGGGTAGCCCCCAGAACCAGGAGTCGGTCTAACCTTGCCCCAGTTATGGATAGAAAAGACATAGGCAGACAAAAACGGACTGTAATTGCCCCCTTGCAACAAAGTGTAGGAGTGGAAGGGCCAGTATTTGTAAAAGTGCCTTTCTCTCCTGCAGATTTAGTTATTTGGAAGCAATCAGCCAGAATTTATAGAGAAAATCCTGATAAAATGGCATGAGCAGTAAAAATGGTTATAAAAACCTCAAAATCCTGACTGGGATGACATAAAATAATATGTATATTAATACATATATATATATATATATATATATATTTATATTTATATTTAGTATATTAATATATCTAATATATTAATATTGGACACTTTGATGGATTCTACTGAGAAACAGATAGTACTTAAGGCAGACAAAGAAAGGGCAAGAGAGGACATCAGAAATGGACTCGTAACAGGGAATTGAGATGAGAATTTCCCAATTGAGGATCCAAATTGGGACCCTAATTTATTTTGCGATATGGGGAAACTACGGAAATATCAAGAGTGGATCCAAATAGGAGTTCAGAATGCTGTGCCCAGAACTATAAATTGGTCTAAACTATATGAAGTTTGGCAGGAAAAGAAGGAATCTCCCACTGCGTTTTTGGAGAGGCTTAAGGAGTAGCAAGAAAATATACAGATCTCCAAATGGACACAGAACAAGCAAAGGTTCAGCTCGCTCTCATATTCTTGGGCCAGTCACAGGACGATATTCGTAGAAAATTGCAAAATTAGAAGGGGAAGAACTAAGGAATTTGGATAAGCTACTTGAGGTAGCCTGGAAGGTATATAACAATCGCGAAAGAGAAGCTAGTAAAAGGCAGCAGCAGAATCTGTTGGCAGTAATACAAGGAAAAGGGAACCCAAATTTCAGGGGATGTAACAGGAATAGTCAAAATAGGAGACCAGTCAGGCAGGGCTTAAACCTAAATCAATGTGCGTATTGCACGCGGGAGGGGCATTGGAAGAGACAATGTCCAGACTTGAACAACCAGTTTCACCAGGGCAATCAGTGCCAGCAGGTTACCAAGGGGATGGTTTTGGGGGAGTATACCAGCTGACTAGACACAGAGCCAGTAGAACAAGTTAAGGAACCTGTTATAAATAAACAATTAGGACATAAAGAGGTCAAATTTCTAATAGATACAGGAGCTACTTACTCGGTATTGAATGATCTGCAAGGACAAATTGGGGACAAGCAAACAACAATAGTCGGCGCTACAGGGAAAGAGGAAAAACGGCCATTCTTGCAACCCCTAGATTTGTGTTTTGGGAACAAAGTTATAACACACGAATTCCTATACGTATCTGAGGGTCCAATTCCGCTTGTAGGGAGAGATTTGCTAGAGAAACTTGATACGGTAATAACCTTTGAAAATGGGGAGCTTATAATGAAAATACCTGAATCAAAGACGGGACAGATATTAATGATCAAAGAAAAACCTGTTCCGTCTATCCCTAGGGAGGTAGGAGATGCAGTGATTCCCTCTGTATGGGAGACAGATATACCAGGGAAATCTAAATTGGCACAACCAGTGCATGTAGAGTTAAAAGAAGGGGCGAGGGCTGTACAAGTCAAACACTATTCCATAAAACCAGAAGCACAGCAAGGAATAGTAAAGATTATTGAGAAATTCTTGAAATACCGAATTTTAGAAGAATGTGAATCAGAATTTAATACACCAATATTTCCAGTAAAGAAGTCAAATGGTGAATATAGATTAGTGCAGGATTTGAGAGCAATAAATAAAATCACAAAGGACATTTATCCAGTGGTAACAAATCCTTACACATTGCTAACATCCGTAAAGGAGATATATAAGTGGTTTAGTGTAATTGATTTAAAAGATGCCTTTTTCTGCATCCCCCCTTGACAAAGAAAGTAGGAAACTGTTTGCCTGTGAGTGGGAAAACCCAGGGAATGGGAGAAAGACCCAGCTCACCTGGACACGATATAAGAACTCGCCGACCCTATTCGGAAACCAACTGGCAAAGGAGCTGGAGATTTGCACCGAGAGTGGGCAAGTACCAAGAGACCAATACCTGTTGTTGCAGTATGTTGATGATATACTAATAGCTACAGAAGAAAAGCAACCTGTATAAAGGTAACCATTGAGATTTTAAATTCCCTGGGAATGGGAGGTTATAAAGTATCCAGAGGAAAGGCACAAATTGCCCAACAGACTGTGATCTACCTGGGATATGAAATTTCACAAGGGCAATGAAAACTAGGCACTAACTGTATCCAAGCCATTTGTGCTATTCCAGAGCCCCAGAATCTACATGAGCTGCGAGTCTTCCTCGGGATGGCAGGATGGTGTCACCTGTGGATCATGGACTATGGACTGATTGCGAAACCCCTGTGTGAAGCTCAGAAGATGCAGCCATTCACCTGGGGCAAGCCACAGAAAGAAGCCTTCCTAAAATTAAAGGAAGCACTGACAACTGCTCCAGCATTAGGCTTACCTGATCTGTCTAAAGATTTTCAGCTGTTTGTCCATGAAAGGCTGCGCCTAGCACTAGGAGTCCTGACCCAAGGTCTGGGAAGCTGGAAAAGGCCGCTGGGCTACTTTTCCAAACAACTTGACAGCATAAGTGCCGGGTGGCCTCCATGTCTGCGGGCAGTCGCAGCCACTGTGATGCTGATACAAGAAGCCAGGAAGCTCACGATGGGAAGGCACATAGATGTCAATATACCACACATGGTAACCACTGTCTTAGAGCAGAAGGGGGGCCATTGGCTATCGCCAAGCAGGATGATGAAATTCCAGGTAGTCCTGACTGAGCAGGATGATGTCACATTAAAAACAACTAACCTTTTGAATCCAGCTTTGTTCCCAGGTACCACAACTGAAGAAGGCCCATTAGAGCATGACTGTGTGGAGGTAATAGAGTACACCTACTCAGCAAGAGAAGACCTGAAAGACGTCCCACTAGAGCAGCCAGAGTGGGAGCTGTTTACAGATGGGAGCAGCTTCGTGGAAAACGGAACCAGATACGCTGGGTATGCGGTAACAACAGTCAGTACAGCAGTGGAGGCAAAGGCATTACCACCAAATACATCTGCCCAGAAGGCAGAACTGGTTGCTTTAACCAGGGCACTAGAATTAAGTGAAGGGAAAAGGATAAATATCTGGACTGACTCAAAATATGCTTTTGGAGTGGTGCATGTACACGGAGCACTGTGGAAAGAAAGGGGACTATTGTCCTTCTCTGGGTATGCACATTAAACATCAGGATGCAGTCCTGCAATTGATAAAAGCAGTACAAAAACCTGAACAAGTGGCAATCATACACTGCAAAGCACAGCAATCAGGAAACTCCAAAATCTGTGAGGGAAATCGAAAGGCAGACTGGGCAGCCCAACAGGTTGCTCGAGAGGTGCAAACAACAATGGCATTGATACCTTTATAGCTTAATGTATCCCAATTCAATTTGCCTCCAGAACCAAAATATTCAGTAGAAGATGAGAGACTGGCACGTTTGCTAAATGCACAAAAGAATTCAGAGGAATGGTATGTGACTGCACAAGGACAGATAGTGGTACCCCCTTGATAATGAGAGAAGTTCTACAAATTAAACATAATGAATGTCACTGGGGAGCAGAGGCATTGGTAAAATTGCTAAAGCAGAGTTTAATTTCGGTACGGATGTTAACAATGGCAAAATCAGTAATGTCAAAGTGCGATATCTGCTTGAAAAACAACCCAGTGGCTGGCGACAGGCACAGCTAGGAAGAATTCGGATAGGAATAGAGCCAGGAGACTATTGGCAGGTAGATTTTGTAGAACTGCCAAGAACTCGAGGATACAAATACCTGTTAGTGGGGGTTGACACATTCTCTGGGTGGCCAGAAGCCCTTCCCTGTCGCACCAACCAAGCAAAGGAAACAGTAAAGTGGTTACTACAGGAGATTATTCCCAGATTCGGGGTGCCCCTAGGGCATCATCAGATAGGGGGCCCCATTTCATAGCTACAGTAGTAAGAGAGGTAAGTAGATTGCTGGGGATAACTTGGGACCTCCACACACCATGGAGACCCCAGTCGAGTGGACAGGTAGAGAGGATGAATCAGACACTAGAGAGGCAAATCAGTAAAATATGCCAAGAAGCCAAATTGCAGTGGCCCCAGGCTTTGCCAATAGCACTGTTGAGGATTTGGATAAAGCCTAGGAGTGGGATGTCAGTCAGCCCTTAGGAGATATTGCATGGGAAACCATATGAATCTCCTGAGCCTAACCCTAATGTGCACGTCACAGGAAAGCAGGAAGTGTATAATTATGTTCTGTCTCTTGGGAAAACTTTAGCTCGGCTCCGGAGCATCCTCGTGCGGAATAGACCGCTGACTCTCGAGAGCCCAGTTCATAACATACATCCAGGAGACGAGGTGTACATCAAGAACTGGAACGAAGAACCGCTGAAAGAAAAGTGGAGTGGACCCCACCAGGTACTGCTGACCACCTTTACAGCAGCCAAAGTAGCCGGCGTGGACCCCTGGATTCACTACACCCGAGTGAAGAAAATCCATCCTGGATCACGGACTGTGTAAACTGTGGAACCAACAAGGCTGCAGATAAGATGTGTTTAATCACTTTGAGAATGCTATCAGTAATTGTGCCAATGTTATGGTCATTAATGTCTTTGGGATGTGGAATGCAAAAAGATCAACTAACCACTCTTCATTCTAGAATGAAGAGAGAAGTACAAGGAGAAACACAGGGGATAAAGGTTTCTAATGCAGTTTGGGCTGAGAATGTAATGATTGGATTAGTCAAAGCCTTTGCCAAAATGCAAAACACCAGTAGAATAACTGCCTGTCTGCCAATACCAAAGGCAGCAGGAGACTCAGTAAATTGGGGAATCATAACATCAAAACTACCTGAAATACAAAACAACAAAACAATTGCATGCAAACAGGTACCCGAATCGAGGCAAGTAATCAAGGAAACTTGGGAGAAAATAGGAACATGGATGAAACCCATGGGCCAGAAAGACTGTATTCTAAGTGATGGCACACTAGGAACCCCTATGGGAGAATCAGGAGGCATCACACAATGGCAATGCTATTTGCCACACTATAAAAAGATTATAGAAAATGTTACAGAAACCACTCTGGTATGGAAGTGTGAGGCCAAGGATCAGGAAGATCAGACAGAGCCTTGGGACAGTGCATGGTCTGTGAGTATCCTTCAAAGATTCCAATGTATGGCAAACACCCCTTGGTGCATTAAGTGGGAAGGCTCCGAGAATGAAACAGATCCAGCAGTAACAAACACTGCCACCAGTAGCAGAACGAGGGCAGACCAAGTAAGTTGGTGGGCATGTAATAAAACTTAAGACTGCACTTCTGATGATGCAGAGATAAAGCAGATGCCACCCCTGGCAATAGCCCTACAAACTGGCTGTGCTTGCAGAGGGATCAAACATAAACAAGGCAGAGTGAATTATAAAGCAGTTGTAGGATGTACCAGGAGTACAGTCCGAGGTCCAGGACAATTTGTATGGGCAGCAAGCAATGGCACCTGGACAACACATCTGCCTGTAGATGGGAAAGTAAAGGAAATTACTTTAGGCCTCCCAACCTCATGTCCAATTTGGAAAAAGTCCCCATTTAACGGAAAACATGAACTTGTGCAGATAAGAGCAAGACGAGAAGTTCTAGACAATGAAAATCCAGATGACACTTGGCAAGAACCCTCTAGTGGAGTGAAATTTGGGTGGGCCCGAGAGTCTTTGCTTGGTCCTACAGCAAACTATCAGAGTAGGGAGATGCTGTACAAACTTACAGGTCAGGTTGATAGACTGGCAAGAGTCACCCGGGAAGGATTTAAAGAATTAAGCCAGCACAAAAATGACTTTACAAAATCGATTAGCCTTAGATTTGTTACTCCTGAAAGAGCATGGAGTATGTGGATTTTTAAAGGGACGGGTTGGTCACTGCTGCGTTCACATCCCAAATGTAACTGCAGATGTAGAATATGACATCAATCAGTTGAAACAAAGAGAGCATGAAGCACAAGAAGAGCAAAAGGATTTGACTACGACCTGGCTAGGCAAAATCTTTAAAGGGTTAGGGTGGAATGTGAGTTCATGGATTAAATCTATCATTGAGAGTGTGATAATCTTACTAATTGTATTCTTAGCAATTTGGTTAGTTCACAGCATCTTAAAAGGAGAGATACAGAAGAAAACGTCCTGGAACCAGAAGATAATAAAGGCTCTGACACGAGATCCACCCCCACCATCTTCTGGTTCTCCAGTGCGTGACAGCATCCACGACAACGTTTACATCAACCATGGACTTGAAGAGCATCAAGAATAAATTGAGAAATAAAGGCCTATATCAAGTGAAAACATTTACACCTATAGTGAAGTGAAAATGCTTTCAAAGGGGGGAGAATGATAGTGGGGCCCTGGAAAAATGTCAAAAATAGACTCTGAAAATGTTAGGCTTTGTGCTTGCCAGATCATGTGAAATTGCACCTGCGTAAGCAGAACATGATAAATGATATAATTGTTAGATGTGATGATTGTTTAGTAATTAAATATAATTACTGTATAATCATAGGAAGAACCATGAGAAACTATGTTAGAAGTTTGAGGGGGGCCACAAGGAGCCCATGCTTGGCTGAAATCTATGTATACAATAGAACAATTGAAGTTTAATCATTAACATGAAAGTTATATAATGATAGAATATAAAAACATGTTCATCCCGAACCCATGTCGGAGTCAGATTTGGGTTGGTACCCCTGACACCCAGAGCTCTTCAATAAAAGCACCTGCATATAATCATTCTGGTGATTATGTGTTTCTGAATGCTAATATACCCAGTAAAGTGTTAAACCCTTCCCAGCTGCTGTGCATGAGGCTCTATGAATATGCACCAGGCTGATGTAAGGGGAAAGGTATTTCAGGGGATCCCTGAAGGTAACAGGGTGCTCCTGCCTCAGTGCCAAGATGCACCCAGTTTACATCTTCCAAGAACTGTTTAGCATGGCTCTGCCCTGGATCTGCCTTTTTAGAGCATGCAGATTCCTTGGCTGTGGTTTTAGTCCATTCTCTTTATCACCTCCAGGTTTTGGGCCTTGGTGCACTCTGCCTTCAGACAGGGAGTGCTGATAGTTGGCAGATCTGTACAGGTGTCCTCATCCTGGGTGCATTGGATGTTATCCCACCCAAGCAGGCAGTTTAACACAAGCAGGTATTTCACTGAGCTTAATTAACGACAGAAATAAAAACTATAGAACAAAGCTACTTTAAAAAACAGTCCCAGCCCATATTTGCTCCCAGTCTGTGTGGTCCTGATCCATATGGTCCCAGTCCCTGGGATCCCAGTCCATACAGTCCCAGTCCATATTTGATCCCACTCCAGGCTATCCTGGTCTGGAGGGTTCTGATCCACACGATCCCCATCCATGTGATCCCCGTCCATGTGATCCCAGTCCATATTTGATCCCAGCCCATATTTGATCCCAGCCCATCTTAGATCCCAGTCTGTGGGGTCCCGCACACACTCCCTGGGTCTGGAATTCCAGTTCCCAGCCAGGAAAAAATGTTCCTGCCCTTGAACTTCCTTCCTATCCCCTCAACAAATTGCAATAAAACTATAAACAAAGAAATAATAATTGAAATTAAATAAATTATAATAAAAATAAAATATAAAAATCTCAACTCTTCTTTACAATGATTCAACTCCAACAATGATTTAACTCCAACCAACAATAACTATTACTATAATATTACCAATGCATATAAATAAACAAATTATATATCAGGAAATACCTTTTGAAAATTTTAACTCGATGACTAATGTACTTTAGATAAAAAATATGTAAAGAAACTACCATGCAATCTAACACATCTTAGTTAAACAATTCATATTACAAATATACTAAACACAAGACCAAACACCACTACAATTTCTCAGACATTTCAACCAAACAATTAAACTTTAATAACATCCTTAAGTACTCTTGAAAAATTAAAATTATTTTTAAAACATTAATTGTGTGCAGGTGGTTTTATTTTGATATTGGTTTTTGGATTGTTTGGGTTAGATGATTTAAAAATGGGATTTTTATAGGAATTGAATCAGCTGAGAAGGTGGCACTCGGCAAACAGAACTGACTGAAAATGAACGGGACAGAAATCAGTAACTCTGAAAGTTTTATTTGCTATCAAATACATCCCACACACCCAGCCCCACACAATCCCCATCCCATTGCTCCAAATTGGGATCCCACTTCTACCAATCTCCTTCCAACTCCATCTCAACTTGACAGCTGCGCAATGGAGTGAGTTTGGCCTGGGATTGAGTTTTTGGAGGAAGGAACAAGCAATCTGAGGTGGAATTGAGCCCTTTCGGGTTAAAATTCAGTTATTTTCAGTGGAATTTGAGTAGTTTTGAGGTGACTGTTCCATCCCAATGGACTTTTGGAGGACAGAGAGATGGAGAAGAGAAAAAAATTCAGGCCAAACCAAAGGACAAGCAGCCAGGCGTGTTCCCAACATGGATCACAGGGAATGTGAGTGACCAGGGCTGTGCCCAAAGTGCCTCCTCCAGTGGGGGATGGAGCTGCAGCAGCGCACGAAGCTCTTCCCGCACTCGGGGCACTCGCAGGGCTTCCCTTACCGGTGCCTCCGTTGGTGTTGGGTCAAGTGAGAGCTCCTGGAGAAGCTCTTCCCACACTGGGGACACTCGTAGGGCCTCTCCCCGGTGTGGATGCGCCGGTGCCTGACGAGGTGGGAGTTGTACTTGAATCCCTTCCCACAGTCGGGGCATTGGAATGGCCTCTCATCTGTGTGACTCTGATAGTGCAGGAGGAGAGTGGAGCTGGTCTGAAACCTCTTCCTGCATTTATCACACTCGTAGGGCCTCTCCCCAGTGTGGATGCGCCGGTGGGTGACGAGGGCGGAGTTACGCTTGAATCCCTTCCCACAGTCAGGGCATTGGAAGGGCCTCTCCTCTGTGTGACTCTGATAGTGTAGGAGAAGATGGGACCTGGTCTGAAACCTCTTCCCACACTTGGAGCACTCATAGGGCCTCTCCCCAGTGTGGGTCCTCTGGTGGCTGATCAGGCTGGAGCTCTGGCTGAAGCTCTTCCCACACTCCCCACACTCGTAGGGCCGTTCCCCAGTGTGGGTCCTCTGGTGCCTGATCAGGTTGGAGCTCTGGCTGAAGCTCTTCCCACACTCCCCACACTCGTAGGGCCGTTCCCCAGTGTGGATCCTCTGGTGGCTGATCAGGTTGGAGCTCTGGCTGAAGCTCTTCCCACACTCCCCACACTCGTAGGGCCGTTCCCCAGTGTGGATCCTCTGGTGGCTGATCAGGTGGCAGTTCCACCTGAAGCTCTTCCCACACTCCACGCACGTGTGGGGCTTCTCCCCATCATGGAGCTGCTCATGGAGCACCAGCTCCGAGCTCTGGCTCCATCTCCGGCCGCCTTCCCGGCCCAGGCTGCCTCTTTCCCCCTCACATCCCCGCCATCTGCGTTTGCAGCCCCTCCTCGTGCGGCATCTCCGGGCCTTTTCCTCCCCGTTGGCTTCCTGCGCCGTGGAGCCGCTCAAAACGGCCTCTGCCACCAGGTTCTGCCGCGGGCATTTGTCCTCCCTGCTCTCCATGCTCAGCTCCTGCTCTGGGCGAGGAACGACAAGGACAGCATGGGATTTGCCTCCGTGCCACAGGCAAGGGCAACGAGATCCCCCCAGGGCTGTGCTGCAGCTGGGGGCCCTGCTGGGCTGGGAGATGGAGCAGCACAGAGGGGAAAGGGGCATTCATCGCCAGCTCGTGGCTGTGCACACATCACAAACAGGACTGGACTGCTAGGAACGCGTCTTGAGCTGTTTTATTTTTCAGCATCAGTCTCATTTCTTGGTTATGCCAATGGGAAGATGCCAGCAGCTCACATCCCAGGTAGCAGAAAAAAACCTTAATGTTAAAACTTACTTTAAAAGGTTTTTCACCAATCACACAAAGCAAAAGCATATTGACAGTGGTTCCATCCAAGCACTATTGGTTAAAACCATGCTCCATTACTTCAAACACAATACCTATTTGTAAGCCTTAAAACACGATGAACAGAGCTCCATTATTAAGCTTGGAACTTCCTGATATCTTGCTATATCTACTTTTCTGCAGGTTAGGGAGTTAGTATAGATAAGTGTTAATGCACAGACCGTTGTTCTAATGCTCCTTACTTTCTACTTTTTTATAATTTTTTTGCTGACCAATCTTATGGCTGCTGCAAAGCTATAATCACAGTTCTCCTGTCTCTGAGGCTTGTCTTTTGAAGCTTTCCCAAAACCCTCTAAATTTAAGCATTCCAGAGACACTGACTTCCTCCTCACCTGCTTCAGTGCCCTGGAGCATCTTCCTCTTCCTCACAGCCTCCCAGGGGTTGGCAATGGGAAATCCTGGTTTGGAGAAAACAAGGGATGAGCACATTGAGTTTCAAGGTCCCTCTGCCCAAGTCCATCTCTACAAGTCACCGGCCATCTGGGCTCCAGTAAACCCTCCCAAACACCAAGATGCAGCCCTGAAAAAGCCTCCCAGGAGTTCCCCGTCCCTGGTCCCTCCCCTTTGGTGTTCAGGGGTTCTACCCTGTCCCAGCTGCTGGGGTCACGCTTGGATTGGGGGTCCCCCTTCTCCTGGGTGCCCGCCCTGCCCAGGCTGCTGGCAGTGCCAGCAATGCCAAAAAGCTCCCCCCTCTTGGCTCTCCCCATTTCGGGATGCCGGGGCTGTTTGGGCTCCCGGGCTCCCTTCTCCCCTCATTCTCTGCTCTGGGCTGCAGCGGCTCCAAGGAGTCCCCCCTGCCCCTCTCCAGGCTCTTGAGGCTCCCACCAATGGCGGCGCTCCCCCCTCTCTGGCCTCCCCACTTTGGCCTCCTGGGGCACACAGGGCTCTGCTCCTCCAGGCTGCCTCTGCCGGCAGCCGCCACCGCCACCCCCCGATGTCCCCCCGAGGGGCCTTTTCCGCTCAGCCTTGGACTTCTTCATTCTCCAAACATCCCCCAAAAACCCAACCCAGGGACCCCCCGGGATATCCGGGCCGGGCTCCCCCTCCCCGCTCACCGGAGCCATGGGGGGGGGGGCGATGATCCCACAGGTGGGGGCTGCGAATTCAGGCAGGGCTCGAGACCGCGTGGCTCCCTCAGCTCAGCCTTGATCCGCCTTTGTCCCTCCTCTTCCTCTTCCTCCCGCTCCTCCTCTGTCCTATCTCCACCTCCCTCTCCTCCTCCCCCTAACCCCGCCTCCTTCACTGCTCTTTCTCCTCCCGCTCCTCCTCTTCCATCCCCCCTCCTCCTCCTCCCCTGTCTTATCCCCACCTCCTGCTCCTCTTCCATCCCGCCCCTTCCATTCCTTCTCCTCCTCCTCCCCCCTTACCCCGCCTCCTCCTCCCCCTCCATCCCTGCCCTTCCCTCCCTCCTCCTCCTCCCGCAGCAGCAGCCACACCCTCGGTGCCCCGTTCCCGCAGCCCTCGCAGCCCGCGGCAGCAGCGGCGATGGAGCCGGGCCAGGTCGGCATGGGCAGCGCGGGGCTCTCGGCTGCTCCCAGCCGCTGCGGGCGGGGGGAACCCGGCCCGGGCCAAAGGAGAGGCAAACTGGGAAAACTGGGGGCAGATCACAAAGCTAAGGATGCAGCAGAAAATGGAGCTGAAAGAGTTTCTTTAATATTAACTCCAAACGAGGAAAAACTGGAAATTCCAAAGTTTAGGGAAGCCAAGAAAAAAGAATTAAACAAGATAGGAAATGAACAAGATAAATCAGGGAAATAGAAACTTCTACATGGAAGACAATTACTTAATAAAATGTGCTTACTAGGAAAAGATTAGAAGACGTGCATCAGAAACCCCACTGGCATACTCAAGCTTTGTGTGATCATTTTTTAAGGAATTTTGGGTGCACTGGGATTTTTGGTGTAGCAAAGCAAGTCACTGAAAGATGCTTAATTTGCCAAAGGATAAATAAAAAGGTGATGACAAAAACAACATTAGGAGGTCATGAGTTAGCTCGTCGACCATTTCAAAATATCCAAGCAGAAGTTTAGATTTGTTAGGTTCTGGATTTATTTGGAAAAAAACCCATTTAATCTAGAAGAAAGAGAAGATGCCATATGTTAGACAGGAGATTTTAGGAGAATAAAAATCTTTGAAGTATCAGAAACAGCCGAGGAAAAAACCAAGAAAATAAAAAGGGGAAATGAAAGGGAGGGGAACAAGAGGAAAAGTCAGAAAGAGAGTGGGATCCTCTGCAGCTCTTGTCCCCTCCGTTGGCGGCCGAGGCGCCTGTCCCGGGTCCCGGCTCGCTGCCCGCCTCAGCTCCGCCTGCCCCGGTTTCCATCCCAGGTGCGGGCTCACTGCCCAGGGCAGCTCCACCTGCCCCGGCGCTGGCGGTGAATTTGTGTGCCCTGGCCCCACTGCCCGGCCCGCGGCCGCTCTGCCGGCCATGCTGGGCAAGATGGGGTTGCTCTGTCCTGCCGCGTGGGCCGAGGTCACCGCGCCGACCGCACCGAGGGCGGGTCCCAGCCATCCCATCCCCGCCTGCCCTGCCCGTGCCAGCTGCGCTGGGCAGCGCCGCTGCTGCTGCCGGGGTCTCCCACCTGCCTTTTCTCTGCCGGGAGCTGCCGGATCAGCCGCCAGAAGCCATGTGGGGGCTGCCCACGCTCCGGCTCGGCCTCCACGGGAAGATCCCCCTCTGGCGATTCCGGCAGCAGACCCTGCCCACACTCCCACCGAGCCTCGGCGGGATATCCTCCCCTGACCCCTCCTGCTCTGAGTTACGTCCCCTTGGTAACCACAGCTCCGGCTGTTCAGGGAAAATCCCTCTCTCTACAGGAAGCACCTTATCGAAACACTAGGAGCTCAGTTAAAAGGCAGCCCTCTCCAAATTCTTTCTCAAAACACGGGAGAAAGGCTACAGAAGGTAAAAAAGTGAAAGAGTTAGGTGAAGGGATTGCTCTATTGCCGTTAAGAGAGGTTCCCATGGCAGGGATGCGCTGCCCCGCCCCGCGGGAGCCACCGGCGCCCCTGCCGGCCGTGCCCGGAACTGCACCCAAGGGGAAAGCGCCGCGGCCGAAAGGCCGGGACCGGCTCCGGGCTCTGTTTGTTGGCACTGCCGGAGCTGTTGATACACACTACTATTATTATATTATACACACTAGTAAAGAACCGTTATTCCTAATCCCATATCTTTGCCTGAGAGCCCCTTGATTTCACTATCCTAAAAATTAAGAGGGAGGGGGTTTGCATTCTCCATTCCAAGAGAGGCTTTTTCTGCCTTCCCAAGCAGACACTGTCTTGTAAAGCAAGACAAGCACCCACAGGCACTGAGGGGGGCTGCAGGAGGGGCAGAAGAAGGCCCTGCAGCACTTGGGCACAAAGGCCCAGCAGGTGAATGCAAGAAGGGAGCAGCAAAAGGCCACGCTGAAGGCAAAGGCCAGGGCAGAGCTCCTACAGCCCCTGAGGGATCAGCCCCAGGGCCCAAGGGGGCCCCAGCACCCAGGGCACAGCTCGGCCACAAGCACCCGGCAGAGGCATTGCCCTCCTCGGCAGGGCACAGCCCACCCAAACAGCCCCTGGCAAGGAATCAGGGCTCCGGCTGCAGGGCACAAGGACACTGCAAGCAGAGACAGCAGCACCCTCAGGACCAGCAAGTCCAGCCCGTGATGGACATGGATTGGCAGGGCTGTCACAGCTCCCATCACACCAGGGACCCTCCACACTGGAGCCCTTGAGAACATTCAGGTGGGTCTGCATTGAGAGGAGGCATTTCCTGATGGACACAGGGGCCTCTCAATCTGCTCTGAATCTTAGACCTAAAGGGGAAAATAGTAAAGGAATATTTTAATTTTTAAGGGAATGAGTGGGAAAGATGAGCAGGTATGATTTGTTCAACCACTATTAGAAGCTGTGGGGGATAGGTTTGAAATAAATGAATTTCTTTTTCTTCTTCCTGTGATTGTAATTAACTAGGAAGGAGGTTGAGAGCTGGATTTTAATACTGTAAAAAGGGATACAGAGGCTAGTTCTGTTGTACCTCTGTGTCAAAAGTCTGACAAGGCCTATGCTGAAGTGAACCCAGAAGTGTGGGCAGCCCCAGGGAAATACAGAAAATTAGATATGGAGCCTCTACAAATTAAAGCAACCAGGACAAGCAATACCCTGTTCCAAGAGAGGGAAGGAAGGGCTTACAGCCTGGTATTGAGTCCCTGTTAAAGGCAGGGCTTTTGGAGCCAAGGATGTCTCCCTGCAACACTCCTATCTTGCCAGTCAACAAACTGGAGGGATGGACCCAAGGAGGAAACACAGAATTTTCAAGTGTTAAAATTAAGATTAACTGAGGCGAGTGGCCTGGGCCTTCCAGACAGGGAAAAAGAATTTGAATTATAGGTGGACGTTAAACAGGGTCTTGCCAAAGGAATTCTTGTGCTAAAATGTTTAACCCAGTGGCCAGAGAGCAGCCTCATTGTCTGCAGAATTGTGCAGCCACAGCTTCCGTGGGAGCAGAGGCCTGAAAACTGATGACAACAGGAGGATCTCCTAGAGTTCAAGTCTGGCATCAAGTTAAAGCTTTGACAACCAAAAGAGCCTCTAAATGGATGAGCAGGGCTCGGTGATTACAGTATGAAACTTGTTCAGTGGCACAGGAGGATTCAGAACTGAGGACAGGGCAAGGGTTTAACCCAGCCTCCTGTTTGAACAGCCTGGAGAGGGGCTGGCAAGGAACCCAGGACTGCACTCAAGGGACAGAGCTCCCGAGCCCGGCTGGGAGAGATTGATGGGACATTCCCTGGCCTGAGGGAGACAATGTGTTTGTGGATGGCTCTGCAAGGGCAGCAGAAGGGAAAAGAGCTACAAGACAGGCTGTTATTAAGGAAGGGGAATCAGACAAAGCGCAGGTCACCGCCCCATGCTCAGCTCAACCCGCGGAGCTGTGGGTGCTTGTAAGAGCCTGGCACTGAAATGCCCTGAGCAGGAAGGCTTCAAAATCTTCTGCTGACACCATGGCACCTAACAGGGGGGCAAAAGCAATTCTGACTGCTTCAGCAAGCACTGGATCACTTATTAACCTATTTCTAAAAGAAATAATTCAAAGATAACGGATTGTGGAAGCAATAGATTCAGATGGGGAACTCATTTTACAGGAAAGACCCTTCAGGGGGTTATGGCAGCTTTAGGAATACAATGGGACCTCCATAACCCCTGGCAAGCCCAGAGCTCGGGTTGGGTAGAAAGAATGAATGGGGAAATAAAGAAACACCTTTGGAAGCCGGAGATGGAAACCAAGATGCCATGGGTACAGCTTTTGCCATTGGCCTTGGCAAGAAAAAGAGCCAGACCCAAGGCAGATATTCAATTATCTCCCTTGGAATTCATGTCTGGAATTCCTTACCTGGGCAATTCTCCACCTAGTGCAGGGTGGAAATAAGGGATGTAAATTTAAGGCAGGCTGTAGCCAGGATCCTGTCTCCTGTGGAATCTCTCCCCCAGGAAGCTGGGCTGGCACAGAGCCTGCCCTGGGACTTTGCTGTTGCCAACACCCAGCCAGGCCATCGGCTCCTGCCTAAGGAGTGCAAAGCAGCACCACTGGTGGCCAAGGGGCCCACGCCAAGTGTCCCTGAGGCCAGAAACAGCCGCCAGCACAGCTGAGCACGGAGGGACCCCTCAGCCTGGCCTCAGGGGCTCTGAAGCCCCGGAGATTTGCACTTCCCGCCTGCAGCAGGACCATGGGAGCCGCCCCTGAGCCTGCCCTGAAGGCAACGCAGCAGCAGCCAGGGCTCCACAGCGGGCCAAGCCCCTGGGCCTGCCCACAGATCCTCTGCTCAAACCCTCGGGAATCCTGGCCACCCTCCCCTGGCACCTCCAGCCACTGCGGCCAAGCCTCGCTGCCGCTGCTGCAGCTCCAGCGCTGGCTGGGCCTGCACTGCCACAGCTGCTGGGGAGCACCGCGGCACAATTCCACCCTGGGGCTCACTCACACCCACACTCTGGGCTGCCTGCGACTGCACTGCTGCAAAATGTACCCATCCTGCTTCTTTTAAATCTTCTTTCTCTGCTCAGAAAGGTTTCTCTACTCAAAGGTTTGCCTTTGGGAAAGAAATTTTAAAGGTTTTATTTAAGGGGTTCCCAGTCTGTTCGGATGTTAAACTCATCTCCACCACTCAATGGAGGCGAGTTTAACATCCGAACAGACTGGGAATAGCCCAAAAGACACCCACAGAGATAAGGACCAGCAACAAAACATCAACGCCCCGCAGCAAACAGCAACCAACAGCTACCCCAGACACTGCCCCCGGCACAGCTGGAGACACCTGGTCTGGAAAAGGCTGAGAAGGAAATCCAGGAGTGTGGGCGGAATTCACAGCAGAGGGGAAGAAATCCGGGTCCAACAGGAAACCAAACACTAAAAACTTACACGACTTGGAAGCAATGAACATTAAAGCAGTGGATTTAGATTGGTTCAGACTAGGTAAATTTTAGGAAAAATCGAGTAAAACTGACATGTCATGGAATGATGTTTTCTGCACAGCTGGGCTATGTGTGGATGAAAGTATTTCTGTTGCACATCCTGGCCAGAACCAAGTAATGCCTTGACTCTCTCACACGAAAGAGATTCTTGGAGAGTTTTTGTTTTCCCTACAGTTTCAGTGATAAGATTACAACATGAGAAACATTTTTTATAATAATCCTACTTTATATTGTCAGGTAGGTTTGGGACAGAAGGGTGA
Source organism: Agelaius tricolor (assembly GCF_023055355.1). Taxonomy (NCBI): domain Eukaryota; kingdom Metazoa; phylum Chordata; class Aves; order Passeriformes; family Icteridae; genus Agelaius; species Agelaius tricolor. Next base: position 250,768 of record NW_027269302.1, read on the forward strand.
GAATCAATTTTTGGTCTGGGTTTTTCCATGTTCGCCTTTATGTTGCATTTTGCAAAATTGAAGAGCTTTAAACGTGATACTTTTAACTCTTAAATAGTTAATACTTTTTTTAAAAAAAGCAGGGTGAAGCTGCAAAGGGAAACAGCAAATGGAGAATGTGGGGAAAACTTTACTATAAATAAATGGGGGGGAATTGAGATGAGGGACTACATTTTGTTCGTCATGAAAAAGAGACCAGTGTGTTACAAGAGTTGTCTGCTGACTATTTCTGTACTACTTCATGAGATATGAGCTACAAGGATACCAGGGAAGGGGTTGCAGGAGCCCACACATAGTCCCACGCAGCAAATGGTACAAACAGATAACTCACAGAAATAACGACCAGGGAAAGGCTGGGGAAAGGGCAGGGGCAGATAAACACCCAGCAGGGAAACCTTTCCCGCTGACAAATGGTACAAGCAGATAACTCACAGAGATAACGACCAGGGAAAAGCTGGGGAAGGGGCAGGGGCAGATAAACAGTCTGCAAGGCAGGATATTTGCTTGCTTAAGCTTGATAGGGCACAGTTTGCAAGGCAGGACATTTGCTTGCTTAAGCTTGATAGGGCACATATTGCGTTAATCATAAGATTTTGGTAATTTTCCACAGAGAAGTCACCAAATAAGGACATAGGGTGAAGAAGACGCGGCTGAGGAAGACTCCGCAGCCTTTATCACCCACCACCAGGAGACAGAAGGATGACCCCCTAGCAACAAGCAGTGCAGGCGCAGAGAACTCTGAGATAACATGGACTCCTGAAGGATAGAGAGGATAAAAGGACTGAATCAGAAACTAGTTGGTGCGGCAGTTGGTGGAGCGGAGACTCCCCTGTCGCCCAGCGCTGAGCCTTTGCTTACGTAGTATAACTGCTTCAATAATTAATAAATTCTTTGATTGGAAATTACTCGTTTTGAGTCAATTTTATAACAGTTTGGTGCCGTGACTCGGATGAGAGTTTGGATCGGGTAAGATCTACCCAGAGTGGGGGGCGCCTCATCCAGTGCTTTCCGGGTGGCCCCTCTGGGAGAACCTCCGCCACTCTCACCGACGACCCTAAAATATATACTAGTAAGCAAACGGGACAAATTATACCGGTGAACCCCTTAATAATCTGTGCACGGAGTCCGGACGAAGACGCAGGACGCGTAAGTATAAAAGGGAATCCGTTCGGGCGGGGTTGGGATCCCGGAGTGTGGCGGTGGACAAGTGTGAATGAGAGGAGGGCCGGCAGCCGGACTCTCCAAGTGAGTGCGGACCCTTGAGTAGTGCGGTTCCCGTAGACCCGCGAGGGCTCGGGCCACAAAAAAGGGGAAGTGAAAGGAATTTGAGAGTGAAAGAAGGCACTCCAGACAAATGGGGCAGGGGAAAAGCAAGACCCCAACCCAAGTCAAACTCCCCCCATTCCAAGGGACAGTCCCCTAGGATTTATGCTTAGTAATTGGAAGCATTACCCGGGGACCGAGACTAAGGATAGGGCCAGAATGATACATTATTGCATGGAAGTATGGGGTTGGAAAGAGATTTCCAAAAAAGTTTTTTGGCCCATGTTTGGATCATCTGAAGACTGGGTTCGACAGGACTCGAACCTATGGGTAAATTCTAAAGAGCCCTTCTCGCAAGAGGAGAGTGATTATGCCAAAATATGGGTAGCAAGACCCGAAGTGTATGTTTTCCAATTAAGAGAAGGGAAAGGGGATCCGGACAAAAAGGGGAAGAGGGACAATAATTTGGGCGACTTAATTAAAGCACCGCCCCCATATGTCCCACCGCTAGCACCCAATGCCCCACCACCTCCACAACCACCTGCACCGAACAATGATGAAGAGGGTAACCAAGGGGAGGTTAACCAAACCGGTTACCAAGGCCCGATTACAAGGAGCCGCAGTAGGGTTGAGACGGGGTTATTCCCTCTACGGGAGATGCCCATGGGTGGACCACAGGCGGGTATAGGATTTATTACTGTCCCCTTGAGTTTGGCAGATGTACGAGACTTTAAGAAGGACATGGGACATTTATTAGAGGACCCTTTTGGGGTAGCCGAGAGGGTCGACCAGTTCTTAGGACCAAACATCTATACCTGGGAAGAAATGCAGTCCATTTTGGGCATTCTGTTCTCTACTGAAGAACGGAATATGATAAGAAGGGAAGGAATGTGTATTTGGGACACGCAGCATGTCCAAGGCCCGGCTGTGGACGCTAAATGGCCCCTACAGAACCCCCATTGGGACCACCAAAATGCGGCACATAGAACACATATGCAGGATTTAAGGACCATAATTATTCAGGGGATTAGGGACTCAGTCCCGAGGGGGCAAAATATAGATCGGGCATTCAACGATAGGCAAAAGAAGGACGAGTCGCCTACGGAATGGCTCGAGAGATTACGGCGGAACTTACGATTGTACTCCAGAATGGACCCTGATAGCCAAACTTTACAGTCAATGCTGAAAGTCCATTTCGTTTTAAAATCGTGGGACGACATAAAGAAGAAAATCCAGAAGTTAGAGGACTGGCAGGACAGGGGGCTGGATGAACTGCTTAGGGAGGCACAGAAAGTATATGTCCGTAGGGACGACGAAAGAGACCGCAGACAAGTAAGGTTGATGGTCGCAGCAACAGGTGGGGGGAGGTACCAAAGAGAAGGGCGAAAGGGAGGTTCGAGTGAACAAAAAGAGAAAAGTATAGGGGAGTCAGAAGGGGTGAAGGTGTGTTTTTATTGCGGAAAAAAAGGGCATTTTAAGCAAGAATGTAGAGTCCGAATCAGAGACGAGAAGCAGTTCCAAATGGACTAGGGGGGTCAGGGGCTCTATTTGGTGGGGACCCGGAAAAATCATAAAGAGCCCTTGATAAAACTTAAAGTGGGTCCCCACAACCAAGAAATTGAATTCTTGGTAGATACGGGGGCAGAAAGATCCACGGTACAGAACCTACCAAAAGGATGTACCATCTCTAAAGAAACTGCCACTGTCATAGGGGCAAAAGGGGAACCTTTTGAAGTACAAATCATAAAAAATGTGACTATAGAATCAGGATCCAAAATAGGGATGGGAAATCTATTATTGGTACCCGAGTCAGATTATAATCTGCTCGGGCGAGACATGATTATAGAATTAGGGATTAGTATAGGTGTAGATAATAAGGAATTAAAAATTAAATTATGCCCTTTAAGGGTAGAAGATGAAAAGCAAATTAACCCCGAAGTCTGGTACACGCCTGAGAGCGTGGGACAGCTAAAAATCACTCCATTTTCGGTAACTATCAAAAATCCGGATGTCCCCGTCCGAATTAAGCAATACCCATTATCCCCAGAAGGGAGACGAGGATTAAAACCAGAAATAGAAAGGTTGTTGGATAATGGATTGTTAGAACCCTGCATGTCTCCGTTCAATACTCCCATCCTACCAGTTAAAAAGCCAAACGGCACCTATCGATTGGTGCATGATTTAAGGGAAATAAACAAGCGAATGTAGCCCGGTTCCCGGTGGTGGCAAATCCTTATACCCTCTTGACTAAACTGGGGCCTGAGAATTTATGGTACAGTGTTATAGATCTCAAAGATGCCTTTTGGGCATGCCCTTTGGCTAAAGAAAGCCGGGATTATTTTGCATTTGAATGGGAAGACCCCGATACGGGAAGGAGACAACAATTAAGATGGACGGTACTCCCTCAAGGATTCACTGAGTCCCCTAATCTCTTCGGGCAGGCTTTAGAGCAAATTTTACAGGATTACCAAGCGGGGCCAGGGGTTACATTAATCCAATACGTAGATGATCTACTCCTGGCGGGGCAGCAGGAAGAGAATGTACGGAAAGAAAGTATTAAGTTATTGAACTTTTTAGGCTTAAAGGGATTGAAAGTCTCCAAGGCAAAACTACAATTTGTCGAAGAAGAAGTAAAATACCTAGGCCATTATCTAAAGAAAGGAGAGAAGAGAATAGACCCCGAACGAATACAGGCGATTTTAGCATTACCAATTCCAAGAAATAAGAGACAAATCAGGCAAATACTTGGACTAACTGGTTATTGTCGACAATGGATTGAAAACTACAGTAGTAAGGCGACTTTCTTGTATCAGAAACTTACTCAAGAGGGACTCCTAAAATGGGATCAGGAGGACACTGAAAGGCTGCAAGAGCTTAAAGAGAGCCTAATCCATGCCCCGGTATTAAGTTTACCTAATACTACTAGACCCTTCTTTTTGTTCATAAACGTAGACAAGGGGGTCGCATATGGGGTCCTTACTCAAGAATGGGCAGAGAAAAGGAAACCGGTGGCTTATCTATCAAAGATCTTGGACCCAGTAAGCAGAGGATGGCCTACGTGCTTACAAGCAATTGTAGGATGTGCTTTTTTGGTAGAAGAAGCCCGGAAAATTACATTTAATAGCAGCCTGAAAGTGCTGTCCCCCCATAACATACGGGGAGTCTTACAGCAAAAGGCTGAAAAATGGATCTCAGACGCAAGGCTTCTAAAATATGAAGGAATATTAATTGAGGCTCCAAATTTAACTCTAGAAACTACTAATATCCAAAATCCAGCTTCCTTCTTATATGGAGGACCAGAAGAAGCACTAACACATGATTGTATAGTGACTATAGAAGAACAGACAAAAATCAGACCAGATTTGGAAGAAGAAGAATTGGAAAAAGGAGGAAGACTGTTTGTGGATGGATCCTCCAGAGTAGTTGAGGGAAGGAGAAAATCAGGATATGCTATCATAAGGGGACCCAACCTGGAAGTGATAGAATCGGGACCCCTTAGTGGATCCTGGTCCGCCCAAGCATGTGAACTATATGCTGTACTACGAGCCCTGGAATGGTTAACAGGAAAAGATGGGACTATTTTGACGGACTCGAAATATAGCTATGGGGTAGTCCATACATTTGGCAAAATATGGGAGGAAAGAGGACTAATAAATTCACAAGGGAAAGATTTAGTTCACCGTAAATTAATATTAGACGTGCTCAGTGCCCTACGAAAACCCCGAAAAATAGCTATAGTTCACCTGAAAGGTCACCAGAAAGGACTGGATTTGAGAAGTAGGGGAAATAATGCAGCTGACCAGGAGGCTAAACGGGCTGCCCTGAGACTCCTCACCTTGCAGGAAAACATAGAACACTCCCAAACACCAGAACCTGACCCCGACATCAAGTTTAATAAAGAGGAAGAGAATAAAATACAAAAACTAGGAGCTAAAAGGGATGCACAAGGAGCATGGAAATTAGCAGATGGCAGAGAAATAATACCTAGAGCATTGGCACATAGATTACTGACTAAGATACATCAAAAAACACATTGGGGATCACAGGGACTGGTAGATTATTTTGCTGCAAAGTATGTGAGTGTGGGAATCTGGGACATTGCCAAACAAGTAACCAGAGGATGCCTAATTTGCTTACAAGTAAATAGAAAAAATTTGAGAAAATTACCGGAGGGAGGCCGACCGCTAGCGAAAAGGCCTTTCTCCCACATTCAGATAGATTTCACCGAGCTCCCCAAAGTAGGGAGAACCAAATATTTATTGGTCTTGGTGGACCACCTAACACATTTTGTGGAAGCCTTCCCAACCGTAAGAGAAACAGCCAAAGTAGTTACGAAAATATTGATGGAAGAGATAATCCCGAGATATGGGGTCCCAGAAGTCATTGACTCAGATAGAGGGCCGCATTTTATTTCCCAAGTTACCCAAAACTTAGCAACAGCTCTGGGCATACGGTGGGAACAACATGCCCCCTGGCATCCCCAGAGCTCTGGACGAGTTGAACGAATAAATGGGGAAATAAAAAAGCAATTGACCAAACTGGTAGCAGAAACCAATTTGACCTGGGTTAAATGTATTCCTCTAGCGTTGCTAAATATAAGAACAAGACCTAGAGCTGATTTAGGGGTATCACCCTTTGAAATGATGTATGGGATGCCGTATAACCTAGAAAATCCTAACGAACATCCTGTCATTAATGACACATGTACGCAAAAATATTTGGTGGAATTGACAAAGTACAGAAAAGCATTATGGGAAAAAGGTATGTTAGCACAACGGCCTCCTTTAGATTTTATCTTACACCAGGTACAGCCAGGAGATTGGGTGCTCGTGAAAAGCTGGAAAGAAAACCCCTTGACTCCAAGGTGGGAAGGACCGTTCCAAGTACTCCTCAGCACAGAAGCAGCCATACGAACCGCTGAAAAAGGATGGACTCATGCTAGTCGCATAAAAGGACCGGTAAAACCCCCTCACAGCTGGGAGGTTTGCAGTCTCCCGGGAGAAACCAAATTAAAGCTGAAACGAACTGATAAATGATTTGGATAATAATCTGGGTTGGAGATAACCATTATCTCCAAACCCAGCTAATAGGGAATCGGGAGGCTCTTGGATATTGCAAACTCTTAGAGGACGAGTTGAGAAAGCCCTACTTTAAGTCCCCAAGATTAGAACATAAAGGGCACACATGGGAGGGGGAAAAAGCACAAAACAAAGATATTAGGTTAAAGTGTAACTGGTTAGATTGTGACTGTCACCCCCTTGTATGCTTTTCCTGTAAATTGTGTCATGAACCTTGGTGGTCTCATTGTCGGAGTGGTAGAACACCTAGGGGAATTTGTACGCCGTGCTATGAGAAAGAGAGGAGACTAACTTCTATCATTCTTAGTAGCAGAGTTGCTACGGGGGAGGTAAAGCTTGGATCTGACGAGTGGTGGGAAACCTTTTCCAAAGGGGTAAATCCTGATCGGTTCTGCTACCACCCTAACGAACCGATCCCCTTTCTCCTGGACATCCTGGAAGTGGTGTGTCGGAAGAAAGCCCCCAATTTGCGGCGTGACCTCTCATTAATAAAAGCTGATAACTGGGCCGCCAGTGCTAAAAAGTGGAAACGGGAGGTTTATCCGGCTCCTGAAGAATACCCCTGCTGCCGAGAAGATGGTAAACCCCGAGGCTCGCAGCAAACGAGTCGTCGGGCGAGGCAGAGAGGTAATAACCAGTGGAGTCCATCGGAAGCCCCGACCCCCATATGAGATGTCCAGGAAATGTTGGCCGTCCTGCCCCAGGATTGGTAACCCACCACTGGGGAAACCAAAGGTAAAATTCAACCTGAGCTCCGACAATGACAGCCCCAAATTACAAGCCTTAATTCTTTTCTGGTGCATCATAACAAGTTCAGGGGCAGAAGGGTATTCACATCAACCCTTCAAATGGTCACTGATTAGATGGGAAGACCAGTATGTTATCCAGACCAAAATCACGTCTGGCGCACCCAGCTTTTTATGTACTTTGTGTGATTTAATACCTGTAAATCCATGTTTAAATCAGTTTGGATGTTATTTTTGTCCAAGCTCAAACCCGGGAAAAGGGTATTGTAACTATCCAGGACACTTTTACTGTGCTTATTGGGACTGTGTATCAGTAAGCTCCTTTGGGGGGAACGAGGACGGGTTTATTAGAACTGGATGGGGTCCATACGGGTGTACACAGCCCACTTCCACATATACCCAGAAAGAAGGCGGGTTAGATGGAACATGCAATATGATTTACATTAATGTGACAAAACCATATGACCAAGTCTGGTTATTAGGGAAAATGTGGGGAGCCCGATTATGGGAACCAGGGACAGACAGAAGGGGGCACTTTATAATCCAAAAGACAACCGTGCCACACGACCCCGAACCAATTGGACCAAACCAGGCGATAGCTGGAGAACTAACGCTAGGAGAAAATAATGGAAATGAATCAGAAACAGCCCCAACCACTAGTTTTCCAGAAATGTATAAGCAAAACTTTACTGATTCGACCCGAGGACCTGAAAACCCGGGAGAAGGGGACTTGTGGAAAATATTACAGGCCACTTTCCTAGTCCTGAATGAGACCCATCCAAATCTAACTGAGGAATGTTGGCTGTGTTACACCGTAAACCCCCCGTTCTATGAAGCCCTAGGGGTAACAGCAAAAAGCAGACGAGTAAATGGGACCAACCCAGCTAGGTGCCTATGGAAAAAAGAAGGAGAAGAATCGAGAGGGATAACCTTGGCAAGGGTAACGGGGAGAGGAAGATGTATAGGACGAGTACCAGTGGAAAAACGACATCTATGTCAGGTTATGGGGAATTTGAGTGACCCTAAGAAACCTGCCAGCTGGATACTGCCAGCAGCAAATACTAAATGGGTCTGTAACACTCTCGGAGTCACCCCATGTATAAATATAGACCGATTTAATGAATCCAGTGACTTTTGTATTCAAGTATTGATAGTACCCAGAGTCCTTTACCACCCCGTAGAGTATGTTTATGAACAATATCAAAATATAGGACCCCACATAGTGAAACGAGAAATATTCACAACCTTCACTGTAGCAATGTTACTAGGAATAGGTGCAGCCGGGACAGGAACAGGAATAGCCTCACTCATACAGCAACACCGAGGATTCCAAGAACTAAGAGCCTCTGTAGATGAAGACCTCAGGAGGATCGAAACCTCCATCAAAGACCTCACAGAATCATTAGATTCCCTAGCAGAGGTAGCCTTACAAAATCGAAGGGGGTTAAATCTATTATTCCTGCAACAAGGAGGACTATGTGCTGCTTTAAGAGAAGAATGCTGCACATATGTAAACAAGAGTGGAATTATACAGGACTCAATGGCAAAACTAAGGGAGGGGCTAGAAAGAAGACAAAGAGAAAGGGAAAAACACCAAAGCTGCTATGAATCTTGGTTTAACTATTCTCCTTGGCTTACAACTTTATTATCAACGATAGCGGGTCCACTACTTCTCTTACTATTGGGACTCACGTTTGGCCCTTGTATTTTTAATAAATTGATTAGCATTGTAAAAGGCAGATTAGAAGCTGCTCACCTTATGCTCACACGAGCAAAATACGAAACCTTGAAGATGGATGATCCAGAAGAATCTCTGGAGCTCAGCAAAAGGGAATTAGAGTGTTTTGACGAACAAAATTGAGTATCAAAACAAAGGGGGGATTGAGATGAGGGACTACATTTTGTTCGTCACGAAAAAGAGACCAGTGTGTTACAAGAGTTGTCTGCTGACTATTTCTGTACTACTTCATGAGATATGAGCCACAAGGATACCAGGGAAGGGGTTGCAGGAGCCCACACATAGTCCCACCCAGCAAATGGTACAAACAGATAACTCACAGAAATAACGACCAGGGAAAGGCTGGGGAAGGGGCAGGGGCAGATAAACAGTCTGCAAGGCAGGATATTTGCTTGCTTAAGCTTGATAGGGCACAGTTTGCAAGGCAGGACATTTGCTTGCTTAAGCTTGATAGGGCACATATTGCGTTAATCATAAGATTTTGGTAATTTTCCATGGAGAAGTCACCAAATAAGTGTGGGATCTCAGCACATCGTTCCCGATGTCCAGAGATGCCAGGAGAACCCTTGGGGGTCTCGAAAATCCTGGAATGTTGCCAAGAGTGTTTGGTGGCTTGATTTTGATCCATCCACAGAAGTAACAAGAGTTTGAGGACAAGAGAATCACTTTAGAGTACAAGGTGTAAAAGAGACACATTTAGAGGGTGAGATACAGACTTTAAGGTTTTTGGTATAGGGGGATTATGGAGACAAGATGGAGGGATCAGGGCGTGTCTTGTCCTTCTTCTTTCTTCTTCTTGTCCTCCATCTCCTGTGATGATGTTGGCACTTGGAGATTGGTTTATGGTGAAGGTGCACTTGCTAACATGGGTGAAAAGCATTGGGAAATAAAGGTAAATATTGTATACGTAGGTTTTAGTATAAAAAGACATGACCGCCCCATGGGTGGTCAGAGAGTGCCTGTGACTGCTTGCAGATCAGACCTCTGTTGGGCAGACAGAAAAATTTTGTAGATAAGAAATAATAAACAACCTGAAGACCGAAAGCTGAAGAGTCCAGACTCGTCCTTTGCATTGCGTGCCACCCAAGAACCGCCCTACCCGTGTCGGGGCAGAGACAGACAGACAGACAGACAGACAGACAGCCGGACCCGACAAATAAGGACATAGGGTGAAGAAGACGTGGCTGAGGAAGACTCCGCAGCCTTTATCACCGACCACCAGGAGACAGAAGGATGACCCCCTAGCAACAACCAGCGCAGGCGCAGAGAACTCTGAGATAACATGGACTCCTGAAGGATGGAGAGGATAAAAGGACTGAATCAGAAACTAGTTGGGGCGGCAGTAGGTGGAGCGGAGACTCCCCTGTCGCCCAGCGCTGAGCCTTTGCTTACGTAGTATAACTGCTTCAATAATTAATAAATTCTTTGATTGGAAATTACTCGTTTTGAGTCAATTTTATAACAATGGGGTGTCCAGGGGGTCCCTGTGCCCAGGAAAGGGGGTGCACGGGCCCCGGTGTTGAGGAAGGTGGTGGGTGGGGGCTGTGGAAGGCAGGAGTGGGGGTCCAGGGGGTGCTGGGGTCAAGGAAAAGCGGGGGCTGGGGTGTCTGAGAGGGGGAGGGCCGGCAAAGGGGGTGCGGGGGGGCATTGGTGCTGCATGAGGGGGTGCAGGAGGGTCCCCGTGCTGGATAAGGGGGTGCAGGGGGGGTCCCTGTGCCTGAGAACGGAGGGTTTGGGAGGGTTCCAGTCTCGGATATGGGGGTGCACGGCGGTCCTGGTGCAGTGGAATGGGGGTTCAGGGGGTCCTGGTGCTGTATAAGGGGATGCAGTGGGGTCCCGGTGCCCAGGAATGGGGGTTCAGGGGTGCCGGTGCCAGATAATGGCCTGGCTGGGATCTGGTGCTGGGAAAAGGGGTGCAGGGGGTCCCAGGGCCAGATAACGGGATGCACTGGGGTCCCGGTGCCCAGGAATGGGGTTCCGGGGGGTTCCATTCCCGAGTTCCGGGGTTCAAGGGGTCCTGGTGCCTGAAAATTGAGGTTCAGGGGGTCCCGGTGCCGGATAAGGGGATGTAGTGGATCCCGGTGCCCAGAACTTGGGGTTCAGGGTGGTTTCCCTGCCCGGGAATGGGGGCTCAGGGGGTTCCAGGCTGCAGATAAGGGGGTGCAGGGGTTATCGGGGCTGAGGAAGGGGGTACAGGGGGGGGTCCCAGTGCCCCAAAATGAACGTTCAAGGGGGGTCTCTTGACCCCCTGGAACCCCAGGGGACCCTCCGGGATCCCCTGGAACCCCTTCCAGGAAGCGCCGGGAATGAGGAACTGGGGGGACGCCAAAATTTGGGAGATCTGGGGGTCCAAAAGCCGAGGAAAAGGGCGGGTCTGGGGTCTGGGAAGGACGAGGTGGCCGGGAATGGGCGTGCAGGGCGTCCCAGAGCACTGACAGGGGTGCGGAGGGATCCTAGGCCCGGATTAGGGGGGGCATGGGGGTCCCAGTGCCCAAAAATTGGGGTTCAGGGGGTTCCCGTGCCGGGGAATGCGGGTTCGGGGGGAGTTTCCTTCCAGGAATTTGGGATTCAAGGGGGTCCCGGTGGCCGGGAATTGCGGTTCCGGGGGCGTCGGTGACCAGAAATGGGGATTCAGGGGGGTCCTGGGGCCACATGAGGGGGTACAGGGCGGTGCCAATGCTGGGCAAGGGGGTACAGGGGGGTCCCTGTGCCCAGAAATGGGCGCTCAAGGGGGTCCGCGTGCTCAGGAATGGGGGTTCAGGGGGGTCCCGGTGCTGAAAAAGGGTGCTGAGGGGGTCACAGGACCGAAAATGGGGGTTCAGGGGAGTCCCGGTACCCGGGAATGGAGGTTTAGGGAGTTCCCGGTGCCCAGGAATTGCGGTTCAGGGGGGTCCCGGTGAACAGAAATGGGGGTTCAGGGGATCTCGATGCCAGATGAGGGGGTACAGGGGGGTCCCGGTGCTGGGGAAGTGGAGTGAGGGGGGGTGGCATGACCCAAAATGGGGGTTCAGGAGGGTTCCCCTGCCCGGGAATGGAGGTTTAGAGGGTTCCCCTGCCCGGGAATGGAAGATCAAGGGGGTCCCGGTGCCCGGGAATTGCGGTTCAGGGGGGTCCCGGTTTCGGGGGGTCCCACTCACCTTTGGTCGCGGCCCCCGGGTCCCCCAGGAGCCCCAGGAGCCCCCGGAGCACCCCCAGCCCCAGCGCTGGGGCCATCGCAGCCGTCCCCGATCGCGGCTGCAGAGACGCGAAAGCCAAAGTGCCCGAGGGAGCGCGGGGGGAGGGGGAAAGGGCGAATTCCAGGGAATTCACCTGGATCCCCTCCTGGCACCCCTCTGGATCCCTCGGGGATCCGTCTGGGACCCTCCAGGGCCGCGCCCTGCGGGACCCCCGGGCCGGGCTCTGCTGAACTCCCGGCCCTGCGCTCAAACTCTGCCCGGACCCCGCTGGGCTCGGCCCAAAGCCGGGCAAGCAGCGGGAGCAGCGGAGCCAATTTTTGCTGCGGGTGCGGGTCCCACCCCCGGCGGAGCAGGGCTGGGCGCTGGGACCCGATCCCTGATTCCCAATCTCCTTCTCTCTCGCTCTCTCTCTCTGCTGTTCTCTCCCTTTCCTTTGGGGGATCATAAATCCCAGAGCGGCCGCAGAGCCCCGTGCCCAGGCCGGGTTTCCCAGCAAAGGGAGGCTGGGGCTGAGGTGCCCCGGGCTGGCCGGGAATGGGGGCCCGGGGCTCCCTGGGCTCACGGAAATGGGGGATCCAGGGGCTGGGAGAGGAGGATACCCGGGAAAGGGGGTGCAGGGGGGTGTTGGTGCAGGATAAGGGGGTGCAGGGGGGGGTCCAAGTGCCCGGGAATGGGGTTGGGAGGGGGGGGTGGGCAGCAGCTGCTGGAGAGAGACTGGGACAGACTGGAATGGACTGGGACAGACTGGGAAAAGAACCCACTGGGAGCAGAACTGAGGCAGCAGAGATCATACTGGGATATACTGGGACCACACTGAGGGCTACTGGGAACATGCAGGGGACAATTGAGATTGGACTGGGAGGGACTGGGAATGGTTTGGATCATCCTGGGACTGACTGGAATCATACTGGGAGTGATCAGATCTGTAGTAGGGGTGAAGAGGAGAAACTGGAATAATGCAGGGAGCAACTGGGATCATACTGGGAGCAGCTGCCCCATGCTGGGGTCATACTGGGATCATACTGGGACTGATGGGGTGACACTTGGAGTGACTGGCATAGTACTGGGAGTGTCTGGGAGTAACTGGGATCAAACTGGAGGTGACTGGACTTATACTGGCAGCAACTGGGACCACAGCGGGGGCAAATGGCATCGGGTAAGGTGTGACCGGGCTCATCCTGGAAGTGCCTGGGGCCACACTGGGCTCTTACTGAGAGGGACTGAGAGTGAAAGGAACCATACAGGGCATGACTGGGAGCCGCTGGGACCGTGTCGGGGGCAACTGGGATCCTACCGGGAGTGATTTGGACCATACTGGGAGCGAGCGGGAGCCACCGGTGAGGCGGCGGCGGAGCTGGGAGGCGGCCGCAGCGCAGGTGGGAGCCGCGCTGGGTTGTGCGGGGGCTCGGGGCTCGCTGCGGGCCTCGGGGGCGGCAGGGGGCTCAGGCGGGTTCCTTGTGCCGTGTCCGGCCCGTGGTGCCGCTGCCGTGAGGGCGCTGCGGGAGCGGCTGCCCGCGGTCTCCTTGCGGCCGCTGCCTCGGCAGGAGCCGCTGCCGGAGCAGCGCTGGCTCGGCCCGGTTCCTGTGGCTGGCACAGGGGCGGCTGCCCCGTGCCCGGGGCTGTGCGGGGAAATTCACGTGGCCGGAGGTTTCCGTGCCCCGAGGAGACAGAGGAGTCCTGTACAAGTGACTTTATTGCTGAGCAGAGGGAGAGGCCGTGGCGCATTTGCCGTGCGCTCGCTGCCATTGTTGTAGTTCGCAGCCTCCTTTTTATCCTCATTTTCCCGGCTCATCTCCCTCTCCCTTTGCCCACTGGCTGAGGTACTTGGAAGGTTCAGACCTCCCGATCTGCCAACTGCACGTCCTCGTTAATGTGCACCCCCACTTTTGTAGAACAGCCGATATTCACGGCTCTGTTAAGTCTTTTTTGTTCTCGACGTTCAGGAATTTAGCGGGACTTTCTGTGAGCAGCAGTCCATGTTAATTAATAACATTTATTGAAGCTGGTGGTTTCGCCCGTTACTTCCTTATCTACAAGTCCCTGGCCCCTCGCTCAGCTGCTGAATGAGCTGCACTCTCAAGGTGTGGAGCACGGTAAAAAGGTGAGAGGTGCTGTAGCACATCAGAGCAGAAGCAGCATTCGTTTAACCCATGGTCTGCCAGGGAACCACAAAACCATGTCCCATTCCCATCTTTTCCACGTTTGGACTGGTACATGAGCTGCTTTTTTGTTTCCTTTGTTATCTGTTTCACCACTTTTGCTTTGTCTCTATTTGCCAAGACCAGTTTGAGTCATTTGATTTTCCACAAACTCCTCTTTTCTCTGCTAACAGATGATCTGATCCCGTCCCATGGTGAAATGTTGTGTTCCTCATTTCAGTGGATTGCTCAGCAGGAAGGTCAGGAGCTGGAGCTGTCTGGTTGGTTATTCCGAGGGCAGCTTGTAATCTAATGGTGCCATTGAAATGAGGAATGGGTTCTGTGGCTCCTGATATGAATTGGTTCGGGTTCCCAGGGGCTGGTCCATGGTGTTGTAGGATTTGTTCTGCTGGCCGTTCATCTTCTCCCCATCTTTGGCCGCTCTCTCCAGCCAGGGCTGCATCAATTGACCATTTGTCTCTAATTAAATCATCAAATACTTGGATTCCCAACTGATTTCCCGGAACTTGTGGTAGCAAGAACATCTCAGTGCTCTAATCCACCCTATATAACATAGACAGTGACAGCACACGTTGGAGTGGGCAGAGGGATGATTCCCCCCATTTATTTATAGTGAAGTTTTCCCAACATTCTCCATTTGCTGTTTCCCTGTGCAGCTTCACCCGTTTCTGTTGCAGGGTCAGATATCCTCACCCCGGGCTCTGCCTTGAGCTGTGCAAATTCCATCAGTGCAAGCAGGCAGAGCTCGGGGTGAGGGGCAGGGGGAACCAGCCCAATTCCTGCCCCAGGCAAGAGACCCAGGTACATTGGCCAGGCTTTGCCCAGCAGGGTTCATTTGCATTCCTAAAGCTCCTCTCCTGGCTGACTAGAACCAAAGCTTCTCTTCCAGGGCAGCCATCTGGTGAGTCACATGTGGCCCCCCGGAATCTGCTTTTTTTAAAAAAAGTATTAACTATTTAAGAGTTAAAAGTATCACGGTTAAAGCTCTTCAATTTTGCAAAATGCAACATAAAGGCGAACATGGAAAAACCCAGACCAAAAATTGATTCTCACCCTTCTGTCCCAAACCTACCTGACAATATAAAGTAGGATTATTATAACAAATGTTTCTCATGTTGTAATCTTATCACTGAAACTGTAGGGAAAACAAAAACTCTCCAAGAATCTCTTTAGTGTGAGAGAGTCAAGGCATTACTTGGTTCTGGCCAGGATGGGCAACAGAAATACTTTCATCCACACATAGCCCAGCTGTGCAGAAAACATCATTCCATGACATGTCAGTTTTACCCGATTTTTCCTAAACTTTACGTGGTCTGAACCAATCTAAATCCACTGCTTTAATGTTCATTGCTTCCAAGTCGTGTAAGTTTTTAGTATTTGGTTTCCTATTAGTCTCGGATTTCTTCCCCTCTGATGTGAATTCCGCCCACACTCCTGGATTTCCTTCTCAGCCTTTTCCAGACCAGGTGTCTCCAGCTGTGCAGGGGCAGTGTCTGGGGTAGCTGTTGGTTGCTGTTTGCTGCGGGGCGTTGATGTTTTGTTGCTGGTCCTTATCTCTGTGGGTGTCTTTTGGGCTATTCCCAGTCTGTTCGGATGTTAAACTCATCTCCATTGAGTGGTGGAGATGAGTTTAACATCCGAACAGACTGGGAACCCCTTAAATAAAACCTTTAAAATTTCTTTCCCAAAGGCAAACCTTTGAGTAGAGAAACCTTTCTGAGCAGAGAAATAAGATTTAAAAGAAGCAGAATGGGTACATTTTGCAGCAGTGCAGTCGCAGTCAGCCCAGAGTGTGGGTGTGAGTGAGCCCCAGGGTGGAATTGTGCCGCGGTGCTCCCCAGCAGCTGTGGCAGTGCAGGCCCAGCCAGCGCTGGAGCTGCAGCAGCGGCAGCGAGGCTTGGCCGCAGTGGCTGGAGGTGCCAGGGGAGGGTGGCCAGGATTCCCGAGGGTTTGAGCAGAGGATCTGTGGGCAGGCCCAGGGGCTTGGCCCGCTGTGGAGCCCTGGCTGCTGCTGCGTTGCCTTCAGGGCAGGCTCAGTGGGGCTCCCATGGTCCTGCTGCAGGCGGGAAGTGCAAATCTCCGGGGCTTCAGAGCCCCTGAGGCCAGGCTGAGGGGTCCCCCCGTGCTCAGCTGTGCTGGCGGCTGTTTCTGGCCTCAGGGACACTTGGCGTGGGCCCCTTGGCCACCAGTGGTGCTGCTTTGCACTCCTTAGGCAGGAGCCGATGGCCTGGCTGGGTGTTGGCAACAGCAAAGTCCCAGGGCAGGCTCTGTGCCAGCCCAGCTTCCTGGGGGAGAGATTCCACAGGAGACAGGATCCTGGCTACAGCCTGCCTTACATTTACATCCCTTATTTCCACCCTGCACTAGGTGGAGAATTGCCCAGGTAAGGAATTCCAGACATGAATTCCAAGGGAGATAATTGAATATCTGCCTTGGGTCTGGCTCTTTTTCTTGCCAAGGCCAATGGCAAAAGCTGTACCCATGGCATCTTGGTTTCCATCTCCGGCTTCCAAAGGTGTTTCTTTATTTCCCCATTCATTCTTTCTACCCAACCCGAGCTCTGGGCTTGCCAGGGGTTATGGAGGTCCCATTGTATTCCTAAAGCTGCCATAACCCCCTGAAGGGTCTTTCCTGTAAAATGAGTTCCCCATCTGAATCTATTGCTTCCACAATCCATTATCTTTGAATTATTTGCTTTAGCAATAGGTTAATAAGTGATCCAGTGCTTGCTGAAGCAGTCAGAATTGCTTTTGCCCCCCTGTTAGGTGCCATGGTGTCAGCAGAAGATTTTGAAGCCTTCCTGCTCAGGGCATTTCAGTGCCAGGCTCTTACAAGCACCGAGAGCTCCGCGGGTTGAGCTGAGCATGGGCCGGTGACCTGCGCTTTGTCTGATTCCCCTTCCTTAATAACAGCCTGTCTTGTAGCTCTTTTCCCTTCTGCTGCCCTTGCAGAGCCATCCACAAACACATTGTCTCCCTCAGGCCAGGGAATGTCCCATCAATCTCTCCCAGCCTGGCTCGGGAGCTCTGTCCCTTGAGTGCAGTCCTGGGTTCCTTGCCAGCCCCTCTCCAGGCTGTTCAAACAGGAGGCTGGGTTAAACCCTTGCCCTGTCCTCAGTTCTGAATCCTCCTGTGCCACTGAACAAGTTTCATACTGTAATCACCGAGCCCTGCTCATCCATTTAGAGGCTCTTTTGGTTGTCAAAGCTTTAACTTGATGCCAGACTTGAACTCTAGGAGATCCTCCTGTTGTCATCAGTTTTCAGGCCTCTGCTCCCACGGAAGCTGTGGCTGCACAATTCTGCAGACAATGAGGCTGCTCTCTGGCCACTGGGTTAAACATTTTAGCACAAGAATTCCTTTGGCAAGACCCTGTTTAACGTCCACCTATAATTCAAATTCTTTTTCCCTGTCTGGAAGGCCCAGGCCACTCGCCTCAGTTAATCTTAATTTTAACACTTGAAAATTCTGTGTTTCCTCCTTGTGTCCATCCATCCAGTTTGTTGACTGGCAAGATAGGAGTGTTGCAGGGAGACATCCTTGGCTCCAAAAGCCCTGCCTTTAACAGGGACTCAATACCAGGCTGTGAGCCCTTCCTTCCCTCTCTTGGAACAGGGTATTGCTTGTCCTGGTTGCTTTAATTTGTAGAGGCTCCATATCTAATTTTCTGTACTTCCCTGGGGCTGCCCACACTTCTGGGTTCACTTCAGCATAGGCCTTGTCAGACTTTTGACACAGAGGTACAACAGAACTAGCCTCTGTATCCCTTTTTACAGTATTAAAATCCAGCTCTCAATCTCCTTCCTAGTTAATTACAATCACAGGAGGAAGAAAAAGAAATTCATTTATTTCAAACCTATCCCCCACAGCTTCTAATAGTGGTTGAACAAATCATACCTGCTCATCTTTCCCACTCATTCCCTTAAAAATTAAAATATTCCTTTACTATTTTCCCCTTTAGGTCTAAGATTCAGAGCAGATTGAGAGGCCCCTGTGTCCATCAGGAAATGCCTCCTCTCAATGCAGACCCACCTGAATGTTCTCAAGGGCTCCAGTGTGGAGGGTCCCTGGTGTGATGGGAGCTGTGACAGCCCTGCCAATCCATGTCCATCACGGGCTGGACTTGCTGGTCCTGAGGGTGCTGCTGTCTCTGCTTGCAGTGTCCTTGTGCCCTGCAGCCGGAGCCCTGATTCCTTGCCAGGGGCTGTTTGGGTGGGCTGTGCCCTGCCGAGGAGGGCAATGCCTCTGCCGGGTGCTTGTGGCCGAGCCGTGCCCTGGGTGCTGGGGCCCCCTTGGGCCCTGGGGCTGATCCCTCAGGGGCTGTAGGAGCTCTGCCCTGGCCTTTGCCTTCAGCTTGGCCTTTTGCTGCTCCCTTCTTGCATTCACCTGCTGGGCTTTTGTGCCCAAGTGCTGCAGGGCCTTCTTCTGCCCCTCCTGCAGCCCCCCTCAGTGCCTGTGGGTGCTTGTCTTGCGTTACAAGACAGTGTCTGCTTGGGAAGGCAGAAAAAGCCTCTCTTGGAATGGAGAATGCAAACCCCCTCCCTCTTAATTTTTAGGATAGTGAAATCAAGGGGCTCTCAGGCAAAGATATGGGATTACTAGTGTGTATAATATAATAATAGTAGTGTGTATCAACAGCTCCGGCAGTGCCAACAAACAGAGCCCGGAGCCGGTCCCGGCCTTTCGGCCGCGGCGCTTTCCCCTTGGGTGCAGTTCCGGGCACGGCCGGCAGGGGCGCCGGTGGCTCCCGCGGGGCGGGGCAGCGCATCCCTGCCATGGGAACCTCTCTTAACGGCAATAGAGCAATCCCTTCATCTAACTCTTTCACTTTTTTACCTTCTGTAGCCTTTCTCCCGTGTTTTGGGAAAGAATTTGGAGAGGGCTGCCTTTTAACTGAGCTCCTCGTGTTTCGATAAGGTGCTTCCTGTAGAGAGAGGGATTTTCCCTGAACAGCAGGAGCTGTGGTTACCAAGGGGACGTAACTCAGAGCAGGAGGGGTCAGGGGAGGATATCCCGCCGAGGCTCGGTCGGAGTGTGGGCAGGGTCTGCTGCCGGAATCGCCAGAGGGGGATCTTCCCGTGGAGGCCGAGCCGGAGCGTGGGCAGCCCCCACATGGCTTATGGCGGCTGATCCGGCAGCTCCCAGCAGAGAAAAGGCAGGTGGGAGACCCCGGCAGTAGCAGCGGCGCTGCCCAGCGCAGCTGGCACGGGCAGGGCAGCCGGGGATGGGATGGCTGGGACCCGCCCTCGGTGCGGTCGGCGCGGTGACCTCGGCCCACGCGGCAGGACAGAGCAACCCCATCTTGCCCAGCATGGCCGGCAGAGCGGCCGCGGGCCGGGCAGTGGGGCCAGGGCACACAAATTCACCGCCAGCGCCGGGGCAGGTGGAGCTGCCCTGGGCAGTGAGCCCGCACCTGGGATGGAAACCGGGGCAGGCGGAGCTGAGGCGGGCAGCGAGCCGGGACCCGGGACAGGCGCCTCGGCCGCGAACGGAGGGGGCAAGAGCTGCAGAGGATCCCACTCTCTTTCTGACTTTTCCTCTTGTTCCCCTCCCTTTCATTTCCCCTTTTTATTTTCTTGGTTTTTTCCTCGGCTGTTTCTGATACTTCAAAGATTTTTATTCTCCTAAAATCTCCTGTCTAACATATGGCATATTCTCTTTCTTCTAGATTAAATGGGTTTTTTTCCAAATAAATCCAGAACCTAACAAATCTAAACTTCTGCTTGGATATTTTGAAATGGTCGACGAGCTAACTCATGACCTCCTAATGTTGTTTTTCTCATCACCTTTTTATTTATCCTTTGGCAAATTAAGCATCTTTCAGTGACTTGCTTTGCTACACCAAAAATCCCAGTGCACCCAAAATTCCTTAAAAAATGATCACACAAAGCTTGAGTACGCCAGTGGGGTTTCTGATGCACGTCTTCTAATCTTTTCCTAGCAAGCACATTTTATTAAGTCATGTAGAAGTTTCTATTACCCTGATTTATCTTGTTCATTTCCTATCTTGTTTAATTGTTTTTTCTCGGCTTCCCTAAATTTTGGAATTTCCAGTTTTTCCTCGTTTGGAGTTAATATTAAAATAACTCTTTCAGCTCCATTTTCTGCTGCATCCTTAGCTTTGTGATGTGCCCCCAGTTTGCCCAGTTTGCCTCTCCTTTGGCCCGGGCCGGGTTCCCCCCGCCCGCAGCGGCTGGGAGCAGCCGAGAGCCCCGCGCTGCCCATGCCGACCTGTCCCGGCTCCATGGCCGCTGCTGCCGCGGGCTGCGAGGGCTGCGGGAACGGGGCACCGAGGGTGTGGCTGCTGCTGCGGGAGGAGGAGGAGGGAGGGAAGGGCAGGGATGGAGGGGGAGGAGGAGGCGGGGTAAGGGGGGAGGAGCAGGGGGAGGGATGAAGGCAGAGAGAGAGCAGCGATGGAAGGAGGAGAAAGAGGAGGGGTTAGGGAGGAGGAGGAGAAGGAGAAGGGATGGAAGGGGCGGGATGGAAGAGGAGAAGGAGGTGGAGATAACAGAGAGGAGGGTGAGGGGGGATGGAAGAGGAGGAGCAGGAGGAGAAAGCAGTGAAGGAGGCAGTGTGAGGGGGAGGAGGAGAGGGAGGAAGGATGGAGGAGAAGAAGGAGGTGGAGATAAGACAGGAGGAGCGAGAGGAAGAGGAGGGACGAAGGTGGATCAAGGCTGAGCAGGAGGAGGAGGGCAGGGATGGAGGGGGAGGAGGAGGCGGGGTTAGGAAGGGGGAGATGGGGCTATGGAAGAGGAGGAGGGGAGAAGGAGAAGGAGGTGGGGTTAGCGAGGAGGAGGAGGAGGAGCGGGGATGGAAGAGGAGGGAGAGGGGTGGATCGAGGTTGAGCTGAGGGAACCACGCGGTCTCGAGCCCTGCCTGAATTCGCAGCCCCCACCTGGGGGATCATCGCCCCCCCCACCCATGGCGCAGGTGAGCGGGCAGGGGGAGCCCGGCCCGGATATCCCGGGGGGTCCCTGGGTTGGGTTTTTGGGGGGATGTTTGGAGAATGGAGAAGTCCAAGGCTGAGCGGAAAAGGCCCCTCGGGGGGACATCGGGGGGTGGCGGTGGCGGCTGCGGGCAGAGGCAGCCTGGAGGAGCAGAGCCCTGTGTGCCCCAGGAGGCCAAAGTGGGGAGGCCAGAGAGGGGGGAGCGCCGCCATTGGCGGGAGCCTCAAGAGCCTGGAGAGGGGCAGGGGGGACTCCTTGGAGCCGCTGCAGTGCAGAGCAGAGAATGAGGGGAGAAGGGAGCCCGGGAGCCCAAAGAGCCCCGGCATCCCGAAATGGGGAGAGCCAAGAGGGGGCAGTGCGTCCCCGGGTGTGCCCTGGGGGGATCTCGTTGCCCTTGCCTGTGGCATGGAGGCAAATCCCATGCTGTCCTTGTCCTTCCTCGCCCAGAGCAGGAGCTGAGCATGGAGAGCAGGGAGGACAAATGCCCGTGGCAGAACCTGGTGGCAGAGGCCGTTTTGAGCGGCTCCACGGCGCAGGAAGCCAACGGGGAGGAAAAGGCCCGGAGATGCCGCACGAGGAGGGGCTGCAAACGCAGATGGCGGGGATGTGAGGGGGAAAGAGCCAGCCTGGGCCGGGAAGGCGGCCGGAGATGGAGCCAGAGCTCGGAGCTGGTGCTCCATGAGCAGCTCCAGGATGGGAAGAAGCCCCACACGTGCGAGGAGTGTGGGAAGAGCTTCAGGTGGAACTCCGAGCTGATCAGGCACCAGAGGACCCACACTGGGGAACGGCCCTATGAGTGTGGGGAGTGTGGGAAGAGCTTCAGCCAGAGCTCCAACCTGATCAGCCACCAGAGGATCCACACTGGGGAGAGACCCTATGAGTGCTCCAAGTGCGGGAAGAGGTTTCAGACCAGCTCGAGTCTCTTCCAGCACTATCGGATTCATACAGAGGAGAGGCCCTTCCAATGCCCCGACTGTGGGAAGGGATTCAAGAACAACTCCGACGTTGTCAAGCACCGGCGCATCCACACTGGGGAGAGGCCCTACGAGTGTGATAAATGCAGGAAGAGGTTTCAGACCAGCTCCCATCTCCTCCGGCACTATCGGGTTCACACAGAGGAGAGGCCCTTCCGGTGCCCAGACTGTGGGAAGGGATTCCAGCGCAACTGCACCCTCGTCACCCACCGGCGCATCCACACAGGGGAGAGGCCCTACGAGTGTCCCCAGTGTGGGAAGAGCTTCTCCAGCAGCTCTCACTTGACCCGACACTAACGGAGGCACCGGTAAGGGAAGCCCTGCGAGTGCCCCGAGTGCGGGAAGAGCTTCGTGCGCTGCTGCAGCTCCATCCCCCACTGGAGGAGGCACTTTGGGCACAGCCCTGGTCACTCACATTCCCTGTGATCCATGTTGGGGACACACCTGCCTGCTTGTCCTTTGGTTTGGCCTGAATTTTTTTCTCTTCTCCATCTCTCTCTACTCCAGAAGCCAAGAGGGATGGATCTGTCCCCTCAAAACCACTCAAATTCTACTGAAAATAACTGAATTTTAACCCAAAAAGGCTCAATCCTACCTCAAATTCCTTGTTCCCTCCTCAAAAAACTCAATCCCATGCCAAACTCAATCCATTCCACAGCCACCAGGGTGAGATGGGGTTCGAAGGAGATTGGGAGAAGTGGGATCCCAATTTGGAGCAATGGGATAGGGATTGTGTGGGCCTGGGTGTGTGGGATGTATTTGATAGCAAATAAAACTTTCAGAGTTACTGATTCTGTCCCGTTCATTTTCAGTCAGTTCTGTTTGCAGAGTGCCACCTTCTCAGCTGATTCAATTCCTATAAAAATCCCATTTTTTAAATCATCTAACCCAAACAATCCAAAAATCATTATCAAAATAAAACCACCCGCACACAATTAATGTTTTAAAAATAATTTTAATTTTTCAAGTGTACTTAAGGATGTTATTAAAGTTTAATTGTTTGGTTGAAATGTCTGAGAAATTGTACTGGTGTTTGGTTTTGTGTTTAGTATATTTGTAATATGAATTGTTTAACTAAGAGGTGTTAGATTGCATGGTAGTTTCTTTAGATATTTTTATCTAAAGTACATTAGTCATCGAGTTAAAACTTTCAAAAGGTATTTCTTGATATATAATTTGTTTATTTATATGCATTGGTAATATTATAGTAATAGTTATTTTTGGTTTGAGTTGAATCATTGTTGGAGTTGAATCATTGTAAAGAAGAGTTGAGATTTTTATATTTTATTTTTATTATAATTTATTTAATTTCAATTATTATTTCTTTGTTTATAGTTTTATTGCAATTTGTTGAGGGGATAGGAAGGAAGTTCAAGGGCAGGAACATTTTTTCCTTGCTGGGAACTGGAATTCCAGACCCAGGGAGTGTGTGCAGGACCCCACAGACTGGGATCAAATATGGGCTGGGATCAAATATGGGCTGGGATCACATGGATGGGGATCCTGTGGATCAGAACCCTCCAGGCCAGGATAGCCTGGAGTGGGATCAAATATGGACTGGGACTGTATGGACTGGGATCCCAGGGACTGGGACCATATGGATCAGGACCACACAGACTGGGATCGAATATGGGCTGGGACTGTTTCTGAAAGTAACTTTGTTCTATAGTTTTTATTTCTGTTGTTAATTAAGCTCAGTGAAATAGCTGCTTGTGTTAAACTGCCTGCTTGGATGGGATAACATCCAATGCACCCAGGATGAGGACACCTGTACAGATCTGCCAACTATCAGCACTCCCCGTCTGAAGGCAGAGTGCACCAAGGCCCAAAACCTGGAGGTGATAAAGAGAATGGACTAAAACCACAGCCAAGGAATCTGCATGCTCTAAAAAGGCAGATCCAGGGCAGAGCCATGCTAAACAGTTCTTGGAAGATGTAAACTGGGTGCATCTTGGCACTCAGCCAGGAGCACCCTGTTACCTTCAGGGATCCCCTGAAATACCTTTCCCCTTACATCAGCCTGGTGCATATTCATAGAGCCTCATGCACAGCAGCTGGGAAGGGTTTAACACTTTACTGGGTATATTAGTGTTCAGAAACACATAATCACCAGAATGATTATATGCAGGTGCTTTTATTGAAGAGCTCTGGGTGTCAGGGGTACCAACCCAAATCTGACTCCGACATGGGTTCGGGATGAACATGTTTTTATATTCTATCCTTATATAACTTTCATGTTAATGATTAAACTTCAATTGTTCTATTGTATACATAGATTTCAGCCAAGCATGGGCTCCTTGTGGCCCCCCTCAAACTTCTAACATAGTTTCTCATGGTTCTTCCTATGATTATACAGTAAGTATATTTAATTACTAAACAATCATCACATCTAACAATTATATAATTTATCATGTTCTGCTTACGCAGGTGCAATTTCACATGATCTGGCAAGCACAAAGCCTAACATTTTCAGAGTCTATTTTTGACATTTTTCCAGGGCCCCACTATCATTCTCCCCCCTTTGAAAGCATTTTCACTTCACTATAGGTGTAAATGTTTTCACTTGATACAGTCCTTTATTTCTCAATTTATTCTTGACGTTCTTCAAGTCCATGGTTGATGTAAACGTTGTCGTGGATGCTGTCACGAACTGGAGAACCAGAAGATGGTGGGCGTGGATCTCGTGTCAGTGCCTTTATTATCTTCTGGTTCCAGGATGTTTTCTTCTGTATCTCTCCCTTTAAGATGCTGTAAACTAACCAAATTGCTAAGAATACAATTAGTAAGATTATCACAGTCTCAATGACAGATTTAATCCATGAACTCACATTCCACCCTAGCCCTTTAAAGATTTTGCCTAGCCAGGTCGTAGTCAAATCCTTTTGCTCTTCTTGTGCTTCATGCTCTCTTTGTTTCAACTGATTGATGTCACATTCTACATCTGCAGTTACATTTGGGATGTGAACGCAGCAATGACCAACCCGTCCCTTTAAAAATCCACATACTCCATGCTCTTTCAGGAGTAACAAATCTAAGGCTAATCGATTTTGTAAAGTCATTTTTGTGGTGGCTTGTAATTGTACGTTTAATTCTTTAAAGCCTTCCCGGGTGACTCTTGCCAGTCTATCAACCTGACCTGTAAGTTTGTACAGCATCTCCCTACTCTGATAGTTTGCTGTAGGACCAAGCAAAGACTCTCGGGCCCACCCAAATTTCACTCCACCAGAGGGTTCTTGCCAAGTGTCATCTGGATTTTCATTGTCTAGAACTTCTCATCTTGCTCTTATCTGCACAAGTTCATGTTTTCTGTTAAATGGGGACTTTTTCGAAATTGGAGATGAGGTTGGGAGGCCTAAAGTAATTTCCTTTACTTTCCCATCTACAGGCAGATGTGTTGTCCAGGTGCCATCGCTTGCTGCCCATACAAATTGTCCTGGACCTCGGACTGTACTCCTGGTACATCCTACAACTGCTTTATAATTCCCTCTGCCTTGTTTATGTTTGATCCCTCTGCAAGCACAGCCAGTTTGTAGGGCTATTGCCAGGGGTGGCATCTGCTTTATCTCTGCATCATCAGAAGTGCAGTCATAAGTTTTATTACATGCCCACCAACTTACTTTGTCTGCCCTCGTTCTGCTACTGGTGGCAGTGTTTGTTACTGCTGGATCTGTTTCATTCTCGGAGCCTTCCCACTTAATGCACCAAGGGGTGTTTGCCATACATTGGAATCTTTGAAGGATACTCACAGACCACGCACTGTCCCAAGGCTCTGTCTGATCTTTCTGATCCTTGGCCTCACACTTCCGTACCAGAGTGGTTTCTGTAACATTTTCTGTAATCTTTTTATAGTGTGGCAAATAGCATTGCCATTGTGTGATGCCTCCTGATTCTGCCATAGGGGTTCCTAGTGTGCCAGCACTTAGAATACAGTCTTTCTGGCCCATGGGTCTCATCCATGTTCCTATTTTCTCCCAAGTTTCCTTGACTACTTGCCTCGACTCGGGTACCTGTTTGCATGCAATTGTTTTGTTGTTTTGTATTTCAGGTAGTTTTGCTGTTATGATTCCCCAATTTACTGGGTCTCCTGCTGCCTTTGGTATTGGCAGACAGGCAGTTATTCTACAGGTGTTTTGCATTTTGGCAAAGTCTTTGACTAATCCAATCATTACATTCTCAGCCCAAACTGCATTAGAAACCTTTATCACCTGTGTTTCTGCTTGTACCTCTCTCTTCATTCTAGAATGAAGAGTGTTTAGTTGATCTTTTTGCATTTCACATCCCAAAGACATTAATGACCATAACATTGGCACAATTACTGATAGCATTCTCAAAGTAATTAAACACATCTTATCTGCAGCCTTGTTGGTTCCACAGTTTACACAGTCCGTGATCCAGGATGGATTTTCTTCACTCAGGTGTAGTGAATCCAGGGGTCCACGCCGGCTACTTTGGCTGCTGTAAAGGTGGTCAGCAGTACCTGGTGGGGCCCACTCCACTTTTCTTTCAGCGGTTCTTCGTTCCAGTTCTTGATGTACACCTCGTCTCCTGGATGTATGTTATGAACTGGGTTCTCGAGAGTCAGCGGTCTATTCCACACGAGGATGCTCCGGAGCCGAGCTAAAGTTTTCCCGAGAGACAGAACATAATTATACACTTCCTGCTTTCCTGTGACATGCACATTAGGGTTAGGCTCAGGAGATTCATATGGTTTCCCATGCAATATCTCATAAGGGCTGACTGACATCCCACTCCTAGGCTTTATCCGAATCCTCAACAGTGCTATTGGCAAAGCCTGGGGCCACTGCAATTTGGCTTCTTGGCATATTTTACTGATTTGCCTCCTTAGTGTCTGATTCATCCTCTCTACCTGTCCACTTGACTGGGGTCTCCACGGTGTGTGGAGGTCCCAAGTTATCCCCAGCAATCTACTTACCTCTCTTACTACTGTAGCTATGAAATGGGGCCCCCTATCTGATGATACCCTAGGGGTACCCCGAACCTGGGAATAATCTCCTGTAGTAACCACTTTACTGTTTCCTTTGCTTGGTTGGTGCGACAGGGAAGGGCTTCTGGCCCCCAGAGAATGTGTCAACCCCCACTAACAGGTATTTGTATCCTCGAGTTCTTGGCAAGTCTACAAAATCTGCCTGCCAATAGTCTCCTGGCTCTATTCCTATCCAAATTCTTCCTGGCTGTGCCTGTCGCCAGCCACTGGGTTGTTTTTCAAGCAGATATCACATTTTGACATTACTGATTTTGCCATTGTTAACATCCGTACCGAAATTAAACTCTGCTTTAGCAATTTTACCAATGCCTCTGCTCCCCAGTGACATTCGTTATGTTTAATTTGTAGAACTTCTCTCATTATCAAGGGGGTACCACTATCTGTCCTTGTGCAGTCACATACCATCCCTCTGAATTCTTTTGTGCATTTAGCAAACGTGCCAGTCTCTCATCTTCTACTGAATATTTTGGTTCTGGAGGCAAATTGAATTGGGATACATTAAGCTATAAAGGTATCAATGCCATTGTTGTTTGCACCTCTCGAGCAACCTGTTGGGCTGCCCAGTCTGCCCTTTGATTTCCCTCACAGATTTTGGAGTTTCCTGATTGCTGTGCTTTGCAGTGTATGATTGCCACTTGTTCAGGTTTTTGTACTGCTTTTATCAATTGCAGGACTGCATCCTGATGTTTAATGTGCATACCCAGAGAAGGACAATAGTCCTCTTTCTTTCCATAGTGCTCCGTGTACATGCACCACTCCAAAAGCATATTTTGAGTCAGTCCAGATATTTACCCTTTTCCCTTCACTTAATTCTAGTGCCCTGGTTAAAGCAACCAGTTCTGCCTTCTGGGCAGATGTATTTGGTGGTAATGCCTTTGCCTCCACTGCTGTACTGACTGTTGTTACCGCATACCCAGCGTATCTGGTTCCGTTTTTCACGAAGCTGCTCCCATCTGTAAACAGCTCCCACTCTGGCTGCTCTAGTGGGACGTCTTTCAGGTCTTCTCTTGCTGAGTAGGTGTACTCTATTACCTCCACACAGTCATGCTCTAATGGGCCTTCTTCAGTTGTGGTACCTGGGAACAAAGCTGGATTCAAAAGGTTGGTTGTTTTTAATGTGACATCACCCTGCTCAGTCAGGACTACCTGGAATTTCATCATCCTGCTTGGGGATAGCCAATGGCCCCCTTCTGCTCTAAGACAGTGGTTACCATGTGTGGTACATTGACATCTATGTGCCTTCCCATCGTGAGCTTCCTGGCTTCTTGTATCATCATCACAGTGGCTGCGACTGCCCGCAGACATGGAGGCCACCCGGCACTTATGCTGTCAAGTTGTTTGGAAAAGTAGCCCAGCGGCCTTTTCCAGCTTCCCAGACCTTGGGTCAGGACTCCTAGTGCTAGACGCAGCCTTTCATGGACAAACAGCTGAAAATCTTTAGACAGATCAGGTAAGCCTAATGCTGGAGCAGTTGTCAGTGCTTCCTTTAATTTTAGGAAGGCTTCTTTCTGTGGCTGGTCCCAGGTGAATGGCTGCATCTTCTGAGCTTCACACAGGGGCTTCGCAATCAGTCCATAGTCCATGATCCACAGGCGACACCATCCTGCCATCCCGAGGAAGACTCGCAGCTCATGTAGATTCTGGGGCTCTGGAATAGCACAAATAGCTTGGATATGGTTAGTGCCTAGTTTTCATTGCCCTTGTGAAATTTCACATCCCAGGTAGATCACAGTCTGTTGGGCAATTTGTGCCTTTCCTCTGGATACTTTATAACCTCCCATTCCCAGTAAATTTAAAATCTCAATGGTTACCTTTATACAGGTTGCCTTTTCTTCTGTAGCTGTTAGTATATCATCAACATACTGCAACAACAGGTATTGGTCTCTTGGTACTTGCCCATTCTTGGTCCAAATCTCCAGGTCCTTTGCCAGTTGGTTTCCAAATAGGGTCGGCGAGTTCTTATATCGTGTCCAGGTGAGCTGGGTCTTTCTCCCATTCCCTGGGTTTTCCCACTCACAGGCAAACAGTTTCCTACTTTCTTTGTCAAGGGGGATGCAGAAAAAGGCATCTTTTAAATCAATTTCAGTAAACCACTTATATATCTCCTTTACGGATGTTAGCAATGTGTAAGGATTTGTTACCACTGGAGAAATGTCCTTTGTGATTTTATTTATTGCTCTCAAATCCTGCACTAATCTATATTCACCATTTGGCTTCTTTATTGGAAATATTGGTGTATTAAATTCTGATTCACATTCTTCTAAAATTTGGTATTTCAAGAATTTCTCAATAATCTTTACTTATTCCTTGCCATGCTTCTGGTTTTATGGAATAGTGTTTGACTTGTAGAGGCCTCGCCCCTTCTTTTAACTCTACATGCACTGGTTGGGCCAATTTAGATTTCCCTGGTATATCTGTCTCCCATACAGAGGGAATCACTGCATCTCCTACCTCCCTAGGGATAGAGGGAACAGGTTTTTCTTTGATCATTAATATCTGTCCCATCTTTGATTCAGATATTTTCAGTATAAGTTCTCCATTTTCAAAGGTTATTACCGCATCAAGTTTCGCTAGCAAATCTCTCTCTAAAAGCGGAATTGGACACTCAGGTACGTATAGGAATTCGTGTGTTATAACTTTGTTCCCAAAACACAAATCTAGGGGTTGCAAGAATGGCCGTTTTTCCTCTTTCCCTGTAGCACTGACTATTGTTGTTTCCTTGTCCCCAATTTGTCCTTGCAGATCATTCAATACCGAGTAAGTAGCTCCTGTATCTATTAGAAATTTGACCTCTTTATGTCCTAATTGTTTATTTATAACAGGTTCCTTAACTTGTTCTACTGGCTCTGTGTCTAGTCAGCTGGTATACTCCCCCAAAACCATCCCCTTGGTAACCTGCTGGCACTGATTGCCCTGGTGAAACTGGTTGTTCAAGTCTGGACATTGTCTCTTCCAATGCCCCTCCCGCGTGCAATACGCACATTGATTTAGGTTTAAGCCCTGCCTGACTGGTCTCCTATTTTGACTATTCCTGTTGCATCCCCTGAAATTTGGGTTCCCTTTTCCTTGTATTACTGCCAACAGATTCTGCTGCTGCCTTTTACTAGCTTCTCTTTCGCGATTGTTATATACCTTCCAGGCTACCTCAAGTAGCTTATCCAAATTCCTTCGTTCTTCCCCTTCTAATTTTGCAATTTTCTACGACTATCGTCCTGTGACTGGCCCAAGAATATGAGAGCGAGCTGAACCTTTGCTTGTTCTGTGTCCATTTGGAGATCTGTATATTTTCTTGCTACTCCTTAAGCCTCCCCAAAAATGCAGTGGGAGATTCCTTCTTTTCCTGCCAAACTTCA
Source organism: Agelaius tricolor (assembly GCF_023055355.1). Taxonomy (NCBI): domain Eukaryota; kingdom Metazoa; phylum Chordata; class Aves; order Passeriformes; family Icteridae; genus Agelaius; species Agelaius tricolor. Next base: position 281,245 of record NW_027269302.1, read on the forward strand.
TATAGTTTAGACCAATTTATAGTTTTGGGCACAGCATTCTGAACTCCTATTTGGATCCACTCTTGGTATTTCCATAGTGTCCCCATATTGCAAAATAAATTAGGGTCCCAATTTGGATCCTCAATTGGGAAATTCTCATCTCAATTCCCTGTTACGAATCCATTTCTGATGTTCTCTCTTACCCTTTCTTTGGCTGCCTTAAGTACCATCTCTTTCTCAGTAGAATCCATCAAAGTATGTAATATTAATATATTAGATATATTAATATATTATATATAGATATATATTAGATATATTATTATACTATATATATATATATATATATATATAATATTAATATACATATTATTGTATGTCATCCCAGTCAGGATTTTGAGGTTTTTATAACCATTTTTAATACTCATGCCATTTTATCAGGATTTTCTCTATGAATTCTGGCTGATTGTTTCCAAATAACTAAATCTGCAGGAGAGAAAGGCACTTTTATAAATACTGGCCCTTCCACTCCTACACTTTGTTGCAAGGGGGCAATTACAGTTCGTTTTTGTCTGCCTATGTCTTTTCTATCCATAACTGGGGCAAGGTTAGACCGACTCCTGGTTCTGTGGGCTACCCCATCGTTGATTCTCTCTCTCTCCTTTCTACCACAGTTAGGTTTTGCTCATGTTCCAAGGAAGAGGGATCAGGTGACGATGGGAGAGGAGAATAAAGAGGGAAGGGTGTACTAGACGAGACAGGTTCAGGACTAGGTGGGGTAGGAGCAGGCAGTGGGATAGGGACAGATGGAACAGGTGGGATAGGGTTAGGTTCTCTTGTTCCTATTGGAGCTACCTGTAAATCAATATCTGTATAATTTTCCCTACTCAGGCTTTCTTTCAACGCCAAGTGTTCTAAACAACGTTTCTCACAAACCCCACACTTATTGCTTGCAGATGTTTTAACCATCATTAATCCACATTCATCCTGCCATTCTGGCTTTCCCCATAAAGAGAAAAACAAATCAACATACAGAATCTCATCCCATTTTCCTTCTGGTTTACAAAACGACATTAACTGCGAAATAGTGTTATATTGCAGAGTCCCGTATTTTGACCATTTTTCACCATTCTCCAAGGCATATCCTGGCCACCATGTATTACAATAATCAATCAACTTAGCTTTACGTAATTCTTCCCCAAAATTACCCTGTTTCCAATGTGCTAGTAAGCACCCCAAAGGAGAACTTTGCGGGATAGAGGTGTTGCCACCCAAAATCCCTTTCAGTTTCTCCATTCCAAATATACCACAAATTGCCGAACCCGCAACGCTCTCGCGATTGTCTTATGGAACGGCGCCTGGGCTTGTACCAGCAGGAATTCCTTTAGCCCAACCAAGCGTAGCTTTCGCTGCGTCTCATTGGCAGGCACCCAAACCAAAGTAAAAAGCACCTTACCTTTCTCCCGGGGACGTGGCGAGCGGCAGAAGCGGTCGCGGCCGATCGAGCTCCCCGAGAATCCCTCGGTGCCGGCTGGAGCGCAGTCGAGTCGCGAAACTCGCTCAGCAGCACCCGCAGGGTCCCATCCGGGGTCGCCAAAATGTTAGCGTTCAGAAACACATAATCACATCAGCGATTATATGCGGTGCTTTTTATTCAAGAGCTCTGGGAATAGGGGTAGTTTCCACCCAAATCTGATTCCGACCAAACATTCGAGGTGAACGTGTTTTAATCTCTATCATTACATAACTTTCATGTAATTATTAAACTTATATTGTTCTATTGTATGGACAGATTTCAGCTAAACATAGCCCCCTTTAAATTTCCAACATAGTTTCTCACGATTCTTCTTATGGTTATATAATAATTATATTTAATTACTAAACAATCACCACATCTAACAATTATATCTTTTATCATACTGCTTACGCAGGTGCAGTGACCTGAGAAAACACAAAGCCCAATATTTTCAAAGACTATTTTTAACATTTTCCAGGGCTCCACTATCACTTTTATTTCCTGTGGGAAAAAACCCTCCATCTCAACCAGGCACTCATGGCCAAAACTGGGCAACTGCCTCTGGAATTCCTTATATCCAAGGATAGCTCCCAGACAAAAGCTGCCAGCACTGACAAGTCTGGCTGGCCTTGGCTTCCTGAGGGCTGGCCCTCATCTGCCTCTGAAACACTGGGGCTGGGTGCTTTCCTTCCTTATGAAAAGAACTCTTCTTCCTGTCCAGGCACCCACAGCCAAAACTGAGATTGCACCTCCAAAATGCCCAATGTCCAAGGAAAGCCCCTAGACAAAAGGTGCCAGGAGAGACAGGGCTGGCTGGCTTGGCCTGAGGGTGGCCACCTCTCATCTTCTTCCTAAACACTTGGACTTTGTGCTTTACTTTCCTATGGGCAAAAACACCCATCTTGACCATAGCCAAAACTGGGATTCCCCCTCCAAAACTCCGTACATCCAAGGATTGCTCCCAGGTGAAAGCTGCCAGGACAGACAGGTCTGGCTGCCCTTGGCCTCCTGGGGGTGCCTCTCCCCTGCTGTCCAAACACTGGGGCTGGGTGCTTTCCTTCCTATGGAAAAGAACCGTCCTTCTTATCCATGCAGAAATGGCCAAAATTTGGGTTCCACCTCCCAAATTCCTGATATCCAAGGGTTGCTTTCAGACAAAAGCGGCCAGGACAGAGAGGTCTGGCTGGCCTTGGCCTCTGATGGCCGCCTTTCATCTGCCCCTGAGACACCACCGGTGTTCTGTGCTTTCCTTCCTATGGAAAAGAACCATCCTTCTCCTCCAGTGTCCATGTCTGAAATTGGGATTCCACCTCTGAAATTCTCAATATCCAAGGGTTGCTCCCAGGCAAAATCTGCCAGTACCGTAAAGGCTGGCTGGCCTTGGCCTCTGGTGGCTGCCCCTGCAACAGTGGGGCTGGGTTCTTTCCTTCCCATGGAGATCCCTGGGACACTGTGGGGACCTCATGGAACCAAGGGGATCATTGTGGCTCCACTGGAGCCCATGGAACCAAGGGGATCATTGTGGCCCCACTGGAGCCCAGGGAACCAAGGGGATCATTGTGGCACAACTGGAGCCCATGGAACCAAGGGGATCAATGTGGCACCACTGGAGCCCAGGGAACCAAGGGGATCATTGTGGCACCACTGGAGCCCAGGGAACCAAGGGGCCATGGTGACACAGAGGGGCTCCATGGACCCAGAGACCATTGTGGCTCTGGGAGGCCTGATGGAACCATGGAGACCATTCCAACCTTCAGGGCCTGGTGTCACCAAGGGGGCATTATGACACCTCAGGGCCCCATGGAAGCAAGGGACCATTGGGACACTGTGGGACCCCATGGAACCCAGGGAACATGGAACAGCTCTGGCTGGCTTGGCCTCCCAGGGGCCACCTGACAGCTCTGGCTGATCTTGGGCTGTCAAGGGCTGCCTCTCATCAGCTCCTGGAGCACTGGGGCTCTCTGCTTTCCTTGCTATGGAAAAGAGCTGTCTGACTTCCCAGATGGTCATTGCCAAAACGGGTAATCTCCCTAAAATTATTCCTATTTGCAAGGGTATCTCACCAAACAAAACCTGCCAGCTCTGGCTGGCCTTGGCCTCTGGTGGTCACCTCTCATCTGTCCCTGAAACACTGGGGCTCTGTTCCTTCGTTCCTATGGAAAAGAACCAGCCTTCTTGTCCAGGGACCATGGCCAAAATTAGAATTTGGCCTCCCAAATTCTGTATATCCAAGGATTGCTCCCAGACAAAAGTAGCCAGGACAGACAGGTTGGGCCGGCCCTGTCCTCTGGTGATTTCTTTAGACTCTGAGCTGAATGTTTTCATTTGGAAACACTTTGGAGAGGGCCCAGAGATGTCCCAAGGAGGGGTTTGGAGGCCTTGGGCCCATGAGCACTGTATAGGGACAAAGGAGCTCTGTGCTCAGTGGGGTGGAGACTGAGGACAGTGGAGCAGAGCCATGAGAGTGTTTAAAGAACGATTTCAGGGCTGGTGGATCCTTTTGACATAGTGGAAAACAGCCAGAGACAGAAAGAATTAATGCCAAGGGCAGCTGGGGAGGCCCAGAGTGGCATGAGGAGAAAGGAATTTCCCTGTCAGGGCAAGGCTGTGGTGCAGCACGTCCCCAGCAGGAGCCTGGAGCAGCCCCAGGCTTTGTGTGGGCAGGCAGGGGCAGGCAGGAGGCAGAGCTGTCAGCAAAGGAAGGGCCCAGCCAGGTGGGGCAGCCGGGGGATGCCCAGAGCCTGCAGGGACAGAGGCCAGGGCAGGGACACCGTGGGACAGCCTGGGCTGCACAGGGCACAGGGATGGGCAGCAGCTGCAAGACAGCCCTGACAGAGCCAACATGGGCAGCGCTTTGGCCATGGCTGCTGGCCCTGGGCCTGAGCCAGGAGGGGACAAGTGACCCTTGCAGGCCTGGGGCCTCATGGCCTCCCTGTCCCTGCTCAGCAGCCTGGCAGGGGCCGCCCCACGCTCCTGCCCTTGGCATTGCCCATCCCCACATGCCAGGGCCCATCCCGGGAAGAGCCCTGAGCAAGGAGGGAGGGACAGGATCTGCCTGGCCAGGCCCTGGGGCTCAGGCCTTGGCCCTTTACATTCCTGAAACAAATCCAGGTTTGCTCAGCACCAGAGACACCTTTGCCTTGTTTGTCCCCAGCTGCCATCAGTGCCTCCAGTGTTCTGCTCTCCCTGGAGTCCGGGGACACTTTCTCAGTGCTGTCCCTCACAGGGATCTCTTTGAAGTACAAGAAACTTCAGTATTTCAATCTGATTTGGAGCTCTTGAGAAGTCTTTGAGCCCACTCTGAGGGACTGGGTGTGATGCAAAGAGCAGCAAAGGCCCAGAGGGTGATTAAAGTCCTTGTGCTGTGTCTGTGCTGCTGAGCTGGGCCGGGCTCCTGGCCCAGAGGCAGCTCCTGGCAAGGGCAGCAGAGCTGCAGAGAGACAGCTCTGGCCAGGAGCAGCTCCTGTGCACAGCCCAGCAGGGCCGGGGCACTGCCAGGGCCCCTCAGGGACACGAGCAGGGCACAGACAGAGCTCCCAGGGGCTCAGCACTGGCCGGGGCTGTGGGATGTCCCCGCGGGGGCTGTGTCACAGCAGCACCTCTGGGGCTGTGTCCCAGAGCCACAGAGCAGCTGGGATGGCAGCAAGGGGCTGTGTGACAGCACAGAGTGGGCTGTGTGACAGCACTGAGGGGGTTGTGACATCACAGAGCTAGCTGTGACATCACAGAAGGCGGCTCTGGGACATCACAATGTGGGTTGTGACCCAGAGTCACAGAGCAGCTGTGTGATGCCACAGAGAAGGCTGTGACATCACAGGGTGACTGTGACATCATAAATCTGCTGTGTGACATCACATAGCAGCTGAATGACATCATATGGAGGTTGTGTGACCTAACAGAGTGATTGTGTGACATCACAGGGACAGTGTGACATCACAGGGGCTGTATTACATCACAGGGGCTGTGTGACATCACAGGGGCTGTGTGACATCAACGGGGCTGTGTGACATCACAGAGATTGTGTGACATCACAGGGGCAGTGTGACATCTCAGGGGCAGTGTGACATCATGGGGGCTGTGTGACATCACAGGGGCTGTGTGACATCCCGGGGGCTGTGTGAGGTCCCTGGGGAGGTCACTCTGCCCCGGCCCCCTCACAGCTCCCCCCAGAGCAGTCCAACCCTGCTCGTGCACAGCGGGGTCCCCTGTCCCCCCGGGTCCCCCCGCCCCCGGCCCCACAGCCTCCCCCAGAGGATGTTCCACGAGATCGACCCCAGAGCCTGACACGGGGACGGGGGGCCGGGGCCCGGGGGTGGCAGAGGGGGACAGGGACCCCCTGGCAGCGTCCCCGTGTGCCCCAGGGCCAGAGCCTGGGCCAGGGCTCCTTCACCCTGTTATAGATAAATATCATAATATTGGCTTTTTGCAAATATTAAAATGGATTTTATCTGTGTGGTGTTAAAGTAACTTTGTTCTAAAGATATAGTTTTTATTTCTGTTGTTAATTGAGCTCAGTGAAATAGCTGCTTCTGTTAAACTGCCTGCTTGGATGGGATAACATCCAATGCACGCGGGATGAGGACACCTGTACAGATCTGCCAACTATCAGCACTCCCCGTCTGAAGGCAGAGTGCACCAAGGCCCAAAACCTGGAGGTGATAAAGAGAAGGAGCCAAAACCACAGCCAAGAAACACACATGCTCTGAAAAGGCAGACCCAAGGAGGGGCCATGTAAAATCATTCCTGGAATATGTAAAGTAGTTTATGGGTATGCATGAGGCTCTATGAATATGCACCAGGCTGATGTAAGGGAAAAGGTATTTCAGGGGGTCCCCGAAGGTAACAGGGTGCTCCTGGCTGAGTGCCAAGATGCACCCGGCCGTAATAACCTTTGCTCCATGGTCCTGCTCTCCCATTGTCCTTTATTAAACTTTGTACATTTTCACAGGAGAGTGAACGTGTTTTTCACAAATGGAATCTCAAGGAAACAAGGGTCAGTTGTTAAGCCAAGGCTCTGCTTTGACCAAGTGGGGCCTCATGGGACACAGGTGCCACAGGGACATTGCCAGGCCTGGTAGGAACAAGGCTCCATTATTGCACAGTGTTACAGATGAGTAATGTCATAGTTGGGTCTCACAGTGAGGAGATAGATCCTATGTGTGTGTTAAGATGTGTAGTGATGTTATTGTCATCTGTCCCCCATAGTCCTTTTTCCCTCCCCTTGTAATGGCCTTGGTGGTTGGGGCATTTGGGGAGGGCAGGTTTGTCACTGGAAGGCAGGCATGGCCACACCTGCTCTCCAGTCAGGTTGCAAGAAAGCATTCTCCACCAATGGACGGCCACAAAGAGTTACCTGACAGACTTTGGGTGGGGCTAGGATTGCCTGATGTAACACCAAAAGTCTAAAAGGAGGAGCAGCCAATTTGTGAAGGAGCCATGTGGCTGATAGCCACGGGGTGGGGAAGGGCTCCCAGTGCTGTGATTTCTCCTGTTTCAGTCCTTTGTTGTCATTTTTTTCAAGGTTGAATCACCCTTAAAATTTTAAAAGTAGCGGTCATGTCTCACACACAGCAAGGCCTCAGGGCGCCCAGGAGAGCGGCGTGACAATGACACCTTGGGGAACCAAGTGTCACCTGCAAACACAACAGGGCCTCATGGAAGCCAGGGGCCACTTGGATATTGCCAGGGCAGGTGGAACTCAGTGTCCATTGTGACACAGCACAGCCTCGTGGAACTCAGCAGAGCATTGGGACAGCCTGGAATCTCATGGAGCCAAGGCTCTGCTTTGGCAAAGTGGGGCCCACAGGACACAGGTGCCCCTGGGACATTGCCAGCTCTTGTGGAACCCAGTGTCCACTGTGACACAGCAGAACCTCATGGAAACATGGGGGCCACTGTGACGCAATGGAATCCCATGGAAGCAAGTGTCAGTTGTGAACGCAGCAGGGCCTCACAGAACCCAGGGGCAACGGGGACCGTGCTGTGGCTCGTGGGAGCAAGGGGCCATTGTGACCCAGCGGGGCCTCCTGGAACCCAGGAGAACATTGTGGGCCCATGGATCCTCATAGAAGCATGGCCCCATTGTGACAAAGTGCAGCATCACAATGGTCTCCTGGGTTCCAGGAGTCCTCGCTGTGTTTAGAATTGACACTTGGTTCCCCAAGATTCCATGGCATCCCTCTGCTCTCCTGTGATTTGAGGCTGTGCTGTGTCACAATGGACACTTGCTTCCTCCAAGGCTGGAGATGTCCCAGTGGCACTGGGCTTCCATGAGGCCGCGCTTTGTCACAATGGGGCCTTGCTTCCATGAGATTCCATTGTCCCACAATGGTCTCCTGGGTGCCACAAGGCCTGCCTTTGTCACAGTGGAACCTTGCTTGCACCAGCCCTGGCAATGTCCCAGTGGCACAGGGGTTCCATGAGACCCTGCCGTGTCACAATGGGCCCTTGGTTCCATCAGGTTCCATTGTGTCCCAGGGCTCTCCTAGGTCCCATGAGGCCTTGGTCTGACACAGTGGTGTCTTGTTCCTACCAGGCCTGACAATGTCCCAGTGGCACCTGTGTCCCATGAGGCCCCACTTGATCAAAGCAGAGCCTTGCTCCCATGAGATTCCACTGTGTCACAATGTTCTGCTTGGTTTCATGGGAACCTGATGTGTTGACAATTGATCCTTGGATCCTAGAGATTCCATTGCATCACGGCTGTGTCCTTGGTTCCATGAGGCCCAGCTTTGTCACAACTGGTCCTTGGTTCCATGAGATTCCATTGTATCACAGCAGTGTCCTTGGTTCTATGAGGCCCTGCTGGGTCACAGTGGAGCCTTTGTGCCATTCGTTTCCATGGTGCCACAATGGTCTCCAGCATTCCATGAGGCCATGCAGCAAAAGAGTGGACCCTTGAATCCATGAGTTTCCATTCCATCAGGATGATCTCTTGCATTCCATGAGGCCCTGCTGTGTCACTAAGGAGCCTTTGTTCCATGTGTTCCCTTTGGGACACCATGGTCTCCAGTGCTCCATGAGGCTGAGCCGTGAAACTCTGGGCTCTTGGTTCCATGAGATCCCAGCACGGTGTCACCATGGTCTCCTGGGTCCTGTAACAATTCACACTTGGTTCCATGAGATCCCACCACGGTGTCACCATGGTCTCCTGGGTCCCATGAGGCCCCTCTCTGTGTCACAGTGTTTGCCTTGGTTTCCTGAGAAACTGATGTGTTGACAGTTGACCCTTGGTTCCTTGAGATTCCATTGCATCCCAGCGGTTTCCTTGGTTTCATAAAGCCCAGGTTTGTCACAAGGGAGCCGTGGTTTCAGGATATTCCATGGTGACACAAGGGTCTCACCACTCTCTGAGGCTGCACCGTCAAACACTGGACACCTGGTTCCACGAGATTCCGTGGTGTAACAGTCAATTCTTTTGCTTCTTTTCTGCCAAGGTCGGGATGAAATCCCAAGACAGCATTTCTTGTTTGGACTCAGGTGTTCATTAGCTCTTGTCTCTAGAACAGTCTCACAAGCTGTAAGTTCTGCAGCACTTCACTAACAAGGTAAAAATGGAGCCCCGTCTCTCTCTCTGCAAGGTCTTCTGAGGATAAACTGTCCAATTAAGAAATGACACCTAAATTATTTTTACTTTTAACCCAATAACCAAGCACCCGTGCCCAACATAAGGGATGAGGAGGAGGAGGAGGAGGAGGAGGAGGAGGAGAAGGAGAAGGAGAAGGAGAAGGAGAAGGAGAAGGAGAAGGAGAAGGAGAAGGAGAAGGAGAAGGAGAAGGAGAAGGAGAAGGAGAAGGAGAAGAAGAAGAAGAAGAAGAAGAAGGATCAGCCTCCACCCTAAAACCTCCATCTTGCTTTATATATATTACTATATTCTAAAACCTTAAACTCCAAGTTGTCCACCATTTGATATTACACCCTTCTATTCAAACTCCACACCCATAATCCCAGTTCTATCATTCCATTTTGGAAGCCTTCTCCACAGCCTCAGGTCAAATGCAGTGTTCTCTTGGGGGTCAGTGTCTGCCAGCTCAGAAAGTCCAAAATTCTCAGCAGCCCGGGTTCCAACAGGTAACAATGTTCTCCTGTGTTCCAGTAGGTTCCATTGGTCCCGGCTCTGTCACCACGGACACCTGGTTCCATGAGATTCCATGGGGTGACAATGTTCTCCAGTGTCACCATGGACACCTGGTTCCATGGATTCCATTGGGTGACAATGTTCTCCAGTGTCACCATGGACACCTGGTTCCATGGGATTCCATGGGGTGACAATGTTCTCCAGTGTCACCATGGACACCTGGTTCCATGGATTCCATTGGGTGACAATGTTCTCCAGTGTCACCATGGACACCTGGTTCCATGGATTCCATTGGGTGACAATGTTCTCCAGTGTCACCATGGACACCTGGTTCCATGGGATTCCATGGGGTGACAATGTTCTCTAGTGTTCCATGGACACCTGGTTCCATGGGATTCCATTGGGTGACAATGTTCTCCAGTGTCACCATGGACACCTGGTTCCATGGATTCCATGGGGTGACAATGTTCTCCAGTGTCACCATGGACACCTGGTTCCATGGATTCCATTGGGTGACAATGTTCTCCAGTGTCACCATGGACACCTGGTTCCATGGATTCCATGGGGTGACAATGTTCTCCAGTGTCACCATGGACACCTGGTTCCATGGATTCCATGGGGTGACAATGTTCTCCAGTGTCACCATGGACACCTGGTTCCATGGGATTCCATGGGGTGACAATGTTCTCTAGTGTTCCATGGACACCTGGTTCCATGGGATTCCATTGGGTGACAATGTTCTCCAGTGTCACCATGGACACCTGGTTCCATGGATTCCATGGGGTGACAATGTTCTCCAGTGTTCCATCAGGCCCGGCTCTGTCCCCATGGACACTCGGTTCCATGGGCAGTGTCCGTGTCCCAGTGGCACCTGTGTTCCATGGCACCCCTGTCTGACCAGGGACAGTTTGTCCCAGGACATTCCATGGAGTCCCAGCGGTCACTTGGGTTCCATGCAGGTGCCTGGGCAGCGGGAGCTCAGCCCAAATATCCTGGGGGTCCCTGGGCTGGTGTTTGTTGGGGGGAACCTTTGGATCTTGCAGGGCTCCAAAGCTGAGCCACGGATGCCCCTTGGGACTGAGTGGAGCATCATGGAAGCCAGGAGACCCTGATGGAGCCAGGAGACCCTGATGGAGCCAGGAGAGCCTGATGGAACCCAGGAGACCCTGATGGAGCCAGGAGAGCCTGATGGAGCCAAGGCTGCAGCGGGACACAGAGGGACCTCACGGGAGCCAGGAGAGCGTTGTGAGGCTGTGGAACAATGTGGCACCGAGGTTTCACTGGGGCTTGGCAGAAGCTCCTGGAGACAAGGAAGCGCTGGGAGCCTCCGGAATCAGCGTCTGCAGGAGGATTTTCTGCTCCCTCCTGGGATGCTGGTGGACAATAAAGCCTGAGGCAGCCTCCCAAGGGTCCGGCTGTGCCACCAGCGGGGGCCACATCTGGGGGGGCGCCCGGCCAGCCCTGGCCCTGCTGCTCCTCCTGGCCGGGCCTGGAGCTGCTGGGAGCCCGGGCTGGGGGAATCCTCAGGGCTGTGCAAGGAAAGGTTCAGCACAAGCAGCCCTGGAGCGAGATGTGCAGTGTGATACACGCCAAACACTTGTTTTTGAAATTGTAAAAGTTCATTAGTAATAAAATGGTTATAAAAATAGCAATACAATTAGAGTAATAATAATTTGGACAATTTGAATTAGGACAACATGAGACAATAGAGAGAAAGGGTAATGGAGGTCCGGGTACCTTTTTCTGGGCACCACGAGCCTGAAAAGGGACACCCGTTAACAAAGGATTAACCCTTAAAAACAACAGCCTGTTGCATATTCATACACTTCATCCAGGATGCATAAATTCCATTCAAACACAGGATTCTGTCTGGGCAGTGCCACCTTCTTCCTCCGAATCCTAACAGAACCTTCGAGGCAGGAAGAAGTTCATTTCTTCTGATAAGAGGGCCATAAATGCTTTTTCTCTGAAAGATTTAGGTGTCCTGTGGCTGCTATCTCACTGCAAGTCCTTTCTGTAGAAAAAGAATCCTACATAGCATGTAGGATAGCATGTTTCTATTTTAACAATTTTTATAACCTAAAACTATATTTAACACACTACTTAAGAGAATTAATACAGCATTGCTTTCTAACACCAGACATATAATATTCATTTTAATATTTGCGAAAAGCCAATCATAAAATACATGCATTTTTCACATGCAGGCAAAGCCAGCGAGGCAGCAGAGCAAGAGAGAGAGCAGAGCCAGCGACACAACAAACGCACCGAGAGCGAGAGAGCAAGTTTGAACAGAGCTTGCAAAGGGCAAAATCAGCTCAGACCAGGTTAGACTGAAGAACAAGGAGCACCAGGCATGGGCTGATGGTCCAGGTAAAAAGTTCCAGCGTGAGGAGGACGACAGAAGCCTTCATCAAAAGAGCACCAGAAGACTGAGGGCCGCCACAGGAGGAACGGACGCAGGCGCTGAAGCCACACACGGCTGTAAAACCGGGACACAGCTTTATGCAAATGTGAGTATGCTAATGAAGTGTTGTAATTGTGACTTTTGAAATGGAGCTGAAGGCTAAAGGAGACCGAGTGGGTTTTTGCCAGAGAGATCCCCCTCGCTCCCAGCGCTGGATACACAAATCCCTGCTCTGTCTGACTGCAGAGTTTGATTTCCTCGCCCAGTTTGTCCCACTCCCCCTTTCCCTGCCCTCTCCTCCCCTCTCCCAATCCCATTTATGGAATTTGGGGTCATTTATGGGATTGGGGTCATTTGGGGCATTTGGGGTCATTTGGGGGATTTGGGTTCTTTGTGCGCCTTTGGGGTTATTTGGGGGGTTTTTTTGGGGTTATTCAGGGTAAATTTGGGATAATTTGGGGTAGTTTTTAACATTTTGGGGTTTTTAGGGCCGTGTGTGTGGGGGATAATTCAGGGCCAGTTCTGTGTGGGTTTGGGATCATTTTATGGGATTGGAGGGGATTTTAATGGATTTAAATAGGAATTTAGTAGGATTTTAATGGGATGTAATGGGGTTTAATAGGAATTTAATGGGATTTAATGGGATTTTAATGGGATTTTATGGACTTTTAATGGAATTTGATGGGATTGTAATGGAATTGTATGGGATTTTAATGAGATGTCATGGGATTTTAATGGAATTTAATAGTATTTTATTGGATTTTAATGGTGTTTAATGGGAATGGAGTGGAATTTAATGGGATTGTTATGGGATTTTAATGGGATTTGATGGGGGTTTCCCCCAGTCCACAGCATTGCCCCAGTCCACAGCTCCCTCCCATCTCAATTTGGGGGTCCCATCCCCCTCTTCCCCCCGCTCTCCCGCCCCTTCCCCATCGTTCCCCCAGTCCCCAATCCCCTCCCCCGTGCTTGGTTTTGGGGGTTTCAGGCCCCTCCTGCTCCCTTTGGGGGTCCCGACCCCCCTTTGGTTGAATTTGGGGCCCCCCCGCCCCCCTTCTCCCCGCGCCCCCCGCTCCCCCCGCGGCCGGGGGGGCTCCCAGCGCCCCCAGTGCCACCAGTGCGGCCCCAGCTGCCCCCGCACGCCCCATCCCCATCGCCGGGGTCACCGCCCCCCGCCCCAAATTCCGCTCCTGGACACTGAGAGCCATCAGCGACAAACGCTCTGATTGGCTGGGAATGGCCCCGCGCAGTCTCTGATTGGCCAGCGCTGTGAGAGGCCCTGGGTTCTGCCCGGCACCCGATGAGTCACAGCCGAGCCGGCCGCTGATTCGCTGGAAATCGCCGGGCGGGGCCAGTGCGCCGAGTTTCCGCCCGGCAGCAGGATCGTCATCAGCGCCCCGCGCTCTGATTGGCCACGATCTGTTTCGGGCTGGGGACGGGAGGAACTGGGCACCCCCAGGAGCCACTCGGGTTTGGGGCTTTCGATCCCCCCTCGGCCCTCGGGGTGGCCCTGGGGCCCCCCCAACACCCCCAAAATGGGGAGGGTCCGCGGGGCCCTTTGGAACCCCCAGAAATGGGCGGGGAGCGGCAGGAGCCGCCCCAAAAAGGGATGGAAGGGTCCGGGCCGGGAATGGGGGAGGCTCTGGGGATGGCTCCGGCCCGGATCGGGGCGGGCTGGGATTGAGGGAGGCTCCGTTCAGCGGCCGGGGAGGGGCTGGGCCTGGGGAGGGCTCCGGGATTGTGGGGATGGGGCCATTCCGGGACTGCGGCGGGGCCTCTCCCTGGGGTTGGGGTCCGGCATTGGCTCAGGGACCCTCCCCGTTCCTGTTCCGCTTCCCGATCCCGTTCCCGATCCCGATCCCGCCGCTGGCTCCAGGGAATGTCCCTGATCTCAACCCCGACCCCAAACCCGAGGTGAGGCCGAACATTGGGGTCAAACACCCCAAATCCTGGGGTCAACTCCCCCGGACCCCAAATCCTGGGGGTTCAAACACTGGCGGGGGCCAAACACCCCCAGACCCAAACTCTGGGATCTCAACCTCCCCCCCCCCCCGCCCCCCAGCCCGAACCCCAAATTTTAGGCCTTAAACCCCCCAAATCCCAGATCCTGGGGTGTCAAACACTCTGCAATTTGCAAATGTTGGGGTTAAATCCCCCTGACCCCAAATCCTGGGGTTTGAAACATTAGGGGTGTCAAACACCCCCATTCCTAAAGTCTGGGGTCAAACACCCCCAAATCCCAAATCCTGAGGTGTCAAACACCCCCAACCCCAAAAGTTTGGGGTCTAAAGCCCCAATCCCCAACTCCAGGGGTTTGAAATATCTGGGGTGTCCAACCCTCCTCATCCCCAAAGTTTGGGGTCAAAGCCCCCAATCCCAAAACTTTGGGGTCAAAGCCCCCCCGATCCCAAACTCTGGGGTGTCAAATCCCCCTGATCCCCTCAACTTTGGGGTTAAATCCCCCCAATTCCCAAACTTTGGGGTCAAAACCCCCTGACCCCAAATCCTGGGGTTTGAAACATCTGGGGTGTCCAACCGCCCTGATCCCAAATTTTGGGGCTCAAACCCCTTTGATCCCCAAATCCTCGGGACAAAAGCTCTTAAACCCCAAATCCTGGGAACAAAAACCCCCAAATCCCAAACCCAGGGGTGTCAAACGTCCCCAATTCCCAAAGTTTGGGGTCAAAAATCCCCAAACCCTGAGGTGTCAACATCCCCTAAACCACAAATTTTAGGATCAAACCCCCCAATTCCCAAAGTTTGGGGTCAAACACCCCCAAACCCTGAATTTTAGTATCACCCGCCCCCAGTCCCAAAATTTGGGGTTATTTGGGGTTTATTTGGGGCAGCTCCAGGTGCAATGTCTGCAGAGAGACCCTGGGTACAATGCTGGGAAAAACCCCAATAACCCCTCAGGAACCCCAAAACCCCTGGGGGCTGGGAAAGGGGATTTGGGGTGAAAGAAGAAGGATTTGGAATGCACAAAGAAGGATTTGGGATGGAGAGAGGGGATTTGGGTGGGAAACTGGGTCCCTTTTTGGCGCAGGAGATCTTCCTGGCGCTGCTCTGGGTGATGCTGAAGCCCTGCAGGGCCTCGCGGGCGGCGCCCGCCTGCACCTCGGGCTCCAAGTGCACCCAGGCGATGTCGCGGGGCCCGGGCACCAGGGCAGCTCCTGAACCCCGGGAACCTGGGCTGGGAACGGGGCCAGGAGAACCCCAGACACCCGGGAGTGTTCCCCAGACACCCGGGAGTGTTCCCCAGAAACCCGGGAATGTTCCCCAGACACCCGGGAATGTTCCCCAGAAACCCGGGAATGTTCCCCAGACACCTGGGAATGTGCCCCAGAAACCTGGGAATATTCCCCCCAAAAATCCAGAAATGTTCCCCACCAAATGGAGAAATGTTCCCCAAAAAATCCGGAAATGTTCTCAAAAGAACGCCTGAAACATTCCCCCAAAAATCCAGAAACATTCCCAAAGAAATCCAGAAATGTTCCTCCAAAAATCCTGGAACATTCCCAAAACATGAGGAACTTTCCCCAGAAAATCCAGAAACATTCCTCCCCAAACTATACAAAACCAACCCCATTCTCTATGCAGAAACATTCCCAAAAATTCCAGAAACATTCCCAGAAATCCCTCCCCAAAAAATCCAGAAGACCCCTGCAAAAAATTCAGAAAATTCTCCCTAAAAAATCCAGAAATTTCCACCAAAATTCAAGAAATTTCCTCCCTAAAATATCCAGAATTTCCTCCCCCCCAAACCCTGCTCTTTCCCAAAAATGCAGACATTCCCCCAAAATCCCAATCCTTTCCCCAAACAATCCAGCCCCAAGCCCCCCTCACCCCTCTCGCCCCCCA
This sequence comes from Agelaius tricolor, assembly GCF_023055355.1. Taxonomy (NCBI): domain Eukaryota; kingdom Metazoa; phylum Chordata; class Aves; order Passeriformes; family Icteridae; genus Agelaius; species Agelaius tricolor. The sequence goes on from NW_027269302.1 coordinate 297,082, forward strand.
AGCCCCAGAATCCCCCAATGCCCAAAGGGCCCGGAATGCCCGGGATGCCCGGGATGCCGGGATTGCCCCAGATCTCCCTGGGTGCAGAGCATGGGGAGCAGCAGCTCCTTGGGCTCCTCAGGGAGCGGGGCAGGAACAGGATGTGCTTCGGGGCTCTGCCCACAGCTGGGGAAACGGGAGAAAAACCCCAACAGCAGCAACAAATCTGCCCCAAACCTGCCCCAAGCAGGCCCCAAATCTGCCCAAAGTCACTCTGGATACACACCAAACCATCTGCCCAAAATCCCACCAAAATCCTCCATGCTTTGACCCAGGGCTGTCTCATCATTTTTAAGTCTTTTTCACAGTTCCAAGAAATGATATCTCAGCTTGGTGGGAAGCCTCCTCTAAACTGATGGCATTGTGACATCTACTCTCAGCAATCAGATGCAGCCCCAATGATTATTACAGAACCACTCCAACAGTTTGCTGGGTTTAAAGCATCTCTGTGCTGAGGGGATTTTGGAGGAGACAGCTCTTGCATGGTTCATTAGTCTGTCACCCCCAGACCTTTACTCCTCAGCGCTGTTCTCAAGAGCCTTGTTTTCAATGACGTTCAGGGAATTCTCTCCCACTTAGAGCTTGGGTGGCGGCCAGGCCTTGGCTCTGCCTGGATGGGAATTTGCCAACAGACCCAGATGTTTTCTGCATCAAAACTGGATTTGAGTTGCTTTGACTTGACCATCTGACCCTCTAGACATGACAGTTGAACTCTTTTTAAAGGCAGCTTGGGAATTATTATCTGGACATAATGATCCAAGTGCCCTCTGAATTGAGGTTTGTCAGCTGTTTGCAGACTCTGGGATGATGGTATATTATTGCAGAGATTGCTATTTACCTCATTCCACCTATGTTGTTAGCTTTGTCTGCTATTTGAAATGTTCCTGATTGTTGTATCCAAATTATTCCCAATTGCTGTAAGTTTCTTGTCCACTGCATGTATTATTTTACTGTGATGTTGCTTCATACTCATAACAAAAGACATGCATCTCATTCTTAAAAAACAAAAAAAGAAGAGGAATGAACGCCTTAAGAACGTTCAAATAATGCAATATGAACATGAGACATTTGGACAAGGAATCATTTTGAACAATGCAATGTTTACATGAGGAATTTGGAAAAGAGATCATCCCATCTAAATCCCAATGGAGTGTACCACAGTGCAGCCTGATTGATTCATTCCCTTCAGGAGAAGATGTGCCTGTGTTTCATCAGCAGCAGCTCAAAGCAGTCACCTGTTCATTCCATCAGATCCTGATCAGCTCTGAAGAAATGAGGCCCAGTGCAGAGAGAAATAACCTCATCCCCTTGCAGCCTTTGTGGCCAGAGCAGGAGCAGGAGGAGGCCTGGCCAGACACGGCTGTGTCTGGGCACTGACAGAGGCAATTTGCCAGCAAAGCCTCCTGGCATCCTCATGGTACAGAGCTCCTACGAACCTTCTCCAGTTATTCCCTGTTCCAGCTGCCAGGGGACATTCACTGGTGTCAAAGATCAACATTTCCAGCTCAAAGACTTTCTCACACTTCTCAACTCATTGGAAACAATGGCCATTTCTTTCCATTTCCCCAAGAGACATTGGACATTATTCTTTTGTCTTCTCATGCTGCAAAACCCTGTGTCAATGACTTGATGGAAGTTGGTAAGTTTTGTTGATTGTAAGTGGTCTTTTATCCATCTTATCCCATATCTAACAGATAACCAGTGATAACCTTGATGAGATAATGCCCTGACAAGAGTGAGCTGTTTCAGCATCAGAACATAGGAGCCTTTTTTAAATGAACGAGAAGGGGGAGATGTCACAGGCAGGTGGGATAATGATAAAAGAAAGGCCTTATGAAATCAGGCCTTGTTCTGCCACATTAACAGCTGGCCTGCCATCTCTTCTGAGTGCAGCTAAGCAGCTACAAGTTCCCATGGGAAGCTCTTGTGAGAATGAGACTTTGTGAACAATCTGTTCTGAGAGTGAAAAACAAATGCACCTGCAACAACAAGGGATTTGTCCGTGAGAATCAGTGCAGAGAACAGGTAAACAATACAACAGAGACATTTGATGCACAAGTAAAATCTATTTTATTAACCAGTAATAGAATAACCTGCAAGAAATCTATGAACTAACTGAAGTTGCACACGAGGTCTGTCAAACTGTGTAAAATGAGTTGTGTGAATAAAGAGTAAAGAGTTCTTCTCCAGCTCAGCTGTGTCCTCTGGGATTTGAGTTCCCCCCTTCTTTGAGGCTTTGATTTCCTTCTTCTCTGGGATTTTGGTTTCCTTCCTCTCTGATGCTTTGGTGTCCTTCTTCTCTGGGGCCTTGGTTTTCTTCTTCTCTGGGATTTTGGTTTCCTTCTTCTCTGGGGCCTTGGTTTCCTTATTTGGGATTTTGGTTTCCTTCTTCTCTGGGGCCTTGGCTTCCTTCTTCTGTGGTTGTTTGCTTTTCCCCTTCTCTGGTTTGGGGGGTTGCTTCCCCACAGAGACACCCTTCTTTTCCTTCTTCTGCCTCTCTTCCTCCTTCCCCCTCTCTCCCTCCTCTAAGGCTTTTGCCTCCTCCTCAAGCTTTTGAGCCGGCTGCTTCAGCTCCCTTGTGCAGACAAAACAGAAACCATGGCTGAGAGTCCCCACCAGAAACTTGGGCTCCCCAGTCCTGGCTGGCCCTGCACTTCATTCCTTGACCCTGAGGCCATTCCCGTGAATTCTCCTCAAGCCACAGGGCTTGGGAACATCCCAAGGGAGGGCATTGGTGGAAGGGGACCTCCAGGCCCAGCCAAACCTCAGCTTTGCCATCAGAGGCTCTTGACTGTGCCAGCTCCCTCTGAAGGCACAGCCAGACCCCTCCAGGCCCTGCCCAAGGCTGATCCAGCAGCTCTCTGTGCTGCTGCCTGAAAACGCCCTTTGTCTCTTGGCTTCCCAGTTTAGAGCAGAGCACAGATTGCTGACATCTGCTCATCTCCCCTACAATTCTTACTCAGCTCATTCAGCCCCCTTCCCCCTGGGCATGGCTGAAGCATGATTTTCAAGAGTTCAGATTTCAGCTGAGGCTTAGAAGCAATTCCCATTGATCAGGATGTAAGTTAGACAGGCAGACCATAGGTTAATGATTGTGAGATGCTTAAGCTGGAGCTGATTGTTCTATTGTTTACCATTAGGGGCTTCTTTCTAGAAGGAAGTGGAGTCAGTGAACTGTTATAAGAACATCTTGAAACCAGGAGAACAATGGTTTAGCACCTGGGCTTGATGCCAATCAGTCACTAAGCAGGGGACCTTGGATGGTGCCAGAGGGTCACAGAGACCTGATGAAGACATTCCTGACTTCATCCCTTAAGACCACGGACCCAATTTGAGACCACGGACCCAATTCAAGGGAGGAATTGCACAGGTGTGAAGGACCAATGAGCTCATTTGAATACAGAGCGGGGATGGGAGGTGCTGGGCTTGTGCAGATGTGTTGTATGCAAGATCTTGGGCAATAAAGAGAGGGCAAAGAACCTTGGGCAGCGCGGTCTCGCCCTTTAGGGACGGCTCTGGTGCCGCCCGCCGGTGTTAATAAACACAGCACTGTCTAACTCTAATTAGTTAGAGAGTCTCTGCCCGTGATCTTGGGCTTTAACGACCATAGCCTGCTCCTTCACGAGAACAATGCTATCAGTCAGAAAGCAGAGGCTGCAGGAACTCCTCTCCTGCAAGGCAGGCTCTTGTCAGGCAGATTTCCTGCTGGAGCCCAGCTGGGACCAAGCAAACCAGTGCTGGCTGCCACGGAAACCATTGGAAGCAGCCTGGTCCCTCTCCTCCCCATGAAACCAACTCCAGCCTGGCCTGAAGAAGTCCTGATGCACAGGCTGGCTTGGAGCACCTCCACTCCCAGCTCCAGCCTGGGCCTGTGTGTCCTGAGCTGGGCTGCCTTGCTGGAGCTGAGCTTCTCCTGTGCTTGCCCACGGCTGCAGCTGCAGGGGAGCCTAAAGGACAGGAGCTTTTCTGGCTGCTGTCCCAGCATAAGGAGAGCCCTGGCAGATCAGCAGTGCAAGGGCTTCATCTGGGGCAGGAGCAGGGCCCAAAGCAAGGTTTGCTCTCTGCCCCACGCCTGCCCATAGCACAATCCCAGTGCTTTGGTGAAGAAGGGAGATGATGGAGAAGATGCCACTCAACACCATGGACTTGCAGACCCCTCTAGAGGCAGTGCCAAGGCAAGCCCAGAGCCCAGCTCCCTGCAGGCAGCAGCTGAGCCAGGAGGGCTCAGCACTCAGATAGAGAAGAAGATGTTGTGTCTCAACAGGAGAAGGTCCTTCCTCTCTTGGCAGCCAGGGAGCTCAGAGTGGCCATGCCTGTGTTGCTGCTGCCTTTGCTATGCAGCACCTCTGAGCTCAGAGTCCTTGGAGCAGGGGAGCCCTGCAGGGACAATAACCCATGGCAGAGCAGGAGCCCATGGAAGGCTGACTCACCTGTCCCTGAGAGGGGCCTGAGAGCCACAGTTGATCTCGGGGGGCTCAGGGAGGAGCTGACACGTGAGGCCTCCCCGGGCACCAGCCCCTCGTAGCTGGGGCCTCCCTCCACGTGGCACAGCTCCGGGACACTGCAGGTGCTGCTGAGGTGGCCAGAGAAGGTGGAGGAGACCTGCTGGCTCTCTCCTGGCTGCAGCACACCTGGCAGGGGCAGGATACTGAAAGCCTGGGTGGAAGACAGGAGAGATTGAGGTGCTGAGCGTGGGAATGGATGCAGAAGAGCATCTTGGAGCAAAGGGCAGCTGTAGCCAGAGGGGCCTATTCCCCAAACACTGCCAGAATCACCCTCACCTCATCCTGCATCCATGCCACTGACCAGGGCAGGGACCATGGGCAAAATCTTCTCCCACACTCACGGGCCAATGCATTAATTAGTACATGACAGGAAAGGGAACTGGGATGTCTCCTGGCAGTAGAAATTCTCTCTGATGCACAACTTGCCTTTAAAAAGTTTAAAAGCTTCCTGCTTTTAGAAAAGGAGGAGACTCAGAGTGAGAGCTCCTGGAGCTGAGGGAAGGAGTCCAGCCCAGCTCATCTGACTCCTGAGGCTCTTGCCCTCTCTCTCTGGTTTAAATGCTGCTTTCTCAAGGTGCTGCAGCAAAAGCTCCTGCCAAAATTTCCTGTGGAGCACCTGAGGAGTTCCAGGGGGAGCAGTGCCCTGCACAGGTGCTGCCCAGCGTCCTTGGGCAGCCCTGCAACGTGTCCTGCAGGGCCTCTCCAACAAGCAGCTGCTCCAGCAGCCCTTTGTGATGGGCCTGCAGGGATGGGAGGCCCCTCTGTGGCCAGTGCTGAGGGCCCCCAGCGGCACTGGCAGCTCCAGCCCTGCTGGCCACGCTGACAATGGGCAGGGAGACAGATTCCCTCCTGCCTTCTCCGCTCCCAGGGGAGCGTGCGCCACGTCCAGGGAGCACCTGAACCCCTCCGAGCCTCGTGGCAGGTGAGGGTGCTCAGGAGTTGGTGCTGGCACCTGGAAAACAAGCCATTTTCTGTGCTGGGAGGCAGAGACAGCCACTTTGCAAAGTCTCCCTTTGTCAGACAGCTCCAGGGCCAGCAGGGCAGCAGCAGCTCTGGGGGAAAGCAGAGCCCTGCAAACAGGGAGTCTGGCTGCCTTGGGAAGAGGCTCCATGGAGATCAGGATCATCCCAGCTGGCTCTGGGAGGGAAGCTGGAGATCTGACCAGGATGATGCAGGGAAAAGCCTCATCTTACACTGGGAAGGAAACAAGGCACAAAATCCCACACTCAGCACAGGCCTGTAGGATCTGAGTCAGCTTCTCCAAGGAAAACTCTCCTGTTTCTCCCTCCCCCTCAGCCCATGTCCAGCCACTGGCCCTGCTGCCCAGCCCACTGTCAGGGCACAGCCCAGCAGGGCAGCAAAAAGGGAGCTCAGCATGAGCAGGACTTGGTGCTGGCAGGCTGGGGAGGAACACAAGCACGGCATGGACAAGAAAATCCACCTCTGCTCCTGAAGAGTGGGGAAAATCCTGCACTTCTTTCAGGGCTGCAACTGGCTCCTCCACATTTCTGACCTTGAAATGCCTCCATTGAGATGCCAAGGAACCCAAACTGCTTCTCTTCCCCTTTGGTGGGTGGGGTTTGACTTTAGGAGGGTAAAGCTCATCTCTGGAAAATAAGATAACCATGAACAGGGACCTGCAGTGGGAGGGAGGGACACCTGCACCAGCAGGAGCTGTTTGTGCCTCCCATCCCTCCTGTCCTTCTCCGCAGCAGCCTGTGCCTGTTTTCCCCGGCAGAATCCCTGTCCCTGTGCACCCTGCCAGGAGCAGCTGCACACAAAAAAATCCAGGGGGGTCTGAGTGGGATTTTTTGGGGATTTTTGGGGGGATCTCACCTGTTTTTTCTTTTAATTTTGGGGGTTTCTCCTGGATTTTTTGGGGTGGGTTTGGGATTTATTTGGGGTTTTTTTTTGGGTGGGTCTCACTTGTTTTCTTCAGGAAAAAAAAAATCTTTTGTATTTTTGGGGGGGGTGTCACTGGGATTTTCGGGGGGGGTCTCACCTGAATTTTTAGAAATTTTTTTGGGGAGGTGTCTCACCTGGACTTGGGGCTTTTGGGGATTTTTTGGGGAGGATCTCACTTGGATTTTTGGGGATTTTTTGGGGAGGATCTCACTCGGATTTTTTGGCATTTTTGGGGGAATCTCACCCAGATTGTTTGAGATTTTTCAGGGGGGTCTGACTGGGATTTTTTGGGATTTTGAGGGGTCTCCCCTGGATTTTTTGGGATATTTTTGGGGTGTCTCACCTGTTTTTTGGGGATATTTTGGGGTCTCAGCAGCCGCAGCTCTGCCGGGCGGGGGCCGGAGCCCTCCGGGGCTGCCGGGGCTGCCGGAGCGACGCGTCCCCGTATTGGATCCCCGAGCCACCCGCTCGGGACCCAGCTCATCCCCGAACACGCCGGTGACAGCGCTGGGGCCGTGAGTGCCCAGGGCCTGCACTGCCACCACAGCTGGGATCTCTGCTGAGCTCTGGGGCTGCACAATCCCACAGGGCTTGGGGCTGGAGTCGAGCACAGCAGAGTCCTCCTTGCCTTTCTGGCAGGGACAGAATGAAATGCAGCTTCAGAGGCACCTCTGGAGAAACTTTAGACTCCTTAACATGCACCGCAACAGCAACTTACACACACGTTTACAACTGCCCAGGACAAAGGTAAAAGGCACAAACAAGATGCAAGAATTGTAGGCTTAGCACTCCCAGGGGATCCTGCAAGGAGGCTGCCAGCACAGGCACTGGTGTCTGTGGATGCAGCAGCTTTTCACAACCCTCTCACATCTCCCACAAGAAAAGCCCCTGAAGACCAGAACATCAACTGTTTCCTCAGGAGCTTCAACTGCCTCCTAAAGTTTACATTTGGGTAGGATCCTGTTCTCAGCAGATCTTTAAGGCTGAATAGAAACCAGCAAGGTCTTATCCAAACCCTTTTTTCCCCTAATAATCTCCTCAGTAATATTTGACAGGAGGAGGTGGATGTGATGCCAAACTTGGGGAATGAGCCCGTAGCAGCCAGGAAGGTGGCTGGGATTCCTCATGAGGATCTTCCTCTCCTAGGGCACCTTCAGGTGGCACTCACCGTACAGCAGCACTTGGGGGACACTTGGAGCTCAGGAACGAGACATCTGGGCAGAGAGATGACCCCAGGGCAATCAGAGATCCTGAGAGAATGGAGAACGTTTCCCCCCAGAGATTGTGCAATGGAGCAGAACACATTGGTCACTGTCAAACGCACATTGAACAGCCCTACAGGGATAAATTGCCTTCTACCTCTGCCCACTCCAACACATCTTGTCAAGGAGGCCCAAACCCTGAGAGGCAGCATCCAGAGGCTGCCCAGTGCCCCAGGCAGAGCCCTTTGCCCCACAGCTGCCTCAGCCCCTCCTGTACCCCAGAAGGCTTGCAAGGACTCCTGGAACAGTCCCAGTGAGCCACGAGCTCTGGGGGAGCCTTCCCAACAAGGATCAGGGCTCCCCAAGGCCCAAGGAACACACAACCCCAGTGTCTCAGTACAAATGACTCCCTTCTCTGCCATGGTGCTGCTGCCCTGCCTGAGAACTCAGCTCTTTGCCCCAGCCCTGGAGGGCACGAGACAGCAGCTGCCCCACAGAGGGGCTGATCAGCCCCTGCCAGGCCCTGCAGCTCCCTGGCTCCTGCACTGCACAGCTCCAGGCCCTGCCTGGCCCCAGCTCCACCTGCTTTACAGAATGGCAGCCCAGGCACTGCCTGCATGGCTCTGCCTGGGACAGGGAACAGCCCCAGGGAGCTGCATCCCTCTGGGCATCACACTGACACCCACAGCAGCACAGCAGCATGGAATTCTGCTGCAGCAACCACGACTTTTGGGCTCAGCTCTGACAACATTAAAGCTCAAATTGGGAAGCAGAGGGAAGGAGAAAATCTGGAGCTGACCTGCCACACCAAGGGCTGCTTTCCCCTCGTCAGACCTTGCCCTCCCCACTCTTGCTGGGAGCCACTTCCCCCCTGCCATGGGCCCTCATGGACAGAGCCAGACCCTGACTCTCAGCAGCTGCTTGGTGTGGCCCAAACCCGTGCACGGTGCTCACCACCAGCACAACTCCACCTCTTGCAGGAAGAAGGAGAGGAGGCCCTCGGGAAATTTGTTCCCCCTCACGCACCAAAGCCCAGGCCAATCAATGATATCATTGCTGGTGCCTTTAGAAGAGGGCCCAGGCCCGTGCTGGCTGTGAGCAGGGGTGCTTTTCACCACAGGCTGCTGCCCAAGCACTGCTGTTCCCATGTCCAGCTGGCACAACATGAGGGCATCCAGCAGCACTTCTCCTTGGCACTGCAGCCAGCAAAGCCTGGGCAAGGCAGTGCCTGGGGGAGCCAGGCAAGGGCTGGGACCTGGCTGTGATGATCAGGGTTGCCCCTCCCTTGCCAACACCCTCCAGGTGCACCAGCATTCTCTGGTAGAACTCCATCACCGTGTTGGAGCACAGGGTCACCTGGTGGGAGAGAAGAACAGTCAATTCTCCCTTACAAAAGCTCCTTACCCACGTGTGATATCCTCCAGTTCCCGAGGGAGGATTTGGCCTTAATTCTTCTGCTGCTCCATGTGCAGAGCACAATCTGAGAGTAACAAAAGCCTTCTGGCAATACCAGATTTGTTAAACACCCCTTGCTATCAGGGCACAGGTCAGCTACATTAAAACATTAGACTGCAGCTCTATGCACCACTGCATTCAAATTAAGGGGCCAATTTCTCATCTGACTACAATGACATCCGTGCAGAGGAAATCTGACTAGAACACAATGAGTTCAGCTTCACAGCAGGAACCAGCTCACCTTGCTGTTCATTCAAATCAGCCTGGCCATTCTCTTCTTGATCATCTTCATGGTCCTCCACATCTCCTTCAAGTCTTTGCATGTCCTCTTGAAGCGAAGCCTTCTCTGCTCCATTTCCAACCTGCGCCTTCTGGCCTCTTCTTCAGCTCTCCGGGCCACTGCTCTCTGCTTCATGGCTGCCCTTCTGGGCCTGAGGCAGAGGAAGAAAGGCAGGAAGAGCAGCTCAGCAGCAGCCCAGTAGGGCCCCTGCTGCACGGCTGCCCAGAGCAGGGGTCCCCAGGCAGGCTCGGGTGCCTCTGGGGTAGCCTGCTCCAGGCCCTCTTTGCCCAGCTCTGCATCCTCATCCCAACTGATCACCACGGGCCGTGGGAAGTGGAAGAGGAGCAGCACCAGCAGGGCAGGGACTGATTTGAACACCATGGTCTGCAGGAGGAGAGAGACAATTTGTGTTGCTTTGCACAAGAGTTGCAAACCCGTGTGTTATTAGGGAATGGCCGCTCCTGCTGTGCCAGAGCGCTCGAGCAGGGCTGAGAATCTGGTGTCCAAGTGCATTCATGTGCTCCATGTTGCATGGGGCACCCGTGTGCAGGAATAGAGAACACCTTCCCTCAGATGGGATCTGCTGTGGCAAGGCCCCTCTGGTTTTCTCCTCCATGCAGCAGTTTGCATGCAGAATGTGGGCAGATGTAACTCTGAGGTCCTCCTGCTCAGCCTTGGGTTCCCCTTGCAGAGCCTCAGCCCCTGCGTTCTGTCAGGGCCCCTGGGCAGGTGGGATATTCCCAGAGGAGAGGGGCCGGCTGTGTCCCCATTGCCCCTGTCCCTTATGTGCCTGTGCTCAGGAGGGCACAGAGAGGATGGGGACTCCTGCCTGCCCCGTGTCCTGTCTGCCTGCCGGGCCTGTCCCAGGGCAGCCGGGCTGTGATTGCTGTGCTGTGTCCCCCTGTCCCTGCTGTCCCTGCTGTCCCTGCTGTCATGGCCCACTGCAGATTCCACACCTACACAGCCATGGTGGCTCCTGAGCTCTGCAGGGACCCGAGTGACAGTCTGAGTGGTGGCACTCCTGGTTTTCTTGCATTTGGCATCGCGCAGAGCAGAGGCTGGATCACAGCACCAAAGGAGCAGCTGCTGCAGGGGAGGAAAGGAGCCTCTGCATGGCCAAGGGCTGCTGTGGTGCCCCTGTGTCAGGAATTCCCCACAGCTGACACCTGAGTCCAGCATGGACACTCACAGACACAGCGTTTGTTCAGGCATTGCCTTTATTGCATCTTGACAGGGACTGCAGCTGCCTGAGGGAAGTCACCCTCCCGAGACAGGAGGGCAGAGAGTGTAATTTAAATTAACCAATTGTGATTATAGGCATTCGTAGCAACAGTCTATGTACTGTATATATGAATATTAAACAAGACACAAAATAATTATTGGACCATGGAGATTAAGCAACATTTGCTGTTTTAAACAGAAATAAAGTATACTTCAGTTTTGGTTAACTGCAATAATTCTTGGTAATTTTGATGAATTATAAGTTCTATATAATCTTAAGAAAATGCCATTATTTAATTACTACTTATTATTAAAATATTTATGAACTCTTACAAGAGTATTAATCCACATTATAGTAATAAAAAGTTTGGAAAATGTTGCTAAAGACAACTATTTTTAGATAAGATATTTTAAATATTTCAAAACTATTTAAGAATCTGAATCAATCTCCAAACATTGCGCCGATGCCTTCAGATGGTGCTTTCCTCCGAGCAGATGCAAAGGCTCTGTATGGGAAAGGGTTAAAATCGATGCAGTTACTACAGATCCCGTGAGGAGAGAGAGGGCAGAGGGGCAGGGTGTGTCAGGAGCCCGGAGCCTGTGCCCCGGCGCAGGGCTGTGCTGGGCAGCAAGCGCAGCTCTGTGCGCCGGCTGCTCACAAAGATGTGCGGCTCGCCTTGGCCGGCCCAGAGAGCATCTCCAGCAGGAAGCTTTTCTTCACACAGCCACTGCCTGTGCTCCTCCAAAAGCCTGCCCTGCCTACCTTCAGCATCCTGTTTGTATCCCTATTCATTCCAATCAGCCTGGCCATTTGCTTTTCTATTTCTTTCGTGGCCCGGCGCATTTGCTCCATGTCTTTGAATCTCTTCCTAAGGAGCCGCCTTCTCCGCTCGCTTTCCACCTTCCTCCTTCGGGCCTTTTCCTCAGCTCTCTGGGCCGCTGCTCTCTGCCTCGTGGCTGCCCTTCTGCGCCTGAGCCACCAGCCCAAAAGCAGGAGCAGCGGCTGAGCAATTTGCCAGAGCTGGTGCAGGTAGCGCAAGGCAGCCAGGAGCCAGGGTCCCCAGCCAGGCTCAGCTGGCTCTGGGGGGGCCGCTTTCATCTCCTCTGCACGGGGCTGCCTATCCCCGTGAAATCTGTCCACCACGGACAGTGGGAACAGGAAGAGGAGCAGCACAAGCCCAGCCAGGACTGCTCTGTGCGCCATGGTCTGCAGGAGGAGAGAGACAAGGCTTTCACTGGGGCTGCCAAGGGAGCTTGTGGGGGCTGAAGTGAGGCCCGGAGGCGCAGGGCTGTGAGGGCAGAAGCAGAGGGCCCCGGGCAGCTGGCAGGCAGCAGGGCCTGTGCCAGTGGGCCAGCAGCAGCAGCCCCGTGCCCTGGCCAAGGCGCCGGCCCCAGGGGCTGGCCCTGGGTGCAGGGGGACAATGCAGGCCCGGGTGCGGCGCTTGTGGCCCGGCCCTGGCCCGGCCCAGCCCCGCCACCTGCGCACTCACCGCTTGCTCAGGCTGTGCTGGGCCAGCGTTACCTGCGGGGGCCTTTTCCAGCTGCCCCCATTGTGACACGCTGCCCCTGGTGTCACAGGGGCCAGAGGCATCACAGCCGGGCCAGCCCTGCCCTTGGTGCCCAGCCCAGCTCAGGGGCTCCCAGTGGGCCCAGCAATGAAAGCCCCGGCAGGCAGCAAGTGCAGCCCCTCTGGGAGGGGATGGGCCCCAGGGGCTCCCTTCACAAAGCAGGCAGAAGTCCCCACTGATAAGTTTCCAAATGGAAAAGATTATAATCAGTAATGTTGAGTAGGATACATATTATCAACTATGAAAACACCTGAGGTGCTTTTCCTAATGGGACTTGTTCTTCTGTGAGTGGGGTTGGGTGATGTTTGCTCAGTTTTTCTTGCTTGACTATTCCCTGATCCAGTCCATCCAAGACTTCTGTGAAACCTTCCCATTGTCAGACAGCAGAAATAAAGAACTGCAGTGAAACCACTTCTAGTCCCCTTCAGATCAAGAAGGTGCAGGGGGGTGGTTCTGGCAGAGAATTTGAGCTGCTCTGGACAGAGTCGCACTGCTGTGTTAGCAGGGACTGGCTGCTTGTGTTTTTCTTTGGATGAACAGAATCTTCCTTGTGTCCCCAGTGAACACATGGAGCTCACACCAGCAGTGCCTCTTGCCTGTTCCCTGCCCAGCCAGACCTTCCAGCCCAGCTGCAATGCCCAGCGTGGCCTTTGAGCACAAAGGGATTGCAGAGCCAAAAGCATCTGTGTAGCCACCATGGTGTTCAGCGGCTGCTGCTCGGGGAAGGGCACTGAGAGGAGGCCACTGCTGCTCTTGTCAGAGCGCTGCTGTGCAGGGATGTCCCTCGCCCTGCTCAGTCCCACATCTGCCCATCTTTTGGCCTGCTCTGAGCTCAGGTGGATGCCATCTGCTCCCAGCAGACCCAGCTGCTCCACGGTAGATGCACAGGCATGGAATCCAAAACCTTGAGTATCCCCTGAGTAGCCAGGCATTCAGCTGTTCAGTTTGTCACGGCCCACAGCAGGGGTTAGAACAAGATGGTTTTTCAGATTCCTTGTGACCCGAACCATTCCAGGATTCTAGGATTTCTCCATGACTGACTTTGGTCCCCTCAAAAGACCTCCTCTCTCCTCTCTTCCCTCCACCTGTGGAGAACGCATTCTGATGCTGCTGCTGCTGTTGGGACAGGTTGGTGGATACTCTTCCTGCCATCCCATGGGTGTAAGCATGACTCCTCTCTGAAGTCTTTGTCCCTGAATCAGTGCCTTCAAAGAACAGTTATCTCCCCTCCTTCCTTTTCCATTCAGCACTTGAGCAGACACAGCATTTCTCATCGTTTTCCACAGAACAGTACAGGTGCCAGTTCCCATCTTGTGGAGCCCTCTGCCATAAATCAGCCTGACAGGTTTATTCTCTACGTAATGGGAAATGATGACAAATGCAGCTGCATAATCTAGTTAGTAACTCACCATAATGACTGCTTCTGGGGGGATTTATGGGTTTTGTCACATGTGAGCTTTCAGAACTTTAGAGATTACATTTTTCACACTTTTTTGTTGGAATCTCAGTTTATCAGATTTTACTGCAGCATTAATCACTTGCAGTACAACCCTGGACTTCACAAATGTATCACATCAGCGTGAAAAAGGCAGAGAAAACAAGAACTGTTGTGAATTAATGAGCTGGGTAACACATGTCTCACAACAGCGATGAAACAACCTGTGTTCTTCTTCAAGCCACAACAGAAAGTCCCAAAGTCTGGTTATTTAATTTTTTTTTTTTTTTTTCACAGAACACAAGCAGCAGCAAAGAACTGAAACAACACAGCCAGGCTTGAAACCTGAAAGATCTGCAAGGCTGAGTCTATCCTAGTTAATGGTGAAATGATGTGTGAATCTGTCCTAGATGTTCAAATGAAGAAGATTGATTCCCAGTTATAATATGGCTTCTAAGCAAAACACTGGGATTATATAGGAGAAATGCACGTGTCATGAAACAACACAGAAATCAGAGAGACAGTTCCAAGCTCTGCTGTGAAGGTCTGGGAAATGTTCAGAGTTACCATCTGTGGAGTTTGGTGCAGGATAAACTGGAACAAAAGGCCATCATTACCCAAATTGATTTTGTTCAGGCTGGTCTGTTGTTTTTTTTTGTTTGTTTTTTTCTTTTTTTTTTTTTGTTTTGTTTTGGTTTGGTTTTTTTTGTTTGGTTTGGTTTGGTTTGGTTTTTTGTTTTCTTTTGTTTTTTTTCGTTTTTTGTTTTTTATTGTTTGTCAGGTAAGGTTTTTTAATACTCCAAGAAATATGTTGAAAAGGTCAGCATGATCCATCAGACACAAGCAGGGGGCTGGGGTAGATGCAACATGTTCCTTGCACTGGAGGGTAGACAGAGGCAAGATCTGGTTTGGGGTCAATCACACCTGGATCAGGGAGGTGGCTGAAACCTGGGCTGGCCAAAGCCTTAGAATCACAAAATATCCTGGGCTGGAAAGGACCCCCAAGGATCACCAAGTCCAACTCCTGGCCCTGCAGAGGACACCTCCCCAAGAATCCCACGCTGTGCCTTGGCATGTGCTGGTGGGCAGGAGCACACAGCTGGCTGTGGCTTTGGGTGCATGGGTAAGATGAGATGGTGAGGAGCATCCCTGCTCCCTGAGCTCCTGGAGAGCTGCAGACACTGATCACTGGTAAGGACAGCACCAGGGCCATGGCCTGGGGCTGGTGATCTGGTGTCTCCTTCCTGCTGCTGCTTTCTGCTACAGATAACAGCCTGGTGCCAAGGTCTTGTTGCTGAGGTGATAAACGGCTGGGGAGATTCCCTCCCTGCTCTTGTCTGCACGAGTTCTTATGCTCAGCACCAGGAAGGATTGGGCCAGAATGGAGGCATTTGGGGTCTCAGGGCTGAGGCTGAGACAGATAGGCAGGCAGAGCAGCTCCTCCTGGCTGATGCAAACATTAGCCCTGTGCTGGCCAGGCCAGTGATCCATAGCTATGGGTCCACAGTGATGGTGGTGCTGGGTATTCACTGGGAGAAGAGGAGGTGTAAAATGAAGCTTCTGAAGCTGCTTGGGATCCTGGAAGCTGCTCAGACCCCACTTGACCACAGTGGTTGTTTGGCCAGCTGAAGTGATGGAATTTATTGGGCTGTGCAGGGACAGTTTTCTGTGCAAACATGAAGGACTTTCAGGGGGGATGAAATACGGCCTCATAGTAGAAACAGCTGGGCTGAACACTCTTTATTCCAGCTATGAATCTTTGCTCTTAAGAGCAATGGATTCCACCTTTCATTAAACCAGAACTTGTTGTTGTTGTTGTTGTTATTTTGAGGAACAAAAATGACCTTTCTTGTTTATTTTATTAGCATTTTTAAATCTTTCTAGTTTATTTCATTAGCATTTTAAATCATCTTGTCACCCACTGGATGCATGAAACATGAGATGTTACCAAAGTGTAGCTCACTTCAGACAGGGAGTGCTGATAGTTGGCAGATCTGTACAGGTGTCCTCATCCTGGGTGCATTGGATGTTATCCCATCCAAGCAGGCAGTTTAACACAAGCAGCTATTTCACTAAGCTTAATTAACAACAGAAATAAAAACTATATCTTTAGAACAAAGTTACTTTGACATCTACCATCACTCAGCGAGAGGTTTATTGTTATGGACACATAATATTGGCTTTTTGCAGAGATTAAAATGGATTTTCTATCTGTGGTGTTAAAGTAACTTTGTTATTGTCTTGGTTTGAAAAGCCAGGTGTCTGCTAAGGAAGGCAGGAGCCTCCCCTGGAGTGGAAAATGTAAACCCCCTCCCTCTGAATTGTTATAATTTTGAAATGAAGGAGCTTTCAGGCAAAGATATGGGAATAGGAATAACAGTTCTTTTTTAGGAAAAAATAAAAATATAAATGCAGTAGTACAGACGAAAAAAAACCCCACTGACAGAGTCAGAACAGGGCCTGACCCCCTGTGGGTCAGGGTGCTGGCAGCAGTCCCATTCAGTGGTGGCTGCAGCCCTCCTGCAGTGCCAGGTGTGGCTCTGTTGGAGCAGGGATCCTGGAGAAGGGTGGAATTTTCCTCTGAAGGTCCAGGGCTGCTGTAGATGGGCCTGGGAATCTTCCTTCCTCTGGGAATCCAGTTGGAAAAGGCTGATCCTCTGGGAATCCCGTGGAGAAGAAAGACAGCTGCTCCTCTGGGAATCCAGGAGGAAAAGGCTGATCCTCTGGGAATCCCGTGGAGAAGAAAGACAGCTGCTCCTCTGGGAATCCAGGAGGAAAAGGCTGATCCTCTGGGAATCCCGTGGAGAGAAAGACAGCTGCTCCTCTGGGAATCCAGCAGGAAAAGGCTGCCTACAGTGTTCCAAATCTCAGATTCTATCCAGGTAGGAATGCTTGGCTCCTCCCCCTGGGCGGAGCATCTCCCAATGCGATGATGTCATTTAATCAGCCATGCAGTGACACTCAGTGGACCATTACCAGAAGATTAATAATTAATAATCAATGGCCTATTAATGGAACACACCTCCCCAGAGGGAGGATTGGTTGTGGAAGAGAGAAACTGCCCAATGAACAGAAGATAACTGCTCCACCACTGACAGATGGCAAACAGAACACACACTTATCTTGCACTCCAGGACCTGTCCCCACTGGCTGCCCCCATTCTCCAGAGTTCATGGTGTCCAGGGAGGCTGCAGCTGCCGGTGCCGGGAACAAACGAGACGGGTCTGGGTTTCAGAAAGCTCCAGAATCCATTTCTGACCCCCGAAAGACAGGGCAAAGGCAGGGCCATGGGGTTTTTATAGGGCATCCCAGGGCTGGAGTTTGGGTTTGTGTCGGATCGGCAGGAGAAATGTGGCATGCAATATGACTGATCAGCAAGTCTCAAACTTTATTGAGAGTCACACATATTTATATTGGATTTAATAAAGCTCATACATATTGCAAAGAAGAGCTCATTATTGGTTAGTTACTTATCGGCCAACTACGCCTACTTCTGCATTCTTGTGGTTATTCTGTTGAAACTACTCTTCATATTTTTGGCAAAAGAGCCTCTTCCCTATCCTGTTGTTGCATCAAGGGCATAATGTCCTTGCCTTATATGGACACTGACTGCTGACTTCTAGACTTCTCTCCTTCTTGCTTAACCGGGGTATTATGTTGACGTGACCTTTCTCAGCTAGCCAACTGTCTACAAAGCTCAGCGGGACAAGGCTCCTGTCCATGCTCTCCCACATTCCACAGTGCCCAGGCCACACCAGGAGTGCTCAGAGCTGCAGCCAAAAGCTTCCTATCGATCCTCTCTTGCGGAGGACACCAGCACAGAGGCACAGGTGCCACCTCCTCCAGCTAAGCCCAGGAGATGCACCTCCTCACCAGCTGCAAGAGCAGGACGCTTATGTGCCAGCCGCCCCTCCCAACCCCGTTCTTCCCCTCGTGCCTTGAAGGCGCATCCCCACCTTGAGACACCCGGGGCAGGAAGAAGAGCTGGCCCCAGACAATGTCCTCGCTGGTGTGGAAAGGAAGGTGCCCACAGAGCAGCTCATAGAGCAGGATGCCCAGGGACCAGATGGTGGCTGGCTGGCCATGGTAGCAGCCAAAGAGGATCCACTCCGGTGGGCTGTACTCCGGCGTTCCTATGGGACACGGGCGCAGCTCATCAGGCCCATGCTGCTCCCTCCCTCCCAGCCAGCTCCCGTTCCACAACAGCCAGCCCCTGCCCTGCCAAAAAGCAACTTGGCTGCAACTGGCTGAAGAAGGATTCCCCCTCCTTCCTTGCCTCCTTCCTTCCCTCCCTCTTCCCCCTCTGCCAGCCAAGGGAGGAACTTCTGCTGCCCAGCTGGGCCCCAGCTTTGGGTTCACCTGACATCCGGGTGTAGAACGTGTCCTGGAGGATCGTGCTGCAGCCGAAGTCGATGAGCTTCGTCTCGCCCGTGGCCAGGTCGACGAGGACGTTCTCGGCCTTGATGTGGGGGTGCAGGACGCCGCGGCTGCTGCAGTGCCCCATGGCCTCCAGCACCTGGCGGAACAGCCCCCGCGCCACGGGCTCCGTCAGGAACCGCCGCTCGTGCAGGAAGTACCAGAGGTGCTGACAGCGCTGCGGACGCTCCATGAGCAGCGCGAAGCCCTCGGGCACCTCGAACCAGTCCAGGAGCCGCACGACGCCGGGGAAGCCAGGCCGCGACACCATCCACAGCAGCGCCAGCTCCAGGGGCACAAGGGCGCCCTTGCGCTGCGGGGGGACCGCGATGCCGTCAGCGGGGCCGATGCTGCGCCGCGCCTTCGGCAGCCCCTGCCCGGCCCCGCCGCGGCTCGCCATGGCCCGGCCCGGGGCGCTGCGCGGCCCCCGCTCACTCCACGCTCGCTGCCCTCGCAGCGTTCCGGCTGCCGCCCTGCCGGGCCTCGCCTCAGCCCCGCCCGGCACGCCCCGCCGGCTCCTCCCGCTGGCCCCGCTCACTCCCCAGCCGCGCCCACTCCGAGATGCGCTCCCGGGACACTCGCTTGATGGCCGCCTGCGAGCCAAGGCCAGCGGCGGGCTGAGCTCATCTCCCGCCGCCCGCCGCCGCCCTCCGAGCCGGCCCCGTCTCTTCCCGGGGCGCCATCGGCGTGGCAGGGACCGGAGTAAACGCTGCCGCGGCCGCCGCTGCCCAGCAGCGGGCCCTGCCGCTAGAGCTGCTCTAGGGGAGGCCTCTCCGCCCGTGCGGGCGGCACCGCGCTGCCGCTCTTCTGCCCGGGGCACCTGCCCGCCCGGCGCGCTGCTGCTTGCCGAGCCGCCCCGGGCTGCGGCGGCTCGGGGCCGGCGGCCGAGCTGGCGAGCGGCGGAGCTCGGAGCGGGGCAGCTGCCGGCCACGCTGTCGGCCACGGGGCGGGAGCCGGGCGGCAGCGGGGCGGCCGCGGGCGGAACTGCGGCAGGGGCTTCGTTCAGGGCCGGGGCCTCGGCCGGGGCTGGGCCAGAGCCCGCGCCAGGCGCAGCCAAAAGCCCGCACTGCTCCGCCAGCACCAGAGCGAGCGGCTCTTCCAGCGGCGCCACAGCCAGGACGGAGAGAGCCCGGCCGAGGCGGAACCACGGCGGGCCGGGCAGGGGCGGGCACGGGGCGGCCCCGCCGAGGGGCGCCTTGCGGGACGCGGCATCAGCCGGGCTGGGAGAGGCGGAACACGGACGGGACAGGACGGAACGGGACGGGAGTAGAGTGAGTGTGAGAGGGAGAAGGGGATGGGGAGCGAGTGAAAAGTCAAGCGGAAAACCAATCAAGAGAAGCGCTGCTGGTGCTGCTGCTGCGGAGCCGCCGGAGATCGCGGCCGTTCCTCCGTTGCCCCCGCGAACCCAACGGAGGAGCCGCCGCGCGCCCCAAGGAACGAAAGAGAGAAACAAACAAATCACACACCAAAGTCATTCCTATTAGAGAAGTAACCAAAGAAAACAATGTAGCAATAACGAAGACTGTTGGCTTCTGGCTTCTTTCTTCTTTGCATGAGACCAAGCATTTCGTGGGGAACAATTGCGTCTTCTGACAATTTTGCCAGAGTGGACAGGAGCAGAGCATTTACTTTTCAAATAGAAAAGGGAAATCGTGTCAGTAATGTCATCTCTTTTCATCCTCTGTTGACACAGTTGCAGGCTGCCAAAAGACATGGTCTGCAGTGTGGAACTTGGGGCCAAGTTTCTTTTTCTGCCAGAGGATGAGGAGGGGAAGTATCCCAGAATCATGGAGTCGTGGCATGGTTTGGCTTGGAAGGGATCTGGAAAATCCCATGGCTGCAACCCCCCTGCTGTGGCTGGGGACCCCTTGCACTGGACCGGCTTGTCTAGAGCTCCATGCAGCCTGGCCTTGAACACTGTCAGGGACGGGACATGCCCACCTTCTCTGGGCAACCTGTTCCAGGAGAGTCTTTTTCCTGAATCCCTTACCTAAACCTAATCTCTCTCCATTTGGATCCATGCTCCATTGTCCTGTCCTTGCCTGCCCTCATACAAAGTCCCTGTCCAGCTTTCTTGTGTGTTGCCCTCAGGTACTGGAAGGCCGCAGCTGGATCAAGGCTGGGTCTCTTTCCCAGGCTGAAGAAGCCGAGCTGTGTCAGCCTTTCCTTGCAGGAGAGGAGCTGCAGCCCTGGCACCATCTGGGTGTCCCTGCTGGGCCCCTGCTGCAGCGTGTCCACGTCCTTGCCGTCCGTGCCGGGGAGCCCGGCAGAGGCGGAGGCAGCGCTGCAGGTGCAGGGTCAGCGGCGGGGAGGAGACCCGGCCCTGGCAGCGGCTCCGGGAGCAGCGATCGGCGCTGGGCCGCCCGCACTGCAGAGAGCCGGGGCCCTTGTGCCTGCCCTTGTGCCCAGGGCGCCTTTCCCCGCCGCCCGCCCGCCCGCCCGCTCGGGGGAAATGCCCCCTGTGCCGCCCCTCAGGGCCGCCCCTCGCCGCTGCCCCGGGCGCTCCCGGCGCCGCCTGGAGGGGCCCAGGCCTCGGCCTCACCCTGCTCAGCCCGAGGCCTGGAAAAGCAGATTCAAACACCCACCCAGAAAGTGCCCCAGGATGCCAAGGTCAATCTTTTGTCACCAGCACGGCTTTGCTATCAGAGTCTGGACGGGAGTAGAAAATCACCAGGGGAAAAGAGCATGAACAAGTTCTGCCTTGGCACTACCTCAAGCTGTGGGGTACCAGTTGTTGCTTTCACTGGCTCTGGATTGAAGGCACTTGAGACAGTAATTCATGTTCAGACTCAAGTGTTTATTATTTCTTATCAGTAAAACAGCCTCATTACTGGGAGTTCAGCAGCTTTTCAGTAGAAGGCACAAAATGGCCCACAATCTCTTGTTCCAAGGTCTTTTAAGACTAAACTATCCAATTAAGAACTGACACCTAGATTATTTTCCCTTTTAACCCAATAACTGATCCCAAAGAGCCTGCAATGTGGAATTTCTGCCCAATTACAAAAAGCCACCCAAACCCATGAAGAAGAAGGAAGAAGCATGAAGAAGAAACCCAGGACGAAACACTGTGCCTTCCATTTTGCTTCCATCCACAACATACTAAAAATCCCAAAACCTCAATTTCTCAGAGTCAGAGTAGACCAAAGCCCAAAAACTGGAGGTGATAAAAATGGACTAAAACCACAACCAAGGAATCTGCATCGCCCTGAAATACCTTTCCCCTTACATCAGCCTGGTGCATATTCATAGAGCCTCATGCATACCCATAAACTACTTTACATATTCCAGGAATGATTTTACGTGGCCCCTCCTTGGGTCTGCCTTTTCAGAGCATGTGTGTTTCTTGGCTGTGGTTTTGGCTCCTTCTCTTTATCACCTCCAGGTTTTGGGCCTTGGTGCACTCTGCCTTCAGACGGGGAGTGCTGATAGTTGGCAGATCTGTACAGGTGTCCTCATCCCGTGTGCATTGGATGTTATCCCATCCAAGCAGGCAGTTTAACAGAAGCAGCTATTTCACAAGCTTAATTAACAACAGAAATAAAAACTTATAACAAAGTTACTTTAAAAAACAGTCCCAGCCCATATTTGATCCCAGTCTGTGTGGTCCTGATCCATATGGTCCCAGTCCCTGGGATCCCAGTCCATACAGTCCCAGTCCATATTTGATCCCACTCCAGGCTATCCTGGTCTGGAGGGTTCTGATGCACAGGATCCCCATCCATGTGATCCCAGCCCATATTAGATCCCAGTCCGTATTTGATCCCAGTCCGTATTTGATCCCAGCCCATCTTTGATCCCAGTCTGTGGGGTCCTGCACACACTCCCAGGGTCTGGAATTCCAGTTCCCAGCCAGGAAAAAATGTTCCTGCCCTTGAACTTCCTTCCTATCCCCGCAACAAATTGCAATAAAATTATAAACAAAGAAATAATAATTGAACTTTAAAAAATTATAATAAAAATAAAATATAAAAATCTCAAATCTTCTTTACAATACTCCAACAGTGATTCAAACCAAAGCAACAACTATTACTATAATATTACTAATGTATATAAATAAACAAATTATATATCAAGAAATACCTTTTGAAAATTTTAACTCTATGACTAATGTACTTTAGATAAAAATATCTAAAGAAACTACCAAGCAATCTAACACACCTTAGTAAAACAATTCATATTACAAATATACTAAACACAAAAGCAAACACCACTACAATTTCTCAGACATTTCAACCATACAATTAAACTTTAATAACATCCTTAAGTACTCCAAAACAATTAAAATTATTTTTAAAAGGTTTATTGGGGGTGCGTGGTTTTATTTGGATATTGGTTTTTTAATTGTTAGAGGCTAGATGATTTAAAAAATGGGACTTTTATAAGAATTGAATCAGCTGAGAAGGTGGCACTCTGCAAACAGAACTGACTGAAAATGAACAGGACAGAAATCACTAACTCTGAAAGTTTTATTTGCTATCAAATACAACCCACACACCCAGCCCCACACAATCCCAATCCCATTGCTCCAAATTGGGATCCCACTTCTCCCAGTCCCCTTCTAACCCCATCTCACCCTGGTGGCTGTGGAATGGAGAGTTTAGCATGGGATTGAGGTTTTTTGAGGAGGGAACAAGGAATTTGAGGTAGGATTGAGCCTTTTTGGGTTAAAATTCAGTTATTTTCAGTGGAATTTGAGTGGTTTTGAGGTGACAGATTCATCCCTCTTGGCTTTTGGAGTGGAAACACATGGAGAAGAGAAAAAAATTCAGGCCAAACCAAAGGACAAGCAGCCAGGTGTGTTCCCAACATGGATCACAGGGAATGTGAGTGACCAGGGCTGTGCCCAAAGTGCCTCCTCCAGTGGGGGATGGAGCTGCAGCAGCGCACGAAGCTCTTCCTGCACTTGGGGCACTCGCAGGGCTTCCCTTACCGGTGCCTCCGTTGGTGTCGGGTCAAGTGAGAGCTGCAGGAGAAGCTCTTCCCACACTGGGGACACTCGTAGGGCCTCTCCCCGGTGTGGATGCGCTGGTGAAGGACGAGGTGGGAGTTGTACTTGAATCCCTTCCCGCAGTCGGGGCATTGGAAGGGCCTCTCCTCTGTGTGAATCCGATAGTGCCGGAGGAGATGGGAGCTGGTCTGAAACCTCTTCCTGCATTTATCACACTCGTAGGGCCTCTCCCCTGTGTGGATGCGCCGGTGGGTGACGAGGGCGGAGTTGCGCTTGAATCCCTTCCCACAGTCGGGGCATTGGAAGGGCCTCTCCTCTGTGTGAATCCGATAGTGCAGGAGGTGATTGGAGCTGGTCTGAAACCTCTTCCTGCATTTATCACACTCGTAGGGCCTCTCCCCAGTGTGGATGCGCCGATGGGTCACGAGGGTGGAGTTACGCTTGAATCCCTTCCCACAGTCGGGGCATTGGAAGGGCCTCTCCTCTGTGTGACTCTGATAGTGTAGGAGAAGATGGGACCTGGTCTGAAACCTCTTCCCACACTTGGAGCACTCATAGGGCCTCTCCCCAGTGTGGGTCCTCTGGTGGCTGATCAGGCTGCAGCGCTGGCTGAAGCTCTTCCCACACTGCCCACACTCGTAGGGCCTCTCCCCAGTGTGGGTCCTCTGGTGCACGATCAGGTTGGAGCTCTGGCTGAAGCTCTTCCCACACTCCCCACACTCGTAGGGCCGTTCCCCAGTGTGGATCCTCTGGTGCTTGATCAGCTCAGAGTTCCACCTGAAGCTCTTCCCACACTCCTCGCACGTGTGGGGCTTCTCCCCATCATGGAGCTGCTCATGGAGCACCAGCTCCGAGCTCTGGCTCCATCTCCGGCCGCCTTCCCGGCCCAGGCTGCCTCTTTCCCCCTCACATCCCCGCCATCTGCGTTTGCAGCCCCTCCTCGTGCGGCATCTCCGGGCCTTTTCCTCCCCGTTGGCTTCCTGCGCCGTGGAGCTGCTCAAAACGGCCTCTGCCACCAGGTTCTGCTGCGGGCATTTGTCCTCCCTGCTCTCCATGCTCAGCTCCTGCTCTGGGTGAGGAAGGACAAGGACAGCATGGGATTTGCCTCCCTGCCACAGGCAAGGGCAACGAGATCCCCCCAGGCCGTCTCTGGGGACGCACTGCCCCCTCTTGGCCCTCCCCATTTCGGGATGCCGGGGCTCTTTGGGCTCCCGGGCTCCCTTCTCCCCTCATTCTCTGCTCTGGGCTGCAGCGGCTCCAAGGAGTCCCCCCTGCCCCTCTCCAGGCTCTTGAGGCTCCCGCCAATGGCGGCGCTCCCCCCTCTCTGGCCTCCCCACTTTGGCCTCCTGGGGCACACAGGGCTCTGCTCCTCCAGGCTGCCTCTGCCGGCAGCCGCCACCGCCACGCCCCGATGTCCCCCCGAGGGGCCTTTTCCGCTCACCTTGGACTTCTTCATTCTCCAAACATCCCCCCAAAAACACAACCCAGGGACCCCCCGGGATATCCGGGCCGGGCTCCCCCTCCCAGCTCACCGGAGCCATGGGGGGGGCGATGATCCCACAGGTGGGGGCTGCGAATTCAGGCAGGGATCGAGACCGCGTGGCTCCCTCAGCTCAGCCTTGATCCGCCTTTGTCCCTCCTCTTCCTCTTCCTCCCGCTCCTCCTCTGTCCTATCTCCTCCTCCCTCTCCTCCTGCCCTCTAACCCCACCTCCTTCACTGCTCTTTCTCCTCCCGCTCCTCCTCTTCCATCCCCCCTCCTCCTCCTCCCCTGTCTTATCCCCGCCTCCTGCTCCTCTTCCATCCCGCCCCTTCCATTCCTTCTCCTCCTCCTCCCCCCTTACCCCGCCTCCTCCTCCCCCTCCATCCCTGCCCTTCCCTCCCTCCTCCTCCTCCCCCAGCAGCAGCCACACCCTCGGTGCCCCGTTCCCGCAGCCCTCGCAGCCCGCGGCAGCAGCGGCGATGGAGCCGGGACAGGTCGGCATGGGCAGCGCGGGGCTCTCGGCTGCTCCCAGCCGCTGCGGGCGGGGGGAACCCGGCCCGGGCCAAAGGAGAGGCAAACTGGGCAAACTGGGGGCAGATCACAAAGCTAAGGATGCAGCAGAAAATGGAGCTGAAAGAGTTTCTTTAATATTAACTCCAAACGAGGAAAAACTGAAAATTCCAAAGTTTAGGGAAGCCGAGAAAAAAGAATTAAACAAGATAGGAAATGAGCAAGATAAATCAGGGAAATAGAAACTTCTACATGGAAGACAATTACTTAATAAAATGTGCTTACTAGGAAAAGATTAGAAGACGTGCATCAGAAACCCCACTGGCGTACTCAAGCTTTGTGTGATCATTTTTTAAGGAATTTTGGGTGCACTGGGATTTTTGGTGTAGCAAAGCAAGTCACTGAAAGATGCTTAATTTGCCAAAGGATAAATAAAAAGGTGATGAGAAAAACAGCATTAGGAGGTCATGAGTTAGCTCGTCGACCATTTCAAAATATCCAAGCAGAAGTTTGGATTTGTTAGGTTCTGGATTTATTTGGAAAAAAAACCATTTAATCTAGAAGAAAGAGAAGATGCCATATGTTAGACAGGAGATTTTAGGAGAATAAAAATCTTTGAAGTATCAGAAACACCCGAGGAAAAAACCAAGAAAATAAAAAGGGGAAATGAAAGGGAGGGGAACAAGAGGAAAAGTCAGAAAGAGAGTGGGATCCTCTGCAGCTCTTGCCCCCTCCGTTGGCGGCCGAGGCGCCTGTCCCGGGTCCCGGCTCGCTGCCCGCCTCAGCTCCGCCTGCCCCGGTTTCCATCCCAGGTGCGGGCTCACTGCCCAGGGCAGCTCCACCTGCCCCGGCGCTGGCGGTGAATTTGTGTGCCCTGGCCCCACTGCCCGGCCCGCGGCCGCTCTGCCGGCCATGCTGGGCAAGATGGGGTTGCTCTGTCCTGCCGCGTGGGCCGAGGTCACCGCGCCGACCGCACCGAGGGCGGGTCCCAGCCATCCCATCCCCGGCTGCCCTGCCCGTGCCAGCTGCGCTGGGCAGCGCCGCTGCTGCTGCCGGGGTCTCCCACCTGCCTTTTCTCTGCCGGGAGCTGCCGGATCAGCCGCCAGAAGCCATGTGGGGGCTGCCCACGCTCCGGCTCGGCCTCCACGGGAAGATCCCCCTCTGGCCATTCCGGCAGCACACCCTGCCCACACTCCGACCGAGCCTCGGCGGGATATCCTCCCCTGACCCCTCCTGCTCTGAGTTACGTCCCCTTGGTAACCACAGCTCCTGCTGTTCAGGGAAAATCCCTCTCTCTACAGGAAGCACCTTATCGAAACACGAGGAGCTCAGTTAAAAGGCAGCCCTCTCCAAATTCTTTCCCAAAACACAGGAGAAAGGCTACAGAAGGTAAAAAAGTGAAAGAGTTAGATGAAGGGATTGCTCTATTGCCGTGAAGAGAGGTTCCCATGGCAGGGATGCGCTGCCCCGCCCCGCGGGAGCCACCGGCGCCCCTGCCGGCCGTGCCCGGAACTGCACCCAGGGGGAAAGCGCCGCAGCCGAAAGGCCGGGACCGGCTCCGGGCTCTGTTTGTTGGTACTGCCGGAGCTGTTGATACACACTACTATTATTATATTATACACACTAGTAAAGAACCGTTATTCCTAATCCCATATCTTTGCCTGAGAGCCCCTTGATTTCACTATCCTAAAAATTAAGAGGGAGGGGGTTTGCATTCTCCATCCGAAGAGAGGCTTTTTCTGCCTTCCCAAGCAGACACCTGTCTTGTAAAGCAAGACAAGCACCCACAGGCACTGAGGGGGGCTGCAGGAGGGGCAGAAGAAGGCCCTGCAGCACTTGGGCACAAAGGCCCAGCAGGTGAATGCAAGAAGGGAGCAGCAAAAGGCCAAGCTGAAGGCAAAGGCCAGGGCAGAGCTCCTACAGCCCCTGAGGGATCAGCCCCAGGGCCCAAGGGGGCCCCAGCACCCAGGGCACGGCTCGGCCACAAGCACCCGGCAGAGGCATTGCCCTCCTCGGCAGGGCACAGCCCACCCAAACAGCCCCTGGCAAGGAATCAGGGCTCCAGCTGCAGGGCACAAGGACACTGCAAGCAGAGACAGCAGCACCCTCAGGACCAGCAAGTCCAGCCCGTGATGGACATGGATTGGCAGGGCTGTCACAGCTCCCATCACACCAGGGACCCTCCACACTGGAGCCCTTGAGAACATTCAGGTGGGTCTGCATTGAGAGGAGGCATTTCCTGATGGACACAGGGGCCTCTCAATCTGCTCTGAATCTTAGACCTAAAGGGGAAAATAGTAAAGGAATATTTTAATTTTTAAGGGAATGAGAGGGAAAGATGAGCAGGTATGATTTGTTCAACCACTATTAGAAGCTGTGGGGGATAGGTTTGAAATAAATGAATTTCTTTTTCTTCCTCCTGTGATTGAAATTAACTAGGAAGGAGGTTGAGAGCTGGATTTTAATACTGTAAAAAGGGATACAGAGGCTAGTTCTGTTGTACCTCTGTGTCAAAAGTCTGACAAGGCCTATGCTGAAGTGAACCCAGAAGTGTGGGCAGCCCCAGGGAAATACAGAAAATTAGATATGGAGCCTCTACAAATTAAAGCAACCAGGACAAGCACTACCCTATTCCAAGAGAGGGAAGGAAGGGCTCACAGCCTGGTATTGAGTCCCTGTTAAAGGCAGGGCTTTTGGAGCCAAGGATGTCTCCCTACAACACTCCTATCTTGCCAGTCAACAGACTGGATGGATGGACAGGAGGAGGAAACACAGAATTTTCAAGTGTTAAAATTAAGATTAACTGAGGCGAGTGGCCTGGGCCTTCCAGACAGGGAAAAAGAATTTGAATTATGGGTGGACGTTAAACAGGGTCTTGCCAAAGGAATTCTTGTGCTAAAATGTTTAACCCAGTGGCCAGAGAGCAGCCTCATTGTCTGCAGAATTGTGCAGCCACAGCTTCCCTGGGAGCAGAGGCTGAAAACTGATGACAACAGGAGGATCTCCTAGAGTTCAAGTCTGGCATCAAGTTAAAGCTTTGACAACCAAAAGAGCCTCTCAATGGATGAGCAGGGCTCGGTTATTAAAGTATGAAACTTGTTCAATGGCACAGGAGGATTCAGAACTGAGGACAGGGCAAGGGTTTAACCCAGCCTCCTGTTTGAACAGCCTGGAGAGGGGCTGGCAAGGAACCCAGGACTGCACTCAAGGGACAGAGCTCCCGAGCCAGGCTGGGAGAGATTGATGGGACATTCCCTGGCCTGAGGGAGACAATGTGTTTGTGGATGGCTCTGCAAGGGCAGCAGAAGGGAAAAGAGCTACAAGACAGGCTGTTATTAAGGACGGGGAATCAGACAAAGCGCAGGTCACCGGCCCATGCTCAGCTCAACCCGCGGAGCTGTGGCTGCTTGTAAGAGCCTGGCACTGAAATGCCCTGAGCAGGAAGGCTTCAAAATCTTCTGCTGACACCATGGCACCTAACAGGGGGGCAAAAGCAATTCTGACTGCTTCAGCAAGCACTGGATCAGTTATTAACCTATTGCTAAAACAAATAATTCAAAGATAATGGATTGTGGAAGCAATAGATTCAGATGGGGAACTCATTTTACAGGAAAGACCCTTCAGGGGGTTATGGCAGCTTTAGGAATACAATGGGACCTCCATAACCCCTGGCAAGCCCAGAGCTCGGGTTGGGTAGAAAGAATGAATGGGGAAATAAAGAAACACCTTTGGAAGCCGGAGATGGAAACCAAGATGGCATGGGTACAGCTTTTGCCATTGGCCTTGGCAAGGAAAAGAGCCAGACCCAAGGCAGATATTCAATTATCTCCCTTGGAATTCATGTCTGGAATTCCTTACCTGGGCAATTCTCCACCTAGTGCAGGGTGGAAATAAGGGATGTAAATGTAAGGCAGGCTGTAGCCGGGATCCTGTCTCCTGTGGAATCTCTCCCCCAGGAAGCTGGGCTGGCACAGAGCCTGCCCTGGGACTTTGCTGTTGCCAACACCCAGCCAGGCCATCGGCTCCTGCCTAAGGAGTGCAAAGCAGCACCACTGGTGGCCAAGGGGCCCACACCAAGTGTCCCTGAGGCCAGAAACAGCCGCCAGCACAGCTGAGCACGGGGGGACCCCTCAGCCTGGCCTCAGGGGCTCTGAAGCCCCGGAGATTTGCACTTCCCGCCTGCAGCAGGACCATGGGAGCCGCCCTGAGCCTGCCCTGAAGGCAACGCAGCAGCAGCCAGGGCTCCACAGCGGGCCAAGCCCCTGGGCCTGCCCACAGATCCTCTGCTCAAACCCTCGGGAATCCTGGCCACCCTCCCCTGGCACCTCCAGCCACTGCGGCCAAGCCTCGCTGCCGCTGCTGCAGCTCCAGCGCTGGCTGGGCCTGCACTGCCACAGCTGCTGGGGAGCACCGCGGCACAATTCCACCCTGGGGCTCACTCACACCCACACTCTGGGCTGCCTGCGACTGCACTGCTGCAAAATGTACCCATCCTGCTTCTTTTAAATCTTATTTCTCTGCTCAGAAAGGTTTCTCTACTCAAAGGTTTGCCTTTGGGAAAGAAATTTTAAAGGTTTTATTTAAGGGGTTCCCAGTCTGTTCGGATGTTAAACTCATCTCCACCACTCAATGGAGATGAGTTTAACATCCGAACAGACTGGGAATAGCCCAAAAGACACCCACAGAGATAAGGACCAGCAACAAAACATCAACGCCCCGCAGCAAACAGCAACCAACAGCTACCCCAGACACTGCCCCCGCACAGCTGGAGACACCTGGTCTGGAAAAGGCTGAGAAGGAAATCCAGGAGTGTGGACGGAATTCACAGCAGAGGGGAAGAAATCCGAGTCTAATAGGAAACCAAACACTAAAAACTTACACGACTTGGAAGCAATGAACATTAAAGCAGTGGATTTAGATTGGTTCAGACTAGGTAAAGTTTAGGAAAAATCGAGTAAAACTGACATGTCATGGAATGATTTTTTCTGCACAGCCGGGCTATGTGTGGATGAAAGTATTTCTGTTGCACATCCTGGCCAGAACCAAGTAATGCCTTGACTCTCTCACACGAAAGAGATTCTTGGAGAGTTTTTGTTTTCCCTACAGTTTCAGTGATAAGATTACAACATGAGAAACATTTTTTATAATAATCCTACTTTATATTGTCAGGTAGGTTTGGGACAGAAGGGTGAGAATCAATTTTTGGTCTGGGTTTTTCCATGTTCACCTTTATGTTGCATTTTGCAAAATTGAAGAGCTTTAACCGTGATACTTTTAACTCTTAAATAGTTAATACTTTTTTTAAAAAAAGCAGGGTGAAGCTGCAAAGGGAAACAGCAAATGGAGAATGTTGGGAAAACTTTACTATAAATAAATGGGGGGGAAATTGAGATGAGGGACTACATTTTGTTCATCATGAAAAAGAGACCAGTGTGTTACAAGAGTTGTCTGCTGACTATTTCTGTACTACTTCATGAGATATGAGCCACAAGGATACCAGGGAAGGGGTTGCAGGAGCCCACACATAGTCCCACCCAGCAAATGGTACAAACAGATAACTCACAGAAATAACGACCAGGGAAAGGCTGGGGAAAGGGCAGGGGCAGATTAACACCCAGCAGGGAAACCTTTCCCGCTGACAAATGGTACAAACAGATAACTCACAGAGATAATGACCAGGGAAAAGCTGGGGAAGGGGCAGGGGCAGATAAACAGTCTGCAAGGCAGGATATTTGCTTGCTTAAGCTTGATAGGGCACAGTTTGCAAGGCAGGACATTTGCTTGCTTAAGCTTGATAGGGCACATATTGCGTTAATCATAAGATTTTGGTAATTTTCCACAGAGAAGTCACCAAATAAGGACATAGGGTGAAGAAGACGCAGCTGAGGAAGACTCCGCAGCCTTTATCACCGACCACCAGGAGACAGAAGGATGACCCCCTAGCAACAACCAGCGCAGGTGCAGAGAACTCCGAGATAACATGGACTCCTGAAGGATGGAGAGGATAAAAGGACTGAATCAGAAACTAGTTGGGGCGGCAGTAGGTGGAGCGGAGACTCCCCTGTCGCCCAGCGCTGAGCCTTTGCTTACGTAGTATAACTGCTTCAATAATTAATAAATTCTTTGATTGGAAATTACTCGTTTTGAGTCAATTTTATAACAATGGGGTGTCCAGGGGGTCCCTGTGCCCAGGAAAGGGGGTGCACGGGCCCCAGTGTTGAGGAAGGTGGTGGGTGGGGGCTGTGGAAGGCAGGAGTGGGGGTCCAGGGGGTGCTGGGGTCAAGGAAAAGTGGGGGCTGGGGTGTCTGAGAGGGGGAGGGCCGGGAAAGGGGGTGCGGGGGGGCATTGGTGCTGCATGAGGGGGTGCAGGAGGGTCCCCGTGCTGGATAAGGGGGTGCAGGGGGGGGGTCCCTGTGCCTGAGAACGGAGGGTTTGGGAGGGTTCCAGTCTCAGATATGGGGGTGCACGGCGGTCCTGGTGCAGTGGAATGGGGGTTCAGGGGGTCCTGGTGCTGTATAAGGGGATGCAGTGGGGTCCCGGTGCCCAGGAATGGGGGTTCAGGGGTGCCGGTGCCAGATAATGGCCTGGCTGGGATCTGGTGCTGGGAAAAGGGGTGCAAGGGGTCCCAGGGCCAGATAACGGGATGCACTGGGGTCCCGGTGCCCAGGAATGGGGTTCCGGGGGGTTCCATTCCCGAGTTCCGGGGTTCAAGGGGTCCTGGTGCCTGAAAATTGAGGTTCAGGGGGTCCTGGTGCCGGATAAGGGGATGTAGTGGATCCCGGTGCCCAGAAATTGGGGTTCAGAGCGGTTTCCCTGCCCGGGAATGGGGGCTCAGGGGGTTCCAGGCTGCAGATAAGGGGGTGCAGGGGTTATCGGGGCTGAGGAAGGGGGTTCAGGGGGGGTCCCAGTGCCCCGAAATGAACGTTCAAGGGGGGTCTCTTGACCCCCTGGAACCCCAGGGGACCCTCTGGGATCCCCTGGAACCCCTTCCAGGAAGCGCCGGGAATGAAGAACTGGGGGGACACTGAAATTTGGGAGATCTGGGGGTCCAAAAGCCGAGGAAAAGGGCGGGTCTGGGGTCTGGGAAGGACGAGGTGGCCGGGAATGGGCGTGCAGGGCGTCCCAGAGCACTGACGGGGGTGCGGAGGGATCCTAGGCCCGGATTAGGGGGGGCAGGGGGGTCCCAGTGCCCAAAAATTGGGGTTCAGGGGGTTCCCGTGCCGGGGAATGCGGGTTCGGGGGGAGTTTCCTTCCAGGAATTTGGGATTCAAGGGGGTCCCGGTGGCCGGGAATTGCGGTTCCGGGGGCGTTGGTGACCAGAAATGGGGATTCAGGGGGGTCCTGGGGCCACATGAGGGGGTACAGGGCGGTGCCAATGCTGGGCAAGGGGGTACAGGGGGGTCCCTGTGCCCAGAAATGGGCACTCAAGGGGGTCCGCGTGCTCAGGAATGGGGGTTCAGGGGGGTCCCGGTGCTGAAAAAGGGTGCTGAGGGGGTCACAGGACCGAAAATGGGGGTTCAGGGGAGTCCCGGTACCCGGGAATGGAGGTTTAGGGAGTTCCCGGGGCCCAGGAATTGCGGTTCAGGGGGGTCCCGGTGAACAGAAATGGGGGTTCAGGGGATCTCGGTGCCAGATGAGGGGGTACAGGGGGGTCCCGGTGCTGGGGAAGTTGAGTGAGGGGCGGTGACATGACCCAAAATGGGGGTTCAGGAGGGTTCCCCTGCCCGGGAATGGAAGATCAAGGGGGTCCCGGTGCCCGGGAATTGCGGATCAGGGGGGTCCCGGTTTCGGGGGGGTCCCACTCACCTTTGGTCGCGGCCCCCGGGTCCCCCAGGAGCCCCAGGAGCCCCCGGAGCACCCCCAGCCCCAGCGCTGGGGCCATCGCAGCCGTCCCCGATCGCGGCTGCAGAGACGCGAAAGCGAAAGTGCCCGAGGGAGCGCGGGGGGAGGGGGAAAGGGCGAATTCCAGGGAATTCACCTGGATCCCCTCCTGGCACCCCTCTGGATCCCTCGGGGATCCGTCTGGGACCCTCCAGGGCCGCGCCCTGCGGGACCCCCGGGCCGGGCTGTGCTGAACTCCCGGCCCTGCGCTCAAACTCTGCCCGGACCCCGCTGGGCTCGGCCCAAAGCCGGGCAAGCAGCGGGAGCAGCGGAGCCAATTTTTGCTGCGGGTGCGGGTCCCACCCCCGGCGGAGCAGGGCTGGGCGCTGGGACCCGATCCCTGATTCCCAATCTCCTTCTCTCTCTCTCTCTCTCTCTCTGCTGTTCTCTCCCTTTCCTTTGGGGGATCATAAATCCCAGAGCGGCCGCAGAGCCCCGTGCCCAGGCCGGGTTTCCCAGCAAAGGGAGGCTGGGGCTGAGGTGCCCCGGGCTGGCCGGGAATGGGGGCCCGGGGCTCCCTGGGCTCACGGAAATGGGGGATCCAGGGGCTGGGAGAGGAGGATACCCGGGAAAGGGGGTGCAGGGGGGTGTTGGTGCACGATAAGGGGGTGCAGGGGGGGGTCCCAGTGCCCGGGAATGGGGTTGGGACGGGGGGGTGGGCAGCAGCTGCTGGAGAGAGACTGGGACAGACTGGAATGGACTGGGACAGACTGGGAAAAGAACCCACTGGGAGCAGAACTGAGGCAGCAGAGATCATACTGGGATATACTGGGACCACACTGAGGGCTACTGGGAACATGCAGGGGACAATTGAGATCGGACTGGGAGGGACTGGGAATGGTTTGGATCATCCTGGGACTGACTGGAATCATACTGGGAGTGATCAGATCTGTAGTAGGGGTGAAGAAGAGAAACTGGAATAATGCAGGGAGCAACTGGGATCATACTGGGAGCAGCTGCCCCATGCTGGGGTCATACTGGGATCATACTGGGACTGATGGGGTGACACTTGGAGTGACTGGCATAGTACTGGGAGTGTCTGGGAGTAACTGGGATCAAACTGGAGGTGACTGGACTTATACGGGCAGCAACTGGGACCACAGCGGGGGCAAATGGCATCGGGTAAGGTGTGACCGGGCTCATCCTGGAAGTGCCTGGGGCCACACTGGGCTCTTACCGAGAGGGACTGAGAGTGAAAGGAACCATACAGGGCATGACTGGGAGCCGCTGGGACCGTGTCGGGGGCAACTGGGATCCTACCGGGAGTGATTTGGACCATACTGGGAGTGACCGGGAGCCACCGGTGAGGCGGCGGCGGAGCTGGGAGGCGGCCGCAGCGCAGGTGGGAGCCGCGCTGGGTTGTGCGGGGGCTCGGGGCTCGCTGCGGGCCTCGGGGGCGGCAGGGGGCTCAGGCGGGTTCCTTGTGCCGTGTCCGGCCCGTGGTGCCGCTGCCGTGAGGGCGCTGCGGGAGCGGCTGCCCGCGGTCTCCTTGCGGCCGCTGCCTCGGCAGGAGCCGCTGCCGGAGCAGCGCTGGCTCGGCCCGGTTCCTGTGGCTGGCACAGGGGCGGCTGCCCCGTGCCCGCGGCTGTGCGGGGAAATTCACGTGGCCGGAGGTTTCTGTGCCCCGAGGAGACAGAGGAGTCCTGTACAAGTGACTTTATTGCTGAGCAGAGGGAGAGGCCGTGGCGCATTTGCCGTGCGCTCGCTGCCATTGTTGTAGTTCGCAGCCTCCTTTTTATCCTCATTTTCCCGGCTCATCTCCCTCTCCCTTTGCCCACTGGCCGAGGTACTTGGAAGGTTCAGACCTCCCGATCTGCCAACTGCACGTCCTCGTTAAGGTGCACCCCCACTTTTGTAGAACAGCCGATATTCACGGCTCTGTTAAGTCTTTTTTGTTCTCGACCTTCAGGAATTTAGCGGGACTTTCTGCGAGCAGCAGTCCATGTTAATTAATAACATTTATTGAAGCTGGTGGTTTCGCCCCTTACTTCCTTATCTACAAGCCCCTGGCCCCTCGCTCAGCTGCTGAATGAGCTGCACTCTCAAGGTGTGGAGCATGGTAGAAAGGTGAGAGGTACTGTAGCACATCAGAGCAGAAGCAGCATTCGTTTAACCCATGGTCTGCCAGGGAACCACAAAACCATGTCCCATTCCCATCCTTTCCACGTTTGGACTGGTACATGAGCTGCTTTTTTGTTTCCTTTGTTATCTGTTTCACCACTTTGGCTTTGTCATCTATTTGCCAAGACCAGTTTGAGTCATTTGATTTTCCACAAACTCCTCTTTTCTCTGCTAACAGATGATCTGATCCCATCCCATGGTGAAATGTTGTGTTCCTCATTTCAGTGGATTGCTCAGCAGGAAGGTCAGGAGCTGGAGCTGTCTGGTTGGTTATTCCGAGGACAGCTTGTAATCTAATGGTGCCATTGAAATGAGAAATGGGTTCTGTGGCTCCTGATATGAATTGGTTTGGGTTCCCAGGGGCTGGTCCATGGTGTTGTAGGATTTGTTCTGCTGGCCGTTCATCTTCTCCCCATTTTTGGCCGCTCTCTCCAGCCAGGGCTGCATCAATTGACCATTTGTCTCTAATTAAATCATCAAATACTTGGATTCCCAACTGATTTCCCGGAACTTGTGGTAGCAAGAACATCTCAGTGCTCTAATCCACCCTATATAACACAGACAGTGACAGCACACGTTGGAGTGGGCAGAGGGATGATTCCCCCCCATTTATTTATAGTGAAGTTTTCCCAACATCCTCCATTTGCTGTTTCCCTTTGCAGCTTCACCCGTTTCTGTTGCAGGGTCAGATATCCTCACCCCGGGCTCTGCCTTGAGCTGTGCAAATTCCATCAGTGCAAGCAGGCAGAGCTCGGGGTGAGGGGCAGGGGGAACCAGCCCAATTCCTGCCCCAGGCAAGAGACCCAGGTACATTGGCCAGGCTTTGCCCAGCAGGGTTCATTTGCATTCCTAAAGCTCCTCTCCTGGCTGACTAGAACCAAAGCTTCTCTTCCAGGGCAGCCATCTGGTGAGTCACATGTGGCCCCCCGGAATCTGCTTTTTTTAAAAAAAGTATTAACTATTTAAGAGTTAAAAGTATCACGGTTAAAGCTCTTCAGTTTTGCAAAATGCAACATAAAGGCGAACATGGAAAAACCCAGACCAAAAATTGATTCTCACCCTTCTGTCCCAAACCTACCTGACAATATAAAGTAGGATTATTATAAAAAATGTTTCTCATGTTGTAATCTTATCACTGAAACTGTAGGGAAAACAAAAACTCTCCAAGAATCTCTTTCGTGTGAGAGAGTCAAGGCATTGCTTGGTTCTGGCCAGGATGGGCAACAGAAATACTTTCATCCACAAATAGCCCGGCTGTGCAGAAAAAATCATTCCATGACATGTCAGTTTTACTCGATTTTTCCTAAACTTTACCTAGTCTGAACCAATCTAAATCCACTGCTTTAATGTTCATTGCTTCCAAGTCGTGTAAGTTTTTAGTGTTTGGTTTCCTTTTAGACTCGGATTTCTTCCCCTCTGATGTGAATTCTGCCCACACTCCTGGATTTCCTTCTCAGCCTTTTCCAGACCAGGTGTCTCCAGCTGTGCCGGGGCAGTGTCTGGGGTAGCTGTTGGTTGCTGTTTGCTGCGGGGCGTTGATGTTTTGTTGCTGGTCGTTATCTCTGTGGGTGTCTTTTGGGCTATTCCCAGTCTGTTCGGATGTTAAACTCGTCTCCATTGAGTGGTGGAGATGAGTTTAACATCCGAACAGACTGGGAACCCCTTAAATAAAACCTTTAAAATTTCTTTCCCAAAGGCAAGCCTTTGAGTAGAGAAACCTTTCTGAGCAGAGAAATAAGATTTAAAAGAAGCAGGATGGGTACATTTTGCAGCAGTGCAGTCGCAGGCAGCCCAGAGTGTGGGTGTGAGTGAGCCCCAGGGTGGAATTGTGCCGCGGTGCTCCCCAGCAGCTGTGGCAGTGCAGGCCCAGCCAGCGCTGGAGCTGCAGCAGCGGCAGCGAGGCTTGGCCGCAGTGGCTGGAGGTGCCAGGGGAGGGTGGCCAGGATTCCCGAGGGTTTGAGCAGAGGATCTGTGGGCAGGCCCAGGGGCTTGGCCCGCTGTGGAGCCCTGGCTGCTGCTGCGTTGCCTTCAGGGCAGGCTCAGGGGCGGCTCCCATGGTCCTGCTGCGGGCGGGAAGTGCAAATCTCCGGGGCTTCAGAGCCCCTGAGGCCAGGCTGAGGGGTCCCCCCCGTGCTCAGCTGTGCTGGCGGCTGTTTCTGGCCTCAGGGACACTTGGTGTGGGCCCCTTGGCCACCAGTGGTGCTGCTTTGCACTCCTTAGGCAGGAGCCGATGGCCTGGCTGGGTGTTGGCAACAGCAAAGTCCCAGGGCAGGCTCTGTGCCAGCCCAGCTTCCTGGGGGAGAGATTCCACAGGAGACAGGATCCTGGCTACAGCCTGCCATACATTTACATCCCTTATTTCCACCCTGCACTAGGTGGAGAATTGCCCAGGTAAGGAATTCCAGACATGAATTCCAAGGGAGATAATTGAATATCTGCCTTGGGTCTGGCTCTTTTCCTTGCCAAGGCCAATGGCAAAAGCTGTACCCATGGCATCTTGGTTTCCATCTCCAGCTTCCAAAGGTGTTTCTTTATTTCCCCATTCATTCTTTCTACCCAACCCGAGCTCTGGGCTTGCCAGGGGTTATGGAGGTCCCATTGTATTCCTAAAGCTGCCATAACCCCCTGAAGGGTCTTTCCTGTAAAATGAGTTCCCCATCTGAATCTATTGCTTCCACAATCCATTATCTTTGAATTATTTGTTTTAGCAAGAGGTTAATAAGTGATCCAGTGATTGCTGAAGCAGTCAGAATTGCTTTTGCCCCCCTGTTAGGTGCCATGGTGTCAGCAGAAGATTTTGAAGCCTTCCTGCTCAGGGCATTTCAGTGCCAGGCTCTTACAAGCAGCCACAGCTCCGCGGGTTGAGCTGAGCATGGGCTGGTGACCTGCGCTTTGTCTGATTCCCCTTCCTTAATAACAGCCTGTCTTGTAGCTCTTTTCCCTTCTGCTGCCCTTGCAGAGCCATCCACAAACACATTGTCTCCCTCAGGCCAGGGAATGTCCCATCAATCTCTCCCAGCCTGGCTCGGGAGCTCTGTCCCTTGAGTGCAGTCCTGGGTTCCTTGCCAGCCCCTCTCCAGGCTGTTCAAACAGGAGGCTGGGTTAAACCCTTGCCCTGTCCTCAGTTCTGAATCCTCCTGTGCCATTGAACAAGTTTCATACTTTAATAACCGAGCCCTGCTCATCCATTGAGAGGCTCTTTTGGTTGTCAAAGCTTTAACTTGATGCCAGACTTGAACTCTAGGAGATCCTTCTGTTGTCATCAGTTTTCAGCCTCTGCTCCCACGGAAGCTGTGGCTGCACAATTCTGCAGACCATGAGGCTGCTCTCTGGCCACTGGGTTAAACATTTTAGCACAAGAATTCCTTTGGCAAGACCCTGTTTAATGTCCACCTATAATTCAAATTCTTTTTCCCTGTCTGGAAGGCCCAGGCCACTTGCCTCAGTTAATCTTCATTTTAACACTTGAAAATTCTGTGTTTCCTCCTTGTGTCCATCCCTCCAGTTTGTTGACTGGCAAGATAGGAGTGTTGTAGGGAGACATCCTTGGCTCCAAAAGCCCTGCCTTTAACAGGGACTCAATACCAGGCTGTGAGCCCTTCCTTCCCTCTCTTGGAACAGGGTAGTGCTTGTCCTGGTTGCTTTAATTTGTAGAGGCTCCATATCTAATTTTCTGTATTTCCCTGGGGCTGCCCACACTTCTGGGTTCACTTCAGCATAGGCCTTGTCAGACTTTTGACACAGAGGTACAACAGAACTAGCCTCTGTATCCCTTTTTACAGTATTAAAATCCAGCTCTCAAACTCCTTCCTAGTTAATTACAATCACAGGAAGAAGAAAAAGAAATTTATTTCAAACCTATCCCCCACAGCTTCTAATAGTGGTTGAACAAATCATACCTGCTCATCTTTCCCTCTCATTCCCTTAAAAATTAAAATATTCCTTTACTATTTTCCCCTTTAGGTCTAAGATTCAGAGCAGATTGAGAGGCCCCTGTGTCCATCAGGAAACGCCTCCTCTCAATGCAGACCCACCTGAATGTTCTCAAGGGCTCCAGTGTGGAGGGTCCCTGGTGTGATGGGAGCTGTGCCAGCCCTGCCAATCCATGTCCATCACGGGCTGGACTTGCTGGTCCTGAGGGTGCTGCTGTCTCTGCTTGCAGTGTCCTTGTGCCCTGCAGCCGGAGCCCTGATTCCTTGCCAGGGGCTGTTTGGGTGGGCTGTGCCCTGCCGAGGAGGGCAATGCCTCTGCCGGGTGCTTGTGGCCGAGCCGTGCCCTGGGTGCTGGGGCCCCCTTGGGCCCTGGGGCTGATCCCTCAGGGGCTGTAGGAGCTCTGCCCTGGCCTTTGCCTTCAGCTTGGCCTTTTGCTGCTCCCTTCTTGCACTCACCTGCTGGGCCTTTGTGCCCAAGTGCTGCAGGGCCTTCTTCTGCCCCTCCTGCAGCCCCCCTCAGTGCCTGTGGGTGCTTGTCTTGCTTTACAAGACAGGTGTCTGCTTGGGAAGGCAGAAAAAGCCTCTCTTGGAATGGAGAATGCAAAGCCCCTCCCTCTTAATTTTTAGGATAGTGAAATCAAGGGGCTCTCAGGCAAAGATATTGGATTAGGAATAACAGTTCTTTACTAGTGTGTATAATATAATAATAGTAGTGTGTATCAACAGCTCCGGCAGTGACAACAAACAGAGCCCGGAGCCGGTCCCGGCCTTTCGGCCGCGGCGCTTTCCCCTTGGGTGCAGTTCCGGGCACGGCCGGCAGGGGCGCCGGTGGCTCCCGCGGGGCGGGGCAGCGCATCCCTGCCATGGGAACCTCTCTTAACGGCAATAGAGCAATCCCTTCATCTAACTCTTTCACTTTTTTACCTTCTGTAGCCTTTCTCCCGTGTTTTGGGAAAGAATTTGGAGAGGGCTGCCTTTTAACTGAGCTCCTAGTGTTTCGATAAGGTGCTTCCTGTAGAGAGAGGGATTTTCCCTGAACAGCAGGAGCTGTGGTTACCAAGGGGACGTAACTCAGAGCAGGAGGGGTCGGGGAGGATATCCCGCCGAGGCTCGGTCGGAGTGTGGGCAGGGTGTGCTGCCGGAATCGCCAGAGGGGGATCTTCCCGTGGAGGCCGAGCCGGAGCGTGGGCAGCCCCCACATGGCTTCTGGCGGCTGATCCGGCAGCTCCCGGCAGAGAAAAGGCAGGTGGGAGACCCCGGCAGCAGCAGCGGCGCTGCCCAGCGCAGCTGGCACGGGCAGGGCAGCCGGGGATGGGATGGCTGGGACCCGCCCTCGGTGCGGTCGGCGCGGTGACCTCGGCCCACGCGGCAGGACAGAGCAACCCCATCTTGCCCAGCATGGCCGGCAGAGCGGCCGCGGGCCGGGCAGTGGGGCCAGGGCACACAAATTCACCGCCAGCGCCGGGGCAGGTGGAGCTGCCCTGGGCAGTGAGCCCGCACCTGGGATGGAAACCGGGGCAGGCGGAGCTGAGGCGGGCAGCGAGCCGGGACCCGGGACAGGCGCCTCGGCCGCCAACGGAGGGGGCAAGAGCTGCAGAGGATCCCACTCTCTTTCTGACTTTTCCTCTTGTTCCCTTCCCTTTCATTTCCCCTTTTTATTTTCTTGGTTTTTTCCTCGGGTGTTTCTGATACTTCAAAGATTTTTATTCTCCTAAAATCTCCTGTCTAACATATGGCATATTCTCTTTTTTCTAGATTAAATGGGGTTTTTTCCAAATAAATCCAGAACCTAACAAATCTAAACTTCTGCTTGGATATTTTGAAATGGTCGACGAGCTAACTCATGACCTCCTAATGTTGTTTTTCTCATCACCTTTTTATTTATCCTTTGGCAAATTAAGCATCTTTCAGTGACTTGCTTTGCTACACCAAAAATCCCAGTGCACCCAAAATTCCTTAAAAAATGATCACACAAAGCTTGAGTACGCCAGTGGGGTTTCTGATGCACGTCTTCTAATATTTTCCTAGTAAGCACATTTTATTAATTGTCTTCCATGTAGAAGTTTCTATTTCCCTGATTTATCTTGTTCATTTCCTATCTTGTTTAATTCTTTTTTCTCGGCTTCCCTAAACTTTGGAATTTGCAGTTTTTCCTCGTTTGGAGTTAATATTAAAGAAACTCTTTCAGCTCCATTTTCTGCTGCATCCTTAGCTTTGTGATGTGCCCCCAGTTTGCCCAGTTTGCCTCTCCTTTGGCCCGGGCCGGGTTCCCCCCGCCCGCAGCGGCTGGGAGCAGCCGAGAGCCCCGCGCTGCCCATGCCGACCTGGCCCGGCTCCATGGCCGCTGCTGCCGCGGGCTGCGAGGGCTGCGGGAACGGGGCACCGAGGGTGTGGCTGCTGCTGGGGGAGGAGGAGGAGGAGGGAAGGGCAGGGATGGAGGGGGAGGAGGAGGCGGGGTAAGGGGGGAGGAGGAGGAGAAGGGATGGAAGGGGAGGGATGGAAAAGGAGATGGGGGTGGGGATAAGACAGGGGAGGAGGAGGAGGGGGGATGGAAGAGGAGGAGCCGGAGGAGAAAGAGCATGGAAGGAGGCGGGGTTAGGGGGGAGGAGTAGAGGGAGGTGGAGATAGGACAGAGGAGGAGCAGGAGGAAGAGGAAGAGGAGGGGCAAAGGCGGATCAAGGCTGAGCTGCGGGAGCCACGCGGTCTCGATCCCTGCCTGAATTCGCAGCCCCCACCTGTGGGATCATCGCCCCCCCCATGGCACAGGTGAGCGGGGAGGGGGAGCCCGGCCCGGATATCCCGGGGGGTCCCTGGGTTGGGTTTTTGGGGGATGTTTGGAGAATGAAGAAGTCCAAGGGTGAGCGGAAAAGGCCCCTCGGGGGGACATCGGGGGGTGGCGGTGGCGGCTGCCGGCAGAGGCAGCCTGGAGGAGCAGAGCCCTGTGTCCCCCAGGAGGCCAAAGTGGGGAGGCCAGAGAGGGGGGAGCGCCGCCATTGGTGGGAGCCTCAAGAGCCTGGAGAGGGGCAGGGGGGACTCCTTGGAGCCGCTGCAGCGCAGAGCAGAGAATGAGGGGAGAAGGGAGCCCGGGAGCCCAAAGAGCCCCGGCATCCCGAAATGGGGAGAGCCAAGAGGGAGGAGCTTTTGGCATTGCTGGCACTGCCAGCAGCCTGGGCCGGGCGGGCACCCAGGAGAAGGGGGACCCCCAATGCAAGCGTGACCCCAGCAGCTGGGACAGGGGGGAACCCCCAAACACCAGAGGGGAGGGACCAGGGATGGGCAACCCCTGGGAGGCTTTTTCAGGGCTGAATCTTGGTGTTTAGGAGGGTTTACTGGAGCCCAGATGGCCGGACTAGAGATGTACCTGGGCAGAGAGACCTTCAAACTCAACGTGTGTTGGGGTAGATGAAACAGGAAAGCCTTCTAAATATTATTGTCTGGCCTTTCATTCCAATCTTGCTTATAGTTACTATATTCTCAAAAGCTTTTGAGAGTATAGGAACTCTAAGCAAGATTGGAATGAAAGCAAGCTTTTAGATACCTTAGTTACTGAACAAAAGGAAAACAATGGTGTGGCCCGACTGAAGGTAATCCCCTTCTGATGAAATAATTCCCTCTGCTTGCTGACAGGTCCAAGGGTCAGAGCAGACCCTACTAGCTAAGCAGAAGGGCTCCAAAGAGGTGTTTTTAGGGTTGAAAATGTAACACAGTATGGTGATGTAATGATTCTTACAGGCTGTATGTAAATGCTATTGGATTTGTATCTTGTACTGGACTGGTTAGTGAGAAATAGAATATTTAACACAGAAGAAGATGTATTGTAACGGGAACCTTACACTCTTCCCCTCTTACTCTCTCACCCTCTCATCCTCTCTGCTCCTCTCTTCTCTCAGGCCTGCTCCAAGCTGTGGCTGGCAGCTCCAAGCAGGGCCCTGCACCCAGGCCCTTTGCAATAAACCGCAAGTTCCACAACCTGGCTGCAGAGATCTCTCGTCTCCGTCCGTCCCGACCGTGCTACCCCCGATGCTCCTACAAACGCGCTCATCCCTTGTTTTCCCCAAACCAGGATTTCCCATTGCCAACCCTGAGAGGCTGCAAGGAAGAGGAAGATGCCCCGGGACACTGAGGCAGGTGAGGAGGAAGTCAGTGCCCCTTTCCCCTCTGTGCTGCTCCATCTCCCAGCCCAGCAGGGCCCCCAGCTGCAGCACAGCCCTGGGGGGATCTCGTTGCCCTTGCCTGTGGCACGGAGGCAAATCCCATGCTGTCCTTGTCCTTCCTCGCCCAGAGCAGGAGCTGAGCATGGAGAGCAGGGAGGACAAATGCCCGCGGCAGAACCTGGTGGCAGAGGCCGTTTTGAGCGGCTCCACGGCGCAGGAAGCCAACGGGGAGGAAAAGGCCCGGAGATGCCGCACGAGGAGGGGCTGCAAACGCAGATGGCGGGGATGTGAGGGGGAAAGAGGCAGCCTGGGCCGGGAAGGCGGCCGGAGATGGAGCCAGAGCTCGGAGCTGGTGCTCCATGAGCAGCTCCATGATGGGGAGAAGCCCCACACGTGCGTGGAGTGTGGGAAGAGCTTCAGGTGGAACTCCGAGCTGATCGTGCACCAGAGGATCCACACTGGGGAACGGCCCTACGAGTGTGGGGAGTGTGGGAAGAGCTTCAGAGAGAGCTCCAGCCTGATCCTGCACCAGAGGATCCACACGGGGGAGAAGCCCTACGAGTGTGGGGAATGTAGGAAGAGCTTCAGAGCGAGCTCCAACCTGATCAGCCACCAGAAGATCCACACTGGAGAGAGGCCCTATGAGTGTTCCAAGTGTGGGAAGAGCTTTCAGACCAGCTCCCATCTCCTCTGGCACTATCAGAGTCACACAGAGGAGAGGCCCTTCCAATGCCCTGACTGTGGGAAGGGA
Organism: Agelaius tricolor; assembly: GCF_023055355.1. Classification (NCBI taxonomy): domain Eukaryota; kingdom Metazoa; phylum Chordata; class Aves; order Passeriformes; family Icteridae; genus Agelaius; species Agelaius tricolor. The sequence continues at coordinate 340,886 of NW_027269302.1, forward strand.
TTCAAGAACAACTCTGACCTCGTCAGGCACCGGCGCATCCACACTGGGGAGAGGCCCTACGAGTGTGATAAATGCAGGAAGAGGTTTCAGACCAGCTCCCATCTCCTCCAGCACTATCGGATTCACACAGAGGAGAGGCCATTCCGCTGCCCAGACTGTGGGAAGGGATTCCAGCGCAACTCCACCCTCGTCACCCACCGGCGCATCCACACTGGGGAGAGGCCCTACGAGTGTCCCCAGTGTGGGAAGAGCTTCTCCTGCAGCTCTACCTTGACCCAACACCAACGGAGGCACCGGTAAGGGAAGCCCTGCAAGTGCCCCGAGTGCGGGAAGAGCTTCGTGCGCTGCTGCAGCTCCATCCCCCACTGGAGGAGGCACTTTGGGCACAGCCCTGGTCACTCACATTCCCTGTGATCCATGTTGGGAACACGCCTGGCTGCTTGTCCGTTTGTTTGGCCTTAATTTTTTTCTCCTCTCCCTCTCTCTCTACTCCAAAAGCCAAGAGGGATGGATCTGTCACCTCAAAACCACTCAAATTCCACTGAAAATAACTGAATGTTAACCCAAAAAGGCTCAATCCTACCTTAAATTCCTTGTTCCCTCCTCAAAAAAACTCAATCCCATGCCAAACTCAATCCATTCCACAGCCACCAGGGTGAGATGGGGTTGGAAGGAGATTGGGAGAAGTGGGATCCCAATTTGGAGCAATGGGATTGGGATTGTGTGGGACTGGGTGTGTGGGATGTATTTGATAGCAAATAAAACTTTCAGAGTTACTGATTTCTGTCCCATTTATTTTCAGTCAATTCTGTTTGCAGAGTGCCACCTTCTCAGCTGATTCAATTCCTATAAAAATCCCATTTTTTAATTCATCTAACCCAAACAATCCAAAAACCAATATTGAAATAAAACCACCCACACACAATTAATTCTTTAAAAATAATTTTAATTTTTCAAGAGTTCTTAAGGATGTTATTAAAGTTTAATTGTTTGGTTGAAATGTCTGAGAAATTATAGTGGTATTTGGTTTTGTGTTTAGTATATTTGTAATATGAATTGTTTAACTAAGATGTGTTAGATTGCTTGTTAGTTTCTTTAGATATTTTTATCTAAAGTACATTAGTCATTGAGTTAAAATTTTCAAAAGGGATTTCTTGATATATAATTTGTTTATTTATATGCATTGGTAATATTATAGTAATACTTATTTTTGGTTTGAGTTAAATCATAGTTGGAGTATTGTAAAGAAGAGTTGAGATTTTTTTAATTATAATTTATTTAATTTCAATTATTATTTCTTTGTTTATAATTTTATTGCAATTTGTTGAGGGGATAGGAAGGAAGTTCAAGGGCCGGAACATTTTTTCCTGGCTGGGAACTGGAATTCCAGACCCAGGGAGTGTGTGCAGGACCCCACAGACTGGGATCAAAGATGGGCTAGGATCACCTGGACTGGGATCAAATATGGGCTTGGATCCTTTGGATTGGGGCTGCACAGGCTGGGACCATATGGATCAGGACCACACAGACTGAGATCAACTGGACTGGGATCAAATATGGACTGGGACTGTTTCTGAAAGTAACTTGGTTATGTAGTTTTTATTTCTGTTATTAATCAGTGAAATAGCTGCTTGTGTTAAACTGCCAGCTTGGATGGGATAACATCCAATGCACCCAGGATGAGGACACCTGTACAGATCTGCCAACTATCAGCACTCCCCATCTGAAGGCAGAGTGCACCAAGGCCCAAAACCTGGAGGTGATAAAGAGAAGGAGCCAAAACCACAGCCAAGAAACACACATGCTCTGAAAAGGCAGACCCGGGGAGGGGCCATGTAAAATCATTCCTGGAATATGTAAAGTAGTTGATGGATATGCATGAGGCTCTATGAATATGCACCAGGCTGATGTAAGGGGAAAGGTATTTCAGGGCGATGCACATTCCTTGGTTGTGGTTTTAGTCCATTCTTATCACCTCCAGTTTTTGGGCTTTGGTTCACTCTGACTCTGAGAAATTGAGGTTTTGGGATTTTTAGTATGTTGTGGATGGAAGCAAAATGGAGGGCACAGTATTTCGTCCTGGGTTTTTTCTTCATGCTTCTTCCTTCTTCTTCATGGGTTTGGGTGGCTTTTTGTAATTGGGCAGAAATTCCACATTGCAGGCTCTTTGGGATCAGTTATTAGGTTAAAAGGGAAAATAATCTAGGTGTCAGTTCCTAATTGGATAGTTTAGTCTTAAAAGACCTTGGAACAAGAGATTGTTGGCCATTTTGTGCCTTCTAATGAAAAGCTGCTGAACTCCCAGTAATGAGGCTGTTTTACCGATAAGAAATAATAAACACTTGCGTCTGAACATGAATTACTGTCTCAAGTGCCTCCAATCCAGAGCCAGTGAAAGCAACAACTGGTACCCCACAGCTTGAGGTAGTGCCAAGGCAGAACTTGTTCATGCTCTTTTCCCCTGGTGATTTTCTACTCCCGTCCAGACTCTGATAGCAAAGCCGTGCTGGTGACAAAAGATTGACCTTGGCATCCTGGGGCACTTTCTGGGTGGGTGTTTGAATCTGCTTTTCCAGGCCTCGGGCTGAGCAGGGTGAGGCCGAGGCCTGGGCCCCTCCAGGCGGCGCCGGGAGCGCCCGGGGCAGCGGCGAGGGGCGGCCCTGAGGGGCGGCACAGGGGGCATTTCCCCCGAGCGGGCGGGCGGGCGGGCGGCGGGGAAAGGCGCCCTGGGCACAAGGGCAGGCACAAGGGCCCCGGCTCTCTGCAGTGCGGGCGGCCCAGCGCCAATCGCTGCTCCCGGAGCCGCTGCCAGGGCCGGGTCTCCTCCCCGCCGCTGACCCTGCACCTGCAGCGCTGCCTCCGCCTCTGCCGGGCTCCCCGGCACGGACGGCAAGGACGTGGACACGCTGCAGCAGGGGCCCAGCAGGGACACCCAGATGGTGCCGGGGCTGCAGCTCCTCTCCTGCAAGGAAAGGCTGACACAGCTCGGCTTCTTCAGCCTGGGAAAGAGACCCAGCCTTGATCCAGCTGTGGCCTTCCAGTACCTGAGGGCAACCCACAAGAAAGCTGGACAGGGACTTTGTACGAGGGCAGGCAAGGACAGGACAAGGGAGCATGGATCCAAATGGAGAGAGATTAGGTTTAGGTAAGGGATTTAGAAAAAAGACTCTCCTGGAACAGGTTGCCCAGAGAAGGCGGGCATGTCCCGTCCCTGACAGTGTTCAAGGCCAGGCTGCATGGAGCTCTAGACAAGCCGGTCCAGTGCAAGGGGTCCCCAGCCACAGCAGGGGGGTTGCAGCCATGGGATTTTCCAGGTCCCTTCCAAGCCAAACCATGCCACGACTCCATGATTCTGGGATACTTCCCCTCCTCATCCTCTGGCAGAAAAGGAAACTTGGCCCCAAGTTCCACACTGCAGACCATGTCTTTTGGCAGCCTGCAACTGTGTCAACAGAGGATGAAAAGAGATGACATTACTGACACGATTTCCCTTTTCTACTTGAAAAGTAAATGCTCTGCTCCTGTCCACTCTGGCAAAATTGTCAGAAGAGGCAATTGTTCCCCATGAAATGCTTGGTCTCATGCAAAGAAGAAAGAAGCCAGAAGCCAACACTCTTCGTTATTGCTACATTGTTTTCTTTGGTTACTTCTCTAATAGGAATGACTTTGGGGTGTGATTTGTTTGTTTCTCTCTTTCGTTCCTTGGGGCGCAAGGCGGCTCCTCCGTTGGGTTCGCGGGAGCAACAGAGGAACAGCCGCGAGCTCCGGCGGCTCCGCAGCAGCAGCAGCAGCAGCAGCAGCAGCAGCAGCGCTTCTCTCAATTGGTCTTCCGCTTGACTTTTCACTTGCTCCGCATCCCCTTCTCCCTCTCACACTCACGCTACTCCCGTCCCGTGCTGGGCCGTTCCGTCCGTGTTCCGCCTCTCCCAGCCCGGCTGATGCCGCGTCCCGCAAGGCGCCCCTTGGCGGGGCCGCCCCGTGCCCGCCCCTGCCCGGCCCGCCGTGGTTCCGCCTCGGCCGGGCTCTCTCCGTCCTGGCTGTGGCGCCGCTGGAAGAGCCGCTCGCTCTGGTGCTGGCGGAGCAGCGCGGGCTTTTGGCTGCGCCTGGCGCAGGCTCTGGCCCAGCCCCGGCCGAGGCCCCGGCCCCGAACGAAGCCCCTGCCGCGGTTCCGCCCGCAGCCGCCCCGCTGCTGCCCGGCTTCCGCCCCGTGGCCGACAGGGTGGCCGGCAGCTGCCCCGCTCCGAGCTCCGCCGCTCGCCAGCTCGGCCGCCGGCCCCGAGCTGCCGCAGCCCAGGGCAGCTCGGCAAGCAGCAGCGCGCCGGGCGGGCGGGTGCCCCGGGCAGAAGAGCACGGGCGGAGAGGCCTCCCCTGGAGCAGCTCTAGCGGCAGGGCCCGCTGCTGGGCAGCGGCGGCTGCGGCAGCGTTTACTCCGGTCCCCGCCTCGCCGACGGCGCCCCGGGAAGAGACGGTGCTGGCTCGGAGGGCGGCGGCGGGCGGCGGGTGATGAGCTCAGCCCGCCGCTGGCCTTGGCTCGCAGGCGGCCATCAAGCGAGTGTCCCGGGAGCACATCTCGGAGTGGGCGCGGCTGGGGAGTGAGCGGGGCCAGCGGGAGGAGCCGGCGGGGCGTGCCGGGCGGGGCTGAGGCGAGGCCCGGCAGGGCGGCAGCCGGAACGCTGCGAGGGCAGCGAGCGTGGAGTGAGCGGGGGCCGCGCAGCGCCCCGGGCCGGGCCATGGCGAGCCGCGGCGGGGCCGGGCAGGGGCTGCCCGAGGCACAGCGCAGCATCGGCCCCGCTGACGGCATCGCGGTCCCCCCGCAGCGCAGGGGCGCCCTTGTGCCCCTGGAGCTGGCGCTGCTGTGGAAGGTGTCGCGGCCTGGCTTCCCCAGCGTCGTGAGGCTCCTGGACTGGTTCGAGGTGCCCGAGGGCTTCGCGCTGCTCATGGAGCGTCCGCAGCGCTGTCAGCACCTCTGGTACTTCCTGCACGAGCGGCGGTTCCTGACGGAGCCCGTGGCGCGGGGGCTGTTCCGCCAGGTGCTGGAGGCCATGGGGCACTGCAGCAGCCGCGGCGTCCTGCACCGCCACATCAAGGCCGAGAACGTCCTCGTCAACCTGGCCACGGGTGAGGCGAAGCTCATCGACTTCGGCTGCGGCACGATCCTCCAGGACACGTTCTACACCCGGATGTCAGGTGAACCCAAAGCCGGGGCCCAGCTGGGCAGCAGAAGTTCCTCCCTTGGCTGGCATAGGGGGAAGAGGGAGGGAAGGAAGGAGGCAAGGAAGGAGGGGGAATCCTTCTTCAGCCAGCTGCAGCCAAGTTGCTTTTTGGGAGGGCAGGGGCTGGCTGTTGTGGAACGGGAGCTGGCTGGGAGGGAGGGAGCAGCATGGGCCTGATGAGCTGTGCCCGTGTCCCATAGGAACGCCGGAGTACAGCCCACCGGAGTGGATCCTCTTTGGCTGCTACCATGGCCAGCCAGCCACCATCTGGTCCCTGGGCATCCTGCTCTATGAGCTGCTCTGAGGGCACCTTCCTTTCCATACCAACGAGGACATCGTCCGGGGCCAGCTCTTCTTCCTGCCCTGGGTGTCTCAAGGTGGGGATGCGCCTTCAAGGCACGAGGGGAAGAACAGGGCTGGGAGGGGTGGCTGGCACATAAGCGTCCTGCTCTTGCAGCTGGTGAGGAGGTGGATCTCCTGGGCTTAGCTGGAGGAGGTGGCACCTGTGCCTCTATGCTGGTGTCCTCTGCAAGAGAGGATCGATAGGAAGCTTTTGGCTGCAGCTCCGAGCACTCCTGGTGTGGCCTGGGCACTGTGGAATGTGGGAGAGCATGGACAGGAGCCTTGTCCCGCTGGGCGGTGGTTTCTGGTTTCTCTCCGCAGAGTGCCAACACCTCATCAGGTGGTGTTTATGCATGGAGCCCACAGACAAGCCAGCACTGGAGGACCTTTTTGAGCATTCTTGGCTGCAGGAGCCCTGCCTGGCCCAGGAGACAGCAGAGATGCCTCCCTGTGCACAGGAGGATCCAGGAGCCCAGCAAGCAGCAGCGGCACACGTCTCGTGGCGCTGGAAGAAAACCCCGGAGTGTTTCACTGCGGCCGCAGCGCTGAGGAGAGAGCGCAGCCGAGGAGATGCTGCTTCCGCTGGTCCCCGCGAGCTGTGGAGGGAGCGGCTCCGTGCTGCCCGTCCCATTGGAGAAGTGGTGGCAGTGCGGTGAAGGTGCCACGGACTGGGACAGGGGAAACATTCCCCCTGCAGCTCAATGACATTGTGATGTCCCCGCAAGCCGAGGCACAGCTGGCGCGTTCTTCTGGAGCATGACGTGGAGCTGGGAACACCATCCTGGAGCTGGCCGCTGGCGGGGCAGAGCCGATTGGCTTTGGCTGCGGCCCCTGCCTGGAGGACACGCTCTGCGCCCCGATGGAATCAAGATGAGTCCCCAGCCGGCGCAGGGGCGGGGGGATGCTGGTGCTCCCAGGCACGGCAGGGCTCGGCCTGGCCACGCGCCAGAGGTTCCCCGCTCGGCAGCGCTGGGGAATATTAATTTTTCCGCCGGCCGCCGAGCTGCTTTTTGGCAGGACAGGGGATGGATGTTGTGGAAGCGGAGCCGGCTCCTGGCCTTGCTGACAGCTTCTGCCAGCCAGCCTGGCACGGGCTGAGGCGGGGGCAGCCAGCCTGACAAAAGCATCCATCCATGTGGATGGGGGCGGCAGAGGGGGACGGGTTCCGAAGCCGTGCCCCAGCTGGTCTGCTCTGCACGCCCTTGAGGAAGGGGTGCGTTTATGGGCGGGAGAGGTGGGGATTTTCCCCACCCATGGACAGGTTTAATTCTCACATGGAGTGGTCAGACCCTCCTCAGGCCCATGAAACGGTGACAGGCTTTGTGCTTTTTCTTGTTTCCAGGTCTTGTTTTGAATTGACTTTCGTGCAATTGTTCTTTGTTTTTCCCAGGAGGATTACACCTGGTGCCCGGACCGGACGGGGAAGCGCCTGCAGCGTCCGTGGAGCGCGTCCATTGCCAGCGCTGCCCCAGGGGCCACGGTCTGCAGGGACAGCCCCTTCCAGAAGGACGAGGACCTGGTTTGGGATCGGCTCCTCTCCTGGCAGCAGCTCTCCAGAGGTGGGCACCCGGCTCCACAGCTCGGCTGGCAGAAGGGCTCCGGGCAGGCGGCAGCGGGCACACGGGCATCCCGCTCTTGCAGCTGCTTAGGAGGTTGCTGTGCCGGGATTAAGCAGAGGAGGTGGAACGTGGCCTGCCCCGCTGCCCTTCTCTAAAAACAGAGAATGGGTCGGGAGGTTTGGGCTCTGAGCACAGCCAGCAGCCTGGCCCGGGCACAGGCCATGGTGGGACAGGGGGACAGGAGCCTGCTGCCACTGACCGTGGCTCTCTGGTTTCTCTCCGCAGGCTGCCAGCACCTCATGCCATGGGAACGGCACCGCTCGGCCTGCCAGGCTGGGAGGGCTGGAGGGCGGCCGGTGTTCATTTGCTGTCAAAAATAAATTGGGGTTTTTTGTCATTGTCATCATCGGAGCGTTTCTTTCCTCCTTTTCCAAGCTCTTGGCCTCCCTTCCTCCAGGGTAATCTTTTTTCTCCTTCCTCAACCGCTTGACGGCATTTGGCAGGGGGGGTTAAGCAACGTGAAAAATTCAACAACAGTTCCTGTTGCCAACTGCAGCAGCCCCTTCAAGAGCCCTGAGCTTCCACCAAGGTCAGTGTGTGCCTTGCAAAAGGAAGTGCTTTGCAGTGATGGGGTTGTTGCCCTGCTGCAAAAGCTGGGAGGAAATCAGAAATGGAAAAATGCCAATTTGGCTCAACCACCGCCCAGGTTCTTCATCTTTTCCCTCTTCTCCATGATAGGCAGGCAGTGCTGGACTCCAGCAAGGTTCAAGTTCTTGGTGCTCTCTGGCATCAAAGGGATCAAGGAAACTCTTGTACGCAGGGACTACAACAGGGCTACTTGTCAGCCCTTCTGCTACTTGTCAGAACCCAGGAAATTCCCCTGGCTGCCCTGGAGGACTCGAGCCCCTGCCCAGGGGGCTCAGAGACCCTGGCACAGAGCCCAAGACCCCTGTGCCTTTGATTTAGCCCTTGGAAAAAACAACCTTACATGAAGAATTGCGAGCCATGAAAGTTTAAGTAGAATGATAGTGAATTTATCACAGGGTGAAATATAGATTGTTGGGGTTTCTAGAATGGGGCTTCAGGGGGCAAGATGGTGGAATCTGGGCATGTCCAGCCTTTCTCCTTCTTCTTGGCCTCCATCTTCCGCTGTGATGGTGGCACTTTCAGTTTGGTTTAGAGTAGAAGCACACTGTCTAACATAGGTGATGGGTATTGGAAAGTCATTGTAAATATTGTACAGGTAGTTTTTAGGATAAAAAGATAACACCACCCTGGGGCAGGCAGAATGCCATAGAATGTCTTGCTGAGCAGACCTTGGCAGGACAGGAGAAAGAATTTTATAGGTAAGATACAAGAAACAACCTTGAGAGCCAGAAATGAAGAGCTCTGACTCCTTCTTTGAGCACCAGGCTGGGAAAAGAGACTTTGGAACTTATCTCGGGCTCACTCTGACCAGCGAGAGACCCCGAGAGCATGAGTCCGTAAGACGAAATCTTGAAGGATTGGCTCCAAAACATAAATATCCTTGTTGGCCATGTCTTCTTGACCAAGAAATCCTTCAAAGCTCTTGTAACTACAAGTCTTGAGGCCCTGTGAGCCATGCGGTGCAGATGGGAGCCCAACTCACCCTTCCTGTCTATGGAGAAGAGAAGAAAAAGCAATGGCATCATCTGAAAAACTCAGAGGTCCGCTCTCTAGCTCCTTCCAAACTCCTTCAAATCACCCAAAGTGCGATTTAGCTACAAATAGGTGTCAAAGACTCTTTGTGCTGGCTCTTGGACACCAGAGCAGCTGCTTTAGAATCTTTCACAGAACCCTGTGTAGTTCTGTAGTGCCAGAAATAGATCATTTGAAGAAACTTTCCCAACTGACTTGCATGGAGGTTTGTTTGAAGGGTATTTGAGGAGAAAGGCTCCCGGCAGAGCTCTGGGCTTTGGCCTAGCTGTGTCCCCTGCTGATTGTGAAGTGTGCCATCAGCTGCAGGGCTTTCTGGGCTAAAACTATCATCAAGTCACTGGGACTTGCTATTTTTGGCCTCTAAAAGCTGGACCCACTTTCGGGGCAAATTTGGAGACCTCATCTCTGGGAGGATGGAGCAGCCAGGATTTTCCCAGTTGCTGGGAATGGTTCTCCAGGCCCTGGGTGTAAAACGGGGCTGCCCAGCAAGTGCAGATCTGCAAGATGATAAACAATTGTCTTGCTTTGAAAAGAGAGGTGTCTGCTAAGGAAGGCAGAAGCCTTCTCTGAAATGGAAAATGTCAATCCCCTGCCTTCAAATGATTCTCATTTAGAAATTCAAATGCTCTCAGGGAAAGATATGGGGATAGGACTGAGCCCGCAGAGCTGGGCAGCGTTTGCTGATGCTCTGAGCCCTTCCTAAAGATCCTGTGCGGGCTGTCTCAGACACCTGGGGCCAGGGATTCCTTCCAAGCTGGGCCACTTTGGCTGGGCCGGGGGCGGCCCCGGGGCAGAAGGCAGTGTGTGCAAGGGCCCTGGGTGGCACGCTGCAGCACGGTCACCGTGCCATGGAACGGAAGCCGGTGTCCAAGGCCCCTTTGTGACACGTGGGAAATAGAAGCTTGCCCGGCTGCTGGCAACACGCAACGGGGCACAACGGGACAGAGCGGTGCCGTGAGGAGCCCCCGCACAGCGCACTCGCTCCCGTCTGACCCAGAGCTTCTCCGCGGCGCTGTTCCTGCAGCTGAGCTCGAGGCCAGAGCACGGGACTCGCTGACCCGTGGCCTTCCTGAGGCTTCTATTCTGCAGCTGCCCTCAAGGGCAGAGCGTGGGACTTGGTGCCCCAGAGCTTTCCCAAGGCATCTCGCCTGCAAGTAGCTCCAGGCACAGCCATGGAGCAGAGACCCCCGAGAGTGCCCAAGCTGGCCTGGGTGGAGGAAGAGGAGGAGGAAGAAGAAGGCCCTGGAGCTGCCCTGGCACAGGAGACAGAAGAGGTGGTGCCGTTCCATCCACCGCAGGAGGGTGAGTGGCAGAGCTGGGCTGCCACAGGGCTGGAGCCTGTGCCAATTGGCGCCATGCCATGCCATGCCATGCCATGCCATGCCATGCCATGCCATGCCATGCCATGCCATGCCATGCCATCCCCTGGGGAAATGCCCGTGGACAGGAGGGAAGAGGGGCCAGGCAGACACCCCGCAGTGGCCGTGCTCCAACCCCTGGGGCATCCCGGAGCTCTCCCTGCCTGGGCAGCGCAGGGCTGGGCTCTGTTCTCCGGCCTCTCCCGCAGCCCCTCAGCTCTGGCTGCGCTCGCTCTTTGCCAGATGCAGCCCTGGAGCGCACACAAGAGCAGGAATCCAGCTGTGGCCGCTTCCGCAGAACAGCGCAGGTACCTGCAGCCACCCCCACCTGGGCTGGGCCTGCTGTCCCTGCTCAGCCCAGCACCGTGTGTGCAGCACTCCATGCAACATCCCCGGCCTCTTGCCCTTCTCCTACAGCTCGTCTGTGACTTTATCCGGAGCATTGGGCAGGAAGAGACCAGCACCATGGGCACTGGGCTCAGAGCTCACTCAGAGCTCCTCAGTCATGAGACCAGTGCCGCCCTGCTGGATTTGCTTCTGGAGAAGGGTGTTGCCAGGACAGAACAAGTGAGCAGCCTGGGGCCAGGCTTCAATTCCCCCATGAGTCCCGTGGCTTCCCCAGCCACGCCTGCTGGTCCCTGGGAGCCTTTGAGGCCATGGCAGTGCGCTGGCAAGGGAAGCACTTCTCTGGGGACCCTGGGGACATCGCTCCCTCTGGCAGCTTTCCAAGTCTCCCTGTGCCTTCTCCAGGTGCCCGCCATGGTGAGGTCCATTCACCGATGGCTCCTGGCCAATGATTCTGCCCAGCACAGGCTGGACAAGGCCCTGCTGAATCTCACCAGAGCACACCCGGGTGACGCAGTGGTGACGCTCCTGCGTGTGGCCCCGTCCTGTGACAGGTATGGGGCCCACCTGCCCAGAGGGCTCAGGCCTCCCCAGCCCATCACCCTGTACCGCCTGGCCCAGGTGTCTGAGCAACAGAGAGTTCCAGGGCCCTCTGGCTGCTGCCTTTCCCAGCCCTGGAACGTCAGCCCCCGAGCCTGCTGCCTGCTCCCTTGCCGTCCTTCAGGGGCCTGTCCCCACAGGGCTGGGCTGCCTGGCTGCTGCTGGCCAGGCCCAGTGGGCAGAGGAAGAGCTGGGGGTCAGCTCGGGCCCCTAGGGATGCCCAGGCCATGGTGCTGTGTCTGAGACCCCCCTGAGACAGAGCTCTAACCCCGCAGAGCTGCCATCTCCATGTGGAAGACCATCATGTGCTCGTCCAGGACTGCGGAGCCAGTGCTGCTGATCCTCCTGGATGTGCTGGGCAGCTGGCCCAAGCACAGCACGTGCACCTCCGATGGGGACAAAACGGGTGTCTTTGGCCTGGCTGTGAGTTTCTGCAAGTGGCCTTTGCTGGCCCCATGGCTTCCTCTCCAGCAGCTCTCCATCCTCCTTCCCCCACTGCATCTCCCTGCCTCAGGCACTGGCCTGAAACCTGGCCCAGGGGCAGCCTCAGGCCCACCAGGCCCCGTGCTCCCCCTGCCAAGGTCTCTGCGCGCCTCTCCCTGCCCTGCTCGGGCCCTGCCCCAGGGACACCTGGGCACTGAGCACTGTCTCGGGGGCCTTTGTCCCTTGCAGGCAACCGTGGTGATGTGGAAGATGCTCCAGGAGCCCCATGTGCCACGTGTAGTGACGTCGTATTTCCCCCAGCTATTTGTGCATCTGCTCTTCCAAGTGTTCTTCAGCACAGAAGAGATGCCAGAGGAGGTCGATGCCTTCTGGAAGGAATGCCTGCAAGAGCACGGCCTTGCCACCAGCCCCAACAGGTGCTCCATGCCAGTCCTCCTGTCCCTGCCACGTGGCCTGCCAAGGAGCCAGTGCTGCCAGGGTGACCTGGCCTTTGCTGTGCACACAGGTTGGCAGTGCAGACCCTGAAGTCCCTGCTCTGCCGAAAGCAGTACAAGGAGGTGGTGCTGTCAGTGGAACGCAAGCGTGGCTGGGACACGCTGCTCTGTGCTGACACCCGCCACTATGCCGTGGGTCTGCTGGCCAGGTGAGACTCCCCTTCTCCCCATTGCTCCCGGCATTTGTGCCTTGTGCCCGGGCTGTCCCACACAGTCCCCGTGGCCCTGGGTCACAGGGCCTTGTCACTGAAGGACGGCCAAGCAGACTGGAAAAGGCTGGGAGGGGAGAGAGCACAGGAGGAGACACCTCCTAAAGGGCCCAGGTCCCCTTGCAGGATGGTGGTGAAAGACCAGCAGGCTCTGCCAGCCTGTCCTTGGAGAGATTTGCTCAGGTTCCTGGACCCTTTTTCGCCCTCCTAGGGAGATGCGCCATGCTTGTCTTGGGTTGGGTTCCAGTATTGCACTCCAACTCCTCTGGCTGCTCAGCACACAGGAGCCACACTGGGATCTGCCCGCCCTGGCGTTCCTTGTGGAGGTGAGCCGGGTGTGCAGCGCTGCCTGGCTGAGCTGCCTCCCAGCTCTCTGCCCTCTGGGAGCCGCAGCCGCCTGGGACGCTGCCCGCGCCCTGTGCTGCTGCTGCTGCTGCTGCTGCTGCTGCTGCTGCTGCCTGGGCCCAGCCCTGTGCGGCTCCGGGCTCCTGCCGGCCGGCTCCCCCATCACTGGCCTGTGCCTTTCAGCTCCTCCAGTGCCTGGATGCCAGTGAATGTGGTGCCAGTGTTGTGAAGGTCTCTTCAAGGTACCTGCAGAGCGAGTGCAGGGAGAAGCGTCGCCTGGCGCTCAGGGCCCTGCTGGAGCTCATTGATGATCCCTCAATGGTGAGAAGGGGGCGGTGGCTGAAGCTGTGCTGGGAACGCAGTCACTTGGCCTGGCCTGGGCTTGGGGCGCTGGGGCAGCTGCTCCCAGCTCTCCTGCCTCCCGCTTCAGCTGCCCGCGTGCTTCGGGACAGGCCTTTGGCCTCTGGGCCCTGCGGCAGCAGGATGGCCTTTCACAGACTTTCACAGACTGTGTTCCGCACAGGCCGAAAGAATGTGGAGCCTGACCCAATGCCTCATGGACCTACTGTGCGACAATGATGCAGAGATAGCTGGCATGACCCTCATCACACTCAGCTTTCTATTCCTGCACAAATCACATATTCTGATGTCAACCCCCATTGCCCTGCAGCTGGCTGAGGCGCTCCTGCCACTCTTTGACCACGTAAGGCTCTGTGCCCCCAGCCACAGCCGCTGGCTGCTGCCTGGAAACTGTGTGCCCTGAGCATTTCCAGCCCTGTGCCCAGGGGGCCTGGAGGAGCCAATTCTGACGTAGCTTTTCTTTTTTTTTTTCCTACAGGATAATAGCCAGGTCCAGCTGCTCTCCATCAAACTCTTCCGAGACATGATGGAGTATTTGGAAGAGAGAGAAAACCCTTTGGAAAGCCCTGTGCAACAGAGCCTGCTTGCACTCTTCTTCCACTGCCATGATGAGAATCAGCGTGTGGCAGAGGTGAGGACTCGTGGGCTGCTGCTGTTCCCCTGGCAGGGGGCTCGGCTGCCTCCTGCCCTGCGCCTGCTGGATCGCAGCCTCCTGCAGGCCATGGCACGGGGACGCGGGTGCCATGCCCTGGGCTGTGGGGCCATCTCCGCGTCCCTGCTGCTCTCCAGGCTTCTCGGGAAGCGCTGCTTTGTGCAGTCAAGTTGATGAAGAGGAGGGATCTCAAGAAGCTGGTGAAGGAGCAGAAACTGTGCAAGTTCAGCGAGTGCCTGGTAAGGAGGGCCTGCAAGGCCCAGCCTCAGGCTGGAGAAGGCCCCTGAGGGCGGCGCTCAGTGTGCGGGCCGGGCAGCTGTGCCCCTGCCCGCTGCGGCAGCCAGAGGCCGCGCGGGCTCCTCTCCAGGCTCCCGAGGGCCCGAGCCGGGTGCCCGTGGGGCCCCGGCCCGGCGGGGCTGCGGGGCGGCACCGCGGCTCCCCGGGCAGCAGCCGGCCCGCTGCCCCCTGCCCTCGGGAGCCCTTGGCCGGCGGCTGCTGGCCGCGCCTCAGGGCTGTACGGGCAGGGGAGGCCGGGGCTGGGCGCAGGCAGCGCCCGGCCCAGGGGCTGAGCCCGCGCCAAGCCTTCCCTCCTGCCGCTCTCTGCAGCTGGCAGAGGACAGGAGCCGAGCGGCCGAGCACCTGCGCCGGGCCCTGCGCTACCTGCAGAGCCCGCAGGAGCCCCTGCGAGAGGCGGCCATCAGCTTCATGGGTGAGCCACGAGCCCGCGCCCCCTCCCCGGCCCGGCCCGCCGCAGCTCGGCCCCGGCCCCGCCTGCTGCCCCGGCAGCGCCAGCCGGGCCCGACGCCGTGGAGCCCCGCCCGGCCTGGGCATTGCTGCTGGGGCCCTCTGGCAGCCGTGCCCTGGGGCGGCAGCGTGCGCCAAGGGCCGGGCTGAGCCCTGCCGGGCCAGCAGCCCGTGTGGCCACAGCGCCGGCAGCGCCGCTGGCAGGGAGCTGTGCCGCTGCCGCCGTGACAGGCTCTGTGTTCACAGGCATGGCCGGGCGGCGCCTGAGGGGGCAGCAGCGAGAGCTGCAGCTGATCTGCGCTGGTGAGTGAGGGCAGCGGGCTGGCAGCGGGGGCTGCCGGGGGGGAGCTGCAAGCCCTGCCCCGGCTGCGGAGGGCTCTGCTCCCGTGGCCAGAGCACACTGAGCTTTCAGGGCCACGGGGGCCATTGGTGGCCCGCAGCTTCGGCCTGATCGCCTTGCTCCCTGCTCCCTCCTGGCCATCGCAAGAGCCGCCTGGCATGGCCCTTGCAGGGGGCTCTCCTCGGCTCCCCGCACATCCGGCTCTGACCGTGGCTCTGTTGCTCTCTCTTGCAGCCCTTGAAGACAAAACAAATGACATCAGCCTCGCCGTCGGATGCCTGGCAATTCAAACCCTCTGCATCCTCAAGTCAGGAGAGCGGGCTCCCATCTCCAGCTTCCAGTGGCTCCTAAATCACCTGCGCAGGGCATGGAAGAGACGGCCTCGTGTGTCACGGCTCGGCTGCCTGCCCTGCTGCAGCTCTGTGGAGAGCTGATCCCAGAAGCTCTTTTTGCTGGGGCCACCTGAGTCAGGAGGAATTTTCTTTTACTTCAAGAATGTTCTTTTCTTTTTTTTTTTTTTTTTTCCCTTTACCATGTAAATATAGACTGTGTTCTAATACACAGACTGCCAGGATCTTTCTTTTGCTGCCCAGGGTGCGCAGGGCCCAGGGGCAGAGGGGATAAAGGGTGCTTGTGCTCAGCCAGCTGCCCAGGCGTGCAGTGGGCAAGGGGAAATGGCCAGAAGGCCCTTGGCCTTTGGTGGTTCTGCTGAAGCCTTTGTGCTGCCCACAGAGCAGCTGGGCAGGGGCCGGAGCTGCGGGGATCCCTGCCAGAGCGCTGCCTGGAGATGGCCACAAGCCCTGTGCCAGGCAGGAAGCGCCATCCGTGCCCTCCTGCCCGTCTGCTGCTGCCTGCCTTGCTGAGGGCTCCCAGGTGCCTCTGCCTGGGGCTGCTCTGGAGCTGCTGTGGGGCTGCGGCGCTGCTGCCGGGCAGCTTGGCCGCGCTGGGGCAGGGCCTGAGGGGCTGGGGCGCTGGCAAGCCCTGAGCAATGGGGCTGTCAGAGGCCACAAGCAGCCCCCTGGCAGCCGCCTTCTTCCTGCCAGAGCTGACTTGCCAGGCGGATCCTGGGCACTCTGGAACTAACAGTTTAATGAAAGGTGGAATCTGTTGCTCTTAAGAGCAAAGATTCATAGCTGGAATAAAGAGTGTTCAGCCCAGCTGTTTCTACAATGAGGCCGTATTTCATCCCCTCTGAAAGTCCTTCATGTTTGCACAGAAAACTGTCCCTGCACAGCCCAATGAATTCCATCACTTCAGCTGGCCAAACAACCACTGTGGTCAAGTGGGGTCTGAGCAGCTTCCAGGATCCCAAGCAGCTTCAGAAGCTTCATTTTACACCTCCTCTTCTCCCAGTGAATACCCAGCACCACCATCACTGTGGACCCATAGCTATGGATCACTGGCCTGGCCAGCACAGGGCTAATGTTTGCATCAGCCAGGAGGAGCTGCTCTGCCTGCCTGTCTGTCTCAGCCTCAGCCCTGAGACCCCAAATGCCTCCATTCTGGCCCAATCCTTCCTGGTGCTGAGCATAAGAACTCGTGCAGACAAGAGCAGGGAGGGAATCTCCCCAGCCGTTTATCAGCTCAGCAACAAGACCTTGGTACCAGGCTGTTATCTGTAGCAGAAAGCAGCAGCAGGAAGGAGACACCAGATCACCAGCCCCAGGCCATGGCCCTGGTGCTGTCCTTACCAGTGATCAGTGTCTGCAGCTCTCCAGGAGCTCAGGGAGCAGGGATGCTCCTCACCATCTCATCTTACCCATGCACCCAAAGCCACGGCCAGCTGTGTGCTCCTGCCCACCAGCACATGCCAAGGCACAGCGTGGGATTCTTGGGGAGGTGTCCTCTGCAGGGCCAGGAGTTGGACTTGGTGATCCTTGGGGGTCCTTTCCAGCCCAGGATATTTTGTGATTCTAAGGCTTTGGCCAGCCCAGGTTTCAGCCACCTCCCTGATCCAGGTGTGATTGACCCCAAACCAGATCTTGCCTCTGTCTACCCTCCAGTGCAAGGAACATGTTGCATCAACCCCAGCCCCCTGCTTGTGTCTGATGGATCATGCTGACCTTTTCAACATATTTCTTGGAGTATTATAAAACATTACCTGACAAAAACCAACCAAACAAACAAAACAAAACAAAACAAACCCAAAAAACAAACCAAAAAGCCAAGAAACCAGCCCAAACGGAATCAATTTGGGTGATGATGGCCTTTTGTTCCAGTTTATCCTGCACCAAACTCCACAGATGGTAACTCTGAACATTTCCCAGACCTTCACAGTAGAGCTTGGAACTGTCTCTCTGATTTCTTGGTTGTTTCATGACACATGCATTTCTCCTATATAATCCCAGTGTTTTGCTTAGAAGCCATATTATAACTGGGAATCAATCTTCTTCATTTGAACATCTAGGACAGATTCACACATCATTTCACCATTAACAAGGATAGACTCAGCCTTGCAGATCTTTCAGGTTTCAAACCTGGCTGTGTTGTTTCAGTTCTTTGCTGCTGCCTGTGTTTTGTGAAAAAAAAAAAATTAAATAACCAGACTTTGGGACTTTCTGTTGCAGCTTGAAGAAGAACACAGGTTGTTTCATCACTGTTGTGAGACGTGTTACCCGGCTCATTAATTCACAACAGTTCTTGTTTTCTCTGCCTTTTTCACGCTGATGTGATACATTTGTGAAGTCCAGGGTTGTACTGCAAGTGATAATGCTGCAGTAAAGTCTGATAAACTGAGATTCCAACAAAAAACTGTGAAAAATGTAACCTCTAAAGTTCTGAAAGTTCACATGTGACAAAACCCATAAATCACCCCAGAAGCAGTCATTATGGTGAGTTACTAACTAGATTATGCAGCTGCATTTGTCATCATTTCCCATTACGTAGAGAATAAACCTGTCAGGCTGATTTATGGCAGAGGGCTCCACAAGATGGGAACTGGCACCTGTACTGTTCTGTGGAAAACGATGAGAAATGCTGTGTCTGCTCAAGTGCTGAAAGGAAAAGGAAGGAGGGGAGATAACTGTTCTTTGAAGGCACTGATTCAGGGACAAAGACTTCAGAGAGGAGTCATGCTTACACCCATGGGATGACAGGAAGAGTATCCACCAACCTGTCCCAAGAGCAGCAGCAGCATCAGAATGCATTCTCCACAGGTGGAGGGAAGAGAGGAGAGAGGAGGTCTTTTGAGGGGACCAAAGTCAGTCATGGAGAAATCCTAGAAGCCTGGAATGGTTTGGGTCACAAGGAATCTGAAAAACCATCTTGTTCTAACCCCTGCTGTGGGCCGTGACAAACTGAACAGCTGAATGCCTGGCTACTCAGGGGATACTCAAGGTTTTGGATTCCATGCCTGTGCATCTACCGTGGAGCAGCTGGGTCTGCTGGGAGCAGATGGCATCCACCTGAGCTCAGAGCAGGCCAAAAGATGGGCAGATGTGGGACTGAGCAGGGCGAGGGACATCCCTGCACAGCAGCGCTCTGACAAGAGCAGCAGTGGCCTCCTCTCAGTGCCCTTCCCCGAGCAGCAGCCGCTGAACACCATGGTGGCTACACAGATGCTTTTGGCTCTGCAATCCCTTTGTGCTCAAAGGCCACGCTGGGCATTTCAGCTGGGCTGGAAGGTCTGGCTGGGCAGGGAACAGGCAAGAGGCACTGCTGGTGTGAGCTCCATGTGTTCACTGGGGACACAAGGAAGATTCTGTTCATCCAAAGAAAAACACAAGCAGCCAGTCCCTGCTAACACAGCAGTGCGACTCTGTCCAGAGCAGCTCAAATTCTCTGCCAGAACCATCCCCCTGCACCTTCTTGATCTGAAGGGGACTAGAAGTGGTTTCACTGCAGTTCTTCATTTCTGCTGTCTGAGAATGGGAAGGTTTCAGAGAAGTCTTGGATGGACTGGATCAGGGAAGAGTCAAGCAAGAAAAACTGAGCAACCATCACCCAACGCCACTCACAGAAGAACAAGTCCCATTAGGAAAAGCACCTCAGGTGTTTTCATAGTTGATAATATGTATCCTACTCAACATTATTGATTATAATCTTTTCTCTTTGGAACCTTATCAGTGGGGACTTCTGCCTGCTTTGTGGAGGGAGCCCCTGGGGCCCATCCCCTCCCAGAGGGGCTGCACTTGCTGCCTGCCGGGGCTTTCATTGCTGGGCCCACTGGGAGCCCCTGAGCTGGGCTGGGCACCAAGGGCAGGGCTGGCCCGGCTGTGATGCCTCTGGTCCCTGTGACACCAGGGGCAGCGTGTCACAATGGGGGCAGCTGGAAAAGGCCCCCGCAGGTAACGCTGGCCCAGCATAGCCTGGGCAAGCGGTGAGTGCGCACGTGGCGGGGCTGGGCCGGGCCAGGGCCGGGCCACAAGCGCCGCACCCGGGCCTGCATTGTCCCCCTGCACCCAGGGCCAGCCCCTGGGGCCGGCGCCTTGGCCGGGGCACGGGGCTGCTGCTGCTGGCCCGCTGGCACAGGCCCTGCTGCCTGCCAGCTGCCCGGGGCCCTCTGCTTCTGCCCTCACAGCCCTGCGCCTCCGGGCCTCACTTCAGCCCCCACAAGCTCCCTTGGGAGCCCCAGTGAAAGCCTTGTCTCTCTCCTCCTGCAGACCATGGCGCACAGAGCAGTCCTGGCTGGGCTTGTGCTGCTCCTCTTCCTGTTCCCACTTTCCGTGGTGGACAGATTTCACGGGGATGGGCAGCCCCGTGCAGAGGAGATGAAAGCGGCCCCCCCAGAGCCAGCTGAGCCTGGCTGGGGACCCTGGCTCCTGGCTGCCTTGCGCTACCTGCACCAGCTCTGGCAAATTGCTCAGCCGCTGCTCCTGCTTTTGGGCTGGTGGCTCAGGCGCAGAAGGGCAGCCACGAGGCAGAGAGCAGCGGCCCAGAGAGCTGAGGAAAAGGCCAGAAGGAGGAAGGTGGAAAGCGAGCGGAGAAGGCGGCTCCTTAGGAAGAGATTCAAAGACATGGAGCAAATGCGCCGGGCCACGAAAGAAATAGAAAAGCAAATGGCCAGGCTGATTGGAATGAATAGGGATACAACCAGGATGCTGAAGGTAGGCAGGGCAGGCTTTTGGAGGAGCACAGGCAGTGGCTGTGTGAAGAAAAGCTTCCTGCTGGAGATGCTCTCTGGGCCGGCCAAGGCGAGCTGCACATCTTTGTGAGCAGCCGGCGCACAGAGCTGCGCTTGCTGCCCAGCACAGCCCTGCGCCGGGGCACAGGCTCCGGGCTCCTGACACACCCTGCCCCTCTGCCCTCTCTCTCCTCACGGGATCTGTAGTAACTGCATCGATTTTAACCCTTTCCCATACAGAGGCTTTGCATCTGCTCGGAGGAAAGCACCATTTGAAGGCATCGGGCCAATGTTTGGAGATTGATTCAAGTTCTTAAATGGTTTTGAAATATTTAAAATATCTTATTTAAAAATAATTGTCTTTAGAAACATTTTCCAAATTTTTTATTTCTATAATGTAGATTAATACTCTTGTAAGAGATCATAAATAGTTTAATAGTAAGTAGTAAATAAATAATGGCACTTTTCTTTAGATTACATATAATAATATATTATAATTAATTTATAATTAATTGTATTAATTATATAATTCTTCAAAATTACCAAGAATTATTGCAGTTAACCAAAACTGAAGTATACTTTATTTTTATCTAAACCAGCAAATGTTGCTTGATCATCATGATCCAATAATTATTTTGTGTCTTGTTTAATATTCATATATACAGTATATAGACTGTCGCTACGAATGCCTATAATCACAATTGGTTAATTTAAATTACACTCTCTGCCCTCCTGTCTCGGGAGGGTGACTTCCCTCAGGCAGCTGCAGTCCCTGTCAAGATGCAATAAAGGCAATGCCTGAACAAACGCTGTGTCTGTGAGTGTCCATGCTGGACTCAGGTGTCAGCTGTGGGGAATTCCTGACACAGGGGCACCACAGCAGCCCTTGGCCATGCAGAGGCTCCTTTCCTCCCCTGCAGCAGCTGCTCCTTTGGTGCTGTGATCCAGCCTCTGCTCTGCGTGATGCCAAATGCAAGAAAACCACGAGTGCCACCACTCAGACTGTCACTTAGGTCCCTGCAGAGCTCAGGAGCCACCATGGCTGTGTAGGTGTGGAACCTGCAGTGGGCCATGACAGCAGGGACAGCAGGGACAGCAGGGACAGCAGGGACAGGGGGACACAGCACAGCAATCACAGCCCGGCTGCCCTGGGACAGGCCCGGCAGGCAGACAGGACACGGGGCAGGCAGGAGTCCCCATCCTCTCTGTGCCCTCCTGAGCACAGGCACATAAGGGACAGGGGCAATGGGGACACAGCCGGCCCCTCTCCTCTGGGAATATCCCACCTGCCCAGGGGCCCTGACAGAACGCAGGGGCTGAGGCTCTGCAAGGGGAACCCAAGGGTGAGCAGGAGGACCTCCAAGTCACATCTGCCCACATTCTGCATGCAAACTGCTGTGTGGAGGAGAAAACCAGAGGGGCCTTGCCACAGCAGATCCCATCTGAGGGATGTTGTTCTCTATTCCTGCACATGGGTGCCCCATGCAACATGGAGCACATGAATGCACTTTGACACCAGATTCTCAGCCCTGCTCGAGCGCTCTGGCACAGCAGGAGCGGCCATTCCCTAATAACACACAGGTTTGCAACTCTTGTGCAAAGCAGCACAAATTGTCTCTCTCCTCCTGCAGACCATGGTGTCCAAATCAGTCCCTGCCCTGCTGGTGCTGCTCCTCTTCCACTTCCCACGGCCCGTGGTGATCAGTTGGGATGAGGATGCAGAGCTGGGCAAAGAGGGCCTGGAGCAGGCTACCCCAGAGGCACCCGAGCCTGCCTGGGGACCCCTGCTCTGGGCAGCCGTGCAGCAGGGGCCCTACTGGGCTGCTGCTGAGCTGCTCTTCCTGCCTTTCTTCCTCTGCCTCAGGCGCAGAAGGGCAGCCATGAAGCAGAGAGCAGTGGCCCGGAGAGCTGAAGAAGAGGCCAGAAGGCGCAGGATGGAAATGGAGCAGAGAAGGCTTCGCTTAAAGAGGGCATGCAAAGACTTGAAGGAGATGTGGAGGACCATGAAGATGATCAAGAAGAAAATGGCCAGGCTGATTTGAATGAACAGCAAGGTGAGCGGGATGCTCTCTGGGCCGGCCAAGGCGAGCCACACATCTTTGTCAGCAGCTAGCACACAGAGCTGCGCTTGCTGCCCAGCACAGCCCTGCGCCAGGGCACAGGCTCAGGGCTCCTGACACACCCTGCCCCTCTGCCCTCTCTCTTACTTTACCCGTGTTAACTGTATCTATTTGAACCCTTTTCCATACAGAAGCTTTGCATTTGCTCGAGGATGGAGGCATTTGAATCAGGATTGGGCCGGATGGATGGATGGATGGGGCAGGCACAGGGCCTGCAAGGCCTCCCTGGCGTTCAGCAGCCTAAGGCAGGAAATGCCGAGTCATGATGGCTGGGCCTAAGATGCCCCTCTTCCGCCTTTGGGCCCCTGCTTATCTCTCTCTACGACTATAGGTCACTTTCGCCTCAACCCTTACTATTGAACAATTTCTGAAACCCCTGAATGCTATAAAAACCTTTACTTTCACCCAGATTGGCAGAAGAGGCTGTCCCTGAAAACCTTTGCAGAAGAGCCCAATAAAGACATCTCTGTGGAACCTCACACAGCCTTCTCCTCTCTCTCCCTGCATCTGCCCAAGGCACTTAGCAAGCCAAAGAGCTGAAATCCCAAATGATTTGCTGATAATCACAAAGAGCTGATATCCCCCATGAGCTGAGCTTGCTAAGGTAGCCTGCAGCTGGAAGCTGCCTGGGAGTCCAGGCAGGCTGTGCTGGACAGGACGGTGCTATCCGGAGCAGCCACAGCCGGACGGGGATACCCCGAAACGTGGCCGAGGCACGCATTAGATGGATATTGATTTAACTTCATACTTAGTTTAGAAATAATTTAGATAATTTATTTTTTTATCTATAAAGAATTTCATTGTATAGTATAAAAATTGTACATTTTGGTAGGAATTATATAAAAGACAACTACTAATTCTATTAGAATGATTCTACATTCTACTTACTACATAGTAATTATCATTAATTGTAACAATTACTGCGAATTATGGCAATGAACCAGAATTGATATGTGTTGAATCTTTGTCATACTAAGTAACTTTTCACACTCTACAATGTCCAAACACCATTGTCATTCTATTAGTTCATATATCTTTTAGAACGCTCTAGAAAAAAATTCTTAAGGTAAGGATGACTATTACTGTGATTTGTTCCTGAGGATGTTTAAAGTATATGATAGATTTTCAAAAGGACACTGCCTGCCCTCATTTCTTGTGGCATTCTGTTCCCTCTGGAGCTGCAGTCAGTGCAGAGTTCCAACAAAGGCAGGGCTTGAACAAACACTGTGTCTGTGAGTGTCCACAGTGGCCTCCAAGGCCATCCAGTTCTACCCCTGTGCCATGGGCTGGGACACCTCTGGCTGGGCCAGGCTGCTCCAAGGCCCATCCAGCCTGGACTGGAACACTTGCAGGGACGGGGCAGCCGCAGCTGCTCTGAGCGCCCTGTGCCAGGGCCTCACAGCCCACACAGCCAAGGCTTCCTTCCCCAGAGCCCAGCTCGGCCTGCCCTGTGGCAGGGGGAAGAAGCCATTGGCCCTGGCGCTGGCCCTGCAGGCCCTGGCCCACAGCCCCTTTGCAGGGCTCTGCTGGGCCTGGTGCAGGCACGGAAAGGCCGCAGGAAGGCGCCCCTGGAGAAGGCCTTGGAGAGCGCTGGGGCCAGCAGTGCCCCCGTGAGGGCAGCGAGCAGGGCCCGGCCTGTCCGTCCGTGTGCGAGGGCACAGGGCGGGCGCTGGGGCCCTGCCAGCTGGAGCGCATGAATGCGCTCGGACCTGAGATTCCTGCCCCTTGCTCAGCTGTTCCGCTACAGCACGAGTGGCCAATTTGTGCCACTCTCGTAAAAAACAGCTGAAATTCTCTGCCAGAACCAGCCATGTGCTGCTTCTTGATCTAGAGGAGCCTGGAGGTGGCCTGGCTACTGTTCCATCTCAGTGATGTCTGACAATGGGAAGGTTTCACAGAGCTCTTGGATGGGCTGCATCTGGGAAGACTCAGGCAGGAAAACTGAGCCACCCTCACCTACTCCACAGAGAAAGAGAGAAAAACCAGCGCCATCACAGAAGCAACTCTGGTGCTCTCATAGTTGATATTATGTATCCTATTCGAGATTATCAGTTATATTCTTTTCTCTTCCACAACATGTCTGGCAACTTCTGCCTGCTTTGTGAAGGGAGCCCCTGGGGCCCATCCCCTCCCAGAGGGGCTGCACTTGCTGCCTGCCGGGGCTTTCATTGCTGGGCCCACTGGGAGCCCCTGAGCTGGGCTGGGCACCAAGGGCGGGGCTGGCCCGGCTGTGATGCCTCTGGCCCCTGTGACACCAGGGGCAGCGTGTCACAATGGGGGCAGCTGGAAAAGGCCCCCGCAGGTAACGCTGGCCCAGCATAGCCTGGGCAAGCGGTGAGTGCGCACGTGGCGGGGCTGGGCCGGGCCAGGGCCGGGCCACAAGCGCCGCACCCGGGCCTGCATTGTCCCCCTGCACCCAGGGCCAGCCCCTGGGGCCGGCGCCTTGGCCGGGGCACGGGGCTGCTGCTGCTGGCCCACTGGCACAGGCCCTGCTGCCTGCCAGCTGCCCGGGGCCCTCTGCTTCTGCCCTCACATCCCTGCACCTCCGGGCCTCACTTCAGCCCCCACAAGCTCCCTTGAGAGCCCCAGTGAAAGCCTTGTCTCTCTCCTCCTGCAGACCATGGCGCACAGAGCAGTCCTGGCTGGGCTTGTGCTGCTCCTCTTCCTGTTCCCACTTTCTGTGGTGGACAGATTTCACGGGGATGGGCAGCCCCGTGCAGAGGAGATGAAAGCGGCCCCCCCAGAGCCAGCTGAGCCTGGCTGGGGACCCTGGCTCCTGGCTGCCTTGCGCTACCTGCACCAGCTCTGGCAAATTGCTCAGCCGCTGCTCCTGCTTTTGGGCTGGTGGCTCAGGCGCAGAAGGGCAGCCACGAGGCAGAGAGCAGCGGCCCAGAGAGCTGAGGAAAAGGCCAGAAGGAGGAAGGTGGAAAGCGAGCGGAGAAGGCGGCTCCTTAGGAAGAGATTCAAAGACATGGAGCAAATGCGCCGGGCCACGAAAGAAATAGAAAAGCAAATGGCCAGGCTGATTGGAATGAATAGGGATACAACCAGGATGCTGAAGGTAGGCAGGGCAGGCTTTTGTAGGAGCACAGGCAGTGGCTGTGTGAAGAAAAGCTTCCTGCTGGAGATGCTCTCTGGGCCGGCCAAGGCGAGCCGCACATCTTTGTGAGCAGCCGGCGCACAGAGCTGCGCTTGCTGCCCAGCACAGCCCTGCGCCGGGGCACAGGCTCCGGGCTCCTGACACACCCTGCCCCTCTGCCCCCTCTCTCCTCACGGGATCTGTAGTAACTGCATCTCTTTTAACCCTTTTCCCTACAGAGCCTTTGCATCTGCTCGGAGGAAAGCACCATTTGAAGGCATCAGGCGCAATGATTGGAGAATGATTCAAATTCTTAAATAGTTTTGAAATATGTAAAATGTTTTCTTTAAAAATAGTTGTCTTTAGAAACATTTTCAAAACTTTTTATTACTATAATGTAGATTACTAGTCTTGTAAGATAACATAAATATTTTAATATTAAGTAGTAATAAATAATGGCACTTTTCCTTATATTACATAGAACTTATAATTCATCAAAATTACCAAGAATTATTACAGTTAACAAAAACTGAAGTATACTTTATTTCTGTTTAAACCAGCAAATGTTGCTTGATCATCATGATCCAATAATTATTTTGTGTCTTGTTTAATATTCATATATACAGTATATAGACTGTCGCTACGAATGCCTATAATCACAATTGGTTAATTTAAATTACACTCTCTGCCCTCCTGTCTCGGGAGGGTGACTTCCCTCAGGCAGCTGCAGTCCCTGTCAAGATGCAATAAAGGCAATGCCTGAACAAACGCTGTGTCTGTGAGTGTCCATGCTGGACTCAGGTGTCAGCTGTGGGGAATTCCTGACACAGGGGCACCACAGTAGCCCTTGGCCATGCAGAGGCTCCTTTCCTCCCCTGCAGCAGCTGCTCCTTTGGTGCTGTGATCCAGCCTCTGCTCTGCGCGATGCCAAATGCAAGAAAACCAGGAGTGCCACCACTCAGACTGTCACTCGGGTCCCTGCAGAGCTCAGGAGCCACCATGGCTGTGTAGGTGTGGAACCTGCAGTGGGCCATGACAGCAGGGACAGCAGGGACAGCAGGGACAGCAGGGACAGGGGGACACAGCACAGCAATCACAGCCCGGCTGCCCTGGGACAGGCCCGGCAGGCGGACAGGACACGGGGCAGGCAGGAGTCCCCATCCTCTCTGTGCCCTCCTGAGCACAGGCACATAAGGGACAGGGGCAATGGGGACACAGCCGGCCCCTCTCCTCTGGGAATATCCCACCTGCCCAGGGGCCCTGACAGAACGCAGGGGCTGAGGCTCTGCAAGGGGAACCCAAGGGTGAGCAGGAGGACCTCCAAGTCACATCTGCCCACATTCTGCATGCAAACTGCTGTGTGGAGGAGAAAACCAGAGGGGCCTTGCCACAGCAGATCCCATCTGAGGGATGTTGTTCTCTATTCCTGCACATGGGTGCCCCATGCAACATGGAGCACATGAATGCACTTTGACACCAGATTCTCAGCCCTGCTCGAGCGCTCTGGCACAGCAGGAGCGGCCATTCCCTAATAACACACGGGTTTGCAACTCTTGTGCAAAGCAACACAAATTGTCTCTCTCCTCCTGCAGACCATGGTGTCCAAATCAGTCCCTGCCCTGCTGGTGCTGCTCCTCTTCCACTTCCCACGGCCCGTGGTGATCAGTTGGGATGAGGATGCAGAGCTGGGCAAAGAGGGCCTGGAGCAGGCTACCCCAGAGGCACCCGAGCCTGCCTGGGGACCCCTGCTCTGGGCAGCCGTGCAGCAGGGGCCCTACTGGGCTGCTGCTGAGCTGCTCTTCCTGCCTTTCTTCCTCTGCCTCAGGCCCAGAAGGGCGGCCATGAAGCAGAGAGCAGCGGCCTGGAGAGCTGAAGAAGAGGCCAGAAGGCGCAGGATGGAAATGGAGCAGAGAAGGCTTCGCTTCAAGAGGACATGCAAAGACTTGAAGGAGCTGTGGAGGACCATGAAGATGATCAAGAAGAAAATGGCCAGGCTGATTTGAATGAACAGCAAGGTGAGCTGCTTCCTGCTGTGAAGCTGAACTCATTGTGTTCAAGGCAGATTTCCTCTGCATGGATGTCATTGTAGTCAGATGAGAAATTGGCCCCTTAATTTGAATGCAGTGGTGCATAGAGCTGTAGTCTAATGTTTCAATGTAGCTGACCTGTGCCCTGATAGCAAGGGGTGTTTAACAAATCTGGTATTGCCAGAAGGCTTTTGTGACTCTCAGACTGTGCTCTGCACATGGAGCAGCAGAATAATTAAGGCCAAATCCTCCCTCAGGAACTGGAGGATATCACACGTGGGTAAGGAGCTTTTGTAAGGAAGAATTGACTGTTCTTCTCTCCCACCAGGTGACCCTGTGCTCCAACACGGTGATGGAGTTCTACCAGAGAATGCTGGTGCACCTGGAGGGTGTTGGCAAGGGAGGGGCAGCCCTGATCATCACAGCCAGGTCCCAGCCCTTGCCTGGCTCCCCCAGGCACTGCCTTGCCCAGGCTTTGCTGGCTGCAGTGCCAAGGAGAAGTGCTGCTGGATGCCCTCATGTTGTCCCAGCTGGACATGAGAACAGCAGTGCTTGGGCAGCAGCCTGTGGTGAAAAGCACCCCTGCTCACAGCCCAGCACGGGCCTGGGCCCTCTTCTAAAGGCACCAGCAATGATATCATTGATTGGCCTGGGCTTTGGTGCGTGAGGGGGAACAAATTTCCCGAGGGCCTCCTCTCCTTCTTCCTGCAAGAGGTGGAGTTGTGCTGGTGGTGAGCACCGTGCACGGGTTTGGGCCACACCAAGCAGCTGCTGAGAGTCAGGGTCTGGCTCTGTCCATGAGGGCCCATGGCAGGGGGGAAGTGGCTCCCAGCAAGAGTGGGGAGGGCAAGGTCTGACGAGGGGAAAGCAGCCCTTGGTGTGGCAGGTCAGCTCCAGATTTTCTCCTTCCCTCTGCTTCCCATTTTGAGCTTTAATGTTGTCAGAGCTGAGCCCAAAAGTCGTTGTTGCTGCAGCAGAATTCCATGCTGCTGTGCTGCTGTGGGTGTCAGTGTGATGCCCAGAGGGATGCAGCTCCCTGGGGCTGTTCCCTGTCCCAGGCAGAGCCATGCAGGCAGTGCCTGGGCTGCCATTCTGTAAAGCAGGTGGAGCTGGGGCCAGGCAGGGCCTGGAGCTGTGCAGTGCAGGAGCCAGGGAGCTGCAGGGCCTGGCAGGGGCTGATCAGCCCCTCTGTGGGGCAGCTGCTGTCTCGTGCCCTCCAGGGCTGGGGCAAAGAGCTGAGTTCTCAGGCAGGGCAGCAGCACCATGGCAGAGAAGGGAGTCATTTGTACTGAGACACTGGGGTTGTGTGTTCCTTGGGCCTTGGGGAGCCCTGATCCTTGTTGGGAAGGCTCCCCCAGAGCTCGTGGCTCACTGGGACTGTTCCAGGAGTCCTTGCAAGCCTTCAGGGGTACAGGAGGGGCTGAGGCAGCTGTGGGGCAAAGGGCTCTGCCTGGGGCACTGGGCAGCCTCTGGGTGCTGCCTCTCAGGGTTTGGGCCTCCTTGACAAGCCATGTTGGAGTGGGCAGAGGTAGAAGGCAATTTATCCCTGTAGGGCTGTTCAATGTGCATTGGACAGTGACCAATGTGTTCTGCTCCATTGCACAATCTCTGGGGGGAAACGTTCTCCATTCTCTCAGGATCTCTGATTGCCCTGGGGTCATCTCTCTGCCCAGATGTCTCATTCCTGAGCTCCAAGTGTCCCCCCAAGTGCTGCTGTACGATGAGTGCCACCTGAAGGTGCCCCATGAGAGGAAGATCCTCATGAGGAATCCCAGCCACCTTCCTGGCTGCTACGGGCTCATTCCCCAGGTTTGGCATCACATCCACCTCCTCCTGTCAAATATTACTGAGGAGATTATTAGGGGAAAAAAGGGTTTGGATAAGACCTTGCTGGTTTCTATTCAGCCTTAAAGATCTGCTGAGAACAGGATCCTACCCGAATGTAAACTTTAGGAGGCAGTTGAGGCTCCTGAGGAAACAGTTGATGTTCTGGTCTTCAGGGGCTTTTCTTGTGGGAGATCTGAGAGGGTTGTGAAAAGCTGCTGCATCCACAGACACCAATGCCTGTGCTGGCAGCCTCCTTGCAGGATCCCCTGGGAGTGCTGAGCCTACAATTCTTGCATCTTGTTTGTGCCTTTTACCTTTGTCCTGGGCAGTTGTAAACGTGTGTGTAAGTTGCTGTTGCGGTGCATGTTAAGGAGTCTAAAGTTTCTCCAGAGGTGCCTCTGAAGCTGCATTTCATTCTGTCCCTGCCAGAAAGGCAAGGAGGACTCTGCTGTGCTCGACCCCAGCCCCAAGCCCTGTGGGATTGTGCAGCCCCAGAGCTCAGCAGAGATCCCAGCTGTGGTGGCAGTGCAGGCCCTGGGCACTCACGGCCCCAGCGCTGTCACCGGCGTGTTCGGGGATGAGCTGGGTCCCGAGCGGGTGGCTCGGGGATCCAATACGGGGACGCGTCGCTCCGGCAGCCCCGGCAGCCCCGGAGGGCTCCGGCCCCCGCCCGGCAGAGCTGCGGCTGCTGAGACCCCAAAATATCCCCAAAAAGCAGGTGAGACACCCCAAAAATATCCCAAAAAATCCAGGGGAGACCCCTCGAAATCCCAAAAAATCCCAGTCAGACCCCCCTGAAAAATCTCAAACAATCTGGGTGAGATTCCCCCAAAAAATGCCAAAAAATCCGGGTGAGATCCTCCCCAAAAAATCCCCAAAAAACCCCAAAGTCCAGGTGAGACACCTCCCCAAAAAAATTTTTAAAAATTCAGGTGAGACCCCCCCCCCTCGAAAATCCCAGTGAGACCCCCCCAAAAGCCCAGAAAACAAGTGAGACCCCCCAAAAAAATCCAGGTGAGAAATATCAAAAAATTCCTCAAAAATCTAGGTGAGGTCCTCCAAAAATGCCAAAAAGTCCAGGTGAGACCCCCCCCCCAAAAAAACCCAAATAAATCCCAAACCCACCCCAAAAAATCCAGGAGAAACCCCTAAAAATAAAATAAAAAACAGGTGAGATCCCCCCCAAAAATCCCAAAAAATCCCACTCAGACCTCCCTGGATTTTTTGTGTGCAGCTGCTCCTGGCAGGGTGCACAGGGACAGGGATTCTGCCGGGGAAAACAGGCACAGGCTGCTGTGGAGAAGGACAGGAGGGATGGGAGGCACAAACAGCTCCTGCTGGTGCAGGTGTCCCTCCCTCCCACTGCAGGTCCCTGTTCATGGTTATCTTATTTTCCAGAGATGAGCTTTACCCTCCTAAAGTCAAACTCCAACCACCAAAGGGGAAGAGAAGCAGTTTGGGTTCCTTGGCATCTCAATGGAGGCATTTCAAGGTCAGAAATGTGGAGGAGCCAGTCGCAGCCCTGAAAGAAGTGCAGGATTTTCCCCACTCTTCAGGAGCAGAGGTAGATTTTCTTGTCCATGCCGTGCTTGTGTTCCTCCCCAGCCTGCCAGCACCAAGTCCTGCTCATGCTGAGCTCCCTTTTTGCTGCCCTGCTGGGCTGTGCCCTGACAGTGGGCTGGGCAGCAGGGCCAGTGGCTGGACATGGGCTGAGGGGGAGGGAGAAACAGGAGAGTTTTCCTTGGAGAAGCTGACTCAGATCCTACAGGCCTGTGCTGAGTGTGGGATTTTGTGCCTTGTTTCCTTCCCAGTGTAAGATGAGGCTTTTCCCTGCATCATCCTGGTCAGATCTCCAGCTTCCCTCCCAGAGCCAGCTGGGATGATCCTGATCTCCATGGAGCCTCTTCCCAAGGCAGCCAGACTCCCTGTTTGCAGGGCTCTGCTTTCCCCCAGAGCTGCTGCTGCCCTGCTGGCCCTGGAGCTGTCTGACAAAGGGAGACTTTGCAAAGTGGCTGTCTCTGCCTCCCAGCACAGAAAATGGCTTGTTTTCCAGGTGCCAGCACCAACTCCTGAGCACCCTCACCTGCCACGAGGCTCGGAGGGGTTCAGGTGCTCCCTGGACGTGGCGCACGCTCCCCTGGGAGCGGAGAAGGCAGGAGGGAATCTGTCTCCCTGCCCATTGTCAGCGTGGCCAGCAGGGCTGGAGCTGCCAGTGCCGCTGGGGGCCCTCAGCACTGGCCACAGAGGGGCCTCCCATCCCTGCAGGCCCATCACAAAGGGCTGCTGGAGCAGCTGCTTGTTGGAGAGGCCCTGCAGGACACGTTGCAGGGCTGCCCAAGGACGCTGGGCAGCACCTGTGCAGGGCACTGCTCCCCCTGGAACTCCTCAGGTGCTCCACAGGAAATTTTGGCAGGAGCTTTTGCTGCAGCACCTTGAGAAAGCAGCATTTAAACCAGAGAGAGAGGGCAAGAGCCTCAGGAGTCAGATGAGCTGCGCTGGGCTCCTTCCCTCAGCTCCAGGAGCTCTCACTCTGAGTCTCCTCCTTTTCTAAAAGCAGGAAGCTTTTAAACTTTTTAAAGGCAAGTTGTGCATCAGAGAGAATTTCTACTGCCAGGAGACATCCCAGTTCCCTTTCATGTCATGTACTAATTAATGCATTGGCCCGTGAGTGTGGGAGAAGATTTTGCCCATGGTCCCTGCCCTGGTCAGTGGCATGGATGCAGGATGAGGTGAGGGTGATTCTGGCAGTGTTTGGGGAATAGGCCCCTCTGGCTACAGCTGCCCTTTGCTCCAAGATGCTCTTCTGCATCCATTTCCATGCTCAGCACCTCAATCTCTCCTGTCTTCCACCCAGGCTTTCAGAATCCTGCCCCTGCCAGGTGTGCTGCAGCCAGGAGAGAGCCAGCAGGTCTCCTCCACCTTCTCTGGCCACCTCAGCAGCACCTGCAGTGTCCCGGAGCTGTGCCACGTGGAGGGAGGCCCCAGCTACGAGGGGCTGGTGCCCGGGGAGGCCTCACGTGTCAGCTCCTCCCTGAGCCCCCCGAGATCAACTGTGGCTCCCAGGCCCCTCTCAGGGACAGGTGAGTCAGCCTTCCATGGGCTCCTGCTCTGCCATGGGTTATTGTCCCTGCAGGGCTCCCCTGCTCCAAGGACTCTGAGCTCAGAGGTGCCGCACAGCAAAGGCAGCAGCAACACAGGCATGGCCACTCTGAGCTCCCTGGCTGCCAAGAGAGGAAGGACCTTCTCCTGTTGAGACACAACATCTTCTTCTCTATCTGAGTGCTGAGCCCTCCTGGCTCAGCTGCTGCCTGCAGGGAGCTGGGCTCTGGGCTTGCCTTGGCACTGCCTCTAGAGGGGTCTGCAAGTCCATGGTGTTGAGTGGCATCTTCTCCATCATCTCCCTTCTTCACCAAAGCACTGGGATTGTGCTATGGGCAGGCGTGGGGCACAGAGCAAACCTTGCTTTGGGCCCTGCTCCTGCCCCAGATGAAGCCCTTGCCCTGCTGATCTGCCAGGGCTCTCCTTATGCTGGGACAGCAGCCAGAAAAGCTCCTGTCCTTTAGGCTCCCCTGCAGCTGCAGCCGTGGGCAAGCACAGGAGAAGCTCAGCTCCAGCAAGGCAGCCCAGCCCAGGACACACAGGCCCAGGCTGGAGCTGGGAGTGGAGGTGCTCCAAGCCAGCCTGTGCATCAGGACTTCTTCAGGCCAGGCTGGAGTTGGTTTCATGGGGAGGAGAGGGACGAGGCTGCTTCCAATGGTTTCCGTGGCAGCCAGCACTGGTTTGCTTGGTCCCAGCTGGGCTCCAGCAGGAAATCTGCCTGACAAGAGCCTGCCTTGCAGGAGAGGAGTTCCTGCAGCCTCTGCTTTCTGACTGACAGCATTGTTCTCGTGAAGGAGCAGGCTATGGTCGTTAAAGCCCAAGATCACGGGCAGAGACTCTAACTAATTAGAGTTAGACAGTGGTGTGTTTATTAACACCGGCGGGCGGCACCAGAGCCGTCCCTAAAAGGCGCGACCGCGCTGCCCAAGGTTCTTTGCCCTCTCTTTATTGCCCAAGATCTTACATACAATACATCTGCACAAGCCCAGCACCTCCCATCCCCGCTCTGTATTCAAATGAGCTCATTGGTCCTTCACACCTGTGCAATTCTTCCCTTGAATTGGGTCCATGGTCTCGAATTGGGTCCGTGGTCTTAAGGGATGAAGTCAGGAATGTCTTCATCAGGTCTCTGTGACCCTCTGGCACCATCCAAGGTCCCCTGCTTAGTGACTGATTGACATCAAGCCCAGGTGCTAAACCATTGTTCTCCTGGTTTCAAGATGTTCTTATAACAGTGCACTGACTCCACTTCCTTCTAGAAAGGAGCTCCTAATGGTAAACAATAGAACAATCAGCTCCAGCTTAAGCATCTCACAATCATTAACCTATGGTCTGCCTGTCTAACTTACATCCTGATCAATGGGAATTGCTTCTAAGCCTCAGCTGAAATCTGAACTCTTGAAAATCATGCTTCAGCCATGCCCAGGGGGAAGGGGGCTGAATGAGCTGAGTAAGAATTGTAGGGGAGATGAGCAGCTGTCAGCAATCTGTGCTCTGCTCTAAACTGGGAAGCCAAGAGACAAAGGGCGTTTTCAGGCAGCAGCACAGAGAGCTGCTGGATCAGCCTTGGGCAGGGCCTGGAGGGGTCTGGCTGTGCCTTCAGAGGGAGCTGGCACAGTCAAGAGCCTCTGATGGCAAAGCTGAGGTTTGGCTGGGCCTGGAGGTCCCCTTCCACCAATGCCCTCCCTTGGGATGTTCCCAAGCCCTGTGGCTTGAGGAGAATTCACGGGAATGGCCTCAGGGTCAAGGAATGAAGTGCAGGGCCAGCCAGGAGTGGGGAGCCCAAGTTTCTGGTGGGGACTCTCAGCCATGGCTTCTGTTTTGTCTGCACAAGGGAGCTGAAGCAGCCGGCTCAAAAGCTTGAGGAGGAGGCAAAAGCCTTAGAGGAGGGAGAGAGGGGGAAGGAGGAAGAGAGGCAGAAGAAGGAAAAGAAGGGTGTCTCTGTGGGGAAGCAACCCCCCAAACCAGAGAAGGGGAAAAGCAAACAACCACAGAAGAAGGAAGCCAAGGTCCCAGAGAAGAAGGAAACCAAAATCCCAGAGAAGAAGAAAACCAAAACCTCAAAGAAGGGGGAACCCAAAGCCCCAAAAAGGAGGGAACTCAAATCCCAGAGGACACAGCTGAGCTGGAGAAGAACTCTTTACTCTTTATTCACACAACTCATTTTACACAGTTTGACAGACCCCGTGTGCAGCTTTAGTTAGTTCATAGATTTCTTGCAGG
Source organism: Agelaius tricolor (assembly GCF_023055355.1). NCBI lineage: Eukaryota > Metazoa > Chordata > Aves > Passeriformes > Icteridae > Agelaius > Agelaius tricolor. The sequence goes on from NW_027269302.1 coordinate 375,008, forward strand.
TTATTCTATTACTGGTTAATAAAATAGATTTTACTTGTGCATCAAATCTCTCTGTTGTATTGTTTACCTGTTCTCTGCACTGATTCTCATGGGACAAATCCCTTGTTGTTGCAGGTGCATTTGTTTTTCACCCTCAGAACAGATTGTTCACAAAGTCTCATTCTCACAAGAGCTTCCCATGGGAACTTGTAACTGCTTAGCTGCACTCACAAGAGATGGCAGGCCAGCTGTTAATGTGGCAGAACAAGGCCTGATTTCATAAGGCCTTTCTTTTATCATTATCCTACCTGCCTGTGACATCTCCCCCTTCTCGTTCATTTAAAAAAGGCTCCTATGTTCTGATGCTGAAACAGCTCACTCTTGTCAGGGCATTATCTCATCAAGGTTATCACTGGTTATCTGTTAGATATGGGATAAGAGAGATAAAAGACCACTTACAATCCACAAAACTTACCAAATTCCATCAAGTCATTGACACAGCATTTTGCAGCAGGAGAAGACAAAAGAATAATGTCCAATGTCTCTTGGGGAAATGGAAAGAAATGACCATTGTTTCCAACGAGTTGAGAAGTGTGAGAAAGTCTTTGAGCTGGAAATGTTGATCTTTGACACCACTGAATGTCCCCTGGCAGCTGGAACAGGGAATAACTGGAGAAGGTTCGTAGGAGCTCTGTACCATGAGGATGCCAGGAGGCTTTGCTGGCAAATTGCCTCTGTCAGTGCCCAGACACAGCCGTGTCTGGCCAGGCCTCCTCCTGCTCCTGCTCTGGCCACAAAGGCTGCAAGGGGATGAGGTTATTTCTCTCTGCACTGGGCCTCATTTCTTCAGAGCTGATCAGGATCTGATGGAATGAACAGGTGACTGCTTTGAGCTGCTGATGATGAAACACAGGCACATCTTCTCCTGAAGGGAATGAATCAATCAGGCTGCACTGTGGTACACTCCATTGGGATTTAGATGGGATGATCTCGTTTCCAAATTCCTCATGTAAATATTGCATTGTTCAAAATGATTCCTTGTCCAAATTTCTCATGTTCATATTGCATTATTTGAACGTTCTTAAGGCGTTCATTCCTCTTCTTTTTTGTTTTTTAAGAATGAGATGCATGTCTTTTGTTATGAGCATGAAGCAACATCACAGTAAAATAATACATGCAGTGGACAAGAAACTTACAGCAATTAGGAATAATTTGGATACAACAATCAGGAACATTTCAAATAGCAGACAAAGCTAACAACGTAGGTGGAATGAGGTAAATAGCAATCTCTGCAATAATGTACCATCATCCCAGCAAACAGCTGACAAACCTCGATTCAGGGGGGACTTGGATCATTATTTCCAGATAATAATTCCCAAGCTGCCTTTAAAAAGAGTTCAACTGTCATGTCTAGAGGGTCAGATGGTCAAGTCAAAGCAACTCAAATCCAGTTTTGATGCAGAAAACATCTGGGTCTGTTGGCAAATTCCCGTCCAGGCAGAACCAAGGCCTGGCCGCCATCCAAGCTCTAAGTGGGAGAGAATTCCCTGAACGTCATTGAAAACAAGGCTCTTGAGAACAGCGCTGAGGAGTAAAGGTCTGGGGGTGACAGACTAATGAACCATGCAAGAGCTGTCTCCTCCAAAATCCCCTCAGCACAGAGATGCTTTAAACCCAGCAAACTGTTGGAGTGGTTCTGTAATAATCATTGGGGCTGCATCTGATTGCTGAGAGTAGATGTCACAATGCCATCAGTTTAGAGGAGGCTTCCCACCAAGCTGAGATATCATTTCTTGGAACGGTGAAAAAGACTTAAAAATGATGAGACAGCCCTGGGTCAAAGCATGGAGGATTTTGGTGGGATTTTGGGCAGATGGTTTGGTGTGTATCCAGAGTGACTTTGGGCAGATTTGGGGCCTGCTTGGGGCAGGTTTGGGGCAGATTTGTTGCTGCTGTTGGGGTTTTTCTCCCGTTTCCCCAGCTGTGGGCAGAGCCCCGAAGCACATCCTGTTCCTGCCCCGCTCCCTGAGGAGCCCAAGGAGCTGCTGCTCCCCATGCTCTGCACCCAGGGAGATCTGGGGCAATCCCGGCATCCCGGGCATCCCGGGCATTCCGGGCCCTTTGGGCATTGGGGGATTCTGGGGCTTGGGGGGCGAGAGGGGTGAGGGGGGCTTGGGGCTGGATTGTCTGGGGAAAGGATCGGGATTTTGGGGGAATGTCTGGATTTTTGGGAAAGAGCAGGGTTTGGTGGGGAGGAAATTCTGGATATTTTAGGGAGGAAATTTCTTGAATTTTGGTGGAAATTTCTGGATGTTTTAGGGAGAATTTTCTGAATTTTTTGCAGGGGTCTTCTGGATTTTTTGGGGAGGGATTTCTGGGAATGTTTCTGGAATTTTTGGGAATGTTTCTGCATAGAGAATGGGGTTGGTTTTGTATAGTTTGGGGAGGAATGTTTCTGGATTTTCTGGGGAAAGTTCCTCATTTTTTGGGAATGTTCCAGGATTTTTGGAGGAACATTTCTGGATTTCTTTGGGAATGTTTCGGGATTTTTGGGGGAATGTTTCAGGCGTTCTTTTGAGAACATTTCCGGATTTTTTGGGGAACATTTCTCCATTTGGGGGGGAACATTTCTGGATTTTTGGGGGGAATATTCCCAGGTTTCTGGGGCACATTCCCAGGTGGCTGGGGAACATTCCCGGGTTCCTGGGGAACATTCCCGGGTGTCTGGGGAACATTCCCGGGTGTCTGGGGAACACTCCCGGGTGTCTGGGGCTCTCCTGGCCCCGTTCCCAGCCCAGGTTCCCGGGGTTCAGGAGCTGCCCTGGTGCCCGGGCCCCGCGACATCGCCTGGGTGCAGTTGGAGCCCGAGGTGCAGGCGGGCGCCGCCCGCGAGGCCCTGCAGGGCTTCAGCATCACCCAGAGCAGCGCCAGGAAGATCTCCTGCGCCAAAAAGGGACCCAGTTTCCCACCCAAATCCCCTCTCTCCATCCCAAATCCTTCTTTGTGCATTCCAAATCCTTCTTCTTTCACCCCAAATCCCCTTTCCCAGCCCCAGGGATTTTGGGGTTCCAGAGGGGTTATTGGGGTTTTTCCCAGCATTGCACCCAGGGTCTCTCTGCAGACATTGCACCTGGAGCTGCCCCAAATAAACCCCAAATAACCCCAAATTTTGGGACTGAAGGGGGGGGGGGGGGGAGTGATACTAAAATTCGGGGGTTTGGGGTGTTTGACCCCAAACTTTGGGAATTGGGGGGTTTGATCCTAAACTTTGGGGGTTGGGTGGAGTTGATCCTAAAATTTGGGGTTTAGGGGATTTTGACACCTCAGGCTTTGGGGATTTTTGACCCCAAACTTTGTAAACTGCGAATGTTTGACACCCCGGGTTTAGGATTTGGGGGTTTTTGTTCCCAGGATTTGGGGTTTGGGAGTTTTTTTTTCCCCAGGATTTGGGGATCAGGGGGTTTGAGCCCCAAACTTTGGGGATGAGGAGGGTTGGACACCCCAGATGTTTCAAACCCCAGGATTTGGGGTCAGGGGGTTTAGACCCCAAACTTTGGGGGTTGGGGGTGTTTGACACCTCAGGATTTGGGATTTGGGGGTGTTTGACCCCAGACTTTGGGAATGGGGGGTGTTGGACACCCCAAATGTTTCAAACCCCAGGATTTGGGGTCAGGGAGATTTAACCCCAACATTTGCAAATTGCAGAGTGTTTGACACCCCAGGATCTGGGATTTGGGGGGGTTTAAGGCCTAAAATTTGGGGTTCGGGCTGGGGGGCAGGGGGGGAGGTTGAGATCCCAGAGTTTGGGTCTGGGGGTGTTTGGCCCCCCCAGTGTTTGAACCCCCAGGATTTGGGGTCCGGGGGAGTTGACCCCAGGATTTGGGGTGTTTGACCCCAATGTTTGACCTCACCTCGGGTTTGGGTCGGGGTTGAGATCAGGGACATTCCCTGGAGCCAGCGGCGGGATCGGGATCGGGAACGGGATCGGGAAGCGGAACAGGAACGGGGAGGGTCCCTGAGCCAATGCCGGACCCCCAACCCCAGGGAGAGGCCCCGCCGCAGATCCCGGAATGGCCCCATCCCCACAATCCCGGAGCCCTCCCCAGGCCCAGCCCCTCCCCGGCCGCTGAACGGAGCCTCCCTCAATCCCAGCCCGCCCCGATCCGGGCCGGAGCCATCCCCAGAGCCTCCCCCATTCCCGGCCCGGACCCTTCCATCCCTTTTTGGGGCGGCTCCTGCCGCTCCCCGCCCATTCCTGGGGGTTCCAAAGGGCCCCGCGGACCCTCCCCATTTTGGGGGTGTTGGGGGGGCCCCAGGGCCGCCCCGAGGGCCGAGGGGGGATCGAAAGCCCCAAACCCGAGGGGCTCCTGGGGGTGCCCAGTTCCTCCCGTCCCCAGCCCGAAACAGATCCTGGCCAATCAGAGCGCGGGGCGCTGATGACGATCCCGTTGCCGGGCAGACACTCGGCGCACTGGCCCCGCCCGGCGATTTCCAGCGAATCAGCGCCCGGCTCGGCTGTGACTCATCGGGTGCCGGGCAGAACCCAGCGCCTCTCGCAGCGCTGGCCAATCAGAGACTGCGCGGGGCCATTCCCAGCCAATCAGAGCGTTTGTCGCTGATGGCTCTCAGTGTCCAGGAGCGGAATTTGGGGCGGGGGGCGGTGACCCCGGCGATGGGGATGGGGCGTGCGGGGGCAGCTGGGGCCGCACTGGTGGCACTGGGGGCGCTGGGAGCCCCCCCGGCCGCGGGGGGAGCGGGGGGCGCGGGGAGAAGGGGGGGCGGGGGGGCCCCAAATGGAACCAAAGGGGGGTCGGGACCCCCAAAGGGAGCAGGAGGGGCCTGGAACCCCCAAAACCAAACACAGGGGAGGGGATTGGGGACTGGGGGAACGATGGGGAAGGGGCGGGAGAGCGGGGGGAAGAGGGGGATGGGACCCCCAAATTGAGGTGGGAGGGAGCTGTGGACTGGGGGAATTCTGTGGACTGGGGAAACCCCCATCAAATCCCATTAAAATCCCATAAAAATCCCATTAAATTCCACTCAATTTCCATTAAACACCATTAAAATCCAATAAAATCCTATTAAATTCCATTAAAATCCCATGACATCTCATTAAAATCCCATAAAATTCCATTACAATCCCATCAAATTCCATTAAAAGTCCATAAAATCCCATTAAAATCACATTAAATCCCATTAAAATTCCTATTAAATCCCATTAAATTCTATCAAAATTCTACTAAATTCCTATTAAAATCCATGAAAATCCCATCCAATCCCATAAAATGATCCCAAACCCACAAAGAATTGGCCCTGAATGGTAAAAACCCAACAATGTGAAAAATTACCCCAAATTATCCCAAATTTACCCTGAATAACCAAAAAAAACCCCCAAATAACCCCAAAGGCACACAAAGAACCCAAATCCCCCAAAAGACCCCAATCCCATAAATGACCCCAAATCCCATAAATGACCCCAAATCCCATAAATGGGACTGGGAGAGGGGAGGAGAGGGCAGGGAAAGGGGGAGTGGGACAAACTGGGCGAGGAAATCAAACTCTGCAGTCAGAGAGAGCAGGGATTTGTGTATCCAGCGCTGGGAGCGAGGGGGATCTCTCTGGCAAAAACCCACTCGGTCTCCTTTGGCCTTCAGCTCCATTTTAAAAGTCACAATTACAACACTTCATTAGCATACTCACATTTGCATAAAGCTGTGTCCCGGTTTTACAGCCGTGTGTGGCTTCAGCGCCTGCGTCCGTTCCTCCTGTGGCGGCCCTCAGTCTTCTGGTGCTCTTTTGATGAAGGCTTCTGTCGTCCTCCTCACGCTGGAACTTTTTACCTGGACCATCAGCCCATGCCTGGTGCTCCTTGTTCTTCAGTCTAAGCTGGTCTGAGCTGATTTTGCCCTTTGCAAGCTCTGTTCAAACTTGCTCTCTCGCTCTCGGTGCGTTTGTTGTGTCGCTGGCTCTGCTCTCTCTCTTGCTCTGCTGCCTGTCTGGCTTTGCCTGCATGTGAAAAATGCATGTATTTTATGATTGGCTTTTCGCAAATATTAAAATGAATATTATATGTCTGGTGTTAGAAAGTAATGCTGTATTAATTCACTTAAGTACTCTGTTAAATATAGTTTTAGGTTATAAAAATTGTTAAAATAGAAACAATGCTATGTAGGATTCTTGTTTTAAAGAAAGGACTCGCAGTGAGACAGCAGCCACAGGACACCTAAATCTTTCCAAGAAAAAGAATTTCTTGCCCTCTTATCAGAAGAAATGAACTTCTTCCCACCTCGGAGGCGCTGTTAGGATTCGGAGGAAGAAGGTGGCACTGCCCAGACAGAATCCTGTGTTTGAATGGAATTTATGCATCCTGGATGAAGTGTATGAATATGCAACAGGCTGTTGTTTTTAAGGGTTAATCCTTTGTTAACGGGTGTCCTTTTTCGGACACGTGGTGCCCAGAAAAAGGTACCAGACCTCCATAACCCTTTCTCTCTATTGTCTCATATTGTCCTAATTCAAATTGTCCAAATTATTATTACTCTAATTGTATTGCTATTTTTATAACCATTTTATTACTATTGAACTTTTAAAATTTCAAAATCAAGTGATTGGCGTGTTTCACACTGCACATCTCGCTCCAGGGCTGCTTGTGCTGAACCTTTCCTTGCACAGCCCTGAGGATTCCCCCAGCCCGGGCTCCCAGCAGCTCCAGGCCCGGCCAGGAGGAGCAGCAGGGCCAGGGCTGGCCGGGCGTCCCCCCAGATGTGGCCCCCGCTGGTGGCACAGCCGGACCCTTGGGAGGCTGCCTCAGGCTTTATTGTCCACCAGCATCCCAGGAGGGAGCAGAAAATCCTCCTGCAGACGCTGATTCTGGAGGCTCCCAGCGCTTCCTGGTCTCCAGGAGCTTCTGCCAAGCCCCAGTGAAACCTCGGTGCCACATTGTTCCACAGCCTCACAACGCTCTCCTGGCTCCCGTGAGGTCCCTCTGTGTCCCGCTGCAGCCTTGGCTCCATCAGGGTCTCCTGGCTCCATCAGGGTCTCCTGGCTCCCATCAGGGTCTCCTGGCTTCCATCAGGGTCTCCTGGCTCCATCAGGCTCTCCTGGCTTCCATGATGCTCCACTCTGTCCCAAGGGGCATCCGCGGCTCAGCTTTGGAGCCCTGCAAGATCCAAAGGTTCCCCCCGAGAAACACCAGCCCAGGGACCCCCAGGATATTTGGGCTGAGCTCCCGCTGCCCAGGCACCTGCATGGAACCCAAGTGACCGCTGGGACTCCATGGAATGTCCTGGAACAAACTGTCCCTGGTCAGACAGGGGTGCCATGGAACACAGGTGCCACTGGGACACGGACACTGCCCATGGAACCGAGTGTCCATGGGGACAGAGCCGGGCCTGATGGAACACTGGAGAACATTGTCACCCCATGGAATCCATGGAACCAGGTGTCCATGGTGACACTGGAGAACATTGTCACCCCATGGAATCTCATGGAACCAGGTGTCCATGGTGACACTGGAGAACATTGTCACCCCATGGAATCTCATGGAACCAGGTGTCCATGGTGACACTGGAGAACATTGTCACCCCATGGAATCCATGGAACCAGGTGTCCATGGTGACACTGGAGAACATTGTCACCCCATGGAATCCATGGAACCAGGTGTCCATGGTGACACTGGAGAACATTGTCACCCCATGGAATCTCATGGAACCAGGTGTCCATGGTGACACTGGAGAACATTGTCACCCCATGGAATCTCATGGAACCAGGTGTCCGTGGTGACAGAGCCGGGCCCAATGGAACCTACTGGAACACAGGAGAACATTGTTACCTGTTGGAACCCGGGCTGCTGAGAATTTTGAACTTTCTGAGCTGACAGACACTGACCCCCAAGAGAACACTGCATTTGACCTGAGGCTGTGGAGAAGGCTTCCAAAATGGAATGATGGAACTGGGATTATGGGTGTGGAGTTTGAATAGAAGGGTGTAATATCAAATGGTGGACAACTTGGAGTTTAAGGTTTTAGAATATAGTAATATAGATAAAGCAAGATGGAGGTTTTAGGGCGGATGCTGATCCTTCTTCTTCTTCTTTTTCTTCTTTTTCTTCTTTTTCTTCTTCTTCTTCTTCTTCTTCTTCTTCTTCTTATCCTTCTCCTTCTCCTCCTCCTTCTCCTTCTCCTCCTCCTCCTCCTCTTCCTCCTCCTCCTCCTCCTCGGGTTTGGGTGGTATTGTGTAATTGGATAAAAAAGTCCCTTATGTTGGGCACGGGTGCTTGGTTATTGGGTTAAAAGTAAAAATAATTTAGGTGTCATTTCTTAATTGGACAGTTTATCCTCAAAAGACCTTGCAGAGAGAGAGACGGGGCTCCATTTTTACCTTGTTAGCGAAGTGCTGCAGAACTCACAGCTTGTGAGACTGTTCTAGAGACAAGAGCTAATGAACACCTGAGTCCAAACAAGAAATGCTGTCTTGGGATTTCATCCCGACCTTGGCAGAAAAGAAGCAAAAGAATTGACTGTTACCCCATGGAATCTCATGGAACCAGGTGCCCACTGTTTCACGGTGCAGCCTCAGAGAGTGGTGAGACCCTTGTGTCACCATGGAATATCCTGAAACCACGGCTCCCCTGTGACAAACCTGGGCTTTATGAAACCAAGGACACCGCTGGGATGCAATGGAATCTCAGGGGACCAAGGGTCAGCTGTCAACACATCAGCTTCTCAGGAAATCAAGGCAAACACTGTGACACAGAGAGGGGCCTCATGGGACCCAGGAGACCATGGTGACACCGTGGTGGGATCTCATGGAACCAAGTGTGAATTGTTACAGGACCCAGGAGACCATGGTGACACCGTGGTGGGATCTCATGGAACCAAGTGTGAATTGTTACAGTTCCCAGGAGACCATGGTGACACCGTGCTGGGATCTCATGGAACCAAGAGCCCAGAGTTTCACGGCTCAGCCTCAAGGAGCGCTGGAGACCTTGGTGTCCCAATGGGAATACACGGAACAAAGGCTCCTTAGTGACACAGCAGGGCCTCATGGAATGCAAGAGATCATCCTGATGGAATGGAAACTCATGGATTCAAGGGTCCACTCTTTTGCTGCGTGGCCTCATGGAATGCTGGAGACCATTGTGGCACCATGGAAACGAATGGCACAAAGGCTCCACTGTGACCCAGCAGGGCCTCATGGAACCAAGGACACCGCTGTGATACAATGGAATCTCATGAAACCAGGGTCCAGTTGTGACAAAGCTGGGCCTCATGGAACCAAGGACACAGCCGTGATACAATGGAATCTCTAGGATCCAAGGATCAATTGTCAACACATCAGGTTCCCATGAAACCAAGCAGAACATTGTGACACAGTGGAATCTCATGGGAGCAAGGCTCTGCTTTGATCAAGTGGGGCCTCATGGGACACAGGTGCCACTGGGACATTGTCAGGCCTGGTAGGAACAAGACACCACTATGGCAGACCAAGGCCTCATGGGACCTAGGAGAGCCCTGGGACACAATGGAACCTGATGGAACCAAGGGCCCATTGTGACACGGCAGGGTCTCATGGAACCCCTGTGCCACTGGGACATTGCCAGGGCTGGTGCAAGCAAGGTTCCACTGTGACAAAGGCAGGCCTTGTGGCACCCAGGAGACCATTGTGGGACAATGGAATCTCATGGAAGCAAGGCCCCATTGTGACAAAGCGCGGCCTCATGGAAGCCCAGTGCCACTGGGACATCTCCAGCCTTGGAGGAAGCAAGTGTCCATTGTGACACAGCACAGCCTCAAATCACAGGAGAGCAGAGGGATGGAGCCATGGAATCTTGGGGAACCAAGTGTCAATTCTAAACACAGCGAGGACTCATGGAACCCAGGAGACCATTGTGATGCTGCACTTTGTCACAATGGGGCCGTGCTTCTATGAGGATCCATGGGCCCACAATGTTCTCCTGGGTTCCAGGAGGCCCCGCTGGGTCACAATGGCCCCTTGCTCCCACGAGCCACAGCACGGTCCCCGTTGCCCCTGGGTTCTGTGAGGCCCTGCTGCGTTCACAACTGACACTTGCTTCCATGAGATTCCATTGCGTCACAGTGGCCCCCATGTTTCCATGAGGTTCTGCTGTGTCACAGTGGACACTGGGTTCCACAAGAGCTGGCAATGTCCCAGTGGCACCTGTGTCCCATGAGGCCCCACTTGGTCAAAGCAGAGCCTTGGCTTAACAACTGACCCTTGTTCCCTTGAGATTCCATTTGTGAAAAACACGTTCACTCTCCTGTGAAAATGCACAAAGTTTAACAAGGGACAATGGGAGACCAGGACCATGGAGCAAAGGTTATTACAGCCGGGTGCATCTTGGCACTCAGCCAGGAGCACACTGTTACCTTTGGGGATCCCCTGAAATACCTTTCCCCTTACATCAGCCTGGTGCATATTCATAGAGCCTCATGCATATCCATAAACTACTTTACATATTCCAGGAATGATTTTACATGGCCCCTCCCTGGGTCTGCCTTTTCAGAGCATGTGTGTTTCTTGGCTGTGGTTTTGGCTCCTTCTCTTTATCACCTCCAGGTTTTGGGCCTTGGTGCACTCTGCCTTCAGACGGGGAGTGCTGATAGTTGGCAGATCTGTACAGGTGCCCTCATCCTGGGTGCATTGGATGTTATCCCATCCAAGCAGGCAGTTTAACACAAGCACACTTCTATCAGCTATTTCACTACTATGTCTAAGCTCAATTAACAACAGAAATAAAAACTATATCTTTAGAACAAGGTTATTTTAACACCACACAGATAAAATCCATTTTAATATTTGCAAAAAGCCAATATTATGATATTTATCTATAAGAGGGTGAAGGAGCCCTGGCCCAGGCTCTGGCCCTGGGGACACGGGGACGCTGCCGTGGGGTCCCTGTCCCCCTGTGCCACCCCCAGGGCCCCGGCCCCGCGTCCCCGTGTCAGGCTCTGGGGTCGATCTCGTGGAACATCCTCTGGGGGAGGCTGCGGGGCCAGGGGCAGGGGGACCCGGGGGGACAGGGGACCCCGCTGTGCATGAGCAGGGTTGGACTGCTCTGGGGGGAACTGTGAGGGGGCCGGGGCAGAGTGACCTCCCCAGGGACCTCATACAGCCCCCGGGATGTCACACAGCCCCTGTGATGTCACACAGCCCTATGTGATGTCACACAATCTCTGTGATGTCACACAGCCCCCGTGATGTCACACAGCCTCTGTGATGTCACACAGCCCCTGTGATGTCACACTGTCCCTGTGATGTCACACTGCCCCTGTGATGTCACACTGTCCCTGTGATGTCACACAATCACTCTGTTAGGTCACACAACCTCCATATGATGTCATTCAGCTGCTATGTGATGTCACACAGCAGATTTGTGGTGTCACAGTCCCCCTGTGATGTGACAGCCTTCTCTGTGGCATCACACAGCTGCTCTGTGACTCTGGGTCACAACCCACATTGTGATGTCACAGAGCCGCCTTCTGTGATGTCACAGCTAGCTCTGTGATGTCACAACCCCCTCAGTGCTGTCACCCAGCCCACTCTGTGCTGTCACACAGCCCCTTGCTGCCGTCCCAGCTGCTCTGTGGCTCTGGGACACAGCCCCAGAGGTGCTGCTGTGACACAGCCCCCGCGGGGACATGCCACAGCCCCGGCCAGTGCTGAGCCCCTGTGAGCTCTGTCTGTGCCCTGCTCGTGTCCCTGAGGGGCCCTGGCAGTGCCCCAGCCCTGCTGGGCTGTGCACAGGAGCTGCTCCTGGCCAGAGCTGTCTCTCTGCAGCTCTGCTGCCCTTGCCAGGAGCTGCCTCTGGGCCAGGAGCCCGGCCCAGCTCAGCAGCACAGACACAGCACAAGGACTTTAATCACCCTCTGGGCCTTTGCTGCTCTTTGCATCACACCCAGTCCCTCAGAGTGGGCTCAAAAACTTCTCAAGAGCTCACAGTGAGATTGAAAGACTGAAGTTTCTTGTACTTTAGAGAGATCCCTGTCAGGGACAGGACAGAGAAAGTGTCCCCGGGTTCCAGGGAGAGCAGAACACTGGAGGCACTGATGGCAGCTGGGGACAAACAAGGCAAAGGTGTCTCTGGTGCTGAGCAAACCTGGATTTGTTTCAGGAATGCAAAGGGCCAAGGCCTGAGCCCCAGCCCCTGGCCAGGCAGATCCTGTCCCTCCCTCCTTGCTCAGGGCTCTTCCCGGGATGGGCCCTGGCATGTGGGGATGGGCAATGCCAAGGGCAGGAGTGTGGGGCAGCCCCTGCCAGGCTGCTGAGCAGGGACAAGGAGGCAATGAGGCCCCAGGCCTGCAAGGGTCACTTGTCCCCTCCTGGCTCAGGCCCAGGCCCAGCAGCCATGGCCAAAGCACTGCCCAAGCTGGCTCTGTCAGGGCTGTCTTGCAGCTGCTGCCCATCCCTGTGCCCTGTGCAGCCCAGGCTGTCCCACGGTGTCCCTGCCCTGGCCTCTGTCCCTGCAGGCTCTGGGCATCCCCCGGCTGCCCCACCTGGCTGGGCCCTTCCTTTGCTGACAGCTCTGCCTCCTGCCTGCCCCTGCCTGCCCACACAAAGCCTGGGGCTGCTCCAGGCTCCTGCTGGGGACGTGCTGCACCACAGCCCTGCCCTGACAGGGAAATTCCTTTCTCCTGCAGCCACTCTGGGCCTCCCCAGCTGCCCTTGGCGTTAATTCTTTCTCTCTCTGACTGTTTTCCGCTATGTCAAAAGGATCCACCATCCCTGAAATCGCTCTTTAAACACTCTCATGGCTCTGCTCCACTGTCCTCAGTCTCCACCCCACTGAGCACAGAGCTCCTTTGTCCCTATACAGTGCTCATGGGCCCAAGGCCTCCAAACCCCTCCTTGGGACATCTCTGGGCCCTCTCCAAGGTGTTTCCAAATGAAAACATTCAGCTCAGAGTCTAAAGAAATCACCAGAGGACAGGGCCAGCTCGACCTGTCTGTCCTGGCTACTTTTGTCTGGGAGCAATCCTTGGATATACAGAATTTGGGAGGCCAAATTCTAATTTTGGCCATGGTCCCTGGACAAGAAGGCTGGTTCTTTTCCATAGGAATGAAGGAACAGAGCCCCAGTGTTTCAGGGGCAGATGAGAGGTGACCACCAGAGGCCAAGGCCAGCTAGACCTGGCAGGTTTTGTTTTGTGAGATACCCTTGCACAGAGGAAATTATTTTAGGGAGAGTACCCGTTTTGGCAATGGGCATCTGAAAAGTCAGACAGCTCTTTTCCATAGCAAGGAAAGCACAGAGCCCCAGTGCTCCAGGAGGTGATGAGAGGCAGCCCTTGACACCCCAAGATCAGCCAGAGCTGTCAGGTGGCCCCTGGGAGGCCAAGCCAGCCAGAGCTGTTCCATGTTCCCTGGGTTCCATGGGGCCCTACAGTGTCCCAATGGTCCCTTGCTTCCATGGGGCCCTGAGGTGTCATAATGGCCCCTTGGTGACACCAGGCCCTGAAGGTTGGAATGGTCTCCATGGTTCCATCAGGCCCCACAGAGCCACAATGGTCTCTGGGTCCATGGAGCCGCCTCTGTGTCACCATGGCCCCTTGGTTCCATGGGCTCCAGTGGTGCCACAATGATCCCCTTGGTTCCATGGGCTCCAGTGGTGCCACAATGATCCCCTTGGTTCCATGGGCTCCAGTGGTGCCACAATGATCCCCTTGGTTCCCTGGGCTCCAGTGGTGCCACAATGATCCCCTTGGTTCCATGAGGTCCCCACAGTGTCCCAGGGATCTCCATGGGAAGGAAAGAACCCAGCCCCACTGTTGCAGGCGCAGCCACCAGAGGCCCAGGTTAGCCAGCCTTGACAGTACTGGCAGATTTTGCCTGGGAGCAACCCTTGGATATTCAGAATTTCAGAGGTGGAATCCCAATTTCAGACATGGACACTGGAGGAGAAGGATGGTTCTTTTCCATAGGAAGGAAAGCACAGAACACCGGTGGTGTCTCCGGGGCAGATGAAAGGCGGCCATCAGAGGCCAAGGCCAGCCAGACCTCTCTGTCCTGGCAGCTTTTGTCTGAAAGCAACCCTTGGATATCAGGAATTTGGGAGGTGGAACCCCAATTTCGGCCGTTTCTGCATGGATAAGAAGGACGGTTCTTTTCCATAGGAAGGAAAGCACCCAGCCCCAGTGTTTGGACAGCAGGGGAGAGGCACCCCCAGGAGGCCAAGGGCAGCCAGACCTGTCTGTCCTGGCAGCTTTCACCTGGGAGCAATCCTTGGATGTACGGAGTTTTGGAGGTGGAATCCCAGTTTTGGCTGTGGGTGCCTGGACAGGAAGAAGAGCTCTTTTCATAAGGAAGGAAAGCACCCAGCCCCAGTGTTTCAGAGGCAGATGAGGGCCAGCCCTCAGGAAGCCAAGGCCAGCCAGACTTGTCAGTGCTGGCAGCTTTTGTCTGGGAGCTATCCTTGGATATAGGGAATTCCAGAGGCAGTTGCCCAGTTTTGGCCATGAGTGCCTGGTTGAGATGAAGGGTTTTTTCCCACAAGAAATAAAAGTGATAGTGGAGCCCTGGAAAATGTTAAAAATAGTCTTTGAAAATATTGGGCTTTGTGTTTTCTCAGGTCACTGCACCTGCATAAGCAGTATGATAAAAGATATAATTGTTAGATGTGGTGATTGTTTAGTAATTAAATAGAATTATTATATAACCATAAGAAGAATCGTGAGAAACTCTGTTGGAAATTTAAAGGGGGCTATGTTTAGCTGAAATCTGTGTATACAATAGAACAATATAGGTTTAATAATTACATGAAAGTTATGTAATGATAGAGGATAAAACAGGTTCACCTCGAATGTATGGTCGGAATCAGATTTGGGTGGAAACTCCCCGATTCCCAGAGCTCTTGAATAAAAAGCACCGCATATAATCGCTGATGTGATTATGTGTTTCTGAACGCTAACATTTTGGCCACCCCGGATGGGACCCTGCGGGTGCTGCTGAGCGAGTTTCGCGACTCGACCGCGCTCCAGCCGGCACCGAGGGATTCTCGGGGAGCTCGATCGGCCGCGACCGCTTCTGCCGCTCGCCACGTCCCCGGGAGAAAGGTAAGGTGCTTTTTACTTTGGTTTGGGTGCCTGCCAATGAGACGCAGTGAAAGCTACGCTTGGTTGGGCTAAAGGAATTCCTGCTGGTACAAGCCCAGGTGCCGTTCCATAAGACAATCGCGAGAGCGTTGCGGGTTCGGCAATTTGTGGTATATTTGGAATGGAGAAACTTAAAGGGATTTTGGGCGGCAACACCTCTATCCCGCAATGTTCTCCTTTGGGGTGCTTATCAGCACATTGGAAACAGGGTAATTTTGGGGAAGAATTACGTAAAGCTAAGTTGATTGTTTATTGTAATACATGGTGGCCAGGATATGCCTTGGAGTATGGTGAAAAATGGCCAAAATACGGGACTCTGCAATATAACACTATTTCGCAGTTAATGTCGTTTTGTAAACAAGAAGGAAAATGGGATGAGGTTCCGTATGTTGATTTGTTTTTCTATTTACGGGAAAAGCCAGAATGGCAGGATGAATGTGGATTAATGATGATTAAAACATCTGCAAGCAATAAGTGCGGGGTTTGTGAGGAACGTTGTTTAGAACACTTGGCGTTGAAAGAAAGCCTGAGTAGGGAAAATTATACAGATATTGATTTACAGGTAGCTCCAATAGGAACAAGAGAACCTAACCCTATCCCACCTGTTCCATCTGTCCCTATCCCACTGCCTGCTCCTACCCCACCTAGTCCTGAACCGGTCTCGTCTAGTACACCCTTCCCTCTTTATTCTCCTCTCCCATCGTCACCTGATCCTTCTTCCTCGGAAGATGAGCAAAACCTAACTGTGGCAGGAAGGAGAGAGAGAGAATCAACGATGGGGTAGCCCACAGAACCAGGAGTCGGTCTAACCTTGCCCCAGTTATGGATAGAAAAGACATAGGCAGACAAAAACGGAATGTAATTGCCCCCTTGCAACAAAGTGTAGGAGTGGAAGGGCCAGTATTTGTAAAAGTGCCTTTCTCTCCTGCAGATTTAGATATTTGGAAACAATCAGCCAGAATTTATAGAGAAAATCCTGATAAAATGGCATGAGTATTAAAAAAGGTTATAAAAACCTCAAAATCCTGACTGGGATGACATACAATAATATGTATATTAATACATATATATATATATATATATGTGTGTATATGTATATATATATATATAGTATATTAATATATCTAATATATATTTATATTTAGTATATTAATATATCTAATATATTAATATTAGACATTTTGATGGATTCTACTGAGAAAGAGATGGTACTTAAGGCAGACAAAGAAAGGGTAAGAGAGGACATCAGAAATGGACTCGTAACAGGGAATTTTGATGAGAATTTCCCAATTGAGGATCCAAATTGGGACCCTAATTTATTTTGCGGTATGGGGAAACTACGGAAATATCAAGAGTGGATCCAAATAGGAGTTCAGAATGCTGTGCCCAAAACTATAAATTGGTCTAAACTATATGAAGTTTGGCAGGAAAAGAAGGAATCTCCCACTGCATTTTTGGAGAGGCTTAAGGAGGTAGCAAGAAAATATACAGATCTCCAAATGGACACAGAACAAGCAAAGGTTCAGCTCGCTCTCATATTCTTGGGCCAGTCACAGGACGATATTCGTAGAAAATTGCAAAATTAGAAGGGGAAGAACTAAGGAATTTGGATAAGCTACTTGAGGTAGCCTGGAAGGTATATAACAATCGCGAAAGAGAAGCTAGTAAAAGGCAGCAGCAGAATCTGTTGGCAGTAATACAAGGAAAAGGGAACCCAAATTTCAGGGGATGTAACAGGAATAGTCAAAATAGGAGACCAGTCACGCAGGGGTCAAACCTAAATCAATGTGCCTATTGCAAGCGGGAGGGGCACTGGAAGAGACAATGTCCAGACTTGAACAACCAGTTTCACCAGGGCAATCAGTGCCAGCAGGTTACCAAGGGGATGGTTTTGGGGGAGTATACCAGCTGACTAGACACAGAGCCAGTAGAACAAGTTAAGGAACCTGTTATAAATAAACAATTAGGACATAAAGAAGTCAAATTTCTAATAGATACAGGAGCTACTCACTCGGTATTGAATGATTTGCAAGGACAAACTGGGGACAAGGAAACAACAATAGTCGGCGCTACAGGGAAAGAGGAAAAACGGCCATTCTTGCAACCCCTAGATTTGTGTTTTGGGAACAAAGTTATAACACACAAATTCCTATACGTACCTGAGTGTCCAATTCCGCTTTTAGGGAGAGATTTACTAGAGAAACTTGATGCGGTAATAACCTTTGAAAATGGGGAGCTTATAATGAAAATACCTGAATCAAAGACGGGACAGATTTTAATGATCAAAGAAAAACCTGTTCCCTCTATCCCTAGGGAGGTAGAAGATGCAGTGATTCCCTCTGTATGGGAGACAGATATACCAGGGAAATCTAAATTGGCACAACCAGTGCATGTAGAGTTAAAAGAAGGGGCAAGGGCTCTACAAGTCAAACACTATTCCATAAAACCAGAAGCACGGCAAGGAATAAGTAAAGATTATTGAGAAATTCTTGAAATACCAAATTTTAGAAGAATGTGAATCAGAATTTCATACACCAGTATTTCCAGTAAGGAAGCCAAATGGTGAATATAGATTAGTGCAGGATTTGAGAGCAATCAATAAAATAACAAAGGACATTTCTCCAGTGGTAACAAATCCTTACACATTGCTAACATCCATAAAGGAGATATATAAGTGGTTAACTGAAATTGATTTAAAAGATGCCTTTTTCTGCATCCTCCTTGACAAAGAAAGTAGGCTGCGGGCAGTCGCAGCCACTGTGATGCTGATACAAGAAGCCAGGAAGCTCACGATGGGAAGGCACATAGATGTCAATGTACCACACATGGTAACCACTGTCTTAGAGCAGAAGGGGGCCATTGGATATCCCCAAGCAGGATGATGAAATTCCGGGTAGTCCTGACTGAGCAGGATGATGTCACATTAAAAACAACTAACCTTTTGAATCCAGCTTTGTTCCCAGGTACCACAACTGAAGAAGGCCCATTAGAGCATGACTGTGTGGAGGTAATAGAGTACACCTACTCAGCAAGAGAAGACCTGAAAGACATCCCACTAGAGCAGCCAGAGTGGGAGCTGTTTACAGATGGGAGCAGCTTCATGGAAAACGGAACCAGATACGCTGGGTATGCGGTAACAACAGTCAGTACAGCAGTGGAGGCAAAGGCATTACCACCAAATACATCTGCCCAGAAGGCAGAACTGGTTGCTTTAACCAGGGCACTAGAATTAAGTGAAGGGAAAAGGGTAAATATCTGGACTGACCCAAAATATGCTTTTGGAGTGGTGCATGTACACAGAGCACTGTGGAAAGAAAGGGGACTATTGTCCTTCTCTGGGTATGCACATTAAACATCAGGATGCAGTCCTGCAATTGATAAAAGCAGTGCAAAAACCTGAACAAGTGGCAATCATACACTGTAAAGCACAGCAATCAGGAAACTCCAAAATCTGTGAGGGAAATCAAAAAGCAGACTGGACAGCCTGACAGGTTGCTAGAGAGGTGCAAACAACAATGGCATTGATACCTTTATAGCTTAATGTATCCCAATTCAATTTGCCTCCAGAACCAAAATATTCAGTAGAAGATGAGAGACTGGCACGTTTGCTAAATGCACAAAAGAATTCAGAGGGATGGTATGTGACTGCACAAGGACAGATAGTGGTACCCCCTTGATAATGAGAGAAGTTCTACAAATTAAACATAACGAATGTCACTGGGGAGCAGAGGCATTGGTAAAATTGCTAAAGCAGAGTTTAATTTCGGTATGGATGTTAACAATGGCAAAATCAGTAATGTCAAAGTGTGATATCTGCTTGAAAAACAACCCAGTGGCTAGACGACAGGCACACCTAGGAAGAATTCGGATAGGAATAGAGCCTGGAGACTATTGGCAGGTAGATTTTGTAGAACTGCCAAGAACTCAAGGATACAAATACCTGTTAGTGGGGGTTGACACATTCTCTGGGTGGCCAGAAGCCCTTCCCTGTCGCACCAACCAAGCAAAGGAAACAGTAAAGTGGTTACTACAGGAGATTATTCCCAGGTTTGGGGTACCCCTAGGGTATCATCAGATAGGGGGCCCCATTTCATAGCTACAGTAGTAAGAGAGGTAAGTAGATTGCTGGGGATAACTTGGGACCTCCACACACCGTGGAGACCCCAGTCAAGTGGACAGGTAGAGAGGATGAATCAGACACTAGAGAGGCAAATCAGTAAAATATGCCAAGAAGCCAAATTGCAGTGGCCCCAGGCTTTGCCAATAGCACTGTTGAGGATTGGGATAAAGCCTAGGAGTGGGATGTCAGTCAGCCCTTAGGAGATATTGCATGGGAAACCATATGAATCTCCTGAGCCTAACCCTAATGTGCACGTCACAGGAAAGCAGGAAGTGTATAATTATGTTCTGTCTCTCGGGAAAACTTTAGCTCGGCTCCGGAGCATCCTCGTGCGGAATAGACCGCTGACTCTCGAGAGCCCAGTTCATAACATACATCCAGGAGACGAGGTGTACATCAAGAACTGGAACGAAGAACTGCTGAAAGAAAAGTGGAGTGGGCCCCACCAGGTACTGCTGACCACCTTTACAGCAGCCAAAGTAGACAGCGTGGACCCCTGGAGTCACTACACCCGAGTGAAGAAAATCCATCCTGGATCACGGACTGTGTAAACTCTGGAACCAACAAGGTTGCAGATGTGTTTAATCACTTTGAGAATGCTATCAGTAATTGTGCCAATGGTATGGTCATTAATGTCTTTGGGATGTGGAATGCAAAAAGATCAACCAACCACTCTTCATTCTAGAATGAAGAGAGAGGTACAAGCAGAAACAAAGGTGATAAAAGGTTTCTAATGCAGTTTGGGCTGAGAATGTAATGATTGGATTAATCACTTTGCCAAAATGCAAAACACCTGTAGAATAACTTCCTGTCTGCCAATACCAAAGGCAGCAGGAGACTCAGTAAATTGGGGAATCATAACAGCAAAACTACCTGAAATACAAAAAAACAAAACAATTGCATGCAAACAGGTACCCGAATCGAGGCAAGTAGTCAAGGAAACTTGGGAGAAAATAGGAACATGGATGAGACCCATGGGCCAGAAAGACTGTATTCTAAGTGATGGCACACTAGGAACCCCTATGGGAGAATCAGGAGGCATCACACAATGGCAATGCTATTTGCCACACTATAAAAAGATTACAGAAAATGTTACAGAAACCACTCTGGTATGGAAGTGTGAGGCCAAGGGTCAGAAAGGTCAGACAGAGCCTTGGGACAGTGCGTGGTCTGTGAGTATCCTTCAAAGATTCCAATGTATGGCAAACACCCCTTGGTGCATTAAGTGGGAAGGCTCCGAGAATGAAACAGATCCAGCAGTAACAAACACTGCCACCAGTAGCAGAACGAGGGCAGACAAAGTAAGTTGGTGGGCATGTAATAAAACTTATGACTGCACTTCTGATGATGCAGAGATAAAGCAGATGCCACCCCTGGCAATAGCCCTACAAACTGGCTGTGCTTGCAGAGGGATCAAACATAAACAAGGCAGAGGGAATTATAAAGCAGTTGTAGGATGTACCAGGAGTACAGTCCGAGGTCCAGGACAATTTGTATGGGCAGCAAGCGATGGCACCTGGACAACACATCTGCCTGTAGATGGGAAAGTAAAGGAAATTACTTTAGGCCTCCCAACCTCATCTCCAATTTGGAAAAAGTCCCCATTTAACAGAAAACATGAACTTGTGCAGATAAGAGCAAGACGAGAAGTTCTAGACAATGAAAATCCAGATGACACTTGGCAAGAACCCTCTGGTGGAGTGAAATTTGGGTGGGCCCTAGAGTCTTTGCTTGGTCCTACAGCAAACTATCAGAGTAGGGAGATGCTGTACAAACTTACAGGTCAGGTAGATAGACTGGCAAGAGTCACCCGGTAAGGATTTAAAGAATTAAACATACAATTACAAGCCAGCACAAAAATGACTTTACAAAATCGATTAGCCTTAGATTTGTTACTCCTGAAAGAGCATGGAGTATGTGGATTTTTAAAGGGATGGGTTGGTCATTGCTGCCTTCACATCCCAAATGTAACTGCAGATGTAGAATATGACATCAATCAGTTGAAACAAAGAGAGCATGAAGCACAAGAAGAGCAAAAGGATTTGGCTACGACCTGGCTAGGCAAAATCTTTAAAGGGTTAGGGTGGAATGTGAGTTCATGGATTAAATCTATCATTGAGAGTGTGATAATCTTACTAATTGTATTCTTAGCAATTTGGTTAGTTCACAGCATCTTAAAGGGAGAGATACAGAAGAAAACGTCCTGGAACCAGAAGATAATAAAGGCTCTGACACGAGATCCACACCCACCATCTTCTGGTTCTCCAGTTCGTGACAGCATCCACGACAACGTTTACATCAACCATGGACTTGAAGAACGTCAAGAATAAATTGAGAAATAAGGGACTGTATCAAGTGAAAACATTTACACCTATAGTGAAGTGAAAATGCTTTCAAAGGGGGGAGAATGATAGTGGGGCCCTGGAAAAATGTCAAAAATAGACTCTGAAAATGTTAGGCTTTGTGCTTGCCAGATCATGTGAAATCGCACCTGCGTAAGCAGAACATGATAAATGATATAATTGTTAGATGTGATGATTGTTTAGTAATTAAATATAATTACTGTATAATCATAAGAAGAATCATGAGAAACTATGTTAGAAGTTTGAGGGGGGCCATGAGGAGCCCATGCTTGGCTGAAATCTATGTATACAATAGAACAATTGAAGTTTAATCATTAACATGAAAGTTATATAAGGATAGAATATAAAAACATGTTCATCCCAAACCCATGTTGGAGTCAGATTTGGGTTGGTACCCCTGACACCCAGAGCTCTTCAATAAAAGCACCTGCATATAATCATTCTGGTGATTATGTGTTTCTGAACGCTAATATACCCAGTAAACTGTTAAACCCTTCCCAGCTGCTGTGCATGAGGCTCTATGAATATGCACCAGGCTGATGTAAGGGGAAAGGTATTTCAGGGGATCCCTGAAGGTAACAGGGTGCTCCTGCCTGAGTGCCAAGATGCACCCAGTTTACATCTTCCAAGAACTGTTTAGCATGGCTCTGCCCTGGATCTGCCTTTTTAGAGCATGCAGATTCCTTGGCTGTGGTTTTGGCTCCTTCTCTTTATCACCTCCAGGTTTTGGGCCTTGGTGCACTCTGCCTTCAGACAGGGAGTGCTGATAGTTGGCAGATCTGTACAGGTGTCCTCACCCCGTGTGCATTGGATGTTATCCCATCCAAGCAGGCAGTTTAACACAAGCAGCCATTTCACTGAGCTTAATTAACGACAGAAATAAAAACTATAGAACAAAGTTACTTTAAAAAACAGTCCCAGCCCATATTTGATCCCAGTCTGTGTGGTCCTGATCCATATGGTCCCAGTCCCTGGGATCCCAGTCCATACAGTCCCAGTCCATATTTGATCCCACTCCAGGCTATCCTGGTCTGGAGGGTTCTGATCCACACGATCCCCATCCATGTGATCCCAGTCCAGGTGATCCCAGTCCATATTTGATCCCAGCCCATATTTGATCCCAGTCCGTATTTGATCCCAGCCCATATTTGATCCCAGTCCGTATTTGATCCCAGCCCATATTTGATCCCAGTCTGTGGGGTCCTGCACACACTCCCAGGGTCTGGAATTCCAGTTCCCAGCCAGGAAAAAACGTTCCTGCCCTTGAACTTCCTTCCTATCCCCTCAACAAATTGCAATAAAATTATAAACAAAGAAATAATAATTGAAATTAAATAAATTATAATAAAAATAAAATATAAAAATCTCAACTCTTCTTTACAATGATTCAACTCCAACAATGATTCAACTCAAACCAACAATAACTATTACTATAATATTACCAATGCATATAAATAAACAAATTATATATCAAGAAATACCTTTTGAAAATTTTAACTCGATGACTAATGTACTTTAGATAAAAATATCTAAAGAAACTACCATGCAATCTAACACATCTTAGTTAAACAATTCATATTACAAATATACTAAACACAAAACCAAACACCACTACAATTTCTCAGACATTTCAACCAAACAATTAAACTTTAATAACATCCTTAAGTACTCTTGAAAAATTAAAATTATTTTTAAAACATTAATTGTGTGCAGGTGGCTTTATTTTGATATTGGTTTTTGGATTGTTTGGGTTAGATGATTTAAAAAATGGGATTTTTATAGGAATTGAATCAGCTGAGAAGGTGGCACTCTGCAAACAGAACTGACTGAAAATGAATGAGGCAGAAATCAGTAACTCTGAAAGTTTTATTTGCTATCAAATACATCCCACACACCCAGCCCCACACAATCCCCATCCCATTGCTCCAAATTGGGATCCCTCTTCTCCCAATCTCCTTCCAACTCCATCTCAACTTGACAGCTGTGGAATGGAGTGAGTTTGGCCTGGGATTGAGTTTTTTGAGGAGGGAACAAGCAATCTGAGGTGGAATTGAGCCCTTTGGGGTTAAAATTCAGTTATTTTCAGAGGGATTTAAGTGGTTTTGAGGTGACTGTTCCATCCCAATGGACTTTTGGAGGACAGAGAGATTGAGAAGAGAAAAAAATTCAGGTCAAACCAAAGGAGAAGCAGCCAGGAGTGTTCCCAACATGGATCACAGGGAATGTGAGTGACCAGGGCTGTGCCCAAAGTGCCTCCTCCAGTGGGGGATGGAGCTGCAGCAGCGCACGAAGCTCTTCCTGCACTCGGGGCACTCGCAGGGCTTCCCTTACCGGTGCCTCCGTTGGTGTTGGGTCAAGTGAGAGTTCCTGGAGAAGCTCTTCCCACACTGGGGACACTCGTAGGGCCTCTCCCCAGTGTGGATGCGCCGGTGGGTGACGAGGTGGGAGTTCTGCCTGAATCCCTTCCCACAGTCGGGGCATTGGAATGGCCTCTCCTCTGTGTGAATCCGATAGTGCTGGAGGAGATTGGAGCTGGTCTGAAACCTCTTCCTGCATTTATCACACTCGTAGGGCCTCTCCCCAGTGTGGATGCGCCGATGGGTGACGAGGGTGGAGTTACGCTGGAATCCCTTCCCACAGTCGGGGCATTGGAATGGCCTCTCCTCTGTGTGAATCCGATAGTGCTGGAGGAGACTGGAGCTGGTCTGAAACCTCTTCCTGCATTTATCACACTCATAGGGCCTCTCCCCTGTGTGGATGCGCCGATGGGTGACGAGGGTGCAGTTGCGATTGAATCCCTTCCCACAGTCGGGGCATTGGAAGGGCCTCTCCTCTGTGTGAATCCGATAATGCCGGAAGAGACTGGAGCTGGTCTGAAACCTCTTCGCACACTTGGAACACTCGTAGGGCCTCTCCCCAGTGTGGGTCTTCTGGTGGCTGATCAGGTGGGAGCTCCTCCTGAAGCTCTTCCCACACTCCCCACACTCGTAGGGCTTTTCCCCAGTGTGGGTCCTCTGGTGCATGATCAGGCGGCAGTTCCACCTGAAGCTCTTCCCACACTCCACGCACATGTGGGGCTTCTCCCCATCATGGAGCTGCTCATGGAGCACCAGCTCCGAGCTCTGGCTCCATCTCCAGCCGCCTTCCCGGCCCAGGCTGGCTCTTTCCCCCTCACATCCCCGCCATCTGCGTTTGCAGCCCCTCCTCCTGCGGCATCTCCGGGCCTTTTCCTCCCCGTTGGCTTCCTGCGCCGTGGAGCCGCTCAAAACGGCCTCTGCCACCAGGTTCTGCTGCGGGCATTTGTCCTCCCTGCTCTCCATGCTCAGCTCCTGCTCTGGGCAAGGAAGGACAAGGACAGCATGGGATTTGCCTCCGTGCCACAGGCAAGGGCAACGAGATCCCCCCAGGCCGTCTCTGGGGACGCACTGCCCCCTCTTGGCTCTCCCCATTTCGGGATGCCGGGGCTCTTTGGGCTCCCTTCTCCCCTCATTCTCTGCTCTGGGCTGCAGCGGCTCCAAGGAGTCCCCCCTGCCCCTCTCCAGGCTCTTGAGGCTCCCGCCAATGGCGGCGCTCCCCCCTCTCTGGCCTCCCCACTTTGGCCTCCTGGGGGACACAGGGCTCTGCTCCTCCAGGCTGCCTCTGCCGGCAGCCGCCACCGCCACCCCCCGATGTCTCCCCGAGGGGCCTTTTCCGCTCAGCCTTGGACTTCTTCATTCTCCAAACATCCCCCTAAAAACCCAACCCAGGGACCCCCCTGGGATATCCGGGCCGGGCTCCCCCTCCCGCTCACCTGCGCCATGGGGGGGGCGATGATCCCACAGGTGGGGGCTGCGAATTCAGGCAGGGATCGAGACCGCGTGGCTCCCGCAGCTCAGCCTTGATCCGCCTTTGTCCCTCCTCTTCCTCTTCCTCCCGCTCCTCCTCTGTCTCATCTCCACCTCCTTCTCCTCCTGCCCTCTAACCCCGCCTCCTTCACTGCTCTTTCTCCTCCCGCTCCTCCTCTTCCATCCCCCCTCCTCCTCCTCCTCTGTGTTATCCCCACCTCCTGCTCCTTTTCCATCCCGCCCCTTCCATTCCTTCTCCCCCTCCTCCCCCCTTACCCCGCCTCCTCCTCCCCCTCCATCCCTGCCCTTCCCTCCCTCCTCCTCCTCCCCCAGCAGCAGCCACACCCTCGGTGCCCCGTTCCCGCAGCCCTCGCAGCCCGCGGCAGCAGCGGCCATGGAGCCGGGCCAGGTCGGCATGGGCAGCGCGGGGCTCTCGGCTGCTCCCAGCCGCTGCGGGCGGGGGGAACCCGGCCCGGGCCAAAGGAGAGGCAAACTGGGCAAACTGGGGGCAGATCACAAAGCTAAGGATGCAGCAGGAAATGGAGCTGAAAGAGTTATGTTAATATTCACTCCAAACGAAGAAAAACTGGAAATTCCAAAGTTTAGGGAAGCCGAGAAAAAAGAATTAAACAAGACAGGAAATGAACAAGATAAATCAGGGTAATAGAAACTTCTACATGGAAGACAATTACTTAATAAAATGTGCTTACTAGGAAAAGATTAGAAGACGTGCATCAGAAACCCCACTGGCGTACTCAAGCTTTGTGTGATCATTTTTTAAGGAATTTTGGGTGCACTGGGATTTTTGGTGTAGCAAAGCAAGTCACTGAAAGATGCTTAATTTGCCAAAGGATAAATAAAAAGGTGATGAGAAAAACAACATTAGGAGGTCATGAGTTAGCTCGTCGACCATTTCAAAATATCCAAGCAGAAGTTGAGATTTGTTAGGTTCTGGATTTATTTGGAAAAAAACCCATTTAATCTAGAAGAAAGAGAAGATGCCATATGTTAGACAGGAGATTTTAGGAGAATAAAAATCTTTGAAGTATCAGAAACACCCGAGGAAAAAAACAAGAAAATAAAAAGGGGAAATGAAAGGGAGGGGAACAAGAGGAAAAGTCAGAAAGAGAGTGGGATCCTCTGCAGCTCTTGCCCCCTGCGTTGGCGGCCGAGGCGCCTGTCCCGGGTCCCGGCTCGCTGCCCGCCTCAGCTCCGCCTGCCCCGGTTTCCATCCCAGGTGCGGGCTCACTGCCCAGGGCAGCTCCACCTGCCCCGGCGCTGGCGGTGAATTTGTGTGCCCTGGCCCCACTGCCCGGCCCGCGGCCGCTCTGCCGGCCATGCTGGGGAAGATGGGGTTGCTCTGTCTTGCCGCGTGGGCCGAGGTCACCGCGCCGACCGCACCGAGGGCGGGTCCCAGCCATCCCATCCCCGGCTGCCCTGCCCGTGCCAGCTGCGCTGGGCAGCGCCGCTGCTGCTGCCGGGGTCTCCCACCTGCCTTTTCTCTGCCGGGAGCTGCCGGATCAGCCGCCAGAAGCCATGTGGGGGCTGCCCACGCTCCGGCTCGGCCTCCACGGCAAGATCCCCCTCTGGCGATTCCGGCAGCAGACCCTGCCCACACTCCCACCGAGCCTCGGCGGGATATCCTCCCCTGACCCCTCCTGCTCTGAGTTACGTCCCCTTGGTAACCACAGCTCCTGCTGTTCAGGGAAAATCCCTCTCTCTACAGGAAGCACCTTATCGAAACACAAGGGGCTCAGTTAAAAGGCAGCCCTCTCCAAATTCTTTCTCAAAACATGGGAGAAAGGCTACAGAAGGTAAAAAAGTGAAAGAGTTAGATGAAGGGATTGCTCTGTTGCCGTTAAGAGAGGTTCCCATGGCAGGGATGCGCTGCCCCGCCCCGCGGGAGCCACCGGCGCCCCTGCCGGCCGTGCCCGGAACTGCACCCAAGGGGAAAGCGCCGCGGCCGAAAGGCCGGGACCGGCTCCGGGCTCTGTTTGTTGTCACTGCCGGAGCTGTTGATACACACTACTATTATTATATTATACACACTAGTAAAGAACCGTTATTCCTAATCCCCTATCTTTGCCTGAGAGCCCCTTGATTTCACTATCCTAAAAATTAAGAGGGAGGGGCTTTGCATTCTCCATTCCAAGAGAGGCTTTTTCTGCCTTCCCAAGCAGACACCTGTCTTGTAAAGCAAGACAAGCACCCACAGGCACTGAGGGGGGCTGCAGGAGGGGCAGAAGAAGGCCCTGCAGCACTTGGGCACAAAGGCCCAGCAGGTGAGTGCAAGAAGGGAGCAGCAAAAGGCCAAGCTGAAGGCAAAGGCCAGGGCAGAGCTCCTACAGCCCCTGAGGGATCAGCCCCAGGGCCCAAGGGGGCCCCAGCACCCAGGGCACGGCTCGGCCACAAGCACCCGGCAGAGGCATTGCCCTCCTCGGCAGGGCACAGCCCACCCAAACAGCCCCTGGCAAGGAATCAGGGCTCCGGCTGCAGGGCACAAGGACACTGCAAGCAGAGACAGCAGCACCCTCAGGACCAGCAAGTCCAGCCCGTGATGGACATGGATTGGCAGGGCTGACACAGCTCCCATCACACCAGGGACCCTCCACACTGGAGCCCTTGAGAACATTCAGGTGGGTCTGCATTGAGAGGAGGCATTTCCTGATGGACACAGGGGCCTCTCAATCTGCTCTGAATCTTAGACCTAAAGGGGAAAATAGTAAAGGAATATTTTAATTTTTAAGGGAATGAGTGGGAAAGATGAGCAGGTATGATTTGTTCAACCACTATTAGAAGCTGTGGGGGATAGGTTTGAAATAAATGAATTTCTTTTTCTTCTTCCTGTGATTGTAATTAACTAGGAAGGAGTTTGAGAGCTGGATTTTAATACTGTAAAAAGGGATACAGAGGCTAGTTCTGTTGTACCTCTGTGTCAAAAGTCTGACAAGGCCTATGCTGAAGTGAACCCAGAAGTGTGGGCAGCCCCAGGGAAATACAGAAAATTAGATATGGAGCCTCTACAAATTAAAGCAACCAGGACAGGCAATACCCTGTTCCAAGAGAGGGAAGGAAGGGCTCACAGCCTGGTATTGAGTCCCTGTTAAAGGCAGGGCTTTTGGAGCCAAGGATGTCTCCCTACAACACTCCTATCTTGCCAGTCAACAAACTGGATGGATGGACACAAGGAGGAAACACAGAATTTTCAAGTGTTAAAATTAAGATTAACTGAGGCGAGTGGCCTGGGCCTTCCAGACAGGGACAAAGAATTTGAATTATAGGTGGACGTTAAACAGGGTCTTGCCAAAGGAATTCTTGTGCTAAAATGTTTAACCCAGTGGCCAGAGAGCAGCCTCATTGTCTGCAGAATTGTGCAGCCACAGCTTCCGTGGGAGCAGAGGCCTGAAAACTGATGACAACAGGAGGATCTCCTAGAGTTCAAGTCTGGCATCAAGTTAAAGCTTTGACAACCAAAAGAGCCTCTAAATGGATGAGCAGGGCTCGGTGATTACAGTATGAAACTTGTTCAGTGGCACAGGAGGATTCAGAACTGAGGACAGGGCAAGGGTTTAACCCAGCCTCCTGTTTGAACAGCCTGGAGAGGGGCTGGCAAGGAACCCAGGACTGCACTCAAGGGACAGAGCTCCCGAGCCAGGCTGGGAGAGATTGATGGGACATTCCCTGGCCTGAGGGAGACAATGTGTTTGTGGATGGCTCTGCAAGGGCAGCAGAAGGGAAAAGAGCTACAAGACAGGCTGTTATTAAGGAAGGGGAATCAGACAAAGCGCAGGTCACCGCCCCATGCTCAGCTCAACCCGCGGAGCTGTGGCTGCTTGTAAGAGCCTGGCACCGAAATGCCCTGAGCAGGAAGGCTTCAAAATCTTCTGCTGACACCATGGCACCTAACAGGGGGGCAAAAGCAATTCTGACTACTTCAGCAAGCACTGGATCACTTATTAACCTATTGCTAAAAGAAATAATTCAAAGATAATGGATTGTGGAAGCAATAGATTCAGATGGGGAACTCATTTTACAGGAAAGACCCTTCAGGGGGTTATGGCAGCTTTAGGAATACAATGGGACCTCCATAACCCCTGGCAAGCCCAGAGCTCGGGTTGGGTAGAAAGAATGAATGGGGAAATAAAGAAACACCTTTGGAAGCCGGAGATAGAAACCAAGATGCCATGGGTACAGCTTTTGCCATTGGCCTTGGCAAGAAAAAGAGCCAGACCCAAGGCAGATATTCAATTATCTCCCTTGGAATTCATGTCTGGAATTCCTTACCTGGGCAATTCTCCACCTAGTGCAGGGTGGAAATAAGGGATGTAAATGTAAGGCAGGCTGTAGCCAGGATCCTGTCTCCTGTGGAATCTCTCCCCCAGGAAGCTGGGCTGGCACAGAGCCTGCCCTGGGACTTTGCTGTTGCCAACACCCAGCCAGGCCATCGGCTCCTGCCTAAGGAGTGCAAAGCAGCACCACTGGTGGCCAAGGGGCCCACGCCAAGTGTCCCTGAGGCCAGAAACAGCCGCCAGCACAGCTGAGCACGGGGGGACCCCTCAGCCTGGCCTCAGGGGCTCTGAAGCCCCGGAGATTTGCACTTCCCGCCTGCAGCAGGACCATGGGAGCCGCCCCTGAGCCTGCCCTGAAGGCAACGCAGCAGCAGCCAGGGCTCCACAGCGGGCCAAGCCCCCGGGCCTGCCCACAGATCCTCTGCTCAAACCCTCGGGAATCCTGGCCACCCTCCCCTGGCACCTCCAGCCACTGCGGCCAAGCCTCGCTGCCGCTGCTGCAGCTCCAGCGCTGGCTGGGCCTGCACTGCCACAGCTGCTGGGGAGCACCGCGGCACAATTCCACCCTGGGGCTCACTCACACCCACACTCTGGGCTGACTGCGACTGCACTGCTGCAAAATGTACCCATCCTGCTTCTTTTAAATCTTATTTCTCTGCTCAGAAAGGTTTCTCTACTCAAAGGTTTGCCTTTGGGAAAGAAATTTTAAAGGTTTTATTTAAGGGGTTCCCAGTCTGTTCGGATGTTAAACTCATCTCCACCACTCAATGGAGACGAGTTTAACATCCGAACAGACTGGGAATAGCCCAAAAGACACCCACAGAGATAAGGACCAGCAACAAAACATCAACGCCCCGCAGCAAACAGCAACCAACAGCTACCCCAGACACTGCCCCGGCACAGCTGGAGACACCTGGTCTGGAAAAGGCTGAGAAGGAAATCCAGGAGTGTGGGCGGAATTCACAGCAGAGGGGAAGAAATCCGAGTCTAATAGGAAACCAAACACTAAAAACTTACACGACTTGGAAGCAATGAACATTAAAGCAGTGGATTTAGATTGGTTCAGACTACGTAAAGTTTAGGAAAAATCGAGTAAAACTGACATGTCATGGAATGATGTTTTCTGCTCAGCCGGGCTATGTGTGGATGAAAGTATTTCTGTTGCACATCCTGGCCAGAACCAAGTAATGCCTTGACTCTCTCACATTAAAGAGATTCTTGGAGAGTTTTTGTTTTCCCTACAGTTTCAGTGATAAGATTACAACATGAGAAACATTTTTTATAATAATCCTACTTTATATTGTCAGGTAGGTTTGGGACAGAAGGGTGAGAATCAATTTTTGGCCTGGGTTTTTCCATGTTCGCCTTTATGTTGCATTTTGCAAAATTGAAGAGCTTTAACCGTGATACTTTTAACTCTTAAATAGTTAATACTTTTTTTAAATAAAGCAGGGTGAAGCTGCAAAGGGAAACAGCAAATGGAGAATGTTGGGAAAACTTTACTATAAATAAATGGGGGGGAATTGAGATGAGGGACTACATTTTGTTCGTCACGAAAAAGAGACCAGTGTGTTACAAGAGTTGTCTGCTGACTATTTCTGTACTACTTCATGAGATATGAGCCACAAGGATACCAGGGAAGGGGTTGCAGGAGCCCACACATAGTCCCACCCAGCAAATGGTACAAACAGATAACTCACAGAAATAACGACCAGGGAAAAGCTGGGGAAGGGGCAGGGGCAGATAAACACCCAGCAGGGAAACCTTTCCCGATGACAAATGGTACAAGCAGATAACTCACAGAGATAACGACCAGGGAAAAGCTGGGGAAGGGGCAGGGGCAGATAAACAGTCTGCAAGGCAGGATATTTGCTTGCTTAAGCTTGATAGGGCACAGTTTGCAAGGCAGGACATTTGCTTGCTTAAGCTTGATAGGGCACATATTGCGTTAATCATAAGATTTTGGTAATTTTCCACGGAGAAGTCACCAAATAAGGACATAGGGTGAAGAAGACGCGGCTGAGGAAGACTCCGCAGCCTTTATCACCGACCACCAGGAGACAGAAGGATGACCCCCTAGCAACAACCAGCGCAGGCGCAGAGAACTCTGAGATAACATGGACTCCTGAAGGATGGAGAGGATAAAAGGACTGAATCAGAAACTAGTTGGTGCGGCAGTAGGTGGAGCGGAGACTCCCCTGTCGCCCAGCGCTGAGCCTTTGCTTACGTAGTATAACTGCTTCAATAATTAATAAATTCTTTGATTGGAAATTACTCGTTTTGAGTCAATTTTATAACAATGGGGTGTCCAGGGGGTCCCTGTGCCCAGGAAAGGGGGTGCACGGGCCCCGGTGTTGAGGAAGGTGGTGGGTGGGGGCTGTGGAAGGCAGGAGTGGGGGTCCAGGGGGTGCTGGGGTCAAGGAAAAGCGGGGGCTGGGGTGTCTGAGAGGGGGAGGGCCGGGAAAGGGGGTGCGGGGGGGCATTGGTGCTGCATGAGGGGGTGCAGGAGGGTCCCCGTGCTGGATAAGGGGGTGCAGGGGGGGTCCCTGTGCCTGAGAACGGAGGGTTTGGGAGGGTTCCAGTCTCGGATATGGGGGTGCACGGGGGTCCTGGTGCAGTGGAATGGGGGTTCAGGGGGTCCTGGTGCTGTATAAGGGGATGCAGTGGGGTCCCGGTGCCCAGGAATGGGGGGTTCAGGGGTGCCGGAGCCAGATAATGGCCTGGCTGGGATCTGGTGCTGGGAAAAGGGGTGCAAGGGGTCCCAAGGCCAGATAATGGGATGCACTGGGGTCCCGGTGCCCAGGAATGGGGTTCCGGGGGGTTCCATTCCCGAGTTCCGGGGTTCAAGGGGTCCTGGTGCCTGAAAATTGAGGTTCAGGGGGTCCCGGTGCCGGATAAGGGGATGTAGTGGATCCCGGTGCCCAGAAATTGGGGTTCAGGGCGGTTTCCCTGCCCGGGAATGGGGGCTCAGGGGGTTCCAGGCTGCAGATAAGGGGGTGCAGGGGTTATCGGGGCTGAGGAAGGGGGTACAGGGGGGGTCCCAGTGCCCCAAAATGAACATTCAAGGGGGGTCTCTTGACCCCCTGGAACCCCAGGGGACCCTCCGGGATCCCCTGGAACCCCTTCCAGGAAGCGCCGGGAATGAAGAACTGGGGGGACACTGAAATTTGGGAGATCTGGGGGTCCAAAAGCCGAGGAAAAGGGAGGGTCTGGGGTCTGGGAAGGACGAGGTGGCCGGGAATGGGCGTGCAGGGCGTCCCAGAGC
This sequence comes from Agelaius tricolor, assembly GCF_023055355.1. NCBI lineage: Eukaryota > Metazoa > Chordata > Aves > Passeriformes > Icteridae > Agelaius > Agelaius tricolor. The sequence continues at coordinate 407,958 of NW_027269302.1, forward strand.
ACTGACGGGGGTGTGGGGGGATCCTAGGCCCGGATTAGGGGGGGCAGGGGGGTCCCAGTGCCCAAAAATTGGGGTTCAGGGGGTTCCCGTGCCGGGGAATGCGGGTTCGGGGGGAGTTTCCTTCCAGGAATTTGGGATTCAAGGGGGTCCCGGTGGCCGGGAATTGCGGTTCCGGGGGCGTCGGTGACCAGAAATGGGGATTCAGGGGGGTCCTGCGGCCACATGAGGGGGTACAGGGCGGTGCCAATGCTGGGGAAGGGGGTACAGGGGGGTCCCTGTGCCCAGAAATGGGCGCTCAAGGGGGTCCGCGTGCTCAGGAATGGGGGTTCAGGGCGGTCCCGGTGCTGAAAAAGGGTGCTGAGGGGGTCACAGGACCGAAAATGGGGGTTCAGGGGAGTCCCGGTACCCGGGAATGGAGGTTTAGGGAGTTCCCGGTGCCCAGGAATTGCGGTTCAGGGGGGTCCCGGTGAACAGAAATGGGGGTTCAGGGGATCTCGGTGCCAGATGAGGGGGTACAGGGGGGTCCCGGTGCTGGGGAAGTGGAGTGAGGGGGGGTGGCATGACCCAAAATGGGGGTTCAGGAGCGTTCCCCTGCCCGGGAATGGAAGATCAAGGGGGTCCCGGTGCCCGGGAATTGCGGTTCAGGGGGGGTCCCGGTTTCGGGGGGTCCCACTCACCTTTGGTCGCGGCCCCCGGGTCCCCCAGGAGCCCCCGGAGCACCCCCAGCCCCAGCGCTGGGGCCATCGCAGCCGTCCCCGATCGCGGCTGCAGAGACGCGAAAGCCAAAGTGCCCGAGGGAGCGCGGGGGGAGGGGGAAAGGGCGAATTCCAGGGAATTCACCTGGATCCCCTCCTGGCACCCCTCTGGATCCCTCGGGGATCCGTCTGGGACCCTCCAGGGCCGCGCCCTGCGGGACCCCCGGGCCGGGCTCTGCTGAACTCCCGGCCCTGCGCTCAAACTCTGCCCGGACCCCGCTGGGCTCGGCCCAAAGCCGGGCAAGCAGCGGGAGCAGCGGAGCCAATTTTTGCTGCGGGTGCGGGTCCCACCCCCGGCGGAGCAGGGCTGGGCGCTGAGACCCGATCCCTGATTCCCAATCTCCTTCTCTCTCTCTCTCTCTGCTGTTCTCTCCCTTTCCTTTGGGGGATCATAAATCCCAGAGCGGCCGCAGAGCCCCGTGCCCAGGCCGGGTTTCCCAGCAAAGGGAGGCTGGGGCTGAGGTGCCCCGGGCTGGCCGGGAATGGGGGCCCGGGGCTCCCTGGGCTCACGGAAATGGGGGATCCAGGGGCTGGGAGAGGAGGATACCCGGGAAAGGGGGTGCAGGGGGGTGTTGGTGCAGGATAAGGGGGTGCAGGGGGGGGTCCCAGTGCCCGGGAATGGGGTTGGGAGGGGAGGGGGGCAGCAGCTGCTGGAGAGAGACTGGGACAGACTGGAATGGACTGGGACAGACTGGGAAAAGAACCCACTGGGAGCAGAACTGAGGCAGCAGAGATCATACTGGGATATACTGGGACCACACTGAGGGCTACTGGGAACATGCAGGGGACAATTGAGATTGGACTGGGAATGGTTTGGATCATCCTGGGACTGACTGGAATCATACTGGGAGCGATCAGATCTGTAGTAGGGGTGAAGAAGAGAAACTGGAATAATGCAGGGAGCAACTGGGATCATACTGGGAGCAGCTGCCCCATGCTGGGGTCATACTGGGATCATACTGGGGCTGATGGGGTGACACTTGGAGTGACTGGCATAGTACTGGGAGTGTCTGGGAGTAACTGGGATCAAACTGGAGGTGACTGGACTTATACTGGCAGCAACTGGGACCACAGCGGGGGCAAATGGCATCGGGTAAGGTGTGACCGGGCTCATCCTGGAAGTGCCTGGGGCCACACTGGGCTCTTACTGAGAGGGACTGAGAGTGAAAGGAACCATACAGGGCATGACTGGGAGCCGCTGGGACCGTGTCGGGGGCAACTGGGATCCTACCGGGAGTGATTTGGACCATACTGGGAGCGACCGGGAGCCACCGGTGAGGCGGCGGCGGAGCTGGGAGGCGGCCGCAGCGCAGGTGGGAGCCGCGCTGGGTTGTGCGGGGGCTCGGGGCTCGCTGCGGGCCTCGGGGGCGGCAGGGGGCTCAGGCGGGTTCCTTGTGCCGTGTCCGGCCCGTGGTGCCGCTGCCGTGAGGGCGCTGCGGGAGCGGCTGCCCGCGGTCTCCTTGCGGCCGCTGCCTCGGCAGGAGCCGCTGCCGGAGCAGCGCTGGCTCGGCCCGGTTCCTGTGGCTGGCACAGGGGCGGCTGCCCCGTGCCCGGGGCTGTGCGGGGAAATTCACGTGGCCGGAGGTTTCTGTGCCCCGAGGAGACAGAGGAGTCCTGTACAAGTGACTTTATTGCTGAGCAGAGGGAGAGGCCGTGGCGCATTTGCCGTGCGCTCGCTGCCATTGTTGTAGTTCGCAGCCTCCTTTTTATCCTCATTTTCCCGGCTCATCTCCCTCTCCCTTTGCCCACTGGCTGAGGTACTTGGAAAGTTCAGACCTCCCGATCTGCCAACTGCACGTCCTCGTTAATGTGCACCCCCACTTTTGTAGAACAGCCGATATTCACGGCTCTGTTAAGTCTTTTTTGTTCTCGACGTTCAGGAATTTAGCGGGACTTTCTGCGAGCAGCAGTCCATGTTAATTAATAACATTTATTGAAGCTGGTGGTTTCGCCCGTTACTTCCTTATCTACAAGTCCCTGGCCCCTCGCTCAGCTGCTGAATGAGCTGCACTCTCAAGGTGTGGAGCATGGTAAAAAGGTGAGAGGTGCTGTAGCACATCAGAGCAGAAGCAGCATTCGTTTAACCCATGGTCTGCCAGGGAACCACAAAACCGTGTCCCATTCCCATCCTTTCCACGTTTGGACTGGTACATGAGCTGCTTTTTTGTTTCCTTTGTTATCTGTTTCACCACTTTGGCTTTGTCATCTATTTGCCGAGACCAGTTTGAGTAATTTGATTTTCCACAAACTCCTCTTTTCTCTGCTAACAGATGATCTGATCCCGTCCCATGGTGAAATGTTGTGTTCTTCATTTCAGTGGATTGCTCAGCAGGAAGGTCAGGAGCTGGAGCTGTCTGGTTGGTTATTCCGAGGACAGCTTGTAATCTAATGGTGCCATTGAAATGAGAAATGGGTTCTGTGGCTCCTGATATGAATTGGTTTGGGTTCCCAGGGGCTGGTCCATGGTGTTGTAGGATTTGTTCTGCTGGCCGTTCATCTTCTCCCCATTTTTGGCCGCTCTCTCCAGCCAGGGCTGCATCAATTGACCATTTGTCTCTAATTAAATCATCAAATACTTGGATTCCCAACTGATTTCCCGGAACTTGTGGTAGCAAGAACATCTCAGTGCTCTAATCCACCCTATATAACATAGACAGTGACAGCACACGTTGGAGTGGGCAGAGGGATGATTCCCCCCCATTTATTTATAGTGAAGTTTTCCCAACATTCTCCATTTGCAGTTTCCCTGTGCAGCCTCACCCGTTTCTGTTGCAGGGTCAGATATCCTCACCCCGGGCTCTGCCTTGAGCTGTGCAAATTCCATCAGGGCAAGCAGGCAGAGTTCGGGGTGAGGGGCAGGGGGAATCAGCCCAATTCCTGCCCCAGGCAAGAGGCCCAGGTACATTGGCCAGGCTTTGCCCAGCAGGGTTCATTTGCATTCCTAAAGCTCCTCTCCTGGCTGACTAGAACCAAAGCTTCTCTTCCAGGGCAGCCATCTGGTGAGTCACATGTGGCCCCCCGGAATCTGCTTTTTTAAAAAAAGTATTAACTATTTAAGAGTTAAAAGTACCACGGTTAAAGCTCTTCAATTTTGCAAAATGCAACATAAAGGCGAACATGGAAAAACCCAGACCAAAAATTGATTCTCACCCTTCTGTCCCAAACCTACCTGACAATATAAAGTAGGATTATTATAAAAAATGTTTCTCATGTTGTAATCTTATCACTGAAACTGTAGGGAAAACAAAAACTCTCCAAGAATCTCTTTCGTGTGAGAGAGTCAAGGCATTGCTTGGTTCTGGCCAGGATGTGCAACAGAAATACTTTCATCCACACATAGCCCGGCTGTGCAGGAAAAATCATTCCATGACATGTCAGTTTTACCCGATTTTTCCTAAACTTTACGTAGTCTGAACCAATCTAAATCCACTGCTTTAATGTTCATTGCTTCCAAGTCGTGTAAGTTTTTAGTGTTTGGTTTCCTATTAGACTCGGATTTCTTCCCCTCTGCTGTGAATTCCGCCCACACTCCTGGATTTCCTTCTCAGCCTTTTCCAGACCAGGTGTCTCCAGCTGTGCCGGGGCAGTGTCTGGGGTAGCTGTTGGTTGCTGTTTGCTGCGGGGCGTTGATGTTTTGTTGCTGGTCCTTATCTCTGTGGGTGTCTTTTGGGCTATTCCCAGTCTGTTCGGATGTTAAACTCGTCTCCATTGAGTGGTGGAGATGAGTTTAACATCCGAACAGACTGGGAACCCCTTAAATAAAACCTTTAAAATTTCTTTCCCAAAGGCAAACCTTTGAGTAGAGAAACCTTTCTGAGCAGAGAAATAAGATTTAAAAGAAGCAGGATGGGTACATTTTGCAGCAGTGCAGTCGCAGGCAGCCCAGAGTGTGGGTGTGAGTGAGCCCCAGGGTGGAATTGTGCCGCGGTGCTCCCCAGCAGCTGTGGCAGTGCAGGCCCAGCCAGCGCTGGAGCTGCAGCAGCGGCAGCGAGGCTTGGCCGCAGTGGCTGGAGGTGCCAGGGGAGGGTGGCCAGGATTCCCGAGGGTTTGAGCAGAGGATCTGTGGGCAGGCCCAGGGGCTTGGCCCGCTGTGGAGCCCTGGCTGCTGCTGCGTTGCCTTCAGGGCAGGCTCAGGGGCGGCTCCCATGGTCCTGCTGCAGGCGGGAAGTGCAAATCTCCGGGGCTTCAGAGCCCCTGAGGCCAGGCTGAGGGGTCCCCCCGTGCTCAGCTGTGCTGGCGGCTGTTTCTGGCCTCAGGGACACTTGGCATGGGCCCCTTGGCCACCAGTGGTGCTGCTTTGCACTCCTTAGGCAGGAGCCGATGGCCTGGCTGGGTGTTGGCAACAGCAAAGTCCCAGGGCAGGCTCTGTGCCAGCCCAGCTTCCTGGGGGAGAGATTCCACAGGAGACAGGATCCTGGCTACAGCCTGCCTTACATTTACATCCCTTATTTCCACCCTGCACTAGGTGGAGAATTGCCCAGGTAAGGAATTCCAGACATGAATTCCAAGGGAGATAATTGAATATCTGCCTTGGGTCTGGCTCTTTTTCTTGCCAAGGCCAATGGCAAAAGCTGTACCCATGGCATCTTGGTTTCTATCTCCGGCTTCCAAAGGTGTTTCTTTATTTCCCCATTCATTCTTTCTACCCAACCCGAGCTCTGGGCTTGCCAGGGGTTATGGAGGTCCCATTGTATTCCTAAAGCTGCCATAACCCCCTGAAGGGTCTTTCCTGTAAAATGAGTTCCCCATCTGAATCTATTGCTTCCACAATCCATTATCTTTGAATTATTTCTTTTAGCAATAGGTTAATAAGTGATCCAGTGCTTGCTGAAGTAGTCAGAATTGCTTTTGCCCCCCTGTTAGGTGCCATGGTGTCAGCAGAAGATTTTGAAGCCTTCCTGCTCAGGGCATTTCGGTGCCAGGCTCTTACAAGCAGCCACAGCTCCGCGGGTTGAGCTGAGCATGGGGCGGTGACCTGCGCTTTGTCTGATTCCCCTTCCTTAATAACAGCCTGTCTTGTAGCTCTTTTCCCTTCTGCTGCCCTTGCAGAGCCATCCACAAACACATTGTCTCCCTCAGGCCAGGGAATGTCCCATCAATCTCTCCCAGCCTGGCTCGGGAGCTCTGTCCCTTGAGTGCAGTCCTGGGTTCCTTGCCAGCCCCTCTCCAGGCTGTTCAAACAGGAGGCTGGGTTAAACCCTTGCCCTGTCCTCAGTTCTGAATACTCCTGTGCCACTGAACAAGTTTCATACTGTAATCACCGAGCCCTGCTCATCCATTTAGAGGCTCTTTTGGTTGTCAAAGCTTTAACTTGATGCCAGACTTGAACTCTAGGAGATCCTTCTGTTGTCATCAGTTTTCAGCCTCTGCTCCCACGGAAGCTGTGGCTGCACAATTCTGCAGACCATGAGGCTGCTCTCTGGCCACTGGGTTAAACATTTTAGCACAAGAATTCCTTTGGCAAGACCCTGTTTAATGTCCACCTATAATTCAAATTCTTTTTCCCTGTCTGGAAGGCCCAGGCCACTTGCCTCAGTTAATCTTCATTTTAACACTTGAAAATTCTGTGTTTCCTCCTTGTGTCCATCCCTCCAGTTTGTTGACTGGCAAGATAGGAGTGTTGTAGGGAGACATCCTTGGCTCCAAAAGCCCTGCCTTTAACAGGGACTCAATACCAGGCTGTGAGCCCTTCCTTCCCTCTCTTGGAACAGGGTAGTGCTTGTCCTGGTTGCTTTAATTTGTAGAGGCTCCATATCTAATTTTCTGTATTTCCCTGGGGCTGCCCACACTTCTGGGTTCACTTCAGCATAGGCCTTGTCAGACTTTTGACACAGAGGTACAACAGAACTAGCCTCTGTATCCCTTTGTACAGTATTAAAATCCAGCTCTCAAACTCCTTCCTAGTTAATTACAATCACAGGAGGAAGAAAAAGAAATTCATTTATTTCAAACCTATCCCCCACAGCTTCTAATAGTGGTTGAACAAATCATACCTGCTCATCTTTCCCACTCATTCCCTTAAAAATTAAAATATTCCTTTACTATTTTCCCCTTTAGGTCTAAGATTCAGAGCAGATTGAGAGGCCCCTGTGTCCATCAGGAAATGCCTCCTCTCAATGCAGACCCACCTGAATGTTCTCAAGGGCTCCAGTGTGGAGGGTCCCTGGTGTGATGGGAGCTGTGACAGCCCTGCCAATCCATGTCCATCACGGGCTGGACTTGCTGGTCCTGAGGGTGCTGCTGTCTCTGCTTGCAGTGTCCTTGTGCCCTGCAGGCGGAGCCCTGATTCCTTGCCAGGGGCTGTTTGGGTGGGCTGTGCCCTGCCGAGGAGGGCAATGCCTCTGCCGGGTGCTTGTGGCCGAGCCGTGCCCTGGGTGCTGGGGCCCCCTTGGGCCCTGGGGCTGATCCCTCAGGGGCTGTAGGAGCTCTGCCCTGGCCTTTGCCTTCAGCTTGGCCTTTTGCTGCTCCCTTCTTGCATTCACCTGCTGGGCCTTTGTGCCCAAGTGCTGCAGGGCCTTCTTCTGCCCCTCCTGCAGCCCCCCTCAGTGCCTGTGGGTGCTTGTCTTGCTTTACAAGACAGGCGTCTGCTTGGGAAGGCAGAAAAAGCCTCTCTTGGAATGGAGAATGCAAAGCCCCTCCCTCTTAATTTTTAGGATAGTGAAATCAAGGGGCTCTCAGGCAAAGATAGGGGATTAGGAATAACGGTTCTTTACTAGTGTGTATAATATAATAATAGTAGTGTGTATCAACAGCTCCGGCAGTGACAACAAACAGAGCCCGGAGCCGGTCCCGGCCTTTCGGCCGCGGCGCTTTCCCCTTGGGTGCAGTTCCGGGCACGGCCGGCAGGGGCGCGGGTGGCTCCCGCGGGGCGGGGCAGCGCATCCCTGCCATGGGAACCTCTCTTAACGGCAATAGAGCAATCCCTTCATCTAACTCTTTCACTTTTTTACCTTCTGTAGCCTTTCTCCCGTGTTTTGAGAAAGAATTTGGAGAGGGCTGCCTTTTAACTGAGCTCCTAGTGTTTCGATAAGGTGCTTCCTGTAGAGAGAGGGAGTTTCCCTGAACAGCCGGAGCTGTGGTTACCAAGGGGACGTAACTCAGAGCAGGAGGGGTCAGGGGAGGATATCCCGCCGAGGCTCGGTCGGAGTGTGGGCAGGGTGTGCTGCCGGAATGGCCAGAGGGGGATCTTCCCGTGGAGGCCGAGCCGGAGCGTGGGCAGCCCCCACATGGCTTCTGGCGGCTGATCCGGCAGCTCCCGGCAGAGAAAAGGCAGGTGGGAGACCCCGGCAGCAGCAGCGGCGCTGCCCAGCGCAGCTGGCACGGGCAGGGCAGCCGGGGATGGGATGGCTGGGACCCGCCCTCGGTGCGGTCGGCGCGGTGACCTCGGCCCACGCGGCAGGACAGAGCAACCCCATCTTGCCCAGCATGGCCGGCAGAGCGGCCGCGGGCCGGGCAGTGGGGCCAGGGCACACAAATTCACCGCCAGCGCCGGGGCAGGTGGAGCTGCCCTGGGCAGTGAGCCCGCACCTGGGATGGAAACCGGGGCAGGCGGAGCTGAGGCGGGCAGCGAGCCGGGACCCGGGACAGGCGCCTCGGCCGCCAACGGAGGGGGCAAGAGCTGCAGAGGATCCCACTCTCTTTCTGACTTTTCCTCTTGTTCCCCTCCCTTTCATTTCCCCTTTTTATTTTCTTGGTTTTTTCCTCGGGTGTTTCTGATACTTCAAAGATTTTTATTCTCCTAAAATCTCCTGTCTAACATATGGCATCTTCTCTTTCTTCTAGATTAAATGGGTTTTTTTCCAAATAAATCCAGAACCTAACAAATCTAAACTTCTGCTTGGATATTTTGAAATGGTCGACGAGCTAACTCATGACCTCCTAATGTTGTTTTTCTCATCACCTTTTTATTTATCCTTTGGCAAATTAAGCATCTTTCAGTGACTTGCTTTGCTACACCAAAAATCCCAGTGCACCCAGAATTCCTTAAAAAATGATCACACAAAGCTTGAGTACGCCAGTGGGGTTTCTGATGCACGTCTTCTAATCTTTTCCTAGTAAGCACATTTTATTAAGTAATTGTCTTCCATGTAGAAGTTTCTATTTCCCTGATTTATCTTGTTCATTTCCTATCTTGTTTAATTCTTTTTTCTCGGCTTCCCTAAACTTCGGAATTTCCAGTTTTTCCTCGTTTGGAGTGAATATTAACATAACTCTTTCAGCTCCATTTTCTGCTGCATCCTTAGCTTTGTGATCTGCCCCCAGTTTGCCCAGTTTGCCTCTCCTTTGGCCCGGGCCGGGTTCCCCCCGCCCGCAGCGGCTGGGAGCAGCCGAGAGCCCCGCGCTGCCCATGCCGACCTGGCCCGGCTCCATGGCCGCTGCTGCCGCGGGCTGCGAGGGCTGCGGGAACGGGGCACCGAGGGTGTGGCTGCTGCTGGGGGAGGAGGAGGAGGGAGGGAAGGGCAGGGATGGATGGGGAGGAGGAGGCGGGGTAAGGGGGGAGGAGGAGGAGAAGGAATGGAAGGGGCGGGATGGAAAAGGAGATGGGGGTGGAGATAAGACAGAGGAGGGGGAGGGGGGATGGAAGAGGAGGAGCGGGAGGAAGAGGAAGAGGAGGGACAAGGGCGGATCAAGGCTGAGCTGAGGGAGCCACGCGGTTTCGAGCCCTGCCTGAATTCGCAGCCCCCACCTGTGGGATCATCGCCCCCCCCATGGCTCCGGTGAGCGGGGAGGGGGAGCCCGGCCCGGATATCCCGGGGGGTCCCTGGGTTGGGTTTTTGGGGGGATGTTTGGAGAATGGAGAAGTCCAAGGCTGAGCGGAAAAGGCCCCTCGGGGGGACATCGGGCGGTGGCGGTGGCGGCTGCCGGCAGAGGCAGCCTGGAGGAGCAGAGCCCTGTGTGCCCCAGGAGGCCAAAGTGGGGAGGCCAGAGAGGGGGGAGCGCCGCCATTGGCGGGAGCCTCAAGAGCCTGGAGAGGGGCAGGGGGGACTCCTTGGAGCCGCTGCAGCGCAGAGCAGAGAATGAGGGGAGAAGGGAGCCCGGGAGCCCAAACAGCCCCGGCATCCCGAAATGGGGAGAGCCAAGAGGGGGGAGCTTTTGGCATTGCTGGCACTGCCAGCAGCCTGGGCAGGGCGGGCACCCAGGAGAAGGGGGACCCCCAATGCAAGCGTGACCCCAGCAGCTGGGACAGGGGGGAACCCCCGAACACCAGAGGGGAGGGACCAGGGATGGGCAACCCCTGGGAGGCTTTTCCAGGGCTGAGTCTTGGTGTTTGGGAGGGTTTTCTGGAGCCCACATGGCCGGACTAGAGATGTACCTGGTCAGAGAGATCTTCAAACTCAACGTGTGTTGGGGTCGATGAAACAGGAAAGCCTTATGAATATTATTGTCTGGCCTTTCATTCCAATCTTGCTTATAGTTACTATATTCTCAAAAGCTTTTGAGAGTATAGGAACTCTAAGCAAGATTGGAATGAAAGCAAGCTTTTAGATACCTTAGTTACTGAACAAAAGGAAAACAATGGTGTGGCCCGACTGAAGGTAATCCTCTTCTGATGAAACAATTCCCTATCCTTGCAGACAGGTCCAAGGGTCACAGCAGACCCTACTAGCTCAGCAGAAGGGCTCCAAAGAGGTGTTTTTAGGGTTGAAAATGTAACACAGTATGGTGATGTAATGATTCTTACAGGCTGTATGTAAATGCTAAAGGATTTGTATCTTGTACTGGACTGGTTAGTGAGAAATAGAATATTTAACACAGAAGAACATTCATTGTATTGTAACAGGAACCTTACTCTCTTACACTCTTACCCTCTTACTCTCTCACCCTCTCATCCTCTCTCCCCCTCTCTTCTCTCGGGCCTGCTCCAAGCTGTGGCTGGCAGCTCCAAGCAGGGCCCTGCACCCAGGCCCTTTGCAATAAACCGCAAGTTCCACGACCTGGCTGCAGAGATCTCTCGTCTCCGTCCGTCCCGACTGTGCTACCCCCGACGCTCCTACAAACGTGCTCATCCCTTGTTTTCCCCAAACCAGGATTTCCCATTGCCAACCCTGAGAGGCTGCGAGGAAGAGGAAGATGCTCCGGGACACTGAGGCAGGTGAGGAGGAAGTCAGTGCCCCTTTCCCCTCTGTGCTGCTCCATCTCCCAGCCCAGCACGGCCCCCGGCTGCAGCACAGCCCTGGGGGGATCTCATTGCCCTTGCCTGTGGCACGGAGGCAAATCCCATGCTGTCCTTGTCCTTCCTCGCCCAGAGCAGGAGCTGAGCATGGAGAGCAGGGAGGACAAATGCCCACGGCAGAACCTGGTGGCAGAGGCCGTTTTGAGCGGCTCCACGGCGCAGGAAGCCAACGGGGAGGAAAAGGCCCGGAGATGCCGCAGGAGGAGGGGCTGCAAACGCAGATGGCGGGGATGTGAGGGGGAAAGAGGCAGCCTGGGCCGGGAAGGCGGCCGGAGATGGAGGCAGAGCTCGGAGCTGGTGCTCCATGAGCAGCTCCATGATGGGGAGAAGCCCCACACGTGCGTGGAGTGTGGGAAGAGCTTCAGGTGGAACTCCGAGCTGATCAGGCACCAGAGGATCCACACTGGGGAACGGCCCTACGAGTGTGGGGAGTGTGGGAAGAGCTTCAGCTGGAGCTCCAGCCTGATCCTGCACCAGAGGACCCACACTGGGGAGAGGCCATATGAATGCTCCGAATGTGGGAAGAGCTTTCAGACCAGGTCCCATCTCCTCCTGCACTATCAGAGTCACACAGAGGAGAGGCCCTTCCAATGCCCCGACTGCAGGAAGGGATTCAAGTACAACTCCACCCTCGTCAGGCACCGGCGCATCCACACTGGGGAGAGGCCCTACGAGTGTGATAAATGCAGGAAGAGGTTTCAGACCAGCTTCAATCTCCTCATGCACTATCGGATTCACACAGATGAGAGGCCATTCCGCTGCCCAGACTGTGGGAAGGGATTCAGGCAGAACTCCCACCTCATCACCCACCGGCGCATCCACACAGGGGAGAGTCCCTACGAGTGTCCCCAGTGTGGGAAGAGCTTCTCCAGGAGCTCTCACTTGACCCGACACCAACGGAGGCACCGGTAAGGGAAGCCCTGCGAGTGCCCCGAGTGCGGGAAGAGCTTCGTGCGCTGCTGCAGCTCCATCCCCCACTGGAGGAGGCACTTTGGGCACAGCCCTGGTCACTCACATTCCCTGTGATCCATGTTGGGAACACTCCTGGCTGCTTCTCCTTTGGTTTGGCCTTAATTTTTTTCTCTTCTCCCTCTCTCTCTACTCCAAAAGCCAAGAGGGATAAATCTGTCACCTCAAAACCACTCAAATCCCTCTGAAAATAACTGAATTTTAACCCAAAAAAGCTCAATCCTACCTCAAATTCCTTGTTCCCTCCTCAAAAAAACTCAATCCCATGCTAAACTCTCCATTCCACAGCCACCAGGGAGAGATGGGATTCGAAGGGGACTGGGAGAAGTGGGATCCCAATTTGGAGCAATGGGATGGGGATTGTGTGGGGCTGGGTGTGTGGGTTATATTTGATAGCAAATAAAACTTTCAGAGTTACTGATTTCTGTCCCGTTCATTTTCAGTCAGTTCTGTTTGCAAAGTGCCACCTTTTCATCTGATTCAATTCTTATAAAAGTCCCATTTTTAAAATCATCTAGCCTCTAACAATTAAAAAACCAATATCCAAATAAAACCACGCACCCCCAATAAGCCTTTTAAAAATAATTTTAATTGTTTTGGAGTACTTAAGGATGTTATTAAAGTTTAATTGTTTGGTTGAAATGTCTGAGAAATTATAGTGGTGTTTGGTTTTGTGTTTAGTATATTTGTAATATGAATTGTTTTACTAAGGTGTGTTAGATTGCATGGTAGTTTCTTTAGATAATTTTATCTGAAGTACATTAGTCATTGTGTTAAAATTTTCAAAAGGTATTTCTTGATATATAATTTGTTTATTTATATACATTGGTAATATTATAGTAATAGTTATTGTTGGTTTGAGTTGAATCATTGTTGGTGTATTGTAAAGAAGAGTTGAGATTTTTTTAATTATAATTTATTTAATTTCAATTATTATTTCTTTGTTTATAATTTTATTGCAATTTGTTGAGGGGATAGGAAGGAAGTTCAAGGACAGGAACATTTTTTCCTGGCTGGGAACTGGAATTCCAGACCCTGGGAGTGTGTGCAGGACCCCACAGACTGGGATCGAAGATGGGCTGGGATCAAATATGGGCTGGGATCAAATATGGACTGGGATCACCTGGACTGGGATCACGTGGACTGGGATCACATGGATGGGGATCGTGTGGATCAGAACCCTCCAGACCAGGATAGCCTGGAGTGGGATCAAATATGGACTGGGACTGTATGGACTGGGATCCCAGGGACTGGGACCATATGGATCAGGACCACACAGACTGGGATCAAATATGGGCTGGGACTGTTTTTTAAAGTAAATTATATATATATATTTTTAATATATATATTATATATATATATATCTATTTAAATATATATATAAATTATATATATTTTTTGTTATATAGTTTTTTCTGTCGTTAATTAAGCTTGTTAAAAGGCTGCTTGTGCTAAAGTGCCTGCTTGGATGGGATAACATCCAATGCACCCAGGATGAGGACACCTGTACAGATCTGCCAACTATCAGCACTCCCCGTCTGAAGGCAGAGTGCACCAAGGCCCAAAAACTGGAGGTGATAAAGAGAATGGACTAAAACCACAGCCAAGGAATCTGCATGCTCTAAAAAGGCAGATCCAGGGCAGAGCCATGCTAAACAGGTCTTGGAAGATGTAAACTGGGTGCATCTTGGCGCTCAGCCAGGAGCACCCTGTTACCTTCAGGGATCCCCTGAAATACCTTTCCCCTTACATCAGCCTGGTGCATATTCATAGAGCCTCATGCACAGCAACTGGGAAGGGTTTAACACTTTACTGGGTATATTAGCGTTCAGAAACACATAATCACCAGAATGATTATATGCAGGTGCTTTTATTGAAGAGCTCTGGGTGTCAGGGGTACCAACCCAAATCTGACTCTGACATGGGTTTGGGATGAACATGTTTTTATATTCTATCCTTATATAACTTTCATGTTAATGATTAAACTTCAATTGTTCTATTGTATACATAGATTTCAGCCAAGCATGGGCTCCTCATGGCCCCCCTCAAACTTCTAACATAGTTCCTCATGATTCTTCTTATGATTAAACAATAATTATATTTAATTACTAAACAATCATCACATCTAACAATTATATCATTTATCATGTTCTGCTTATGCAGGTGCGATTTCACATGATCTGGCAAGCACAAAGCCTAACATTTTCAGAGTCTATTTTTGACATTTTTCCAGGGCCCCACTATCATTCTCCCCCCTTTGAAAGCATTTTCACTTCACTATAGGTGTAAATGTTTTCACTTGATACAGTCCTTTATTTCTCAATTTATTCTTGACGTTCTTCAAGTCCATGGTTGATGTAAACGTTGTCGTGGATGCTGTCATGCACTGGAGAACCAGAAGATGGTGGGCGTGGATCTCGTGTCAGTGCCTTTATTATCTTCTGGTTCCAGGATGTTTTCTTCTGTATCTCTCCTTTTAAGATGCTGTGAACTAACCAAATTGCTAAGAATACAATTAGTAAGATTATCACACTCTCAATGACAGATTTAATCCATGAACTCACATTCCACCCTAACCCTTTAAAGATTTTGCCTAGCCAGGTCGTAGTCAAATCCTTTTGCTCTTCTTGTGCTTCATGCTCTCTTTGTTTCAACTGATTGATGTCATATTCTACATCTGCAGTTACATTTGGGATGTGAACGCAGCAATGACCAACCCGTCCCTTTAAAAATCCACATACTCCATGCTCTTTCAGGAGTAACAAATCTAAGGCTAATCGATTTTGTAAAGTCATTTTTGTGGTGGCTTGTAATTGTACGTTTAATTCTTTAAATCCTTCCCGGGTGACTCTTGCCAGTCTATCTACCTGACCTGTAAGTTTGTACAGCATCTCCCTACTCTGATAGTTTGCTGTAGGACCAAGCAAAGACTCTCGGGCCCACCCAAATTTCACTCCACCAGAGGGTTCTTGCCAAGTGTCATCTGGATTTTCATTGTCTAGAACTTCTCATCTTGCTCTTATCTGCACAAGTTCATGTTTTCCGTTAAATGGGGACTTTTTCCAAATTGGAGATGAGGTTGGGAGGCCTAAAGTAATTTCCTTTACTTTCCCATCTACAGGCAGATGTGTTGTCCAGGTGCCATCGCTTGCTGCCCATACAAATTGTCCTGGACCTCGGACTGTACTCCTGGTACATCCTACAACTGCTTTATAATTCCCTCTGCCTTGTTTATGTTTGATCCCTCTGCAAGCACAGCCAGTTTGTAGGGCTATTGCCAGGGGTGGCATCTGCTTTATCTCTGCATCATCAGAAGTGCAGTCATAAGTTTTATTACATGCCCACCAACTTACTTTGTCTGCCCTCGTTCTGCTACTGGTGGCAGTGTTTGTTACTGCTGGATCTGTTTCATTCTCGGAGCCTTCCCACTTAATGCACCAAGGGGTGTTTGCCATACATTGGAATCTTTGAAGGATACTCACAGACCACGCACTGTCCCAAGGCTCTGTCTGATCTTTCTGATCCTTGGCCTCACACTTACCATACCAGAGTGGTTTCTGTAACATTTTCTATAATCTGTTTATAGTGTGGCAAATAGCATTGCCATTGTATGATGCCTCCTGATTCTCCCATAGGGGTTCCTAGTGTGCCAGCACTTAGAATACAGTCTTTCTGGCCCATGGGTCTCATCCACGTTCGTATTTTCTCCCAAGTTTCCTTGACTACTTGCCTCGACTCAGGTACCTGTTTGCATGCAATTGTTTTGTTCTTTTGTATTTCAGGTAGTTTTGATGTTATGATTCCCCAATTTACTGAGTCTCCTGCTGCCTTTGGTATTGGCAGACAGGCAGTTATTCTACAGGTGTTTTGCACTTGGCAAAGTCTTTGACTAATCCAATCATTACATTCTCAGCCCAAACTGCATTAGAAACCTTTATCACCTGTGTTTCTGTTTGTACCTCTCTCTTCATTCTAGAATGAAGAGTGGTTATTTGATCTTTTTGCATTCCACATCCCAAAGACATTAATGACCATAACGTTAGCACAATTACTGATAGCATTCTCAAAATGATTAAACACATCTTATCTGCAGCCTTGTTGGTTCCACAGTTTACACAGTCCGTGATCCAGGATGGATTTTCTTCACTCGGGTGTAGTGAATCCAGGGGTCCACGCCGGCTACTTTGGCTGCTGTAAAGGTGGTCAGCAGTACCTGGTGGGGCCCACTCCACTTTTCTTTCAGCGGTTCTTCGTTCCAGTTCTTGATGTACACCTCGTCTCCTGGATGTATGTTATGAACTGGGCTCTCGAGAGTCAGCGGTCTATTCCACACGAGGATGCTCCGGAGCCGAGCTAAAGTTTTCCTGAGAGACAGAACATAATTATACACTTCCTGCTTTCCTGTGACGTGCACATTAGGGTTAGGCTCAGGAGATTCATATGGTTTCCCATGCAATATCTCATAAGGACTGACTGACATCCCACTCCTAGGCTTTATCCCAATCCTCAACAGTGCTATTGGCAAAGCCTGGGGCCACTGCAATTTGGCTTCTTGGCATATTTTACTGATTTGCCTCTCTAGTGTCTGATTCATCCTCTCTACCTGTCCACTTGACTGGGGTCTCCATGGTGTGTGGAGGTCCCAAGTCATCCCCAGCAATCTACTTACCTCTCTTACTACTGTAGCTATGAAATGGGGCCCCCTATCTGATGATACCCTAGGGGTACCCCGAACCTGGGAATAATCTCCTGTAGTAACCACTTTACTGTTTCCTTTGCTTGGTTGGTGTGACAGGGAAGGGCTTCTGGCCACCCAGAGAATGTGTCAACCCCCACTAACAGGTATTTGTATCCTCGAGTTCTTGGCAGTTCTACAAAATCTGCCTGCCAATAGTCTCCAGGCTCTATTCCTATCCAAATTCTTCCTAGCTGTGCCTGTCGCCAGCCACTGGGTTGTTTTTCAAGCAGATATCACATTTTGACATTACTGATTTTGCCATTGTTAACATCCGTACCGAAATTAAACTCTGCTTTAGCAATTTTACCAATGCCTCTGCTCCCCAGTGACATTCGTTATGTTTAATTTGTAGAACTTCTCTCATTATCAAGGGAGTACCACTATCTGTCCATGTGCAGTCACATACCATCCCCCTGAATTCTTTTGTGCATTTAGCAAACGTGCCAGTCTCTCATCTTCTACTGAATATTTTGGTTCTGGAGGCAAATTGAATTGGGATACATTAAGCTTTAAAGGTATCAATGCCATTGTTGTTTGCACCTCTCGAGCAACCTGTCGGGCTCTCCAGTCTGCCTTTCGATTTCCCTCACAGATTTTGGAGTTTCCTGATTGCTGTGCTTTGCAGAGTATGATTGCCACTTGTTCAGGTTTTTGTACTGCTTTTATCAATTGCAGGACTGCATCCTGATGTTTAATGTGCATACCCAGAGAAGGACAATAGTCCCCTTTCTTTCCACAGTGCTCCGTGTACATGCACCACTCCAAAAGCATATTTTGAGTCAGTCCAGATATTTACCTTTTTCCCTTCACTTAATTCTAGCGCCCTGGTTAAAGCAACCAATTCTCCCTTCTGGGCAGATGTATTTGGTGGTAATGCCTTTGCCTCCACTGCTGTACTGACTGTTGTTACCGCATACCCAGCGTATCTGGTTCCGTTTTCCACGAAGCTGCTCCCATCTGTAAACAGCTCCCACTCTGGCTGCTCTAGTGGGACGTCTTTCAGGTCTTCTCTTGCTGAGTAGGTGTACTCTATTACCTCCACACAGTCATGCTCTAATGGGCCTTCTTCAGTTGTGGTACCTGGGAACAAAGCTGGATTCAAAAGGTTAGTTGTTTTTAATGTGACATCATCCTGCTCAGTCAGGACTACCTGGAATTTCATCATCCTGCTTGGGGATAGCCAATGGCCCCCTTCTGCTCTAAGACAGTGGTTACCATGTGTGGTACATTGACATCTATGTGCCTTCCCATCGTGAGCTTCCTGGCTTCTTGTATCAGCATCACAGTGGCTGCGACTGCCTGCAGATATGGAGGCCACCCGGCACTTATGCTGTCAAGTTGTTTGGAAAAGTAGCCCAGCGGCCTTTTCCAGCTTCCCAGACCTTGGGTCAGGACTCCTAGTGCTAGGCGCAGCCTTTCATGGACAAACAGCTGAAAATCTTTAGACAGATCAGGTAAGCCTAATGCTGGAGCAGTTGTCAGTGCTTCCTTTAATTTTAGGAAGGCTTCTTTCTGTGGCTTGCCCCAGGTGAATGGCTGCATCTTCTGAGCTTCACACAGGGGTGTTGCAATCAGTCCATAGTCCATGATCCACAGGCGACACCATCCTGCCATCCCGAGGAAGACTCGCAGCTCATGTAGATTCTGGGGCTCTGGAATAGCACAAATAGCTTGGATACGGTTAGTGCCTAGTTTTCATTGCCCTTGTGAAATTTCACATCCCAGGTAGATCACAGTCTGTTGGGCAATTTGTGCCTTTCCTCTGGGTACATTATAACCTCCCATTCCCAGGGAATATAAAATCTCAATGGTTACCTTTATACAGGTTGCTTTTCTTCTGTAGCTATTAGTATATCATCAACATACTGCATCAACAGGTATTGGTCTCTTGGTACTTGCCCACTCTTGGTCCAAATCTCCAGCTCCTTTGCCAGTTGGTTTCCAAATAGGGTCGGCAAGTTCTTATATCGTGTCCAGGTGAGCTGGGTCTTTCTCCCATTCCCTGGGTTTTCCCACTCACAGGCAAACAGTTTCCTACTTTCTTTGTCAAGGGGGGATGCAGAAAAAGGCATCTTTTAAATCAATTTCAGTAAACCACTTATATATCTCCTTTACGGATGTTAGCAATGTGTAAGGATTTGTTACCACTGGAGAAATGTCCTTTGTTATTTTATTTATTGCTCTCAAATCCTGCACTAATCTATATTCACCATTTGGCTTCTTTACTGGAAATATTGTGTATTAAATTCTGGTTCACATTCTTCTAAAATTTGGTATTTCAATAATTTCTCAATAATCTTTACTTATTCCTTGCTGTGCTTCTGGTTTTATGGAATAGTGTTTGACTTGTAGAGGCCTCGCCCCTTCTTTTAACTCTACATGCACTGGTTGTGCCAATTTAGATTTCCCTGGTATATCTGTCTCCCATACAGAGGGAATCACTGCATCTCCTACCTCCCTAAGGATAGAGGGAACAGGTTTTTCTTTGATCATTAAAATCTGTCCCGTCTTTGATTCAGATATTTTCATTATAAGCTCCCCATTTTCAAAGGTTATTACCGCATCAAGTTTCGCTAGCAAATCTCTCTCTAAAAGCGGAATTGGACACTCAGGTACATATAGGAATTTGTGTGTTATAACTTTGTTCCCAAAACACAAATTTGGGGTTGCAAGAATGGCCGTTTTTCCTCTTTCCCTGTAGCGCCGACTATTGTTGTTTCCTTGTCCCCAATTTGTCCTTGCAGATCATTCAATACCGAGTAAGTAGCTCCTGTATCTATTAGAAATTTGACCTCTTTATGTCCTAATTGTTTATTTATAACAGGTTCCTTAACTTGTTCTACTGGCTCTATGTCTAGTCAGCTGGTATACTCCCCCAAAACCATCCCCTTGGTAACCTGCTGGCACTGATTGCCCTGGTGAAACTGGTTGTTCAAGTCTGGACATTGTCTCTTCCTGCCGAACTTCATATAGTTTAGACCAATTTATAGTTTTGGGCACAGCATTCTGAACTCCTATTTGGATCCACTCTTGATATTTCTGTAGTCTCCCGATATCGCAAAATAAATTAGGGTCCCAATTTGGATCCTCAATTGGGAAATTCTCATCTAAATTCCCTGTTACGAGTCCATTTCTGATGTCCTCTCTTGCCCTTTCTTTGTCTGCCTTAAGTACCATCTGTTTCTCAGTAGAATCCATCAAGGTATCTAATATTAATATATTAGATATATTAATATACTACATATAGATATATATTAGATATATTATTATACTATATATAATTATATATATAATATATTAATATACATATTATTGTATGTCATCCCAGTCAGGATTTTGAGGTTTTTATAACCATTTTTAATACTCATGCCATTTTATCAGGATTTTCTCTATAAATTCTGGCTGATTGTTTCCAAATAACTAAATCTGCAGGAGAGAAAGGCACTTTTATAAATACTGGCCCTTCCACTCCTACACTTTGTCGCAAGGGGGCAATTACAGTCCGTTTTTGTCTGCCTATGTCTTTTCTATCCATAACTAGGGCAAGGTTAGACCGACTCCTGGTTCTGTGGGCTACCCCATCGTTGATTCTCTCTCTCTCCTTCCTGCCACAGTTGGGTTTTGCTCATCTTCTGAGGAAGAGAGATCAGGTGACGATGGGAGAGGAGAATAAAGAGGGAAGGGTGTACTAGACGAGACAGGTTCAGGACTAGGTGGGGTAGGAGCAGGCAGTGGGATAGGGACAGATGGAACAGGTGGGATAGGGTTAGGTTCTCTTGTTCCTATTGGAGCTACCTGTAAATCAATATCTGTAGAATCTTCCCTACTCAGGCTTTCTTCCAATGCCAAGTGTTCTAAACAACGTTCCTCACAAACCCCACACTTATTGCTTGCAGTTGTTTTAACCATCATTAATCCACATTCATCCTGCCATTCTGGCTTTGCCTGTAAATAGAAAAACAAATCAACATACGGAACCTCATCCCATTTTCCTTCTTGTTTACAAAACGACATTAACTGCGAAATAGTGTTCTATTGCAGAGTCCCGTATTTTGGCCATTTTTCGCCATACTCCAAGGCATATCCTGGCCACCATGTATTACAATAATCAATCAACTTAGCTTTACGTAATTCTTCCCCAAAATTCCCCTGTTTCCAATGTGTTAATAAGCACCCCAAAGGAGAACTTTGCGGGATAGAGGTGTTGCTGCCCAAAATCCCTTTAAGTTTCTCCATTCCAAATATACCACAAATTGCCGAACCCGGAACGCTCTCGCGATTGTCTTATGGAACGGCGCCTGGGCTTGTACCAGCAGGAATTCCTTTAGCGCAACCAAGCGTAGCTTTCGCTGCGTCTCATTGGCAGGCACCCAAACCAAAGTAAAAAGCACCTTACCTTTCTCCCGGGGACGTGGCGAGCGGCAGAAGCGGTCGCGGCCGATCGAGCTCCCCGAGAATCCCTCAGTGCCGGCTGGAGCGCGGTCGAGTCGCGAAACTCGCTCAGCAGCACCCGCAGGGTCCCATCCGGGGTCGCCAAAATGTTAGCGTTCAGAAACACATAATCACATCAGCGATTATATGCGGTGCTTTTTATTCAAGAGCTCTGGGAATCGGGGTAGTTTCCACCCAAATCTGATTCCAACCATACATTCGAGGTGAACATGTTTTATCCTCTATCATTACATAACTTTCATGTTAATTATTAAACTTATATCCTTCTATTGTATGCACAGATTTCAGCTCAACATAGCCCCCTTTAAATTTCCAACATAGTTTCTCACGATTCTTCTTATGGTTATGTAATAATTATATTTAATTACTAAAAAATCACCACATCTTACAATTATATCTTTTATCATACTGCTTAGGCAGGTGCGGTGATCTGAGAAAACACAAAGCCCAATATTTTCAAAGACTATTTTTTACATTTTCCGGGGCTCCACTATCACTTTTATTTCTTGTGGGAAAAAACCCTCCATCTCAAGCAGGCACTCATGGCCAAAATTGGGCAACTGCCTGTGGAATTCCTTATATCCAAGGATAGCTCCCAGACAAAAGCTGCCAGGAGTGACAAGCCTGGCTGGCCTTGGCTTCCTGAGGGCTGGCCCTCATCTGCCTCTGAAACACTGGGGCTGGGTGCTTTCCTTCCTTATGAAAAGAGCTCTTCTTCCTGTCCAGCACCCACAGCCAAAACTGAGATTGCACCTCCAAAATGCCCAATGTCCAAGGAAAGCCCCTAGACAAAAGGTGCCAGGAGAGACAGGGCTGGCTGGCTTGGCCTCAGGGTGGCCACCTCTCATCTTCTTCCTAAACACTTGGACTTTGTGCTTTAATTTCCTATGGGCAAAAACACCCATCTTGACCATGGCCAAAACTGGGATTCCACCTCCAAAACTCCGTACATCCAAGGATTGCTCCCAGGTGAAAGCTGCCAGGACAGACAGGTCTAGCTGCCCTTGGCCTCCTGGGGGTGCCTCTCCCCTGCTGTCCAAACACTGGGGCTGGGTGCTTTCCTTCCTATGGAAAAGAACCGTCCTTCTTATCCATGCAGAAATGGCCGAAATTGGGGTTCCATCTCCCAAATTCCCGATATCCAAGGGTTGCTTTCAGACAAAAGCTGCCAGGACAGAGAGGTCTGGCTGGCCTTGGCCTCTGATGGCTGCCTTTCATCTGCCCCTGAGACACCACCGGTGTTCTGTGCTTTCCTTCCTATGGAAAAGAACCATCCTTCTCCTCCAGTGTCCATGTCTGAAATTGGGATTCCACCTCTGAAATTCTGAATATCCAAGGGTTGCTCCCGGGCAAAATCTGCCAGTACTGTCAAGGCTGGCTGGCCTGGGCCTCTGGTGGCTGCGCCTGCAACAGTGGGGCTGGGTTCTTTCCTTCCCATGGAGATCCCTGGGACACTGTGGGGACCTCATGGAACCAAGGGGATCATTGTGGCCCCACTGGAGCCCATGGAACCAAGGGGATCATTGTGGCACCACTGGAGCCCAGGGAACCAAGGGGCCATGGTGACACAGAGGGGCTCCATGGACCCAGAGACCATTGTGGCTCTGTGGGGCCTGATGGAACCATGGAGACCATTCCAACCTTCAGGGCCTCGTGTCATCAAGGGGGCATTATGACACCTCAGGGCCCCAGGGAAGCAAGGGACCATTGGGACACTGTGGGACCCCATGGAACCCAGGGAACATGGAACAGCTCTGGCTGGCTTGGCCTCCCAGGGGCCACCTGACAGCTCTGGCTGATCTTGGCATGTCAAGGGCTGCCTCTCATCAGCTCCTGGAGCACTGGGGCTCTGTGCTTTCCTTGCTATGGAAAAGGGCTGTCTGACATTTCAGATGGTCCTTGCCAAAACGGGTGCCCTCCCTAAAATAATTTCCTCTAGCAAGGGTATCTCACAAAACAAAACCTGCCAGCTCTGGCTGGCCTTGGCCTCTGGTGGTCACCTCTCATCTGCCCCTGAAACACTGAGGCTCTGTTCCTTCATTCCTATGGAAAAGAACCAGCCTTCTTGTCCAGGGACCATGGCCAAAATTAGAATTTGGCCTCCGAAATTCTGTATATCCAAGGATTGCTCCCAGACAAAAGTAGCCAGGACAGACAGGTTGGGCTGGCCCTGTCCTCTGGTGATTTCTTTAGACTCTGAGCTGAATGTTTTCATTTGGAAACACCTTGGAGAGGGCCCAGAGATGTCCCAAGGAGGGGTTTGGAGGCCTTGGGAACATGAGCACTGTATAGGGACAATGGAACTCTGTGCTCAGTGGGGTGGAGCCTGAGGACAGTGGAGCAGAGCCATGAGAGTGTTTAAAGAGCAATTTCAGGGCTGGTGGATCCTTTTGACATAGTGGAAAACAGCCAGAGAGAGAAAGAATCAACGCCAAGGGCAGCTGGGGAGGCCCAGAGTGGCAGCAGGAGAAAGGAATTTCCCTGTCAGGGCAGGGCTGTGGTGCAGCACGTCCCCAGCAGGAGCCTGGAGCAGCCCCAGGCTTTGTGTGGGCAGGCAGGGGCAGGCAGGAGGCAGAGCTGTCAGCAAAGGAAGGGCCCAGCCAGGTGGGGCAGCCGGGGGATGCCCAGAGCCTGCAGGGACAGAGGCCGGGGCAGGGACACCGTGGGACAGCCTGGGCTGCACAGGGCACAGGGATGGGCAGCAGCTGCAAGACAGCCCTGACAGAGCCAACCTGGGCAGCGCTTTGGCCATGGCTGCTGGGCCTGGGCCTGAGCCAGGAGGGGACAAGTGACCCTTGCAGGCCTGGGGCCTCATTGCCTCCTTGTCCCTGCTCAGCAGCCTGGCAGGGGCTGCCCCACGCTCCTGCCCTTGGCATTGCCCATCCCCACATGCCAGGGCCCATCCCGGGAAGAGCCCTGAGCAAGGAGGGAGGGACAGGATCTGCCTGGCCAGGGGCTGGGGCTCAGGCCTTGGCCCTTTGCATTCCTGAAACAAATCCAGGTTTGCTCAGCACCAGAGACACCTTTGCCTTGTTTGTCCCCAGCTGCCATCAGTGCCTCCAGTGTTCTGCTCTCCCTGGAACCCGGGGACACTTTCTCAGTGCTGTCCCTCACAGGGATCTCTTTAAAGTACAAGAAACTTCAGTATTTCAATCTCACTGTGAGCTCTTGAGAAGTCTTTGAACCCACTCTGAGGGACTGGGTGTGATGCAAAGAGCAGCAAAGGCCCAGAGGGTGATTAACGTCCTTGTGCTGTGTCTGTGCTGCTGAGCTGGGCCAGGCTCCTGGCCCAGAGGCAGCTCCTGGCAAGGGCAGCAGAGCTGCAGAGAGACAGCTCTGGCCAGGAGCAGCTCCTGTGCACAGCCCAGCAGGGCTGGGGCACTGCCAGGGCCCCTCAGGGACACGAGCAGGGCACAGACAGAGCTCCCAGGGGCTCAGCACTGGCCGGGGCTGTGGCATGTCCCCGCGGGGGCTGTGTCACAGCAGCACCTCTGGGGCTGTGTCCCAGAGCCACAGAGCAGCTGGGATGGCAGCAAGGGGCTGTGTGACAGCACAGAGTGGGCTGTGTGACAGCACTGAGGGGGTTGTGACATCACAGAGCTAGCTGTGACATCAGAGAAGGCGGCTCTGTGACATCACAATGTGGGTTGTGACACAGAGTCACAGAGCAGCTGTGTGATGCCACAGAGAAGGCTGTGACACCACAGGGTGACTGTGACATCACAAATCTGCCCTGTGACATCACATAGCAGCTGAATGACATCATATGGAGGTTGTGTGACATAACAGAGTGTGTGACATCACATGGGTTCCGTTACATCACAGGGGCAGTGTGACATCACAGGGGCTGTGTGACATCACAGATGGCTGTGTGACATCACAGGGTCACTGTGACATCACAGATGGCAGTGTGACATCACAAGGGGCAGTGTGACATCACAGGGACTGTGTGACATCACAGGGACTGTGTGACATCACAGGCAGCATTGTGACATCACAGGGGCTGTGTGACATCACAGATGGCTGTGTGACATCACAGGGTCACTGTGACATCACAGATGGCAGTGTGACATCACAAGGGGCAGTGTGACATCACAGGGGCAGTGTGACATCACAGGGGCAGTGTGACATCACGGGGGCTGTGTGAGGTCCCTGGGGAGGTCACTCTGCCCCGGCCCCCTCACAGCTCCCCCCAGAGCAGTCCAATCCTGCTCGTGCACAGCGGGGTCCCCTGTCCCCCCGGGTCCCCCCGCCCCCGGCCCCGCAGCCTCCCCCAGAGGATGTTCCACGAGATCGACCCCAGAGCCTGACACGGGGACGGGGGGGCGGGGCCCTGGGGGTGGCACAGGGGGACAGGGACCCCCCCGGCAGCGTCCCCGTGTCCCCATGGCCAGAGCCTGGGCCAGGGCTCCTTCACCCTGTTATAGATAAAAATCATAATATTGGCTTTTTGCAAATATTAAAATGGATTTTATATGTGTGGTGTTAAAATAACTTGGTTCTAAAGATGTAGTTTTTATTTCTGTTGTTAATTGAGCTTAGACATAGTAGTGAAATAGCTGATAGAAGTGTCCTTGTGTTAAACTGCCTGCTTGGATGGGATAACATCCAATGCACACCGGATGAGGACACCTGTACAGATCTGCCAACTATCAGCACTCCCCGTCTGAAGGCAGAGTGCACCAAGGCCCAAAACCTGGAGGTGATAAAGAGAAGGAGCCAAAACCACAGCCAAGAAACACACATGCTCTGAAAAGGCAGACCCATGGAGGGGCCATGTAAAATCATTCCTGGAATATGTAAAGTAGTTTATGGGTATGCATGAGGCTCTATGAATATGCACCAGGCTGATGTAAGGGGAAAGGTATTTCAGGGGATCCCTGAAGGTAACAGGGTGCTCCTGGCTGAGTGCCAAGATGCACCCGGCTGTAATAACCTTTGTTCCATGGTCCTGCTCTCCCATTGTCCCTTGTTAAACTTTGTACATTTTCACAGGAGAGTGAACGTGTTTTTCACAAATGGAATCTCAAGGAAACAAGGGTCAGTTGTTAAGCCAAGGCTCTGCTTTGACCAAGTGGGGCCTCATGGGACACAGGTGCCACAGGGACATTGCCAGGTCTGCTAGGAACAAGGCTCCATTATTGCACAGTGTTACAGATGAGTAATGTCATAGTTGGGTCTCACAGTGAGGAGATAGATCCTATGTGTGTGTTAAGATGTGTAGTGGTGTTATTGTCATCTGTCCCCCATAGTCCTCTTTCCCCTGCCCTTGTAATGGCCTTGGTGGTTGGGGCATTTGGGGAGGGCAGGTTTGTCACTGGAAGGCAGGCATGGCAACACCTGCTCTCCAGTCAGGTTGCAAGAAAGCATTCTCCACCAATGGACGGCCACAAAGAGTTACCTGACAGACTTTGGGTGGGGCTAGGATTACCTGATGCAACACCAAAAGTCTAAAAGGAGGAGCAGCCAATTTGTGAAGGAGCCATGTGGCTGATAGCCACGGGGTGGGGAAGGGCTCCCAGTGCTGTGATTTCTCCTGTTTCAGTCCTTTGTTGTCATTTTTTTCAAGGTTGAATCAACTCTAAAATTTTAAAAGTAGCGGTCATTTCTCACACACAGCAAGGCCTCAGGGCGCCCAGGAGAGCGGCGTGACAATGACATCTTGGGGAACCAAGTGTCACCTGCAAACACAACGGGGCCTCATGGAAGCCAGGGGCCACTTGGATATTGCCAGGGCAGGTGGAACTCAGTGTCCATTGTGACACAGCACAGCCTCGTGGAACTCAGCAGAGCATTGGGACAGCCTGGAATCTCATGGAGCCAAGGCTCTGCTTTGGCAAAGTGGGGCCCACAGGACACAGGTGCCCCTGGGACATTGCCAGCTCTTGTGGAACCCAGTGTCCACTGTGACACAGCAGAACCTCATGGAAACATGGGGGCCACTGTGACGCAATGGAATCCCATGGAAGCAAGTGTCAGTTGTGAACGCAGCAGGGCCTCACAGAACCCAGGGGCAACGGGGACCGTGCTGTGGCTCGTGGGAGCAAGGGGCCATTGTGACCCAGCGGGGCCTCCTGGAACCCAGGAGAACATTGTGGGCCCATGGATCCTCATAGAAGCATGGCCCCATTGTGACAAAGTGCAGCATCACAATGGTCTCCTGGGTTCCAGGAGTCCTCGCTGTGTTTAGAATTGACACTTGGTTCCCCAAGATTCCATGGCATCCCTCTGCTCTCCTGTGATTTGAGGCTGTGCTGTGTCACAATGGACACTTGCTTCCTCCAAGGCTGGAGATGTCCCAGTGGCACTGGGCTTCCATGAGGCCGCGCTTTGTCACAATGGGGCCTTGCTTCCATGAGATTCCATTGTCCCACAATGGTCTCCTGGGTGCCACAAGGCCTGCCTTTGTCACAGTGGAACCTTGCTTGCACCAGCCCTGGCAATGTCCCAGTGGCACAGGGGTTCCAGGAGACCCTGCCGTGTCACAATGGGCCCTTGGCTCCATCAGGTTCCATTGTGTCACAGTGCTCTCCTAGGTCCCATGAGGCCTTGGTCTGACACAGTGGTGTCTTGTTCCTACCAGGCCTGACAATGTCCCAGTGGCACCTGTGTCCCATGAGGCCCCACTTGATCAAAGCAGAGCCTTGCTCCCATGAGATTCCACTGTGTCACAATGTTCTGCTTGGTTTCATGAGAACCTGATGTGTTGACAATTGATCCTTGGATCCTAGAGATTCCATTGCATCACGGCTGTGTCCTTGGTTCCATGAGGCCCAGCTTTGTCACAACTGGACCCTGGTTCCATGAGATTCCATTGTATCACAGCGGTGTCCTTGGTTCCATGAGGCCCTGCTGGGTCACAGTGGAGCCTTTGTGCCATTCGTTTCCATGGTGCCACAATGGTCTCCAGCATTCCATGTGGCCACACAGCAAAAGAGTGGACCCTTGAATCCATGAGTTCCCATTCCATCAGGATGATCTCTTGCATTCCATGAGGCCCTGCTGTGTCACTAAGGAGCCTTTGTTCCATGTGTTCCCTTTGGGACACCATGGTCTCCAGTGCTCCATGAGGCTGAGCCGTGAAACTCTGGGCTCTTGGTTCCATGAGATCCCACCACGGCGTCACCATGGTCTCCTGGGTCCTGCAACAATTCACACTTGGTTCCATGAGATCCCAGCACGGTGTCACCATGGTCTCCTGGGTGCTGTAACAATTCACACTTGGTTCCATGAGATCCCACCACGGTGTCAACATGGTCTCCTGGGTCCTGTAACTATTCAGACTTGGTTCCATGAGATCCCACCACGGTGTCACCATGGTCTCCTGGGTCCCATGAGGGCCCCTCTCTGTGTTACAGTGTTTGCCTTGGTTTCCTGAGAAGCTGATGTGTTGACAGCTGACCCTTGGTCCCCTGAGATTCCATTGCATCCCAGCGGTGTCCTTGGTTTCATAAAGCCCAGGTTTGTCACAAGGGAGCCGTGGTTTCAGGATATTCCATGGTGACACAATGGTCTCACCACTCTCTGAGGCTGCACCATGAAACAGTGGACACCTGGTTCCATGAGATTCTGTGGGGTAAGAGTCAATTCTTTTGCTTCTTTTCTGCCAAGGTTGGGATGAAATCCCAAGACAGCATTTCTTGTTTGGACTCAGGTGTTCATTAGCTCTTGTCTCTAGAACAGTCTCACAAGCTGTGAGTTCTGCAGCATTTCGCTAACAAGGTAAAAATGGAGCCCCGTCTATCTCTCTGCAAGGTCTTTTGAGGATAAACTGTCCAATTAAGAAATGACACCTAAATTGTTTTTACTTTTAACCCAATAACCAAGCACCCGTGCCCAACATAAGGGACGAGGAGGAGGAGAAGGAGGAGAAGGAGGAGAAGGAGGAGAAGGAGAAGGAGAAGGAGGAGAAGAAGAAGAAGAAGAAGAAGAAGAAGAAGAAGAAGAAGAAGAAGAAGAAGAAGGAGAAGAAGAAGGATCAGCCTCCACCCTAAAACCTCCATCTTGCTTTATATATATTACTATATTCTAAAACCTTAAACTCCAAGTTGTCCACCATGTGATATTACACCCTTCTATTCAAACTCCACACCCATAATCCCAGTTCCATCATTCCATTTTGGAAGCCTTCTCCACAGCCTCAGGTCAAATGCAGTGTTCTCTTGGGGGTCAGTGTCTGTCAGCTCAGAAAGTCCAAAATTCTCAGCAGCCCGGGTTCCAACAGGTAACAATGTTCTCCTGTGTTCCAGTAGGTTCCATTGGGCCCGGCTCTGTCACCACGGACACCTGGTTCCATGAGATTCCATGGGGTGACAATGTTCTCCAGTGTCACCATGGACACCTGGTTCCATGGATTCCATGGGGTGACAATGTTCTGCAGTGTCACCATGGACACCTGGTTCCATGGGATTCCATGGGGTGACAATGTTCTCCAGTGTCACCATGGACACCTGGTTCCATGGATTCCATGGGGTGACAATGTTCTCCAGTGTTCCATCAGGCCCAGCTCTGTCCCCATGGACACTCGGTTCCATGGGCAGCATTCATGTCCCAGTGGCACCTGTGTTCCATGGCACCCCTGTCTGACCAGGGACAGTTTGTTCCAGGACATTCCATGGAGTCCCAGCGGTCACTTGGGTTCCATGCAGGTGCCTGGACAGCGGGAGCTCAGCCCAAATATGCTGGGGGTCTCTGGGCTGGTGTTTTTTGGGGGGAACCTTTGGATCTTGCAGGGCTCCAAAGCTGAGCCGCGGATGCCCCTTGGGACAGAGTGGAGCATCATGGAAGCCAGGAGAGCCTGATGGAGCCAGGAGACCCTGATGGAGCCAGGAGACCCTGATGGTGCCAGGAGACCCTGATGGAGACCAGGAGAGTCTGATGGAAGCCAGGAGACCCTGATGGAGCCAGGAGACCCTGATGGAACCAGGAGACCCTGATGGAGACCAGGAGACTCTGATGGAAACCAGGAGACCCTGATGGAGCCAGGAGACCCTGATGGAACCAGGAGAGCCTGATGGGAGCCAGGAGACCCTGATGGAGACCAGGAGAGTCTGATGGAAGCCAGGAGACCCTGATGGAGCCAAGGCTGCAGCGGGACCCAGAGGGACCATACGGGAGCCAGGAGAGCGTTGTGAGGCTGTGGAACAATGTGGCACCGAGGTTTCACTGGGGCTTGGCAGAAGCTCCTGGAGACAAGGAAGTGCTGGGAGCCTCCGGAATCAGCGTCTGCAGGAGGATTTTCTGCTCCCTCCTGGGATGCTGGTGGACAATAAAGCCTGAGGCAGCCTCCCAAGGGTCCGGCTGTGCCACCAGCGGGGGCCACATCTGGGGGGACGCCCGGCCAGCCCTGGCCCTGCTGCTCCTCCTGGCCGGGCCTGGAGCTGCCGGGAGCCCGGGCTGGGGGAATCCTCAGGGCTGTGCAAGGAAAGGTTCAGCACAAGCAGCCCTGGAGCGAGATGTGCAGTGTGAAACACGCCAATCACTTGATTTTGAAATTTTTAAAGTTCATTAGTAATAAAATGGTTATAAAAATAGCAATGCAATTAGAGTAATAATAATTTGGACAATTTGAATTAGGACAATATGAGACAATAGAGAGAAAGGGTTATGGAGGTCCGGGTACCTTTTTCTGGGCACCACGAGTCCGAAAAAGGACACCCGTTAACAAAGGATTAACCCTTAAAAACAACAGTCTGTTGCATATTCATACACTTCATCCATGATGCATAAATTCCATTCAAACACAGGATTCTGTCTGGGCAGTGCCACCTTCTTCCTCTGAATCCTAACAGCGCCTTCGAGGCGGGAAGAAGTTCATTTCTTCTGATAAGAGGGCAAGAAATTCTTTTTTTCTGAAAGATTTAGGTGTCCTGTGGCTGCTATCTCACTGCAAGTCCTTTCTTTAAAACAAGAATCCTACATAGCATCGTTTCTATTTTAACAATTTTTATAACCTAAAACTATATTTAACACACTACTTAAGAGAATTAATACAGCATTGCTTTCTAACACCAGACAAATAATATTTATTTTAATATTTGCGAAAAGCCAATCATAAAATACATGCATTTTTCACATGCAGGCAAAGCCAGCGAGGCAGCAGAGCAAGAGAGAGAGCAGAGCCAGCGGCACAACAAACGCACCGAGAGCGAGAGAGCAAGTTTGAACAGAGCTTGCAAAGGGCAAAATCAGCTCAGACCAGGTTAGACTGAAGAACAAGGAGCACCAGGCATGGGCTGATGGTCCAGGTAAAAAGTTCCAGCGTGAGGAGGATGACAGAAGCCTTCATCCAAAGAGCACCAGAAGACTGAGGGCCGCCACAGGAGGAACGGACGCAGGCACTGAAGCCACACACGGCTGTAAAATCGGGACACAGCTTTATGCAAATGTGACTATGCTAATGAAGTGTTGTAATTGTGACTTTTAAAATGGAGCTGAAGGCCAAAGGAGACCGAGTGGGTTTTTGCCAGAGAGATCCCCCTCGCTCCCAGCGCTGGATACACAAATCCCTGCTCTGTCTGACTGCAGAGTTTGATTTCCTCGCCCAGTTTGTCCCACTCCCCCTTTCCCTGCCCTCTCCTCCCCTCTCCCAGTCCCATTTATGGGATTTGGGGTAATTTATGGGATTTGAGGTCATTTATGGGATTGGGGTCATTTGGGGGATTTGGGGTCATTTGGGGGATTTGGGTTCTTTGTGTGCCTTTGGGGTTATTTGGGGTTTTTGGGGGGGTATTCAGGGTAAATTTGGGATAATTTGGGGTAATTTTTCACATTGTTGGGTTTTTAGGGCTGTGTGTGTGGGGGATAATTCAGGGCCAATTTTGTGTGGGCTTGGGATCATTTTATGGGATTGGATGGGATTTAAATGGATTTTAATGGGAATTTAGTAGGATTTTAATAGAATTGGATTTTATGGACTTTTAATGGAATTTGGTGGGATTGTAATGGAATTTTATGGGATTTTAATGAGATGTCATGGGATTTTAATAGGATTTTAATGGTGTTTAATGGGAATTGAGTGGAATTTAATTGGATTTTTATGGGATTTTAATGAGATTTCATGGGGGTTTCCCCCAGTCCACAGCTCCCTCCCACCTCAATTTGGGGGTCCCATCCCCCTCTTTCCCCCGCTCTCCCGCCCCTTCCCCATCGTTCCCCCAGTCCCCAGTCCCCTCCCCCGTGCTTGGTTTTGGGGGTTCCAGGCCCCTCCTGCTCCCTTTGGGGGTCCCGACCCCCCTTTGGTGGAATTTGGGGCCCCCCCGCCCCCCTTCTCCCCGCGCCCCCCGCTCCCCCCGCGGCCGGGGGGGCTCCCAGCGCCCCCAGTGCCACCAGTGCGGCCCCAGCTGCCCCCGCACGCCCCATCCCCATCGCCGGGGTCACCGCCCCCCGCCCCAAATTCCGCTCCTGGACACTGAGAGTCATCCGCGACAAACGCTCTGATTGGCTGGGAATGGCCCCGCGCAGTCTCTGATTGGCCAGCGCTGTGAGAGGCGCTGGGTTCTGCCCGGCACGCGATGAGTCACAGCCGAGCCGGGCGCTGATTCGCTGGAAATCGCCGGGCGGGGCCAGTGCGCCGAGTGTCTGCCCGGCAACAGGATCGTCATCAGAGCCCCGCGCTCTGATTGGCCAGTATCTGCTTCGGGCTGGGGACGGGAGGAACTGGGCACCCCCAGGAGCCCCTCGGGTTTGGGGCTTTCGATCCCCCCTCCCCCCTCGGGGCGGCCCTTGGGCCCCCCCCAACACCCCCAAAATGGGGAGGGTCCGCGGGGCCCTTTGGAACCCCCAGAAATGGGCGGGGAGCGGCAGGAGCCGCCCCAAAAAGGGATGGAAGGGTCCAGGCCGGGAATGGGGGAGGCTCTGGGGATGGCTCCGGCCCGGATCGGGGCGGGCTGGGATTGAGGGAGGCTCCGTTCAGCGGCCGGGGAG
This sequence comes from Agelaius tricolor, assembly GCF_023055355.1. Lineage (NCBI taxonomy): Eukaryota > Metazoa > Chordata > Aves > Passeriformes > Icteridae > Agelaius > Agelaius tricolor. The sequence continues at coordinate 440,971 of NW_027269302.1, forward strand.
GGGCTGGGCCTGGGGAGGGCTCCGGGATTGTGGGGATGGGGCCATTCCGGGACTGCGGCGGGGCCTCTCCCTGGGGTTGGGGTCCGGCATTGGCTCAGGGACCCTCCCCGTTCCTGTTCCGCTGCCCGATCCCGTTCCCGATCCCGATCCCGCCGCTGGCTCCAGGGAATGTCCCTGATCTCAACCCGGACCCCAAACCCGAGGTGAGGCCAAACATTGGGGTCAAACACCCCAAATCCTGGGGTCAACTCCCCCGGACCCCAAATCCTGGGGGTTCAAACACGGGGGGGGCCAAAAACCCCCAGACCCAAACTCTGGGATCTCAACCTCCCCCCCGCCCCCCAGCCCGAACCCCAAATTTTAGGCCTTAAATCCCCCAAATCCCAGATCCTGGGGTGTCAAACACTCTGCAATTTGCAAATGTTGGGGTTAAATCCCCCTGACCCCAAATCCTGGGCTTTGAAACATTTGGGGTGTCCAACACCCCCGTTCCCAATGTCTGGGGTCAAACACCCCCAAATCCCAAATCCTGAGGTGTCCAACCCTCCTCATCCCCAAAGTTTGGGGTCAAAGCCCCCAATCCCCAAACTTTGGGGTCAAAGGCACCCCGATCCCAAACTGTGGGGTGTCAAATCCCCCTGGTCCCCCCAACTTTGGGGTTAAATCCCCCCAAATCCTGGGCTCAATCCCTCCAGTTCCCAAACCTTTGGGTCAAAACCCCCAGACCCCAAATCCTGGGGTTTGAAACATCTGGGGTGTCCAACCGCCTTGATCCCAAAGTTTGGGGGTCAAACCCCATGATCCCCAAATCCTGGAGACAAAAACCCCCAAATCCCAAACCCAGGGGTGTCAAACATCCCCAATTCCCAAAGTCTGGGGTCAAAAATCCCCAAACCCTGAGGTGTCAAAATCCCCTAAACCCCAAATTTTGCGATCAAACCCCCCAATTCCCAAAGTTTGGGGTCAAATATCCCTAAACCTCGAATTTTATTATTACACCCCCCCCCCCCCCCCACCCCCAGTCCCAAAATTTGGGGTTATTTGGGGTTTGTTTGGGGCAGTTCCAGGTGCAATGTCTGCAGAGAGACCCTGGGTACAATGCTGGGAAAAACCCCAATAACCCCTCTGGAACCACAAAATCCCTGGGGGCTGGGAAAGGGGATTTGGGGTGAAAGAAGAAGGATTTGGAATGCACAAAGAAGGATTTGGGATGGAGAGAGGGGATTTGGGTGGGAAACTGGGTCCCTTTTTGGCGCAGGAGATCTTCCTGGCGCTGCTCTGGGTGATGCTGAAGCCCTGCAGGGCCTCGCGGGCGGCGCCCGCCTGCACCTCGGGCTCCAACTGCACCCAGGCGATGTCGCGGGGCCCGGGCACCAGGGCAGCTCCTGAACCCCGGGAACCTGGGCTGGGAACGGGGCCAGGAGAGCCCCAGACACCCGGGAGTGTTCCCCAGACACCCGGGAGTGTTCCACAGACACCCGGGAATGTTCCCCAGACACCCGGGAGTGTTCCCCAGACACCTGGGAGTGTTCCCCAGACACCCGGGAATGTTCCCCAGACCCCCGGGAATGTTCCCCAGACACCCGGGAGTGTTCCCCAGACACCAGGGAGTGTTCCCCAGACCCCCGGGAATGTTCCACAGACACCCGGGAGTGTTCCCCAGACACCCGGGAATGTTCCCCAGAAACCTGGGAATATTCCCCCCCAAAAATCCAGAAATGTTCCCCCCCAAATGGAAAAATGTTCCCCAAAAAATCCAGAAATGTTCTCAAAAGAACGCCTGAAACATTCCCCCAGAAATCCAGAAACATTCCCAAAGAAATCCAGAAATGTTCCTCCAAAAATCTTGGAACATTCCCAAAAAAATGAGGAACTTTCCCCAGAAAATCCAGAAACATTCCTCCCCAAACTATACAAAACCAACCCCATTCCCCATGCAGAAACATTCCCAAAAACTCCAGAAACATTCCCAAAAATCCAGAAACCCCTCCCCAAAAAATCCAGAAGACCTCGGCAAAACATTCAGAAATTCCTCCCTAAAAAAATCCAGAAATTTCCACCAAAATTCAAGAAATTTCCTCCCTAAAATATCCAGAATTTCCTCCCCCCCAAACCCTGCTCTTTCCCAAAACTCCAGACATTCCCCCAAAATCCCGATCCTTTCCCCAGACAATCCAGCCCCAAGCCCCCCTCACCCCTCTCGCCCCCCAAGCCCCAGAATCCCCCAATGCCCAAAGGGCCCGGGATGCCCGGGATGCCCGGGATGCCGGGATTGCCCCAGATCTCCCTGGGTGCAGAGCATGGGGAGCAGCAGCTCCTTGGGCTCCTCAGGGAGCGGGGCAGGAACAGGATGTGCTTCGGGGCTCTGCCCACAGCTGGGGAAACGGGAGAAAAACCCCAACATCAGCAACAAATCTGCCCCAAACCTGCCCCAAGCAGGCCCCAAATCTGCCTAAAGTCACTCTGGATACACACCAAACCATCTGCCCAAAATCCCACCAAAATCCTCCATGCTTTGACCCAGGGCTGTCTCATCAGTTTTAAGTCTTTTTCACAGTTCCAAGAAATGATATCTCAGCTTGGTGGGAAGCCTCCTCTAAACTGATGGCATTGTGACATCTACTCTCAGCAATCAGATGCAGCCCCAATGATTATTACAGAACCACTCCAACAGTTTGCTGGGTTTAAAGCATCTCTGTGCTGAGGGGATTTTGGAGGAGACAGCTCTTGCATGGTTCATTAGTCTGTCGCCCCCAGACCTTTACTCCTCAGCGCTGTTCTCAAGAGCCTTGTTTTCAATGACGTTCAGGGAATTCTCTCCCACTTAGAGCTTGGGTGCTGGCCAGGCCTTGGCTCTGCCTGGATGGGAATTTGCCAACAGACCCAGATGTTTTCTGCATCAAAACTGGATTTGAGTTGCTTTGACGTGGCCATCTGACCCTCTAGACATGACAGTTGAACTCTTTTTAAAGGCAGCTTGGGAATTATTATCTGGAAATAATGATCCAAGTTCCCCCTGAATCGAGGTTTGTCAGCTGTTTGCAGACTCTGGGATGATGGTACATTATTGCAGAGATTGCTATTTACCTCATTCCACCTATGTTGTTAGCTTTGTCTGCTATTTGAAATGTTCCTGATTGTTGTATCCAAATTCTTCCTAATTGCTCTAAGTTTCTTGTCCACTGCATGTATTATTTTACTGTGATGTTGCTTCATGCTCATAACAAAAGACATGCATCTCATTCTTAAAAAACAAAAAAGAAGAGGAATGAACGCCTTAAGAACATTAAATAATGCAATATGAACATGAGACATTTGGACAAGGAATCATTTTGAATAATGCAATATTTACATTAGGAATTTGGAAACAAGATCATCCCATCTAAATCCCAATGGAGTGTACCACAGTGCAGCCTGCTGATTCATTCCCTTCAGGAGAAGATGTGCCTGTGTTTCATCATCAGCAGCTCAAAGCAGTCACCTGTTCATTGCATCAGATCCTGATCAGCTCTGAAGAAATGAGGCCCAGTGCAGAGAGAAATAACCTCATCCCCTTGCAGCCTTTGTGGCCAGAGCAGGAGCAGGAGGAGGCCTGGCCAGACACGGCTGTGTCTGGGCACTGACAGAGGCAATTTGCCAGCAAAGCCTCCTGGCATCCTCATGGTACAGAGCTCCTACGAACCTTCTCCAGTTATTCCCTGTTCCAGCTGCCAGGGGACATTCAGTGGTGTCAAAGATCAACATTTCCAGCTCAAAGACTTTCTCACACTTCTCAACTCATTGGAAACAATGGTCATTTCTTTCCATTTCCCTAAGAGGCATTGGACATCATTCTTTTGTCTTCTCATGCTGCAAAACCCTGTGTCAATGACTTGATGGAAGTTGGTAAGTTTTGTTGATTGTAAGTGGTCTTTTATCCATCTTATCCCATATCTAACAGATAACCAGTGATAACCTTGATGAGATAATGCCCTGACAAGAGTGAGCTGTTTCAGCATCAGAACACAGGAGCCTTTTTTAAATGAACGAGAAGGGGGAGATGTCACAGGCAGGTAGGATAATGATAAAAGAAAGGCCTTATGAAATCAGGCCTTGTTCTGCCACATTAACAGCTGGCCTGCCATCTCTCCTGAGTGCAGCTAAGCAGTTACAAGTTCCCATGGGAAGCTCTTGTGAGAATGAGACTTTGTGAGCAATCTGTTCTGAGGGTGAAAAACAAATGCACCTGCAACAACAAGGGATTTGTCCGTGAGAATCAGTGAAGAGAACAGGTAAACAATACAACAGAGAGATCTGATGCACAAGTAAAATCTATTTTATTAACCAGTAATAGAATAACCTGCAAGAAATCTATGAACTAACTAAAGCTGCACACGGGGTCTGTCAAACTGTGTAAAATGAGTTGTGTGAATAAAGAGTAAAGAGTTCTTCTCCAGCTCAGCTGTGTCCTCTGGGATTTGAGTTCCCTCCTTTTTGGGGCTTTGGGTTCCCCCTTCTTTGAGGCTTTGGTTTTCTTCTTCTCTGGGATTTTGGTTTCCTTCTTCTCTGGGATTTTGGTTTCCTTCTTCTCTGGGGCCTTGGCTTCCTTCTGTGGTTGTTTGCTTTTCCCCTTCTCTGGTTTTGGGGGTTGCTTCCCCACAGAGACACCCTTCTTTTCCTTCTACTGCCTCTCTTCCTCCTTCCCCCTCTCTCCCTCCTCTAAGGCTTTTTCCTCCTCCTCAAGCTTTTGAGCCGGCTGCTTCAGCTCCCTTGTGCAGACAAAACAGAAGCCATGGCTGAGAGTCCCCACCAGAAACTTGGGCTCCCCAGTCCTGGCTGGCCCTGCACTTCATTCCTTGACCCTGAGGCCATTCCCGTGAATTCTCCTCAAGCCACAGGGCTTGGGAACATCCCAAGGGAGGGCATTGGTGGAAGGGGACCTCCAGGCCCAGCCAAACCTCAGCTTTGCCATCAGAGGCTCTTGACTGTGCCAGCTCCCTCTGAAGGCACAGCCAGACCCCTCCAGGCCCTGCCCAAGGCTGATCCAGCAGCTCTCTGTGCTGCTGCCTGAAAACGCCCTTTGTCTCTTGGCTTCCCAGTTTAGAGCAGAGCACAGATTGCTGACAGCTGCTCATCTCCCCTACAATTCTTACTCAGCTCATTCAGCCCCCTGCCCCCTGGGCATGGCTGAAGCATGATTTTCAAGAGTTCAGATTTCAGCTGAGGCTTAGAAGCAATTCCCATTGATCAAGATGTAAGTCTGAGAGGCAGACCATAGGTTAATGATTGTGAGATGCTTAAGCTGGAGCTGATTGTTCTATTGTTTACCATTAGGAGCTTCTTTCTAGAAGGAAGTGGAGTCAGTGAAGTGTTATAAGAACATCTTGAAACCAGGAGAACAATGGTTTAGCACCTGGGCTTGATGTCAATCAGTCACTAAGCAGGGGACCTTGGATGGTGCCAGAGGGTCACAGAGACCTGATGAAGACATTCCTGACTTCATCCCTTAAGACCACGGACCCAATTCGAGACCACGGACCCAATTCAAGGGAGGAATTGCACAGGTGTGAAGGACCAATGAGCTCATTTGAATACAGAGCAGGGATGGGAGGTGCTGGGCTTGTGCAGATGTATTGTATGTAAGATCTTGGGCAATAAGGAGAGGGCAAAGAACCTTGGGCAGCGCGGTCGCGCCTTTTAGGGACGGCTCTGGTGCCGCCCGCCGGTGTTAATAAACACAGCACTGTCTAACTCTAATTAGTTAGAGAGTCTCTGCCCGTGATCTTGGGCTTTAACGACCATAGCCTGCTCCTTCATGAGAACAATGCTGTCAGTCAGAAAGCAGAGGCTGCAGGAACTCCTCTCCTGCAAGGCAGGCTCTTGTCAGGCAGATTTCCTGCTGGAGCCCAGCTGGGACCAAGCAAACCAGTGCTGGCTGCCACGGAAACCATTGGAAGCAGCCTGGTCCCTCTCCTCCCCATGAAACCAACTCCAGCCTGGCCTGAAGAAGTCCTGATGCACAGGCTGGCTTGGAGCACCTCCACTCCCAGCTCCAGCCTGGGCCTGTGTGTCCTGAGCTGGGCTGCCTTGCTGGAGCTGAGCTTCTCCTGTGCTTGCCCACGGCTGCAGCTGCAGGGGAGCCTAAAGGACAGGAGCTTTTCTGGCTGCTGTCCCAGCATAAGGAGAGCCCTGGCAGATCAGCAGTGCAAGGGCTTCATCTGGGGCAGGAGCAGGGCCCAAAGCAAGGTTTGCTCTCTGCCCCACGCCTGCCCATAGCACAATCCCAGTGCTTTGGTGAAGAAGGGAGATGATGGAGAAGATGCCACTCAACACCATGGACTTGCAGACCCCTCTAGAGGCAGTGCCAAGGCAAGCCCAGAGCCCAGCTCCCTGCAGGCAGCAGCTGAGCCAGGAGGGCTCAGCACTCAGATAGAGAAGAAGATGTTGTGTCTCAACAGGAGAAGGTCCTTCCTCTCTTGGCAGCCAGGGAGCTCAGAGTGGCCATGCCTGTGTTGCTGCTGCCTTTGCTGTGCAGCACCTCTGAGCTCAGAGTCCTTGGAGCAGGGGAGCCCTGCAGGGACAATAACCCATGGCAGAGCAGGAGCCCATGGAAGGCTGACTCACCTGTCCCTGAGAGGGGCCTGAGAGCCACAGTTGATCTCGGGGGGCTCAGGGAGGAGCTGACACGTGAGGCCTCCCCGGGCACCAGCCCCTCGTAGCTGGGGCCTCCCTCCACGTGGCACAGCTCCGGGACACTGCAGGTGCTGCTGAGGTGGCCAGAGAAGGTGGAGGAGACCTGCTGGCTCTCTCCTGGCTGCAGCACACCTGGCAGGGGCAGGATACTGAAAGCCTGGGTGGAAGACAGGAGAGATTGAGGTGCTGAGCATGGGAATGGATGCAGAAGAGCATCTTGGAGCAAAGGGCAGCCGCAGCCAGAGGGGCCTATTCCCCAAACACTGCCAGAATTACCCTCACCTCATCCTGCATCCATGCCACTGACCAGGGCAGGGACCATGGGCAAAATCTTCTCCCACACTCACGGGCCAATGCATTAATTAGTACATGGCATGAAAGGGAGCTGGGATGTCTCCTGGCAGTAGAAATTCTCTCTGATCCACAACTTGCCTTTAAAAAGTTTAAAAGCTTCCTGCTTTTAGAAAAGGAGGAGACTCAGAGTGAGAGCTCCCGGAGCTGAGGGAAGGAGCCCAGCCCAGCTCATCTGACTCCTGAGGCTCTTGCCCTCTCTCTCTGGTTTAAATGCTGCTTTCTCAAGGTGCTGCAGCAAAAGCTCCTGCCAAAATTTCCTGTGGAGCACCTGAGGAGTTCCAGGGGGAGCAGTGCCCTGCACAGGTGCTGCCCAGCGTCCTTGGGCAGCCCTGCAACGTGTCCTGCACGGCCTCTCCAACAAGCAGCTGCTCCAGCAGCCCTTTGTGATGGGCCTGAAGGGATGGGAGGCCCCTCTGTGGCCAGTGCTGAGGGCCCCCAGCGGCACTGGCAGCTCCAGCCCTGCTGGCCACGCTGACAATGGGCAGGGAGACAGATTCCCTCCTGCCTTCTCCGCTCCCAGGGGAGCGTGCGCCACGTCCAGGGAGCACCTGAACCCCTCTGAGCCTCGTGGCAGGTGAGGGTGCTCAGGAGTTGGTGCTGGCACCTGGAAAACAAGCCATTTTCTGTGCTGGGAGGCAGAGACAGCCACTTTGCAAAGTCTCCCTTTGTCAGACAGCTCCAGGGCCAGCAGGGCAGCAGCAGCCCTGGGGGAAAGCAGAGCCCTGCAAACAGGGAGTCTGGCTGCCTTGGGAAGAGGCTCCATGGAGATCAGGATCATCCCAGCTGGCTCTGGGAGGGAAGCTGGAGATCTGACCAGGATGATGCAGGGAAAAGCCTCATCTTACACTGGGAAGGAAACAAGGCACAAAATCCCACACTCAGCACAGGCCTGTAGGATCTGAGTCAGCTTCTCCAAGGAAAACTCTCCTGTTTCTCCCTCCCCCTCAGCCCATGTCCAGCCACTGGCCCTGCTGCCCAGCCCACTGGCAGGGCACAGCCCAGCAGGGCAGCAAAAAGGGAGCTCAGCATGAGCAGGACATGGTGCTGGCAGGCTGGGGAGGAACACAAGCACGGCATGGACAAGAAAATCCACCTCTGCTCCTGAAGAGTGGGGAAAATCCTGCACTTCTTTCAGGGCTGCGACTGGCTCCTCCACATTTCTGACCTTGAAATGCCTCCATTGAGATGCCAAGGAACCCAAACTGCTTCTCTTCCCCTTTGGTGGGTGGGGTTTGACTTCAGGAGGGTAAAGCTCATCTCTGGAAAATAAGATAACCATGAACAGGGACCTGCAGTGGGAGGGAGGGACACCTGCACCAGCAGGAGCTGTTTGTGCCTCCCATCCCTCCTGTCCTTCTCCACAGCAGCCTGTGCCTGTTTTCCCCGGCAGAATCCCTGTCCCTGTGCACCCTGCCAGGAGCAGCTGCACACAAAAAATCCAGGGGGGTCTGAGTGGGATTTTTTGGGATTTTTGGGGGGGGATCTCACCTGTTTTTTGTTTTATTTTGGGGGGTTTCTCCTGGGTTTTTTTGCAGTGGGTTTGGGATTTATTTGGGTTTTTTTGTGGGGGGGGAATCTCACCTGTTTTTTTGGAATTTTTGTGGGATCTCATCTAGATTTCTGGGGAATTTTTTTGGGGGTCTCACCTGGATTTTTTTGGGGGTCTCACTTGTTTTCTGGGATTTTTGGGGGGGGTCTCCCTGAGATTTTCGGGGGGGGGGTCTCACCTGAATTTTTCAAAATTTTTTTGGGGAGGTGTCTCACCTGGACTTTGGGGTTTTTTGGGGATTCTTTTTGGGAGGATCTCACTTGGTTTTTTGGGGATTTTTTGGGGAGGATCTCACCTGGATTTTTTGGCATTTTGGGGGGAATCTCACCCAGATTGTTTGAGATTTTTCAGGGGGGTCTGACTGGGATTTTTTGGGATTTTGAAGGGTCTCCCCTGGATTTTTGGGGATATTTTTGGGGTGTCTCACCTGTTTTTTGGGGATATTTTGGGGTCTCAGCAGCCGCAGCTCTGCCGGGCGGGGGCCGGAGCCCTCCGGGGCTGCCGGGGCTGCCGGAGCGACGCGTCCCCGTATTGGATCCCCGAGCCACCCGCTCGGGACCCAGCTCATCCCCGAACACGCCGGTGACAGCGCTGGGGCCGTGAGTGCCCAGGGCCTGCACTGCCACCACAGCTGGGATCTCTGCTGAGCTCTGGGGCTGCACAATCCCACAGGGCTTGGGGCTGGGGTCGAGCACAGCAGAGTCCTCCTTGCCTTTCTGGCAGGGACAGAATGAAATGCAGCTTCAGAGGCACCTCTGGAGAAACTTTAGACTCCTTAACATGCACCGCAACAGCAACTTACACACACGTTTACAACTGCCCAGGACAAAGGTAAAAGGCACGAACAAGATGCAAGAATTGTAGGCTTAGCACTCCCAGGGGATCCTGCAAGGAGGCTGCCAGCACAGGCACTGGTGTCTGTGGATGCAGCAGCTTTTCACAGCCCTCTCAGATCTCCCACAAGAAAAGCCCCTGAAGACCAGAACATCAACTGTTTCCTCAGGAGCCTCAACTGCCTCCTAAAGTTTACATTCGGGTAGGATCCTGTTCTCAGCAGATCTTTAAGGCTGAATAGAAACCAGCAAGGTCTTATCCAAACCCTTTTTTCCCCTAACAATCTCCTCAGTAATATTTGACAGGAGGAGGTGGATGTGATGCCAAACCTGGGGAATGAGCCCGTAGCAGCCAGGAAGGTGGCTGGGATTCCTCATGAGGATCTTCCTCCCATGGGGCACCTTCAGGTGGCACTCATCATACAGCAGCACTTGGGGGGACACTTGGAGCTCAGGAACGAGACATCTGGGCAGAGAGATGACCCCAGGGCAATCAGAGATCCTGAGAGAATGGAGAACGTTTCCCCCCAGAGATTGTGCAATGGAGCAGAACACATTGGTCACTGTCCAATGCACATTGAACAGCCCTACAGGGATAAATTGCCTTCTACCTCTTCCCACTCCAACACGTCTTGTCAAGGAGGCCCAAACCCTGAGAGGCAGCACCCAGAGGCTGCCCAGTGCCCCAGGCAGAGCCCTTTGCCCCACAGCTGCCTCAGCCCCTCCTGCACCCCAGAAGGCTTGCAAGGACTCCTGGAACAGTCCCAGTGAGCCACGAGCTCTGGGGGAGCCTTCCCAACAAGGATCAGTGCTCCCCAAGGCTCAAGGAACACACAACCCCAGTGTCTCAGTACAAATGACTCCCTTCTCTGCCATGGTGCTGCTGCCCTGCCTGAGAACTCAGCTCTTTGCCCCAGCCCTGGAGGGCACGAGACAGCAGCTGCCCCACAGAGGGGCTGATCAGCCCCTGCCAGGCCCTGCAGCTCCCTGGCTCCTCCACTGCACAGCTCCAGGCCCTGCCTGGCCCCAGCTCCACCTGCTTTACAGAATGGCAGCCCAGGCACTGCCTGCATGGCTCTGCCTGGGACAGGGAACAGCCCCAGGGAGCTGCATCCCTCTGGGCATCACACTGACACCCACAGCAGCACAGCAGCATGGAATTCTGCTGCAGCAACAACGACTTTTGGGCTCAGCTCTGACAACATTAAAGCTCAAATTGGGAAGCAGAGGGAAGGAGAAAATCTGGAGCTGACCTGCCACACCAAGGGCTGCTTTCCCCTCGTCAGACCTTGCCCTCCCCACTCTTGCTGGCAGCCACTTCCCCCCTGCCATGGGCCCTCATGGACAGAGCCAGACCCTGACTCTCAGCAGCTGCTTGGTGTGACCCAAACCCGTGCACGGTGCTCACCACCAGCACAACTCCACCTCTTGCAGGAAGAAGGAGAGGAGGCCCTCGGGAAATTTGTTCCCCCTCACGCACCAAAGCCCAGGCCAATCAATGATATCATTGCTGGTGCCTTTAGAAGAGGGCCCAGGCCCGTGCTGGCTGTGAGCAGGGGTGCTTTTCACCACAGGCTGCTGCCCAAGCACTGCTGTTCCCATGTCCAGCTGGCACAACATGAGGGCATCCAGCAACACTTCTCCTTGGCACTGCAGCCAGCAAAGCCTGGGCAAGGCAGTGCCTGGGGGAGCCAGGCAAGGGCTGGGACCTGGCTGTGATGATCAGGGCTGCCCCTCCCTTGCCAACACCCTCCAGGTGCACCAGCATTCTCTGGTAGAACTCCATCACCGTGTTGGAGCACAGGGTCACCTGGTGGGAGAGAAGAACAGTCAATTCTTCCTTACAAAAGCTCCTTACCCAAATGTGATATCCTCCAGTTCCTGAGGGAGGATTTGGCCTTAATTCTTCTGCTGCTCCATGTGCAGAGCACAGTCTGAGAGTCACAAAAGCCTTCTGGCAATACCAGATTTGTTAAACACCCCTTGCTATCAGGGCACAGGTCAGCTACATTAAAACATTAGACTACAGCTCTATGCACCACTGCATTCAAATTAAGGGGCCAGTTTCTCATCTGACTACAATGACATCCGTGCAGAGGAAATCTGATTGAACACAATGAGTTCAGCTGCACAGCAGGAACCAGCTCACCTTGCTGTTCATTCAAATCAGCCTGGCCATTCTCTTCTTGATCATCTTCATGGTCTTCCAAATCACCTTCAAGTCTTTGCATGTCCTCTTGAAGCGAAGCCTTCTCTGCTCCATTTCCATCCTGCGCCTTCTGGCCTCTCCTTCAGCTCTCCAGGCCGCTGCTCTCTGCTTCATGGCCGCCCTTCTGGGCCTGAGGCAGAGGAAGAAAGGCAGGAAGAGCAGCTCAGCAGCAGCCCAGTAGGGCCCCTGCTGCACGGCTGCCCAGAGCAGGGGTCCCCAGGCAGGCTCGGGTGCCTCTGGGGTAGCCTGCTCCAGGCCCTCTTTGCCCAGCTCTGCATCCTCATCCCAACTGATCACCACGGGCCGTGGGAAGTGGAAGAGGAGCAGCACCAGCAGGGCAGGGACTGATTTGGACACCATGGTCTGCAGGAGGAGAGAGACAATTTGTGTTGCTTTGCACAAGAGTTGCAAACCCGTGTGTTATTAGGGAATGGCCGCTCCTGCTGTGCCAGAGCGCTCGAGCAGGGGTGAGAATCTGGTGTCAAAGTGCATTCATGTGCTCCATGTTGCATGGGGCACCCGTGTGCAGGAATAGAGAACACCTTCCCTCAGATGGGATCTGCTGTGGCAAGGCCCCTCTGGTTTTCTCCTCCACGCAGCAGTTTGCATGCAGAATGTGGGCAGATGTAACTTGGAGGTCCTCCTGCTCACCCTTGGGTTCCCCTTGCAGAGCCTCAGCCCCTGCGTTCTGTCAGGGCCCCTGGGCAGGTGGGATATTCCCAGAGGAGAGGGGCCGGCTGTGTCCCCATTGCCCCTGTCCCTTATGTGCCTGTGCTCAGGAGGGCACAGAGAGGATGGGGACTCCTGCCTGCCCCGTGTCCTGTCTGCCTGCCGGGCCTGTCCCAGGGCAGCCGGGCTGTGATTGCTGTGCTGTGTCCCCCTGTCCCTGCTGTCCCTGCTGTCCCTGCTGTCATGGCCCACTGCAGGTTCCACACCTACACAGCCATGGTGGCTCCTGAGCTCTGCAGGGACCCGAGTGACAGTCTGAGTGGTGGCACTCCTGGTTTTCTTGCATTTGGCATCGCACAGAGCAGAGGCTGGATCACAGCACCAAAGGAGCAGCTGCTGCAGGGGAGGAAAGGAGCCTCTGCATGGCCAAGGGCTGCTGTGGTGCCCCTGTGTCAGGAATTCCCCACAGCTGACACCTGAGTCCAGCATGGACACTCACAGACACAGCGTTTGTTCAGGCATTGCCTTTATTGCATCTTGACAGGGACTGCAGCTGCCTGAGGGAAGTCACCCTCCCGAGACAGGAGGGCAGAGAGTGTAATTTAAATTAACCAATTGTGATTATAGGCATTTGTAGCAAGAGTCTATGTACTGTATATATGAATATTAAACAAGACACAAAATAATTATTGGACCATGAAGATTAAGCAACATTTGCTGGTTTAGATAAAAATAAAGTATACCTCAGTTTTGGTTAGCTGCAATAATTCTTGGTAATTTTTAAGAATTATAAATTCTATGTAATCTAAAGAAAAGTGCCATTATTAAATTCCTATTTATTATTAAAATATTTATGATCTCTTAGAAGGGCGCATTTGCTCCATGTCTTTGAATCTCTTCCTAAGGAGCCGCCTTCTCCGCTCGCTTTCCACCTTCCTCCTTCTGGCCTTTTCCTCAGCTCTCTGGGCCGCTGCTCTCTGCCTCGTGGCTGCCCTTCTGCGCCTGAGCCACCAGCCCAAAAGCAGGAGCAGCGGCTGAGCAATTTGCCAGAGCTGGTGCAGGTAGCACAAGGCAGCCAGGAGCCAGGGTCCCCAGCCAGGCTCAGCTGGCTCTGGGGGGGCCGCTTTCATCTCCTCTGCACGGGGCTGCCCATCCCCGTGAAATCTGTCCACCACGGAAAGTGGGAACAGGAAGAGGAGCAGCACAAGCCCAGCCAGGACTGCTCTGTGCGCCATGGTCTGCAGGAGGAGAGAGACAAGGCTTTCACTGGGGCTCCCAAGGGAGCTTGTGGGGGCTGAAGTGAGGCCCAGAGGCGCAGGGATGTGAGGGCAGAAGCGGAGGGCCCCGGGCAGCTGGCAGGCAGCAGGGCCTGTGCCAGTGGGCCAGCAGCAGCAGCCCCGTGCCCCGGCCAAGGCGCCGGCCCCAGGGGCTGGCCCTGGGTGCAGGGGGACAATGCAGGCCCGGGTGCGGCGCTTGTGGCCCGGCCCTGGCCCGGCCCAGCCCCGCCACGTGCGCACTCACCGCTTGCCCAGGCTGTGCTGGGCCAGCGTTACCTGCGGGGGCCTTTTCCAGCTGCCCCCATTGTGACACGCTGCCCCTGGTGTCACAGGGGCCAGAGGCATCACAGCCGGGCCAGCCCTGCCCTTGGTGCCCAGCCCAGCTCAGGGGCTCCCAGTGGGCCCAGCAATGAAAGCCCCGGCAGGCAGCAAGTGCAGCCCCTCTGGGAGGGGATGGGCCCCAGGGGCTCCCTCCACAAAGCAGGCAGAAGTCCCCACTGATAAGTTTCCAAAGGGAAAAGATTATAATCAATAATGTTGAGTAGGATACATATTATCAACTATGAAAACACCTGAGGTGCTTTTCTTATGGGACTTGTTCTTCTGTCAGTGGGGTTGGGTGATGGTTGCTCAGGTTTTCTTGCTTGACTATTCCCTGATCCAGTCCATCCAAGACTTCTGTGAAACCTTCCCATTATCAGACAGCAGAAATAAAGAACTGCAGTGAAACCACTTCTAGTCCCCTTCAGATCAAGAAGGTGCAGGGGGATGGTTCTGGCAGAGAGTTTGAGCTGCTCTGGACAGAGTCGCATTGCTGTGTTAGCAGGGACTGGCTGCTTGTGTTTTTCTTTGGATGAACAGAATCTTCCTTGTGTCCCCAGTGAACACATGGAGCTCACACCAGCAGTGCCTCTTGCCTGTTCCCTGCCCAGCCAGACCTTCCAGCCCAGCTGAAATGCCCAGCGTGGCCTTTGAGCACAAAGGGATTGCAGAGCCAAAAGCATCTGTGTAGCCACCATGGTGTTCAGCGGCTGCTGCTCAGGGAAGGGCACTGAGAGGAGGCCACTGCTGCTCTTGTCAGAGCGCTGCTGTGCAGGGATGTCCCTCGCCCTGCTCAGTCCCACATCTGCCCATCTTTTGGCCTGCTCTGAGCTCAGGTGGATGCCATCTGCTCCCAGCAGACCCAGCTGCTCCACGGTAGATGCACAGGCATGGAATCCAAAACCTTGAGTATCCCCTGAGTAGCCAGGCATTCAGCTGTTCAGTTTGTCACGGCCCACAGCAGGGGTTAGAACAAGATGGTTTTTCAGATTCCTTGTGACCCGAACCATTCCAGGCTTCTAGGATTTCTCCATGACTGACTTTGGTCCCCTCAAAAGACCTCCTCTCTCCTCTCTTCCCTCCACCTGTGGAGAACGCATTCTGATGCTGCTGGTGCTGTTGGACAGGTTGGTGGATACTCTTCCTGCCATCCCATGGGTGCAAGCATGACTCCTCTCTGAAGTCTTTGTCCCTGAATCAGTGCCTTCAAAGAACAGTTATCTCCCCTCCTTCCTTTTCCATTCAGCACTTGAGCACACACCACATTTCTCATCGTTTTCCACAGAACAGTACAGGTGCCAGTTCCCATCTTGTGGAGCCCTCTGCCATAAATCAGCCTGACAGGTTTATTCTCTACGTAATGGGAAATGATGACAAATGCAGCTGCATAATCACGTTAGTAACTCACCATAATGACTGCTTCTGGGGTGATTTATGGGTTTTGTCATATGTGAGCTTTCAGAACTTTAGAGATTGCATTTTTCATACTTTTTTGTTGGAATCTCAGTTTATCAGATTTTACTGCAGCATTATCACTTGCAGTACAACCCTGGACTTCACAAATGTATCACATCAGCGTGAAAAAGGCAGAGAAAACAAGAACTGTTGTGAATTAATGAGCCGGGTAACACATGTCTCACAACAGCGATGAAACAATCTGTGTTCTTCTTCAAGCCACAACAGAAAGTCCCAAAGTCTGGTTATTTAATTTTTATTTTTTTTTCACAAAACACAAGCAGCAGCAAAGAACTGAAACAACACAGCCAGGCTTGAAACCTGAAAGATCTGCAAGGCTGAGTCTATCCTAGTTAGTGGTGAAATGATGTGTGAATCTGTCCTAGATGTTCAAATGAAGAAGATTGATTCCCAGTTATAATATGGCTTCTAAGCAAAACACTGGGATTATATAGGAGAAATGCACGTGTCATGAAACAACCAATAAATCAGAGAGACAGTTCCAAGCTCTACTGTGAAGGTCTGGGAAATGTTCAGAGTTACCATCTGTGGAGTTTGGTGCAGGATAAACTGGAACAAAAGGCCATCATTACCCAAATTGATTTCCTTTGGGCTGGTTTGTTGGTTTTTTGGTTTGTTTTTTCTTATTTTTTGGGGTTTTTTTGGGGTTTTTTTGGTTTATTGTTTGTCAGATAATGTTTTATAATACTCCAAGAAATATGTTGAAAAGGTCAGCATGATCCATCAGACACAAGCAGGGGGGCTGGGGTAGATGCAACATGTTCCTTGCACTGGAGGGTAGACAGAGGCAGGATCTGGTTTGGGGTCAATCACACCTGGATCAGGGAGGTGGCTGAAACCTGGGCTGGCCAAAGCCTTAGAATCACAAAATATCCTGGGCTGGAAAGGACCCCCAAGCATCACCAAGTCCAACTCCTGGCCCTGCAGAGGACACCTCCCCAAGAATCCCACGCTGTGCCTTGGCATGTGCTGGTGGGCAGGAGCACACAGCTGGCCGTGGCTTTGGGTGCATGGGTAAGATGAGATGGTGAGGAGCATCCCTGCTCCCTGAGCTCCTGGAGAGCTGCAGACACTGATCACTGGTAAGGACACCACCAGGGCCATGGCCTGGGGCTGGTGATCTGGTGTCTCCTTTCTGCTGCTGCTTTCTGCTACAGATAACAGCCTGGTGCCAAGGTCTTGTTGCTGAGGTGATAAACGGCTGGGGAGATTCCCTCCCTGCTCTTGTCTGCACAAGTTCTTATGCTCAGCACCAGGAAGGATTGGGCCAGAATGGAGGCATTTGGGGTCTCAGGGCTGAGGCTGAGACAGACAGGCAGGCAGAGCAGCTCCTCCTGGCTGATGCAAACATTGGCCCTGTGCTGGCCAGGCCAGTGATCCATAGCTATGGGTCCACAGTGATGGTGGTGCTGGGTATTCACTGGGAGAAGAGGAGGTGTAAAATGAAGCTTCTGAAGCTGCTTGGGATCCTGGAAGCTGCTCAGACCCCACTTGACCACAGTGGTTGTTTGGCCAGCTGAAGTGATGGAATTCATTGGGCTGTGCAGGGACAGTTTTCTGTGCAAACATGAAGGACTTTCAGGGGGGATGAAATACGGCCTCATAGTACAAACAGCTGGGCTGAACACTCTTTATTCCAGCTATGAATCTTTGCTCTTAAGAGCAACGGATTCCACCTTTCATTAAACCAGAACTTGTTGTTGTTGTTGTTGTTATTTTGAGGAACAAAAATGACCTTTCTTGTTTATTTTATTAGCATTTTTAAATCTTTCTAGTTTATTTCATTAGCATTTTAAATCATCTGGTCACCCATTGCATGCATGAAACATGAGATGTTACCAAAGTGTAGCTCACTTCAGACAGGGAGTGCTGATAGTTGGCAGATCTGTACAGGTGTCCTCATCCTGGGTGCATTGGATGTTATCCCATCCAAGCAGGCAGTTTAACACAAGCAGCTATTTCACTGAGCTTAATTAACAACAGAAATAAAAACTATATCTTTATAACAAAGTTACTTGGACATCTACCATCACTCAGCAAGAGGTTTATTGTTATGGACACATAATATTGGCTTTTTGCAGAGATTAAAATGGATTTTCTATCTGTGGTGTTCAAGTAACCTTGTTATTGTCTTGGTTTGAAAAGCCAGGTGTCTGCTAAGGAAGGCAGGAGCCTCCCCTGGAATGGAAAATGTAAACCCCTCCCTCTGAATTGTTATAATTTTGAAATTAAGGAGCTTTCAGTCAAGGATATGGGAATAGGAATAACAGTTCTTTTTTAGGAAAAATTAAAAATATAAATGCAGTAGTACAAACGAAAAAAACCCCACTGACAGAGTCAGAACAGGGCCTGACACCCTGTGGGTCAGGGTGCTGGCAGCAGTCCCATTCAGTGGTGGCTGCAGCCCTCCTGCAGTGCCAGGTGTGGCTCTGTTGGAGCAGGGATCCTGGAGAAGGGTGGAGTTTTCCTCTGAAGGTCCAGGGCTGCTGTAGATGGGCCTAGGAATCTTCCTTCCTCTGGGAATCCAGTTGGAAAAGGCTGATCCTCTGGGAATGCAGTGGAGAAGAAAGACAGCTGCTCCTCTGGGAATCCAGGAGGAAAAGGCTGCCTACAGTGTTCCAAATCTCAGATTCTGTCCAGGTAGGAATGCTTGGCTCCTCCCCCTGGGCGGAGCATCTCCCAATGGGATGATGTCATTTAATCAGCCATGCACTGACACTCAGTGGCACATTACCAGAAGATTAATAATTAATAATTAATGGCCTATTAATGGAACACACCTCCCCAGAGGGAGGATTGTTTGTGGAAGAGAGAAACTGCCCAATGAACAGAAGATAACTGCCCCACCACTGACAGATGGCAAACAGAACACACACTTATCTTGCACTCCAGGACCTGTCCCCACTGGCTGCCCCCATTCTCCAGAGTTCATGGTGTCCAGGGAGGCTGCAGCTGCCGGTGCCGGGAACAAACGAGATGGGTCTGGGTTTCAGAAAGCTCCAGAGTCCATTTCTGACCCCCGAAAGACAGGGCAAAGGCAGGCCTGTGGGGCTTTTATAGGGTATCCCAGGGCTGGAGTTTGGGTTTGTGTTGGATCGGCGGGAGAAATGTGGCATGCAGTATGACTGATCAGCAAGTCTCGAACTTTACTGAGAGTCACACATATTTATATTGGTGTTAATAAAGCTCATACATATTGCAAAGAAGAGCTCATTATTGGTTAGTTACTTATCGGCCAACTACGCCTACTTCTGCATTCTTGTGGTTATTCTGTTGAAACTATTCTTCATATTTTTGGCAAAAGAGCCTCTTCCCTATCCTGTTGTTGCATCAAGGGCTCAATGTCCTTGCCTTATATGGACACTGACTGCTGACTTCTAGACTTCTCTCCTTCTTGCTTGACCAGGGGTATTATGTCGATGTGACCTTTCTCAGCCAGCCAACTGTCTACAAAGCTCAGCGGGACAAGGCTCCTGTCCATGCTCTCCCACATTCCACAGCACCCAGGCCACACCAGGAGTGCTCAGAGCTGCAGCCAAAAGCTTCCTATCGATCCTCTCTTGCAGAGGACACCAGCACAGAGGCACAGGTGCCACCTCCTCCGGCTAAGCCCAGGAGATCCACCTCCTCACCAGCTGCAAGAGCAGGACGCTTATGTGCCAGCCGCCCCTCCCAACCCCGTTCTTCCCCTCGTGCCTTGAAGGCGCATCCCCACCTTGAGACACCCGGGGCAGGAAGAAGAGCTGGCCCTGGACGATGTCCTCGTTGGTGTGGAAAGGAAGGTGCCCACAGAGCAGCTCATAGAGCAGGATGCCCAGGGACCAGATGGTGGCTGGCTGGCCATGGTAGCAGCCAAAGAGGATCCACTCCGGTGGGCTGTACTCCGGCGTTCCTATGGGACACGGGCGCAGCTCATCAGGCCCATGCTGCTCCCTCCCTCCCAGCCAGCTCCTGTTCCACAACAGCCAGCCCCTGCCCTGCCAAAAAGCAACTTGGCTGCAGCTGGCTGAAGATGGATTCCCCCTCCTTCCTTGCCTCCTTCCTTCCCTCCCTCTTCCCCCTCTGCCAGCCAAGGGGGGAACTCCACTGCGAAGCTGGGCCCCGGCTTGGGCTCACCTGACATCCGGGTGTAGAACGTGTCCTGGAGGATCGTGCCGCAGCCGAAGTCAATGAGCTTCACCTCACCCGTGGCCAGGTCGACGAGGACGTTCTCGGCCTTGATGTGGGGGTGCAGGACGCCGCGGCTGCTGCAGTGCCCCATGGCCTCCAGCACCTGGCGGAACAGCCCCCGCCCCACGGGCTCCGTCAGGAACCGCCGCTCGTGCAGGAAGTACCAGAGGTGCTGACAGCGCTGCGGACGCTCCATGAGCAGCGCGAAGCCCTCGGGCACCTCGAACCAGTCCAGGAGCCGCACGACGCCGCGGAAGCCAGGCCGCGACACCTTCCACAGCAGCGCCAGCTCCAGGGGCACAAGGGCGCCCTTGCGCTGCGGGGGGACCGCGATGCTGTCAGGAACGAAAGAGAGAAACAAACAAATCACACCCCAAAGTCATTCCTATTAGAGAAGTAACCAAAGAAAACAACGTAGCAATAACGAAGAGTGTTGGCTTCTGGCTTCTTTCCTCTTTGCATGAGACCAAGCTTTTCATGGGGAACAATTGCCTCTTCTGACAATTTTGCCAGAGTGGACTGGAGCAGAGCATTTACTTTTCAAATAGTAAAGGAAAATCGTGTCAGTAATGTCATCTCTTTTCATCCTCTGTTGACACAGTTGCAGGCTGTCAAAAGACATGGTCTGCAGTGTAGAACTTGGCGCCAAGTTTCTTTTTCTGCCAGAGGATGAGGAGGGGAAGTATCCCAGAATCATGGAGTCGTGGCATGGTTTGGCTTGGAAGGGATCTGGAAAATCCCATGGCTGCAACCCCCCTGCTGTGGCTGGGGACCCCTTGCACTGGACCGGCTTGTCTAGAGCTCCATGCAGCCTGGCCTTGAACACTGTCAGGGACGGGACATGCCCACCTTCTCTGGGCAACCTGTTCCAGGAGAGCCTTTTTTCTGAATCCCTTACCTAAACCTAATCTCTCTCCATTTGGATCCATGCTCCCTTGTCCTGTCCTTGCCTGCCCTCGTACAAAGTCCCTGTCCAGCTTTCTTGTGTGTTGCCCTCAGGTACTGGAAGGCCGCAGCTGGATCAAGGCTGGGTCTCTTTCCCAGGCTGAAGAAGCCGAGCTGTGTCAGCCTTTCCTTGCAGGAGAGGAGCTGCAGCCCCGGCACCATCTGGGTGTCCCTGCTGGGCCCCTGCTGCAGCGTGTCCACGTCCTTGCCGTCCGTGCCGGGGAGCCCGGCAGAGGCGGAGGCAGCGCTGCAGGTGCAGGGTCAGCGGCGGGGAGGAGACCCGGCCCTGGCAGCGGCTCCGGGAGCAGCGATCGGCGCTGGGCCGCCCGCACTGCAGAGAGCCGGGGCCCTTGTGCCTGCCCTTGTGCCCAGGGTGCCTTTCCCCGCCGCCCGCCCGCCCGCCCGCTCGGGGGAAATGCCCCCTGTGCCGCCCCTCAGGGCCGCCCCTCGCCGCTGCCCCGGGCGCTCCCGGCGCCGCCTGGAGGGGCCCAGGCCTCGGCCTCACCCTGCTCAGCCCGAGGCCTGGAAAAGCAGATTCAAACACCCACCCAGAAAGTGCCCCAGGATGCCAAGGTCAATCTTTTGTCACCAGCACGGCTTTGCTATCAGAGTCTGGACGGGAGTAGAAAATCACCAGGGGAAAAGAGCATGAACAAGTTCTGCCTTGGCACTACCTCAAGCTGTGGGGTACCAGTTGTTGCTTTCACTGGCTCTGGATTGAAGGCACTTGAGACAGTAATTCATGTTCGGACTCAAGTGTTTATTATTTCTTATCAGTAAAACAGCCTCATTACTGGGAGTTCAGCAGCTTTTCATTAGAAGGCACAAAATGGCCAACAATCTCTTGTTCCAAGGTCTTTTAAGACTAAACTATCCAATTAGGAACTGACACCTAGATTATTTTCCCGTTTAAGCCAATAACTGATCCCAAAGAGCCTGCAATGTGGAATTTCTGCCCAATTACAAAAAGCCACCCAAACTCATGAAGAAGAAGGAAGAAGCATGAAGAAGAAACCCAGGACGAAACACTGTGCCTTCCATTTTGCTTCCATCCACAACATACTAAAAATCCCAAAACCTCAACTTCTCAGAGTCAGAATGGACCAAAGCCCAAACACTGGAGGTGATAAGAATGGACTAAAACCACAACCAAGGAATCTGCATTGCCCTGAAATACCTTTCCCCTTACTTCAGCCTGGTGCATATTCATAGAGCCTCATGCATATCCATAAACTACTTTACATATTCCAGGAATGATTTTACATGGCCTCTCCCTGGGTCTGCCTTTTCAGAGCATGTGTGTTTCTTGGCTGTGGTTTTGGCTCCTTCTCTTTATCACCTCCAGTTTTTGGGCCTTGGTGCACTCTGCCTTCAGACAGGGAGTGCTGATAGTTGGCAGATCTGTACAGGTGTCCTCATCCCGTGTGCATTGGATGTTATCCCATCCAAGCAGGCAGTTTAACACAAGCAGCTATTTCACTGATTAATAACAGAAATAAAAACTACATAACAAAGTTACTTTAAAAAACAGTCCCAGCCCATATTTGATCCCAGTCTGTGTGGTCCTGATCCATATGGTCCCAGTCCCTGGGATCCCAGTCCATACAGTCCCAGTCCATATTTGACCCCACTCCAGGCTATCCTGGCCTGGAGGGTTCTGATCCACAGGATCCCCATCCATGTGATCCCAGTCCGTATTTGATCCCAGCCCATATTTGATCCCAGCCCATCTTTGATCCCAGCCCATCTTTGATCCCAGTCTGTGGGGTCCTGCACACACTCCCAGGGTCTGGAATTCCAGTTCCCAGCGAGGAAAAAATGTTCCTGCCCTTGAACTTCCTTCCTATCCCCTCAACAAATTGCAATAAAATTATAAACAAAGAAATAATAATTGAAATTAAATAAATTATAATAAAAAAAATCTCAACTCTTCTTTACAATACTCCAACTATGATTTAACTCAGACCAAAAATAACTATTACTATAATATTACCAATGCATATAAATAAACAAATTATATATCAAGAAATACCTTTTGAAAATTTTAACTCGATGACTAATGTACTTTAGATAAAAAAATCTAAAGAAACAAACAAGCCATCTAACACCTCTTAGTTAAACAATTCATATTACAAATATACTAAACACAAAACCAAACACCACTATAATTTCTCAGACATTTCAACCAAACAATTAAACTTTAATAACATCCTTAAGTACTCTTGAAAAATTAAAATTATTTTTAAAAAATTAATTGTGTGCAGGTGGTTTTATTTCAATATTGGTTTTTGGATTGTTTGGGTTAGATGAATTAAAAAATGGGATTTTTATAGGAATTGAATCAGCTGAGAAGGTGGCACTCTGCAAACAGAACTGACTGAAAATGAACGGGACAGAAATCAGTAACTCTGAAAGTTTTATTTGCTATCAAATACATCCCACACACCCAGCCCCACACAACCCCCATCCCACTGCTCCAAATTGGGATCCCACTTCTCCCAGTCCCCTTCCAACCCCATCTCACCCTGGTGGCTGTGGAATGCAGTGAGTTTGGCATGGGATTGAGTTTTTTTGAGGAGGGAACAAGGAATTTGAGGTAGGGTTGAGCCTTTTTGGGTTAACATTCAGTTATTTTCAGTGGGATTTGAGTGGTTTTGAGGTGACAGATCCATCCCTCTTGGCTTTTGGAGTAGAGAGAGAGGGAGAAGAGAAAAAAAGTAAGGCCAAACAAACGGACAAGCAGCCAGGAGTGTTCCCAACATGGATCACAGGGAATGTGAGTGACCAGGGCTGTGCCCAAAGTGCCTCCTCCAGTGGGGGATGGAGCTGCAGCAGCGCACGAAGCTCTTCCCGCACTCGGGGCACTCGCAGGGCTTCCCTTACCGGTGCCTCCGTTGGTGTTGGGTCAAGTTAGAGCTCTGTGAGAAGCTCTTCCCACACTGGGGACACTCGTAGGGCCTCTCCCCAGTGTGGATGCGCCGGTGGGTGACAAGGTGGGAGTTGAGCTTGAATCCCTTCCCGCAGTCGGGGCATTGGAAGGGCCTCTCCTCTGTGTGAATCCGATAGTGCAGGAGGAGATTGGAGCTGGTCTGAAACCTCTTCCTGCATTTATCACACTCGTAGGGCCTCTCCTCTGTGTGACTCTGATAGTGCTGGAGGAGACTGGAGCTGGTCTGAAACCTCTTCGCACACTTGGAGCACTCATAGGGTCTCTCCCCTGTGTGGGTCCTCTGGTGCCTGATCAGGTCGCAGTTCCACCTGAAGCTCTTCCCACACTCCACGCACGTGTGGGGCTTCTCCCCATTATGGAGCTGCTCATGGAGCACCAGCTCCGAGCTCTGGCTCCATCTCCGGCCGCCTTCCCGGCCCAGGCTGGCTCTTTCCCCCTCACATCCCCGCCATCTGCGTTTGCAGCCCCTCCTCGTGTGGCATCTCCGGGCCTTTTCCTCCCCGTTGGCTTCCTGCGCCGTGGAGCCGCTCAAAACGGCCTCTGCCACCAGGTTCTGCCGCGGGCATTTGTCCTCCCTGCTCTCCATGCTCAGCTCCTGCTCTGGGCGAGGAAGGACAAGGACAGCATGGGATTTGCCTCCGTGCCACAGGCAAGGGCAACGAGATCCCCCCAGGCCGTCTCTGGGGACGCACTGCCCCCTCTTGGCTCTCCCCATTTCGGGATGCCGGGGCTCTTTGGGCTCCCGGGCTCCCTTCTCCCCTCATTCTCTGCTCTGGGCTGCAGCGGCTCCAAGGAGTCCCCCCTGCCCCTCTCCAGGCTCTTGAGGCTCCCGCCAATGGCGGCGCTCCCCCCTCTCTGGCCTCCCCACTTTGGCCTCCTGGGGCACACAGGGCTCTGCTCCTCCAGGCTGCCTCTGCCGGCAGCCGCCACCGCCACCCCCCGATGTCCCCCCGAGGGGCCTTTTCCGCTCAGCCTTGGACTTCTTCATTCTCCAAACATCCCCCCAAAAACCCAACCCAGGGACCCCCCGGGACATCCGGGCCGGGCTCCCCCTCCCCGCTCACCGGAGCCATGGGGGGGGCGATGATCCCACAGGTGGGGGCTGCGAATTCAGGCAGGGATTGAGACCGCATTGTTCGAAAAGCTCAACCTTGATCCGCCATTGTCCCTCCTCTTCCTCCCGCTCCTCCTCTGTCCTATCTCCACCTCCCTCTCCTCCTCCCCCCTAACCCCGCCTCCTTCCCTGCTCTTTCTCCTCCCGCTCCTCCTCTTCCATCCCCCCTCCTCCTCCTCCTCTGTCTTATCCCCACCTCCTGCTCCTCTTCCCTCCCGCCCCTTCCATTCCTTCTCCCCCTCCTCCCCCTTACCCCGCCTCCTCCTCCCCCTCCATCCCTGCCCTTCCCTCCCTCCTCCTCCTCCCCCAGCAGCAGCCACACCCTCGGTGCCCCGTTCCCGCAGCCCTCGCAGCCCGCGGCAGGAGCGGCCATGGAGCCGGGCCAGGTCGGCATGGGCAGCGCGGGGCTCTCGGCTGCTCCCAGCCGCTGCGGGCGGGGGGAACCCGGCCCGGGCCAAAGGAGAGGCAAACTGGGTAAACTGGGGGCAGATCACAAAGCTAAGGATACAGCAGAAAATGGAGCTGAAAGAGTTAGTTTAATATTCACTCCAAACGAGGAAAAACTGGAAATTCCAAAGTTTAGGGAAGCCGAGAAAAAAGAATTAAACAAGATAGGAAATGAACAAGATAAATCAGGGAAATAGAAACTTCTACATGACTTAATAAAATGTGCTTACTAGGAAAAGATTAGAAGACGTGCATCAGAAACCCCACTGGCGTACTCAAGCTTTGTGTGATCATTTTTTAAGGAATTTTGGGTGCACTGGGATTTTTGGTGTAGCAAAGCAAGTCACTGAAAGATGCTTAATTTGCCAAAGGATAAATAAAAAGGTGATGAGAAAAACAACATTAGGAGGTCATGAGTTAGCTTGTTTTTCAAAATATCCAAGCAGAAGAATAATCCAAAATTATTTCAAAATATCCAAGCAGAAGTTTAGATTTGTTAGGTTCTGGATTTATTTGGAAAAAAACCCATTTAATCTAGAAGAAAGAGAATATGCCATATGTTAGACAGGAGATTTTAGGAGAATAAAAATCTTTGGAGTATCAGAAACACCCGAGGAAAAAACCAAGAAAATAAAAAGGGGAAATGAAAGGGAGGGGAACAAGTGGAAAAGTCAGAAAGAGAGTGGGATCCTCTGCAGCTCTTGCCCCCTCCGTTGGCGGCCGAGGCGCCTGTCCCGGGTCCCGGCTCGCTGCCCGCCTCAGCTCCGCCTGCCCCGGTTTCCATCCCAGGTGCGGGCTCACTGCCCAGGGCAGCTCCACCTGCCCCGGCGCTGGCGGTGAATTTGTGTGCCCTGGCCCCACTGCCCGGCCCGCGGCCGCTCTGCCGGCCATGCTGGGCAAGATGGGGTTGCTCTGTCCTGCCGCGTGGGCCGAGGTCACCGCGCCGACCGCACCGAGGGCGGGTCCCAGCCATCCCATCCCCGGCTGCCCTGCCCGTGCCAGCTGCGCTGGGCAGCGCCGCTGCTGCTGCCGGGGTCTCCCACCTGCCTTTTCTCTGCCGGGAGCTGCCGGATCAGCCGCCAGAAGCCATGTGGGGGCTGCCCACGCTCCGGCTCGGCCTCCACGGCAAGATCCCCCTCTGGCGATTCCGGCAGCAGACCCTGCCCACACTCCGACCGAGCCTCGGCGGGATATCCTCCCCTGACCCCTCCTGCTCTGAGTTACGTCCCCTTGGTAACCACAGCTCCGGCTGTTCAGGGAAAATCCCTCTCTCTACAGGAAACCTCTACCTTATCGAAACACTAGGAGCTCAGTTAAAAGGCAGCCCTCTCCAAATTCTTTCTCAAAACACGGGAGAAAGGCTACAGAAGGCAAAAAAGTGAAAGAGTTAGATGAAGGGATTGCTCTATTGCCGTTAAGAGAGGTTCCCATGGCAGGGATGCGCTGCCCCGCCCCGCGGGAGCCACCGGCGCCCCTGCCGGCCGTGCCCGGAACTGCACCCAAGGGGAAAGCGCCGCAGCCGAAAGGCCGGGACCGGCTCCGGGCTCTGTTTGTTGTCACTGCCGGAGCTGTTGATACACACTACTATCATTATATTATACACACTAGTAAAGAACCGTTATTCCTAATCCCATATCTTTGCCTGAGAGCCCCTTGATTTCACTATCCTAAAAATTAAGAGGGAGGGGCTTTGCATTCTCCATTCCAAGAGAGGCTTTTTCTGCCTTCCCAAGCAGACACCTGTCTTGTAAAGCAAGACAAGCACCCACAGGCACTGAGGGGGGCTGCAGGAGGGGCAGAAGAAGGCCCTGCAGCACTTGGGCACAAAGGCCCAGCAGGTGAATGCAAGAAGGGAGCAGCAAAAGGCCAAGCTGAAGGCAAAGGCCAGGGCAGAGCTCCTACAGCCCCTGAGGGATCAGCCCCAGGGCCCAAGGGGGCCCCAGCACCCAGGGCACGGCTCGGCCACAAGCACCCGGCAGAGGCATTGCCCTCCTCGGCAGGGCACAGCCCACCCAAACAGCCCCTGGCAAGGAATCAGGGCTCCGGCTGCAGGGCACAAGGACACTGCAAGCAGAGACAGCAGCACCCTCAGGACCAGCAAGTCCAGCCCGTGATGGACATGGATTGGCAGGGCTGACACAGCTCCCATCACACCAGGGACCCTCCACACTGGAGCCCTTGAGAACATTCAGGTGGGTCTGCATTGAGAGGAGGCATTTCCTGATGGACACAGGGGCCTCTCAATCTGCTCTGAATCTTAGACCTAAAGGGGAAAATAGTACAGGAATATTTTAATTTTTAAGGGAATGAGTGGGAAAGATGAGCAGGTATGATTTGTTCAACCACTATTAGAAGCTGTGGGGGATAGGTTTGAAATGAATTTCTTTTTCTTCCTCCTGTGATTGTAATTAACTAGGAAGGAGTTTGAGAGCTGGATTTTAATACTGTAAAAAGGGATACAGAGGCTAGTTCTGTTGTACCTCTGTGTCAAAAGTCTGACAAGGCCTATGCTGAAGTGAACCCAGAAGTGTGGGCAGCCCCAGGGAAATACAGAAAATTAGATATGGAGCCTCTACAAATTAAAGCAACCAGGACAGGCAATACCCTGTTCCAAGAGAGGGAAGGAAGGGCTCACAGCCTGGTATTGAGTCCCTGTTAAAGGCAGGGCTTTTGGAGCCAAGGATGTCTCCCTACAACACTCCTATCTTGCCAGTCAACAAACTGGATGGATGGACACAAGGAGGAAACACAGAATTTTCAAGTGTTAAAATTAAGATTAACTGAGGCGAGTGGCCTGGGCCTTCCAGACAGGGAAAAAGAATTTGAATTATAGGTGGACGTTAAACAGGGTCTTGCCAAAGGAATTCTTGTGCTAAAATGTTTAACCCAGTGGCCAGAGAGCAGCCTCATTGTCTGCAGAATTGTGCAGCCACAGCTTCCGTGGGAGCAGAGGCCTGAAAACTGATGACAACAGGAGGATCTCCTAGAGTTCAAGTCTGGCATCAAGTTAAAGCTTTGACAACCAAAAGAGCCTCTAAATGGATGAGCAGGGCTCGGTTATTACAGTATGAAACTTGTTCAATGGCACAGGAGGATTCAGAACTGAGGACAGGGCAAGGGTTTAACCCAGCCTCCTGTTTGAACAGCCTGGAGAGGGGCTGGCAAGGAACCCAGGACTGCACTCAAGGGACAGAGCTCCCGAGCCAGGCTGGGAGAGATTGATGGGACATTCCCTGGCCTGAGGGAGACAATGTGTTTGTGGATGGCTCTGCAAGGGCAGCAGAAGGGAAAAGAGCTACAAGACAGGCTGTTATTAAGGAAGGGGAATCAGACAAAGCGCAGGTCACCGCCCCATGCTCAGCTCAACCCGCGGAGCTGTGGCTGCTTGTAAGAGCCTGGCACTGAAATGCCCTGAGCAGGAAGGCTTCAAAATCTTCTGCTGACACCATGGCACCTAACAGGGGGGCAAAAGCAATTCTGACTGCTTCAGCAAGCACTGGATCACTTATTAACCTATTGCTAAAGCAAATAATTCAAAGATAATGGATTGTGGAAGCAATAGATTCAGATGGGGAACTCATTTTACAGGAAAGACCCTTCAGGGGGTTATGGCAGCTTTAGGAATACAATGGGACCTCCATAACCCCTGGCAAGCCCAGAGCTCGGGTTGGGTAGAAAGAATGAATGGGGAAATAAAGAAACACCTTTGGAAGCCGGAGATAGAAACCAAGATGCCATGGGTACAGCTTTTGCCATTGGCCTTGGCAAGAAAAAGAGCCAGACCCAAGGCAGATATTCAATTATCTCCCTTGGAATTCATGTCTGGAATTCCTTACCTGGGCAATTCTCCACCTAGTGCAGGGTGGAAATAAGGGATGTAAATGTAAGGCAGGCTGTAGCCAGAATCCTGTCTCCTGTGGAATCTCTCCCCCAGGAAGCTGGGCTGGCACAGAGCCTGCCCTGGGACTTTGCTGTTGCCAACACCCAGCCAGGCCATCGGCTCCTGCCTAAGGAGTGCAAAGCAGCACCACTGGTGGCCAAGGGGCCCACGCCAAGTGTCCCTGAGGCCAGAAACAGCCGCCAGCACAGCTGAGCACGGGGGGACCCCTCAGCCTGGCCTCAGGGGCTCTGAAGCCCCGGAGATTTGCACTTCCCGCCCGCAGCAGGACCATGGGAGCCGCCCCTGAGCCTGCCCTGAAGGCAACGCAGCAGCAGCCAGGGCTCCACAGCGGGCCAAGCCCCTGGGCCTGCCCACAGATCCTCTGCTCAAACCCTCGGGAATCCTGGCCACCCTCCCCTGGCACCTCCAGCCACTGCGGCCAAGCCTCGCTGCCGCTGCTGCAGCTCCAGCGCTGGCTGGGCCTGCACTGCCACAGTTGCTGGGGAGCACCGCGGCACAATTCCACCCTGGGGCTCACTCACACCCACACTCTGGGCTGACTGCGACTGCACTGCTGCAAAATGTACCCATCCTGCTTCTTTTAAATCTTATTTCTCTGCTCAGAAAGGTTTCTCTACTCAAAGGTTTGCCTTTGGGAAAGAAATTTTAAAGGTTTTATTTAAGGGGTTCCCAGTCTGTTCGGATGTTAAACTCATCTCCACCACTCAATGGAGACGAGTTTAACATCCGAACAGACTGGGAATAGCCCAAAAGACACCCACAGAGATAAGGACCAGCAACAAAACATCAACGCCCCGCAGCAAACAGCAACCAACAGCTACCCCAGACACTGCCCCCGGCACAGCTGGAGACACCTGGTCTGGAAAAGGCTGAGAAGGAAATCCAGGAGTGTGGACGGAATTCACAGCAGAGGGGAAGAAATCCGAGTCTAATAGGAAACCAAACACTAAAAACTTACACGACTTGGAAGCAATGAACTTTAAAGCAGTGGATTTAGATTGGTTCAGACTAGGTAAAGTTTAGGAAAAATCGGGTAAAACTGACATGTCATGGAATGATTTTTTCTGCACAGCCGGGCTATGTGTGGATGAAATTATTTCTGTTGCCCATCCTGGCCAGAACCAAGCAATGCCTTGACTCTCTCACACGAAAGAGATTCTTGGAGAGTTTTTGTTTTCCCTACAGTTTCAGTGATAAGATTACAACATGAGAAACATTTTTTATAATAGTCCTACTTTATATTGTCAGGTAGGTTTGGGACAGAAGGGTGAGAATCAATTTTTGGTCTGGGTTTTTCCATGTTCGCCTTTATGTTGCATTTTGCAAAATTGAAGAGCTTTAACCGTGATACTTTTAACTCTTAAATAGTTGATACTTTTTTTAAAAAAAGCAGATTCTGGGACGGGGGGGGGGGGGGGCACATGTGACTCACCAGATGGCAGCCCTGGAAGAGAAGCTTTGGTTCTAGTCAGCCAGGAGAGGAGCTTTAGGAATGCAAATGAACCCTGCTGGGCAAAGCCTGGCCAACGTACCTGGGTCTCTTGCCTGGGGCAGGAATTGGGCTGATTCCCCCTGCCCCTCACCCCGAGCTCTGCCTGCTTGCACTGATGGAATTTGCACAGCTCAAGGCAGAGCCCGGGGTGAGGATATCTGACCCTGCGACAGAAACGGGTGAAGCTGCAAAGGGAAACAGCAAATGGAGAATGTTGGGAAAACTTCACTATAAATAAATGGGGGGGAATCATCCCTCTGCCCACTCCAACGTGTGCTGTCACTGTCTATGTTATATAGGGTGGATTAGAGCACTGAGATGTTCTTGCTCCCACAAGTTCTGGGAAATCAGTTGGGAATCCAAGTATTTGATGATTTAATTAGAGAAAAATGGTCAATTGATGCAGCCCTGGCTGGAGAGAGTGGCCAAAAATGAGGAGAAGATGAACGGCCAGCAGAACAAATCCTACAACAACATGGACCAGCCCCTGGGAACCCAAACCAATTCATATCAGGAGCCACAGAACCCATTTCTCATTTCAATGGCACCATTAGATTACAAGCTGGCCTCGGAATAACCACCCAGACAGCTCCAGCTCCTGACCTTCCTGCTGAGCAATCCACTGAAATGAGGAACACAACATTTCACCATGGGATGGGATCAGATCATCTGTTAGCAGAGAAAAGAGGAGTTTGTGGAAAATCAAATGACTCAAACTGGTCTTGGCAAATAGATGACAAAGCAAAAGTGGTGAAACAGATAACAAAGGAAACAAAAAAGCAGGGAGATGAGCCGGGAAAATGGGGATAAAAAGGAGGCTGCGAACTACAACAATGGCAGCGAGCGCACGGCAAATGCGCCACGGCCTCTCCCTCTGCTCAGCAATAAAGTCACTTGTACAGGACTCCTCTGTCTCCTCGGGGCACGGAAACCTCCGGCCACGTGAATTTCCCCGCACAGCCGCGGGCACGGGGCAGCCGCCCCTGTGCCAGCCACAGGAACCGGGCCGAGCCAGCGCTGCTCCGGCAGCGGCTCCTGCCGAGGCAGCGGCCGCAAGGAGACCGCGGGCAGCCGCTCCCGCAGCGCCCTCACGGCAGCGGCACCACGGGCCGGACACGGCACAAGGAACCCGCCTGAGCCCCCTGCCGCCCCCGAGGCCCGCAGCGAGCCCCGAGCCCCCGCACAACCCAGCGCGGCTCCCACCTGCGCTGCGGCCGCCTCCCAGCTCCGCCGCCGCCTCACCGGTGGGTCCCGGTCACTCCCAGTTTGGTCCAAATCACTCCCGGTAGGATCCCAGTTGCCCCCGACACGGTCCCAGCGGCTCCCAGTCATGCCCTGTATGGTTCCTTTCACTCTCAGTCCCTCTCAGTAAGAGCCCAGTGTGGCCCCAGGCACTTCCAGGATGAGCCCGGTCACACCTTACCCGATGCCATTTGCCCCCGCTGTGGTCCCAGTTGCTGCCAGGATAAGTCCAGTCACCTCCAGTTTGATCCCAGTTACTCCCAGACACTCCCAGTACTATGCCAGTCACTCCAAGTGTCACCCCATCAGTCCCAGTATGATCCCAGTATGACCCCAGCATGGGGCAGCTGCTCCCAGTATGATCCCAGTTGCTCCCTGCATTATTCCAGTTTCTCTTCTTCACCCCTACTACACATCTGGTCACTCCCAGTATGATTCCAGTCAGTCCCAGGATGATCCAAACCATTCCCAGTCCCTCCCAGTCCAATCTCAATTGTCCCCTGCATGTTCCCAGTAGCCCTCAGTGTGGTCCCAGTATATCCCAGTATGATCTCTGCTGCCTCAGTTCTGCTCCCAGTGGGTTCTTTTCCCAGTCTGTCCCAGTCCATTCCAGTCTGTCCCAGTCTCTCTCCAGCAGCTGCTGCCCACCCCCCCCTCCCAACCCCATTCCCGGGCACTGGGACCCCCCCCTGCACCCCTTTATCCTGCACCAACACCCCCCTGCACCCCCTTTCCCGGGTATCCTCCTCTCCCAGCCCCTGGAGCCCCCATTTCCGTGAGCCCAGGGAGCCCCGGGCCCCCATTCCCGGCCAGCCCGGGGCACCTCAGCCCCAGCCTCCCTTTGCTGGGAAACCCGGCCTGGGCACGGGGCTCTGCGGCCGCTCTGGGATTTATGATCCCCCAAAGGAAAGGGAGAGAACAGCAGAGAGAGAGAGAGAGAGAAGGAGATTGGGAATCAGGGATCGGGTCCCAGCGCCCAGCCCTGCTCCGCCGGGGGTGGGACCCGCACCCGCAGCAAAAATTGGCTCCGCTGCTCCCGCTGCTTGCCCGGCTTTGGGCCGAGCCCAGCGGGGTCCGGGCAGAGTTTGAGCGCAGGGCCGGGAGTTCAGCAGAGCCCGGCCCGGGGGTCCCGCAGGGCGCGGCCCTGGAGGGTCCCAGACGGATCGCCGAGGGATCCAGAGGGGTGCCAGGAGGGGATCCAGGTGAATTCCCTGGAATTCGCCCTTTCCCCCTCCCCCCGCGCTCCCTCGGGCACTTTGGCTTTCGCGTCTCTGCAGCCGCGATCGGGGACGGCTGCGATGGCCCCAGCGCTGGGGCTGGGGGTGCTCCGGCGGCTCCTGGGGCTCCTGGGGGACCCGGGGGCCGCGACCAAAGGTGAGTGGGACCCCCCGAAACCGGGACCCCCCTGAACCGCAATTCCCGGGCACCGGGACCCCCTTGATCTTCCATTCCCGGGCAGGGGAACCCTCCTGAACCCCCATTTTGGGTCATGCCAGCCCCCCTCACTCCACTTCCCCAGCACCGGGACCCCCCTGTACCCCCTCATCTGGCACCGAGATCCCCTGAACCCCCATTTCTGTTCACCGGGACCCCCCTGAACCGCAATTCCTGGGCCCCGGGAACTCCCTAAACCTCCATTCCCGGGTACCGGGACTCCCCTGAACCCCCATTTTCGGTCCTGTGACCCCCTCAGCACCCTTTTTCAGCTCCGGGACCCCCCTGAACCCCCATTCCTGAGCACGCGGACCCCCTTGAGCGCCCATTTCTGGGCACAGGGACCCCCCTGTACCCCCTTGCCCAGCATTGGCACCGCCCTGTACCCCCTCATGTGGCCCCAGGACCCCCCTGAATCCCCATTTCTGGTCACCGACGCCCCCGGAACCGCAATTCCCGGCCACCGGGACCCCCTTGAATCCCGAATTCCTGGAAGGAAACTCCCCCCGAACCCGCATTCCCCGGCACGGGAACCCCCTGAACCCCAATTTTTGGGCACTGGGACCCCCCTGCCCCCCCTAATCCGGGCCTAGGATCCCCCCGCACCCCCGTCAGTGCTCTGGGACGCCCTGCACGCCCATTCCCGGCCACCTCGTCCTTCCCAGACCCCAGACCCGCCCTTTTCCTTGGCTTTTGGACCCCCAGATCTCCCAAATTTCGGCGTCCCCCCAGTTCTTCATTCCCGGCGCTTCCTGGAAGGGGTTCCAGGGGATCCTGGAGGGTCCCCTGGGGTTCCAGGGGGTCAAGAGACCCCCCTTGAACGTTCATTTTGGGGCACTGGGACCCCCCCTGTACCCCTTTCCTCAGCCCCGATAACCCCTGCACCCCCTTATCTGCAGCCTGGAACCCCCTGAGCCCCCATTCCCGGGCAGGGAAACCGCCCTGAACCCCAATTTCTGGGCACCGGGATCCACTACATCCCCTTATCCGGCACCGGGACCCCCTGAACCTCAATTTTCAGGCACCAGGACCCCTTGAACCCCGGAACTCGGGAATGGAACCCCCCGGAACCCCATTCCTGGGCACCGGGACCCCAGTGCATCCCGTTATCTGGCCCTGGGACCCCCTGCACCCCTTTTCCCAGCACCAGATCCCAGCCAGGCCATTATCTGGCACCGGCACCCCTGAACCCCCATTCCTGGGCACCGGGACCCCACTGCATCCCCTTATACAGCACCAGGACCCCCTGAACCCCCATTCCACTGCACCAGGACCGCCGTGCACCCCCATATCCGAGACTGGAACCCTCCCAAACCCTCCGTTCTCAGGCACAGGGACCCCCCCTGCACCCCCTTATCCAGCACGGGGACCCTCCTGCACCCCCTCATGCAGCACCAATGCCCCCCCGCACCCCCTTTCCCGGCCCTCCCCCTCTCAGACACCCCAGCCCCCGCTTTTCCTTGACCCCAGCACCTCCTGGACCCCCACTCCTGCCTTCCACAGCCCCCACCCACCACCTTCCTCAACACCGGGGCCCGTGCACCCCCTTTCCTGGGCACAGGGACCCCCTGGACACCCCATTATTATAAAATTGACTCAAAACGAGTAATTTCCAATCAAAGAATTTATTAATTATTGAAGCAGTTATACTACGTAAGCAAAGGCTCAGCGCTGGGCGACAGGGGAGTCTCCGCTCCACCTACTGCCGCCCCAACTAGTTTCTGATTCAGTCCTTTTATCCTCTCTATCCTTCAGGAGTCCATGTTATCTCGGAGTTCTCTGCGCCTGCGCTGGTTGTTGCTAGGGGGTCATCCTTCTGTCTCCTGGTGGTCGGTGATAAAGGCTGCGGAGTCTTCCTCAGCCGCGTCTTCTTCACCCTATGTCCTTATTTGGTGACTTCTCTGTGGAAAATTACCAAAATCTTATGATTAATGCAATATGTGCCCTATCAAGCTTAAGCAAGCAAATGTCCTGCCTTGCAAACTGTGCCCTATCAAGCTTAAGCAAGCAAATGTCCTGCCTTGCAGACTGTTTATCTGCCCCTGCCCCTTCCCCAGCTTTTCCCTGGTCATTATCTCTGTGAGTTATCTGCTTGTACCATTTGTCAGCGGGAAAGGTTTCCCTGCTGGGTGTTAATCTGCCCCTGCCCTTTCCCCAGCCTTTCCCTGGTCGTTATTTCTGTGAGTTATCTGTTTGTACCATTTGCTGGGTGGGACTATGTGTGGGCTCCTGCAACCCCTT
This sequence comes from Agelaius tricolor, assembly GCF_023055355.1. Taxonomy (NCBI): domain Eukaryota; kingdom Metazoa; phylum Chordata; class Aves; order Passeriformes; family Icteridae; genus Agelaius; species Agelaius tricolor. The sequence goes on from NW_027269302.1 coordinate 476,267, forward strand.
CCCTGGTATCCTTGTAGCTCATATCTCATGAAGTAGTACAGAAATAGTCAGCAGACAACTCTTGTAACACACTGGTCTCTTTTTCATGACGAACAAAATGTAGTCCCTCATCTCAATTCCCCCCCATTTATTTATAGTAAAGTTTTCCCAACATTCTCCATTTGCTGTTTCCCTTTGCAGCTTCACCCTGCTTTTTTTAAAAAAAGTATTAACTATTTAAGAGTTAAAAGTATCACGGTTAAAGCTCTTCAATTTTGCAAAATGCAACATAAAGGCGAACATGGAAAAACCCAGACCAAAAATTGATTCTCACCCTTCTGTCCCAAACCTACCTGACAATATAAAGTAGGATTATTATAAAAAATGTTTCTCATGTTGTAATCTTATCACTGAAACTATAGGGAAAACAAAAACTCTCCAAGAATCTCTTTCGTGTGAGAGAGTCAAGGCATTGCTTGGTTCTGGCCAGGATGTGCAACAGAAATACTTTCATCCACACATAGCCCGGCTGTGCAGGAAAAATCATTCCATGACATGTCAGTTTTACCCGATTTTTCCTAAACTTTACGTAGTCTGAACCAATCTAAATCCACTGCTTTAATGTTCATTGCTTCCAAGTCGTGTAAGTTTTTAGTGTTTGGTTTCCTATTAGACTCGGATTTCTTCCCCTCTGATGTGAATTCCGCCCACACTCCTGGATTTCCTTCTCAGCCTTTTCCAGACCAGGTGTCTCCAGCTGTGCGGGGGCAGTGTCTGGGGTAGCTGTTGGTTGCTGTTTGCTGCGGGGCGTTGATGTTTTGTTGCTGGTCGTTATCTCTGTGGGTGTCTTTTGGGCTATTCCCAGTCTGTTCGGATGTTAAACTCATCTCCATTGAGTGGTGGAGATGAGTTTAACATCCGAACAGACTGGGAACCCCTTAAATAAAACCTTTAAAATTTCTTTCCCAAAGGCAAACCTTTGAGTAGAGAAACCTTTCTGAGCAGAGAAATAAGATTTAAAAGAAGCAGAATGGGTACATTTTGCAGCAATGCAGTCGCAGGCAGCCCAGAGTGTGGGTGTGAGTGAGCCCCAGGGTGGAATTGTGCCGCGGTGCTCCCCAGCAGCTGTGGCAGTGCAGGCCCAGCCAGCGCTGGAGCTGCAGCAGCGGCAGCGAGGCTTGGCCGCAGTGGCTGGAGGTGCCAGGGGAGGGTGGCCAGGATTCCCGAGGGTTTGAGCAGAGGATCTGTGGGCAGGCCCAGGGGCTTGGCCCGCTGTGGAGCCCTGGCTGCTGCTGCGTTGCCTTCAGGGCAGGCTCAGGGGCGGCTCCCATGGTCCTGCTGCAGGCGGGAAGTGCAAATCTCCGGGGCTTCAGAGCCCCTGAGGCCAGGCTGAGGGGTCCCCCCGTGCTCAGCTGTGCTGGCGGCTGTTTCTGGCCTCAGGGACACTTGGCGTGGGCCCCTTGGTCACCAGTGGTGCTGCTTTGCACTCCTTAGGCAGGAGCCGATGGCCTGGCTGGGTGTTGGCAACAGCAAAGTCCCAGGGCAGGCTCTGTGCCTGCCCAGCTTCCTGGGGGAGAGATTCCACAGGAGACAGGATCCTGGCTACAGCCTGCCTTACATTTACATCCCTTATTTCCACCCTGCACTAGGTGGAGAATTGCCCAGGTAAGGAATTCCAGACATGAATTCCAAGGGAGATAATTGAATATCTGCCTTGGGTCTGGCTCTTTTTCTTGCCAAGGCCAATGGCAAAAGCTGTACCCATGGCATCTTGGTTTCCATCTCCGGCTTCCAAAGGTGTTTCTTTATTTCCCCATTCATTCTTTCTACCCAACCCGAGCTCTGGGCTTGCCAGGGGTTATGGAGGTCCCATTGTATTCCTAAAGCTGCCATAACCCCCTGAAGGGTCTTTCCTGTAAAATGAGTTCCCCATCTGAATCTATTGCTTCCACAATCCATTATCTTTGAATTATTTGCTTTAGCAATAGGTTAATAAGTGATCCAGTGCTTGCTGAAGCAGTCAGAATTGCTTTTGCCCCCCTGTTAGGTGCCATGGTGTCAGCAGAAGATTTTGAAGCCTTCCTGCTCAGGGCATTTCAGTGCCAGGCTCTTACAAGCAGCCACAGCTCCGCGGGTTGAGCTGAGCATGGGGCGGTGACCTGCGCTTTGTCTGATTCCCCTTCCTTAATAACAGCCTGTCTTGTAGCTCTTTTCCCTTCTGCTGCCCTTGCAGAGCCATCCACAAACACATTGCCTCCCTCAGGCCAGGGAATGTCCCATCAATCTCTCCCAGCCTGGCTCGGGAGCTCTGTCCCTTGAGTGCAGTCCTGGGTTCCTTGCCAGCCCCTCTCCAGGCTGTTCAAACAGGAGGCTGGGTTAAACCCTTGCCCTGTCCTCAGTTCTGAATCCTCCTGTGCCACTGAACAAGTTTCATACTGTAATCACCGAGCCCTGCTCATCCATTTAGAGGCTCTTTTGGTTGTCAAAGCTTTAACTTGATGCCAGACTTGAACTCTAGGAGATCCTCCTGTTGTCATCAGTTTTCAGGCCTCTGCTCCCACGGAAGCTGTGGCTGCACAATTCTGCAGACATTGAGGCTGCTCTCTGGCCACTGGGTTAAACATTTTAGCACAAGAATTCCTTTGGCACGACCCTGTTTAATGTCCACCTATAATTCAAATTCTTTTTCCCTGTCTGGAAGGCCCAGGCCACTCGCCTCAGTTAATCTTAATTTTAACACTTGAAAATTCTGTGTTTCCCCCTTGTGTCCATCCATCCAGTTTGTTGACTGGCAAGATAGGAGTGTTGTAGGGAGACATCCTTGGCTCCAAAAGCCCTGCCTTTAACAGGGACTCAATACCAGGCTGTGAGCCCTTCCTTCCCTCTCTTGGAACAGGGTAGTGCTTGTCCTGGTTGCTTTAATTTGTAGAGGCTCCATATCTAATTTTCTGTATTTCCCTGGGGCTGCCCACACTTCTGGGTTCACTTCAGCATAGGCCTTGTCAGACTTTTGACACAGAGGTACAACAGAACTAGCCTCTGTATCCCTTTGTACAGTATTAAAATCCAGCTCTCAAATTCCTTCCTAGTTAATTACAATCACAGGAGGAAGAAAAAGAAATTCATTTATTTCAAACCTATCCCCCACAGCTTCTAATAGTGGTTGAACAAATCATACCTGCTCATCTTTCCCACTCATTCCCTTAAAAATTAAAATATTCCTTTACTATTTTCCCCTTTAGGTCTAAGATTCAGAGCAGATTGAGAGGCCCCTGTGTCCATCAGGAAATGCCTCCTCTCAATGCAGACCCACCTGAATGTTCTCAAGGGCTCCAGTGTGGAGGGTCCCTGGTGTGATGGGAGCTGTGTCAGCCCTGCCAATCCATGTCCATCACGGGCTGGACTTGCTGGTCCTGAGGGTGCTGCTGTCTCTGCTTGCAGTGTCCTTGTGCCCTGCAGCCGGAGCCCTGATTCCTTGCCAGGGGCTGTTTGGGTGGGCTGTGCCCTGCCGAGGAGGGCAATGCCTCTGCCGGGTGCTTGTGGCCGAGCCGTGCCCTGGGTGCTGGGGCCCCCTTGGGCCCTGGGGCTGATCCCTCAGGGGCTGTAGGAGCTCTGCCCTGGCCTTTGCCTTCAGCTTGGCCTTTTGCTGCTCCCTTCTTGCATTCACCTGCTGGGCCTTTGTGCCCAAGTGCTGCAGGGCCTTCTTCTGCCCCTCCTGCAGCCCCCCTCAGTGCCTGTGGGTGCTTGTCTTGCTTTACAAGACAGTGTCTGCTTGGGAAGGCAGAAAAAGCCTCTCTTGGAATGGAGAATGCAAAGCCTCTCCCTCTTAATTTTTAGGATAGTGAAATCAAGGGGCTCTCAGGCAAAGATATGGGATTAGGAATAACGGTTCTTTACTAGTGTGTATAATATAATATAATAATAGTAGTGTGTATCAACAGCTCCGGCAGTGACAACAAACAGAGCCCGGAGCCGGTCCCGGCCTTTCGGCTGCGGCGCTTTCCCCTTGGGTGCAGTTCCGGGCACGGCCGGCAGGGGCGCCGGTGGCTCCCGCGGGGCGGGGCAGCGCATCCCTGCCATGGGAACCTCTCTTAACGGCAATAGAGCAATCCCTTCATCTAACTCTTTCACTTTTTTACCTTCTGTAGCCTTTCTCCCGTGTTTTGAGAAAGAATTTGGAGAGGGATGCCTTTTAACTGAGCTCCTAGTGTTTCGATAAGATGCTTCCTGTAGAGAGAGGGATTTTCCCTGAACAGCCGGAGCTGTGGTTACCAAGGGGACGTAACTCAGAGCAGGAGGGGTCAGGGGAGGATATCCCGCCGAGGCTCGGTCGGAGTGTGGGCAGGGTCTGCTGCCGGAATCGCCAGAGGGGGATCTTCCCGTGGAGGCCGAGCCGGAGCGTGGGCAACCCCCACATGGCTTCTGGCGGCTGATCCGGCAGCTCCCGGCAGAGAAAAGGCAGGTGGGAGACCCCGGCAGCAGCAGCGGCGCTGCCCAGCGCAGCTGGCACGGGCAGGGCAGGCGGGGATGGGATGGCTGGGACCCGCCCTCGGTGCGGTCGGCGCGGTGACCTCGGCCCACGCGGCAGGACAGAGCAACCCCATCTTGCCCAGCATGGCCGGCAGAGCGGCCGCGGGCCGGGCAGTGGGGCCAGGGCACACAAATTCACCGCCAGCGCCGGGGCAGGTGGAGCTGCCCTGGGCAGTGAGCCCGCACCTGGGATGGAAACCGGGGCAGGCGGAGCTGAGGCGGGCAGCGAGCCGGGACCGGGGACAGGCGCCTCGGCCGCCAACGGAGGGGGCAAGAGCTGCAGAGGATCCCACTCTCTTTCTGACTTTTCCTCTTGTTCCCCTCCCTTTCATTTCCCCTTTTTATTTTCTTGGTTTTTTTCCTCGGGTGTTTCTGATACTTCAAAGATTTTTATTCTCCTAAAATCTCCTGTCTAACATATGGCATATTCTCTTTCTTCTAGATTAAATGGGTTTTTTTCCAAATAAATCCAGAACCTAACAAATCTAAACTTCTGCTTGGATATTTTGAAATGGTCGACGAGCTAACTCATGACCTCCTAATGTTGTTTTTCTCATCACCTTTTTATTTATCCTTTGGCAAATTAAGCATCTTTCAGTGACTTGCTTTGCTACACCAAAAATCCCAGTGCACCCAAAATTCCTTAAAAAATGATCACACAAAGCTTGAGTACGCCAGTGGGGTTTCTGATGCACGTCTTCTAATCTTTTCCTAGTAAGCACATTTTATTAAGTCATGTAGAAGTTTCTATTACCCTGATTTATCTTGTTCATTTCCTATCTTGTTTAATTCTTTTTTCTCGGCTTCCCTAAACTTTGGAATTTCCAGCTTTTCCTCGTTTGGAGTTAATATTAAACTAACTCTTTCAGCTCCATTTTCTGCTGCATCCTTAGCTTTGTGATGTGCCCCCAGTTTGCCCAGTTTGCCTCTCCTTTGGCCTGGGCCGGGTTCCCCCCGCCCGCAGCGGCTGGGAGCAGCCGAGAGCCCCGCGCTGCCCATGCCGACCTGGCCCGGCTCCATGGCCGCTGCTGCCGCGGGCTGCGAGGGCTGCGGGAACGGGGCACCGAGGGTGTGGCTGCTGCTGGGGGAGGAGGAGGAGGGAGGGAAGGGCAGGGATGGAGGGGGAGGAGGAGGCGGGGTTAGGGGGCAGGAGGAGGAGAAGAAATGGAAGGGGAGTGATAGAAGATGAGAAGGAGGTGGGGAAAACAGAGAGGAGCGGGAGGAAGAGGAAGAGGAGGGAGAAAGGCGGATCAAGGCTGAGCTCAGGGAGCCACGCGGTCTCGAGCCCTGCCTGAATTCGCAGCCCCCACCTGTGGGATCATCACCCCCCCCATGGCTCCGGTGAGCGGGGAGGGGGAGCCCGGCCCGGATATCCCGGGGGGTCCCTGGGTTGGGTTTTTGGGGGGATGTTTGGAGAATGAAGAAGTCCAAGGGTGAGCGGAAAAGGCCCCTCGGGGGGACATCGGGGGGTGGCGGTGGCGGCTGCGGGCAGAGGCAGCCTGGAGGAGCAGAGCCCTGTGTGCCCCAGGAGGCCAAAGTGGGGAGGCCAGAGAGGGGGGAGCGCCGCCATTGGCGGGAGCCTCAAGAGCCTGGAGAGGGGCAGGGGGGACTCCTTGAAGCCGCTGCAGCCCAGAGCAGAGAATGAGGGGAGAAGGGAGCCCAGGAGCCCAAACAGCCCTGGCATCCCGAAATGGGGAGAGCCAAGAGGGGGCAGTGCGTCCCCGGGTGTGCCCTGGGGGGATCTCGTTGCCCTTGCGTGTGGCAGGGAGGCAAATCCCATGCTGTCCTTGTCCTTCCTCGCCCAGAGCAGGAGCTGAGCATGGAGAGCAGGGAGGACAAATGCCCGCGGCAGAACCTGGTGGCAGAGGCCGTTTTGAGCGGCTCCACGGCGCAGGAAGCCAACGGGGAGGAAAAGGCCCGGAGCTGCCGCACGAGGAGGGGCTGCAAACGCAGATGGCGGGGATGTGAGGGGGAAAGAGCCAGCCTGGGCCGGGAAGGCGGCTGGAGATGGAGCCAGAGCTCAGAGCTGGTGCTCTATGAGCAGCTCCATGATGGGGAGAAGCCCCACACGTGCGTGGAGTGTGGGAAGAGCTTCAGGAGGAACTGCCACCTGATCGTGCACCAGAGGACCCACACTGGGGAACGGCCCTACGAGTGTGGGGAGTGTGGGAAGAGCTTCAGCCAGAGCTCCAGCCTGATCGTGCACCAGAGGACCCACACTGGGGAGAGGCCCTATGAGTGTTCCAAGTGTGCGAAGAGGTTTCAGACCAGCTCCAATCTCCTCCAGCACTATCAGAGTCACACAGAGGAGAGGCCCTTCCAATGCCCCGACTGTGGGAAGGGATTCAAGCGCAACTCCACCCTCGTCACCCACCGGCGCATCCACACAGGGGAGAGGCCCTACGAGTGTGATAAATGCAGGAAGAGGTTTCAGACCAGCTCCAATCTCCTCCTGCACTATCGGATTCACACAGAGGAGAGGCCATTCCGCTGCCCAGACTGTGGGAAGGGATTCAAGTACAACTCTGACCTCGTCAAGCACCGGCGCATCCACACTGGGGAGAGGCCCTACGAGTGTCCCCAGTGTGGGAAGAGCTTCTCCAGCAGCTCTCACTTGACCCAACACCAACGGAGGCACCGGTAAGGGAAGCCCTGCGAGTGCCCCGAGTGCGGGAAGAGCTTCGTGCGCTGCTGCAGCTCCATCCCCCACTGGAGGAGGCACTTTGGGCACAGCCCTGGTCACTCACATTCCCTGTGATCCATGTTGGGAACACTCCTGCCTGCTTGTCCTTTGGTTTGGCCTGAATTTTTTTCTCTTTTCCATCTCTCTCTACTCCAAAAGCAAAGAGGGATGAATCTGTCACTTCAAAACCACTCAAATCCCACTGAAAATAACTGAATTTTAACCCAAAAAGGCTCAATCCTACCTCAAATTCCTTGTTCCCTCCTCAAAAAACCTCAATCCCATGCCAAACTCTCCATTCCACAGCCACCAGGGTGAGATGGGGTTGGAAGGGGATTGGGAGAAGTGGGATCCCAATTTGGAGCAGTGGGATGGGGATTGTGTGGGGCTGGGTGTGTGGGTTGTATTTTATAGCAAATAAAACTTTCAGAGTTACTGATTTCTGTCCCGTTCATTTTCAGTCAGTTCTGTTTGCAGAGTGCCACCTTCTCAGCTGATTCAATTCCTATAAAAATCCCATTTTTTAAATCATCTATCCCAAACAATCCAAAAACCAATATTGAAATAAAACCACCCACACACAATTAATTTTTTAAAAGTAATTTTAGTTTTTCAAGAGTACTTAAGGATGTTATTAAAGTTTAATTGTTTGGTTGAAATGTCTGAGAAATTATAGTGGTGTTTGGTTTTGTGTTTAGTATATTTGTAATATGAATTGTTTAACTAAGAGGTGTTAGATTGCTTGTTTGTTTCTTTAGGTATTTTTATCTAAAGTATATTAGTCATCGAGTTAAAATTTTCAAAAGGTATTTCTTGATATATAATTTGTTTATTTATATGCATTGGTAATATTATAGTAATAGTTATTGTTGGTTTGAGTTAAATCATTGTTGGAGTATTGTAAAGAAGAGTTGAGATTTTTTTTATTATAATTTATTTAATTTCAATTATTATTTCTTTGTTTATAATTTTATTGCAATTTGTTGAGGGGATAGGAAGGAAGTTCAAGGGCAGGAACATTTTTTCCTGGCTGGGAACTGGAATTCCAGACCCTGGGAGTGTGTGCAGGACCCCACAGACTGGGATCAAATATGGGCTGGGATCACCTGGGCTGGGATCACCTGGATGGGGATCCTGTGGATCAGAACCCTCCAGACCAGGATAGCCTGGAGTGGGATCAAATATGGACTGGGACTGTATGGACTGGGATCCCAGGTTTCTGGGACCATATGGATCAGGACCACACAGACTGGGATCAAATATGGGCTGGGACTGTTTCTGAAAGTAACTTTGTTATGTAGTTTTTATTTCTGTTATTAATCAGTGAAATAGCTGCTTGTGTTAAACTGCCTGCTTGGATGGGATAACATCCAATGCACCCAGGATGAGGACACCTGTACAGATCTGCCAACTATCAGCACTCCCCGTCTGAAGGCAGAGTGCACCAAGGCCCAAAAACTGGAGGTGATAAAGAGAAGGAGCCAAAACCACAGCCAAGAAACACACATGCTCTGAAAAGGCAGACCCAGGGAGGGGCCATGTAAAATCATTCCTGGAATATGTAAAGTAGTTGATGGATATGCATGAGGGTCTACGAATATGCACCAGGCTGATGTAAGGGGAAAGGTATTTCAGGGCGATGCAAATTCCTTGGTTGTGGTTTTAGTCCATTTTTATCACCTCCAGTGTTTGGGCTTTGGTCTATTCTGACTCTGAGAAATTGAGGTTTTGGGATTTTTAGTATGTTGTGGATGGAAGCAAAATGGAGGGCACAGTGTTTCGTCCTGGGTTTCTTCTTCATGCTTCTTCCTTCTTCTTCATGAGTTTGGGTGGCTTTTTGTATTTGGGCAGAAATTCCACATTTCAGGCTCTTTGGGATCAGTTATTGGGTTAAAAGGGAAAATAATCTAGGTGTCAGTTCCTAATTGGATAGTTTAGTCTTAAAAGACCTTGGAACAAGAGATTGTTGGCCATTTTGTGCCTTCTAATGAAAAGCTGCTGAACTCCCAGTAATGAGGCTGTTTTACCAATAAGAAATAATAAACACTTGAGTCTGAACATGAATTACTGTCTCAAGTGCCTTCAATCCAGAGCCAGTGAAACCAACAACTGGTACCCCACAGCTTGAGGTAGTGCCAAGGCAGAACTTGTTCATGCTCTTTTCCCCTGGTGATTTTCTACTCTCGTCCAGACTCTGATAGCAAAGCCGTGCTGGTGACAAAAGATTGACCTTGGCATCCTGGGGCACTTTCTGGGTGGGTGTTTGAATCTGCTTTTCCAGGCCTCGGGCTGAGCAGGGTGAGGCCGAGGCCTGGGCCCCTCCAGGCGGCGCCGGGAGCGCCCGGGGCAGCGGCGAGGGGCGGCCCTGAGGGGCGGCACAGGGGGCATTTCCCCCGAGCGGGCGGGCGGGCGGGCGGCGGGGAAAGGCACCCTGGGCACAAGGGCAGGCACAAGGGCCCCGGCTCTCTGCAGTGCGGGCGGCCCAGCGCCAATCGCTGCTCCCGGAGCCGCTGCCAGGGCCGGGTCTCCTCCCCGCCGCTGACCCTGCACCTGCAGCGCTGCCTCCGCCTCTGCCGGGCTCCCCGGCACGGACGGCAAGGACGTGGACACGCTGCAGCAGGGGCCCAGCAGGGACACCCAGATGGTGCCGGGGCTGCAGCTCCTCTCCTGCAAGGAAAGGCTGACACAGCTCGGCTTCTTCAGCCTGGGAAAGAGACCCAGCCTTGATCCAGCTGTGGCCTTCCAGTACCTGAGGGCAACCCACAAGAAAGCTGGACAGGGACTTTGTACGAGGGCAGGCAAGGACAGGACAAGGGAGAATGGATCCAAATGGAGAGAGATTAGGTTTAGGTAAGGGATTCAGAAAAAAGGCTCTCCTGGAACAGGTTGCCCAGAGAAGGTGGGCATGTCCCGTCCCTGACAGTGTTCAAGGCCAGGCTGCATGGAGCTCTAGACAAGCCGGTCCAGTGCAAGGGGTCCCCAGCCACAGCAGGGGGGTTGCAGCCATGGGATTTTCCAGATCCCTTCCAAGCCAAACCATGCCACGACTCCATGATTCTGGGATACTTCCCCTCCTCATCCTCTGGCAGAAAAAGAAACTTGGCCCCAAGTTCCACACTGCAGACCATGTCTTTTGGCAGCCTGCAACTGTGTCAACAGAGGATGAAAAGAGATGACATTACTGACACGATTTTCCTTTTCTATTTGAAAAGTAAATGCTCTGCTCCAGTCCACTCTGGCAAAATTGTCAGAAGAGGCAATTGTTCCCCATGAAATGCTTGGTCTCATGCAAAGAAGAAAGAAGCCAGAAGCCAACAGTCTTCGTTATTGCTACGTTGTTTTCTTTGGTTACTTCTCTAATAGGAATGACTTTGGGGTGTGATCTGTTTGTTTCTCTCTTTCGTTCCTTGGGGCGCGCGGCGGCTCCTCCGTTGGGTTCGCGGGGGCAACGGAGGAACGGCCGCGAGCTCCGGCGGCTCCACAGCAGCAGCAGCAGCAGCGCTTCTCTCGATCGGTTTTCTGCTCGACTTCCCACTCGCTCGACATCCCCTTCTCCCTCTCACACTCACGCTACTCCCGTTCTGTCCCGTGCCGTCCGTGTTCCGCCTCTCCCAGCCCGGCTGATGCCGCGTCCCGCAAGGGGCCCCTCGGCGGGGCCGCCCCGTGCCCGCCCCTGCCCGGCCCGCCGTGGTTCCGCCTCGGCCGGGCTCTCTCCGTCCTGGCTGTGGCGCCGCTGGAAGAGCCGCTCGCTCTGGTGCTGGCGGAGCAGCGCGGGGTTTTGGCTGCGCCTGGCGCGGGCTCTGGCCCAGCCCCGGCCGAGGCCCCGGCCCCGAACGAAGCCCCTGCCGCGGTTCCGCCCGCGGCCGCCCCGCTGCCGCCCGGCTCCCGCCCCGTGGCCGACAGCGTGGCCGGCAGCTGCCCCGCTCCGAGCTCCGCCGCTCGCCAGCTCGGCCGCCGGCCCCGAGCTGCCGCAGCCCAGGGCGGCTCGGCAAGCAGCAGCGCGCCGGGCGGGCGGGTGCCCCGGGCAGAAGAGCACGGGCGGAGAGGCCTCCCCTGGAGCAGCTCTAGCGGCAGGGCCCGCTGCTGGGCAGCGGCGGCTGCGGCAGCGTTTACTCCGGTCCCCGCCTCGCCGACGGCGCCCCGGGAAGAGACGGTGCTGGCTCGGAGGGCGGCGGCGGGCGGCGGGCGATGAGCTCAGCCCGCCGCTGGCCTTGGCTCGCAGGCGGCCATCAAGCGAGTGTCCCGGGAGCACATCTCGGAGTGGGCGCGGCTGGGGAGTGAGCGGGGCCAGCGGGAGGAGCCGGCGGGGCGTGCCGGGCGGGGCTGAGGCGAGGCCCGGCAGGGCGGCAGCCGGAACGCTGCGAGGGCAGCGAGCGTGGAGTGAGCGGGGGCCGCGCAGCGCCCCGGGCCGGGCCATGGCGAGCCGCGGCGGGGCCGGGCAGGGGCTGCCCGAGGCGCGGCGCAGCATCGGCCCCGCTGACAGCATCGCGGTCCCCCCGCAGCGCAGGGGCGCCCTTGTGCCCCTGGAGCTGGCGCTGCTGTGGAAGGTGTCGCGGCCTGGCTTCCCCAGCGTCGTGAGGCTCCTGGACTGGTTCGAGGTGCCCGAGGGCTTCGCGCTGCTCATGGAGCGTCCGCAGCGCTGTCAGCACCTCTGGTACTTCCTGCACGAGCGGCGGTTCCTGACGGAGCCCGTGGCGCGGGGGCTGTTCCGCCAGGTGCTGGAGGCCATGGGGCACTGCAGCAGCCGCGGCGTCCTGCACCGCCACATCAAGGCCGAGAACGTCCTCGTCAACCTGGCCACGGGTGAGGCGAAGCTCATCGACTTCGGCTGCGGCACGATCCTCCAGGACACGTTCTACACCCGGATGTCAGGTGAACCCAAAGCCGGGGCCCAGCTGGGCAGCAGAAGTTCCTCCCTTGGCTGGCATAGGGGGAAGAGGGAGGGAAGGAAGGAGGCAAGGAAGGAGGGGGAATCCTTCTTCAGCCAGCTGCAGCCAAGTTGCTTTTTGGGAGGGCAGGGGCTGGCTGTTGTGGAACGGGAGCTGGCTGGGAGGGAGGGAGCAGCATGGGCCTGATGAGCTGTGCCCGTGTCCCATAGGAACGCCGGAGTACAGCCCACCGGAGTGGATCCTCTTTGGCTGCTACCATGGCCAGCCAGCCACCATCTGGTCCCTGGGCATCCTGCTCTATGAGCTGCTCTGAGGGCACCTTCCTTTCCATACCAACGAGGACATCGTCCGGGGCCAGCTCTTCTTCCTGCCCTGGGTGTCTCAAGGTGGGGATGCGCCTTCAAGGCACGAGGGGAAGAACAGGGCTGGGAGGGGTGGCTGGCACATAAGCGTCCTGCTCTTGCAGCTGGTGAGGAGGTGGATCTCCTGGGCTTAGCTGGAGGAGGTGGCACCTGTGCCTCTATGCTGGTGTCCTCTGCAAGAGAGGATCGATAGGAAGCTTTTGGCTGCAGCTCCGAGCACTCCTGGTGTGGCCTGGGCACTGTGGAATGTGGGAGAGCATGGACAGGAGCCTTGTCCCGCTGGGCGGTGGTTTCTGGTTTCTCTCCGCAGAGTGCCAACACCTCATCAGGTGGTGTTTATGCATGGAGCCCACAGACAAGCCAGCACTGGAGGACCTTTTTGAGCATTCTTGGCTGCAGGAGCCCTGCCTGGCCCAGGAGACAGCAGAGATGCCTCCCTGTGCACAGGAGGATCCAGGAGCCCAGCAAGCAGCAGCGGCACACGTCTCGTGGCGCTGGAAGAAAACCCCGGAGTGTTTCACTGCGGCCGCAGCGCTGAGGAGAGAGCGCAGCCGAGGAGATGCTGCTTCCGCTGGTCCCCGCGAGCTGTGGAGGGAGCGGCTCCGTGCTGCCCGTCCCATTGGAGAAGTGGTGGCAGTGCGGTGAAGGTGCCACGGACTGGGACAGGGGAAACATTCCCCCTGCAGCTCAATGACATTGTGATGTCCCCGCAAGCCGAGGCACAGCTGGCGCGTTCTTCTGGAGCACGACGTGGAGCTGGGAACACCATCCTGGAGCTGGCCGCTGGCGGGGCAGAGCCGATTGGCTTTGGCTGCGGCCCCTGCCTGGAGGACACGCTCTGCGCCCCGATGGAATCAAGATGAGTCCCCAGCCGGCGCAGGGGCGGGGGGATGCTGGTGCTCCCAGGCACGGCAGGGCTCGGCCTGGCCACGCGCCAGAGGTTCCCCGCTCGGCAGCGCTGGGGAATATTAATTTTTCCGCCGGCCGCCGAGCTGCTTTTTGGCAGGACAGGGGATGGATGTTGTGGAAGCGGAGCCGGCTCCTGGCCTTGCTGACAGCTTCTGCCAGCCAGCCTGGCACGGGCTGAGGCGGGGGCAGCCAGCCTGACAAAAGCATCCATCCATGTGGATGGGGGCGGCAGAGGGGGACGGGTTCCGAAGCCGTGCCCCAGCTGGTCTGCTCTGCACGCCCTTGAGGAAGGGGTGCGTTTATGGGCGGGAGAGGTGGGGATTTTCCCCACCCATGGACAGGTTTAATTCTCACATGGAGTGGTCAGACCCTCCTCAGGCCCATGAAACGGTGACAGGCTTTGTGCTTTTTCTTGTTTCCAGGTCTTGTTTTGAATTGACTTTCGTGCAATTGTTCTTTGTTTTTCCCAGGAGGATTACACCTGGTGCCCGGACCGGACGGGGAAGCGCCTGCAGCGTCCGTGGAGCGCGTCCATTGCCAGCGCTGCCCCAGGGGCCACGGTCTGCAGGGACAGCCCCTTCCAGAAGGACGAGGACCTGGTTTGGGATCGGCTCCTCTCCTGGCAGCAGCTCTCCAGAGGTGGGCACCCGGCTCCACAGCTCGGCTGGCAGAAGGGCTCCGGGCAGGCGGCAGCGGGCACACGGGCATCCCGCTCTTGCAGCTGCTTAGGAGGTTGCTGTGCCGGGATTAAGCAGAGGAGGTGGAACGTGGCCTGCCCCGCTGCCCTTCTCTAAAAACAGAGAATGGGTCGGGAGGTTTGGGCTCTGAGCAGAGCCAGCAGCCTGGCCCGGGCACAGGCCCTGGCGGGACAGGGGGACAGGAGCCTGCTGCCACTGACCGTGGCTCTCTGGTTTCTCTCCGCAGGCTGCCAGCACCTCATGCCATGGGAACGGCACCGCTCGGCCTGCCAGGCTGGGAGGGCTGGAGGGCGGCCGGTGTTCATTTGCTGTCAAAAATAAATTGGGGTTTTTTGTCATTGTCATCATCGGAGCGTTTCTTTCCTCCTTTTCCAAGCTCTTGGCCTCCCTTCCTCCAGGGTAATCTTTTTTCTCCTTCCTCAACCGCTTGACGGCATTTGGCAGGGGGGGTTAAGCAACGTGAAAAATTCAACAACAGTTCCTGTTGCCAACTGCAGCAGCCCCTTCAAGAGCCCTGAGCTTCCACCAAGGTCAGTGTGTGCCTTGCAAAAGGAAGTGCTTTGCAGTGATGGGGTTGTTGCCCTGCTGCAAAAGCTGGGAGGAAATCAGAAATGGAAAAATGCCAATTTGGCTCAACCACCGCCCAGGTTCTTCATCTTTTCCCTCTTCTCCATGATAGGCAGGCAGTGCTGGACTCCAGCAAGGTTCAAGTTCTTGGTGCTCTCTGGCATCAAAGGGATCAAGGAAACTCTTGTACGCAGGGACTACAACAGGGCTACTTGTCAGCCCTTCTGCTACTTGTCAGAACCCAGGAAATTCCCCTGGCTGCCCTGGAGGACTCGAGCCCCTGCCCAGGGGGCTCAGAGACCCTGGCACAGAGCCCAAGACCCCTGTGCCTTTGATTTAGCCCTTGGAAAAAACAACCTTACATGAAGAATTGCGAGCCATGAAAGTTTAAGTAGAATGATAGTGAATTTATCACAGGGTGAAATATAGATTGTTGGGGTTTCTAGAATGGGGCTTCAGGGGGCAAGATGGTGGAATCTGGGCATGTCCAGCCTTTCTCCTTCTTCTTGGCCTCCATCTTCCGCTGTGATGGTGGCACTTTCAGTTTGGTTTAGAGTAGAAGCACACTGTCTAACATAGGTGATGGGTATTGGAAAGTCATTGTAAATATTGTACAGGTAGTTTTTAGGATAAAAAGATAACACCACCCTGGGGCAGGCAGAATGCCATAGAATGTCTTGCTGAGCAGACCTTGGCAGGACAGGAGAAAGAATTTTATAGGTAAGATACAAGAAACAACCTTGAGAGCCAGAAATGAAGAGCTCTGACTCCTTCTTTGAGCACCAGGCTGGGAAAAGAGACTTTGGAACTTATCTCGGGCTCACTCTGACCAGCGAGAGACCCCGAGAGCATGAGTCCGTAAGACGAAATCTTGAAGGATTGGCTCCAAAACATAAATATCCTTGTTGGCCATGTCTTCTTGACCAAGAAATCCTTCAAAGCTCTTGTAACTACAAGTCTTGAGGCCCTGTGAGCCATGCGGTGCAGATGGGAGCCCAACTCACCCTTCCTGTCTATGGAGAAGAGAAGAAAAAGCAATGGCATCATCTGAAAAACTCAGAGGTCCGCTCTCTAGCTCCTTCCAAACTCCTTCAAATCACCCAAAGTGCGATTTAGCTACAAATAGGTGTCAAAGACTCTTTGTGCTGGCTCTTGGACACCAGAGCAGCTGCTTTAGAATCTTTCACAGAACCCTGTGTAGTTCTGTAGTGCCAGAAATAGATCATTTGAAGAAACTTTCCCAACTGACTTGCATGGAGGTTTGTTTGAAGGGTATTTGAGGAGAAAGGCTCCCGGCAGAGCTCTGGGCTTTGGCCTAGCTGTGTCCCCTGCTGATTGTGAAGTGTGCCATCAGCTGCAGGGCTTTCTGGGCTAAAACTATCATCAAGTCACTGGGACTTGCTATTTTTGGCCTCTAAAAGCTGGACCCACTTTCGGGGCAAATTTGGAGACCTCATCTCTGGGAGGATGGAGCAGCCAGGATTTTCCCAGTTGCTGGGAATGGTTCTCCAGGCCCTGGGTGTAAAACGGGGCTGCCCAGCAAGTGCAGATCTGCAAGATGATAAACAATTGTCTTGCTTTGAAAAGAGAGGTGTCTGCTAAGGAAGGCAGAAGCCTTCTCTGAAATGGAAAATGTCAATCCCCTGCCTTCAAATGATTCTCATTTAGAAATTCAAATGCTCTCAGGGAAAGATATGGGGATAGGACTGAGCCCGCAGAGCTGGGCAGCGTTTGCTGATGCTCTGAGCCCTTCCTAAAGATCCTGTGCGGGCTGTCTCAGACACCTGGGGCCAGGGATTCCTTCCAAGCTGGGCCACTTTGGCTGGGCCGGGGGCGGCCCCGGGGCAGAAGGCAGTGTGTGCAAGGGCCCTGGGTGGCACGCTGCAGCACGGTCACCGTGCCATGGAACGGAAGCCGGTGTCCAAGGCCCCTTTGTGACACGTGGGAAATAGAAGCTTGCCCGGCTGCTGGCAACACGCAACGGGGCACAAGGGGACAGAGCGGTGCCGTGAGGAGCCCCCGCACAGCGCACTCGCTCCCGTCTGACCCGGAGCTTCTCCGCGGCGCTGTTCCTGCAGCTGAGCTCGAGGCCAGAGCACAGGACTCGCTGACCCGTGGCCTTCCTGAGGCTTCTATTCTGCAGCTGCCCTCAAGGGCAGAGCGTGGGACTTGGTGCCCCAGAGCTTTCCCAAGGCATCTCGCCTGCAAGTAGCTCCAGGCACAGCCATGGAGCAGAGACCCCCGAGAGTGCCCAAGCTGGCCTGGGTGGAGGAAGAGGAGGAGGAGGAAGAAGGCCCTGGAGCTGCCCTGGCACAGGAGACAGAAGAGGTGGTGCCGTTCCATCCACCGCAGGAGGGTGAGTGGCAGAGCTGGGCTGCCACAGGGCTGGAGCCTGTGCCAATTGGCGCCATGCCATGCCATGCCATGCCATGCCATGCCATGCCATGCCATGCCATGCCATGCCATGCCATGCCATCCCCTGGGGAAATGCCCGTGGACAGGAGGGAAGAGGGGCCAGGCAGACACCCCGCAGTGGCCGTGCTCCAACCCCTGGGGCATCCCGGAGCTCTCCCTGCCTGGGCAGCGCAGGGCTGGGCTCTGTTCTCCGGCCTCTCCCGCAGCCCCTCAGCTCTGGCTGTGCTCGCTCTTTGCCAGATGCAGCCCTGGAGCGCACACAAGAGCAGGAATCCAGCTGTGGCCGCTTCCGCAGAACAGCGCAGGTACCTGCAGCCACCCCCACCTGGGCTGGGCCTGCTGTCCCTGCTCAGCCCAGCACCGTGTGTGCAGCACTCCATGCAACATCCCCGGCCTCTTGCCCTTCTCCTACAGCTCGTCTGTGACTTTATCCGGAGCATTGGGCAGGAAGAGACCAGCACCATGGGCACTGGGCTCAGAGCTCACTCAGAGCTCCTCAGTCATGAGACCAGTGCCGCCCTGCTGGATTTGTTCCTGGAGAAGGCTGTTGCCAGGCCAGAACAAGTGAGCAGCCTGGGGCCAGGCTTCAATTCCCCCATGAGTCCCGTGGCTTCCCCAGCCACGCCTGCTGGTCCCTGGGAGCCTTTGAGGCCATGGCAGTGCGCTGGCAAGGGAAGCACTTCTCTGGGGACCCTGGGGACATCGCTCCCTCTGGCAGCTTTCCAAGTCTCCCTGTGCCTTCTCCAGGTGCCCGCCATGGTGAGGTCCATTCACCGATGGCTCCTGGCCAATGATTCTGCCCAGCACAGGCTGGACAAGGCCCTGCTGAATCTCACCAGAGCACACCCGGGTGAGGCAGTGGTGACGCTCCTGCGTGTGGCCCCGTCCTGTGACAGGTATGGGGCCCACCTGCCCAGAGGGCTCAGGCCTCCCCAGCCCATCACCCTGTACCACCTGGCCCAGGTGTCTGAGCAACAGAGAGTTCCAGGGCCCTCTGGCTGCTGCCTTTCCCAGCCCTGGAACGTCAGCCCCCGAGCCTGCTGCCTGCTCCCTTGCCGTCCTTCAGGGGCCTGTCCCCACAGGGCTGGGCTGCCTGGCTGCTGCTGGCCAGGCCCAGTGGGCAGAGGAAGAGCTGGGGGTCAGCTCGGGCCCCTAGGGATGCCCAGGCCATGGTGCTGTGTCTGAGACCCCCCTGAGACAGAGCTCTAACCCCGCAGAGCTGCCATCTCCATGTGGAAGACCATCATGTGCTCGTCCAGGACTGCGGAGCCAGTGCTGCTGATCCTCCTGGATGTGCTGGGCAGCTGGCCCAAGCACAGCACGTGCACCTCCGATGGGGACAAAACGGGTGTCTTTGGCCTGGCTGTGAGTTTCTGCAAGTGGCCTTTGCTGGCCCCATGGCTTCCTCTCCAGCAGCTCTCCATCCTCCTTCCCCCACTGCATCTCCCTGCCTCAGGCACTGGCCTGAAACCTGGCCCAGGGGCAGCCTCAGGCCCACCAGGCCCCGTGCTCCCCCTGCCAAGGTCTCTGCGGGCCTCTCCCTGCCCTGCTCGGGCCCTGCCCCAGGGACACCTGGGCACTGAGCACTGTCTCGGGGGCCTTTGTCCCTTGCAGGCAACCATGGTGATGTGGAAGATGCTCCAGGAGCCCCATGTGCCACGTGTAGTGACGTCGTATTTCCCCCAGCTATTTGTGCATCTGCTCTTCCAAGTGTTCTTCAGCACAGAAGAGATGCCAGAGGAGGTCGATGCCTTCTGGAAGGAATGCCTGCAAGAGCACGGCCTTGCCACCAGCCCCAACAGGTGCTCCATGCCAGTCCTCCTGTCCCTGCCACGTGGCCTGCCAAGGAGCCAGTGCTGCCAGGGTGACCTGGCCTTTGCTGTGCACACAGGTTGGCAGTGCAGAGCCTGAAGTCCCTGCTCTGCCGAAAGCAGTACAAGGAGGTGGTGGTGTCAGTGGAACGCAAGCGTGGCTGGGACACGCTGCTCTGTGCTGACACCCGCCACTATGCCATGGGTCTGCTGGCCAGGTGAGACTCCCCTTCTCCCCATTGCTCCCGGCATTTGTGCCTTGTGCCCGGGCTGTCCCACACAGTCCCCGTGGCCCTGGGTCACAGGGCCTTGTCACTGAAGGACGGCCAAGCAGACTGGAAAAGGCTGGGAGGGGAGAGAGCACAGGAGGAGACACCTCCTAAAGGGCCCAGGTCCCCTTGCAGGATGGTGGTGAAAGACCAGCAGGCTCTGCCAGCCTGTCCTTGGAGAGATTTGCTCAGGTTCCTGGACCCTTTTTCGCCCTCCTAGGGAGATGCGCCATGCTTGTCTTGGGTTGGCTTCCAGTATTGCACTCCAACTCCTCTGGCTGCTCAGCACACAGGAGCCACACTGGGATCTGCCCGCCCTGGCGTTCCTAGTGGAGGTGAGCCGGGTGTGCAGCGCTGCCTGGCTGAGCTGCCTCCCAGCTCTCTGCCCTCTGGGAGCCGCAGCCGCCTGGGACGCTGCCCGCGCCCTGTGCTGCTGCTGCTGCTGCTGCTGCTGCTGCTGCTGCTGCCTGGGCCCAGCCCTGTGCGGCTCCGGGCTCCTGCCGGCCGGCTCCCCCATCACTGGCCTGTGCCTTTCAGCTCCTCCAGTGCCTGGATGCCAGTGAATGTGGTGCCAGTGTTGTGAAGGTCTCTTCAAGGTACCTGCAGAGCGAGTGCAGGGAGAGGCGTCGCCTGGCGCTCAGGGCCCTGCTGGAGCTCATTGATGATCCCTCAATGGTGAGAAGGGGGCGGTGGCTGAAGCTGCGCTGGGAACGCAGTCACTTGGCCTGGCCTGGGCTTGGGGCGCTGGGGCAGCTGCTCCCAGCTCTCCTGCCTCCCGCTTCAGCTGCCCGCGTGCTTCGGGACAGGCCTTTGGCCTCTGGGCCCTGCGGCAGCAGGATGGCCTTTCACAGACTTTCACAGACTGTGTTCCGCACAGGCCGAAAGAATGTGGAGCCTGACCCAATGCCTCATGGACCTACTGTGCGACAATGATGCAGAGATAGCTGGCATGACCCTCATCACACTCAGCTTTCTATTCCTGCACAAATCACATATTCTGATGTCAACCCCCATTGCCCTGCAGCTGGCTGAGGCGCTCCTGCCACTCTTTGACCACGTAAGGCTCTGTGCCCCCAGCCACAGCCGCTGGCTGCTGCCTGGAAACTGTGTGCCCTGAGCATTTCCAGCCCTGTGCCCAGGGGGCCTGGAGGAGCCAATTCTGACGTAGCTTTTCTTTTTTTTTTTCCTACAGGATAATAGCCAGGTCCAGCTGCTCTCCATCAAACTCTTCCGAGACATGATGGAGTATTTGGAAGAGAGAGAAAACCCTTTGGAAAGCCCTGTGCAACAGAGCCTGCTTGCACTCTTCTTCCACTGCCATGATGAGAATCAGCGTGTGGCAGAGGTGAGGACTCGTGGGCTGCTGCTGTTCCCCTGGCAGGGGGCTCGGCTGCCTCCTGCCCTGCGCCTGCTGGATCGCAGCCTCCTGCAGGCCATGGCACGGGGACGCGGGTGCCGTGCCCTGGGCTGTGGGGCCATCTCCGCGTCCCTGCTGCTCTCCAGGCTTCTCGGGAAGCGCTGCTTTGTGCAGTCAAGTTGATGAAGAGGAGGGATCTCAAGAAGCTGGTGAAGGAGCAGAAACTGTGCAAGTTCAGCGAGTGCCTGGTAAGGAGGGCCTGCAAGGCCCAGCCTCAGGCTGGAGAAGGCCCCTGAGGGCGGCGCTCAGTGTGCGGGCCGGGCAGCTGTGCCCCTGCCCGCTGCGGCAGCCAGAGGCCGCGCGGGCTCCTCTCCAGGCTCCCGAGGGCCCGAGCCGGGTGCCCGTGGGGCCCCGGCCCGGCGGGGCTGCGGGGCGGCACCGCGGCTCCCCGGGCAGCAGCCGGCCCGCTGCCCCCTGCCCTCGGGAGCCCTTGGCCGGCGGCTGCTGGCCGCGCCTCAGGGCTGTACGGGCAGGGGAGGCCGGGGCTGGGCGCAGGCAGCGCCCGGCCCAGGGGCTGAGCCCGCGCCAAGCCTTCCCTCCTGCCGCTCTCTGCAGCTGGCAGAGGACAGGAGCCGAGCGGCCGAGCACCTGCGCCGGGCCCTGCGCTACCTGCAGAGCCCGCAGGAGCCCCTGCGAGAGGCGGCCATCAGCTTCATGGGTGAGCCACGAGCCCGCGCCCCCTCCCCGGCCCGGCCCGCCGCAGCTCGGCCCCGGCCCCGCCTGCTGCCCCGGCAGCGCCAGCCGGGCCCGACGCCGTGGAGCCCCGCCCGGCCTGGGCATTGCTGCTGGGGCCCTCTGGCAGCCGTGCCCTGGGGCGGCAGCGTGCGCCAAGGGCCGGGCTGAGCCCTGCCGGGCCAGCAGCCCGTGTGGCCACAGCGCCGGCAGCGCCGCTGGCAGGGAGCTGTGCCGCTGCCGCCGTGACAGGCTCTGTGTTCACAGGCATGGCCGGGCGGCGCCTGAGGGGGCAGCAGCGAGAGCTGCAGCTGATCTGCGCTGGTGAGTGAGGGCAGCGGGCTGGCAGCGGGGGCTGCCGGGGGGGAGCTGCAAGCCCTGCCCCGGCTGCGGAGGGCTCTGCTCCCGTGGCCAGAGCACACTGAGCTTTCAGGGCCACGGGGGCCATTGGTGGCCCGCAGCTTCGGCCTGATCGCCTTGCTCCCTGCTCCCTCCTGGCCATGGCAAGAGCCGCCTGGCATGGCCCTTGCAGGGGGCTCTCCTCGGCTCCCCGCACATCCGGCTCTGACCGTGGCTCTGTTGCTCTCTCTTGCAGCCCTTGAAGACAAAACAAATGACATCAGCCTCGCCGTCGGATGCCTGGCAATTCAAACCCTCTGCATCCTCAAGTCAGGAGAGCGGGCTCCCATCTCCAGCTTCCAGTGGCTCCTAAATCACCTGCGCAGGGCATGGAAGAGACGGCCTCGTGTGTCACGGCTCGGCTGCCTGCCCTGCTGCAGCTCTGTGGAGAGCTGATCCCAGAAGCTCTTTTTGCTGGGGCCACCTGAGTCAGGAGGAATTTTCTTTTACTTCAAGAATGTTCTTTTCTTTTTTTTTTTTTTTTTTTTCCCTTTACCATGTAAATATAGACTGTGTTCTAATACACAGACTGCCAGGATCTTTCTTTTGCTGCCCAGGGTGCGCAGGGCCCAGGGGCAGAGGGGATAAAGGGTGCTTGTGCTCAGCCAGCTGCCCAGGCGTGCAGTGGGCAAGGGGAAATGGCCAGAAGGCCCTTGGCCTTTGGTGGTTCTGCTGAAGCCTTTGTGCTGCCCACAGAGCAGCTGGGCAGGGGCCGGAGCTGCGGGGATCCCTGCCAGAGCGCTGCCTGGAGATGGCCACAAGCCCTGTGCCAGGCAGGAAGCGCCATCCGTGCCCTCCTGCCCGTCTGCTGCTGCCTGCCTTGCTGAGGGCTCCCAGGTGCCTCTGCCTGGGGCTGCTCTGGAGCTGCTGTGGGGCTGCGGCGCTGCTGCCGGGCAGCTTGGCCGCGCTGGGGCAGGGCCTGAGGGGCTGGGGCGCTGGCAAGCCCTGAGCAATGGGGCTGTCAGAGGCCACAAGCAGCCCCCTGGCAGCCGCCTTCTTCCTGCCAGAGCTGACTTGCCAGGCGGATCCTGGGCACTCTGGAACTAACAGTTTAATGAAAGGTGGAATCTGTTGCTCTTAAGAGCAAAGATTCATAGCTGGAATAAAGAGTGTTCAGCCCAGCTGTTTCTACAATGAGGCCGTATTTCATCCCCTCTGAAAGTCCTTCATGTTTGCACAGAAAACTGTCCCTGCACAGCCCAATGAATTCCATCACTTCAGCTGGCCAAACAACCACTGTGGTCAAGTGGGGTCTGAGCAGCTTCCAGGATCCCAAGCAGCTTCAGAAGCTTCATTTTACACCTCCTCTTCTCCCAGTGAATACCCAGCACCACCATCACTGTGGACCCATAGCTATGGATCACTGGCCTGGCCAGCACAGGGCCAATGTTTGCATCAGCCAGGAGGAGCTGCTCTGCCTGCCTGTCTGTCTCAGCCTCAGCCCTGAGACCCCAAATGCCTCCATTCTGGCCCAATCCTTCCTGGTGCTGAGCATAAGAACTCGTGCAGACAAGAGCAGGGAGGGAATCTCCCCAGCCGTTTATCACCTCAGCAACAAGACCTTGGTACCAGGCTGTTATCTGTAGCAGAAAGCAGCAGCAGGAAGGAGACACCAGATCACCAGCCCCAGGCCATGGACCTGGTGCTGTCCTTACCAGTGATCAGTGTCTGCAGCTCTCCAGGAGCTCAGGGAGCAGGGATGCTCCTCACCATCTCATCTTACCCATGCACCCAAAGCCACGGCCAGCTGTGTGCTCCTGCCCACCAGCACATGCCAAGGCACAGCGTGGGATTCTTGGGGAGGTGTCCTCTGCAGGGCCAGGAGTTGGACTTGGTGATCCTTGGGGGTCCTTTCCAGCCCAGGATATTTTGTGATTCTAAGGCTTTGGCCAGCCCAGGTTTCAGCCACCTCCCTGATCCATGTGGGATTGACCCCAAACCAGATCTTGCCTCTGTCTACCCTCCAGTGCAAGGAACATGTTGCATCAACCCCAGACCCCTGCTTGTGTCTGATGGATCATGCTGACCTTTTCAACATATTTCTTGGAGTATTATAAAACATTACCTGACAAAAACCAACCAAACAAACAAAACAAAACAAAACAAACCCAAAAAACAAACCAAAAAGCCAAGAAACCAGCCCAAACGGAATCAATTTGGGTGATGATGGCCTTTTGTTCCAGTTTATCCTGCACCAAACTCCACAGATGGTAACTCTGAACATTTCCCAGACCTTCACAGTAGAGCTTGGAACTGTCTCTCTGATTTCTTGGTTGTTTCATGACACATGCATTTCTCCTATATAATCCCAGTGTTTTGCTTAGAAGCCATATTATAACTGGGAATCAATCTTCTTCATTTGAACATCTAGGACAGATTCACACATCATTTCACCATTAACAAGGATAGACTCAGCCTTGCAGATCTTTCAGGTTTCAAACCTGGCTGTGTTGTTTCAGTTCTTTGCTGCTGCCTGTGTTTTGTGAAAAAAAAAAAATTAAATAACCAGACTTTGGGACTTTCTGTTGCAGCTTGAAGAAGAACACAGGTTGTTTCATCACTGTTGTGAGACGTGTTACCCGGCTCATTAATTCACAACAGTTCTTGTTTTCTCTGCCTTTTTCACGCTGATGTGATACATTTGTGAAGTCCAGGGTTGTACTGCAAGTGATAATGCTGCAGTAAAGTCTGATAAACTGAGATTCCAACAAAAAACTGTGAAAAATGTAACCTCTAAAGTTCTGAAAGCTCACATGTGACAAAACCCATAAATCACCCCAGAAGCAGTCATTATGGTGAGTTACTAACTAGATTATGCAGCTGCATTTGTCATCATTTCCCATTACGTAGAGAATAAACCTGTCAGGCTGATTTATGGCAGAGGGCTCCACAAGATGGGAACTGGCACCTGTACTGTTCTGTGGAAAACGATGAGAAATGCTGTGTCTGCTCAAGTGCTGAAAGGAAAAGGAAGGAGGGGAGATAACTGTTCTTTGAAGGCAGTGATTCAGGGACAAAGACTTCAGAGAGGAGTCATGCTTACACCCATGGGATGACAGGAAGAGTATCCACCAACCTGTCCCAAGAGCAGCAGCAGCATCAGAATGCATTCTCCACAGGTGGAGGGAAGAGAGGAGAGAGGAGGTCTTTTGAGGGGACCAAAGTCAGTCATGGAGAAATCCTAGAAGCCTGGAATGGTTTGGGTCACAAGGAATCTGAAAAACCATCTTGTTCTAACCCCTGCTGTGGGCCGTGACAAACTGAACAGCTGAATGCCTGGCTACTCAGGGGATACTCAAGGTTTTGGGTTCCATGCCTGTGCATCTACCGTGGAGCAGCTGGGTCTGCTGGGAGCAGATGGCATCCACCTGAGCTCAGAGCAGGCCAAAAGATGGGCAGATGTGGGACTGAGCAGGGCGAGGGACATCCCTGCACAGCAGCGCTCTGACAAGAGCAGCAGTGGCCTCCTCTCAGTGCCCTTCCCCGAGCAGCAGCCGCTGAACACCATGGTGGCTACACAGATGCTTTTGGCTCTGCAATCCCTTTGTGCTCAAAGGCCACGCTGGGCATTTCAGCTGGGCTGGAAGGTCTGGCTGGGCAGGGAACAGGCAAGAGGCACTGCTGGTGTGAGCTCCATGTGTTCACTGGGGACACAAGGAAGATTCTGTTCATCCAAAGAAAAACACAAGCAGCCAGTCCCTGCTAACACAGCAGTGCGACTCTGTCCAGAGCAGCTCAAATTCTCTGCCAGAACCATCCCCCTGCACCTTCTTGATCTGAAGGGGACTAGAAGTGGTTTCACTGCAGTTCTTCATTTCTGCTGTCTGAGAATGGGAAGGTTTCAGAGAAGTCTTGGATGGACTGGATCAGGGAAGAGTCAAGCAAGAAAAACTGAGCAACCATCACCCAACGCCACTCACAGAAGAACAAGTCCCATTAGGAAAAGCACCTCAGGTGTTTTCATAGTTGATAATATGTATCCTACTCAACATTATTGATTATAATCTTTTCTCTTTGGAACCTTATCAGTGGGGACTTCTGCCTGCTTTGTGGAGGGAGCCCCTGGGGCCCATCCCCTCCCAGAGGGGCTGCACTTGCTGCCTGCCGGGGCTTTCATTGCTGGGCCCACTGGGAGCCCCTGAGCTGGGCTGGGCACCAAGGGCAGGGCTGGCCCGGCTGTGATGCCTCTGGTCCCTGTGACACCAGGGGCAGCGTGTCACAATGGGGGCAGCTGGAAAAGGCCCCCGCAGGTAACGCTGGCCCAGCATAGCCTGGGCAAGCGGTGAGTGCGCACGTGGCGGGGCTGGGCCGGGCCAGGGCCGGGCCACAAGCGCCGCACCCGGGCCTGCATTGTCCCCCTGCACCCAGGGCCAGCCCCTGGGGCCGGCGCCTTGGCCGGGGCACGGGGCTGCTGCTGCTGGCCCGCTGGCACAGGCCCTGCTGCCTGCCAGCTGCCCGGGGCCCTCTGCTTCTGCCCTCACAGCCCTGCGCCTCCGGGCCTCACTTCAGCCCCCACAAGCTCCCTTGGCAGCCCCAGTGAAAGCCTTGTCTCTCTCCTCCTGCAGACCATGGCGCACAGAGCAGTCCTGGCTGGGCTTGTGCTGCTCATCTTCCTGTTCCCACTTTCTGTGGTGGACAGATTTCACGGGGATGGGCAGCCCCGTGCAGAGGAGATGAAAGCGGCCCCCCCAGAGCCAGCTGAGCCTGGCTGGGGACCCTGGCTCCTGGCTGCCTTGCGCTACCTGCACCAGCTCTGGCAAATTGCTCAGCCGCTGCTCCTGCTTTTGGGCTGGTGGCTCAGGCGCAGGAGGGCAGCCACGAGGCAGAGAGCAGCGGCCCAGAGAGCTGAGGAAAAGGCCAGAAGGAGGAAGGTGGAAAGCGAGCGGAGAAGGCGGCTCCTTAGGAAGAGATTCAAAGACATGGAGCAAATGCGCCGGGCCACGAAAGAAATAGAAAAGCAAATGGCCAGGCTGATTGGAATGAATAGGGATACAAAGAGGATGCTGAAGGTAGGCAGGGCGGGCTTTTGGAGGAGCACAGGCAGTGGCTGTGTGAAGAAAAGCTTCCTGCTGGAGATGCTCTCTGGGCCGGCCAAGGCGAGCTGCACATCTTTGTGAGCAGCCGGCGCACAGAGCTGCGCTTGCTGCCCAGCACAGCCCTGCGCCGGGGCACAGGCTCCGGGCTCCTGACACACCCTGCCCCTCTGCCCTCTCTCTCCTCACGGGATCTGTAGTAACTGCATCGATTTTAACCCTTTCCCATACAGAGCCTTTGCATCTGCTCGGAGGAAAGCACCATTTGAAGGCATCGGGCCAATGTTTGGAGATTGATTCAAGTTCTTAAATGGTTTTGAAATATTTAAAATATCTTATTTAAAAATAATTGTCTTTAGAAACATTTTCCAAATTTTTTATTTCTATAATGTAGATTAATACTCTTGTAAGAGATCATAAATAGTTTAATAGTAAGTAGTAAATAAATAATGGCACTTTTCTTTAGATTACATATAATAATATATTATAATTAATTTATAATTAATTGTATTAATTATATAATTCTTCAAAATTACCAAGAATTATTGCAGTTAACCAAAACTGAAGTATACTTTATTTTTATCTAAACCAGCAAATGTTGCTTGATCATCATGATCCAATAATTATTTTGTGTCTTGTTTAATATTCATATATACAGTATATAGACTGTCGCTACGAATGCCTATAATCACAATTGGTTAATTTAAATTACACTCTCTGCCCTCCTGTCTCGGGAGGGTGACTTCCCTCAGGCAGCTGCAGTCCCTGTCAAGATGCAATAAAGGCAATGCCTGAACAAACGCTGTGTCTGTGAGTGTCCATGCTGGACTCAGGTGTCAGCTGTGGGGAATTCCTGACACAGGGGCACCACAGCAGCCCTTGGCCATGCAGAGGCTCCTTTCCTCCCCTGCAGCAGCTGCTCCTTTGGTGCTGTGATCCAGCCTCTGCTCTGCGTGATGCCAAATGCAAGAAAACCACGAGTGCCACCACTCAGACTGTCACTTAGGTCCCTGCAGAGCTCAGGAGCCACCATGGCTGTGTAGGTGTGGAACCTGCAGTGGGCCATGACAGCAGGGACAGCAGGGACAGCAGGGACAGGGGGACACAGCACAGCAATCACAGCCCGGCTGCCCTGGGACAGGCCCGGCAGGCAGACAGGACACGGGGCAGGCAGGAGTCCCCATCCTCTCTGTGCCCTCCTGAGCACAGGCACATAAGGGACAGGGGCAATGGGGACACAGCCGGCCCCTCTCCTCTGGGAATATCCCACCTGCCCAGGGGCCCTGACAGAACGCAGGGGCTGAGGCTCTGCAAGGGGAACCCAAGGGTGAGCAGGAGGACCTCCAAGTCACATCTGCCCACATTCTGCATGCAAACTGCTGTGTGGAGGAGAAAACCAGAGGGGCCTTGCCACAGCAGATCCCATCTGAGGGATGTTGTTCTCTATTCCTGCACATGGGTGCCCCATGCAACATGGAGCACATGAATGCACTTTGACACCAGATTCTCAGCCCTGCTCGAGCGCTCTGGCACAGCAGGAGCGGCCATTCCCTAATAACACACAGGTTTGCAACTCTTGTGCAAAGCAGCACAAATTGTCTCTCTCCTCCTGCAGACCATGGTGTCCAAATCAGTCCCTGCCCTGCTGGTGCTGCTCCTCTTCCACTTCCCACGGCCCGTGGTGATCAGTTGGGATGAGGATGCAGAGCTGGGCAAAGAGGGCCTGGAGCAGGCTACCCCAGAGGCACCCGAGCCTGCCTGGGGACCCCTGCTCTGGGCAGCCGTGCAGCAGGGGCCCTACTGGGCTGCTGCTGAGCTGCTCTTCCTGCCTTTCTTCCTCTGCCTCAGGCCCAGAAGGGCAGCCATGAAGCAGAGAGCAGCGGCCCGGAGAGCTGAAGAAGAGGCCAGAAGGCGCAGGATGGAAATGGAGCAGAGAAGGCTTCGCTTAAAGAGGGCATGCAAAGACTTGAAGGAGATGTGGAGGACCATGAAGATGATCAAGAAGAAAATGGCCAGGCTGATTTGAATGAACAGCAAGGTGAGCGGGATGCTCTCTGGGCCGGCCAAGGCGAGCCACACATCTTTGTCAGCAGCTAGCACACAGAGCTGCGCTTGCTGCCCAGCACAGCCCTGCGCCAGGGCACAGGCTCAGGGCTCCTGACACACCCTGCCCCTCTGCCCTCTCTCTTACTTTACCCGTGTTAACTGTATCTATTTGAACCCTTTTCCATACAGAAGCTTTGCATTTGCTCGAGGATGGAGGCATTTGAATCAGGATTGGGCCGGATGGATGGATGGATGGGGCAGGCACAGGGCCTGCAAGGCCTCCCTGGCGTTCAGCAGCCTAAGGCAGGAAATGCCGAGTCATGATGGCTGGGCCTAAGATGCCCCTCTTCCGCCTTTGGGCCCCTGCTTATCTCTCTCTACGACTATAGGTCACTTTCGCCTCAACCCTTACTATTGAACAATTTCTGAAACCCCTGAATGCTATAAAAACCTTTACTTTCACCCAGATTGGCAGAAGAGGCTGTCCCTGAAAACCTTTGCAGAAGAGCCCAATAAAGACATCTCTGTGGAACCTCACACAGCCTTCTCCTCTCTCTCCCTGCATCTGCCCAAGGCACTTAGCAAGCCAAAGAGCTGAAATCCCAAATGATTTGCTGATAATCACAAAGAGCTGATATCCCCCATGAGCTGAGCTTGCTAAGGTAGCCTGCAGCTGGAAGCTGCCTGGGAGTCCAGGCAGGCTGTGCTGGACAGGACGGTGCTATCCGGAGCAGCCACAGCCGGACGGGGATACCCCGAAACGTGGCCGAGGCACGCATTAGATGGATATTGATTTAACTTCATACTTAGTTTAGAAATAATTTAGATAATTTATTTTTTTATCTATAAAGAATTTCATTGTATAGTATAAAAATTGTACATTTTGGTAGGAATTATATAAAAGACAACTACTAATTCTATTAGAATGATTCTACATTCTACTTACTACATAGTAATTATCATTAATTGTAACAATTACTGCGAATTATGGCAATGAACCAGAATTGATATGTGTTGAATCTTTGTCATACTAAGTAACTTTTCACACTCTACAATGTCCAAACACCATTGTCATTCTATTAGTTCATATATCTTTTAGAACGCTCTAGAAAAAAATTCTTAAGGTAAGGATGACTATTACTGTGATTTGTTCCTGAGGATGTTTAAAGTATATGATAGATTTTCAAAAGGACACTGCCTGCCCTCATTTCTTGTGGCATTCTGTTCCCTCTGGAGCTGCAGTCAGTGCAGAGTTCCAACAAAGGCAGGGCTTGAACAAACACTGTGTCTGTGAGTGTCCACAGTGGCCTCCAAGGCCATCCAGTTCTACCCCTGTGCCATGGGCTGGGACACCTCTGGCTGGGCCAGGCTGCTCCAAGGCCCATCCAGCCTGGACTGGAACACTTGCAGGGACGGGGCAGCCGCAGCTGCTCTGAGCGCCCTGTGCCAGGGCCTCACAGCCCACACAGCCAAGGCTTCCTTCCCCAGAGCCCAGCTCGGCCTGCCCTGTGGCAGGGGGAAGAAGCCATTGGCCCTGGCGCTGGCCCTGCAGGCCCTGGCCCACAGCCCCTTTGCAGGGCTCTGCTGGGCCTGGTGCAGGCACGGAAAGGCCGCAGGAAGGCGCCCCTGGAGAAGGCCTTGGAGAGCGCTGGGGCCAGCAGTGCCCCCGTGAGGGCAGCGAGCAGGGCCCGGCCTGTCCGTCCGTGTGCGAGGGCACAGGGCGGGCGCTGGGGCCCTGCCAGCTGGAGCGCATGAATGCGCTCGGACCTGAGATTCCTGCCCCTTGCTCAGCTGTTCCGCTACAGCACGAGTGGCCAATTTGTGCCACTCTCGTAAAAAACAGCTGAAATTCTCTGCCAGAACCAGCCGTGTGCTGCTTCTTGATCTAGAGGAGCCTGGAGGTGGCCTGGCTACTGTTCCATCTCAGTGATGTCTGACAATGGGAAGGTTTCACAGAGCTCTTGGATGGGCTGCATCTGGGAAGACTCAGGCAGGAAAAGTGAGCCACCCTCACCTACTCCACAGAGAAAGAGAGAAAAACCAGCGCCATCACAGAAGCAACTCTGGTGCTCTCATAGTTGATATTATGTATCCTATTCGAGATTATCAGTTATATTCTTTTCTCTTCCACAACATGTCTGGCAACTTCTGCCTGCTTTGTGAAGGGAGCCCCTGGGGCCCATCCCCTCCCAGAGGGGCTGCACTTGCTGCCTGCCGGGGCTTTCATTGCTGGGCCCACTGGGAGCCCCTGAGCTGGGCTGGGCACCAAGGGCGGGGCTGGCCCGGCTGTGATGCCTCTGGCCCCTGTGACACCAGGGGCAGCGTGTCACAATGGGGGCAGCTGGAAAAGGCCCCCGCAGGTAACGCTGGCCCAGCACAGCCTGGGCAAGCGGTGAGTGCGCACGTGGCGGGGCTGGGCCGGGCCAGGGCCGGGCCACAAGCGCCGCACCCGGGCCTGCATTGTCCCCCTGCACCCAGGGCCAGCCCCTGGGGCCGGCGCCTTGGCCGGGGCACGGGGCTGCTGCTGCTGGCCCACTGGCACAGGCCCTGCTGCCTGCCAGCTGCCCGGGGCCCTCTGCTTCTGCCCTCACATCCCTGCACCTCCGGGCCTCACTTCAGCCCCCACAAGCTCCCTTGAGAGCCCCAGTGAAAGCCTTGTCTCTCTCCTCCTGCAGACCATGGCGCACAGAGCAGTCCTGGCTGGGCTTGTGCTGCTCCTCTTCCTGTTCCCACTTTCTGTGGTGGACAGATTTCACGGGGATGGGCAGCCCCGTGCAGAGGAGATGAAAGCGGCCCCCCCAGAGCCAGCTGAGCCTGGCTGGGGACCCTGGCTCCTGGCTGCCTTGCGCTACCTGCACCAGCTCTGGCAAATTGCTCAGCCGCTGCTCCTGCTTTTGGGCTGGTGGCTCAGGCGCAGGAGGGCAGCCACGAGGCAGAGAGCAGCGGCCCAGAGAGCTGAGGAAAAGGCCAGAAGGAGGAAGGTGGAAAGCGAGCGGAGAAGGCGGCTCCTTAGGAAGAGATTCAAAGACATGGAGCAAATGCGCCGGGCCACGAAAGAAATAGAAAAGCAAATGGCCAGGCTGATTGGAATGAATAGGGATACAACCAGGATGCTGAAGGTAGGCAGGGCAGGCTTTTGGAGGAGCACAGGCAGTGGCTGTGTGAAGAAAAGCTTCCTGCTGGAGATGCTCTCTGGGCCGGCCAAGGCAAGCCGCACATCTTTGTGAGCAGCCGGCGCACAGAGCTGCGCTTGCTGCCCAGCACAGCCCTGCGCCGGGGCACAGGCTCCGGGCTCCTGACACACCCTGCCCCTCTGCCCCCTCTCTCCTCACGGGATCTGTAGTAACTGCATCTATTTTAACCCTTTCCCATACAGAGGCTTTGCATCTGCTCGGAGGAAAGCACCATTTGAAGGCATCAGGCGCAATGATTGGAGAATGATTCAAATTCTTAAATAGTTTTGAAATATGTAAAATGTTTTCTTTAAAAATAGTTGTCTTTAGAAACATTTTCAAAACTTTTTATTACTATAATGTAGATTACTAGTCTTGTAAGATAACATAAATATTTTAATATTAAGTAGTAATAAATAATGGCACTTTTCCTTATATTACATAGAACTTATAATTCATCAAAATTACCAAGAATTATTACAGTTAACAAAAACTGAAGTATACTTTATTTCTGTTTAAACCAGCAAATGTTGCTTGATCATCATGATCCAATAATTATTTTGTGTCTTGTTTAATATTCATATATACAGTATATAGACTGTCGCTACGAATGCCTATAATCACAATTGGTTAATTTAAATTACACTCTCTGCCCTCCTGTCTCGGGAGGGTGACTTCCCTCAGGCAGCTGCAGTCCCTGTCAAGATGCAATAAAGGCAATGCCTGAACAAACGCTGTGTCTGTGAGTGTCCATGCTGGACTCAGGTGTCAGCTGTGGGGAATTCCTGACACAGGGGCACCACAGCAGCCCTTGGCCATGCAGAGGCTCCTTTCCTCCCCTGCAGCAGCTGCTCCTTTGGTGCTGTGATCCAGCCTCTGCTCTGCGCGATGCCAAATGCAAGAAAACCAGGAGTGCCACCACTCAGACTGTCACTCGGGTCCCTGCAGAGCTCAGGAGCCACCATGGCTGTGTAGGTGTGGAACCTGCAGTGGGCCATGACAGCAGGGACAGCAGGGACAGCAGGGACAGGGGGACACAGCACAGCAATCACAGCCCGGCTGCCCTGGGACAGGCCCGGCAGGCAGACAGGACACGGGGCAGGCAGGAGTCCCCATCCTCTCTGTGCCCTCCTGAGCACAGGCACATAAGGGACAGGGGCAATGGGGACACAGCCGGCCCCTCTCCTCTGGGAATATCCCACCTGCCCAGGGGCCCTGACAGAACGCAGGGGCTGAGGCTCTGCAAGGGGAACCCAAGGGTGAGCAGGAGGACCTCCAAGTCACATCTGCCCACATTCTGCATGCAAACTGCTGTGTGGAGGAGAAAACCAGAGGGGCCTTGCCACAGCAGATCCCATCTGAGGGATGTTGTTCTCTATTCCTGCACATGGGTGCCCCATGCAACATGGAGCACATGAATGCACTTTGACACCAGATTCTCAGCCCTGCTCGAGCGCTCTGGCACAGCAGGAGCGGCCATTCCCTAATAACACACGGGTTTGCAACTCTTGTGCAAAGCAACACAAATTGTCTCTCTCCTCCTGCAGACCATGGTGTCCAAATCAGTCCCTGCCCTGCTGGTGCTGCTCCTCTTCCACTTCCCACGGCCCGTGGTGATCAGTTGGGATGAGGATGCAGAGCTGGGCAAAGAGGGCCTGGAGCAGGCTACCCCAGAGGCACCCGAGCCTGCCTGGGGACCCCTGCTCTGGGCAGCCGTGCAGCAGGGGCCCTACTGGGCTGCTGCTGAGCTGCTCTTCCTGCCTTTCTTCCTCTGCCTCAGGCCCAGAAGGGCGGCCATGAAGCAGAGAGCAGCGGCCTGGAGAGCTGAAGAAGAGGCCAGAAGGCGCAGGATGGAAATGGAGCAGAGAAGGCTTCACTTCAAGAGGACATGCAAAGACTTGAAGGAGCTGTGGAGGACCATGAAGATGATCAAGAAGAAAATGGCCAGGCTGATTTGAATGAACAGCAAGGTGAGCTGCTTCCTGCTGTGAAGCTGAACTCATTGTGTTCAAGGCAGATTTCCTCTGCATGGATGTCATTGTAGTCAGATGAGAAATTGGCCCCTTAATTTGAATGCAGTGGTGCATAGAGCTGTAGTCTAATGTTTCAATGTAGCTGACCTGTGCCCTGATAGCAAGGGGTGTTTAACAAATCTGGTATTGCCAGAAGGCTTTTGTGACTCTCAGACTGTGCTCTGCACATGGAGCAGCAGAATAATTAAGGCCAAATCCTCCCTCAGGAACTGGAGGATATCACACGTGGGTAAGGAGCTTTTGTAAGGAAGAATTGACTGTTCTTCTCTCCCACCAGGTGACCCTGTGCTCCAACACGGTGATGGAGTTCTACCAGAGAATGCTGGTGCACCTGGAGGGTGTTGGCAAGGGAGGGGCAGCCCTGATCATCACAGCCAGGTCCCAGCCCTTGCCTGGCTCCCCCAGGCACTGCCTTGCCCAGGCTTTGCTGGCTGCAGTGCCAAGGAGAAGTGCTGCTGGATGCCCTCATGTTGTCCCAGCTGGACATGAGAACAGCAGTGCTTGGGCAGCAGCCTGTGGTGAAAAGCACCCCTGCTCACAGCCCAGCACGGGCCTGGGCCCTCTTCTAAAGGCACCAGCAATGATATCATTGATTGGCCTGGGCTTTGGTGCGTGAGGGGGAACAAATTTCCCGAGGGCCTCCTCTCCTTCTTCCTGCAAGAGGTGGAGTTGTGCTGGTGGTGAGCACCGTGCACGGGTTTGGGCCACACCAAGCAGCTGCTGAGAGTCAGGGTCTGGCTCTGTCCATGAGGGCCCATGGCAGGGGGGAAGTGGCTCCCAGCAAGAGTGGGGAGGGCAAGGTCGGACGAGGGGAAAGCAGCCCTTGGTGGGGCAGGTCAGCTCCAGATTTTCTCCTTCCCTCTGCTTCCCATTTTGAGCTTTAATGTTGTCAGAGCTGAGCCCAAAAGTCGTTGTTGCTGCAGCAGAATTCCATGCTGCTGTGCTGCTGTGGGTGTCAGTGTGATGCCCAGAGGGATGCAGCTCCCTGGGGCTGTTCCCTGTCCCAGGCAGAGCCATGCAGGCAGTGCCTGGGCTGCCATTCTGTAAAGCAGGTGGAGCTGGGGCCAGGCAGGGCCTGGAGCTGGGCAGTGAAGGAGCCAGGGAGCTGCAGGGCCTGGCAGGGGCTGATCAGCCCCTCTGTGGGGCAGCTGCTGTCTCGTGCCCTCCAGGGCTGGGGCAAAGAGCTGAGTTCTCAGGCAGGGCAGCAGCACCATGGCAGAGAAGGGAGTCATTTGTACTGAGACACTGGGGTTGTGTGTTCCTTGGGCCTTGGGGAGCCCTGATCCTTGTTGGGAAGGCTCCCCCAGAGCTCGTGGCTCACTGGGACTGTTCCAGGAGTCCTTGCAAGCCTTCTGGGGTACAGGAGGGGCTGAGGCAGCTGTGGGGCAAAGGGCTCTGCCTGGGGCACTGGGCAGCCTCTGGGTGCTGCCTCTCAGGGTTTGGGCCTCCTTGACAAGACGTGTTGGAGTGGGCAGAGGTAGAAGGCAATTTATCCCTGTAGGGCTGTTCAATGTGCATTGGACAGTGACCAATGTGTTCTGCTCCATTGCACAATCTCTGGGGGGAAACGTTCTCCATTCTCTCAGGATCTCTGATTGCCCTGGGGTCATCTCTCTGCCCAGATGTCTCGTTCCTGAGCTCCAAGTGTCCCCCCAGGTGCTGCTGTACGATGAGTGCCACCTGAAGGTGCCCCATGAGAGGAAGATCCTCATGAGGAATCCCAGCCACCTTCCTGGCTGCTACGGGCTCATTCCCCAGGTTTGGCATCACATCCACCTCCTCCTGTCAAATATTACTGAGGAGATTATTAGGGGAAAAAAGGGTTTGGATAAGACCTTGCTGGTTCCCATTCAGCCTTAAAGATCTGCTGAGAACAGGATCCTACCCGAATGTAAACTTTAGGAGGCAGTTGAAGCTCCTGAGGAAACAGTTGATGTTCTGGTCTTCAGGGGCTTTTCTTGTGGGAGATCTGAGAGGGTTGTGAAAAGCTGCTGCATCCACAGACACCAATGCCTGTGCTGGCAGCCTCCTTGCAGGATCCCCTGGGAGTGCTGAGCCTACAATTCTTGCATCTTGTTTGTGCCTTTTACCTTTGTCCTGGGCAGTTGTAAACGTGTGTGTAAGTTGCTGTTGCGGTGCATGTTAAGGAGTCTAAAGTTTCTCCAGAGGTGCCTCTGAAGCTGCATTTCATTCTGTCCCTGCCAGAAAGGCAAGGAGGACTCTGCTGTGCTCGACCCCAGCCCCAAGCCCTGTGGGATTGTGCAGCCCCAGAGCTCAGCAGAGATCCCAGCTGTGGTGGCAGTGCAGGCCCTGGGCACTCACGGCCCCAGCGCTGTCACCGGCGTGTTCGGGGATGAGCTGGGTCCCGAGCGGGTGGCTCGGGGATCCAATACGGGGACGCGTTGCTCCGGCAGCCCCGGCAGCCCCGGAGGGCTCCGGCCCCCGCCCGGCAGAGCTGCGGCTGCTGAGACCCCAAAATATCCCCAAAAAACAGGTGAGACACCCCAAAAATATCCCAAAAAATCCAGGGGAGACCCCTCAAAATCCCAAAAAATCCCAGTCAGACCCCCCTGAAAAATCTCAAACAATCTGGGTGAGATTCCCCCAAAAATGCCAAAAAATCCGGGTGAGATCCTCCCCAAAAAATCCCCAAAAAACCCCAAAGTCCAGGTGAGACACCTCCCCAAAAAAATTTTTAAAAATTCAGGTGAGACCCCCCCCCCTCGAAAATCCCAGTGAGACCCCCCCAAAAGCCCAGAAAACAAGTGAGACCCCCCAAAAAAATCCAGGTGAGAAATATCAAAAAATTCCTCAAAAATCTAGGTGAGGTCCTCCAAAAATGCCAAAAAGTCCAGGTGAGACCCCCCCCCCAAAAAAACCCAAATAAATCCCAAACCCACCCCAAAAAATCCAGGAGAAACCCCTAAAAATAAAATAAAAAACAGGTGAGATCCCCCCCAAAAATCCCAAAAAATCCCACTCAGACCTCCCTGGATTTTTTGTGTGCAGCTGCTCCTGGCAGGGTGCACAGGGACAGGGATTCTGCCGGGGAAAACAGGCACAGGCTGCTGCGGAGAAGGACAGGAGGGATGGGAGGCACAAACAGCTCCTGCTGGTGCAGGTGTCCCTCCCTCCCACTGCAGGTCCCTGTTCATGGTTATCTTATTTTCCAGAGATGAGCTTTACCCTCCTAAAGTCAAACTCCAACCACCAAAGGGGAAGAGAAGCAGTTTGGGTTCCTTGGCATCTCAATGGAGGCATTTCAAGGTCAGAAATGTGGAGGAGCCAGTCGCAGCCCTGAAAGAAGTGCAGGATTTTCCCCACTCTTCAGGAGCAGAGGTAGATTTTCTTGTCCATGCCGTGCTTGTGTTCCTCCCCAGCCTGCCAGCACCAAGTCCTGCTCATGCTGAGCTCCCTTTTTGCTGCCCTGCTGGGCTGTGCCCTGACAGTGGGCTGGGCAGCAGGGCCAGTGGCTGGACATGGGCTGAGGGGGAGGGAGAAACAGGAGAGTTTTCCTTGGAGAAGCTGACTCAGATCCTACAGGCCTGTGCTGAGTGTGGGATTTTGTGCCTTGTTTCCTTCCCAGTGTAAGATGAGGCTTTTCCCTGCATCATCCTGGTCAGATCTCCAGCTTCCCTCCCAGAGCCAGCTGGGATGATCCTGATCTCCATGGAGCCTCTTCCCAAGGCAGCCAGACTCCCTGTTTGCAGGGCTCTGCTTTCCCCCAGAGCTGCTGCTGCCCTGCTGGCCCTGGAGCTGTCTGACAAAGGGAGACTTTGCAAAGTGGCTGTCTCTGCCTCCCAGCACAGAAAATGGCTTGTTTTCCAGGTGCCAGCACCAACTCCTGAGCACCCTCACCTGCCACGAGGCTCGGAGGGGTTCAGGTGCTCCCTGGACGTGGCGCACGCTCCCCTGGGAGCGGAGAAGGCAGGAGGGAATCTGTCTCCCTGCCCATTGTCAGCGTGGCCAGCAGGGCTGGAGCTGCCAGTGCCGCTGGGGGCCCTCAGCACTGGCCACAGAGGGGCCTCCCATCCCTGCAGGCCCATCACAAAGGGCTGCTGGAGCAGCTGCTTGTTGGAGAGGCCGTGCAGGACACGTTGCAGGGCTGCCCAAGGACGCTGGGCAGCACCTGTGCAGGGCACTGCTCCCCCTGGAACTCCTCAGGTGCTCCACAGGAAATTTTGGCAGGAGCTTTTGCTGCAGCACCTTGAGAAAGCAGCATTTAAACCAGAGAGAGAGGGCAAGAGCCTCAGGAGTCAGATGAGCTGCGCTGGGCTCCTTCCCTCAGTTCCAGGAGCTCTCACTCTGAGTCTCCTCCTTTTCTAAAAGCAGGAAGCTTTTAAACTTTTTAAAGGCAAGTTGTGCATCAGAGAGAATTTCTACTGCCAGGAGACATCCCAGTTCCCTTTCATGTCATGTACTAATTAATGCATTGGCCCGTGAGTGTGGGAGAAGATTTTGCCCATGGTCCCTGCCCTGGTCAGTGGCATGGATGCAGGATGAGGTGAGGGTGATTCTGGCAGTGTTTGGGGAATAGGCCCCTCTGGCTACAGCTGCCCTTTGCTCCAAGATGCTCTTCTGCATCCATTCCCATGCTCAGCACCTCAATCTCTCCTGTCTTCCACCCAGGCTTTCAGTATCCTGCCCCTGCCAGGTGTGCTGCAGCCAGGAGAGAGCCAGCAGGTCTCCTCCACCTTCTCTGGCCACCTCAGCAGCACCTGCAGTGTCCCGGAGCTGTGCCACGTGGAGGGAGGCCCCAGCTACGAGGGGCTGGTGCCCGGGGAGGCCTCACGTGTCAGCTCCTCCCTGAGCCCCCCGAGATCAACTGTGGCTCCCAGGCCCCTCTCAGGACAGGTGAGTCAGCCTTCCATGGGCTCCTGCTCTGCCATGGGTTATTGTCCCTGCAGGGCTCCCCTGCTCCAAGGACTCTGAGCTCAGAGGTGCCGCACAGCAAAGGCAGCAGCAACACAGGCATGGCCACTCTGAGCTCCCTGGCTGCCAAGAGAGGAAGGACCTTCTCCTGTTGAGACACAACATCTTCTTCTCTATCTGAGTGCTGAGCCCTCCTGGCTCAGCTGCTGCCTGCAGGGAGCTGGGCTCTGGGCTTGCCTGGGCACTGCCTCTAGAGGGGTCTGGAAGTCCATGGTGTTGAGTGGCATCTTCTCCATCATCTCCCTTCTTCACCAAAGCACTGGGATTGTGCTATGGGCAGGCGTGGGGCACAGAGCAAACCTTGCTTTGGGCCCTGCTCCTGCCCCAGATGAAGCCCTTGCCCTGCTGATCTGCCAGGGCTCTCCTTATGCTGGGACAGCAGCCAGAAAAGCTCCTGTCCTTTAGGCTCCCCTGCAGCTGCAGCCGTGGGCAAGCACAGGAGAAGCTCAGCTCCAGCAAGGCAGCCCAGCTCAGGACACACAGGCCCAGGCTGGAGCTGGGAGTGGAGGTGCTCCAAGCCAGCCTGTGCATCAGGACTTCTTCAGGCCAGGCTGGAGTTGGTTTCATGGGGAGGAGAGGGACCAGGCTGCTTCCAATGGTTTCCGTGGCAGCCAGCACTGGTTTGCTTGGTCCCAGCTGGGCTCCAGCAGGAAATCTGCCTGACAAGAGCCTGCCTTGCAGGAGAGGAGTTCCTGCAGCCTCTGCTTTCTGACTGATAGCATTGTTCTCATGAAGGAGCAGGCTATGGGTCGTTAAAGCCCAAGATCACGGGCAGAGACTCTCTAACTAATTAGAGTTAGACAGTGCTGTGTTTATTAACACCGGCGGGCGGCACCAGAGCCGTCCCTAAAAGGCGAGACCGCGCTGCCCAAGATTCTTTGCCCTCTCTTTATTGCCCAAGATCTTACATACAATACATCTGCACAAGCCCAGCACCTCCCATCCCCGCTCTGTATTCAAATGAGCTCATTGGTCCTTCACACCTGTGCAATTCTTCCCTTGAATTGGGTCCGTGGTCTCGAATTGGGTCCGTGGTCTTAAGGGATGAAGTCAGGAATGTCTTCATCAGGTCTCTGTGACCCTCTGGCACCATCCAAGGTCCCCTGCTTAGTGACTGATTGACATCAAGCCCTGGTGCTAAACCATTGTTCTCCTGGTTTCAAGATGTTCTTATAACAGTTCACTGACTCCACTTCCTTCTAGAAAGGAGCTCCTAATGGTAAACAATAGAACAATCAGCTCCGGCTTAAGCATCTCACAATCATTAACCTATGGTCTGCCTGTCTAACTTACATCCTGATCAATGGGAATTGCTTCTAAGCCTCAGCTGAAATCTGAACTCTTGAAAATCATGCTTCAGCCATGCCCAGGGGGAAGGGGGCTGAATGAGCTGAGTAAGAATTGTAGGGGAGATGAGCAGCTGTCAGCAATCTGTGCTCTGCTCTAAACTGGGAAGCCAAGAGACAAAGGGCGTTTTCAGGCAGCAGCACAGAGAGCTGCTGGATCAGCCTTGGGCAGGGCCTGGAGGGGTCTGGCTGTGCCTTCAGAGGGAGCTGGCACAGTCAAGAGCCTCTGATGGCAAAGCTGAGGTTTGGCTGGGCCTGGAGGTCCCCTTCCACCAATGGCCTCCCTTGGGATGTTCCCAAGCCCTGTGGCTTGAGGAGAATTCACGGGAATGGCCTCAGGGTCAAGGAATGAAGTGCAGGGCCAGCCAGGACTGGGGAGCCCAAGTTTCTGGTGGGGACTCTCAGCCATGGTTTCTGTTTTGTCTGCACAAGGGAGCTGAAGCAGCCGGCTCAAAAGCTTGAGGAGGAGGCAAAAGCCTTAGAGGAGGGAGAGAGGGGGAAGGAGGAAGAGAGGCAGAAGAAGGAAAAGAAGGGTGTCTCTGTGGGGAAGCAACCCCCAAAACCAGAGAAGGGGAAAAGCAAACAACCACAGAAGAAGGAAGCCAAGGCCCCAGAGAAGAAGGAAACCAAAATCCCAGAGAAGAAGAAAACCAAAATCCCAGAGAAGAAGGAAACCAAAGCCTCAAAGAAGGGGGAACCCAAAGCCCCAAAAAGGAGGGAACTCAAATCCCAGAGGACACAGCTGAGCTGGAGAAGAACTCTTTACTCTTTATTCACACAACTCATTTTACACAGTTTGACAGACCCCGTGTGCAGCTTTAGTTAGTTCATAGATTTCTTAGCAGTTATTCTATTACTGGTTAATAAAATAGATTTTACTTGTGCATCAAATCTCTCTGTTGTATTGTTTACCTGTTCTCTTCACTGATTCTCATGGACAAATCCCTTGTTGTTGCAGGTGCATTTGTTTTTCACCCTCAGAACAGATTGTTCACAAAGTCTCATTCTCACAAGAGCTTCCCATGGGAACTTGTAACTGCTTAGCTGCACTCAGGAGAGATGGCAGGCCAGCTGTTAATGTGGCAGAACAAGGCCTGATTTCATAAGGCCTTTCTTTTATCATTATCCCACCTGCCTGTGACATCTCCCCCTTCTCGTTCATTTAAAAAAGGCTCCTATGTTCTGATGCTGAAACAGCTCACTCTTGTCAGGGCATTATCTCATCAAGGTTATCACTGGTTATCTGTTAGATATGGGGTAAGATAGATAAAAGACCACTTACAATCAACAAAACTTACCAAATTCCATCAAGTCATTGACACAGGGTTTTGCAGCATGAGAAGACAAAAGAATAATGTCCAATGTCTCTTGGGGAAATGGAAAGAAATGACCATTGTTTCCAATGAGTTGAGAAGTGTGAGAAAGTCTTTGAGCTGGAAATGTTGATCTTTGACACCACTGAATGTCCCCTGGCAGCTGGAACAGGGAATAACTGGAGAAGGTTCGTAGGAGGTCTGTACCATGAGGATGCCAGGAGGCTTTTGCTGGCAAATTGCCTCTGTCAGTGCCCAGACACAGCCGTGTCTGGCCAGGCCTCCTCCTGCTCCTGCTCTGGCCACAAAGGCTGCAAGGGGATGAGGTTATTTCTCTCTGCACTGGGCCTCATTTCTTCAGAGCTGATCAGGATCTGATGGAATGAACAGGTGACTGCTTTGAGCTGCTGCTGATGAAACACAGGCACATCTTCTCCTGAAGGGAATGAATCAATCAGGCTGCACTGTGGTACACTCCATTGGGATTTAGATGGGATGATCTCTTTTCCAAATTCCTCATGTAAATATTGCGTTATTCAAAATGATTCCTTGTCCAAATGTCTCATGTACATATTGCATTATTTGAACGTTCTTAAGGCGTTCATTCCTCTTCTTTTTTGTTTTTTAAGAATGAGATGCAAGTCTTTTGTTATGAGTATGAAGCAACATCACAGTAAAATAATACATGCAGTGGACAAGAAACTTACAGCAATTGGGAAGAATTTGGATACAACAATCAGGAACATTTCAAATAGCAGACAAAGCTAAAAACGTAGGTGGAATGAGGTAAATAGCAATCTCTGCAATAATGTACCATCATCCCAGAGTCTGCAAACAGCTGACAAACCTCGATTCAGGGGGCACTTGGATCATTTTTTCCAGATAATAATTCCCAAGCTGCCTTTAAAAGAGTTCAACTGTCATGTCTAGAGGGTCAGATGGCCAAGTCAAAGCAACTCAAATCCAGTTTTGATGCAGAAAACATCTGGGTCTGTTGGCAAATTCCCGTCCAGGCAGAGCCAAGGCCTGGCCCCCACCCAAGCTCTAAGTGGGAGAGAATTCCCTGAACGTCATTGAAAACAAGGCTCTTGAGAACAGCGCTGAGGAGTAAAGGTCTGGGGGCGACAGACTAATGAACCATGCAAGAGCTGTCTCCTCCAAAATCCCCTCAGCACAGAGATGCTTTAAACCCAGCAAACTGTTGGAGTGGTTCTGTAATAATCATTGGGGCTGCATCTGATTGCTGAGAGTAGATGTCACAATGCCATCAGTTTAGAGGAGGCTTCCCACCAAGCTGAGATATCATTTCTTGGAACTGTGAAAAAGACTTAAAAATGATGAGACAGCCCTGGGTCAAAGAATGGAGGATTTTGGTGGGATTTTGGGCAGATGGTTTGGTGTGTATCCAGAGTGACTTTGGGCAGATTTGGGGCCTGCTTGGGGCAGGTTAGGGGCAGATTTGTTGCTGCTGTTGGGGTTTTTCTCCCATTTCCCCAGCTGTGGGCAGAGCCCCGAAGCACATCCTGTTCCTGCCCCACTCCCTGAGGAGCCCAAGGAGCTGCTGCTCCCCATGCTCTGCACCCAGGGAGATCTGGGGCAATCCCGGCATCCCGGGCATCCCGGGCATTCCGGGCCCTTTGGGCACTGGGGGATTCTGGGGCTTGGGGGGCGAGAGGGGTGAGGGGGGCTTGGGGCTGGATTGTCTGGGGAAAGGATCAGGATTTTGGGGGAATGTCTGCATTTTTGGGAAAGACCAGGATTTGGGGGGGAGGAAATTCAGGACTTTTAGAGAGGAATTTCTGAATTTTTTGTGGGGGTCTTCTGTATTTTTTTGGGAGGAAATTTCTGGATTTTTGGGAATGTTTCTGGAGTTTTTGGGAATGTTTCTGCATGGGGAATGGGGTTGGTTTTGTATAGTTTGGGGAGGAATGTTTCTGGATTTTCTGGGGAAAGTTCCTCATTTTTTTGGGAATGTTCCAGGATTTTTGGAGGAACATTTCTGGATTTCTTAGGGAATGTTTCTGGATTTTTGGGGGAAAAGTTTCAGGCGTTCTTTTGAGAACATTTCTGGATTTTTTGGGGAACATTTCTCCATTTGGGGGGGAACATTTCTGGATTTTTGGAGGGAAATATTCCCAGGTTTCTGGGGAACACTCCCGGGTGTCTGGGGAACATTCCCGGGTGTCTGGGGAACACCCCCGGGTGTCTGGGGAACACTCCCGGGTGTCTGGGGAACACCCCCGGGTGTCTGGGGCTCTCCTGGCCCCGTTCCCAGCCCAGGTTCCCGGGGTTCAGGAGCTGCCCTGGTGCCCGGGCCCCGCGACATCGCCTGGGTGCAGTTGGAGCCCGAGGTGCAGGCGGGCGCCGCCCGCGAGGCCCTGCAGGGCTTCAGCATCACCCAGAGCAGCGCCAGGAAGATCTCCTGCCCCAAAAAGGGACCCAGTTTCCCACCTAAATCCCCTCTCTCCATCCCAAATCCTTCTTTGTGCATTCCAAATCCTTCTTCTTTCACCCCAAATCCCCTTTGCCAGCCCCCAGGGATTTTGGGGCTCCAGAGGGGTTATTGGGGTTTTTCCCAGCATTGTACCCAGGGTCTCTCTGCAGACATTGCACCTGGAGCTGCCCCAAATAAACCCCAAATAACCCCAAATTTTTGGGACTGGGGGCGGGGGGGGGGGGGGGTGGCGATTCTAAATTTCGGGGTTTGGGGGTGTTTGACCCCAAACTTTGGGAATTGGGGGGTTTGATCCTAAAATTTGGGGGTTGGGTGGGATTGATCCTAGAATTTGGGGTTTAGGGGATTTTGACACCTCAGGGTTTGGGGATTTTTGACCCCAAACTTTGGGAATTGGGGATGTTTGACACCTCAGGATTTGGGATTTGGGGGTTTTTGTTCCCAGGATTTGGGGTTTAAGAGGTTTTTTTTCCCCAGGATTTGGGGATCAAGGGGTTTGACATCCAAACTATGGGGATGAGGAGGGTTGGACACCTCAGATGTTTCAAACCCCAGGATTTGTGGTCAGGGGTTTTGGCCCCAAAGTTCGGGAAATGGGGGGATTGATCCCAGGATTTGGGGGGATTTAACCCCAAAGCTGGGGGGATCAGGGGGATTTGACACCCCAGGTTTTGGGATCGGGGGGATCTGACTCCAAAGTTTGGGATTGGGGCTTTAGACCCCA
Source organism: Agelaius tricolor (assembly GCF_023055355.1). NCBI lineage: Eukaryota > Metazoa > Chordata > Aves > Passeriformes > Icteridae > Agelaius > Agelaius tricolor. The sequence continues at coordinate 520,922 of NW_027269302.1, forward strand.
AACTTTGGGGATTGGGGGTGTTTGACAACTCAGGATTTGGGATTTGGGGGTGTTTGACCCCAGACTTTGGGAACGGGGGGTGATGGACACCCCAAATGTTTCAAACCCCAGGATTTGGGGTCAGGGGGATTTAACCCCAACATTTGCAAATTGCAGAGTGTTTGACACCCCAGGATCTGGGATTTGGGGGGTTTAAGGCCTAAAATTTGGGGTTCGGGCTGGGGGGCAGGGGGGGAGGTTGAGATCCCAGAGTTTGGGTCTGGGGGTGTTTGGCCCCCCCCAGTGTTTGAACCCCAGGATTTGGGGTCCGGGGGAGTTGACCCCAGGATTTGGGGTGTTTGACCCCAATGTTTGACCTCACCTCGGGTTTGGGGTCGGGGTTGAGATCAGGGACATTCCCTGGAGCCAGCGGCGGGATCGGGATCGGGAACGGGATCGGGAAGCGGAACAGGAACGGGGAGGGTCCCTGAGCCAAAGCCGGACCCCAACCCCAGGGAGAGGCCCCGCCGCAGTCCCGGAATGGCCCCATCCCCACAATCCCGGAGCCCTCCCCAGGCCCAGCCCCTCCCCGGCCGCTGAACGGAGCCTCCCTCAATCCCAGCCCGCCCCGATCCGGGCCGGAGCCATCCCCAGAGCCTCCCCCATTCCCGGCCCGGACCCTTCCATCCCTTTTTGGGGCGGCTCCTGCCGCTCCCCGCCCATTTCTGGGGGTTCCAAAGGGCCCCGCGGACCCTCCCCATTTTGGGGGTGTTGGGGTGGCCCCAGGGCCGCCCCGAGGGCCGAGGGGGGATCGAAAGCCCCAAACCCGAGGGGCTCCTGGGGGTGCCCAGTTCCTCCCGTCCCCAGCCCGAAACAGATCCTGGCCAATCAGAGCGCGGGGCGCTGATGACGATCCCGTTGCCGGGCAGAAACTCGGCGCACTGGCCCCGCCCGGCGATTTCCAGCGAATCAGCGCCCGGCTCGGCTGTGACTCATCGCGTGCCGGGCAGAACCCAGCGCCTCTCCCAGCGCTGGCCAATCAGAGACTGCGCGGGGCCATTCCCAGCCAATCAGAGCGTTCGTCGCTGATGGCTCTCAGTGTCCAGGAGCGGAATTTGGGGCGGGGGGCGGTGACCCCGGCGATGGGGATGGGGCGTGCGGGGGCAGCTGGGGCCGCACTGGTGGCACTGGGGGCTCTGGGAGCCCCCCGGCCGCGGGGGTAGCGGGGGGCGCGGGGAGAAGGGGGCGGGGGTCCCCAAATTGAACCAAAGGGGGGTCGGGACCCCCAAAGGGAGCAGGAGGGGCCTGGAACCCCCAAAACCAAGCACGGGGGAGGGGATTGGGGACTGGGGGAACGATGGGGATGGGGCGGGAGAGCGGGGGGAAGAGGGGGATGGGACCCCCAAATTGAGGTGGGAGGGAGCTGTGGACTGGGGGAAAAGCCCATCAGATCCCATTAAAACCCCATAAAAATCCCATTAAATTCTATAAAAATCCTACTAAATTCCTATTAAAATCCATTAAAATCGCATCCATCCCATAAAATGATCCCAAACTCACACAGAATTGGCCCTGAATTACCCCGGACACACACAGCCCTAAAAACCCAACAATGTGAAAAGTTACCCGAAATTATCCCAAATTTACCCTGAATAACCCCCCAAAAAACCCCAAATAACCCCAAAGGCACACAAAGAACCCAAATCCCCCAAATGACTCCAAATGCCCCAAATGATCCCAATCCCATAAATGACCCCAAATCCCATAAATGACCCCAAATCCCATAAATGGGACTGGGAGAGGGGAGGAGAGGGCAGGGAAAGGGGGAGTGGGGCAAACTGGGCGAGGAAATCAAACTCTGCAGTCAGACAGAGCAGGGATTTGTGTATCCAGCGCTGGGAGCGAGGGGGATCTCTCTGGCAAAAACCCACTCGGTCTCCTTTGGCCTTCAGCTCCATTTTAAAAGTCACAATTACAACACTTCATTAGCATACTCACATTTGCATAAAGCTGTGTCCCGGTTTTACAGCCGTGTGTGGCTTCAGTGCCTGCGTCCGTTCCTCCTGTGGCGGCCCTCAGTCTTCTGGTGCTCTTTTGATGAAGGCTTCTGTCGTCCTCCTCACGCTGGAACTTTTTACCTGGACCATCAGCCCATGCCTGGTGCTCCTTGTTCTTCAGTCTAACCTGGTCTGAGCTGATTTTGCCCTTTGCAAGCTCTGTTCAAACTTGCTCTCTCGCTCTCGGTGCGTTTGTTGTGTCGCTGGCTCTGCTCTCTCTCTTGCTCTGCTGCCTCGCTGGCTTTGCCTGCATGTGAAAAATGCATGTATTTTATGATTGGCTTTTCGCAAATATTAAAATGAATATTATATGTCTGCTGTTAGAAAGTAATGCTGTATTAATTCTCTTAAGTACTGTGTTAAATATAGCTTTAGGTTATAAAAAATGTTAAAATAGAAACAATGCTATGTAGGATTCTTTTTTTAAAGACACGTCTGGCAGTGAGATAGCAGCCAAAGGACACCTAAATCTTTCAGAGAAAAAGAATTTATTGCCCTCTTATCAGAAGAAATGAATTTCTTCCCGCCTCGAAGGCGCTGTTAGGATTCAGAGGAAGAAGGTGGCAATGTCCAGACAGAATCCTGTGTTTGAATGGAATTTATGCATCATGGATGAAGTGTATGAATATGCAACAGGCTGTTGTTTTTAAGGGTTAATCCTTTGTTAACGGGTGTCCTTTTTCGGGCTCGTGGTGCCCAGAAAAAGGTACCGAGACCTCCATAACCCTTTTTCTCTATTGTCTCATATTGTCCTAATTCAAATTGTCCAAATTACTATTACTCTAATTGTATTGCTATTTTTATAACCATTTTATTTCTATGGAACTTTTAAAATTTCAAAATCAAGTGATTGGCATGTTTCACACTGCACATCTCGCTCCAGGGCTGCTTGTGCTGAACCTTTCCTTGCACAGCCCTGAGGATTCCCCCAGCCCAGGCTCCCAGCAGCTCCAGGCCCGGCCAGGAGGAGCAGCAGGGCCAGGGCTGGCCGGGCGTCCCCCCAGATGTGGCCCCCGCTGGTGGCACAGCCGGACCCTTGGGAGGCTGCCTCAGGCTTTATTGTCCACCAGCATCCCAGGAGGGAGCAGAAAATCCTCCTGCAGACGCTGATTCCGGAGGCTCCCAGCGCTTCCTTGTCTCCAGGAGCTTCTGCCAAGCCCCAGTGAAACCTCGGTGCCACATTGTTCCACAGCCTCACAACGCTCTCCTGGCTCCCGTGAGGTCCCTCTGGGTCCCGCTGCAGCCTTGGCTCCATCAGGGTCTCCTGGCTTCCATCAGGGTCTCCTGGCTTCCATCAGACTCTCCTGGCTCCATCAGAGTCTCCTGGTTTCCATCAGGCTCTCCTGGTTCCATCAGGGTCTCCTGGCTCCCATCATGGTCTCCTGGCTCCATCAGGCTCTCCTGGCTCCCAGCAGGGTCTCCTGGCTCCCATCAGGGTCTCCTGGCTCCATCAGGGTCTCCTGGTCTCCATCAGGGTCTCCTGGCTTCCATCAGGGTCTCCTGGCTCCATCAGGCTCTCCTGGCTTCCATGATGCTCCACCCTGTCCCAAGGGGCATCCGCGGCTCAGCTTTGGAGCCCTGCAAGATCCAAAGGTTCCTCCCAAAAAACACCAGCCCAGGGACCCCCAGGATATTTGGGCTGAGCTCCCGCTGCCCAGGCACCTGCATGGAACCCAAGTGACCGCTGGGACTCCATGGAATGTCCTGGAACAAACTGTCCCTGGTCAGACAGGGGTGCCATGGAACACAGGTGCCACTGGGACACGGACACTGCCCATGGAACCGAGTGTCCATGGGGACAGAGCCGGGCCTGATGGAACACTGGAGAACATTGTCACCCCATGGAATCCATGGAACCAGGTGTCCATGGTGGCACTGGAGAACATTGTCACCCAATGGAATCCATGGAACCAGGTGTCCATGGTGACACTGGAGAACATTGTCACCCCATGGAATCCATGGAACCAGGTGTCCATGGTGACACTGGAGAACATTGTCACCCCATGGAATCCATGGAATCAGGTGTCCATGGTGGCACTGGAGAACATTGTCACCCCATGGAATCCATGGAATCAGGTGTCCATGGTGGCACTGGAGAACATTGTCACCCCATGGAATCCCATGGAACCAGGTGTCCATGGTGACACTGGAGAACATTGTCACCCCATGGAATCCCATGGAACCAGGTGTCCGTGGTGACAGAGCCGGGCCCAATGGAACCTACTGGAACACAGGAGAACATTGTTACCTGTTGGAACCCGGGCTGCTGAGAATTTCGGACTTTCTGAGCTGGCAGACACTGACCCCCAAGAGAACACTGCATTTGACCTGAGGCTGTGGAGAAGGCTTCCAAAATGGAATGATGGAACTGGGATTATGGGTGTGGAGTTTGAATAGAAGGGTGTAATATCACATGGTGGACAACTCGGAGTTTAAGGTTTTAGAATATAGTAATATATATAAAGCAAGATGGAGGTTTTAGGGTGGAGGCTGATCCTTCTTCTCCTTCTCCTTCTCCTTCTCCTTCTCCTTCTCCTTCTCCTTCTCCTTCTCCTTCTCCTTCTCCTTCTCCTTCTCCTCCTCCTCCTCCTCCTCCTCCTCCTCCTCCTCCTCGTCCCTTATGTTGGGCACGGGTGCTTGGTTATTGGGTTAAAAGGAAAAATAATTTAGGTGTCATTTCTTAATTGGACAGTTTATCCTCAAAAGACCTTGCAGAGAGAGAGACGGGGCTCCATTTTCACCTTGTTAGCAAAGTGCTGCAGAACTCACAGCTTGTGAGACTGTTCTAGAGACAAGAGCTAATGAACACCTGAGTCCAAACAAGAAATGCTGTCTTGGGATTTCATCCCGACCTTGGCAGAAAAGAAGCAAAAGAATTGACTGTTACCCCACGGAATCTCATGGAACCAGGTGTCCACTGTTTCACGGTGCAGCCTCAGAGAGTGGTGAGACCCTTGTGTCACCATGGAATATCCTGAAACCAGGGCTCCCTTGTGACAAACCTGGGCTTTATGAAACCAAGGACACCGCTGGGATGCAATGGAATCTCAAGGAACCAAGGGTCAGCTGTCAACACATCAGCTTCTCAGGAAACCAAGGCAAACACTGTGACACAGAGAGGGGCCCTCATGGGACCCAGGAGACCATGGTGACACCGTGGTGGGATCTCATGGAACCAAGTGTGAATTGTTACGGGACCCAGGAGACCATGGTGACACTGTGGTGGGATCTCATGGAACCAAGTGTGAATTGTTACAGGAGCCAGGAGACCATGGTGACACCGTGGTGGGATCTCATGGAACCAAGTGTGAATTGTTACAGGAGCCAGGAGACCATGGTGACACCGTGGTGGGATCTCATGGAACCAAGAGCCCAGAGTTTCACAGCTCAGCCTCATGGAGGGCTGGAGACCATGGTGTCCCAAAGGGAACACATGGAACAAAGGCTCCTTAGTGACACAGCAGGGCCTCATGGAATGCAAGAGATCATCCTGATGGAATGGGAACTCATGGATTCAAGGGTCCACTCTTTTGCTGCGTGGCCCCATGGAATGCTGGAGACCATTGTGGCACCATGGAAATGAATGGCACAAAGGCTCCACTGTGACCCCGCAGGGCCTCATAGAACCAAGGACACAGCTGTGATACAATGGAATCTCATGGAACCAAGGTCCAGCTGTGGCAAAGCTGGGCCTCATAGAACCAAGGACACAGCTGTGATGCAATGGAATCTCTAGGATCCAAGGATCAATTGTCAACACATCAGGTTCCCATGAAACCAAGCAGAACATCGTGACACAGTGGAATCTCATGGGAGCAAGGCTCTGCTTTGATCAAGTGGGGCCTCATGGGACACAGGTGCCACTGGGACATTGTCAGGCCTGGTAGGAACAAGACACCACTGTGGCAGACCAAGGCCTCATGGAACCCTGGAGAGCCCTGGGACACAATGGAACCTGATGGAACCAAGGGCCCATTGTGACACGGCAGGGTCTCATGGAACCCCTGTGCCACTGGGACATTGCCAGGGCTGGTGCAAGCAAGGTTCCACTGTGACAAAGGCAGGCCTTGTGGCACCCAGGAGACCATTGTGGGACAATGGAATCTCATGGAAGCAAGGCCCCATTGTGACAAAGCGCGGCCTCATGGAAGCCCAGTGCCACTGGGACATCTCCAGCCTTGGAGGAAGCAAGTGTCCATTGTGACACAGCACAGCCTCAAATCACAGCAGAGCAGAGGGATGCCATGGAATCTTGGGGAACCAAGTGTCAATTCTAAACACAGCGAGGACTCCTGGAACCCAGGAGACCATTGTGATGCTGCACTTTGTCACAACGGGGCCGTGCTTCTATGAGGATCCATGGGCCCACAATGTTCTCCTGGGTTCCAGGAGGCCCCGCTGGGTCACAATGGCCCCTTGCTCCCACGAGCCACAGCACGGTCCCCGTTGCCCCTGGGTTCTGTGAGGCCCTGCTGCGTTCACAACTGACACTTGCTTCCATGAGATTCCATTGCATCACAGTGGCCCCCATGTTTCCATGAGGTTCTGCTGTGTCACAGTGGACACTGGGTTCCACAAGAGCTGGCAATGTCCCAGTGGCACCTGTGTCCTGTGGGCCCCACTTTGCCAAAGCAGAGCCTTGGCTCCATGAGATTCCAGGCTGTCCCAATGCTCTGCTGAGTTCCACGAGGCTGTGCTGTGTCACAATGGACACTGAGTTCCACCTGCCTTGGCAATATCCAAGTGGCCCCTGGCTTCCATGAGGCCCCGTTGTGTTGGCAGGTGACACTTGGTTCCCCAAGATGTCATTGTCACGCCGCTCTCCTGGGCGCCCTGAGGCCTTGCTGTCTGTGAGACATGACCGCTACTTTAAAAATTTTAAGGGTGATTCAACCTTGAAAAAAATGACAACAAAGGACTGAAACAGGAGAAATCACAGCACTGGGAGGCCTTCCCCACCCCATGTCTATCAGCCACATGGCTCCTTCACAAATTGGCTGCTCCTCCTTTTAGACTTTTGGTGTTGCATCAGGTAATCCTAGCCCCACCCAAAGTCTGTCAGGGAACTCTTTGTGGCCGTCCATTGGTGGAGAATGCTTTCTTGCAACCTGACTGGAGAGCAGGTGTGGCCATGCCTGCCTTCCAGTGACAAACCTGCCCTCCCCAAATGCCCCAACCACCAAGGCCATTACAAGGGGAGGGGAAGAGGACTATGGGGGACAGATGACAATAACATCACTACACATCTTAACACACACATAGGATCTATCTCCTCACTGTGAGACCCAACTATGACATTACTCATCTGTAACACTGTGCAATAATGGAGCCTTGTTCCTAGCAGACCTGGCAATGTCCCAGTGGCACCTGTGTCCCATGAGGCCCCACTTGGTCAAAGCAGAGCCTTGGCTTAACAACTGACCCTGTTTCTTGAGATTCCATTTGTGAAAAACGCGTTCACTCTCCTGTGAAAATGTACAAAGTTTAATAAAGGACAATGGGAGAGCAGGACCATGGAGCAAAGGTTATTACGGCCGGGTGCATCTTGGCACTCACCCAGGAGCACCCTGTTACCTTTGGGGATCCCCTGAAATACCTTTCCCCTTACATCAGCCTGGTGCATATTCATAGACCCTCATGCATATCCATAAACTACTTTACATATTCCAAGAATGATTTTACATGGCCCCTCCCTGGGTCTGCCTTTTCAGAGCATGTGTGTTTCTTGGCTGTGGTTTTGGCTCCTTCTCTTTATCACCTCCAGTTTTTGGGCCTTGTTGCACTCTGCCTTCAGACGGGGAGTGCTGATAGTTGGCAGATCTGTACAGGTGTCCTCATCCCGTGTGCATTGGATGTTATCCCATCCAAGCAGGCATTTTAACACAAGCACACTTCTATCAGCTATTTCACTACTATGTCTAAGCTCAATTAACAACAGAAATAAAAACTACATCTTTAGAATAAAGTTATTTTAACACCACACATATAAAATCCATTTTAATATTTGCAAAAAGCCAATATTATGATATTTATCTATAACAGGGTGAAGGAGCCCTGGCCCAGGCTCTGGCCATGGGGGACACGGGGACGCTGCCGTGGGGTCCCTGTCCCCCTGTGCCACCCCCAGGGCCCCGGCCCCCGTCCCCGTGTCAGGCTCTGGGGTCGATCTCGTGGAACATCCTCTGGGGGAGGCTGCGGGGGCCCGGGGGGACAGGGGACCCCGCTGTGCACGAGCAGGGTTGGACTGCTCTGGGGGGAGCTGTGAGGGGGCCGGGGCAGAGTGACCTCCCCAGTGACCTCACACAGCCCCCATGATGTCACACTGCCTCTGTGATGTCACACAGTCCCCGTGATGTCACACACCCCCTGTGATGTCACACAACCACTCTGTTATGTCACACAACCTCCATATGATGTCAATCAGCTGCTATGTGGTGTCACACAGCAGATTTGTGATGTCACAGTCACCCTGTGATGTCACAGCCTCCTCTGTGACATCACAACAGCTGCTCTGTCACTCTGTGTCACAACCCACATTGTGATGTCACAGAGCTGCCTTCTGTGATGTCACAGCTAGCTCTGTGATGTCACAACCCCCTCAGTGCTGTCACACAGCCCACTCTGTGCTGTCACACAGCCCCTTGCTGCCATCCCAGCTGCTCTGTGGCTCTGGGACACAGCCCCAGAGGTGCTGCTGTGACACAGCCCCCGCGGGGACATCCCACAGCCCCGGCCAGTGCTGAGCCCCTGGGAGCTCTGTCTGTGCCCTGCTCGTGTCCCTGAGGGGCCCTGGCAGTGCCCCAGCCCTGCTGGGCTGTGCACAGGAGCTGCTCCTGGCCAGAGCTGTCTCTCTGCAGCTCTGCTGCCCTTGCCAGGAGCTGCCTCTGGGCCAGGAGCCCGGCCCAGCTCAGCAGCACAGACACAGCACAAGGACTTTAATCACCCTCTGGGCCTTTGCTGCTCTTTGCATCACACCCAGTCCCTCAGAGTGGGCTCAAAGACTTCTCAAGAGCTCACAGTGAGATTGAAATACTGAAGTTTCCTGTACTTTAAAGAGATCCCTGTGAGGGACAGGACTGAGAAAGAGTACCCAGGTTCCAGGGAGAGCAGAACACTGGAGGCACTGATGGCAGCTGGGGACAAACAAGGCAAAGGTGTCTCTGGTGCTGAGCAAACCTGGATTTGTTTCAGGAATGTAAAGGGCCAAGGCCTGAGCCCCAGGGCCTGGCCAGGCAGATCCTGTCCCTCCCTCCTTGCTCAGGGCTCTTCCCGGGATGGCCACTGGCATGTGGGGATGGGCAATGCCAAGGGCAGGAGCGTGGGGAGGCCCCTGCCAGGCTGCTGAGCAGGGACAAGGAGGCAATGAGGCCCCAGGCCTGCAAGGGTCACTTGTCCCCTCCTGGCTCAGGCCCAGGGCCAGCAGCCATGGCCAAAGTGCTGCCCAAGCTGGCTCTGTCAGGGCTGTCTTGCAGCTGCTGCCCATCCCTGTGCCCTGTGCAGCCCAGGCTGTCCCACGGTGTCCCTGCCCTGGCCTCTGTCCCTGCAGGCTCTGGGCATCCCCCGGCTGCCCCACCTGGCTGGGCCCTTCCTTTGCTGACAGCTCTGCCTCCTGCCTGCCCCTGCCTGCCCACACAAAGCCTGGGGCTGCTCCAGGCTCCTGCTGGGGACGTGCTGCACCACAGCCCTGCCCTGACAGGGAAATTCCTTTCTCCTCATGCCACTCTGGGCCTCCCCAGCTGCCCTTGGCATTGATTCTTTCTCTCTCTGGCTGTTTTCCACTATGTCAAAAGGATCCACCAGCCCTGAAATCGCTCTTTAAACACTCTCATGGCTCTGCTCCACTGTCCTCAGTCTCCACCCCACTGAGCACAGAGCTCCTTTGTCCCTATACAGTGCTCATGTTCCCAAGGCCTCCAAACCCCTTTGGACATTACTGGGCCCTCTCCAAGGTGTTTCCAAATGAAAACATTCAGCTCAGAGTCTAAAGAAATCACCAGAGGACAGGGCCAGCTCGACCTGTCTGCCCTGGCTACTTTTGTCTGGGAGCAATCCTTGGATATACAGAATTTGGGAGGCCAAATTCTAATTTTGGCCATGGTCCCTGGACAAGAAGGCTGGTTCTTTTCCATAGGAATGAAGGAACAGAGCCCCAGTGTTTCAGGGGCAGATGAGAGGTGACCACCAGAGGCCAAGGCCAGCCAGAGCTGGCAGGTTTTGTTTTGTGAGATACCCTTGCATAGAGGAAATTATTTTAGGGACAGTACCTGTTTTGGCAATGACCATCTGAAAAGTCAGACAGCCCTTTTCCATAGCAAGGAAAGCAGAGAGCCCCAGTGCTCCAGGAGCTGATGAGAGGCAGCCCTTGACACCCCAAGATCAGCCAGAGCTGTCAGGTGGCCCCTGGGAGGCCAAGCCAGCCAGAGCTGTTCCATGTTCCCTGGGTTCCATGGGGTCCCACAGTGTCCCAATGGTCCCTTGCTTCCATGGGGCCCTGAGGTGTCATAATGCCCCCTTGGTGACACCAGGCCCTGAAGGTTGGAATGGTCTCCATGGTTCCATCAGGCCCCACAGAGCCACAATGGTCTCTGGGTCCATGGAGCCCCTCTGTGTCACCATGGCCCCTTGGTTCCATGGGCTCCAGTGGTGCCACAATGATCCCCTTGGTTCCCTGGGCTCCAGTGGTGCCACAATGATCCCCTTGGTTCCATGGGCTCCAGTGGGGCCACAATGATCCCCTTGGTTCCCTGGGCTCCAGTGGTGCCACAATGATCCCCTTGGTTCCATGGGCTCCAGTGGTGCCACAATGATCCCCTTGGTTCCATGGGCTCCAGTGGTGTCACAATGATCCCCTTGGTTTCATGGGCTCCAGTGGGGCCACAATGATCCCCTTGGTTCCCTGGGCTCCAGTGGGGCCACAATGATCCCCTTGGTTCCCTGGGCTCCAGTGGGGCCACAATGATCCCCTTGGTTCCATGGGCTCCAGTGGTGCCACAATGATCCCCTTGTTTCCATGAGGTCCAGTGGTGCCACAATGATCCCCTTGGTTCCCTGGGCTCCAGTGGTGCCACAATGATCCCCTTGGTTCCCTGGGCTCCTGTGGTGCCACAATGATCCCCTTGGTTCCATGAGGTCCCCACAGTGTCCCAGGGATCTCCATGGGAAGGAAAGAACCCAGCCCCACAGTTGCAGGCGCAGCCTCCAGAGGCCAAGGCCAGCCAGCCTTGATGGTACTGGCAGATTTTGCCTGGGAGCAACCCTTGGATATTGAGAATTTCAGAGGTGGAATCCCAATTTCAGACATGGACACTGGAGGAGAAGGATGGTTCTTTTCCATAGGAAGGAAAGCACAGAACACCGGTGGTGTCTCAGGGGCAGATGAAAGGCGGCCATCAGAGGCCAAGGCCAGCCAGACCTCTCTGTCCTGGCAGCTTTTGTCTGAAAGCAACCCTTGGATATCGGGAATTTGGGAGATGGAACCCCAATTTCGGCCATTTCTGCATGGATAAGAAGGACGGTTCTTTTCCATAGGAAGGAAAGCACCCAGCCCCAGTGTTTGGACAGCAGGGGAGAGGCACCCCCAGGAGGCCAAGGGCAGCCAGACCTGTCTGTCCTGGCAGCTTTCACCTGCGAGCAATCCTTGGATGTACGGAGTTTTGGAGGTGGAATCCCAGTTTTGGCCATGGTCAAGATGGGTGTTTTTGCCCATAGGAAAGTAAAGCACAAAGTCCAAGTGTTGAGGAAGAAGATGAGAGGTGGCCACCCTCAGGCCAAGCCAGCCAGCCCTGTCTCTCCTGGCACCTTTTGTCTAGGGGCTTTCCTTGGACATTGGGCATTTTGGAGGTGCAATCTCAGTTTTGGCTGTGGGTGCCTGGACAGGAAGAAGAGTTCTTTTCATAAGGAAGGAAAGCACCCAGCCCCGGTGTTTCAGAGGCAGATGAGGGCCAGCCCTCAGGAAGCCAAGGCCAGCCAGACTTGTCAGTGCTGGCAGCTTTTGTCTGGGAGCTATCCTTGGATATAAGGCATTCCAGAGGCAGTTGCCCAGTTTTGGCCATGAGTGCCTGCTTGAGATGGAGGGTTTTTTCCCACAAGAAATAAAAGTGATAGTGGAGCCCTGGAAAATATTAAAAATAGTCTTTGAAAATATTGGGCTTTGTGTTTTCTCAGGTCACTGCACCTGCCTAAGCAGTATGATAAAAGATATAATTGTTAGATGTGGTGATTGTTTAGTAATTAAATATAATTATTATATAACCATAAGAAGAATCTATGTGAGAAACTATGTTGGAAATTTAAAGGGGGTTATGTTTAGCTGAAATCTTTGTATACAATAGAAGAATATAAGTTTAATAATTAACATTAAAGTTATGTAATGGTAGGGGATAAAACACGTTCACCTTGAATGTATGGTCGGAATCAGATTTGGGTGGAAACTACCCCGATTCCCAGAGCTCTTGAATAAAAAGCACCGCATATAATCGCTGATGTGATTATGTGTTTCTGAACGCTAACATTTTGGCGACCCCGGATGGGACCCTGCGGGTGCTGCTGAGCGAGTTTCGCGACTCGACCGCGCTCCAGCCGGCACCGAGGGATTCTCGGGGAGCTCGATCGGCCGCGACCGCTTCTGCCGCTCGCCGCGTCCCCGGGAGAAAGGTAAGGTGCTTTTTACTTTGGTTTGGGTGCCTGCCAATGAGACGCAGCGAAAGCTACGCTTGGTTGGGCTAAAGGAATTCCTGCTGGTACAAGCCCAGGCGCCGTTCCATAAGACAATTGCGAAAGCGTTGCGGGTTCGGCAATTTGTGGTATATTTGGAATGGAGAAACTGAAAGGGATTTTGGGTGGCAACACCTCTATCCCGCAAAGTTCTCCTTTGGGGTGCTTACTAGCACATTGGAAACAGGGGAATTTTGGGGAAGAATAACGTAAAGCTAAGTTGATTGATTATTGTAATACATGGTGGCCAGGATATGCCTTGGAGAATGGTGAAAAATGGCCAAAATACGGGACTCTGCAATATAACACTATTTCACAGTTAATGTCGTTTTGTAAACCAGAAGGAAAATGGGATGAGGTTCCGTATGTTGATTTGTTTTTCTATTTACGGGCAAAGCCAGAATGGCAGGATGAATGTGGATTAATGATGGTTAAAACAACTGCAAGCAATAAGTGTGGGGTTTGTGAGGAACGTTGTTTAGAACACTTGGCGTTGAAAGAAAGCCTGAGTAGGGAAAATTATACAGATATTGATTTACAGGTAGCTCCAATAGGAACAAGAGAACCTAACCCTACCCCACCTGTTCCATCTGTCCCTATCCCACTGCCTGCTCCTACCCCACCTAGTCCTGAACCAGTCTCGTCTAGTACACCCTTCCCTCTTTATCCTCCTCTCCCATCGTCACCTGAGATCTCTCTTCCTCGGAAGATGAGCAAAACCCAACTGTGGCAGGAAGGAGAGAGAGAGAATCAACGATGGGGTAGCCCACAGAACCAGGAGTCGGTCTAACCTTGCCCCAGTTATGGATAGAAAAGACATAGGCAGACAAAAACGGACTGTAATTGCCCACTTGCGACAAAGTGTAGGAGTGGAAGGGCCAGTATTCATAAAAGTGCCTTTCTCTCCTGCAGATTTAGTTATTTGGAAACAATCAGCCAGAATTCATAGAGAAAATCCTGATAAAATGGCATGAGTATTAAAAATGGTTATAAAAACCTCAAAATCCTGACTGGGATGACATACAATAATATGTATCTTAATATATTATATATATAATTATATATAGTATAATAATATATCTAATATATATCTATATATAGTATATTAATATATCTAATATATTAATATTAGATACCTTGATGGATTCTACTGAGAAACAGATGGTACTTAAGGCAGACAAAGAAAGGGCAAGAGAGGACATCAGAAATGGACTCGTAACAGGGAATTGAGATGAGAATTTCCCAATTGAGGATCCAAATAGGGACCCTAATTTATTTTGTGATATCGGGAGACTACGGAAATATCAAGAGTGGATCCAAATAGGAGTTCAGAATGCTGTGCCCAGAACTATAAATTGGTCTAAACTATATGAAGTTCAGCAGGAAAAGACAATGTCCAGACTTGAACAACCAGTTTCACCAGGGCAATCAGTGCCAGCAGGTTACCAAGGGGATGGTTTTGGGGGAGTATACCAGCTGACTAGACATAGAGCCAGTAGAACAAGTTAAGGAACCTGTTATAAATAAACAATTAGGACATAAAGAGGTCAAATTTCTAATAGATACAGGAGCTACTTACTCGGTATTGAATGATTTGCAAGGACAAATTGGGGACAAGGAAACAACAATAGTCGGCGCTACAGGGAAAGAGGAAAAACGGCCATTCTTGCAACCTCTAGATTTGTGTTTTGGGAACAAAGTTATAACACACGAATTCCTATACGTACCTGAGTGTCCAATTCCGCTTGTAGGGAGAGATTTGCTAGCAAAACTTGATGCGGTAATAACCTTTGAAAACGGGGAGCTTATAATGAAAATATCTGAATCAAAGATGGGACAGATTTTAATGATCAAAGAAAAACCTGTTCCCTCTATCCCTAGGGAGGTAGAAGATGCAGTGATTCCCTCTGTATGGGAGACAGATACACCAGGGAAATCTAAATTGGCACAACCAGTGCATGTAGAGTTAAAAGAAGGGGCAAGGCCTCTACAAGTCAAACACTATTCCATAAAACTGGAAGCATGGCAAGGAATAGTAAAGATTTTTGAGAAATTCTTGAAATACCGAATTTTAGAAGAATTTGAATCAGAATTTAATACACAATATTTCCAGTAAAGAAACCAAATGGTGAATATAGATTAGTGCAGGATTTGAGAGCAATAAATACAATAACAAAGGACATTTCTCCAGTGGTAACAAATCCTTACACATTGCTAACATCCGTAAAGGAGATATATAAGTGGTTTACTGAAATTGATTTAAAAGATGCCTTTTTCTGCATCCCCCCTTGACAAAGAAAGTAGGAAACTGTTTGCCTGTGAGTGGGAAAACCCAGGGAATGGGAGAAAGACCCAGCTCACCTGCACACGATATAAGAACTCGCCGACCCTGTTTGGAAACCAACTGGCAAAGGAGCTGGAGATTTGCACCGAGAGTGGGCAAGTACCAAGAGACCAATACCTGTTGTTGCAGTATGTTGATGATATACTAATAGCTACAGAAGAAAAGCAACCTGTATAAAGGTAACCATTGAGATTTTAAATTCCCTGGGAATGGGAGGTTATAAAGTATCCAGAGGAAAGGCACAAATTGCCCAACAGACTGTGATCTACCTGGGATGTGAAATTTCACAAGGGCAACGAAAACTAGGCACTAACCATATCCAAGCTATTTGTGCTATTCCAGAGCTCCAGAATCTACATGAGCTACGAGTCTTCCTCGGGATGGCAGGATGGTGTCTCCTGTGGATCATGGACTGTGGACTGATTGTGAAACCCCTGTGTGAAGCTCAGAAGATGCAGCCATTCACCTGGGGCAAGCCACAGAAAGAAGCCTTCCTAAAATTAAAGGAAGCACTGACAACTGCTCCAGCATTAGGGTTACCTGATCTGTCTAAAGATTTTCAGCTGTTTGTCCATGAAAGGCTGCGCCTAGCACTAGGAGTCCTGACCCAAGGTCTGGGAAGCTGGAAAAGGCCGCTGGGCTACTTTTCCAAACAACTTGACAGCATAAGTGCCGGGTGGCCTCCATGTCTGCGGGCAGTCGCAGCCACTGTGATGCTGATACAAGAAGCCAGGAAGCTCACGATGGGAAGGCACATAGATGTCAATGTACCACACATGGTAACCACTGTCTTAGAGCAGAAGGGGGCCATTGGCTATCCCCAAGCAGGACGATGAAATTCCAGGTAGTCCTGACTGAGCAGGATGATGTCACATTAAAAACAACTAACCTTTTGAATCCAGCTTTGTTCCTAGGTACCACAACTGAAGAAGGCCCATTTAGAGCATGACTGTGTGGAGGTAATAGAGTACACCTACTCGGCAAGAGAAGACCTGAAAGACGTCCCACTAGAGCAGCCAGTGTGGGAGCTGTTTACAGATGGGAGCAGCTTCGTGGAAAATGGAACCAGATACGCTGGGTATGCGGTAACAACAGTCAGTACAGCAGTGGAGGCAAAGGCATTACCACCAAATACATCTGCCCAGAAGGCAGAACTGGTTGCTTTAACCAGGGCCCTAGAATTAAGTGAAGGGAAAAAGGTAAATATCTGGACTGACTCAAAATATGCTTTTGGAATGGTGCATGTACACGGAGCACTATGGAAAGAAAGGGGACTATTGTCCTTCTCTGGGTATGCACATTAAACATCAGGATGCAGTCCTGCAATTGATAAAATCAGTACAAAAACCTGAACAAGTGGCAATCATACACTGTAAAGCACAGCAATCAGGAAACTCCAAAATCTGTGAGGGAAATCGAAAGGCAGACTGGAGAGCCCGACAGGTTGCTCGAGAGGTGCAAACAACAATGGCATTGATACCTTTAGAGCTTAATGTATCCCAATTCAATTTGCCTCCAGAACCAAAATATTCAGTAGAAGATGAGAGACTGGCACGTTTGCTAAATGCACAAAAGAATTCAGAGGGATGGTATGTGACTGCACAAGGACAGATAGTGGTACCCCCTTGATAATGAGAGAAGTTCTACAAATTAAACATAATGAATGTCACTGGGGAGCAGAGGCATTGGTAAAATTGCTAAAGCAGAGTTTAATTTCGGTATGGATGTTAACAATGGCAAAATCAGTAATGTCAAAGTGTGAGATCTGCTTGAAAAACAACCCAGTGGCTAGGCGACAGGCACACCTAGGAAGAATTCGGATAGGAATAGAGCCAGGAGACTATTGGCAGGTAGATTTTGTAGAACTGCCAAGAACTCGAGGATACAAATACCTGTTAGTGGGGGTTGACACATTCTCTGGGTGGCCAGAAGCCCTTCCCTGTCGCACCGACCAAGCAAAGGAAACAGTAAAGTGGTTACTACAGGAGATTATTCCCAGGTTCGGGGTGCCCCTAGGGTATCATCAGATAGGGGGCCCCATTTCATAGCTACAGTAGTAAGAGAGGTAAGTAGATTGCTGGGGATAACTTGGGACCTCCACACACCATGGAGACCCCAGTCAAGTGGACAGGTAGAGAGGATGAATCAGACACTAGAGAGGCAAATCAGTAAAATATGCCAAGAAGCCAAATTGCAGTGGCCCCAGGCTTTGCCAATAGCACTGTTGAGGATTCGGATAAAGCCTAGGAGTGGGATGTCAGTCAGCCCTTATGAGATATTGCATGGGAAACCATATGAATCTCCTGAGCCTAACCCTAATGTGCACGTCACAGGAAAGCAGGAAGTGTATAATTATGTTCTGTCTCTCGGGAAAACTTTAGCTCGGCTCCGGAGCATCCTCGTGTGGAATAGACCGCTGACTCTCGAGAACCCAGTTCATAACATACATCCAGGAGACGAGGTGTACATCAAGAACTGGAATGAAGAACTGCTGAAAGAAAAGTGGAGTGGACCCCACCAGGTACTGCTGACCACCTTTACAGCAGCCAAAGTAGCCGGCGTGGACCCCTGGATTCACTACACCCGAGTGAAGAAAATCCATCCTGGATCACGGACTGTGTAAACTGTGGAACCAACAAGGCTGCAGATAAGATGTGTTTAATCACTTTGAGAATGCTATCAGTAATTGTGCCAATGTTATGGTCATTAATGTCTTTGGGATGTGAAATACAAAAAGATCAACTAACCACTCTTCATTCTAGAATGAAGAGAGAGGTACAAGCAGAAACACAGGTGATAAAGGTTTCTAATGCAGTTTGGCCTGAGAATGTAATGATTGGATTAGTCAAAGACTTTGCCAAATGCAAAACACCTGTAGAATAACTGCCTGTCTGCCAATACCAAAGGGCAGCAGGAGATCCAGTAAATTGGGGAATCATAACATCAAAACTACCTGAAATACAAAAGAACAAAACAATTGCATGCAAACAGGTACCTGAGTCGAGGCAAGTAGTCAAGGAAACTTGGGAGAAAATAGGAACATGGATGAGACCCATGGGCCAGAAAGACTGTATTCTAAGTGATGGCACACTAGGAACCCCTATGGGAGAATCAGGAGGCATCACACAATGGCAATGCTATTTGCCACACTATAAAAAGATTACAGAAAATGTTACAGAAACCACTCTGGTATGGAAGTGTGAGGCCAAGGATCAGAAAGGTCAGACAGAGCCTTGGGACAGTGCATGGTCTGTGAGTATCCTTCAAAGATTCCAATGTATGGCAAACACCCCTTGGTGCATTAAGTGGGAAGGCCCCGAGAATGAAACAGATCCAGCAGTAACAAACACTGCCACCAGCAGCAGAACGAGGGCAGACAAAGTAAGTTGGTGGGCATGTAATAAAACTTATGACTGCACTTCTGATTATGCAGAGATAAAGCAGATGCCACCCCTGGCAATAGCCCTACAAACTGGCTGTGCTTGCAGAGGGATCAAACATAAACAAGGCAGAGGGAATTATAAAGCAGCTGTAGGATGTACCAGGAGTACAGTCCGAGGTCCAGGACAATTTGTATGGGCAGCAAGCGATGGCACCTGGACAACACATCTGCCTGTAGATGGGAAAGTAAAGGAAATTACTTTAGGCCTCCCAACCTCATCTCCAATTTGGAAAAAGTCCCCATTTAACGGAAAACATGAACTTGTGCAGATAAGAGCAAGAAGAGAAGTTCTAGACAATGAAAATCCAGATGACACTTGGCAAGAACCCTCTGGTGGAGTGAAATTTGGGTGGGCCCTAGAGTCTTTGCTTGGTCCTACAGCAAACTATCAGAGTAGGGAGATGCTGTACAAACTTACAGGTCAGGTTGATAGACTGGCAAGAGTCACCCGGGAAGGATTTAAAGAATTAAGCCAGCACAAAAATGACTTTACAAAATCGATTAGCCTTAGATTTGTTACTCCTGAAAGAGCATGGAGTATGTGGATTTTTAAAGGGACGGGTTGGTCATTGCTGCGTTCACATCCCAAATGTAACTGCAGATGTAGAATATGACATCAATCAGTTGAAACAAAGAGAGCATGAAGCACAAGAAGAGCAAAAGGATTTGACTACGACCTGGCTAGGCAAAATCTTTAAAGGGTTAGGGTGGAATGTGAGTTCATGGATTAAATCTATCATTGAGAGTGTGATAATCTTACTAATTGTATTCTTAGCAATTTGGTTAGTTCACAGCATCTTGAAAGGAGAGATACAGAAGAAAACGTCCTGGAACCAGAAGATAATAAAGGCTCTGACACGAGATCCACGCCCACCATCTTCTGGTTCTCCAGTTCGTGACAGCATCCACGACAACGTTTACATCAACCATGGACTTGAAGAACGTCAAGAATAAATTGAGAAATAAAGGCCTGTATCAAGTGAAAACATTTACACCTATAGTCAAGTGAAAATGCTTTCAAAGGGGGGAGAATGATAGTGGGGCCCTGGAAAAATGTCAAAAATAGACTCTGAAAATGTTAGGCTTTGTGCTTGCCAGATCATGTGAAATCGCACCTGCGTAAGCAGAACATGATAAATGATATAATTGTTAGATGTGATGATTGTTTAGTAATTAAATATAATTATTGTTTAATCATAAGAAGAATCATGAGAAACTATGTTAGAAGTTTGAGGGGGGCCACAAGGAGCCCATGCTTGGCTGAAATCTATGTATACAATAGAACAATATAAGTTTAGTCATTAACATGAATGTTATATAAGGATAGAATATAAAAACACGTTCATCCCGAACCCATGTCGGAGTCAGATTTGGGTTGGTACCCCTGACACCCAGAGCTCTTCAATAAAAGCACCTGCATATAATCATTCTGGTGATTATGTGTTTCTGAACGCTAATATACCCAGTAAAGTGTTAAACCCTTCCCAGCTGCTGTGCATGAGGCTCTATGAATATGCACCAGGCTGATGTAAGGGGAAAGGTATTTCAGGGGATCCCTGAAGGTAACAGGGTGCTCCTGCCTGAGTGCCAAGATGCACCCAGTTTACATCTTCCAAGAACTGTTTAGCATGGCTCTGCCCTGGATCTGCCTTTTTAGAGCATGCAGATTCCTTGGCTGTGGTTTTAGTCCATTCTCTTTATCACCTCCAGGTTTTGGGCCTTGGTGCACTCTGCCTTCAGACGGGGAGTGCTGATAGTTGGCAGATCTGTACAGGTGTCCTCACCCAGTGTGCATTGGATGTTATCCCATCCAAGCTGGCAGTTTAACACAAGCAGCTATTTCACTGAGCTTAATTAACAACAGAAATAAAAACTATAGAACAAAGTTACTTTAAAAAACAGTCCCAGCCCATATTTGATCCCAGTCTGTGTGGTCCTGATCCATATGGTCCCAGTCCCTGGGATCCCAGTCCATACAGTCCCAATCCATATTTGATCCCACTTCAGGCTATCCTGGTCTGGAGGGTTCTGATCCACAGGATCCCCATCCATGTGATCCCAGTCCAGGTCATCCCAGCCCATATTTGATCCCAGCCCATATTTGATCCCAGCCCATCTTCGATCCCAGTCTGGGGGGTCCTGCACACACTCCCTGGGTCTGGAATTCCAGTTCCCAGCCAGGAAAAAATGTTCCTGCCCTTGAACTTCCTTCCTATCCCCTCAACAAATTGCAATAAAATTATAAACAAAGAAATAATAATTGAAATTAAATAAATTATAATAAAAATAAAATATAAAAATCTCAACTCTTCTTTCCAATGATTCAACTCCAACAATGATTCAACTCAAACCAACAATAACTATTACTATAATATTACCAATGCGTATAAATAAACAAATTATATATCAAGAAATACCTTTTGAAAATTTTAACTCGATGACTAATGTACTTTAGATAAAAATATCTAAAGAAACTACCATGCAATCTAACACATCTTAGTTAAACAATTCATATTACAAATATACTAAACACAAAACCAAACACCACTACAATTTCTCAGACATTTCAACCAAACAATTAAACTTTAATAACATCCTTAAGTACTCTTGAAAAATTAAAATTATTTTTAAAACATTAATTGTGTGCAGGTGGCTTTATTTTGATATTGGTTTTTGGATTGTTTGGGTTAGATGATTTAAAAAATGGGATTTTTATAGGAATTGAATCAGCTGAGAAGGTGGCACTCTGCAAACAGAACTGACTGAAAATGAATGAGGCAGAAATCAGTAACTCTGAAAGTTTTATTTGCTATCAAATACATCCCACACACCCAGCCCCACACAATCCCCATCCCATTGCTCCAAATTGGGATCCCTCTTCTCCCAGTCTCCTTCCAACTCCATCTCAACTTGACAGCTGTGGAATGGAGTGAGTTTGGCCTGGGATTGAGTTTTTTGAGGAGGGAACAAGCAATCTGAGGTGGAATTGAGCCCTTTGGGGTTAAAATTCAGTTATTTTCAGAGGGATTTAAGTGGTTTTGAGGTGACTGTTCCATCCCAATGGACTTTTGGAGGACAGAGAGATTGAGAAGAGAAAAAAATTCAGGTCAAACCAAAGGAGAAGCAGCCAGGAGTGTTCCCAACATGGATCACAGGGAATGTGAGTGACCAGGGCTGTGCCCAAAGTGCCTCCTCCAGTGGGGGATGGAGCTGCAGCAGCGCACGAAGCTCTTCCCGCACTCGGGGCACTCGCAGGGCTTCCCTTACCGGTGCCTCTGTTGGTGTTGGGTCAAGTTAGAGTTCCTGGAGAAGCTCTTCCCACACTGGGGACACTCGTAGGGCCTCTCCCCTGTGTGGATGCGCCGATGGGTGACGAGGTGGGAGTTCTGCCTGAATCCCTTCCCACAGTCGGGGCATTGGAATGGCCTCTCCTCTGTGTGAATCCGATAGTGCTGGAGGAGATTGGAGCTGGTCTGAAACCTCTTCCTGCATTTATCACACTCGTAGGGCCTCTCCCCTGTGTGGATGCGCCGATGGGTGACGAGGGTGCAGTTACGCTGGAATCCCTTCCCACAGTCTGGGCATTGGAATGGCCTCTCCTCTGTGTGACTCTGATAGTGCTGGAGGAGACTGGAGCTGGTCTGAAACCTCTTCCTGCATTTATCACACTCATAGGGCCTCTCCCCTGTGTGGATGCGCCGATGGGTGACGAGGGTGCAGTTGCGATTGAATCCCTTCCCACAGTCGGGGCATTGGAAGGGCCTCTCCTCTGTGTGAATCCGATAGTGCCGGAAGAGACTGGAGCTGGTCTGAAACCTCTTCGCACACTTGGAGCACTCATAGGGCCTCTCCCCAGTGTGGGTCTTCTGGTGGCTGATCAGGTGGGAGCTCCTCCTGAAGCTCTTCCCACACTCCCCACACTCGTAGGGCTTTTCCCCAGTGTGGGTCCTCTGGTGCACGATCAGGCGGCAGTTCCACCTGAAGCTCTTCCCACACTCCACGCACATGTGGGGCTTCTCCCCATCATGGAGCTGCTCATGGAGCACCAGCTCCGAGCTCTGGCTCCATCTCCGGCCGCCTTCCCGGCCCAGGCTGGCTCTTTCCCCCTCACGTCCCCGCCATCTGCGTTTGCAGCCCCTCCTCGTGCGGCATCTCCGGGGCTTTTCCTCCCCGTTGGCTTCCTGCGCCGTGGAGCCGCTCAAAACGGCCTCTGCCACCAGGTTCTGCCGCGGGCATTTGTCCTCCCTGCTCTCCATGCTCAGCTCCTGCTCTGGGTGAGGAAGGACAAGGACAGCATGGGATTTGCCTCTGTGCCACAGGCAAGGGCAACGAGATCCCCCCAGGCCGTCTCTGGGGACGCACTGCCCCCTCTTGGCTCTCCCCATTTCGGGATGCCGGGGCTCTTTGGGCTCCCGGGCTCCCTTCTCCCCTCATTCTCTGCTCTGCGCTGCAGCGGCTCCAAGGAGTCCCCCCTGCCCCTCTCCAGGCTCTTGAGGCTCCCGCCAATGGCGGCGCTCCCCCCTCTCTGGCCTCCCCACTTTGGCCTCCTGGGGCACACAGGGCTCTGCTCCTCCAGGCTGCCTCTGCCGGCAGCCGCCACCGCCACCCCCCGATGTCCCCCCGAGGGGCCTTTTCCGCTCAGCCTTGGACTTCTTCATTCTCCAAACATCCCCCCAGAAACCCAACCCAGGGATCCCCCGGGATATCCGGGCCGGGCTCCCCCTCCCCACTCACCGGAGCCATGGGGGAGGGGGGCGATGATCCCACAGGTGGGGGCTGCGAATTCAGGCAGGGATCGAGACCGCGTGGCTCCCGCAGCTCAGCCTTGATCCGCCTTTGTCCCTCCTCTTCCTCTTCCTCCCGCTCCTCCTCTGTCTCATCTCCGCCTCCTTCTCCTCCTGCCCTCTAACCCCGCCTCCTTCACTGCTCTTTCTCCTCCCGCTCCTCCTCTTCCATCCCCCCTCCTCCTCCTCCTCTGTGTTATCCCCACCTCCTGCTCCTTTTCCATCCCGCCCCTTCCATTCCTTCTCCCCCTCCTCCCCCCTTACCCCGCCTCCTCCTCCCCCTCCATCCCTGCCCTTCCCTCCCTCCTCCTCCTCCCCCAGCAGCAGCCACACCCTCGGTGCCCCGTTCCCGCAGCCCTCGCAGCCCGCGGCAGCAGCGGCCATGGAGCCGGGCCAGGTCGGCATGGGCAGCGCGGGGCTCTCGGCTGCTCCCAGCCGCTGCGGGCGGGGGGAACCCGGCCCGGGCCAAAGGAGAGGCAAACTGGGCAAACTGGGGGCAGATCACAAAGCTAAGGATGCAGCAGAAAATGGAGCTGAAAGAGTTTCTTTAATATTAACTCCAAACGAGGAAAAACTGAAAATTCCAAAGTTTAGGGAAGCCGAGAAAAAAGAATTAAACAAGACAGGAAATGAACAAGATAAATCAGGGTAATAGAAACTTCTACATGGAAGACAATTACTTAATAAAATGTGCTTACTAGGAAAAGATTAGAAGACGTGCATCAGAAACCCCACTGGCGTACTCAAGCTTTGTGTGATCATTTTTTAAGGAATTTTGGGTGCACTGGGATTTTTGGTGTAGCAAAGCAAGTCACTGAAAGATGCTTAATTTGCCAAAGGATAAATAAAAAGGTGATGAGAAAAACAACATTAGGAGGTCATGAGTTAGCTCGTCGACCATTTCAAAATATCCAAGCAGAAGTTTAGATTTGTTAGCTTCTGGATTTATTTGGAAAAAAACCCCATTTAATCTAGAAGAAAGAGAATATGCCATATGTTAGACAGGAGATTTTAGGAGAATAAAAATCTTTGAAGTATCAGAAACACCCGAGGAAAAAACCAAGAAAATAAAAAGGGGAAATGAAAGGGAGGGGAACAAGAGGAAAAGTCAGAAAGAGAGTGGGATCCTCTGCAGCTCTTGCCCCCTCCGTTGGCGGCCGAGGCGCCTGTCCCGGGTCCCGGCTCGCTGCCCGCCTCAGCTCCGCCTGTCCCGGTTTCCATCCCAGGTGCGGGCTCACTGCCCAGGGCAGCTCCACCTGCCCCGGCGCTGGCGGTGAATTTGTGTGCCCTGGCCCCACTGCCCGGCCCGCGGCCGCTCTGCCGGCCATGCTGGGCAAGATGGGGTTGCTCTGTCCTGCCGCGTGGGCCGAGGTCACCGCGCCGACCGCACCGAGGGCGGGTCCCAGCCATCCCATCCCCGGCTGCCCTGCCCGTGCCAGCTGCGCTGGGCAGCGCCGCTGCTGCTGCCGGGGTCTCCCACCTGCCTTTTCTCTGCCGGGAGCTGCCGGATCAGCCGCCAGAAGCCATGTGGGGGCTGCCCACGCTCCGGCTCGGCCTCCACGGGAAGATCTCCCTCTGGCGATTCCGGCAGCACACCCTGCCCACACTCCCACCGAGCCTCGGCGGGATATCCTCCCCTGACCCCTCCTGCTCTGAGTTACGTCCCCTTGGCAACCACAGCTCCTGCTGTTCAGGGAAAACCCTCTCTCTACAGGAAGCACCTTATCGAAACACTAGGAGCTCAGTTAAAAGGCAGCCCTCTCCAAATTCTTTCTCAAAACACGGGAGAAAGGCTACAGAAGGTAAAAAAGTGAAAGAGTTAGATGAAGGGATTGCTCTATTGCCGTTAAGAGAGGTTCCCATGGCAGGGATGCGCTGCCCCGCCCCGCGGGAGCCACCGGCGCCCCTGCCGGCCGTGCCCGGAACTGCACCCAAGGGGAAAGCGCCGCAGCCGAAAGGCCGGGACCGGCTCCGGGCTCTGTTTGTTGGCACTGCCGGAGCTGTTGATACACACTACTATCATTATATTATACACACTAGTAAAGAACCGTTATTCCTAATCCCATATCTTTGCCTGAGAGCCCCTTGATTTCACTATCCTAAAAATTAAGAGGGAGGGGCTTTGCATTCTCCATTCCAAGAGAGGCTTTTTCTGCCTTCCCAAGCAGACGCCTGTCTTGTAAAGCAAGACAAGCACCCACAGGCACTGAGGGGGTCTGCAGGAGGGGCAGAAGAAGGCCCTGCAGCACTTGGGCACAAAGGCCCAGCAGGTGAATGCAAGAAGGGAGCAGCAAAAGGCCAAGCTGAAGGCAAAGGCCAGGGCAGAGCTCCTACAGCCCCTGAGGGATCAGCCCCAGGGCCCAAGGGGGCCCCAGCACCCAGGGCACGGCTCGGCCACAAGCACCCGGCAGAGGCATTGCCCTCCTCGGCAGGGCACAGCCCACCCAAACAGCCCCTGGCAAGGAATCAGGGCTCCGGCTGCAGGGCACAAGGACACTGCAAGCAGAGACAGCAGCACCCTCAGGACCAGCAAGTCCAGCCCGTGATGGACATGGATTGGCAGGGCTGGCACAGCTCCCATCACACCAGGGAGCCTCCACACTGGAGCCCTTGAGAACATTCAGGTGGGTCTGCATTGAGAGGAGGCATTTCCTGATGGACACAGGGGCCTCTCAATCTGCTCTGAATCTTAGACCTAAAGGGGAAAATAGTAAAGGAATATTTTAATTTTTAAGGGAATGAGTGGGAAAGATGAGCAGGTATGATTTGTTCAACCACTATTAGAAGCTGTGGGGGATAGGTTTGAAATAAATTTCTTTTTCTTCTTCCTGTGATTGTAATTAACTAGGAAGGAGTTTGAGAGCTGGATTTTAATACTGTAAAAAGGGGTACAGAGGCTAGTTCTGTTGTACCTCTGTGTCAAAAGTCTGACAAGGCCTATGCTGAAGTGAACCCAGAAGTGTGGGCAGCCCCAGGGAAGTACAGAAAATTAGATATGGAGCCTCTACAAATTAAAGCAACCAGGACAGGCAATACCCTGTTCCAAGAGAGGGAAGGAAGGGCTCACAGCCTGGTATTGAGTCCCTGTTAAAGGCAGGGCTTTTGGAGCCAAGGATGTCTCCCTACAACACTCCTATCTTGCCAGTCAACAAACTGGATGGATGGACACAAGGAGGAAACACAGAATTTTCAAGTGTTAAAATGAAGATTAACTGAGGCGAGTGGCCTGGGCCTTCCAGACAGGGAAAAGGAATTTGAATTATAGGTGGACGTTAAACAGGGTCTTGCCAAAGGAATTCTTGTGCTAAAATGTTTAACCCAGTGGCCAGAGAGCAGCCTCATTGTCTGCAGAATTGTGCAGCCACAGCTTCCGTGGGAGCAGAGGCTGAAAACTGATGACAACAGGAGGATCTCCTAGAGTTCAAGTCTGGCATCAAGTTAAAGCTTTGACAACCAAAAGAGCCTCTCAATGGCTGAGCAGGGCTCGGTGATTACAGTATGAAACTTGTTCAGTGGCACAGGAGGATTCAGAACTGAGGACAGGGCAAGGGTTTAACCCAGCCTCCTGTTTGAACAGCCTGGAGAGGGGCTGGCAAGGAACCCAGGACCGCACTCAAGGGACAGAACTCCCGAGCCAGGCTGGGAGAGATTGATGGGACATTCCCTGGCCTGAGGGAGACAATGTGTTTGTGGATGGCTCTGCAAGGGCAGCAGGAGGGAAAAGAGCTACAAGACAGGCTGTTATTAAGGAAGGGGAATCAGACAAAGTGCAGGTCACCGGCCCATGCTCAGCTCAACCCAAGGAGCTGTGGGTGCTTGTAAGAGCCTGGCACTGAAATGCCCTGAGCAGGAAGGCTTCAAAATCTTCTGCTGACACCATGGCACCTAACAGGGGGCAAAAGCAATTCTGACTGCTTCAGCAAGCACTGGATCACTTATTAACCTATTTCTAAAAGAAATAATTCAAAGATAATGGATTGTGGAAGCAATAGATTCAGATGGGGAACTCATTTTACAGGAAAGACCCTTCAGGGGGTTATGGCAGCTTTAGGAATACAATGGGACCTCCATAACCCCTGGCAAGCCCAGAGCTCGGGCTGGGTAGAAAGAATGAATGGGGAAATAAAGAAACACCTTTGGAAGCCGGAGATAGAAACCAAGATGCCATGGGTACAGCTTTTGCCATTGGCCTTGGCAAGAAAAAGAGCCAGACCCAAGGCAGATATTCAATTATCTCCCTTGGAATTCATGTCTGGAATTCCTTACCTGGGCAATTCTCCACCTAGTGCAGGGTGGAAATAAGGGATGTAAATGTAAGGCAGGCTGTAGCCAGGATCCTGTCTCCTGTGGAATCTCTCCCCCAGGAAGCTGGGCTGGCACAGAGCCTGCCCTGGGACTTTGCTGTTGCCAACACCCAGCCAGGCCATCGGCTCCTGCCTAAGGAGTGCAAAGCAGCACCACTGGTGGCCAAGGGGCCCACGCCAAGTGTCCCTGAGGCCAGAAACAGCCGCCAGCACAGCTGAGCACGGGGGGACCCCTCAGCCTGGCCTCAGGGGCTCTGAAGCCCCGGAGATTTGCACTTCCCGCCTGCAGCAGGACCATGGGAGCCGCCCCTGAGCCTGCCCTGAAGGCAACGCAGCAGCAGCCAGGGCTCCACAGCGGGCCAAGCCCCCGGGCCTGCCCACAGATCCTCTGCTCAAACCCTCGGGAATCCTGGCCACCCTCCCCTGGCACCTCCAGCCACTGCGGCCAAGCCTCGCTGCCGCTGCTGCAGCTCCAGCGCTGGCTGGGCCTGCACTGCCACAGCTGCTGGGGAGCACCACGGCACAATTCCACCCTGGGGCTCACTCACACCCACACTCTGGGCTGACTGCGACTGCACTGCTGCAAAATGTACCCATCCTGCTTCTTTTAAATCTTATTTCTCTGCTCAGAAAGGTTTCTCTACTCAAAGGTTTGCCTTTGGGAAAGAAATTTTAAAGGTTTTATTTAAGGGGTTCCCAGTCTGTTCGGATGTTAAACTCATCTCCACCACTCAATGGAGACGAGTTTAACATCCGAACAGACTGGGAATAGCCCAAAAGACACCCACAGAGATAAGGACCAGCAACAAAACATCAACGCCCCGCAGCAAACAGCAACCAACAGCTACCCCAGACACTGCCCCCGCACAGCTGGAGACACCTGGTCTGGAAAAGGCTGAGAAGGAAATCCAGGAGTGTGGGCGGAATTCACATCAGAGGGGAAGAAATCCGAGTCTAATAGGAAACCAAACACTAAAAACTTACACGACTTGGAAGCAATGAACATTAAAGCAGTGGATTTAGATTGGTTCAGACTACGTAAAGTTTAGGAAAATCGGGTAAAACTGACATGTCATGGAATGATTTTTTCTGCACAGCCGGGCTATGTGTGGATGAAAGTATTTCTGTTGCACATCCTGGCCAGAACCAAGCAATGCCTTGACTCTCTCACACGAAAGAGATTCTTGGAGAGTTTTTGTTTTCCCTACAGTTTCAGTGATAAGATTACAACATGAGAAACATTTTTTATAATAATCCTACTTTATATTGTCAGGTAGGTTTGGGACAGAAGGGTGAGAATCAATTTTTGGTCTGGGTTTTTCCATGTTCGCCTTTATGTTGCATTTTGCAAAATTGAAGAGCTTTAACCGTGATACTTTTAACTCTTAAATAGTTAATACTTTTTTTTAAAAAAGCAGATTCCGGGGGCCACATGTGACTCACCAGATGGCTGCCCTGGAAGAGAAGCTTTGGTTCTAGTCAGCCAGGAGAGGAGCTTTAGGAATGCAAATGAACCCTGCTGGGCAAAGCCTGGCCAATGTACCTGGGTCTCTTGCCTGGGGCAGGAATTGGGCTGATTCCCCCTGCCCCTCACCCCGAGCTCTGCCTGCTTGCACTGATGGAATTTGCACAGCTCAAGGCAGAGCCCGGGGTGAGGATATCTGACCCTGCAACAGAAACGGGTGAAGCTGCAAAGGGAAACAGCAAATGGAGGATGTTGGGAAAACTTCACTATAAATAAATGGGGGGAATCATCCCTCTGCCCACTCCAACGTGTGCTGTCACTGTCTATGTTATATAGGGTGGATTAGAGCACTGAGATGTTCTTGCTCCCACAAGTTCCGGGAAATCAGTTGGGAATCCAAGTATTTGATGATTTAATTAGAGACAAATGGTCAATTGATGCAGCCCTGGCTGGAGAGAGCGGCCAAAAATGGGGAGAAGATGAATGGCCAGCAGAACAAATCCTACAACACCATGGACCAGCCCCTGGGAACCCAAACCAATTCATATCAGGAGCCACAGAACCCATTTCTCATTTCAATGGCACCATTAGATTACAAGCTGGCCTCGGAATAACCAACCAGACAGCTCCAGCTCCTGACCTTCCTGCTGAGCAATCCACTGAAATGAGGAACACAACATTTCACCATGGGATGGGATCAGATCATCTGTTAGCAGAGAAAAGAGGAGTTTGTGGAAAATCAAATGACTCAAACTGGTCTTGGCAAATAGATGACAAAGCCAAAGTGGTGAAACAGATAACAAAGGAAACAAAAAAGCAGCTCATGTACCAGTCCAAACGTGGAAAGGATGGGAATGGGACATGGTTTTGTGGTTCCCTGGCAGACCATGGGTTAAACGAATGCTGCTTCTGCTCTGATGTGCTACAGCACCTCTCACCTTTTTACCATGCTCCACACCTTGAGAGTGCAGCTCATTCAGCAGCTGAGCGAGGGGCCAGGGACTTGTAGATAAGGAAGTAAGGAGCGAAACCACCAGCTTCAATAAATGTTATTAATTAACATGGACTGCTGCTCGCAGAAAGTCCCGCTAAATTCCTGAATGTCGAGAACAAAAAAGACTTAACAGAGCCGTGAATATCGGCTGTTCTACAAAAGTGGGGGTGCACATTAACGAGGACGTGCAGTTGGCAGATCGGGAGGTCTGAACCTTCCAAGTACCTCAGCCAGTGGGCAAAGGGAGAGGGAGATGAGCCGGGAAAATGAGGATAAAAAGGAGGCTGCGAACTACAACAATGGCAGCGAGCGCACGGCAAATGCGCCACGGCCTCTCCCTCTGCTCAGCAATAAAGTCACTTGTACAGGACTCCTCTGTCTCCTCGGGGCACAGAAACCTCCGGCCACGTGAATTTCCCCGCACAGCCCCGGGCACGGGGCAGCCGCCCCTGTGCCAGCCACAGGAACCGGGCCGAGCCAGCGCTGCTCCGGCAGCGGCTCCTGCCGAGGCAGCGGCCGCAAGGAGACCGCGGGCAGCCGCTCCCGCAGCGCCCTCACGGCAGCGGCACCACGGGCCGGACACGGCACAAGGAACCCGCCTGAGCCCCCTGCCGCCCCCGAGGCCCGCAGCGAGCCCCGAGCCCCCGCACAACCCAGCGCGGCTCCCACCTGCGCTGCGGCCGCCTCCCAGCTCCGCCGCCGCCTCACCGGTGGCTCCCGGTCACTCCCAGTATGGTCCAAATCACTCCCGGTAGGATCCCAGTTGCCCCCGACACGGTCCCAGCGGCTCCCAGTCATGCCCTGTATGGTTCCTTTCACTCTCAGTCCCTCTCAGTAAGAGCCCAGTGTGGCCCCAGGCACTTCCAGGATGAGCCCGGTCACACCTTACCCGATGCCATTTGCCCCCGCTGTGGTCCCAGTTGCTGCCAGTATAAGTCCAGTCACCTCCAGTTTGATCCCAGTTACTCCCAGACACTCCCAGTACTATGCCAGTCACTCCAAGTGTCACCCCATCAGTCCCAGTATGATCCCAGTATGATCCCAGCATGGGGCAGCTGCTCCCAGTATGATCCCAGTTGCTCCCTGCATTATTCCAGTTTCTCCTCTTCACCCCTACTACAGATCTGATCACTCCCAGTATGATTCCAGTCAGTCCCAGGATGATCCAAACCATTCCCAGTCCAATCTCAATTGTCCCCTGCATGTTCCCAGTAGCCCTCAGTGTGGTCCCAGTATATCCCAGTGTGATCTCTGCTGCCTCAGTTCTGCTCCCAGTGGGTTCTTTTCCCAGTCTGTCCCAGTCCATTCCAGTCTGTCCCAGTCTCTCTCCAGCAGCTGCTGCCCACCCCCCCCTCCCAACCCCATTCCCGGGCACTGGGACCCCCCCCTGCACCCCCTTATCCTGCACCAACACCCCCCTGCACCCCCTTTCCCGGGTATCCTCCTCTCCCAGCCCCTGGATCCCCCATTTCCGTGAGCCCAGGGAGCCCCGGGCCCCCATTCCCGGCCAGCCCGGGGCACCTCAGCCCCAGCCTCCCTTTGCTGGGAAACCCGGCCTGGGCACGGGGCTCTGCGGCCGCTCTGGGATTTATGATCCCCCAAAGGAAAGGGAGAGAACAGCAGAGAGAGAGCGAGAGAGAAGGAGATTGGGAATCAGGGATCGGGTCCCAGCGCCCAGCCCTGCTCCGCCGGGGGTGGGACCCGCACCCGCAGCAAAAATTGGCTCCGCTGCTCCCGCTGCTTGCCCGGCTTTGGGCCGAGCCCAGCGGGGTCCGGGCAGAGTTTGAGCGCAGGGCCGGGAGTTCAGCAGAGCCCGGCCCGGGGGTCCCGCAGGGCGCGGCCCTGGAGGGTCCCAGGCGGATCCCCGAGGGATCCAGAGGGGTGCCAGGAGGGGATCCAGGTGAATTCCCTGGAATTCGCCCTTTCCCCCTCCCCCCGCGCTCCCTCGGGCACTTTGGCTTTCGCGTCTCTGCAGCCGCGATCGGGGACGGCTGCGATGGCCCCAGCGCTGGGGCTGGGGGTGCTCCGGGGGCTCCTGGGGCTCCTGGGGGACCCGGGGGCCGCGACCAAAGGTGAGTGGGACCCCCCGAAACCGGGACCCCCCTGAACCGCAATTCCCGGGCACCGGGACCCCCTTGATCTTCCATTCCCGGGCAGGGGAACGCTCCTGAACCCCCATTTTGGGTCATGTCACCCCCCCTCACTCCACTTCCCCAGCACCCGCACCCCCCTGTACCCCCTCATCTGGCACCGAGATCCCCTGAACCCCCATTTCTGTTCACCGGGACCCCCCTGAACCGCAATTCCTGGGCACCGGGAACTCCCTAAACCTCCATTCCCGGGTACCGGGACTCCCCTGAACCCCCATTTTCGGTCCTGTGACCCCCTCAGCACCCTTTTTCAGCACCGGGACCCCCTGAACCCCCATTCCTGAGCACGCGGACCCCCTTGAGCGCCCATTTCTGGGCACAGGGACCCCCCTGTACCCCCTTGCCCAGCATTAGCACCGCCCCGTACCCCCTCATGTGGCCCCAGGACCCCCCTGAATCCCCATTTCTGGTCACCGACGCCCCCGGAACCGCAATTCCCGGCCACCGGGACCCCCTTGAATCCCGAATTCCTGGAAGGAAACTCCCCCCGAACCCGCATTCCCCGGCACGGGAACCCCCTGAACCCCAATTTTTGGGCACTGGGACCCCCCTGCCCCCCCTAATCTGGGCCTAGGATCCCCCCACACCCCCGTCAGTGCTCTGGGACGCCCTGCACGCCCATTCCCGGCCACCTCGTCCTTCCCAGACCCCAGACCCGCCCTTTTCCTTGGCTTTTGGACCCCCAGATCTCCCAAATTTCGGCGTCCCCCCAGTTCTTCATTCCCGGCGCTTCCTGGAAGGGGTTCCAGGGGATCCCGGAGGGTCCCCTGGGGTTCCAGGGGGTCAAGAGACCCCCCTTGAACGTTCATTTTGGGGCACTGGGACCCCCCCTGTACCCCTTTCCTCAGCCCCGATAACCCCTGCACCCCCTTATCTGCAGCCTGGAACCCCCTGAGCCCCCATTCCCGGGCAGGGAAACCGCCCTGAACCCCAATTTCTGGGCACCGGGATCCACTACATCCCCTTATCCGGCACCGGGACCCCCTGAACCTCAATTTTCAGGCACCAGGACCCCTTGAACCCCGGAACTCGGGAATGGAACCCCCCGGAACCCCATTCCTGGGCACCGGGACCCCAGTGCATCCCGTTATCTGGCCCTGGGACCCCCTGCACCCCTTTTCCCAGCACCAGATCCCAGCCAGGCCATTATCTGGCACCGGCACCCCTGAACCCCCATTCCTGGGCACCGGGACCCCACTGCATCCCCTTATACAGCACCAGGACCCCCTGAACCCCCATTCCACTGCACCAGGACCCCCGTGCACCCCCATATCTGAGACTGGAACCCTCCCAAACCCTCCGTTCTCAGGCACAGGGACCCCCCCCTGCACCCCCTTATCCAGCACGGGGACCCTCCTGCACCCCCTCATGCAGCACCAATGCCCCCCCGCACCCCCTTTCCCGGCCCTCCCCCTCTCAGACACCCCAGCCCCCGCTTTTCCTTGACCCCAGCACCCCCTGGACACCCACTCCTGCCTTCCACAGCCCCCACCCACCACCTTCCTCAACACCGGGGCCCGTGCACCCCCTTTCCTGGGCACAGGGACCCCCTGGACACCCCATTGTTATAAAATTGACTCAACGAGTAATTTCCAATCAAAGAATTTATTAATTATTGAAGCAGTTATACTACGTAAGCAAAGGCTCAGCGCTGGGCGACAGGGGAGTCTCCGCTCCACCTACTGCCGCCCCAACTAGTTTCTGATTCAGTCCTTTTATCCTCTCCATCCTTCAGGAGTCCATGTTATCTCGGAGTTCTCTGCGCCTGCGCTGGTTGTTGCTAGGGGGTCATCCTTCTGTCTCCTGGTGGTCGGTGATAAAGGCTGCGGAGTCTTCCTCAGCCGTGTCTTCTTCACCCTATGTCCTTATTTGGTGACTTCTCTGTGGAAAATTACCAAAATCTTATGATTAATGCAATATGTGCCCTATCAAGCTTAAGCAAGCAAATGTCCTGCCTTGCAAACTGTGCCCTATCAAGCTTAAGCAAGCAAATGTCCTGCCTTGCAGACTATTTATCTGCCCCTGCCCCTTCCCCAGCTTTTCCCTGGTCATTATCTCTGTGAGTTATCTGCTTGTACCATTTGTCAGCGGGAAAGGTTTCCCTGCTGGGTGTTTATCTGCCCCTGCCCTTTCCCCAGCCTTTCCCTGGTCGTTATTTCTGTGAGTTATCTGTTTGTACCATTTGCTGGGTGGGACTATGTGTGGGCTCCTGCAACCCCTTCCCTGGTATCCTTGTAGCTCATATCTCATGAAGTAGTACAGAAATAGTCAGCAGACAACTCTTGTAACACACTGGTCTCTTTTTCATGACGAACAAAATGTAGTCCCTCATCTCAATTTCCCCCCATTTATTTATAGTAAAGTTTTCCCAACATTCTCCATTTGCTGTTTCCCTTTGCAGCTTCACCCTGCTTTTTTTAAAAAAAGTATTAACTATTTAAGAGTTAAAAGTATCACCGTTAAAGCTCTTCAATTTTGCAAAATGCAACATAAAGGCGAACATGGAAAAACCCAGACCAAAAATTGATTCTCACCCTTCTGTCCCAAACCTACCTGACAATATAAAGTAGGATTATTATAAAAAATGTTTCTCATGTTGTAATCTTATCACTGAAACTATAGGGAAAACAAAAACTCTCCAAGAATCTCTTTCGTGTGAGAGAGTCAAGGCATTACTTGGTTCTGGCCAGGATGGGCAACAGAAATACTTTCATCCACACATAGCCCGGCTGTGCAGGAAAAATCATTCCATGACATGTCAGTTTTACCCGATTTTTCCTAAACTTTACCTAGTCTGAACCAATCTAAATCCACTGCTTTAATATTCATTGCTTCCAAGTCGTGTAAGTTTTTAGTGTTTGGTTTCCTATTAGACTCGGATTTCTTCCCCTCTGCTGTGAATTCCGCCCACACTCCTGGATTTCCTTCTCAGCCTTTTCCAGACCAGGTGTCTCCAGCTGTGCGGGGGCAGTGTCTGGGGTAGCTGTTGGTTGCTGTTTGCTGCGGGGCGTTGATGTTTTGTTGCTGGTCCTTATCTCTGTGGGTGTCTTTTGGGCTATTCCCAGTCTGTTCGGATGTTAAACTCGTCTCCATTGAGTGGTGGAGATGAGTTTAACATCCGAACAGACTGGGAACCCCTTAAATAAAACCTTTAAAATTTCTTTCCCAAAGGCAAACCTTTGAGTAGAGAAACCTTTCTGAGCAGAGAAATAAGATTTAAAAGAACCAGGATGGGTACATTTTGCAGCAGTGCAGTCGCAGGCAGCCCAGAGTGTGGGTGTGAGTGAGCCCCAGGGTGGAATTGTGCCGCGGTGCTCCCCAGCAGCTGTGGCAGTGCAGGCCCAGCCAGCGCTGGAGCTGCAGCAGCGGCAGCGAGGCTTGGCCGCAGTGGCTGGAGGTGCCAGGGGAGGGTGGCCAGGATTCCCGAGGGTTTGAGCAGAGGATCTGTGGGCAGGCCCAGGGGCTTGGCCCGCTGTGGAGCCCTGGCTGCTGCTGCGTTGCCTTCAGGGCAGGCTCAGGGCGGCTCCCATGGTCCTGCTGCGGGCGGGAAGTGCAAATCTCCGGGGCTTCAGAGCCCCTGAGGCCAGGCTGAGGGGTCCCCCCGTGCTCAGCTGTGCTGGCGGCTGTTTCTGGCCTCAGGGACACTTGGCGTGGGCCCCTTGGCCACCAGTGGTGCTGCTTTGCACTCCTTAGGCAGGAGCCGATGGCCTGGCTGGGTGTTGGCAACAGCAAAGTCCCAGGGCAGGCTCTGTGCCAGCCCAGCTTCCTGGGGGAGAGATTCCACAGGAGACAGGATCCCGGCTACAGCCTGCCTTACATTTACATCCCTTATTTCCACCCTGCACTAGGTGGAGAATTGCCCAGGTAAGGAATTCCAGACATGAATTCCAAGGGAGATAATTGAATATCTGCCTTGGGTCTGGCTCTTTTTCTTGCCAAAGCCAATGGCAAAAGCTGTACCCATGGCATCTTGGTTTCCATCTCCGGCTTCCAAAGGTGTTTCTTTATTTCCCCATTCATTCTTTCTACCCAACCCGAGCTCTGGGCTTGCCAGGGGTTATGGAGGTCCCATTGTATTCCTAAAGCTGCCATAACCCCCTGAAGGGTCTTTCCTGTAAAATGAGTTCCCCATCTGAATCTATTGCTTCCA
Source organism: Agelaius tricolor (assembly GCF_023055355.1). Taxonomy (NCBI): domain Eukaryota; kingdom Metazoa; phylum Chordata; class Aves; order Passeriformes; family Icteridae; genus Agelaius; species Agelaius tricolor. Next base: position 557,304 of record NW_027269302.1, read on the forward strand.
CAATCCATTATCTTTGAATTATTTCTTTCAGAAATAGTTTAATAAGTGATCCAGTGCTTGCTGAAGCAGTCAGAATTGCTTTTGCCCCCCTGTTAGGTGCCATGGTGTCAGCAGAAGATTTTGAAGCCTTCCTGCTCAGGGCATTTCAGTGCCAGGCTCTTACAAGCACCCACAGCTCCGCGGGTTGAGCTGAGCATGGGCCGGTGACCTGCGCTTTGTCTGATTCCCCTTCCTTAACAACAGCCTGTCTTGTAGCTCTTTTCCCTTCTGCTGCCCTTGCAGAGCCATCCACAAACACATTGTCTCCCTCAGGCCAGGGAATGTCCCATCAATCTCTCCCAGCCTGGCTCGGGAGCTCTGTCCCTTGAGTGCGGTCCTGGGTTCCTTGCCAGCCCCTCTCCAGGCTGTTCAAACAGGAGGCTGGGTTAAACCCTTGCCCTGTCCTCAGTTCTGAATCCTCCTGTGCCACTGAACAAGTTTCATACTGTAATCACCGAGCCCTGCTCATCCATTGAGAGGCTCTTTTGGTTGTCAAAGCTTTAACTTGCTGCCAGACTTGAACTCTAGGAGATCCTCCTGTTGTCATCAGTTTTCAGGCCTCTGCTCCCACGGAAGCTGTGGCTGCACAATTCTGCAGACAATGAGGCTGCTCTCTGGCCACTGGGTTAAACATTTTAGCACAAGAATTCCTTTGGCAAGACCCTGTTTAACGTCCACCTATAACCCTAATTCTTTTTCCCTGTCTGGAAGGCCCAGGCCACTCGCCTCAGTTAATCTTAATTTTAACACTTGAAAATTCTGTGTTTCCTCCTTGTGTCCCTCCATCCAGTTTGTTGACTGGCAAGATAGGAGTATTGTAGGGAGACATCCTTGGCTCCAAAAGCCCTGCCTTTAACAGGGACTCAATACCAGGCTGTGAGCCCTTCCTTCCCTCTCTTGGAACAGGGTATTGCCTATCCTGGTTGCTTTAATTTGTAGAGGCTCCATATCTATCTTTTCTGTATTTCCCTGGGGCTGCCCACACTTCTGGGTTCACTTCAGCATAGGCCTTGTCAGACTTTTGACACAGAGGTACAACAGAACTAGCCTCCGTATCCCTTTTTACAGTATTAAAATCCAGCTCTCAACCTCCTTCCTAGTTAATTACAATCACAGGAGGAAGAAAAAGAAATTCATTTATTTCAAACCTATCCGCCACAGCTTCTAATAGTGGTTGAACAAATCATACCTGCTCATCTTTCCCACTCATTCCCTTAAAAATTAAAATATTCCTTTACTATTTTCCCCTTTAGGTCTAAGATTCAGAGCAGATTGAGAGGCCCCTGTGTCCATCAGAAAATGCCTCCTCTCAATGCAGACCCACCTGAATGTTCTCAAGGGCTCCAGTGTGGAGGGTCCCTGGTGTGATGGGAGCTGTGTCAGCCCTGCCAATCCATGTCCATCACGGGCTGGACTTGCTGGTCCTGAGGGTGCTGCTGTCTCTGCTTGCAGTGTCCTTGTGCCCTGCAGGCGGAGCCCTGATTCCTTGCCAGGGGCTGTTTGGGTGGGCTGTGCCCTGCCGAGGAGGGCAATGCCTCTGCCGGGTGCTTGTGGCCGAGCCGTGCCCTGGGTGCTGGGGCCCCCTTGGGCCCTGGGGCTGATCCCTCAGGGGCTGTAGGAGCTCTGCCCTGGCCTTTGCCTTCAGCTTGGCCTTTTGCTGCTCCCTTCTTGCATTCACCTGCTGGGCCTTTGTGCCCAAGTGCTGCAGGGCCTTCTTCTGCCCCTCCTGCAGCCCCCCTCAGTGCCTGTGGGTGCTTGTCTTGCTTTACAAGACAGGTGTCTGCTTGGGAAGGCAGAAAAAGCCTCTCTTGGAATGGAGAATGCAAACCCCCTCCCTCTTAATTTTTAGGATAGTGAAATCAAGGGGCTCTCAGGCAAAGACATGGGATTAGGAATAACGGTTCTTTACTAGTGTGTATAATATAATGATAGTGGTGTGTATCAACAGCTCCGGCAGTGACAACAAACAGAGCCCGGAGCCGGTCCCGGCCTTTCGGCTGCGGCGCTTTCCCCTTGGGTGCAGTTCCGGGCACGGCCGGCAGGGGCGCCGGTGGCTCCCGCGGGGCGGGGCAGCGCATCCCTGCCTTGGGAACCTCTCTTAACGGCAATAGAGCAATCCCTTCATCTAACTCTTTCACTTTTTTAGCTTCTGTAGCCTTTCTCCCGTGTTTTGGGAAAGAATTTGGAGAGGGCTGCCTTTTAACTGAGCTCCTAGTGTTTCGATAAGGTGCTTCCTGTAGAGAGAGGGATTTTCCATGAACAGCAGGAGCTGTGGTTACCAAGGGGACGTAACTCAGAGCAGGAGGGGTCAGGGGAGGATATCCCGCCGAGGCTCGGTGGGAGTGTGGGCAGGGTGTGCTGCCGGAATCGCCAGAGGGGGATCTTCCCGTGGAGGCTGAGCCGGAGCGTGGGCAGCCCCCACATGGCTTATGGCGGCTGATCCGGCAGCTCCCGGCAGAGAAAAGGCAGGTGGGAGACCCCGGCAGCAGCGGCGGCGCTGCCCAGCGCAGCTGGCACGGGCAGGGCAGCCGGGGATGGGATGGCAGGGACCCGCCCTCGGTGCGGTCGGCGCGGTGACCTCGGCCCACGCGGCAGGACAGAGCAACCCCATCTTCCCCAGCATGGCCGGCAGAGCGGCCGCGGGCCGGGCAGTGGGGCCAGGGCACACAAATTCACCGCCAGCGCCGGGGCAGGTGGAGCTGCCCTGGGCAGTGAGCCCGCACCTGGGATGGAAACCGGGGCAGGCGGAGCTGAGGCGGGCAGCGAGCCGGGACCCGGGACAGGCGCCTCGGCCGCCAACGGAGGGGGCAAGAGCTGCAGAGGATCCCACTCTCTTTCTGACTTTTCCTCTTGTTCCCCTCCCTTTCATTTTCCCTTTTTATTTTCTTGGTTTATTCCTCGGGTGTTTCTGATACTTCAAAGATTTTTATTCTCCTAAAATCTCCTGTCTAACATATGGCATATTCTCTTTCTTCTAGATTAAATGGGTTTTTTTCCAAATAAATCCAGAACCTAACAAATCTAAACGTCTGCTTGGATATTTTGAAGTGGTCGACGAGCTAACTCATGACCTCCTAATGTTGTTTTTCTCATCACCTTTTTATTTATCCTTTGGCAAATTAAGCATCTTTCAGTGACTTGCTTTGCTACACCAAAAATCCCAGTGCACCCAAAATTCCTTAAAAAATGATCACACAAAACTTGAGTATGCCAGTGGGGTTTCTGATGCACGTCTTCTAATATTTTCCTAGCAAGCACATTTTATTAAGTCATGTAGAAGTTTCTATTTCCCTGATTTATCTTGTTCATTTCCTATCTTGTTTAATTCTTTTTTCTCGGCTTCCCTAAACTTTGGAATTTCCAGTTTTTCCTCGTTTGGAGTTAATATTAACATAACTCTTTCAGCTCCATTTTCTGCTGCATCCTTAGCTTTGTGATCTGCCCCCAGTTTGCCCAGTTTGCCTCTCCTTTGGCCCGGGCCGGGTTCCCCCGCCCGCAGCGGCTGGGAGCAGCCGAGAGCCCCGCGCTGCCCGTGCCGACCTGGCCCGGCTCCATGGCCGCTGCTGCCGCGGGCTGCGAGGGCTGCGGGAACGGGGCACCGAGGGTGTGGCTGCTGCTGGGGGAGGAGGAGGAGGGAGGGAAGGGCAGGGATGGAGGGCGAGGAGGAGGCGGGGTAAGGGGGGAGGAGGGGGAGAAGGAGTGGAAGGGGCAGGATGGAAAAGGAGATGGGGGTGGGGATAAGACAGGGGAGGAGGAGGAGGGGGGGATAGAAGAGGAGGAGCGGGAGGAGAAAGAGCAGGGAAGGAGGCGGGGTTAGGGGGGAGGAGGAGAGGGAGGTGGAGATAGGACAGAGGAGGAGCGGGAGGAAGAGGAAGAGGAGGGACCAGGGCGGATCAAGGCTGAGCTGCGGGAGCCACGCGGTCTCGATCCCTGCCTGAATTCGCAGCCCCCACCTGTGGGATCATCGCCCCCCCCCATGGCGCAGGTGAGCGGGGAGGGGGAGCCCGGCCCGGATATCCCGGGGGGTCCCTGGGTTGGGTTTTTGGGGGGATGTTTGGAGAATGAAGAAGTCCAAGGCTGAGCGGAAAAGGCCCCACGGGGGGACATCGGGGGGTGGCGGTGGCGGCTGCCGGCAGAGGCAGCCTGGAGGAGCAGAGCCCTGTGTCCCCCAGGAGGCCAAAGTGGGGAGGCCAGAGAGGGGGGAGCGCCGCCATTGGCGGGAGCCTCAAGAGCCTGGAGAGGGGCAGGGGGGACTCCTTGGAGCCGCTGCAGCCCAGAGCAGAGAATGAGGGGAGAAGGGAGCCCGGGAGCCCAAACAGCCCCGGCATCCCGAAATGGGGAGAGCCAAGAGGGGGCAGTGCGTCCCCAGAGACGGCCTGGGGGGATCTCGTTGCCCTTGCCTGTGGCACGGAGGCAAATCCCATGCTGTCCTTGTCCTTCCTCGCCCAGAGCAGGAGCTGAGCATGGAGAGCAGGGAGGACAAATGCCCGCGGCAGAACCTGGTGGCAGAGGCCGTTTTGAGCGGCTCCACGGCGCAGGAAGCCAACGGGGAGGAAAAGGCCCGGAGATGCCGCACGAGGAGGGGCTGCAAACGCAGATGGCGGGGATCTGAGGGGGAAAGAGCCAGCCTGGGCCGGGAAGGCGGCCGGAGATGGAGCCAGAGCTCGGAGCTGGTGCTCCATGAGCAGCTCCATGATGGGGAGAAGCCCCACACGTGCGTGGAGTGTGGGAAGAGCTTCAGGTGGAACTCCGAGGTGATCGTGCACCAGAGGATCCACACTGGGGAACGGCCCTACGAGTGTGGGGAGTGTGGGAAGAGCTTCAGCCAGAGCTCCCACCTGATCAGCCACCAGAGGACCCACACTGGGGAGAGGCCCTACGAGTGTGGGGAGTGTGGGAAGAGCTTCAGCCAGAGCTCCAGCCTGATCAGGCACCAGAGCACCCACACTGGGGAGAGGCCCTATGAGTGCTCCAAGTGTGGGAAGAGGTTTCAGACCAGGTCCCATCTTCTCCTACACTATCAGAGTCACACAGAGGAGAGGCCCTTCCAATGCCCCGACTGTGGGAAGGGATTCAAGCACAACTGCAACCTCGTCAGGCACCGGCGCATCCACACTGGGGAGAGGCCCTACGAGTGTGATAAATGCAGGAAGAGGTTTCAGACCAGCTCCAGTCTCCTCATGCACTATCGGATTCACACAGAGGAGAGGCCCTTCCGCTGTCATGACTGCGGGAAGGGATTCAAGCTCATCTCCCACCTCGTCACCCACCGGCGCATCCACACCGGGGAGAGGCCCTACGAGTGTCCCCAGTGTGGGAAGAGCTTCTCCAGCAGCTCTAACTTGACCCGACACCAACGGAGGCACCGGTAAGGGAAGCCCTGCGAGTGCCCCGAGTGCGGGAAGAGCTTCGTGCGCTGCTCCAGCTCCATCCCCCACTGGAGGAGGCACTTTGGGCACAGCCCTGGTCACTCACATTCCCTGTGATCCATGTTGGGAACACTCCTGGCTGCTTCTCTTTTGGTTTGGCCTGAATTTTTTTCTCTTCTCAATCTCTCTGTCCTCCAAAAGTCCGGAGGGATGGAACAGTCACCTCAAAACCACTCAAATTCCATTGAAAATAACTGAATGTTAACCCAAAAAGGCTCAATCCTACCTTAAATTCCTTGTTCCCTCCTCAAAAAAACTCAATCCCATGCCAAACTCAATCCATTCCACAGCCACCAGGGTGAGATGGGGTTGGAAGGAGATTGGGAGAAGTGGGATCCCAATTTGGAGCAATGGGATTGGGATTGTGTGGGGCTGGGTGTGTGGGTTGTATTTGATAGCAAATAAAACTTTCAGAGTTACTGATTTCTGTCCCATTTATTTTCAGTCAATTCTGTTTGCAGAGTGCCACCTTCTCAGCTGATTCAATTCCTATAAAAATCCCATTTTTTAATTCATCTAACCCAAACAATCCAAAAACCAATATTGAAATAAAACCACCCACACACAATTAATTCTTTAAAAATAATTTTAATTTTTCAAGAGTACTTAAGGATGTTATTAAAGTTTAATTGTTTGGTTGAAATGTCTGAGAAATTATAGTGGTGTTTGGTTTTGTGTTTAGTATATTTGTAATATGAATTGTTTAACTAAGAGGTGTTAGATTGCTTGTTAGTTTCTTTAGATATTTTTATCTAAAGTACATTGGTCATCGAGTTAAAATTTTCAAAAGGGATTTCTTGATATATAATTTGTTTATTTATATGCATTGGTAATATTATAGTAATAGTTATTTTTGGTTTGAGTTAAATCATAGTTGGAGTATTGTAAAGAAGAGTTGAGATTTTTTTAATTATAATTTATTTAATTTCAATTATTATTTCTTTGTTTATAATTTTATTGCAATTTGTTGAGGGGATAGGAAGGAAGTTCAAGGGCAGGAACATTTTTTCCTGGCTGGGAACTGGAATTCCAGACCCTGGGAGTGTGTGCAGGACCCCACAGACTGGGATCAAAGATGGGCTAGGATCACCTGGACTGGGATCAAATATGGGCTTGGATCCTTTGGATTGGGGCTGCACAGGCTGGGACCATATGGATCAGGACCACACAGACTGAGATCAACTGGACTGGGATCAAATATGGACTGGGACTGTTTCTGAAAGTAACTTTGTTATGTAGTTTTTATTTCTGTTATTAATCAGTGAAATAGCTGCTTGTGTTAAACTGCCAGCTTGGATGGGATAACATCCAATGCACACTGGATGAGGACACCTGTACAGATCTGCCAACTCTCAGCACTCCCCGTCTGAAGGCAGAGTGCACCAAGGCCCAAAACCTGGAGGTGATAAAGAGAAGGAGCCAAAACCACAGCCAAGAAACACACATGCTCTGAAAAGGCAGACCCAGGGAGGGGCCATGTAAAATCATTCCTGGAATATGTAAAGTAGTTGATGGATATGCATGAGGCTCTATGAATATGCACCAGGCTGATGTAAGGGGAAAGGTATTTCAGGGCGATGCTGATTCCTTGGTTGTGGTTTTAGTCCATTCTTATCACCTCCAGTTTTTGGGCTTTGGTTCACTCTGACTCTGAGAAATTGAGGTTTTGGGATTTTTAGTATGTTGTGGATGGAAGCAAAATGGAGGGCACAGTATTTCGTCCTGGGTTTTTTCTTCATGCTTCTTCCTTCTTCTTCATGGGTTTGGGTGGCTTTTTGTAATTGGGCAGAAATTCCACATTGCAGGCTCTTTGGGATCAGTTATTAGGTTAAAAGGGAAAATAATCTAGGTGTCAGTTCCTAATTGGATAGTTTAGTCTTAAAAGACCTTGGAACAAGAGATTGTTGGCCATTTTGTGCCTTCTAATGAAAAGCTGCTGAACTCCCAGTAATGAGGCTGTTTTACCGATAAGAAATAATAAACACTTGAGTCTGAACATGAATTACTGTCTCAAGTGCCTTCAATCCAGAGCCAGTGAAACCAACAACTGGTACCCCACAGCTAGAGGTAGTGCCAAGGCAGAACTTGTTCATGCTCTTTTCCCCTGGTGATTTTCTACTCCCGTCCAGACTCTGATAGCAAAGCCGTGCTGGTGACAAAAGATTGACCTTGGCATCCTGGGGCACTTTCTGGGTGGGTGTTTGAATCTGCTTTTCCAGGCCTCGGGCTGAGCAGGGTGAGGCCGAGGCCTGGGCCCCTCCAGGCGGCGCCGGGAGCGCCCGGGGCAGCGGCGAGGGGCGGCCCTGAGGGGCGGCACAGGGGGCATTTCCCCCGAGCGGGCGGGCGGGCGGGCGGCGGGGAAAGGCGCCCTGGGCACAAGGGCAGGCACAAGGGCCCCGGCTCTCTGCAGTGCGGGCGGCCCAGCGCCGATCGCTGCTCCCGGAGCCGCTGCCAGGGCCGGGTCTCCTCCCCGCCGCTGACCCTGCACCTGCAGCGCTGCCTCCGCCTCTGCCGGGCTCCCCGGCACGGACGGCAAGGACGTGGACACGCTGCAGCAGGGGCCCAGCAGGGACACCCAGATGGTGCCGGGGCTGCAGCTCCTCTCCTGCAAGGAAAGGCTGACACAGCTCGGCTTCTTCAGCCTGGGAAAGAGACCCAGCCTTGATCCAGCTGTGGCCTTCCAGTACCTGAGGGCAACACACAAGAAAGCTGGACAGGGACTTTGTACGAGGGCAGGCAAGGACAGGACAAGGGAGAATGGATCCAAATGGAGAGAGATTAGGTTTAGGTAAGGGATTCAGAAAAAAGGCTCTCCTGGAACAGGTTGCCCAGAGAAGGTGGGCATGTCCCGTCCCTGACAGTGTTCAAGGCCAGGCTGCATGGAGCTCTAGACAAGCCGGTCCAGTGCAAGGGGTCCCCAGCCACAGCAGGGGGGTTGCAGCCATGGGATTTTCCAGATCCCTTCCAAGCCAAACCATGCCACGACTCCATGATTCTGGGATACTTCCCCTCCTCATCCTCTGGCAGAAAAAGAAACTTGGCCCCAAGTTCCACACTGCAGACCATGTCTTTTGGCAGCCTGCAACTGTGTCAACAGAGGATGAAAAGAGATGACATTACTGACACGATTTTCCTTTTCTATTTGAAAAGTAAATGCTCTGCTCCAGTCCACTCTGGCAAAATTGTCAGAAGAGGCAATTGTTCCCCATGAAATGCTTGGTCTCATGCAAAGAAGAAAGAAGCCAGAAGCCAACAGTCTTCGTTATTGCTACGTTGTTTTCTTTGGTTACTTCTCTAATAGGAATGACTTTGGGGTGTGATCTGTTTGTTTCTCTCTTTCGTTCCTTGGGGCGCGCGGCGGCTCCTCCGTTGGGTTCGCGGGGGCAACGGAGGAACGGCCGCGAGCTCCGGCGGCTCCACAGCAGCAGCAGCAGCAGCGCTTCTCTCGATCGGTTTTCTGCTCGACTTCCCACTCGCTCGACATCCCCTTCTCCCTCTCACACTCACGCTACTCTCGTTCTGTCCCGTGCCGTCCGTGTTCCGCCTCTCCCAGCCTGGCTGATGCCGCGTCCCGCAAGGCGCCCCTCGGCGGGGCCGCCCCGTGCCCGCCCCTGCCCGGCCCGCCGTGGTTCCGCCTCGGCCGGACTCTCTCCGTCCTGGCTGTGGCGCCGCTGGAAGAGCCGCTCGCTCTGGTGCTGGCGGAGCAGCGCGGGCTTTTGGCTGCGCCTGGCGCGGGCTCTGGCCCAGCCCCGGCCGAGGCCCCGGCCCCGAACGAAGCCCCTGCCGCGGTTCCGCCCGCGGCCGCCCCGCTGCTGCCCGGCTTCCGCCCCGTGGCCGACAGCGTGGCCGGCAGCTGCCCCGCTCCGAGCTCCGCCGCTCGCCAGCTCGGCCGCCGGCCCCGAGCCGCTGCAGCCCGGGGCGGCTCGGCAAGCAGCAGCACGCCGGGCGGGCGGGTGCCCCGGGCAGAAGAGCGGCAGCGCGGTGCCGCCCGCACGGGCGGAGAGGCCTCCCCTAGAGCAGCTCTAGCGGCAGGGCCCGCTGCTGGGCAGCGGCGGCTGCGGCAGCGTTTACTCCGGTCCCCGCCTCGCCGATGGCGCCCCGGGAAGAGACGGGGCCGGCTCGGAGGGTGGCGGCGGGCGGCGAGCGACAAGCTCAGCCCGCCTCTGGCCTTGGCTCGCAGGCGGCCATCAAGCGAGTGTCCCGGGAGCGCATCTCGGAGTGGGCGCGGCTGGGGAGTGAGCGGGGCCAGCGGGAGGAGCCGGCGGGGCGAGCAGGACGGGGCTGTGGCGAGGCCCGGCAGGGCGGCAGCCGGAACGCTGCGAGGGCAGCGAGCGTGGAGTGAGCGGGGGCCGCGCAGCGCCCCGGGCCGGGCCATGGCGAGCCGCGGCGGGGCCGGGCAGGGGCTGCCCGAGGCGCGGCGCAGCATCGGCCCCGCTGACGGCATCGCGGTCCCCCCGCAGTGCAAGGGCGCCCTTGTGGCCCTGGAGCTGGCGCTGCTGTGGATGGTGTCGCGGCCTGGCTTCCGCGGCGTCGTGCGGCTCCTGGACTGGTTCGAGGTGCCCGAGGGCTTCGCGCTGATCATGGAGCGTCCGCAGCGCTGTCAGCACCTCTGGTACTTCCTGCACGAGCGGCGGTTCCTGACGGAGCCCGTGGGGCGGGGGCTGTTCCGCCAGGTGCTGGAGGCCATGGGGCACTGCAGCAGCCGCGGCGTCCTGCACCCCCACATCAAGGCCGAGAACGTCCTCGTCGACCTGGCCACGGGTGAGGCGAAGTTCATCGACTTCGGCTGCGGCACGATCCTCCAGGACACGTTCTACACCCGGATGTCAGGTGAGCCCAAAGCCGGGGCCCAGCTGGGCAGCAGAAGTTCCTCCCTTGGCTGGCATAGGGGGAAGAGGGAGGGAAGGAAGGAGGCAAGGAAGGAGGGGGAATCCTTCTTCAGCCAGCTGCAGCCAAGTTGCTTTTTGGCAGGGCAGGGGCTGGCTGTTGTGGAACGGGAGCTGGCTGGGAGGGAGGGAGCAGCATGGGCCTGATGAGCTGCGCCCGTGTCCCATAGGAACGCCGGAGTACAGCCCACCAGAGTGGATCCTCTTTGGCTGCTACCATGGCCAGTCAGCCACCATCTGGTCCCTGGGCATCCTGCTCTATGAGCTGCTCTGAGGGCACCTTCCTTTCCACACCAACGAGAGGACATCGTCCGGGGCCAGCTCTTCTTCCTGCCCCGGGTGTCTCAAGGTGGGGATGAGCCTTCAAGGCACGAGGGGAAGAACGGGGTTGGGAGGGGCGGCTGGCACATAAGCGTCCTGCTCTTGCAGCTGGTGAGGAGGTGCATCTCCTGGGCTTAGCTGGAGGAGGTGGCACCTGTGCCTCTGTGCTGGTGTCCTCCGCAAAAGAGGATTGATAGGAAGCTTTTGGCTGCAGCTCTGAGCACTCCGGGTGTGGCCTGGGCGCTGTGGAATGTGGGAGAGCATGGACAGGAGCCTTGTCCCGCTGAGCGGCGGTTTCTGGTTTCTCTCCACAGAGTGCCAGCACCTCATCAGGTGGTGTTTATGCATGGATCCCACAGACAGGCCAGCCCTTGAGGACCTTTTTGAGCATTCTTGGCTGCAGGAGCCCTGCCTGGCCCAGGAGACAGCAGAGATGCCTCCCTGTGCACAGGAGGATCCAGGAGCCCAGCAAGCAGCAGCGGCACGCGTCTCGTGGCGCTGGAAGAAAACCCCGGAGTGTTTCCCTGCGGCCGCGGCGCAGAGGAGAGAGCGCAGCCGAGGAGATGCTGCTTCCGCTGGTCCCCGCGAGCTGTGGAGGGAGCGGCTCCGTGCTGCCCGTCCCATTGGAGAAGTGGTGGCAGTGTGGTGAAGGTGCCACGGACTGGGACAGGGGAAACATCCTCCTGCAGCTCAATGGCATCGTGATGTCCCCGCAAGCCGGGGCACAGCTGGCGCGTTCTTCTGGAGCACGACGTGGAGCTGGGAACACCATCCTGGAGCTGGCCGCTGGCGGGGCAGAGCCGATTGGCTTTGGCCGCGGCCCCTGCCTGGAGGACACGCTCTGCGCCCCGATGGAATCAAGATGAGTCCCCAGCCGGCGCAGGGGCGGGGGGATGCTGGTGCTCCCAGGCACGGCAGGGCTCGGCCTGGCCACGCGCCGGAGGTTCCCCGCTCGGCGGCGCTGGGGAATATTAATTTTCCCTCCGGCCGCCGAGCTGCTTTTTGGCAGGACAGGGGACGGATGTTGTGGAAGGGGAGCCGGCTCCTGGCCTTGCTGACAGCTTCTGCCAGCCAGCCTGGCACGGGCTGAGGCGGGGGCAGCCAGCCTGACAAAAGCATCCATCCATGTGGATGGGGGCGGCAGAGGGGGACGGGTTCCCAAGCCGTGCCCCAGCTGGTCTGCTCTGCAGGCCCTTGAGGAAGGGGTGCGTTTATGGGCGGGAGAGGTGCGGATTTTCCCTGCCCGTGGACAGGTTTAATTCTCACAGGGAGTGGTCAGACCCTCCTCAGGCCCATGAAACGGTGACAGGCTTTGTGCTTTTTCTTGTTTCCAGGTCTTGTTTTGAATTGACTTTCGTGCAATTGTTCTTTGTTTTTCCCAGGAGGATTACACCTGGTGCCCGGACCGGACGGGGAAGCGCCTGCAGCGTCCGTGGAGCGCGTCCAGTGCCAGCGCTGCCCCAGGGGCCACGGTCTGCAGGGACAGCCCCTTCCAGAAGGACGAGGACCTGGTTTGGGATCGGCTCCTCTCCTGGCAGCAGCTCTGCAGAGGTGGGCACCCGGCTCCACAGCTCGGCTGGCAGAAGGGCTCCGGGCAGGCGGCAGCGGGCACACGGGCATCCCGCTCTTGCAGCTGCTGAGGAGGTTGCTGTGCCGGGATTAAGCAGAGGAGGTGGAATGTGGCCTGCCCCGCTGCCCTTCTCTAAAAACAGAGAATGGGTCGGGAGGTTTGGGCTCTGAGCAGAGCCAGCAGCCTGGCCCGGGCACAGGCCCTGGCGGGACAGGGGGACAGGAGCCTGCTGCCACTGACCGTGGCTCTCTGGTTTCTCTCCGCAGGCTGCCAGCACCTCATGCCATGGGAACGGCACCGCTCGGCCTGCCAGGCTGGGAGGGCTGGAGGGCGGCCGGTGTTCATTTGCTGTCAAAAATAAATTGGGGTTTTTTGTCATTGTCATCATTGGAGCGTTTCTTTCCTCCTTTTCCAAGCTCTTGGCCTCCCTTCCTCCAGGGTAATCTTTTTTGTCCTTCCTCAACCGCTTGACGGCATTTGGCAGGGGGGGTTAAGCAACGTGAAAAATTCAACAACAGTTCCTGTTGCCAACTGCAGCAGCCCCTTCAAGAGCCCTGAGCTTCCACCAAGGTCAGTGTGTGCCTTGCAAAAGGAAGTGCTTTGCAGTGATGGGGTTGTTGCCCTGCTGCAAAAGCTGGGAGGAAATCAGAAATGGGAAAATGCCAATTTGGCTCAACCACCTCCCAGGTTCTTCATCTTTTCCCTCTTCTCCATGATAGGCAGGCAGGGTTGGACTCCAGCAAGGTTCAAGTTCTTGGTGCTCTCTGGCATCAAAGGGATCAAGTAAACTCTTGTACGCAGGGACTACAACAGGGCTACTTGTCAGAACCCAGGAAATTCCCCTGGCTGCCCTGGAGGACTCGAGCCCCTGCCCAGGGGGCTCAGAGACCCTGGCACAGAGCCCAAGACCCCTGTGCCTTTGATTTAGCCCTTGGACAAAACAACCTTACATGAAGAATTGCGAGCCATGAAAGTTTAAGTAGAATGATAGTGAATTTATCACAGGGTGAAATATAGATTGTTGGGGTTTCTAGAATGGGGCTTCAGGGGGCAAGATGGAGGAATCTGGGCATGTCCAGCCTTTCTCCTTCTTCTTGGCCTCCATCTTCCGCTGTGATGGTGGCACTTTCAGTTTGGTTTAGAGTAGAAGCACACTGTCTAACATAGGTGATAGGTATTGGAAAGTCATTGTAAATATTGTACAGGTAGTTTTTAGGATAAAAAGATAACACCACCCTGGGGCAGGCAGAATGCCATAGAATGTCTTGCTGAGCAGACCTTGGCAGGACAGGAGAAAGAATTTTATAGATAACATACAAGAAACAACCTTGAGAGCCAGAAATGAAGAGCTCTGACTCCTTCTTTGAGCACCAGGCTGGGAAAAGAGACTTTGGAACTTATCTCGGGCTCACTCTGACCAGCCAGAGACCCCGAGAGCATGAGTCCGTAAGACGAAATCTTGAAGGATTGGCTCCAAAACATAAATATCCTTGTTGGCCGTGTCTTCTTGACCAAGAAATCCTTCAAAGCTCTTGTAACTACAAGTCTTGAGGCCCTGTGAGCCATGCGGTGCAGATGGGAGCCCAACTCACCCTTCCTGTCTATGGAGAAGAGAAGAAAAAGCAATGGCATCATCTGAAAAACTCAGAGGTCCGCTCTCTAGCTCCTTCCAAACTCCTTCAAATCACCCAAAGTGCAATTTAGCTACAAATAGGTGTCAAAGACTCTTTGTGCTGGCTCTTGGACACCAGAGCAGCTGCTTTAGAATGTTTCACAGAACCCTGTGCAGTTCTGTGGTGCCAGAAATGGATCATTTGAAGAAACTTTCCCAACTGACTTGCATGGAGGTTTGTTTGAAGGGTATTTGAGGAGAAAGGCTCCCGGCAGAGCTCTGGCCTTTGGCCTAGCTGTGTCCCCTGCTGATTGTCAAGTGTGCCATCAGCTGCAGGGCTTTCTGGGCTAAAACTATCATCAAGTCACTGGGACTTGCTCTTTTTGGCCTCTAAAAGCTGGACCCACTTTCGGGGGAAATTTGGAGACCTCATCTCTGGGAGGATGGAGCAGCTAGGATTTTCCCAGTTGCTGGGAATGGTTCTCCAGGCCCTGGGTGTAAAACAGGGCTGCCCAGCAAGTGCGGATCTGCAAGATGATAAACAATTGTCTTGCTTTGAAAAGAGAGGTGTCTGCTAAGGAAGGCAGAAGCCTTCTCTGAAATGGAAAATGTCAATCCCCTCCCTTCAAATGATTCTCATTTAGAAATTCAAATGCTCTTGGGGAAAGATATGGGGATAGGACTGAGCCCGCAGAGCCGGGCAGCGTTTGCTGATGCTCTGAGCCCTTGCTAAAGATCCTGTGCGGGCTGTCTCAGACACCTGGGGCCAGGGATTCCTTCCAAGCTGGGCCACTTTGGCTGGGCCGGGGGCGGCCCCGGGGCAGAAGGCAGTGTGTGCAAGGGCCCTGGGTGGCACGCTGCAGCACGGGCACCGTGCCACGGAACGGAAGCCGGTGTCCAAGGCCCCTTTGTGACACGTGGGAAATAGAAGCTTGCCCGGCTGCTGGCAACACGCAACGGGGCACAACGGGACAGAGCGGTGCCGTGAGGAGCCCCCGCACAGCGCACTCGCTCCCGTCTGACCCGGAGCTTCTCCGTGGCGCTGTTCCTGCAGCTGAGCTCGAGGCCAGAGCACAGGACTCGCTGACCCGTGGCCTTCCTGAGGCTTCTATTCTGCAGCTGCCCTCAAGGGCAGAGCGTGGGACTTGGTGCCCCGGAGCTTTCCCAAGGCATCTCTCCTGCAAGTAGCTCCGGGCACAGCCATGGAGCAGAGAGCCCCGAGAGTGCCCAAGCTGGCCTGGGTGGAGGAGGAGGAGGAGAAAGAAGAAGGCCCTGGAGCTGCCCCAGCAGAGGAGACAGAAGAGGTGGTGCCGTTCCATCCACCACAGGAGGGTGAGTGGCAGAGCTGGGCTGCAGGGCTGGAGCCTGCAGCCAATTGGCGCCATGCCATGCCATGCCATGCCATGCCATGCCATGCCATGCCATGCCATGCCATGCCATGCCATCCCCTGGGGAAATGCCCATGGACAGGAAGGAAGAGGGGCCTGGGCAGACACCCCGCAGTGGCCGTGCTCCATCCCCTGGGGCATCCCGGGGCTCTCCCTGCCTGGGCAGCGCAGGGCTGGGCTCTGTTCTCCGGCCTCTCCCGCAGCCCCTCAGCTCTGGGTGCCATCGCTCTTTGCCAGATGCAGCCCTGGAGCGCACACAAGAGCAGGAATCCAGCCGTGGCCGCTTCCGCAGAACAGCGCAGGTACCTGCAGCCACCCCCACCTGGGCTGGGCCTGCTGTCCCTGCTCAGCCCAGCACCGTGTGTGCAGCACTCCATGCAACATCCCCGGCCTCTTGCCCTTCTCCTACAGCTCGTCTGCGACTTTATCTGGAGCATTGGGCAGGAAGAGACCAGCACCATGGGCGCTGGGCTCAGAGCTCACTCAGAGCTCCTCAGTCATGAGACAAGTGCCGCCCTGCTGGATTTGCTCCTGGAGAAGGGTGTTGCCAGGCCAGAACAAGTGAGCAGCCTGGGGCCAGGCTTCAATTCCCCCATGAGTCCCGTGGCTTCCCCAGCCACGCCTGCTGGTCCCTGGGAGCCTTTGAGGCCATGGCAGTGTGCTGGCAAGGGAAGCACTTCTCTGGGGACCCTGGGGACATCGCTCCCTCTGGCAGCTTTCCAAGTCTCCCCGTGCCTTCTCTAGGTGCCCGCCATGGTGAGGTCCATTCACCGATGGCTCCTGGCCAATGATTCTGCCCAGCACAGGCTGGACAAGGCCCTGCTGAATCTCACCAGAGCACACCCGGGTGAGGCAGTGGTGACGCTCCTGTGTGCGGCCCCGTCCTGTGACAGGTATGGGGTCCACCTGCCCAGAGGGCTCAGGCCTCCCCAGCCCATCACCCTGTACCGCCTGGCCCAGGTGTCTGAGCAACAGAGAGTTCCAGGGCCCTCTGGCTGCTGCCTTTCCCAGCCCTGGAACGTCAGCCCCTGAGCCTGCTGCCTGCTCCCTTGCCGTCCCTCAGGGGCCTGTCCCCACAGGGCTGGGCTGCCTGGCTGCTGCTGGCCAGGCCCAGTGGGCAGAGGAAGAGCCGGCGGTCAGCCCGGGCCCCTAGGGATGCCCAGGCCACGGTGCTGTGTCTGAGACCCCCCTGAGACAGAGCTCTAACCCCTCAGAGCTGCCATCTCCATGTGGAAGACCACCATGTGCTCGTCCAGGACTGCAGAGCCAGTGCTGCTGATCCTCCTGGATGTGCTGGGCAGCTGGCCCAAGCACAGCACGTGCACCTCCGATGGGGACAAATCGGGTGTCTTTGGCCTGGCTGTGAGTTTCTGCAAGTGGCCTTTGCTGGCCCCAAGGCCGCCTCTCCAGCAGCTCTCCATCCTCCTTCCCCCACTGCATCTCCCTGCCTCAGGCGCTGGCCTGAAACCTGGCCCAGGGGCAGCCTCAGGCCCACCAGGCCCCGTGCTCCCCCTGCCAAGGTCTCTGCGCGCCTCTCCCTGCCCTGCTCGGGCCCTGCCCCAGGGACACCTGGGCACTGAGCGCTGTCTCGGGGGCCTTTGTCCCTTGCAGGCAACCATGGTGATGTGGAAGATGCTCCAGGAGCCCCATGTGCCACGTGTAGTGACGTCGTATTTCCCCCAGCTATTTGTGCATCTGCTCTTCCAAGTGTTCTTCAGCACAGAAGAGATGCCAGAGGAGGTCGATGCCTTCTGGAAGGAATGCCTGCAAGAGCACGGCCTTGCCACCAGCCCCAACAGGTGCTCCATGCCAGTCCTCCTGTCCCTGCCACGTGGCCTGCCAAGGAGCCAGTGCTGCCAGGGTGACCTGGCCTTTGCTGTGCACACAGGTTTGCAGTGCAGACCCTGAAGTCCCTGCTCTGCCGAAAGCAGTACAAGGAGGTGGTGCTGTCAGTGGAACGCAAGCGTGGCTGGGACACGCTGCTCTGTGCTG
The DNA here is from genome assembly GCF_023055355.1 of Agelaius tricolor. Taxonomy (NCBI): domain Eukaryota; kingdom Metazoa; phylum Chordata; class Aves; order Passeriformes; family Icteridae; genus Agelaius; species Agelaius tricolor. Next base: position 574,541 of record NW_027269302.1, read on the forward strand.
ACACCCGCCACTATGCCGTGGGTCTGCTGGCCAGGTGAGACTCCCCTTCTCCCCATTGCTCCCGGCATTTGTGCCCTGTGCCCGGGCTGTCCCACACAGTCCCTGTGGCCCTGGGTCACAGGGCCTTGTCACCGAGGGTCGGCCAAGCAGACTGGAAAAGGCTGGGAGGGGAGAGAGCACAGGAGGAGACACCTCCTAAAGGGCCCAGGTCCCCTTGCAGGACGGTGGTGAAAGACCAGCAGGCTCTGCCAGCCTGTCCTTGGAGAGATTTGCTCAGGTTCCTGGTCCCTTTTTCGCCCTCCTAGGGAGATGCGCCATGCTTGTCTTGGGTTGGGTTCCAGTATTGCACTCCACCTCCTCTGGCTGCTCAGCACACAGGAGCCACACTGGGATCTGCCCGCCCTGGCGTTCCTTGTGGAGGTGAGCCGGGTGTGCAGCGCTGCCTGGCTGAGCTGCCTCCCAGCTCTCTGCCCTCTGGGAGCCGCAGCCACCTGGGACGCTGCCCGCGCCCTGTGCTGCTACTGCTGCTGCTGCTGCTGCTGCTGCTGCTGCTGCTGCTGCTGCTGCTGCTGCCTGGGCCCAGCCCTGTGCGGCTCCGGGCTCCTGCCGGCCGGCTCCCCCATCACTGGCCTGTGCCTTTCAGCTCCTCCAGTGCCTGGATGCCAGTGAATGTGGTGCCAGTGTTGTGAAGGTCTCTTCAAGGTACCTGCAGAGCGAGTGCAGGGAGAGGCGTCGCCTGGCGCTCAGGGCCCTGCTGGAGCTCATTGATGATCCCTCAATGGTGAGAAGGGGGCGGTGGCTGAAGCTGCGCTGGGAACGCAGTCACTTGGCCTGGCCTGGGCTTGGGCCGCTGGGGCAGCTGCTCCCAGCTCTCCTGCCTCCCGCTTCAGCTGCCCACGTGCTTCGGGACAGGCCTTTGGCCTCTGGGCCCTGCGGCAGCAGGATGGCCTTTCACAGACTTGTGTTCCGCACAGGCCGAAAGAATGTGGAGCCTGACCCAAAGCCTCATGGACCTACTGTGCGACAATGATGCAGAGATCGCTGGGATGACCCTCATCACACTCAGCTTTCTATTCCTGCACAAATCACATATTCTGATGTCAACCCCCATTGCCCTGCAGCTGGCTGAGGCGCTCCTGCCACTCTTTGACCACGTAAGGCTCTGTGCCCCCAGCCACAGCCGCCGGCTGCTGCCTGGAAACTGTGTGCCCTGAGCATTTCCAGCCCTGTGCCCAGGGGGTCCTGGAGGAGCCAACGCTGAGCTAGTTTTTCTTTTTATTTTCCTACAGGATAATAGCCAGGTCCAGCTGCTCTCCATCAAACTCTTCCGAGACATGATGGAGTATTTGGAAGAGAGAGAAAACCCTTTGGAAAGCCCTGTACAACAGAGCTTGCTTGCACTCCTCTTCCACTGCCATGATGAGAATCAGCGTGTGGCAGAGGTGAGGACTCGTGGGCTGCTGCTGTTCCCCTGGCAGGGGGCTCGGCTGCCTCCTGCCCTGCGCCTGCTGGATCGCAGCCTCCTGCAGGCCATGGCACGGGGACGCGGGTGCCGTGCCCTGGGCTGTGGGGCCATCTCCGCGTCCCTGCTGCTCTCCAGGCTTCTCGGGAAGTGCTGCTTTGTGCGGTCAAGTTGATGAACAGGAGGGATCTCAAGAAGCTGGTGAAGGAGCAGAAACTGTGGAAGTTCAGCGAGTGCCTGGTAAGGAGGGCCTGCAAGGCCCAGCCTCAGGCTGGAGAAGGCCCCTGAGGGCGGCGCTCAGTGTGCGGGCCGGGCAGCTGTGCCCCTGCCCGCTGCGGCAGCCAGAGGCCGCGCGGGCTCCTCCCCAGGCTCCCGTGGGCCCGAGCTGGGTGCCCGTGGAGCCCCGGCCCGGCGGGGCTGCGGGGCGGCACCGCGGCTCCCCGGGCAGCAGCCGGCCCGCTGCCCCCTGCCCTCGGGAGCCCTTGGCCGGCGGCTGCTGGCCGCGCCTCAGGGCTGTACGGGCAGGGGAGGCCGGGGCTGGGCGCAGGCAGCGCCCGGCCCAGGGGCTGAGCCCGCGCCAAGCCTTCCCTCCTGCCGCTCTCTGCAGCTGGCAGAGGACAGGAGCCGAGCGGCTGAGCACCTGCGCCGGGCCCTGCGCTACCTGCAGAGCCCACAGGAGCCCCTGCGAGAGGCGGCCATCAGCTTCATGGGTGAGCCACGAGCCCGCGCTCCCTCCCCGGCCCGGCCCGCCGCAGCTCGGCCCCGGCCCCGCCTGCTGCCCCGGCAGCGCCAGCCGGGCCCGGCGCCGTGGAGCCCCGCCTGGGCTGGGCATTGCTGCTGCCGCCCTCTGGCAGCCGTGCCCTGGGGCGGCAGCGTGCGCCAAGGGCCGGGCTGAGCCCTGCCGGGCCAGCAGCCCGTGTGGCCACAGCGCCGGCAGCGCCGCTGGCAGGGAGCTGTGCCGCTGCCGCCGTGACAGGCTCTGTGTTCACAGGCATGGCCGGGCGGCGCCTGAGGGGGCAGCAGCGAGAGCTGCAGCTGATCTGCGCTGGTGAGTGAGGGCAGCGGGCTGGCAGCGGGGGCTGCCGGGGGGGAGCTGCAAGCCCTGCCCCGGCTGCGGAGGGCTCTGCTCCCGTGGCCAGAGCACACTGAGCTTTCAGGGCCACGGGGGCCATTGGTGGCCCGCAGCTTCGGCCTGATCGCCTTGCTCCCTGCTCCCTCCTGGCCATGGCAAGAGCCGCCTGGCATGGCCCTTGCAGGGGGCTCTCCTCGGCTCCCCGCACATCCGGCTCTGACCCTGGCTCTGTTGCTCTCTCTTGCACCCCTTGAAGACAAAACAAATGACATCAGCCTCGCCGTCGGAAGCCTGGCAATTCAAACCCTCTGCATCCTCAAGTCAGGAGAGCGGGCTCCCATCTCCAGCTTCCAGTGGCTCCTAAATCACCTGCGCAGGGCATGGAAGAGACGGCCTCGTGTGTCACGGCTCGGCTGCCTGCCCTGCTGCAGCTCTGTGGAGAGCTGATCCCAGAAGCTCTTTTTGCTGGGGCCACCTGAGTCAGGAGGAATTTTCTTTTACTTCAAGAATGTTCTTTTCTTTTTTTTTTTTTTTTTTTTCCCTTTACCATGTAAATATAGACTGTGGTCTAATACACAGACTGCCAGGATCTTTCTTTTGCTGCCCAGGGTGCGCAGGGCCCAGGGGCAGAGGGGATAAAGGGTGCTTGTGCTCAGCCAGCTGCCCAGGCGTGCAGTGGGCAAGGGGAAATGGCCAGAAGGCCCTTGGCCTTTGGTGGTTCTGCTGAAGCCTTTGTGCTGCCCACAGAGCGGCTGGGCAGGGGCCGGAGCTGCGGGGATCCCTGCCAGAGCGCTGCCTGGAGATGGCCACAAGCCCTGTGCCAGGCAGGAAGCGCCATCCGTGCCCTCCTGCCCGTCTGCTGCTGGCTGCCTTGCTGAGGGCTCCCAGGTGCCTCTGCCTGGGGCTGCTCTGGAGCTGCTGTGGGGCTGCGGCGCTGCTGCCGGGCAGCTTGGCCGCGCTGGGGCAGGGCCTGAGGGGCTGGGGCGCTGGCAAGCCCTGAGCAATGGGGCTGTCAGAGGCCACAAGCAGCCCCCTGGCAGCCGCCTTCTTCCTGCCAGAGCTGACTTGCCAGGCGGATCCTGGGCCCTCTGGAACTAACAGTTTAATGAAAGGTGGAATCTGTTGCTCTTAAGAGCAAAGATTCATAGCTGGAATAAAGAGTGTTCAGCCCAGCTGTTTCTACAATGAGGCCGTATTTCATCCCCCCTGAAAGTCCTTCATGTTTGCACAGAAAACTGTCCCTGCACAGCCCAATGAATTCCATCACTTCAGCTGGCCAAACAACCACTGTGGTCAAGTGGGGTCTGAGCAGCTTCCAGGATCCCAAGCAGCTTCAGAAGCTTCATTTTACACCTCCTCTTCTCCCAGTGAATACCCAGCACCACCATCACTGTGGACCCATAGCTATGGATCACTGGCCTGGCCAGCACAGGGCTAATGTTTGCATCAGCCAGGAGGAGCTGCTCTGCCTGGCTGTCTGTCTCAGCCTCAGCCCTGAGACCCCAAATGCCTCCATTCTGGCCCAATCCTTCCTGGTGCTGAGCATAAGAACTCGTGCAGACAAGAGCAGGGAGGGAATCTCCCCAGCCGTTTATCAGCTCAGCAACAAGACCTTGGCACCAGGCTGTTATCTGTAGCAGAAAGCAGCAGCAGGAAGGAGACACCAGATCACCAGCCCCAGGCCATGCCCCTGGTGCTGTCCTTACCAGTGATCAGTGTCTGCAGCTCTCCAGGAGCTCAGGGAGCAGGGATGCTCCTCACCATCTCATCTTACCCATGCACCCAAAGCCACGGCCAGCTGTGTGCTCCTGCCCACCAGCACATGCCAAGGCACAGCGTGGGATTCTTGGGGAGGTGTCCTCTGCAGGGCCAGGAGCTGGACTTGGTGATGCTTGGGGGTCCTTTCCAGCCCAGGATATTTTGTGATTCTAAGGCTTTGGCCAGCCCAGGTTTCAGCCACCTCCCTGATCCAGGTGTGATTGACCCCAAACCAGATCTTGCCTCTGTCTACCCTCCAGTGCAAGGAACATGTTGCATCAACCCCAGACCCCTGCTTGTGTCTGATGGATCATGCTGACCTTTTCAACATATTTCTTGGAGTATTAAAAAACATTATCTGACAATAAAACAAACAAACAAAAAAAAAAAAACAAAAACCAAACCAAACCAAACCAAAAAAACAAAACAAACCCAAAAAAACAAACCAAAAAGCCAACAAACCAGCCCAAACGAAATCAATTTGGGTAATGATGGCCTTTTGTTCCAGTTTATCCTGCACCAAACTCCACAGATGCTAACTCTGAACATTTCCCAGACCTTCACAGCAGAGCTTGGAAGTGTCTCTCTGATTTATTGGTTTTTTCATGACACGTGCATTTCTCCTATATAATCCCAGTGTTTTGCTTAGAAGCCATATTATACCTGTGAATCAATCTTCTTCATTTGAACATCTAGGACAGATTCACACATCATTTCACCATTAACTAGGATAGACTCAGCCTTGCAGATCTTTCAGGTTTCAAGCCTGGCTGTGTTGTTTCAGTTCTCTGCTGCTGCCTGTGTTTTGTGAAAAAAAAAAAAATTAAATAACCAGACTTTGGGACTTTCTGTTGTGGCTTGAAGAAGAACACAGGTTGTTTCATCGCTGTTGTGAGACATGTGTTACCCGGCTCATTAATTCACAATAGTTCTTCTTTTCTCTGCCTTTTTCATGCTGATGTGATACATTTGTGAAGTCCAGGGTTGTACTGCAAGTGATTAATGCTGCAGTAAAGTCTGATAAACTGAGATTCCAACAAAAAAGTGTGAAAAATGTAACCTCTAAAGTTCTGAAAGCTCACATGTGACGAAACCCATAAATCACCCCAGAAGCAGTCATTATGGTGAGTTACTAACGTGATTATGCAGCTGCATTTGTCATCATTTCCCATTACGTAGAGAATAAACCTGTCAGGCTGATTTATGGCAGAGGGCTCCACAAGATGGGAACTGGCACCTGTACTGTTCTGTGGAAACGATGAGAAATGCTGTGTGTGCTCAAGTGCTGAATGGAAAAGGAAGGAGGGGAGATAACTGTTCTTTGAAGGCAGTGATTCAGGGACAAAGACTTCAGAGAGGAGTCATGCTTACACCCATGGGATGGCAGGAAGAGTATCCACTAACCTGTCCCAACAGCAGCAGCAGCATCAGAATGCGTTCTCCACAGGTGGAGGGAAGAGAGGAGAGAGGAGGTCTTTTGAGGGGACCAAAGTCAGTCATGGAGAAATCCTAGAAGCCTGGAATGGTTTGGGTCACAAGGAATCTGAAAAACCATCTTGTTCTAACCCCTGCTGTGGGCCGTGACAAACTGAACAGCTGAATGCCTGGCTACTCAGGGGATACTCAAGGTTTTGGATTCCATGCCTGTGCATCTACCGTGGAGCAGCTGGGTCTGCTGGGAGCAGATGGCATCCACCTGAGCTCAGAGCAGGCCAAAAGATGGGCAGATGTGGGACTGAGCAGGGCGAGGGACATCCCTGCACAGCAGCGCTCTGACAAGAGCAGCAGTGGCCTCCTCTCAGTGCCCTTCCCCGAGCAGCAGCCGCTGAACACCATGGTGGCTACACAGATGCTTTTGGCTCTGCAATCCCTTTGTGCTCAAAGGCCACGCTGGGCATTTCAGCTGGGCTGGAAGGTCTGGCTGGGCAGGGAACAGGCAAGAGGCACTGCTGGTGTGAGCTCCATGTGTTCACTGGGGACACAAGGAAGATTCTGTTCATCCAAAGGAAAACACAAGCAGCCAGTCCCTGCTAACACAGCAGTGCGACTCTGTCCAGAGCAGCTCAAATTCTCTGCCAGAACCATCTCCCTGCACCTTCTTGATCTGAAGGGGACTAGAAGTGGTTTCACTGCAGTTCTTTATTTCTGCTGTCTGAGAATGGGAAGGTTTCAGAGAAGGCTTGGATGGACTGGATCAGGGAATAGTCAAGCAAGAAAAACTGAGCAACCATCACCCAACCCCACTCACAGAAGAACAAGTCCCATTAGGAAAAGCACCTCAGGTGTTTTCATAGTTGATAATATGTATCCTACTCAACATTATTGATTATAATCTTTTCCCTTTGGAACCTTATCAGTGGGGACTTCTGCCTGCTTTGTGAAGGGAGCCCCTGGGGCCCATCCCCTCCCAGAGGGGCTGCACTTGCTGCCTGCCGGGGCTTTCATTGCTGGGCCCACTGGGAGCCCCTGAGCTGGGCTGGGCACCAAGGGCGGGGCTGGCCCGGCTGTGATGCCTCTGGCCCCTGTGACACCAGGGGCAGCGTGTCACAATGGGGGCAGCTGGAAAAGGCCCCCGCAGGTAACGCTGGCCCAGCACAGCCTGGGCAAGCGGTGAGTGCGCCCGTGGCGGGGCTGGGCCGGGCCAGGGCCGGGCCACAAGCGCCACACCCGGGCCTGCATTGTCCCCCTGCACCCAGGGCCAGCCCCTGGGGCCGGCGCCTTGGCCGGGGCACGGGGCTGCTGCTGCTGGCCCACTGGCACAGGCCCTGCTGCCTGCCAGCTGCCCGGGGCCCTCTGCTTCTGCCCTCACATCCCTGCACCTCCGGGCCTCACTTCAGCCCCCACAAGCTCCCTTGGCAGCCCCAGTGAAAGCCTTGTCTCTCTCCTCCTGCAGACCATGGCGCACAGAGCAGTCCTGGCTGGGCTTGTGCTGCTCCTCTTCCTGTTCCCACTTTCCGTGGTGGACAGATTTCACGGGGATGGGCAGCCCCGTGCAGAGGAGATGAAAGCGGCCCCCCCAGAGCCAGCTGAGCCTGGCTGGGGACCCTGGCTCCTGGCTGCCTTGCGCTACCTGCACCAGCTCTGGCAAATTGCTCAGCCGCTGCTCCTGCTTTTGGGCTGGTGGCTCAGGCGCAGAAGGGCAGCCACGAGGCAGAGAGCAGCGGCCCAGAGAGCTGAGGAAAAGGCCAGAAGGAGGAAGGTGGAAAGCGAGCGGAGAAGGCAGCTCCTTAGGAAGAGATTCAAAGACATGGAGCAAATGCGCCGGGCCACGAAAGAAATAGAAAAGCAAATGGCCAGGCTGATTGGAATGAATAGGGATACAACCAGGATGCTGAAGGTAGGCAGGGCAGGCTTTTGGAGGAGCACAGGCAGTGGCTGTGTGAAGAAAAGCTTCCTGCTGGAGATGCTCTCTGGGCTGGCCAAGGCGAGCCGCACATCTTTGTGAGCAGCCGGCGCACAGAGCTGCGCTTGCTGCCCAGCACAGCCCTGCGCCGGGGCACAGGCTCCGGGCTCCTGACACACCCTGCCCCTCTGCCCTCTCTCTCCTCACGGGATCTGTAGTAACTGCATCTATTTTAACCCTTTCCCATACAGAGCCTTTGCATCTGCTCGGAGGAAAGCACCATCTGAAGGAATCGGGCCCAATGATTGGAGATTGATTCAATGATTTAAATAGTTTTGAAATATTTAAAATGTTTTCTTTAAAAATAGTTGTCTTTAGCAGCATTTTCAAAACTTTTTATTAATATACTGTAGATTAATACTCTTGTAAGATAACATAAATATTTTAATATTATGTAGTAATAAATAATGGCACTTTTCTTGAGATTACATAGAACTTATAATTCTTCAAAATTACCAAGAATTATTGCAGCTAACCAAACCTGAAGTATACTTTCTTTTTATCTAAACCAGCAAATGTTGCTTAATCTTCATGATCCAATAATTATTTTGTGTCTTGTTTAATATTCATATATACAGTACATAGACTGTTGCTACGAATGCCTATAATCACAATTGGTTAATTTAAATTACACTCTCTGCCCTCCTGTCTTGGGAGGGTGACTTCCCTCAGGCAGCTGCAGTCCCTGTCAAGATGCAATAAAGGCAATGCCTGAACAAACGCTGTGTCTGTGAGTGTCCATGCTGGACTCAGGTGTCAGCTGTGGGGAATTCCTGACACAGGGGCACCACAGCAGCCCTTGGCCATGCAGAGGCTCCTTTCCTCCCCTGCAGCAGCTGCTCCTTTGGTGCTGTGATCCAGCCTCTGCTCTGTGCGATGCCAAATGCAAGAAAACCAGGAGTGCCACCACTCAGACTGTCACTCAGGTCCTGGCAGAGCTCAGGAGCCACCATGGCTGTGTAGGTGTGGAACCTGCAGTGGGCCATGACAGCAGGGACAGCAGGGACAGCAGGGACAGGGGCACACAGCACAGCAATCACAGCCCGGCTGCCCTGGGACAGGCCTGGCAGGCGGACAGGACACGGGGCAGGCAGGAGTCCCCATCCTCTCTGTGCCCTCCTGAGCACAGGCACATAAGGGACAGGGGCAATGGGGACACAGCCGGCCCCTCTCCTCTGGGAATATCCCACCTGCCCAGGGGCCCTGACAGAACGCAGGGGCTGAGGCTCTGCAAGGGGAACCCAAGGGTGAGCAGGAGGACCTCCAAGTTACATCTGCCCACATTCTGCATGCAAACTGCTGTGTGGAGGAGAAAACCAGAGGGGCCTTGCCACAGCAGATCCCATCTGAGGGAAGGTGTTCTCTATTCCTGCACACGGGTGTCCCATGCAACAGGGAGCACATGAATGCACTTTGACACCAGATTCTCAGCCCTGCTCGAGCGCTCTGGCACAGCAGGAGCGGCCATTCCCTAATAACACACGGGTTTGCAACTCTTGTGCAAAGCAACACAAATTGTCTCTCTCCTCCTGCAGACCATGGTGTCCAAATCAGTCCCTGCCCTGCTGGTGCTGCTCCTCTTCCACTTCCCACGGCCCGTGGTGATCAGTTGGGATGAGGATGCAGAGCTGGGCAAAGAGGGCCTGGAGCAGGCTACCCCAGAGGCACCCGAGCCTGCCTGGGGACCCCTGCTCTGGGCAGCCGTGCAGCAGGGGCCCTACTGGGCTGCTGCTGAGCTGCTCTTCCTGCCTTTCTTCCTCTGCCTCAGGCCCAGAAGGGCGGCCATGAAGCAGAGAGCAGCGGCCCGGAGAGCTGAAGAAGAGGCCAGAAGGCGCAGGATGGAAATGGAGCAGAGAAGGCTTCGGGTGTCTGGGGAACATTCCCGGGTGTCTGGGGCTCTCCTGGCCCCGTTCCCAGCCCAGGTTCCCGGGGTTCAGGAGCTGCCCTGGTGCCCGGGCCCCGCGACATCGCCTGGGTGCAGTTGGAGCCCGAGGTGCAGGCGGGCGCCGCCCGCGAGGCCCTGCAGGGCTTCAGCATCACCCAGAGCAGCGCCAGGAAGATCTCCTGCGCCAAAAAGGGACCCAGTTTCCCACCCAAATCCCCTCTCTCCATCCCAAATCCTTCTTTGTGCATTCCAAATCCTTCTTCTTTCACCCCAAATCCCCTTTCCCAGCCCCCAGGGATTTTGGGGCTCCAGAGGGGTTATTGGGGTTTTTCCCAGCATTGTACCCAGGGTCTCTCTGCAGACATTGCACCTGGAGCTGCCCCAAATAAACCCCAAATAACCCCAAATTTTGGGACTGGGGGCGGGGGGGGGGGGGGGTGGTGATTCTAAAATTCGGGGTTTGGGGGTGTTTGACACCTCAGGGTTTGGGGATTTTTGACCCCAAACTTTGGGAATTGGGGATGTTTGACACCCCTGGGTTTGGGATTTGGGGGTTTTTGTTCCCAGGATTTGGGGTTTAAGAGTTTTTTTTTTCCCCAGGATTTGGGGATCAAGGGGTTTGACACGCAAACTATGGGGATGAGGAGGGTTGGACACCTCAGATGCTTCACACCCCAGGATTTGGGGTCAGGGGGTTTTGGCCCCAAAGTTCGGGAATTGGGGGGATTGATCCCAGGATTTGGGGGGATTTAACCCCAAAGTTGGGGGGATCAGGGGGATTTGACACCCCAGAGTTTGGGATCGGGGGGCCTTTGACCCCAAAGTTTTGGGATTGGGGCTTTAGACCCCAAACTTTGGGATCAGGGTGGTTGGACACCCCAGATATTTCAAACCCTAGAGTTGGGGATTGGGGGTTTAGACCCCAAACTTTGGGGGTTGGGGGTGTTTGACACCTCAGGATTTGGGATTTGGGGGTGTTTGACCCCAGACTTTGGGAACGGGGGTGTTGGACACCCCTAATGTTTCAAACCCCAGGATTTGGGGTCAGGGGGATTTAACCCCAACATTTGCAAATTGCAGAGTGTTTGACATCCCAGGATCTGGGATTTGGGGGGTTTAAGGCCTAAAATTTGGGGTTCGGGCTGGGGGGCAGGGGGGGAGGTTGAGATCCCAGAGTTTGGGTCTGGGGGTGTTTGGCCCCCCCCAGTGTTTGAACCCCCAGGATTTGGGGTCCGGGGGAGTTGACCCCAGGATTTGGGGTAATGTTTGATCTCACCTCGAGTTTGGGGTCGGGGTTGAGATCAGGGACATTCCCTGGAGCCAGCGGCGGGATCGGGATCGGGAACGGGATCGGGAAGCGGAACAGGAACGGGGAGGGTCCCTGAGCCAAAGCCGGACCCCAACCCCAGGGAGAGGCCCCGCCGCAGTCCCGGAATGGCCCCATCCCCACAATCCCGGAGCCCTCCCCAGGCCCAGCCCCTCCCCGGCCGCTGAACGGAGCCTCCCTCAATCCCAGCCCGCCCCGATCCGGGCCGGAGCCATCCCCAGAGCCTCCCCCATTCCCGGCCCGGACCCTTCCATCCCTTTTTGGGGCGGCTCCTGCCGCTCCCCGCCCATTTCTGGGGGTTCCAAAGGGCCCCGCGGACCCTCCCCATTTTGGGGGTGTTGGGGGGGCCCCAGGGCCGCCCCGAGGGCCGAGGGGGGATCGAAAGCCCCAAACCCGAGGGGCTCCTGGGGGTGCCCAGTTCCTCCCGTCCCCAGCCCGAAACAGATCCTGGCCAATCAGAGCGCGGGGCGCTGATGACGATCCCGTTGCCGGGCAGACACTCGGCGCACTGGCCCCGCCCGGCGATTTCCAGCGAATCAGCGCCCGGCTCGGCTGTGACTCATCGGGTGCCGGGCAGAACCCAGCGCCTCTCACAGCGCTGGCCAATCAGAGACTGCGCGGGGCCATTCCCAGCCAATCAGAGCGTTCGTCGCTGATGGCTCTCAGTGTCCCGGAGCGGAATTTGGGGCGGGGGGCGGTGACCCCGGCGATGGGGATGGGGCGTGCGGGGGCAGCTGGGGCCGCACTGGTGGCACTGGGGGCGCTGGGAGCCCCCCCGGCCGCGGGGGGAGCGGGGGGCGCGGGGAGAAGGGGGGCGGGGGGGCCCCAAATTCAACCAAAGAGGGGTCGGGACCCCCAAAGGGAGCAGGAGGGGCCTGGAACCCCCAAAACCAAGCACGGGGGAGGGGATTGGGGACTGGGGGAACGATGGGGAAGGGGCGGGAGAGCGGCGGGGAAGAGGGGGATGGGACCCCCAAATTGAGGTGGGAGGGAGCTGTGGACTGGGGGAATGCTGTGGACTGGAGGAAACCCCCATCAAATCCCATTAAAATCCCATAAAAATCCCATTAAATTCCACTCCATTCCCATTAAACACCATTAAAATCCAATAAAATACTATTAAATTCCATTAAAATCCCATGACATGTCATTAAAATCCCATAAAATTCCATTACAATCCCATCAAATTCCATTAAAAGTCCCTAAAATCCAAAGAAAATCCCATTAAATCCGATTACATTTCTATTAAACCCCATTACATTCTATTATAATCCCTCTAAATTCCTATTATAATCCATTAAAATTCCCTCAAATCCCATAAAATGATCCCAAACCCATACAGTGCCCTGAATTACCCCACATACACATTGCCCTAAAAACCCAACAATGTGAAAAATTACCCCAAATGATCCCAAATTTACCCTGAATAACCCCAAAAACCCCCAAATAGCCCCAAAGGCACAAAAAGAACCCAAATCCCCCAAATGACCCCAAATCCCCCAAATCCCATAAATGGGACTGGGAGAGGGGAGGAGAGGGCAGGGAAAGGGGGAGTGGGACAAACTGGGCGAGGAAATCAAACTCTGCAGTCAGACAGAGCAGGGATTTGTGTATCCAGCGCTGGGAGCGAGGGGGATCTCTCTGGCAAAAACCCACTCGGTCTCCTTTAGCCTTCAGCTCCATTTTAAAAGTCACAATTACAACACTTCATTAGCATAGTCACATTTGCATAAAGCTGTGTCCCGGTTTTACAGCCGTGTGTGGCTTCAGCGCCTGCGTCCGTTCCTCCTGTGGCGGCCCTCAGTCTTCTGGTGCTCTTTTGATGAAGGCTTCTGTCGTCCTCCTCACGCTGGAACTTTTTACCTGGACCATCAGCCCATGCCTGGTGCTCCTTGTTCTTCAGTCTAACCTGGTCTGAGCTGATTTTGCCCTTTGCAAGCTCTGTTCAAACTTGCTCTCTCGCTCTCGGTGCGTTTGTTGTGTCGCTGGCTCTGCTCTCTCTCTTGCTCTGCTGCCTCGCTGGCTTTGCCTGCATGGGAAAAATGCATGTATTTTATGATTGGCTTTTCGCAAATATTAAAATGAATATTATATGTCTGGTGTTAGAATATTTTTTATATATATATATATATATATATATATATATATATATATATATACGTATATGTATATATTATATATATCATATATATATTATATATATATAATATATATTATATATAATATGGTCATATATTATATATTATTATATATTATATATTATATATAATGAATTATGGATAATATTATATATATCTATATATAAAAATATATTATATATAATATTATATATGTTATATATAATATAATATATATTATATAATATAATAATATTACATATATAAAATATATAATGTATAATAATATATTATATATATTTTATATATTATATATTTTATATATTATACATTATATATTATATATTACTTATATTAAAAATCATATATTATATATTGTATATTATATATATTATATATATTATATATTATATATTATATATATATATATTATATGTCTGGTGTAATAATTCTCTTAAGTACTGTGTTAAATATAGTTTTAGGTTATAAAATGTTAAAATAGAAACGATGCTATGTAGGATTCTTGCTTTAAAGAAAGGACTCGCACTGAGATAGCAGCCACAGGATACCTAAATCTTTCAGAGAAAAAGAATTTATTGCCCTCTTATCAGAAGAAATGAACTTCTTCCCGCCTCGAAGGCGCTGTTAGGATTCGGAGGAAGAAGGTGGCACTGCCCAGACAGAATCCTGTGTTTGAATGGAATTTATGCATCATGGATGAAGTGTATGAATATGCAACAGGCTGTTGTTTTTAAGGATTAATCCTTTGTTAACGGGTGTCCCTTTTCCGGACTCGTGCTGCCCAGAAAAAGGTACCCGGACCTCCATAACCCTTTCTCTCTATTGTCTCATATTGTCCTAATTCAAATTGTCCAAATTATTATTACTCTAATTGTATTGCTATTTTTATAACCATTTTATTACTATGGAACTTTTACAATTTCAAAATCAAGTGATTGGCGTGTTTCACACTGCACATCTCGCTCCAGGGCTGCTTGTGCTGAACCTTTCCTTGCACAGCCCTGAGGATTCCCCCAGCCCGGGCTCCCAGCAGCTCCAGGCCCGGCCAGGAGGAGCAGCAGGGCCAGGGCTGGCCGGGCGTCCCCCCAGATGTGGCCCCCGCTGGTGGCACAGCCGGACCCTTGGGAGGCTGCCTCAGGCTTTATTGTCCACCAGCATCCCAGGAGGGAGCAGAAAATCCTCCTGCAGACGCTGATTCCGGAGGCTCCCAGTGCTTCCTTGTCTCCAGGAGCTTCTGCCAAGCCCCAGTGAAACCTCGGTGCCACATTGTTCCACAGCCTCACAACGCTCTCCTGGCTCCCGTGAGGTCCCTCTGGGTCCCGCTGCAGCCTTGGCTCCATCAGGGTCTCCTGGCTTCCATCAGGGTCTCCTGGCTTCCATCAGACTCTCCTGGCTCCATCAGAGTCTCCTGGTTTCCATCAGGCTCTCCTGGTTCCATCAGGGTCTCCTGGCTCCCATCATGGTCTCCTGGCTCCATCAGGCTCTCCTGGCTCCCAGCAGGGTCTCCTGGCTCCCATCAGGGTCTCCTGGCTCCCATCAGGGTCTCCTGGCTCCATCAGGGTCTCCTGGTCTCCATCAGGGTCTCCTGGCTTCCATCAGGGTCTCCTGGCTCCATCAGGCTCTCCTGGCTTCCATGATGCTCCACCCTGTCCCAAGGGGCATCCGCGGCTCAGCTTTGGAGCCCTGCAAGATCCAAAGGTTCCTCCCAAAAAACACCAGCCCAGGGACCCCCAGGATATTTGGGCTGAGCTCCCGCTGCCCAGGCACCTGCATGGAACCCAAGGGACCGCTGGGACTCCATGGAATGTCCTGGAACAAACTGTCCCTGGTCAGACAGGGGTGCCATGGAACACAGGTGCCACTGGGACACGGACACTGCCCATGGAACCGAGTGTCCATGGGGACAGAGCCGGGCCTGATGGAACACTGGAGAACATTGTCACCCCATGGAATCCATGGAACCAGGTGTCCATGGTGGCACTGGAGAACATTGTCACCCAATGGAATCCATGGAACCAGGTGTCCATGGTGACACTGGAGAACATTGTCACCCCATGGAATCCATGGAACCAGGTGTCCATGGTGACACTGGAGAACATTGTCACCCCATGGAATCCATGGAATCAGGTGTCCATGGTGGCACTGGAGAACATTGTCACCCCATGGAATCCATGGAATCAGGTGTCCATGGTGGCACTGGAGAACATTGTCACCCCATGGAATCCCATGGAACCAGGTGTCCATGGTGACACTGGAGAACATTGTCACCCCATGGAATCCATGGAACCCAGTGTCCATGGTGACACTGGAGAACATTGTCACCCCATGGAATCCCATGGAACCAGGTGTCCATGGTGACAGAGCCGGGCCTAATGGAACCTACTGGAACACAGGAGAACATTGTTACCTGTTGGAACCCGGGCTGCTGAGAATTTCGGACTTTCTGAGCTGGCAGACACTGACCCCCAAGAGAACACTGCATTTGACCTGAGGTTGTGGAGAAGGCTTCCAAAATGGAATGATGGAACTGGGATTATGGGTGTGGAGTTTGAATAGAAGGGTGTAATATCACATGGTGGAAAACTCGGAGTTTAAGGTTTTAGAATATAGTAATATATATAAAGCAAGATGGAGGTTTTAGGGTGGAGGCTGATCCTTCTTCTCCTTCTCCTTCTCCTTCTCCTTCTCCTTCTCCTTCTCCTTCTCCTTCTCCTTCTCCTTCTCCTTCTCCTTCTCCTTCTCCTCCTCCTCCTCCTCCTCCTCCTCCTCCTCGTCCCTTATGTTGGGCACGGGTGCTTGGTTATTGGGTTAAAAGGAAAAATAATTTAGGTGTCATTTCTTAATTGGACAGTTTATCCTCAAAAGACCTTGCAGAGAGAGAGACGGGGCTCCATTTTCACCTTGTTAGCGAAGTGCTGCAGAACTCACAGCTTGTGAGACTGTTCTAGAGACAAGAGCTAATGAACACCTGAGTCCAAACAAGAAATGCTGTCTTGGGATTTCATCCCGACCTTGGCAGAAAAGAAGCAAAAGAATTGACTGTTACCCCACGGAATCTCATGGAACCAGGTGTCCACTGTTTCACGGTGCAGCCTCAGAGAGTGGTGAGACCCTTGTGTCACCATGGAATATCCTGAAACCAGGGCTCCCTTGTGACAAACCTGGGCTTTATGAAACCAAGGACACCGCTGGGATGCAATGGAATCTCAAGGAGCCAAGGGTCAACTGTCAACACATCAGCTTCTCAGGAAACCAAGGCAAACACTGTGACACAGAGAGGGGCCCTCATGGGACCCAGGAGACCATGGTGACACCGTGGTGGGATCTCATGGAACCAAGTGTGAATTGTTACAGGACCCAGGAGACCATGGTGACGCCGTGGTGGGATCTCATGGAACCAAGTGTGAATTGTTACAGGAGCCAGGAGACCATGGTGACACCGTGCTGGGATCTCATGGAACCAAGAGCCCAGAGTTTCACAGCTCAGCCTCATGGAGGGCTGGAGACCATGGTGTCCCAAAGGGAACACATGGAACAAAGGCTCCTTAGTGACACAGCAGGGCCTCATGGAATGCAAGAGATCATCCTGATGGAATGGGAACTCATGGATTCAAGGGTCCACTCTTTTGCTGCGTGGCCCCATGGAATGCTGGAGACCATTGTGGCACCATGGAAATGAATGGCACAAAGGCTCCACTGTGACCCCGCAGGGCCTCATAGAACCAAGGACACAGCTGTGATACAATGGAATCTCATGGAACCAAGGTCCAGCTGTGGCAAAGCTGGGCCTCATAGAACCAAGGACACAGCTGTGATGCAATGGAATCTCTAGGATCCAAGGATCAATTGTCAACACATCAGGTTCTCATGAAACCAAGCAGAACATTGTGACACAGTGGAATCTCATGGGAGCAAGGCTCTGCTTTGATCAAGTGGGGCCTCATGGGACACAGGTGCCACTGGGACATTGTCAGGCCTGGTAGGAACAAGACACCACTGTGGCAGACCAAGGCCTCATGGAACCCTGGAGAGCCCTGGGACACAATGGAACCTGATGGAACCAAGGGCCCATTGTGACACGGCAGGGTCTCATGGAACCCCTGTGCCACTGGGACATTGCCAGGGCTGGTGCAAGCAAGGTTCCACTGTGACAAAGGCAGGCCTTGTGGCACCCAGGAGACCATTGTGGGACAATGGAATCTCATGGAAGCAAGCCCCCATTGTGACAAAGCGCGGCCTCATGGAAGCCCAGTGCCACTGGGACATCTCCAGCCTTGGAGGAAGCAAGTGTCCATTGTGACACAGCACAGCCTCAAATCACAGCAGAGCAGAGGGATGCCATGGAATCTTGGGGAACCAAGTGTCAATTCTAAACACAGCGAGGACTCATGGAACCCAGGAGACCATTGTGATGCTGCACTTTGTCACAACGGGGCCGTGCTTCTATGAGGATCCATGGGCCCACAATGTTCTCCTGGGTTCCAGGAGGCCCCGCTGGGTCACAATGGCCCCTTGCTCCCAGGAGCCACAGCACGGTCCCCGTTGCCTCTGGGTTCTGTGAGGCCCTGCTGCGTTCACAACTGACACTTGCTTCCATGGGATTCCATTGTGTCACAGTGGCCCCCGTGTTTCCATGAGGTTCTGCTGTGTCACAGTGGACACTGGGTTCCACAAGAGCTGGCAATGTCCCAGTGGCACCTGTGTCCTGTGGGCCCCACTTTGCCAAAGCAGAGCCTTGGCTCCATGAGATTCCAGGCTGTCCCAATGCTCTGCTGAGTTCCACGAGGCTGTGCTGTGTCACAATGGACACTGAGTTCCACCTGCCCTGGCAATATCCAAGCGGCCCCTGGCTTCCATGAGGCCCCGTTGTGTTTGCAGGTGACACTTGGTTCCCCAAGATGTCATTGTCACGCCGCTCTCCTGGGCGCCCTGAGGCCTTGCTGTGTGTGAGAAATGACCGCTACTTTAAAAATTTTAAGGGTGATTCAACCTTGAAAAAAATGACAACAAAGGACCGAAACAGGAGAAATCACAGCACTGGGAGGCCTTCCCCACCCCATGTCTATCAGCCACATGGCTCCTTCACAAATTGGCTGCTCCTCCTTTTAGACTTTTGGTGTTGCATCAGGTAATCCTAGCCCCACCCAAAGTCTGTCAGGGAACTCTTTGTGGCCGTCCATTGGTGGAGAATGCTTTCTTGCACCCTGACTGGAGAGCAGGTGTTGCCATGCCTGCCTTCCAGTGACAAACCTGCCCTCCCCAAATGCCCCAACCACCAAGGCCATTACAAGGGGAGGGGAAGAGGACTATGGGGGACAGATGACAATAACATCACTACACATCTTAACACACACATAGGATCTATCTCCTCACTGTGAGACCCAACTATGACATTACTCATCTGTAACACTGTGCAATAATGGAGCCTTGTTCCTAGCAGGCCTGGCAATGTCCCAGTGGCACCTGTGTCCCATGAGGCCCCACTTGGTCAAAGCAGAGCCTTGGCTTAACAACTGACCCTTGTTTCCTTGAGATTCCATTTGTGAAAAACACGTTCACTCTCCTGTGAAAATGTACAAAGTTTAATAAAGGACAATGGGAGAGCAGGACCATGGAGCAAAGGTTATTACGGCCGGGTGCCTCTTGGCACTCAGCCAGGAGCACCCTGTTACCTTTGGGGATCCCCTGAAATACCTTTCCCCTTACATCAGCCTGGTGCATATTCATAGAGCCTCATGCATATCCATAAACTACTTTACATATTCCAAGAATGATTTTACATGGCCCCTCCCTGGGTCTGCCTTTTCAGAGCATGTGTGTTTCTTGGCTGTGGTTTTGGCTCCTTCTCTTTATCACCTCCAGTTTTTGGGCCTTGGTGCACTCTGCCTTCAGACGGGGAGTGCTGATAGTTGGCAGATCTGTGCAGGTGTCCTCATCCCGTGTGCATTGGATGTTATCCCATCCAAGCAGGCATTTTAACACAAGCACACTTCTATCAGCTATTTCACTACTATGTCTAAGCTCAATTAACAACAGAAATAAAAACTACATCTTTAGAATAAAGTTATTTTAACACCACACATATAAAATCCATTTTAATATTTGCAAAAAGCCAATATTATGATATTTATCTATAACAGGGTGAAGGAGCCCTGGCCCAGGCTCTGGCCCTGGGGGACACGGGGACGCTGCCAGGGGGTCCCTGTCCCCCTGTGCCACCCCCAGGGCCCCGGCCCCCCGTCCCCGTGTCAGGCTCTGGGGTCGATCTCGTGGAACATCCTCTGGGGGAGGCTGCGGGGGCCCGGGGGGACAGGGGACCCCGCTGTGCACGAGCAGGGTTGGACTGCTCTGGGGGGAGCTGTGAGGGGGCCGGGGCAGAGTGACCTCCCCAGTGACCTCACACAGCCCCCATGATGTCACACTGCCTCTGTGATGTCACACAGCCCCCGTGATGTCACACACCCCCTGTGATGTCACACAACCACTCTGTTATGTCACACAACCTCCATATGATGTCAATCAGCTGCTATGTGGTGTCACACAGCAGATTTCTGGTGTCACAGTCACCATGTGATGTCACAGCCTCCTCTGTGACATCACACAGCTGCTCTGTCACTCTGTGTCACAACCCACATTGTGATGTCACAGAGCTGCCTTCTGTGATGTCACAGCTAGCTCTGTGATGTCACAACCCCCTCAGTGCTGTCACCGAGCCCACTCTGTGCTGTCACACAGCCCCTTGCTGCTATCCCAGCTGCTCTGTGGCTCTGGGACACAGCCCCAGAGGTGCTGCTGTGACACAGCCCCCGCGGGGACATCCCACAGCCCCGGCCAGTGCTGAGCCCCTGGGAGCTCTGTCTGTGCCCTGCTCGTGTCCCTGAGGGGCCCTGGCAGTGCCCCAGCCCTTCTGGGCTGTGCACAGGAGCTGCTCCTGGCCAGAGCTGTCTCTCTGCAGCTCTGCTGCCCTTGCCAGGAGCTGCCTCTGGGCCAGGAGCCCGGCCCAGCTCAGCAGCACAGACACAGCACAAGGACTTTAATCACCCTCTGGGCCTTTGCTGCTCTTTGCATCACACCCAGTCCCTCAGAGTGGGCTCAAAGACTTCTCAAGAGCTCCAAGTCAGATTGAAATACTGAAGTTTCCTGTACTTTAAAGAGATCCCTGTGAGGGACAGGACTGAGAAAGAGTACCCAGGTTCCAGGGAGAGCAGAACACTGGAGGCACTGATGGCAGCTGGGGACAAACAAGGCAAAGGTGTCTCTGGTGCTGAGCAAACCTGGATTTGTTTCAGGAATGTAAAGGGCCAAGGCCTGAGCCCCAGGGCCTGGCCAGGAGGATCCTGTCCCTCCCTCCTTGCTCAAGGCTCTTCCCGGGATGGGCACTGGCATGTGGGGATGGGCAATGCCAAGGGCAGGAGCGTGGGGAGGCCCCTGCCAGGCTGCTGAGCAGGGACAAGGAGGCAATGAGGCCCCAGGCCTGCAAGGGTCACTTGTCCCCTCCTGGCTCAGGCCCAGGGCCAGCAGTCATGGCCAAAGTGCTGCCCAGGTTGGCTCTGTCAGGGCTGTCTTGAAGCTGCTGCCCATCCCTGTGCCCTGTGCAGCCCAGGCTGTCCCACGGTTTCCCTGCCCTGGCCTCTGTCCCTGCAGGCTCTGGGCATCCCCCGGCTGCCCCACCTGGCTGGGCCCTTCCTTTGCTGACAGCTCTGCCTCCTGCCTGCCCCTGCCTGCCCACACAAAGCCTGGGGCTGCTCCAGGCTCCTGCTGGGGACGTGCTGCACCACAGCCCTGCCCTGACAGGGAAATTCCTTTCTCCTGCAGCCACTCTGGGCCTCCCCAGCTGCCCTTGGCATTGATTCTTTCTCTCTCTGGCTGTTTTCCACTATGTCAAAAGGATCCACCATCCCTGAAATCGCTCTTTAAACACTCTCATGGCTCTGCTCCACTGTCCTCAGTCTCCACCCCACTGAGCACAGAGCTCCTTTGTCCCTATACAGTGCTCATGGGCCCAAGGCCTCCAAACCCCTTTGGACATTACTGGGCCCTCTCCAAGGTGTTTCCAAATGAAAACATTCAGCTCAGAGTCTAAAGAAATCACCAGAGGACAGGGCCAGCTCGACCTGTCTGCCCTGGCTACTTTTGTCTGGGAGCAATCCTTGGATATACAGAATTTGGGAGGCCAAATTCTAATTTTGGCCATGGTCCCTGGAAAAGAAGGCTGGTTCTTTTCCATAGGAATGAAGGAACAGAGCCCCAGTGTTTCAGGGACAGATGAGAGGTGACCACCAGAGGCCAAGGCCAGCCAGAGCTGGCAGGTTTTGTTTTGTGAGATACCCTTGCATAGAGGAAATTATTTTAGGGAGAGTACCCCTTTTGGCAATGGGCATCTGAAAAGTCAGACAGCCCTTTTCCATAGCAAGGAAAGCAGAGAGCCCCAGTGTTCCAGGAGCTGATGAGAGGCAGCCCTTGACAGCCCAAGATCAGCCAGAGCTGTCAGGTGGCCCCTGGGAGGCCAAGCCAGCCAGAGCTGTTCCATGTTCCCTGGGTTCCATGGGGCCCCACAGTGTCCCAATGGTCCCTTGCTTCCATGGGGCCCTGAGGTGTCATAATGCCCCCTTGGTGACACCAGGCCCTGAAGGTTGGAATGGTCTCCATGGTTCCATCAGGCCCCACAGAGCCACAATGGTCTCTGGGTCCATGGAGCCCCTCTGTGTCACCATGGCCCCTTGGTTCCCTGGGCTCCAGTGGTGCCACAATGATCCCCTTGGTTCCATGGGCTCCAGTGGGGCCACAATGATCCCCTTGGTTCCCTGGGCTCCAGTGGTGCCACAATGATCCCCTTGGTTCCATGGGCTCCAGTGGTGCCACAATGATCCCCTTGGTTCCATGGGCTCCAGTGGTGCCACAATGATCCCCTTGGTTCCCTGGGCTCCAGTGGTGCCACAATGATCCCCTTGGTTCCATGAGGTCCCCACAGTGTCCCAGGGATCTCCATGGGAAGGAAAGAACCCAGCCCCGCTGTTGCAGGCGCAGCCACCAGAGGCCAAGGCCAGCCAGCCTTAACGGTACTGGCAGATTTTGCCTGGGAGCAACCCTTGGATATTCAGAATTTCAGAGGTGGAATCCCAATTTCAGACATGGACACTGGAGGAGAAGGATGGTTCTTTTCCATAGGAAGGAAAGCACAGAACACCGGTGGTGTCTCAGGGGCAGATGAAAGGCGGCCATCAGAGGCCAAGGCCAGCCAGACCTCTCTGTCCTGGCAGCTTTTGTCTGAAAGCAACCCTTGGATATCAGGAATTTGGGAGCTGGAACCCCAATTTCGGCCGTTTCTGCATGGATAAGAAGGACGGTTCTTTTCCATAGGAAGGAAAGCACCCAGCCCCAGTGTTTGGACAGCAGGGGAGAGGCACCCCCAGGAGGCCAAGGGCAGCCAGACCTGTCTGTCCTGGCAGCTTTCACCTGGGAGCAATCCTTGGATGTACGGAGTTTTGGAGGGGGAATCCCAGTTTTGGCCATGGTCAAGATGGGTGTTTTTGCCCATAGGAAAGTAAAGCACAAAGTCCAAGTGTTTAGGAAGAAGATGAGAGGTGGCCACCCTCAGGCCAAGCCAGCCGGCCCTGTCTCTCCTGGCACCTTTTGTCTAGGGGCTTTCCTTGGACATTGGGCATTTTGGAGGTGCAATCTCAGTTTTGGCTGTGGGTGCCTGGACAGGAAGAAGAGCTCTTTTCATAAGGAAGGAAAGCACCCAGCCCCAGTGTTTCAGAGGCAGATGAGGGCCAGCCCTCAGGAAGCCAAGGCCAGCCAGACTTGTCAGTGCTGGCAGCTTTTGTCTGGGAGCTATCCTTGGATATAAGGAATTCCAGAGGCAGTTGCCCAGTTTTGGCCATGAGTGCCTGCTTGAGATGGAGGGTTTTTTCCACAAGAAATAAAAGTGATAGTGGAGCCCTGGAAAATGTTAAAAATAGTCTTTGAAAATATTGGGCTTTGTGTTTTCTCAGGTCACTGCACCTGCGTAAGCAGTATGATAAAAGATATAATTGTTAGATGTGGTGATTGTTTAGTAATTAAATAGAATTATTATATAACCATAAGAAGAATCGTGAGAAACTCTGTTGGAAATTTAAAGGGGGCTATGTTTAGCTGAAATCTGTGCATACAATACAACAATATAAGTTTAATAATTACATGAAAGTTATGTAATGATAGAGTATAAAACAGGTTCACCTCGAATGTATGGTCGGAATCAGATTTGGGTGGAAACTACCCCGATTCCCAGAGCTCTTGAATAAAAAGCACCGCATATAATCGCTTCTGTGATTATGTGTTTCTGAACGCTAACATTTTGGCGACCCCGGATGGGACCCTGCGGGTGCTGCTGAGCGAGTTTCACGACTCGACCGCGCTCCAGCCGGCACCGAGGGATTCTCGGGGAGCTCGATCGGCCGCGACCGCTTCTGCCGCTCGCCACGTCCCCGGGAGAAAGGTAAGGTGCTTTTTACTTTGGTTTGGGTGCCTGCCAATGAGACGCAGCGAAAGCTACGCTTGGTTGGGCTAAAGGAATTCCTGCTGGTACAAGCCCAGGCGCCGTTCCATAAGACAATCGTGAGAGCGTTGCGGGTTCGGCAATTTGTGGTATATTTGGAATGGAGAAACTTAAAGGGATTTTGGGCGGCAACACCTCTATCCCGCAAAGTTCTCCTTTGGGGTGCTTACTAGCACATTGGAAACAGGGGAATTTTGGGGAAGAATTACGTAAAGCTAAGTTGATTGATTACTGTAATACATGGTGGCCAGGATATGCCTTGGAGTATGGTGAAAAATGGCCAAAATACGGGACTCTGCAATATAACACTATTTCGCAGTTAATGTCGTTTTGTAAACAAGAAGGAAAATGGGATGAGGTTCCGTATGTTGATTTGTTTTTCTATTTACGGGCAAAGCCAGAATGGCAGGATGAATGTGGATTAATGATGGTTAAAACATCTGCAAGCAATAAGTGTGGGGTTTGTGAGGAATGTTGTTTAGAACACTTGGGGTTGAAAGAAAGCCTGAGTAGGGAAAATTATACAGATATTGATTTACAGGTAGCTCCAATAGGAACAAGAGAACCTAACCCTATCCCACCTGTTCCATCTGTCCCTATCCCACTGCCTGCTCCTACCCCACCTAGTCCTGAACCTGTCTCGTCTAGTACACCCTTCCCTCTTTATTCTCCTCTCCCATCGTCACCTGATCCCTCTTCCTCGGAAGATGAGCAAAACCTAACTGTGGCAGGAAGGAGAGAGAGAGAATCAACGATGGGGTAGCCCACAGAACCAGGAGTCGGTCTTACCTTGCCCCAGTTATGGATAGAAAAGACATAGGCAGACAAAAACGGACTGTAATTGCCCCCTTGCGACAAAGTGTAGGAGTGGAAGGGCCAGTATTTATAAAAGTGCCTTTCTCTCCTGCAGATTTAGTTATTTGGAATCAATCAGCCAGAATTCATAGAGAAAATCCTGATAAAATGGCATGAGTATTAAAAATGGTTATAAAAACCTCAAAATCCTGACTGGGATGACATACAATAATATGTATATTAATATATCTAATATATTAATATTAGATACTTTGATGGATTCCACTGAGAAAGAGATGGCACTTAAGGCAGCCAAAGAAAGGGCAAGAGAGAACATCAGAAATGGATTCGTAACAGGGAATTTAGATAAGAATTTCCCAATTGAGGATCCAAATTGGGACCCTAATTTATTTTGTGATATGGGGAGACTACGGAAATATCAAGAGTGGATCCAAATAGGAGTTCAGAACGCTGTGCCCAAAACTATAAATTGGTCTAAACTATATGAAGTTCGGCAGGAAGAGACAATGTCCAGACTTGAACAACCAGTTTCACCAGGGCAATCAGTGCCAGCAGGTTACCAAGGGGATGGTTTTGGGGGAGTATACCAGCTGACTAGACATAGAGCCAGTACAGCAAGTTAAGGAACCTGTTATAAATAAACAATTAGGACATAAAGAGGTCAAATTTCTAATAGATATAGGAGCTACTTACTCGGTATTGAGTGATTTGCAAGGACAAATTGGGGACAAGGAAACAAAATAGTCGGCGCTACAGGGAAAGAGGAGAAACGGCCATTCTTGCAACCCCAAGATTTGTGTTTTGGGAACAAAGTTATAACACACAAATTCCTATACGTACCTGAGTGTCCAATTCCGCTTTTAGAGAGAGATTTGCTAGCGAAACTTGATGCGGTAATAACCTTTGAAAATGGGGAGCTTATAATGAAAATATCTGAATCAAAGATGGGACAGATTTTAATGATCAAAGAAAAACCTGTTCCCTCTACCCCTAGGGAGGTAGAAGATGCAGTGATTCCCTCTGTATGGGAGACAGATATACCAGGGAAATCTAAATTGGCACAACCAGTGCATGTAGAGTTAAAAGAAGGGGTGAGGGCTGTACAAGTCAAACACTATCCCATAAAACCAGAAGCATGGCAAGGAATAAGTAATGATTATTGATAAGTTCTTGAAATACCAAATTCTAGAAGAATGTGAATCAGAATTGAATACACCAATATTACAAGTAAAGAAGCCAAATGGTGAATATAGATTAGTGCAGGATTTGAGAGCAATAAATAAAATAACAAAGGACATTTCTCCAGTGGTAACAAATCCTTACACATTGCTAACATCCGTAAAGGAGATATATAAGTGGTTTACTGAAATTGATTTAAAAGATGCCTTTTTCTGCATTCCCCCTTGACAAAGAAAGTAGGAAACTGTTTGCCTGTGAGTGGGAAAACCCAGGGAGTGGGAGAAAGACCCAGCTCACCTGGACACGATATAAGAACTCGCCGACCCTATTTGGAAACCAACTGGCAAAGGAGCTGGAGATTTGGACCGAGAGTGGGCAAGTACCAAGAGACCAATACCTGTTGTTGCAGTATGTTGATGATATACTAACAGCTACAGAAGAAAAGCAACCTGTATAAAGGTAACCATTGAGATTTTAAATTCCCTGGGAATGGGAGGTTATAAAGTATCCAGAGGAAAGGCACAAATTGCCCAACAGACTGTGATCTACCTGGGATGTGAAATTTCACAAAGGCAATGAAAACTAGGCACTAACCGTATCCAAGCTATTTGTGCTATTCCAGAGCCCCAGAATCTACATGAGCTGCGAGTCTTCCTCGGGATGGCAGGATGGTGTCGCCTGTGGATCATGGACTATGGACTGATTGCGAAACCCCTGTGTGAAGCTCAGAAGATGCAGCCATTCACCTGGGGCAAGCCACAGAAAGAAGCCTTCCTAAAATTAAAGGAAGCACTGACAACTGCTCCAGCATTAGGCTTACCTGATCTGTCTAAAGATTTTCAGCTGTTTGTCCATGAAAGGCTGCGCCTAGCACTAGGAGTCCTGACCCAAGGTCTGGGAAGCTGGAAAAGGCCGCTGGGCTACTTTTCCAAACAACTTGACAGCATAAGTGCCGGGTGGCCTCCATGTCTGCGGGCAGTCGCAGCCACTGTGATGCTGATACAAGAAGCCAGGAAGCTCACGATGGGAAGGCACATAGATGTCAATGTACCACACATGGTAACCACTGTCTTAGAGCAGAAGGGGGGCCATTGGCTATCCCCAAGCAGGATGATGAAATTCCAGGTAGTCCTGACCGAGCAGGATAATGTCACATTAAAAACAACCAACCTTTTGAATCCAGCTCTGTTCCCAGGTACCACAACTGAAGAAGGCCCATTAGAGCATGACTGTGTGGAGGTAATAGAGTACACCTACTCAGCAAGAGAAGACCTGAAAGACGTCCCACTAGAGCAGCCAGAGTGGGAGCTGTTTACAGATGGGAGCAGCTTCGTGGAAAACGGAACCAGATACGCTGGGTATGCGGTAACAACAGTCAGTACAGCAGTGGAGGCAAAGGCATTACCACCAAATACATCTGCCCAGAAGGCAGAACTGGTTGCTTTAACCAGGGCACTAGAATTAAGTGAAGGGAAAAAGGTAAATATCTGGACTGACTCAAAATATGCTTTTGGAGTGGTGCATGTACACGGAGCACTGTGGAAAGAAAGGGGACTATTGTCCTTCTCTGGGTATGCACATTAAACATCAG
Source organism: Agelaius tricolor (assembly GCF_023055355.1). NCBI lineage: Eukaryota > Metazoa > Chordata > Aves > Passeriformes > Icteridae > Agelaius > Agelaius tricolor. The sequence goes on from NW_027269302.1 coordinate 601,712, forward strand.
GATGCAGTCCTGCAATTGATAAAAGCAGTACAAAAACCTGAACAAGTGGCAATCATACACTGCAAAGCACACCAATCAGGAAACTCCAAAATCTGTGAGGGAAATCGAAAGGCAGACTGGGCAGCCTGACAGGTTGCTCGAGAGGTGCAAACAACAATGGCATTGATACCTTTAAAGCTTAATGTATCCCAATTCAATTTGCCTCCAGAACCAAAATATTCAGTAGAAGATGAGAGACTGGCACGTTTGCTAAATGCACAAAAGAATTCAGAGGGATGGTATGTGACTGCACAAGGACAGATAGTGGTACCCCTTTGATAATGAGAGAAGTTCTACAAATTAAAAATAACGAATGTCACTGGGGTGCAGAGGCATTGGTAAAATTGCTAAAGCAGAGTTTAATTTCGGTATGGATGTTAACAATGGCAAAATCAGTAATGTCAAAGTGTGATATCTGCTTGAAAAACAACCCAGTGGCTGGCGACAGGCACAGCTAGGAAGAATTCGGATAGGAATAGAGCCAGGAGACTATTGGCTGGTAGATTTTGTAGACTTGCCAAGAACTCGAGGATACAAATACCTGTTAGTGGGGGTTGACACATTCTCTGGGTGGCCAGAAGCCCTTCCCTGTCGCACCAACCAAGCAAAGGAAACAGTAAAGTGGTTACTACAGGAGATTATTCCCAGGTTTGGGGTACCCCTAGGGTATCATCAGATAGGGGGCCCCATTTCATAGCTACAGTAGTAAGAGAGGTAAGTAGATTGCTGGGGATAACTTGGGACCTGCACACACCGTGGAGACCCCAGTCAAGTGGACAGGTAGAGAGGATGAATCAGACACTAAAGAGGCAAATCAGTAAAATATGCCAAGAAGCCAAATTGCAGTGGCCCCAGGCTTTGCCAATAGCACTGTTGAGGATTCGGATAAAGCCTAGGAGTGGGATGTCAGTCAGTCCTTATGAGATATTGCATGGGAAACCATATGAATCTCCTGAGCCTAACCCTAATGTGCACGTCACAGGAAAGCAGGAAGTGTATAATTATGTTCTGTCTCTCGGGAAAACTTTAGCTCGGCTCCGGAGCATCCTCGTGTGGAATAGACCGCTGACTCTCGAGAACCCAGTTCATAAGATACATCCAGGAGACGAGGTGTACATCAAGAACTGGAACGAAGAACCGCTGAAAGAAAAGTGGAGTGGGCCCCACCAGGTACTGCTGACCACCTTTACAGCAGCCAAAGTAGCCGGCGTGGACCCCTGGATTCACTACACCCGAGTGAAGAAAATCCATCCTGGATCACGGACTGTGTAAACTGTGGAACCAACAAGGCTGCAGATAAGATGTGTTTAATCACTTTGAGAATGCTATCAGTAATTGTGCCAATGTTATGGTCATTAATGTCTTTGGGATGTGGAATGCAAAAAGATCAACTAAACACTTTTCATTCTAGAATGAAGAGAGAGGTACAAGCAGAAACATAGGTGATAAAGGTTTCTAATGCAGTTTGGGCTGAGAATGTAATGATTGGATTAGTCAAAGACTTTGCCAAATGCAAAACACCTGTAGAATAACTGCCTGTCTGCCAATACCAAAGGCAGCAGGAGACCCAGTAAATTGAGGAATCATAACATCAAAATTACCTGAAATACAAAACAACAAAACAATTGCATGTAAACAGGTACCCGAATCGAGGCAAGTAATCAAGGAAACTTGGGAGAAAATAGGAACATGGATGAGACCCATGGTCCAGAAAGACTGTATTCTAAGTGATGGCACACTAGGAACCCCTATGGGAGAATCAGCAGGCATCACACAATGGCAATGCTATTTGCCACACTATAAAAAGATTATAGAAAATGTTACAGAAACCACTCTGGTATGGAAGTGTGAGGCCAAGGATCAGAAAGGTCAGACAGAGCCTTGGGACAGTGCGTGGTCTGTGAGTATCCTTCAAAGATTCCAATGTATGGCAAACACCCCTTGGTGCATTAAGTGGGAAGGCTCCGAGAATGAAACAGATCCAGCAGTAACAAACACTGCCACCAGTAGCAGAACGAGGGCAGACAAAGTAAGTTGGTGGGCATGTAATAAAACTTATGACTGCACTTCTGATGATGCAGAGATAAAGCAGATGCCACCCCTGGCAATAGCCCTAAACACTGGCTGTGCTTGCAGAGGGATCAAACATAAACAAGGCAGAGGGAATTATAAAGCAGTTGTAGGATGTACCAGGAGTACAGTCCGAGGTCCAGGACAATTTGTATGGGCAGCAAGCGATGGCACCTGGACAACACATCTGCCTGTAGATGGGAAAGTAAAGGAAATTACTTTAGGCCTCCCAACCTCATGTCCAATTTGGAAAAAGTCCCCATTTAACAGAAAACATGAACTTGTGCAGATAAGAGCAAGATGAGAAGTTCTAGACAATGAAAATCCAGATGACACTTGGCAAGAACCCTCTAGTGGAGTGAAATTTGGGTGGGCCCGAGAGTCTTTGCTTGGTCCTACAGCAAACTCTCAGAGTAGGGAGATGCTGTACAAACTTACAGGTCAGGTAGATAGACTGGCAAGAGTCACCCGGGAAGGATTTAAAGAATTAAATGTACAATTACAAGGCACCACAAAAATGACTTTACAAAATCGATTAGCCTTAGATTTGTTACTCCTGAAAGAGCATGGAGTATGTGGATTTTTAAAGGGACAAGTTGGTCATTGCTGCGTTCACATCCCAAATGTAACTGCAGATGTAGAATATGACATCAATCAGTTGAAACAAAGAGAGCATGAAGCCCAAGAAGAGCAAAAAGATTTGACTACGACCTGGCTAGGCAAAATCTTTAAAGGGTTAGGGTGGAATGTGAGTTCATGGATTAAATCTGTCATTGAGACTGTGATAATCTTACTAATTGTATTCTTAGCAATTTGGTTAGTTCACAGCATCTTAAAAGGAGAGATACAGAAGAAAACGTCCTGGAACCAGAAGATAATAAAGGCTCTGACACGAGATCCACGCCCACCATCTTCTGGTTCTCCAGTTCGTGACAGCATCCACGACAACGTTTACATCAACCATGGACTTGAAGAACATCAAGAATAAATTGAGAAATAAAGGACTGTATCAAGTGAAAACATTTACACCTATAGTGAAGTGAAAATGCTTTCAAAGGGGGGAGAATGATAGTGGGGCCCTGGAAAAATGTCAAAAATAGACTCTGAAAATGTTAGGCTTTGTGCTTGCCAGATCATGTGAAATTGCACCTGCGTAAGCAGAACATGATAAATGATATAATTGTTAGATGTGATGATTGTTTAGTAATTAAATATAATTATTGTTTAATCATAAGAAGAATCGTGAGAAAGTATGTTAGAAGTTTGAGGGGGGCCATGAGGAGCCCATGCTTGGCTGAAATCTATGTATACAATAGAACAACTGAAGTTTAATCATTACCATGAAAGTTATATAACGATAGAATATAAAAACATGTTCATCCCAAACCCATGTTGGAGTCAGATTTGGGTTGGTACCCCTGACACCCAGAGCTCTTCAATAAAAGCACCTGCATATAATCATTCTGGTGATTATGTGTTTCTGAACGCTAATATACCCAGTAAAGTGTTAAACCCTTCCCAGTTGCTGTGCATGAGGCTCTATGAATATGCACCAGGCTGATGTAAGGGGAAAGGTATTTCAGGGGATCCCTGAAGGTAACAGGGTGCTCCTGGCTGAGTGCCAAGATGCACCCAGTTTACATCTTCCAAGAACTGTTTAGCATGGCTCTGCCCTGGATCTGCCTTTTTAGAGCATGCAGATTCCTTGGCTGTGGTTTTAGTCCATTCTCTTTATCGCCTCCAGGTTTTGGGCCTTGGTGCACTCTGCCTTCAGACGGGGAGTGCTGATAGTTGGCAGATCTGTACAGGTGTCCTCACCCAGTGTGCATTGGATGTTATCCCATCCAAGCAGGCACTTTAGCACAAGCAGCCTTTTAACAAGCTTAATTAGCGACAGAAATAAAAACTATATAACAAAATATATATATAATTTACATATATATTTAAATATATATATATAAAAAATATATATATTAAAAAAATATATATAATTTACTTTAAAAAACAGTCCCAGCCTGATCCATATGGTCCCAGAAACCTGGGATCCCAGTCCATACAGTCCCAGTCCATATTTAATCCCACTCCAGGCTATCCTGGTCTGGAGGGTTCTGACCCACAGGATCCCCATCCATGTGATCCCAGTCCAGGTGATCCCAGCCCATCTTTGATCCCAGCCCATATTTGATCCCAGTCTGTGGGGTCCTGCACACACTCCCAGGGTCTGGAATTCCAGTTCCCAGCAAGGAAAAAATGTTCCTGCCCTTGAACTTCCTTCCTATCCCCTCAACAAATTGCAATAAAATTATAAAGAAAGAAATAATAATTGAAATTAAATAAATTATAATAAAAATAAAATATAAAAATCTCAACTCTTCTTTACAATGATTCAACTCAAACCAACAATAACTATTATTATAATATTACCAATGCATATAAATAAACAAATTATATATCAAGAAATACCTTTTGAAAATTTTAACTCGATGACTAATGTACTTTAGATAAAAATATCTAAAAAAACTACCATGCAATCTTACACATCTTAGTTAAACAATTCATATTACAAATATACTAAACACAAAACCAAAACACCACTATAATTTCTCAGACATTTCAACCAAACAATTAAACTTTAATAACATCCTTAAGTACTCCAAAACAATTAAAATTATTTTTAAAAGGTTTATTGGGGGTGCGCGGTTTTATTTGGATATTGGTTTTTTAATTGTTAGAGGCTCGATGATTTAAAAAATGGGAATTTTATAAGAATTGAATCAGATGAAAAGGTGGCAGTCTGCAAACAGAACTGACTGAAAATGAACGGGACAGAAATCAGTAACTCTGAAAGTTTTATTTGCTATCAAATACAACCCACACACCCAGGCCCACACAATCCCCATCCCATTGCTCCAAATTGGGATCCCACTTCTCCCAGTCCCCTTCCAACCCCATCTCACCCTGGTGGCTGTGGAATGGAGAGTTTGGCATGGGATTGAGGTTTTTTGAGGAGGGAACAAGAAATTTGAGGAAGGATTGAGCCTTTTTGGGTTAAAATTCAGTTATTTTCAGAGGGATTTGAGTGGTTTTGAGGTGACAGATTCATCCCTCTTGGCTTTTGGAGTGGAAACACATGGAGAAGAGAAAAAAATTCAGGCCAAACCAAAGGACAAGCAGCCAGGAGTGTCCCCAACATGGATCACAGGGAATGTGAGTGACCAGGGCTGTGCCCAAAGTGCCTCCTCCAGTGGGGGATGGAGCTGCAGCAGCGCACGAAGCTCTTCCCGCACTCGGGGCACTCGCAGGGCTTCCCTTACCGGTGCCTCCGTTGGTGTTGGGTCAAGTTAGAGCTGCAGGAGAAGCTCTTCCCACACTGGGGACACTCGTAGGGCCTCTCCCCAGTGTGGATGCGCCGGTGCCTGACGAGGGTGGAGTTCTGCTGGAATCCCTTCCCGCAGTCTGGGCAGCGGAATGGCCTCTCCTCTGTGTGAATCCGATAGTGCCGGAGGAGATGGGAGCTGGTCTGAAACCTCTTCCTGCATTTATCACACTCGTAGGGCCTCTCCCCAGTGTGGATGCGCCGGTGCTTGACAAGGTCAGAGCTGCGCTTGAATCCCTTCCCACAGTCGGGGCATTGGAAGGGCCTCTCCCCTGTGTGACTCTGATAGTGCAGGAGAAGATCAGAGCTGGTCTGAAACCCCTTCCCACACTTGGAGCACTCATAGGGCCTCTCCCCTGTGTGGGTCCTCTGGTGCCGGATCAGGTTGGACCTTTGGCTGAAGCTCTGTCCACACTCCCCACACTCGTAGGGCCGTTCCCCAGTGTGGGTCCTCTGGTGCTTGATGAGGTCGGCGTTCCACCTGAAGCTCTTCCCACACTCCTCGCACGTGTGGGGCTTCTCCCCATCATGGAGCTGCTCATGGAGCACCAGCTCCGAGCTCTGCCTCCATCTCCGGCTGCCTTCCCGGCCCAGGCTGGCTCTTTCCCCCTCACATCCCCGCCATCTGTGTTTGCAGCCCCTCCTCATGCGGCATCTCCGGGCCTTTTCCTCCCCGTTGGCTTCCTGCGCCGTGGAGCCGCTCAAAACGGCCTCTGCCACCAGGTTCTGCCGCGGGCATTTGTCCTCCCTGCTCTCCATGCTCAGCTCCTGCTCTGGGCGAGGAAGGACAAGGACAGCATGGGATTTGCCTCCGTGCCACAGGCAAGGGCAACGAGATCCCCCCAGGCCGTCTCTGGGGACGCACTGCCCCCGCTTGGCTCTCCCCATTTCGGGATGCCGGGGCTCTTTGGGCTCCCGGGCTCCCTTCTCCCCTCATTCTCTGCTCTGCGCTGCAGCGGCTCCAAGGAGTCCCCCCTGCCCCTCTCCAGGCTCTTGAGGCTCCCGCCAATGGCGGCGCTCCCCCCTCTCTGGCCTCCCCACTTTGGCCTCCTGGGGGACACAGGGCTCTGCTCCTCCAGGCTGCCTCTGCCCGCAGCCGCCACCGCCACCCCCCGATGTCCCCCCGAGGGGCCTTTTCCGCTCAGCCTTGGACTTCTTCATTCTCCAAACATCCCCCCAAAAACCCAACCCAGGGACCCCCCGGGATATCCGGGCCGTGCTCCCCCTCCCCGCTCACCTGCGCCATGGGGGGGGGCGATGATCCCACAGGTGGGGGCTGCGAATTCAGGCAGGGCTCGAGACCGCGTGGCTCCCTCAGCTCAGCCTTGATCCGCCCTTGTCCCTCCTCTTCCTCTTCCTCCCGCTCCTCCTCTGTCCTATCTCCACCTCCCTCTCCTCCTCCCCCCTATACCCGCCTCCTTCACTGCTCTTTCTCCTCCGGCTCCTCCTCTTCCATCCCCCCTCCTCCTCCTCCCCTGTCTTATCCCCACCCCCATCTCCTCTTCTATCCCGCCCCTTCCATTCCTTCTCCTCCTCCTCCCCCCTTACCCCGCCTCCTCCTCCCCCTCCATCCCTGCCCTTCCCTCCCTCCTCCTCCCCCAGCAGCAGCCACACCCTCGGTGCCCCGTTCCCGCAGCCCTCGCAGCCCGCGGCAGCAGCGGCCATGGAGCCGGGCCAGGTCGGCATGGGCAGCGCGGGGCTCTCGGCTGCTCCCAGCCGCTGCGGGCGGGGGGAACCCGGCCTGGGCCAAAGGAGAGGCAAACTGGGCAAACTGGGGGCAGATCACAAAGCTAAGGATGCAGCAGAAAATGGAGCTGAAAGAGTTAGTTTAATATTCACTCCAAACGAGGAAAAACTGGAAATTCCAAAGTTTAGGGAAGCCGAGAAAAAAGAATTAAACAAGATAGGAAATGAACAAGATAAATCAGGGAAATAGAAACTTCTACATGACTTAATAAAATGTGCTTACTAGGAAAAGATTAGAAGACGTGCATCAGAAACCCCACTGGCGTACTCAAGCTTTGTGTGATCATTTTTTAAGGAATTTTGGGTGCACTGGGATTTTTGGTGTAGCAAAGCAAGTCACTGAAAGATGCTTAATTTGCCAAAGGATAAATAAAAAGGTGATGAGAAAAACAACATTAGGAGGTCATGAGTTAGCTCGTCGACCATTTCAAAATATCCAAGCAGAAGTTTAGATTTGTTAGGTTCTGGATTTATTTGGAAAAAAAACCCATTTAATCTAGAAGAAAGAGAATATGCCATATGTTAGACAGGAGATTTTAGGAGAATAAAAATCTTTGAAGTATCAGAAACACCCGAGGAAAAAACAAGAAAATAAAAAGGGGAAATGAAAGGGAGGGGAACAAGAGGAAAAGTCAGAAAGAGAGTGGGATCCTCTGCAGCTCTTGCCCCCTGCGTTGGCGGCCGAGGCGCCTGTCCCGGGTCCCGGCTCGCTGCCCGCCTCAGCTCCGCCTGCCCCGGTTTCCATCCCAGGTGCGGGCTCACTGCCCAGGGCAGCTCCACCTGCCCCGGCGCTGGCGGTGAATTTGTGTGCCCTGGCCCGACTGCCCGGCCCGCGGCCGCTCTGCCGGCCATGCTGGGCAAGATGGGGTTGCTCTGTCCTGCCGCGTGGGCCGAGGTCACCGCGCCGACCGCACCGAGGGCGGGTCCCAGCCATCCCATCCCCGGCTGCCCTGCCCGTGCCAGCTGCGCTGGGCAGCGCCGCTGCTGCTGCCGGGGTCTCCCACCTGCCTTTTCTCTGCCGGGAGCTGCCGGATCAGCCGCCAGAAGCCATGTGGGGGCTGCCCACGCTCCGGCTCGGCCTCCACGGGAAGATCCCCCTCTGGCGATTCCGGCAGCAGACCCTGCCCACACTCCGACCGAGCCTCGGCGGGATATCCTCCCCTGACCCCTCCTGCTCTGAGTTACGTCCCCTTGGTAACCACAGCTCCTGCTGTTCAGGGAAAACCCCTCTCTCTACAGGAAGCACCTTATCGAAACACTAGGAGCTCAGTTAAAAGGCAGCCCTCTCCAAATTCTTTCTCAAAACACGGGAGAAAGGCTACAGAAGGTAAAAAAGTGAAAGAGTTAGATGAAGGGATTGCTCTATTGCCGTTAAGAGAGGTTCCCATGGCAGGGATGCGCTGCCCCGCCCCGCGGGAGCCACCGGCGCCCCTGCCGGCCGTGCCCGGAACTGCACCCAAGGGGAAAGCGCCGCAGCCGAAAGGCCGGGACCGGCTCCGGGCTCTGTTTGTTGTCACTGCCGGAGCTGTTTATACACACTACTATTATTATATTATACACACTAGTAAAGAACCGTTATTCCTAATCCCATATCTTTGCCTGAGAGCCCCTTGATTTCACTATCCTAAAAATTAAGAGGGAGGGGGTTTGCATTCTCCATTCCAAGAGAGGCTTTTTCTGCCTTCCCAAGCAGACACCTGTCTTGTAAAGCAAGACAAGCACCCACAGGCACTGAGGGGGGCTGCAGGAGGGGCAGAAGAAGGCCCTGCAGCACTTGGGCACAAAGGCCCAGCAGGTGAATGCAAGAAGGGAGCAGCAAAAGGCCAAGCTGAAGGCAAAGGCCAGGGCAGAGCTCCTACAGCCCCTGAGGGATCAGCCCCAGGGCCCAAGGGGGCCCCAGCACCCAGGGCACGGCTCGGCCACAAGCACCCGGCAGAGGCATTGCCCTCCTCGGCAGGGCACAGCCCACCCAAACAGCCCCTGGCAAGGAATCAGGGCTCCGGCTGCAGGGCACAAGGACACTGCAAGCAGAGACAGCAGCACCCTCAGGACCAGCAAGTCCAGCCCGTGATGGACATGGATTGGCAGGGCTGGCACAGCTCCCATCACACCAGGGACCCTCCACACTGGAGCCCTTGAGAACATTCAGGTGGGTCTGCATTGAGAGGAGGCATTTCCTGATGGACACAGGGGCCTCTCAATCTGCTCTGAATCTTAGACCTAAAGGGGAAAATAGTACAGGAATATTTTAATTTTTAAGGGAATGAGTGGGAAAGATGAGCAGGTATGATTTGTTCAACCACTATTAGAAACTGTGGGGGATAGGTTTGAAATAAATTTCTTTTTCTTCTTCCTGTGATTGTAATTAACTAGGAAGGAGTTTGAGAGCTGGATTTTAATACTGTAAAAAGGGATACAGAGGCTAGTTCTGTTGTACCTCTGTGTCAAAAGTCTGACAAGGCCTATGCTGAAGTGAACCCAGAAGTGTGGGCAGCCCCAGGGAAATACAGAAAATTAGATATGGAGCCTCTACAAATTAAAGCAACCAGGACAAGCACTACCCTGTTCCAAGAGAGGGAAGGAAGGGCTCACAGCCTGGTATTGAGTCCCTGTTAAAGGCAGGGCTTTTGGAGCCAAGGGTGTCTCCCTACAACACTCCTATCTTGCCAGTCAACAAACTGGATGGATGGACACAAGGAGGAAACACAGAATTTTCAAGTGTTAAAATTAAGATTAACTGAGGCGAGTGGCCTGGGCCTTCCAGACAGGGAAAAAGAATTTGAATTATAGGTGGACGTTAAACAGGGTCTTGCCAAAGGAATTCTTGTGCTAAAATGTTTAACCCAGTGGCCAGAGAGCAGCCTTATTGTCTGCAGAATTGTGCAGCCACAGCTTCCGTGGGAGCAGAGGCCTGAAAACTGATGACAACAGGAGGATCTCCTAGAGTTCAAGTCTGGCATCAAGTTAAAGCTTTGACAACCAAAAGAGCCTCTAAATGGATGAGCAGGGCTCGGTTATTACAGTATGAAACTTGTTCAATGGCACAGGAGGATTCAGAACTGAGGACAGGACAAGGGTTTAACCCAGCCTCCTGTTTGAACAGCCTGGAGAGGGGCTGGCAAGGAACCCAGGACTGCACTCAAGGGACAGAGCTCCCGAGCCAGGCTGGGAGAGATTGATGGGACATTCCCTGGCCTGAGGGAGACAATGTGTTTGTGGATGGCTCTGCAAGGGCAGCAGAAGGGAAAAGAGCTACAAGACAGGCTGTTATTAAGGAAGGGGAATCAGACAAAGCGCAGGTCACCGCCCCATGCTCAGCTCAACCCGCGGAGCTGTGGCTGCTTGTAAGAGCCTGGCACTGAAATGCCCTGAGCAGGAAGGCTTCAAAATCTTCTGCTGACACCATGGCACCTAACAGGGGGGCAAAAGCAATTCTGACTGCTTCAGCAAGCACTGGATCACTTATTAACCTATTGCTAAAACAAATAATTCAAAGATAATGGATTGTGGAAGCAATAGATTCAGATGGGGAACTCATTTTACAGGAAAGACCCTTCAGGGGGTTATGGCAGCTTTAGGAATACAATGGGACCTCCATAACCCCTGGCAAGCCCAGAGCTCGGGTTGGGTAGAAAGAATGAATGGGGAAATAAAGAAACACCTTTGGAAGCTGGAGATGGAAACCAAGATGCCATGGGTACAGCTTTTGCCATTGGCCTTGGCAAGAAAAAGAGCCAGACCCAAGGCAGATATTCAATTATCTCCCTTGGAATTCATGTCTGGAATTCCTTACCTGGGCAATTCTCCACCTAGTGCAGGGTGGAAATAAGGGATGTAAATGTAAGGCAGGCTGTAGCCAGGATCCTGTCTCCTGTGGAATCTCTCCCCCAGGAAGCTGGGCTGGCACAGAGCCTGCCCTGGGACTTTGCTGTTGCCAACACCCAGCCAGGCCATCGGCTCCTGCCTAAGGAGTGCAAAGCAGCACCACTGGTGGCCAAGGGGCCCACGCCAAGTGTCCCTGAGGCCAGAAACAGCCGCCAGCACAGCTGAGCACGGGGGGACCCCTCAGCCTGGCCTCAGGGGCTCTGAAGCCCCGGAGATTTGCACTTCCCGCCTGCAGCAGGACCATGGGAGCCCCACTGAGCCTGCCCTGAAGGCAACACAGCAGCAGCCAGGGCTCCACAGCGGGCCAAGCCCCTGGGCCTGCCCACAGATCCTCTGCTCAAACCCTCGGGAATCCTGGCCACCCTCCCCTGGCACCTCCAGCCACTGCGGCCAAGCCTCGCTGCCGCTGCTGCAGCTCCAGCGCTGGCTGGGCCTGCACTGCCACAGCTGCTGGGGAGCACCACGGCACAATTCCACCCTGGGGCTCACTCACACCCACACTCTGGGCTGCCTGCGACTGCACTGCTGCAAAATGTACCCATCCTGCTTCTTTTAAATCTTATTTCTCTGCTCAGAAAGGTTTCTCTACTCAAAGGTTTGCCTTTGGGAAAGAAATTTTAAAGGTTTTATTTAAGGGGTTCCCAGTCTGTTCCGATGTTAAACTCATCTCCACCACTCAGTGGAGATGAGTTTAACATCCGAACAGACTGGGAATAGCCCAAAAGACACCCACAGAGATAAGGACCAGCAACAAAACATCAACGCCCCGCAGCAAACAGCAACCAACAGCTACCCCAGACACTGCCCCCGCACAGCTGGAGACACCTGGTCTGGAAAAGGCTGAGAAGGAAATCCAGGAGTGTGGACCGAATTCACAGCAGAGGGGAAGAAATCCGAGTCTAATAGGAAACCAAATACTAAAAACTTACACGACTTGGAAGCAATGAACATTAAAGCAGTGGATTTAGATTGGTTCAGACTACGTAAAGTTTAGGAAAAATCGAGTAAAACTGACATGTCATGGAATGATTTTTTCTGCACAGCCGGGCCATGTGTGGATGAAATTATTTCTGTTGCCCATCCTGGCCAGAACCAAGCAATGCCTTGACTCTCTCACACTAAAGAGATTCTTGGAGAGTTTTTGTTTTCCCTACAGTTTCAGTGATAAGATTACAACATGAGAAACATTTTTTATAATAATCCTACTTTATATTGTCAGGTAGGTTTGGGACAGAAGGGTGAGAATCAATTTTTGGTCAGGGTTTTTCCATGTTCGCCTTTATGTTGCATTTTGCAAAATTGAAGAGCTTTAACCGTGATACTTTTAACTCTTAAATAGTTAATACTTTTTTTAAAAAAAGCAGATTCCGGGACGGGGGGGGGGGGGGGGGGGGCGGGGCACATGTGACTCACCAGATGGCAGCCCTGGAAGAGAAGCTTTGGTTCTAGTCAGCCAGGAGAGGAGCTTTAGGAATGCAAATGAACCCTGCTGGGCAAAGCCTGGCCAATGTACCTGGGTCTCTTGCCTGGGGCAGGAATTGGGCTGGTTCCCCCTGCCCCTCACCCCGAGCTCTGCCTGCTTGCACTGATGGAATTTGCACAGCTCAAGGCAGAGCCCGGGGTGAGGATATCTGACCCTGCAACAGAAACGGGTGAAGCTGCACAGGGAAACAGCAGATGGAGAATGTTGGGAAAACTTCACTATAAATAAATGGGGGGGAATCATCCCTCTGCCCACTCCAACGTGTGCTGTCACTGTCTATGTTATATGGGGTGGATTAGAGCACTGAGATGTTCTTGCTACCACAAGTTCCGGGAAATCAGTTGGGAATCCAAGTATTTGATGATTTAATTAGAGAAAAATGGTCAATTGATGCAGCCCTGGCTGGAGAGAGCGGCCAAAGATGGGGAGAAGATGAACGGCCAGCAGAACAAATCCTACAACACCATGGACCAGCCCCTGGGAACCCAAACCAATTCATATCAGGAGCCACAGAACCCATTTCTCATTTCAATGGCACCATTAGATTACAAGCTGCCCTCGGAATAACCAACCAGACAGCTCCAGCTCCTGACCTTCCTGCTGAGCAATCCACTGAAATGAGGAACACAACATTTCACCATGGGACGGGATCAGATCATCTGTTAGCAGAGAAAAGAGGAGTTTGTGGAAAATCAAATGACTCAAACTGGTCTTGGCAAATAGATGACAAAGCCAAAGTGGTGAAACAGATAACAAAGGAAACAAAAAAGCAGCTCATGTACCAGTCCAAACGTGGAAAGGATGGGAATGGGACATGGTTTTGTGGTTCCCTGGCAGACCATGGGTTAAACGAATGCTGCTTCTGCTCTGATGTGCTACAGCACCTCTCACCTTTTTACCGTGCTCCACACCTTGAGAGTGCAGCTCATTCAGCAGCTGAGCGGGGGCCAGGGACTTGTAGATAAGGAAGTAAGGAGCGAAACCACCAGCTTCAATAAATGTTATTAATTAACATGGACTGCTGCTCGCAGAAATTCCTGCTAAATTCCTGAACGTCGAGAACAAAAAAGACTTAACAGAGCCGTGAATATCGGCTGTTCTACAAAAGTGGGGGTGCACATTAACGAGGACGTGCAGTTGGCAGATCGGGAGGTCTGAACCTTCCAAGTACCTCAGCCAGTGGGCAAAGGGAGAGGGAGATGAGCCGGGAAAATGAGGATAAAAAGGAGGCTGCGAACTACAACAATGGCAGCGAGCGCACGGCAAATGCGCCACGGCCTCTCCCTCTGCTCAGCAATAAAGTCACTTGTACAGGACTCCTCTGTCTCCTCGGGGCACAGAAACCTCCGGCCACGTGAATTTCCCCGCACAGCCGCGGGCACGGGGCAGCCGCCCCTGTGCCAGCCACAGGAACCGGGCCGAGCCAGCGCTGCTCCGGCAGCGGCTCCTGCCGAGGCAGCGGCCGCAAGGAGACCGCGGGCAGCCGCTCCCGCAGCGCCCTCACGGCAGCGGCACCACGGGCCGGACACGGCACAAGGAACCCGCCTGAGCCCCCTGCCGCCCCCGAGGCCCGCAGCGAGCCCCGAGCCCCCGCACAACCCAGCGCGGCTCCCACCTGCGCTGCGGCCGCCTCCCAGCTCCGCCGCCGCCTCACCGGTGGCTCCCGGTCGCTCCCAGTATGGTCCAAATCACTCCCGGTAGGATCCCAGTTGCCCCCGACACGGTCCCAGCGGCTCCCAGTCATGCCCTGTATGGTTCCTTTCACTCTCAGTCCCTCTCAGTAAGAGCCCAGTGTGGCCCCAGTCACTTCCAGGATGAGCCCGGTCACACCTTACCCGATGCCATTTGCCCCCGCTGTGGTCCCAGTTGCTGCCAGTATAAGTCCAGTCACCTCCAGTTTGATCCCAGTTACTCCCAGACACTCCCAGTACTATGCCAGTCACTCCAAGTGTCACCCCATCAGTCCCAGTATGATCCCAGTATGACCCCAGCATGGGGCAGCTGCTCCCAGTATGATCCCAGTTGCTCCCTGCATTACTCCAGTTTCTCTTCTTCACCCCTACTACAGATCTGATCACTCCCAGTATGATTCCAGTCAGTCCCAGGATGATCCAAACCATTCCCTGTCCAATCTCAATTGTCCCCTGCATGTTCCCAGTAGCCCTCAGTGTGGTCCCAGTATATCCCAGTATGATCTCTGCTGCCTCAGTTCTGCTCCCAGTGGGTTCTTTTCCCAGTCTGTCCCAGTCCATTCCAGTCTGTCCCAGTCTCTCTCCAGCAGCTGCTGCCCACCCCCCCCTCCCAACCCCATTCCCGGGCACTGGGACCCCCCCCTGCACCCCCTTATCCTGCACCAACACCCCCCTGCACCCCCTTTCCCGGGTATCCTCCTCTCCCAGCCCCTGGATCCCCCATTTCCGTGAGCCCAGGGAGCCCCGGGCCCCCATTCCCGGCCAGCCCGGGGCACCTCAGCCCCAGCCTCCCTTTGCTGGGAAACCCGGCCTGGGCACGGGGCTCTGCGGCCGCTCTGGGATTTATGGTCCCCCAAAGGAAAGGGAGAGAACAGCAGAGAGAGAGCGAGAGAGAAGGAGATTGGGAATCAGGGATCGGGTCCCAGCGCCCAGCCCTGCTCCGCCGGGGGTGGGACCCGCACCCGCAGCAAAAATTGGCTCCGCTGCTCCCGCTGCTTGCCCGGCTTTGGGCCGAGCCCAGCGGGGTCCGGGCAGAGTTTGAGCGCAGGGCCGGGAGTTCAGCAGAGCCCGGCCCGGGGGTCCCGCAGGGCGCGGCCCTGGAGGGTCCCAGACGGATCCCCGAGGGATCCAGAGGGGTGCCAGGAGGGGATCCAGGTGAATTCCCTGGAATTCGCCCTTTCCCCCTCCCCCCGCGCTCCCTCGGGCACTTTCGCTTTCGCGTCTCTGCAGCCGCGATCGGGGACGGCTGCGATGGCCCCAGCGCTGGGGCTGGGGGTGCTCCGGGGGCTCCTGGGGCTCCTGGGGGACCCGGGGGCCGCGACCAAAGGTGAGTGGGACCCCCCGAAACCGGGACCCCCCTGAACCGCAATTCCCGGGCACCGGGGCCCCCTTGATCTTCCATTCCCGGGCAGGGGAACCCTCCTGAACCCCCATTTTGGGTCATGCCACCCCCCCTCACTCCACTTCCCCAGCACCGGGACCCCCCTGTACCCCCTCATCTGGCACCGAGATCCCCTGAACCCCCATTTCTGTTCACCGGGACCCCCCTGAACCGCAATTCCTGGGCACCGGGAACTCCCTAAACCTCCATTCCCGGGTACCGGGACTGCCCTGAACCCCCATTTTCGGTCCTGTGACCCCCTCAGCACCCTATTTCAGCACCGGGACCCCCCTGAACCCCCATTCCTGAGCACGCGGACCCTCTTGAGCGCCCATTTCTGGGCACAGGGACCCCCCTGTACCCCCTTGCCCAGCATTGGCACCGCCCCGTACCCCCTCATGTGGCCCCAGGACCCCCCTGAATCCCCATTTCTGGTCACCGACGCCCCCGGAACCGCAATTCCCGGCCACCGGGACCCCCTTGAATCCCAAATTCCTGGAAGGAAACTCCCCCCGAACCCGCATTCCCCGGCACGGGAACCCCCTGAACCCCAATTTTTGGGCACTGGGACCCCCCTGCCCCCCCTAATCCGGGCCTAGGATCCCTCCGCACCCCCGTCAGTGCTCTGGGACGCCCTGCACGCTCATTCCCGGCCACCTCGTCCTTCCCAGACCCCAGACCCGCCCTTTTCCTCGGCTTTTGGACCCCCAGATCTCCCAAATTTCGGTGTCCCCCCAGTTCTTCATTCCCGGCGCTTCCTGGAAGGGGTTCCAGGGGATCCCGGAGGGTCCCCTGGGGTTCCAGGGGGTCAAGAGACCCCCCTTGAACGTTCATTTTGGGGCACTGGGACCCCCCCTGTACCCCCTTCCTCAGCCCCGATAACCCCTGCACCCCCTTATCTGCAGCCTGGAACCCCCTGAGCCCCCATTCCCGGGCAGGGAAACCGCCCTGAACCCCAATTTCTGGGCACCGGGATCCACTACATCCCCTTATCCGGCACCGGGACCCCCTGAACCTCAATTTCCAGGCACCAGGACCCCTTGAACCCCGGAACTCGGGAATGGAACCCCCCGGAACCCCATTCCTGGGCACCGGGACCCCAGTGCATCCCGTTATCTGGCCCTGGGACCCCCTGCACCCCCTTTCCCAGCACCAGATCCCAGCCAGGCCATTATCTGGCACCGGCACCCCTGAACCCCCATTCCTGGGCACCGGGACCCCACTGCATCCCCTTATACAGCACCAGGACCCCCTGAACCCCCATTCCACTGCACCAGGACCGCCGTGCACCCCCATATCTGAGACTGGAACCCTCCCAAACCCTCCGTTCTCAGGCACAGGGACCCCCCTGCACCCCCTTATCCAGCACGGGGACCCTCCTGCACCCCCTCATGCAGCACCAATGCCCCCCCGCACCCCCTTTCCCGGCCCTCCCCCTCTCAGACACCCCAGCCCCCGCTTTTCCTTGACCCCAGCACCCCCTGGACCCCCACTCCTGCCTTCCACAGCCCCCACCCACCACCTTCCTAAACACCGGGGCCCGTGCACCCCCTTTCCTGGGCACAGGGACCCCCTGGACACCCCATTGTTATAAAATTGACTCAAAACGAGTAATTTCCAATCAAAGAATTTATTAATTATTGAAGCAGTTATACTACGTAAGCAAAGGCTCAGCGCTGGGCGACAGGGGAGTCTCCGCTCCACCTACTGCCGCCCCAACTAGTTTCTGGTTCAGTCCTTTTATCCTCTCCATCCTTCAGGAGTCCATGTTATCTCGGAGTTCTCTGCGCCTGCACTGGTTGTTGCTAGGGGGTCATCCTTCTGTCTCCTGGTGGTTGGTGATAAAGGCTGCGGAGTCTTCCTCAGCCGCGTCTTCTTCACCCTATGTCCTTATTTGGTGACTTCTCCATGGAAAATTACCAAAATCTTATGATTAATGCAATATGTGCCCTATCAAGCTTAAGCAAGCAAATGTCCTGCCTTGCAGACTGTTTATCTGCCCCTGCCCCTTCCCCAGCTTTTCCCTGGTCGTTATCTCTGTGAGTTATCTGCTTGTACCATTTGTCAGTGAGAAAGGTTTCCCTGCTGGGTGTTAATCTGCCCCTGCCCTTTCCCCAGCCTTTCCCTGGTCGTTATTTCTGTGAGTTATCTGTTTGTACCATTTGCTGGGTGGGACTATGTGTGGGCTCCTGCAACCCCTTCCCTGGTATCCTTGTAGCTCATATCTCATGAAGTAGTACAGAAATAGTCAGCAGACAACTCTTGTAACACACTGGTCTCTTTTTCATGACGAACAAAATGTAGCCCCTCATCTCAATTCCCCCTTTGTTTTGATACTCAATTTTGTTCGTCAAAATGCTCTAATTCCCTTTTGCTGAGCTCCAGAGACTCTTCTGGATCATCCATCTTCAAGGTTCCCTGTTTTGCTCGTGTGAGCATAAGGTGAGCAGCTTCTAATCTGCCTTTTACAATGCTAATCAATTTATTAAAAATACAAGGGCCAAACGTGAGTCCCAATAGTAAGAGAAGTAGTGGACCCGCTATCGTTGATAATAAAGTTGTAAGCCAAGGAGAATAGTTAAACCAAGATTCATACCATCTTTGGTGTTTTTCCCTTTCTCTTTGTCTTCTTTCTAGCCCCTCCCTTAGTTTTGCCATTGAGTCCCGTATAATTCCGCTCTTGTTTACATATGTGCAGCATTCTTCTCTTAAAGCAGCACATAGTCCTCCTTGTTGCAGGAATAATAGATTTAACCCCCTTCGATTTTGTAAGGCTACCTCTGCTAGGGAATCTAATGATTCTGTGAGGTCTTTGATGGAGGTTTCGATCCTCCTGAGGTCTTCATCTACAGAGGCTCTTAGTTCTTGGAATCCTTGGTGTTGCTGTATGAGTGAGGCTATTCCTGTTCCTGTCCCAGCTGCAGCTATTCCTAGTAACATTGCTACAGTGAAGGTTGTGAATATTTCCCGTTTCACTATGTGGGGTCCTATATTTTGATATTGTTCATAAACGTACTCTACGGGGTGGTAAAGGACTCTGGGTACTATCAATACTTGAATACAAAAGTCACTGGATTCATTAAATCGGTCTATATTTATACATGGGGTGACTCCGAGAGTGTTACAGACCCATTTAGTATTTGCTGCTGGCAGTATCCAGCTGGCAGGTTTCTTAGGGTCACTCAGATTCCCCATAACCTGACATAGATGTCGTTTTTCCACTGGTACTCGTCCTATACATCTTCCTCTCCCCGTTACCCTTGCCAAGGTTATCCCTCTCGATTCTTCTCCTTCTTTTTTCCATAGGCACCTAGCTGGGTTGGTCCCATTTACTCGTCTGCTTTTTGCTGTTACCCCTATGGCTTCATAGAACGGGGGGTTTACGGTGTAACACAGCCAACATTCCTCAGTTAGATTTGGATGGGTCTCATTCAGGACTAGGAAAGTGGCCTGTAATATTTTCCACAAGTCCCCTTCTCCTGGGTTTTCAGGTCCTTGGGTCGAATCAGTAAAGTTTTGCTTATACATTTCTGGAAGACTAGTGGTTGGGGCTGTTTCTGATTCATTTCCATTATTTTCTCCTAGCGTTAGTTCTCCAGCTATCGCCTGGTTTGGTCCAATTGGTTCGGGGTCGTGTGGCACGGTTGTCTTTTGGATTATAAAGTGCCCCCCTCTGTCTGTCCCTGGTTCCCATAATCGGGCTCCCCACATTTTCCCTAATAACCAGACTTGGTCATGTGGTTTTGTCACATTAATGTAAATCATATTGCATGTTCCATCTAACCCTCCTTCTTTCTGGGTATATGTGGAAGTGGGCTGTGTACACCCGTATGGACCCCATCCAGTTCTGATAAACCTGTCCTCGTTCCCCCCAAAGGAGCTTACTGATACACAGTCCCAATAAGCACAGTAAAAGTGTCCTGGATAGTTACAATACCCTTTTCCCGGGTTTGAGCTTGGACAAAAAATAATATCCAAACTGATTTAAACATGGATTTACAGGTATTAAATCACACAAAGTACATAAAAAGCTGGGTGCGCCAGACGTGATTTTGGTCTGGATAACATACTGGTCTTCCCATCTAATCAGTGACCATTTGA
The DNA here is from genome assembly GCF_023055355.1 of Agelaius tricolor. NCBI lineage: Eukaryota > Metazoa > Chordata > Aves > Passeriformes > Icteridae > Agelaius > Agelaius tricolor. The sequence goes on from NW_027269302.1 coordinate 621,484, forward strand.
AGGGTTGATGTGACTACCCTTCTGCCCCTGAACTTGTTACGATGCACCAGAAAAGAATTAAGGCTTGTAATTTGGGGCTGTCATTGTCGGAGCTCAGGTTGAATTTTACCTTTGGTTTCCCCAGTGGTGGGTTACCAATCCTGGGGCAGGACGGCCAACATTTCCTGGACATCCCATATGGGGGTCGGGGCTTCCGACGGACTCCACTGGTTATTACCTCTCTGCCTCGCCCGACGACTCGTTTGCTGCGAGCCTCGGGGTTTACCATCTTCTCGGCAGCAGAGGTATTCTTCAGGAGCCGGATAAACCTCCCGTTTCCACTTTTTAGCACTGGTGGCCCAGTTATCAGCTTTTATTAATGAGAGGTCACGCCGCAAATTGGGGGCTTTCTTCTGACACACCACTTCCAGGATGTCCAGGAGAAAGGGGATCGGTTCGTTAGGGTGGTAGCAGAACCGATCAGGATTTACCCCTTTGGAAAAGGTTTCCCACCACTCGTCAGATCCAAGCTTTACCTCCCCCGTAGCAACTCTGCTACTAAGAATGATAGAAGTTAGTCTCCTCTCTTTCTCATAGCACGGCGTACAAATTCCCCTAGGTGTTCTACCACTCCGACAATGAGACCACCAAGGTTCGTGACACAATTTACAGGAAAAGCATACAAGGGGGTGACAGTCACAATCTAACCAGTTACACTTTAACCTAATATCTTTGTTTTGTGCTTTTTCCCCCTCCCATGTGTGCCCTTTATGTTCTAATCTCGGGGACTTAAAGTAGGGCTTTCTCAACTCGTCCTCTAAGAGTTTGCAATATCCAAGAGCCTCCCGATTCCCTATTAGGTGGGTTTGGAGATAATGGTTATCTCCAACCCAGATTACTATCCAAATCATTTATCAGTTCGTTTCAGCTTTAATTTGGTTTCTCCCGGGAGACTGCAAACCTCCCAGCTGTGAGGGGGTTTTACCGGTCCTTTTATGCGACTAGCATGAGTCCATCCTTTTTCAGCGGTTCGTATGGCTGCTTCTGTGGTGAGGAGTACTTGGAACGGTCCTTCCCACCTTGGAGTCAAGGGGTTTTCTTTCCAGCTTTTCACACCCAATCTCCTGGCTGTACCTGGTGTAAGATAAAATCTAAAGGAGGCCATTGTGCTAACATACCTTTTTCCCATAATGCCTTTCTGTACTTTGTCAATTCCACCAAATATTTTTGCGTACATGTGTCATTAATGACAGGATGTTCGTTAGGATTTTCTAGGTTATACGGCATCCCATACATCATTTCAAAGGGTGATACCCCTAAATCAGCTCTAGGTCTTGTTCTTATATTTAGCAACGCTAGAGGAATACATTTAACCCAGGTCAAATTGGTTTCTGCTACCAGTTTGGTCAATTGCTTTTTTATTTCCCCATTCATTCGTTCAACTCGTCCAGAGCTCTGGGGATGCCAGGGGGCATGTTGTTCCCACCGTATGCCCAGAGCTGTTGCTAAGTTTTGGGTAACTTGGGAAATAAAATGCAGCCCTCTATCTGAGTCAATGACTTCTGGGACCCCGTATCTCGGGATTATCTCTTCCATCAATATTTTCGTAACTACTTTGGCTGTTTCTCTTACGGTTGGGAAGGCTTCCACAAAATGTGTTAGGTGGTCCACCAAGACCAAGAAATATTTGGTTCTCCCTACTTTGGGGAGCTCGGTGAAATCTATCTGAATGTGGGAGAAAGGCCTTTTCGCTAGCGGTCGGCCTCCCTCCGGTAATTTTCTCAAATTTTTTCTATTTACTTGTAAGCAAATTAGGCATCCTCTGGTTACTTGTTTGGCAATGTCCCAGATTCCCACACTCACATACTTTGCAGCAAAATAATCTACCAGTCCCTGTGATCCCCAATGTGTTTTTTGATGTATCTTAGTCAGTAATCTATGTGCCAATGCTCTAGGTATTATTTCTCTGCCATCTGCTAATTTCCATGCTCCTTGTGCATCCCTTTTAGCTCCTAGTTTTTGTATTTTATTCTCTTCTTCTTTATTAAACTTGATGTCGGGGTCAGGTTCTGGCGTTTGGGAGTGTTCTATGTTTTCCTGCAAGGTGAGGAGTCTCAGGGCAGCCCGTTTAGCCTCCTGGTCAGCTGCATTATTTCCCCTACTTCTCAAATCCAGTCCTTTTTGGTGACCTTTCAGGTGAACTATAGCTATTTTTCGGGGTTTTCGTAGGGCACTGAGCACGTCTAATATTAATTTACGGTGAACTAAATCTTTCCCTTGTGAATTTATTAGTCCTCTTTCCTCCCATATTTTGCCAAATGTATGGACTACCCCATAGCTATATTTCGAGTCCGTAAAAATAGTCCCATCTTTTCCTGTTAACCATTCCAGGGCTCGTAGTACAGCATATAGTTCACATGCTTGGGCGGACCAGGATCCACTAAGGGGTCCCGATTCTATCACTTCCAGGTTGGGTCCCCTTATGATAGCATATCCTGATTTTCTCCTTCCCTCAACTACTCTGGAGGATCCATCCACAAACAGTCTTCCTCCTTTTTCCAATTCTTCTTCTTCCAAATCTGGTCTGATTTTTGTCTGTTCTTCTATAGTCACTATACAATCATGTGTTAGTGCTTCTTCTGGTCCTCCATATAAGAAGGAAGCTGGATTTTGGATATTAGTAGTTTCTAGAGTTAAATTTGGAGCCTCAATTAATATTCCTTCATATTTTAGAAGCCTTGCGTCTGAGATCCATTTTTCAGCCTTTTGCTGTAAGACTCCCCGTATGTTATGGGGGGACAGCACTTTCAGGCTGCTATTAAATGTAATTTTCCGGGCTTCTTCTACCAAAAGAGCACATCCTACAATTGCTTGTAAGCACGTAGGCCATCCTCTGCTTACTGGGTCCAAGATCTTTGATAGGTAAGCCACCGGTTTCCTTTTCTCTGCCCATTCTTGAGTAAGGACCCCATATGCGACCCCCTTGTCTACGTTTATGAACAAAAGGAAGGGTCTATTAGTATTAGGTAAACTTAATACCGGGGCATGGATTAGGCTCTCTTTAAGCTCTTGCAGCCTTTCGGTGTCCTCCTGATCCCATTTTAGGAGTCCCTCTTGAGTAAGTTTCTGATACAAGAAAGTCGCCTTACTACTGTAGTTTTCAATCCATTGTTGACAATAACCAGTTAGTCCAAGTATTTGCCTGATTTGTCTCTTATTTCTTGGAATTGGTAATGCTAAAATCGCCTGTATTCGTTCGGGGTCTATTCTCTTCTCTCCTTTCTTTAGATAATGGCCTAGGTATTTTACTTCTTCTTCGACAAATTGTAGTTTTGCCTTGGAGACTTTCAATCCCTTTAAGCCTAAAAAGTTCAATAACTTAATACTTTCTTTCCGTACATTCTCTTCCTGCTGCCCCGCCAGGAGTAGATCATCTACGTATTGGATTAATGTAACCCCTGGCCCCACTTGGTAATCCTGTAAAATTTGCTCTAAAGCCTGCCCGAAGAGATTAGGGGACTCAGTGAATCCTTGAGGGAGTACCGTCCATCTTAATTGTTGTCTCCTTCCCGTATCGGGGTCTTCCCATTCAAATGCAAAATAATCCCGGCTTTCTTTAGCCAAAGGGCATGCCCAAAAGGCATCTTTGAGATCTATAACACTGTACCATAAATTCTCAGGCCCCAGTTTAGTCAAGAGGGTATAAGGATTTGCCACCACCGGGAACTGGGCTACATTCGCTTGTTTATTTCCCTTAAATCATGCACCAATCGATAGGTGCCGTTTGGCTTTTTAACTGGTAGGATGGGAGTATTGAACGGAGACATACAGGGTTCTAACAATCCATTATGCAACAACCTTTCTATTTCTGGTTTTAATCCTCGTCTCCCTTCTGGGGATAATGGGTATTGCTTAATTTGGACAGGGACATCCGGATTTTTGATAGTTACCGAAAATGGAGTGATTTTTAGCTGTCCCACGCTCTCAGGCGTGTACCAGACTTCGGGGTTAATTTGCTTTTCATCTTCTACCCTTAAAGGGCATAATTTAATTTTTAATTCCTTATTATCTACACCTATACTAATCCCTAATTCTATAATCATGTCTCGCCCGAGCAGATTATAATCTGACTCGGGTACCAATAATAGATTTCCCATCCCTATTTTGGATCCTGATTCTATAGTCACATTTTTTATGATTTGTACTTCAAAAGGTTCCCCTTTTGCCCCTATGACAGTGGCAGTTTCTTTAGAGATGGTACATCCTTTTGGTAGGTTCTGTACCGTGGATCTTTCTGCCCCCGTATCTACCAAGAATTCCATTTCTTGGTTGTGGGGACCCACTTTAAGTTTTATCAAGGGCTCTTTATGATTTTTCCGGGTCCCCACCAAATAGAGCCCCTGACCCCCCTAGTCCATTTGGAACTGCTTCTCGTCTCTGATTCGGACTCTACATTCTCGCTTAAAATGCCCTTTTTTTTCCGCAATAAAAACACACCTTCACCCCTTCTGACTCCCCTATACTTTTCTCTTTTTGTTCACTCGAACCTCCCTTTCGCCCTTCTCTTTGGTACCTCCCCCCACCTGTTGCTGCGACCATCAACCTTACTTGTCTGCGGTCTCTTTCGTCGTCCCTACGGACATATACTTTCTGTGCCTCCCTAAGCAGTTCATCCAGCCCCCTGTCCTGCCAGTCCTCTAACTTCTGGATTTTCTTCTTTATGTCGTCCCACGATTTTAAAACGAAATGGACTTTCAGCATTGACTGTGAAGTTTGGCTATCGGGGTCCATTCCGGAGTACAATCGTAAGTTCCTCCGTAATCTCTCGAGCCATTCCGTAGGCGACTCGTCCTTCTTTTGCCTATCGTTGAATGCCCGATCTATATTTTGCCCCCTTGGGACTGAGTCCCTAATCCCCTGAATAATTATGGTCCTTAAATCCTGCATATGTGTTCTATGTGCCGCATTTTGGTGGTCCCAATGGGGGCTCTGTAGGGGCCATTTAGTGTCCGCAGCCGGGCCTTGGACATGCTGCGTGTCCCAAATACGCATTCCTTCCCTTCTTATCATATTCTGTTCGTCAGTAGAGAACAGAATGCCCAAAATGGACTGCATTTCTTCCCAGGTATAGATGTTTGGTCCTAAGAACTGGTCGACCCTCTCGGCTACCCCAAAAGGGTCCTCTAATAAATGTCCCATGTCCTTCTTAAAGTCTCGTACATCTGCCGAACTCAAGGGGACAGTAATAAATCCTATACCCGCCTGTGGTCCACCCATGGGCATCTCCCGTAGAGGGAATAGCCCCGTCTCAACCCTACTGCGGCTCCTTGTAATCGGGCCTTGGTAACCGGTTTGGTTAACCTCCCCTTGGTTACCCTCTTCATCATTGTTCGGTGCAGGTGGTTGTGGAGGTGGTGGGGCATTGGGTGCTAGCGGTGGGACATATGGGGGTGGTGCTATAATTAAGTCGCCCAAATGATTGTCCCTCTTCCCCTTTTTGTCCGGATCCCCTTTCCCTTCTCTTAATTGGAAAACATACACTTCGGGTCTTGCTACCCATATTTTGGCATAATCACTCTCCTCTTATGAGAAGGGCTCTTTAGAATTTACCCATAGGTTCAAGTCCTGTCGAACCCAGTCTTCAGATGATCCAAACACGGGCCAAAAAACTTTTTTGGAAATCTCTTTCCCACCCCATACTTCCATGCAATAATGTATCATTCTGGCCCTATCCTTAGTCTCGGTCCCCGGGTAATACTTCCAATTACTAAGCATGAATCCTAGGGGGCTGTCCCTTGGAATGGGGGGGAGTTTGACTTGGGTTGGGGTCTTGCTTTTCCCCTGCCCCATTCGTCCGGAGTGCCTTCTTTCCCTCTCAAATTCCTTTCACTTCCCCTTTTTTGTGGCCCGAGCCCTCGCGGGTCTACGGGAACCGCACTACTCAAGGGTCCGCACTCACTTGGAGAGTCCGGCTGCCGGCCCTCCTCTCATTCACACTTGTCCACCGCCACACTCCGGGATCCCAACCCCGCCCGGACGGATTCCCTTTTATACTTACGCGTCCTGCGTCTTCGTCCGGACTCCGTGCACAGATTATTAAGGGAGTCACCGGTATAATTTGTCCTGTTTGTTTACTAGTATATATTTTAGGGTCGTCGGTGAGAGTGGCGGAGGTTCTCCCAGAGGGGCCACCCGGAAAGCACTGGATGAGGCGCCCCCCCACTCTGGGTAGATCTTACCCGATCCAAACTCTCATCTGAGTCACGGCACCAAACTGTTATAAAATTGACTCAAAACGAGTAATTTCCAATCAAAGAATTTATTAATTATTGAAGCAGTTATACTACGTAAGCAAAGGCTCAGCGCTGGGCAACAGGGGAGTCTCTGCTCCACTACTGCCGCCCCAACTAGTTTCTGATTCAGTCCTTTTATCCTCTCCATCCTTCAGGAGTCCATGTTATCTCGGAGTTCTCTGCGCCTGCGCTGGTTGTTGCTAGGGGGTCATCCTTCTGTCTCCTGGTGGTCAGTGATAAAGGCTGCGGAGTCTTCCTCAGCCGCGTCTTCTTCACCCTATGTCCTTATTTGGTGACTTCTCCGTGGAAAATTACCAAAATCTTATGATTAACGCAATATGTGCCCTATCAAGCTTAAGCAAGCAAATGTCCTGCCTTGCAAACTGTGCCCTATCAAGCTTAAGCAAGCAAATATCCTGCCTTGCAGACTGTTTATCTGCCCCTGCCCCTTCCCCAGCTTTTCCCTGGTCGTTATCTCTGTGAGTTATCTGCTTGTACCATTTGTCAGTGAGAAAGGTTTCCCTGCTGGGTGTTAATCTGCCCCTGCCCTTTCCCCAGCCTTTCCCTGGTCGTTATTTCTGTGAGTTATCTGTTTGTACCATTTGCTGGGTGGGACTATGTGTGGGCTCCTGCAACCCCTTCCCTGGTATCCTTGTAGCTCATATCTCATGAAGTAGTACAGAAATAGTCAGCAGACAACTCTTGTAACACACTGGTCTCTTTTTCATGACGAACAAAATGTAGTCCCTCATCTCAATTCCCCCCCATTTATTTATAGGAAAGTTTTCCCAACATTCTCCATTTGCTGTTTCCCTTTGCAGCTTCACCCTGCTTTTTTTTAAAAAAGTATTAACTATTTAAGAGTTAAAAGTATCACGGTTAAAGCTCTTCAATTTTGCAAAATGCAACATAAAGGCGAACATGGAAAAACCCAGACCAAAAATTGATTCTCACCCTTCTGTCCCAAACCTACCTGACAATATAAAGTAGGATTATTATAAAAAATGTTTCTCATGTTGTAATCTTATCACTGAAACTGTAGGGAAAACAAAAACTCTCCAAGAATCTCTTTAGTGTGAGAGAGTCAAGGCATTACTTGGTTCTGGCCAGGATGGGCAACAGAAATACTTTCATCCACACATAGCCCGGCTGTGCAGAAAACATCATTCCATGACATGTCAGTTTTACTCGATTTTTCCTAAACTTTACCTAGTCTGAACCAATCTAAATCCACTGCTTTAATGTTCATTGCTTCCAAGTCGTGTAAGTTTTCAGTGTTTGGTTTCCTATTAGACTCGGATTTCTTCCCCTCTGATGTGAATTCCGTCCACACTCCTGGATTTCCTTCTCAGCCTTTTCCAGACCAGGTGTCTCCAGCTGTGCCGGGGCAGTGTCTGGGGTAGCTGTTGGTTGCTGTTTGCTGCGGGGCGTTGATGTTTTGTTGCTGGTCCTTATCTCTGTGGGTGTCTTTTGGGCTATTCCCAGTCTGTTCGGATGTTAAACTCATCTCCATTGAGAGGTGGAGATGAGTTTAACATCCGAACAGACTGGGAACCCTTTAAATAAAACCTTTAAAATTTCTTTCCCAAAGGCAAACCTTTGAGTAGAGAAAGCTTTCTGAGCAGAGAAATAAGATTTAAAAGAAGCAGGATGGGTACATTTTGCAGCAGTGCAGTCGCAGTTAGCCCAGAGTGTGGGTGTGAGTGAGCCCCAGGGTGGAATTGTGCCGCGGTGCTCCCCAGCAGCTGTGGCAGTGCAGGCCCAGCCAGCGCTGGAGCTGCAGCAGCGGCAGCGAGGCTTGGCCGCAGTGGCTGGAGGTGCCAGGGGAGGGTGGCCAGGATTCCCGAGGGTTTGAGCAGAGGATCTGTGGGCAGGCCCAGGGGCTTGGCCCGCTGTGGAGCCCTGGCTGCTGCTGCGTTGCCTTCAGGGCAGGCTCAGGGGCGGCTCCCATGGTCCTGCTGCAGGCGGGAAGTGCAAATCTCCGGGGCTTCAGAGCCCCTGAGGCCAGGCTGAGGGGTCCCCCCGTGCTCAGCTGTGCTGGCGGCTGTTTCTGGCCTCAGGGACACTTGGCGTGGGCCCCTTGGCCACCAGTGGTGCTGCTTTGCGCTCCTTAGGCAGGAGCCGATGGCCTGGCTGGGTGTTGGCAACAGCAAAGTCCCAGGGCAGGCTCTGTGCCAGCCCAGCTTCCTGCGGGAGAGATTCCACAGGAGACAGGATCCTGGCTACAGCCTGCCTTACATTTACATCCCTTATTTCCACCCTGCACTAGGTGGAGAATTGCCCAGGTAAGGAATTCCAGACATGAATTCCAAGGGAGATAATTGAATATCTGCCTTGGGTCTGGCTCTTTTTCTTGCCAAAGCCAATGGCAAAAGCTGTACCCATGGCATCTTGGTTTCCATCTCCGGCTTCCAAAGGTGTTTCTTTATTTCCCCATTCATTCTTTCTACCCAGCCCGAGCTCTGGGCTTGCCAGGGGTTATGGAGGTCCCATTGTATTCCTAAAGCTGCCATAACCCCCTGAAGGGTCTTTCCTGTAAAATGAGTTCCCCATCTGAATCTATTGCTTCCACAATCCATTATCTTTGAATTATTTCTTTTAGAAATAGGTTAATAAGTGATCCAGTGATTGCTGAAGCAGTCAGAATTGCTTTTGCCCCCCCTGTTAGGTGCCATGGTGTCAGCAGAAGATTTTGAAGCCTTCCTGCTCAGGGCATTTCAGTGCCAGGCTCTTACAAGCACCCACAGCTCCTTGGGTTGAGCTGAGCATGGGGCGGTGACCTGCGCTTTGTCTGATTCCCCTTCCTTAACAACAGCCTGTCTTGTAGCTCTTTTCCCTTCTGCTGCCCTTGCAGAGCCATCCACAAACACATTGTCTCCCTCAGGCCAGGGAATGTCCCATCAATCTCTCCCAGCCTGGCTCGGGAGCTCTGTCCCTTGAGTGCGGTCCTGGGTTCCTTGCCAGCCCCTCTCCAGGCTGTTCAAACAGGAGGCTGGGTTAAACCCTTGCCCTGTCCTCAGTTCTGAATCCTCCTGTGCCACTGAACAAGTTTCATACTGTAATAACCGAGCCCTGCTCATCCATTTAGAGGCTCTTTTGGTTGTCAAAGCTTTAACTTGATGCCAGACTTGAACTCTAGGAGATCCTCCTGTTGTCATCAGTTTTCAGCCTCTGCTCCCACGGAAGCTGTGGCTGCACAATTCTGCAGACAATGAGGCTGCTCTCTGGCCACTGGGTTAAACATTTTAGCACAAGAATTCCTTTGGCAAGACCCTGTTTAACGTCCACCTATAATTCAAATTCTTTTTCCCTGTCTGGAAGGCCCAGGCCACTCGCCTCAGTTAATCTTAATTTTAACACTTGAAAATTCTGTGTTTCCTCCTTGTGTCCATCCATCCAGTTTGGTGACTGGCAAGATAGGAGTGTTGTAGGGAGACATCCTTGGCTCCAAAAGCCCTGCCTTTAACAGGGACTCAATACCAGGCTGTGAGCCCTTCCTTCCCTCTCTTGGAACAGGGTAGTGCTTGTCCTGGTTGCTTTAATTTGTAGAGGCTCCATATCTAATTTTCTGTATTTCCCTGGGGCTGCCCACACTTCTGGGTTCACTTCAGCATAGGCCTTGTCAGACTTTTGACACAGAGGTACAACAGAACTGGCCTCTATGTCCCTTTTTACAGTATTAAAATCCAGCTCTCAAATTCCTTCCTAGTTAATTACAATCACAGGAGGAAGAAAAAGAAATTCATTTATTTCAAACCTATCCCCCACAGCTTCTAATAGTGGTTGAACAAATCATACCTGCTCATCTTTCCCACTCATTCCCTTAAAAATTAAAATATTCCTGTACTATTTTCCCCTTTAGGTCTAAGATTCAGAGCAGATTGAGAGGCCCCTGTGTCCATCAGAAAATGCCTCCTCTCAATGCAGACCCACCTGAATGTTCTCAAGGGCTCCAGTGTGGAGGGTCCCTGGTGTGATGGGAGCTGTGACAGCCCTGCCAATCCATGTCCATCACGGGCTGGACTTGCTGGTCCTGAGGGTGCTGCTGTCTCTGCTTGCAGTGTCCTTGTGCCCTGCAGCCGGAGCCCTGATTCCTTGCCAGGGGCTGTTTGGGTGGGCTGTGCCCTGCCGAGGAGGGCAATGCCTCTGCCGGGTGCTTGTGGCCGAGCCGTGCCCTGGGTGCTGGGGCCCCCTTGGGCCCTGGGGCTGATCCCTCAGGGGCTGTAGGAGCTCTGCCCTGGCCTTTGCCTTCAGCTTGGCCTTTTGCTGCTCCCTTCTTGCATTCACCTGCTGGGCCTTTGTGCCCAAGTGCTGCAGGGCCTTCTTCTGCCCCTCCTGCAGCCCCCCTCAGTGCCTGTGGGTGCTTGTCTTGCTTTACAAGACAGGTGTCTGCTTGGGAAGGCAGAAAAAGCCTCTCTTGGAATGGAGAATGCAAACCCCCTCCCTCTTAATTTTTAGGATAGTGAAATCAAGGGGCTCTCAGGCAAAGATATGGGATTAGGAATAACGGTTCTTTACTAGTGTGTATAATATAATAATAGTAGTGTGTATCAACAGCTCCGGCAGTGACAACAAACAGAGCCCGGAGCCGGTCCCGGCCTTTCGGCTGCGGCGCTTTCCCCTTGGGTGCAGTTCCGGGCACGGCCGGCAGGGGCGCCGGTGGCTCCCGCGGGGCGGGGCAGCGCATCCCTGCCATGGGAACCTCTCTTAACGGCAATAGAGCAATCCCTTCATCTAACTCTTTCACTTTTTTACCTTCTGTAGCCTTTCTCCCGTGTTTTGGGAAAGAATTTGGAGAGGGCTGCCTTTTAACTGAGCTCCTAGTGTTTCGATAAGGTGCTTCCTGTAGAGAGAGGGATTTTCCCTGAACAGCCGGAGCTGTGGTTACCAAGGGGACGTAACTCAGAGCAGGAGGGGTCAGGGGAGGATATCCCGCCAAGGCTCGGTGGGAGTGTGGGCAGGGTGTGCTGCCGGAATGGCCAGAGGGGGATCTTCCCGTGGAGGCCGAGCCGGAGCGTGGGCAGCCCCCACATGGCTTATGGCGGCTGATCCGGCAGCTCCCGGCAGAGAAAAGGCAGGTGGGAGACCCCGGCAGCAGCAGCGGCGCTGCCCAGCACAGCTGGCACGGGCAGGGCAGCCGGGGATGGGATGGCTGGGACCCGCCCTCGGTGCGGTCGGCGCGGTGACCTCGGCCCACGCGGCAGGACAGAGCAACCCCATCTTCCCCAGCATGGCCGGCAGAGCAGCCGCGGGCCGGGCAGTGGGGCCAGGGCACACAAATTCACCGCCAGCGCCGGGGCAGGTGGAGCTGCCCTGGGCAGTGAGCCCGCACCTGGGATGGAAACCGGGGCAGGCGGAGCTGAGACGGGCAGCGAGCCGGGACCCGGGACAGGCGCCTCGGCCGCCAACGGAGGGGGCAAGAGCTGCAGAGGATCCCACTCTCTTTCTGACTTTTCCTCTTGTTCCCCTCCCTTTCATTTCCCCTTTTTCTTTTCTTGTTTTTTTCCTCGGGTGTTTCTGATACTTCAAAGATTTTTATTCTCCTAAAATCTCCTGTCTAACATATGGCATATTCTCTTTCTTCTAGATTAAATGGGTTTTTTTACAAATAAATCCAGAACCTAACAAATCTCAACTTCTGCTTGGATATTTTGAAATGGTCGGCGAGCTAACTCATGACCTCCTAATGTTGTTTTTCTCATCACCTTTTTATTTATCCTTTGGCAAATTAAGCATCTTTCAGTGACTTGCTTTGCTACACCAAAAATCCCAGTGCACCCAAAATTCCTTAAAAAATGATCACACAAAGCTTGAGTACGCCAGTGGGGTTTCTGATGCACGTCTTCTAATCTTTTCCTAGTAAGCACATTTTATTAAGTCATGTAGAAGTTTCTATTTCCCTGATTTATCTTGTTCATTTCCTATCTTGTTTAATTCTTTTTTCTCGGCTTCCCTAAACTTTGGAATTTGCAGTTTTTCCTCGTTTGGAGTGAATATTAAAGAAACTCTTTCAGCTCCATTTCCTGCTGCATCCTTAGCTTTGTGATCTGCCCCCAGTTTGCCCAGTTTGCCTCTCCTTTGGCCCGGGCCGGGTTCCCCCCGCCCGCAGCGGCTGGGAGCAGCCGAGAGCCCCGCGCTGCCCATGCCGACCTGGCCCGGCTCCATGGCCGCTCCTGCCGCGGGCTGCGAGGGCTGCGGGAACGGGGCACCGAGGGTGTGGCTGCTGCTGGGGGAGGAGGAGGAGGGAGGGAAGGGCAGGGATGGAGGGGGAGGAGGAAGCGGGGTAAGGGGGGAGGAGGAAATGGAGGAGGGATGGAAGGGGCGGGATGGAAGAGGAGCAGGAGGTGGGGATAAGACAGGGGAGGAGGAGGAGGGGGGATGGAAGAGGAGGAGCGGGAGGAGAAAGAGCAGGGTAGGAGGCGGGGTTAGGGGGAGGAGGAGAGGGAGGTGGAGATAAGACAGAGGAGGAGCGGGAGGAAGAGGGAGAGGAGGGACAAGGGCGGATCAAGGCTGAGCTGCGGGAGCCACGCGGTCTCGATCCCTGCCTGAATTCGCAGCCCCCACCTGTGGGATCATCGCCCCCCCCATGGCGCAGGTGATCAGGGAGGGGGAGCCTGGCCCGGATATCCCGGGGGGTCCCTGGGTTGGGTTTTTGGGGGGATGTTTGGAGAATGAAGAAGTCCAAGGCTGAGCGGAAAAGGCCCCTCGGGGGGACATCGGGGGGTGGCGGTGGCGGCTGCCGGCAGAGGCAGCCTGGAGGAGCAGAGCCCTGTGTGCCCCAGGAGGCCAAAGTGGGGAGGCCAGAGAGGGGGGAGCGCCGCCATTGGCGGGAGCCTCAAGAGCCTGGAGAGGGGCAGGGGGGACTCCTTGGAGCCGCTGCAGCGCAGAGCAGAGAATGAGGGGAGAAGGGAGCCCGGGAGCCCAAAGAGCCCCGGCATCCCGAAATGGGGAGAGCCAAGAGGGGGCAGTGCGTCCCCAGAGACGGCCTGGGGGGATCTCGTTGCCCTTGCCTGTGGCAGGGAGGCAAATCCCATGCTGTCCTTGTCCTTCCTCACCCAGAGCAGGAGCTGAGCATGGAGAGCAGGGAGGACAAATGCCCGCGGCAGAACCTGGTGGCAGAGGCCGTTTTGAGCAGCTCCACGGCGCAGGAAGCCAACGGGGAGGAAAAGCCCTGGAGATGCCGCACGAGGAGGGGCTGCAAACGCAGATGGCGGGGATGTGAGGGGGAAAGAGGCAGCCTGGGCCGGGAAGGCGGCCGGAGATGGAGGCAGAGCTCGGAGCTGGTGCTCCATGAGCAGCTCCATGATGGGGAGAAGCCCCACACGTGCGAGGAGTGTGGGAAGAGCTTCAGGTGGAACTCTGAGCTGATCAAGCACCAGAGGATCCACACTGGGGAACGGCCCTACGAGTGTGGGGAGTGTGGGAAGAGCTTCAGCCAGAGCTCCAACGTGATCGTGCACCAGAGGACCCACACTGGGGAGAGGCCCTACGAGTGTGGGCAGTGTGGGAAGAGCTTCAGCCAGCGCTGCAGCCTGATCAGCCACCAGAGGACCCACACTGGGGAGAGGCCCTATGAGTGCTCCAAGTGTGGGAAGAGGTTTCAGACCAGGTCCCATCTTCTCCTACACTATCATAGTCACACAGAGGAGAGGCCCTTCCAATGCCCCGACTGCGGGAAGGGATTCAAGCGTAACTCCGCCCTCGTCAAGCACCGGCGCATCCACACAGGGGAGAGGCCCTACGAGTGTGATAAATGCAGGAAGAGGTTTCAGACCAGCTCCCATCTCCTCTGGCACTATCGGATTCACACAGAGGAGAGGCCCTTCCAATGCCCCGACTGCGGGAAGGGATTCAAGTACAACTCCCACCTCGTCCTTCACCAGCGCATCCACACTGGGGAGAGGCCCTACGAGTGTCCCCAGTGTGGGAAGAGCTTCTCCTGCAGCTCTCACTTGACCCGACACCAACGGAGGCACCGGTAAGGGAAGCCCTGCGAGTGCCCCGAGTGCGGGAAGAGCTTCGTGCGCTGCTGCAGCTCCATCCCCCACTGGAGGAGGCACTTTGGGCACAGCCCTGGTCACTCACATTCCCTGTGATCCATGTTGGGGACACACCTGGCTGCTTCTCCTTTGGTTTGGCCTGAATTTTTTTCTCTTCTCCATCTCTCTGTCCTCCAAAAGTCCATTGGGATGGAACAGTCACCTCAAAACCACTCAAATTCCACTGAAAATAACTGAATTTTAACCCCAAAGGGCTCAATTCCACCTCAGATTGATTGTTCCTTCCTCAAAAAACTCAATCCCAGGCCAAACTCACTCCATTCCACAGCTGTCAAGTTGAGATGGAGTTGGAAGGAGATTGGGAGAAGTGGGATCCCAATTTGGAGCAATGGGATGGGGATTGTGTGGGGCTGGGTGTGTGGGATGTATTTGATAGCAAATAAAACTTTCAGAGTTACTGATTTCTGTCCTGTTCATTTTCAGTCAGTTCTGTTTCCGAGTGCCACCTTCTCAGCTGATTCAATTCCTATAAAAATCCCATTTTTAAATCATCTAACCCAAACAATCCAAAAACCAATATCAAAATAAAGCCACCTGCACACAATTAATGTTTTAAAAATAATTTTAATTTTTCAAGAGTACTTAAGGATGTTATTTAAGTTTAATTGTTTGGTTGAAATGTCTGAGAAATTGTAGTGGTGTTTGGTTTTGTGTTTAGTATATTTGTAATATGAATTGTTTAACAAAGAGGTGTTAGATTGCATGGTAGTTTCTTTAGATAATTTTATCTAAAGTACATTAGTCATCGAGTTAAAATTTTCAAAAGGTATTTCCTGATATATAATTTGTTTATTTATATGCATTGGTAATATTATAGTAATAGTTATTGTTGGTTGGAGTTGAATCATTGTAAAGAAGAGTTGAGATTTTTATATTTTATTTTTATTATAATTTATTTAATTTCAATTATTATTTCTTTGCTTATAGTTTTATTGCAATTTGTTGAGGGGATAGGAAGGAAGTTCAAGGGCAGGAACATTTTTTCCTGGCTGGGAACTGGAATTCCAGACCCAGGGAGTGTGTGCAGGACCCCACAGACTGGGATCAAATATGGGCTGGGATCAAATATGGGCTGGGATGACCTGGACTGGGATCACATGGATGGGGATCCTGTGGATCAGAACCCTCCAGACCAGGATAGCCTGGAGTGGGATCAAATATGGACTGGGACTGTATGGACTGGGATCCCAGGGACTGGGACCATATGGATCAGGACCACAGAGACTGGGATCGAATATGGGCTGGGACTGTTTTTTAAAGTAACTTTGTTCTATAGTTTTTATTTCTGTTGTTAATTAAGCTCAGTGAAATAGCTGCTTGTGTTAAACCGCCTGCTTGGGTGGGATAACCCAATGCACACAGGGTGAGGACACCTGTACAGATCTGCCAACTATCAGCACTCCCCGTCTGAAGGCAGAGTGCACCAAGGCCCAAAACCTGGAGGTGATAAAGAGAATGGACTAAAACCACAGCCAAGGAATCTGCATGCTCTAAAAAGGCAGATCCAGGGCAGAGCCATGCTAAACAGTTCTTGGAAGATGTAAACCGGGTGCATCTTGGCACTCAGGCAGGAGCACCCTGTTACCTTCAGGGATCCCCTGAAATACCTTTCCCCTTACATCAGCCTGGTGCATATTCATAGAGCCTCATGCACAGCAGCTGGGAAGGGTTTAACACTTTACTGGGTATATTAGCGTTCAGAAACACATAATCACCAGAATGATTATATGCAGGTGCTTTTATTGAAGAGCTCTGGGTGTCAGGGGTACCAACCCAAATCTGACTCCGACATGGGTTTGGGATGAACATGTTTTTATATTCTATCATTATATAGCTTTCATGTTAATGATTAAACTTCAATTGTTCTATTGTATACATAGATTTCAGCCAAGCATGGGCTCCTTGTGGCCCCCCTCAAACTTCTAACATAGTTCCTCATGATTCTTCTTATGATTATACAGTAATTATATTTAATTACTAAACAATCATCATATCTAACAATTATATCATTTATCATGTTCTGCTTACGCAGGTGCGATTTCACATGATCTGGCAAGCACAAAGCCTAACATTTTCAGAGTCTATTTTTGACATTTTTCCAGGGCCCCACTATCATTCTCCCCCCTTTGAAAGCATTTTCACTTCACTATAGGTGTAAATGTTTTCACTAGATACAGTCCTTTATTTCTCAATTTATTCTTGACGTTCTTCAAGTCCATGGTTGATGTAAACGTTGTCGTGGATGCTGTCACGCACTGGAGAGCCAGAAGATGGTGGGCGTGGATCTCGTGTCAGTGCCTTTATTATCTTCTGGTTCCAGGATGTTTTCTTCTGTATCTCTCCCTTTAAGATGCTGTGAACTAACCAAATTGCTAAGAATACAATTAGTAAGATTATCACACTCTCAATGATAGATTTAATCCATGAACTCACATTCCACCCTAGCCCTTTAAAGATTTTGCCTAGCCAGGTCGTAGTCAAATCCTTTTGCTCTTCTTGTGCTTCATGCTCTCTTTGTTTCAACTGATTGATGTCATATTCTACATCTGCAGTTACATTTGGGATGTGAAGGCAGCAATGACCAACCCGTCCCTTTAAAAATCCACATACTCCATGCTCTTTCAGGAGTAACAAATCTAAGGCTAATCGATTTTGTAAAGTCATTTTTGTGGTGGCTTGTAATTGTACATTTAATTCTTTAAATCCTTCCCGGGTGACTCTTGCCAGTCTATCTACCTGACCTGTAAGTTTGTACAGCATCTTCTACTCTGATAGTTTGCTATAGGACCAAGCAAAGACTCTAGGGCCCACCCAAATTTCACTCCACCAGAGGGTTCTTGCCAAGTGTCATCTGGATTTTCATTGTCTAGAACTTCTCGTCTTGCTCTTATCTGCACAAGTTCATGTTTTCCGTTAAATGGGGACTTTTTCCAAATTGGACATGAGGTTGGGAGGCCTAAAGTAATTTCCTTTACTTTCCCATCTACAGGCAGATGTGTTGTCCAGGTGCCA
Source organism: Agelaius tricolor (assembly GCF_023055355.1). Lineage (NCBI taxonomy): Eukaryota > Metazoa > Chordata > Aves > Passeriformes > Icteridae > Agelaius > Agelaius tricolor. The sequence continues at coordinate 638,828 of NW_027269302.1, forward strand.
TCGCTTGCTGCCCATACAAATTGTCCTGGACCTCGGACTGTACTCCTGGTACATCCTACAACTGCTTTATAATTCACTCTGCCTTGTTTATGTTTGATCCCTCTGCAAGCACAGCCAGTGTTTAGGGCTATTGCCAGGGGTGGCATCTGCTTTATCTCTGCATCATCAGAAGTGCAGTCATAAGTTTTATTACATGCCCACCAACTTACTTTGTCTGCCCTCGTTCTGCTACTGGTGGCAGTGTTTGTTACTGCTGGATCTGTTTCATTCTCGGAGCCTTCCCACTTAATGCACCAAGGGGTGTTTGCCATACATTGGAATCTTTGAAGGATACTCACAGACCACGCACTGTCCCAAGGCTCTGTCTGATCTTTCTGATCCTTGGCCTCACACTTCCATACCAGAGTGGTTTCTGTAACATTTTCTGTAATCTTTTTATAGTGTGGCAAATAGCATTGCCATTGTGTGATGCCTCCTGATTCTCCCATAGGGGTTCCTAGTGTGCCATCACTTAGAATACAGTCTTTCTGGCCCATGGGTCTCATCCATGTTCCTATTTTCTCCCAAGTTTCCTTGACTACTTGCCTCGATTCGGGTACCTGTTTGCATGCAATTGTTTTGTTCTTTTGTATTTCAGGTAGTTTTGCTGTTATGATTCCCCAATTTACTGAGTCTCCTGCTGCCTTTGGTATTGGCAGACAGGAAGTTATTCTACAGGTGTTTTGCATTTTGGCAAAGTGATTAATCCAATCATTACATTCTCAGCCCAAACTGCATTAGAAACCTTTATCACCTGTGTTTCTGCTTGTACCTCTCTCTTCATTCTAGAATGAAGAGTGTTTAGTTGATCTTTTTGCATTCCACATCCCAAAGACATTAATGACCATAACGTTAGCACAATTACTGATAGCATTCTCAAAGTGATTAAACACATCTTATCTGCAACCTTGTTGGTTCCACAGTTTACACAGTCCGTGATCCAGGATGGATTTTCTTCACTCGGGTGTAGTGAATCCAGGGGTCCACGCCGGCTACTTTGGCTGCTGTAAAGGTGGTCAGCAGTACCTGGTGGGGCCCACTCCACTTTTCTTTCAGCGGTTCTTCGTTCCAGTTCTTGATGTACACCTCGTCTCCTGGATGTATGTTATGAACTGGGTTCTCGAGAGTCAGCGGTCTATTCCACACGAGGATGCTCCGGAGCCGAGCTAAAGTTTTCCCGAGAGACAGAACATAATTATACACTTCCTGCTTTCCTGTGACGTGCACATTAGGGTTAGGCTCAGGACATTCATATGGTTTCCCATGCAATATCTCATAAGGACTGACTGACATCCCACTCCTAGGCTTTATCCGAATCCTCAACAGTGCTATTGGCAAAGCCTGGGGCCACTGCAATTTGGCTTCTTGGCATATTTTACTGATTTGCCTCTCTAGTGTCTGATTCATCCTCTCTACCTGTCCACTCGACTGGGGTCTCCACGGTGTGTGGAGGTCCCAAGTTATCCCCAGCAATCTACTTACCTCTCTTACTACTGTAGCTATGAAATGGGGCCCCCTATCTGATGATACCCTAGGGGCACCCCGAACCTGGGAATAATCTCCTGTAGTAACCACTTTACTGTTTCCTTTGCTTGGTTGGTGCGACAGGGAAGGGCTTCTGGCCAGCCAGAGAATGTGTCAACCCCCACTAACAGGTATTTGTATCCTCGAGTTCTTGGCAGTTCTACAAAATCTACCTGCCAATAGTCTCCTGGCTCTATTCCTATCCGAATTCTTCCTAGCTGTGCCTGTCGTCTAGCCACTGGGTTGTTTTTCAAGCAGATCTCACACTTTGACATTACTGATTTTGCCATTGTTAACATCCGTACCGAAATTAAACTCTGCTTTAGCAATTTTACCAATGCCTCTGCTCCCCAGTGACATTCGTTATGTTTAATTTGTAGAACTTCTCTCATTATCAAGGGGGTACCACTATCTGTCCTGTGCAGTCACATACCATCCCTCTAAATTCTTTTGTGCATTTAGCAAACGTGCCAGTCTCTCATCTTCTACTGAATATTTTGGTTCTGGAGGCAAATTGAATTGGGATACATTAAGCTCTAAAGGTATCAATGCCATTGTTGTTTGCACCTCTCGAGCAACCTGTCAGGCTGTCCAGTCTGCCTTTCGATTTCCCTCGCAGATTTTGGAGTTTCCTGATTGGTGTGCTTTGCAGTGTATGATTGCCACTTGTTCAGGTTTTTGTACTGCTTTTATCAATTGCAGGACTGCATTCTGATGTTTAATGTGCATACCCAGAGAAGGACAATAGTCCTCTTTCTTTCCACAGTGCTCTGTGTACATGCACCACTCCAAAAGCATATTTTGAGTCAGTCCAGATATTTACCTTTTTCCCTTCACTTAATTCTAGTGCCCTGGTTAAAGCAACCAGTTCTGCCTTCTGGGCAGATGTATTTGGTGGTAATGCCTTTGCCTCCACTGCTGTACTGACTGTTGTTACCGCATACCCAGCGTATCTGGTTCCGTTTTCCACGAAGCTGCTCCCATCTGTAAACAGCTCCCACTCTGGCTGCTCTAGTGGGACGTCTTTCAGGTCTTCTCTTGCTGAGTAGGTATACTCTATTACCTCCACACAGTCATGCTCTAATGGGCCTTCTTCAGTTGTGGTACCTAGGAACAAAGCTGGATTCAAAAGGTTAGTTGTTTTTAATGTGACATCATCCTGCTCAGTCAGGACTACCTGGAATTTCATCATCCTGCTTGGGGATAGCCAATGGCCCCCCTTCTTCTCTAAGACAGTGGTTACCATGTGTGGTACATTGACATCTATGTGCCTTCCCATCGTGAGCTTCCTGGCTTCTTGTATCAGCATCACAGTGGCTGCGACTGCCCGCAGACATGGAGGCCACCCGGCACTTATGCTGTCAAGTTGTTTGGAAAAGTAGCCCAGCGGCCTTTTCCAGCTTCCCAGACCTTGGGTCAGGACTCCGAGTGCTAGGCGCAGCCTTTCATGGACAAACAGCTGAAAATCTTTAGACAGATCAGGTAAGCCTAATGCTGGAGCAGTTGTCAGTGCTTCCTTTAATTTTAGGAAGGCTTCTTTCTGTGGCTTGCCCCAGGTGAATGGCTGCATCTTCTGAGCTTCACACAGGGGTTTCGCAATCAGTCCATAGTCCATGATCCACAGGCGACACCATCCTGCCATCCCGAGGAAGACTCGCAGCTCATGTAGATTCTGGGGCTCTGGAATAGCACAAATAGCTTGGATACGGTTAGTGCCTAGTTTTCGTTGCCCTTGTGAAATTTCACATCCCAGGTAGATCACAGTCTGTGATTTGGGCAATTTGTGCCTTTCCTCTGGATACTTTATAACCTCCCATTCCCAGGGAATTTAAAATCTCAATGGTTACCTTTATACAGGTTGCTTTTCTTCTGTAGCTATTAGTATATCATCAACATACTGCAACAACAGGTATTGGTCTCTTGGTACTTGCCCACTCTGGGTCCAAATCTCCAGCTCCTTTGCCAGTTGGTTTCCAAACAGGGTCGGCGAGTTCTTATATCGTGTCCAGGTGAGCTGGGTCTTTCTCCCATTCCCTGGGTTTTCCCACTCACAGGCAAACAGTTTCCTACTTTCTTTGTCAATGGGGATGCAGAAAAAGGCATCTTTTAAATCAATTACACTAAACCACTTGTATATCTCCTTTACAGATGTTAGCAATGTGTAAGGATTTGTTACCACTGGATAGATGCCCTTTGTTATTTTATTTATTGCTCTCAAATCCTGCACTAATCTATATTCACCATTTGGCTTCTTTACTGGAAATATTGGTGTATTCAATTCTGATTCACATTCTTCTAAAATTTGGTATTTCAAGAGTTTCTCAAAAATCCTTACTATTCCTTGCCATACTTCTGGTTTTATGGAATAGTGTTTGGCTTGTACAGCCCTCACCCCTTCTTTTAACTCTACATGCACTGGTTGTGCCAATTTAGATTTCCCTGGTATATCTGTCTCCCATACAGAGGGAATCACTGCATCTCCTACCTCCCTAGGGGTAGAGGGAACAGGTTTTTCTTTGATCATTAAAATCTGTCCCGTCTTTGATTCAGGTATTTTCATTATAAGCTCCCCATTTTCAAAGGTTATTACCGCATCAAGTTTCGCTAGCAAATCTCTCCCTAAAAGCGGAATTGGATACTCAGGTACGTATAGGAATTTGTGTGTTATAACTTTGTTCCCAAAACACAAATCTAGGGGTTGCAAGAATGGCCGTTTTTCCTCTTTCCCTGTAGCGCCGACTATTGTTGTTTCCTTGTCCCCAGTTTGTCCTTGCAAATCATTCAATACCGAGTGAGTAGCTCCTGTATCTATTAGAAATTTGACCTCTTTATGTCCTAATTGTTTATTTATAACAGGTTCCTTAACTTGTTCTACTGGCTCTATGTCTAGTCAGCTGGTATACTCCCCCAAAACCATCCCCTTGGTAACCTGCTGGCACTGATTGCCCTGGTGAAACTGGTTGTTCAAGTCTGGACATTGTCTCTTCCTGCTGAACCTCATGTAGTTTACACCAATTTATAGATTTGGGCACAGCATTCTGAACTCCTATTTGGATCCACTCTTGATATTTCCGTAGTCTCCCCACATCGCAAAATAAATTAGGGTCCCAATTTGGATCCTCAATTGGGAAATTCTCATCTAAATTCCCTGTTACGAATCTGTTTCTGATGTCCTCTCTTACCCTTTCTTTGGCTGCCTTAAGTACCATCTCTTTCTCAGTAGCATCCATCAAAGTATCTAATATTCATATATTAGATATATTAATATACTATATATAATTATATGTATATAAATACATATCTAATATATTAATATACATATTATTGTATGTCATCCCAGTCAGGATTTTGAGGTTTTTATAACCATTTTTAATACTCATGCCATTTTATCAGGATTTTCTCTATGAATTCTGGCTGATTGTTTCCAAATAACTAAATCTGCAGGAGAGAAAGACACTTTTACAAATACTGGCCCTTCCACTCCTACACTTTGTCGCAAGGGGGCAATTACAGTCCATTTTTGTCTGCCTATGTCTTTTCTATCCATAACTGGGGCAAGGTTAGACCGACTCCTGGTTCTGTGGGTTACCCCATCGTTGATTCTCTCTCTCTCCTTTCTAACCACAGTTAGGTTTTGCTCATCTTCCGAGGAAGAGGGATCAGGTGACGATGGGAGAGGAGAATAAAGAGGGAAGGGTGTACTAGACGAGACAGGTTCAGGACTAGGTGGGGTAGGAGCAGGCAGTGGGATAGGGACAGATGGAACAGGTGGGATAGGGTTAGGTTCTCTTGTTCCTATTGGAGCTACCTGTAAATCAATATCTGTATAATTTTCCCTACTCAGGCTTTCTTTCAACGCCAAGTGTTCTAAACAACGTTCCTCACAAACCCCGCACTTATTGCTTGCAGATGTTTTAACCATCATTAATCCACATTCATCCTGCCATTCTGGCTTTGCCCGTAAATAGAAAAACAAATCAACATACGGAACCTCATCCCATTTTCCTTCTTGTTTACAAAACGACATTAACTGCAAAATAGTGTTATATTGCAGAGTCCCGTATTTTGGCCATTTTTCGCAATTCTCCAAGGCATATCCTGGCCACCATGTATTACAGTAATCAATCAACTTAGCTTTACGTAATTCTTCCCCAAAATTACCCTGTTTCCAATGTACTAATAAGCACCCCAAAGGAGAACTTTGCAGGATAGAGGTGTTGCCGCCCAAAATCCCTTTCAGTTTCTCCATTCCAAATATACCACAAATTGCCGAACCCGCAACGCTCTCGCGATTGTCTTATGGAACGGCGCCTGGGCTTGTACCAGCAGGAATTCCTTTAGCCCAACCAAGCGTAGCTTTCGCTGCGTCTCATTGGCAGGCACCCAAACCAAAGTAAAAAGCACCTTACCTTTCTCCCGGGGACGCTGCGAGCGGCAGAAGCGGTCGCGGCCGATCGAGCTCCCCGAGAATCCCTCGGTGCCGGCTGGAGCGCGGTCGAGTCGCGAAACTCGCTCAGCAGCACCCGCAGGGTCCCATCCGGGGTCGCCAAAATGTTAGCGTTCAGAAACACATAATCACAGAAGCGATTATATGCGGTGCTTTTTATTCAAGAGCTCTGGGAATCGGGGTAGTTTCCACCCAAATCTGAGTCCAACCATACATTCGAGGTGAACGTGTTTTATACTCTATCATTACATAACTTTCATGTAATTATTAAGCTTAAATTCTTCTATTGTATACACAGATTTCAGCTAAACATAGCCCCCTTTAAATTTCCAACAGAGTTTCTCACGATTCTTCTTATGGTTATGTAATAATTATATTTAATTACTAAACAATCACCACATCTAACAATTATATCTTTTATCATACTGCTTAGGCAGGTGCAGTGACCTGAGAAAACACAAAGCCCAATATTTTCAAAGACTATTTTTAACATTTTCCAGGGCTCCACTATCACTTTTATTTCTTGTGGGAAAAAACCCTCCATCTGAACCAGGCACTCATGGCCAAAACTGGGCAACTGCCTCTGGAATTCATTATATCCAAGGATAGCTCCCAGACAAAAGCTGCCAGCACTGACAAGTCTGGCTGGCCTTGGCTTCCTGAGGGCTGGCCCTCATCTGCCTCTGAAACACTGGGGCTGGGTGCTTTCCTTCCTTATGAAAAGAACTCTTCTTCCTGTCCAGGCACCCACAGCCAAAACTGAGATTGCACCTCCAAAATGCCCAATGTCCAAGGAAAGCCCCTAGACAAAAGGTGCCAGGAGAGACAGGGCTGGCTGGCTTGGCCTGAGGGTGGCCACCTCTCATCTTCTTCCTAAACACTTGGACTTTGTGCTTTACTTTCCTATGGGCAAAAACACCCATCTTGACCATGGCCAAAACTGGGATTCCCCCTCCAAAACTCCGTACATCCAAGGATTGCTCGCAGGTGAAAGCTGCCAGGACAGACAGGTCTGGCTGCCCTTGGCCTCCTGGGGGTGCCTCTCCCCTGCTGTCCAAACACTGGGGCTGGGTGCTTTCCTTCCTATGGAAAAGAACCGTCCTTCTTATCCATGCAGAAACGGCCAAAATTGGGGTTCCACCTCCCAAATTCCTGATATCCAAGGGTTGCTTTCAGACAAAAGCTGCAAGGACAGAGAGGTCTGGCTGGCCTTGGCCTCTGATGGCTGCCTTTCATCTGCCCCTGAGACACCACCGGTGTTCTGTGCTTTCCTTCCTATGGAAAAGAACCATCCTTCTCCTCCAGTGTCCATGTCTGAAATTGGGATTCCACCTCTGAAATTGTCAATATCCAAGGGTTACTCCCAGGCAAAATCTGCCAGTACCGTCAAGGCTGGCTGGCCTGGGCCTCTGGTGGCTGCGCCTGCAACAGTGGGGCTGGGTTCTTTCCTTCCCATGGAGATCCCTGGGACACTGTGGGGACCTCATGGAACCAAGGGGATCATTGTCACCCCACTGGAGCCCATGGAACCAAGGGGATCATTGTGGCCCCACTGTAGCCCAGGGAACCAAGGGGATCATTGTGGCCCCACTGGAGCCCATGGAACCAAGGGGCCATTGTGGCTCTGTGGGGCCTGATGGAACCATGGAGACCATTCCAACCTTCAGGGCCTGGTGTCACCAAGGGGGCATTATGACACCTCAGGGCCCCATGGAAGCAAGGGACCATTGGGACACTTTGGGGCCCCATGGAACTCAGGGAACATGGAACAGCTCTGGCTGGCTTGGCCTCCCAGGGGCCACCTGACAGCTCTGGCTGATCTTGGCATGTCAAGGGCTGCCTCTCATCAGCTCCTGGAGCACTGGGGCTCTGTGCTTTCCTTGCTATGGAAAAGAGCTGTCTGACTTTTCAGATGCCCATTGCCAGAACGGGTACTCTCCCTAAAATAATTCCTATTTGCAAGGGTATCTCACAAAACAAAACCTGCCAGCTCTGGCTGGCCTTGGCCTCTGGTGGTCACCTCTCATCTGCCCCTGAAACACTGGGGCTCTGTTCCTTCATTCCTATGGAAAAGAACCGGCCTTCTTGTCCAGGGACCATGGCCAAAATTAGAATTTGGCCTCCCAAATTCTGTATATCCAAGGATTGCCTCCCAGACAAAAGTAGCCAGGACAGACAGGTCGAACTGGTCCTGTCCTCTGGTGATTTCTTTAGACCCTGAACTGAATGTTTTCATTTGGAAACACCTTGGAGAGGGCCCAGAGATGTCCCAAGGAGGGGGGGTTTGGAGGCCTTGGGCCCATGAGCACTGTATAGGGACAAAGGAGCTCTGTGCTCAGTGGGGTGGAGACTGAGGACAGTGGAGCAGAGTCATGAGAGTGTCTAAAGAGCGATTTCAGGGATGGTGGATCCTTTTGACATAGTGGAAAACAGCCAGAGAGAGAAAGAATTAATGCCAAGGGCAGCTGGGGAGGCCCAGAGTGGCAGCAGGAGAAAGGAATTTCCCTGTCAGGGCAGGGCTGTGGTGCAGCATGTCCCCAGCAGGAGCCTGGAGCAGCCCCAGGCTTTGTGTGGGCAGGCAGGGGCAGGCAGGAGGCAGAGCTGTCAGCAAAGGAAGGGCCCAGCCAGGTGGGGCAGCCGGGGGATGCCCAGAGCCTGCAGGGACAGAGGCCAGGGCAGGGACACCATGGGACAGCCTGGGCTGCACAGGGCACAGGGATGGGCAGCAGCTGCAAGACAGCCCTGACAGAGCCAACCTGGGCAGCGCTTTGGCCATGGCTGCTGGCCCTGGGCCTGAGCCAGGAGGGGACAAGTGACCCTTGCAGGCCTGGGGCCTCATTGCCTCCTTGTCCCTGCTCAGCAGCCTGGCAGGGGCCGCCCCACGCTCCTGCCCTTGGCATTGCCCATCCCCACATGCCAGGGCCCATCCCGGGAAGAGCCCTGAGCAAGGAGGGAGGGACAGGATCTGCCTGGCCAGGCCCTGGGGCTCAGGCCTTGGCCCTTTACATTCCTGAAACTAATCCAGGTTTGCTCAGCACCAGAGACACCTTTGCCTTGTTTGTCCCCAGCTGCCATCAGTGCCTCCAGTGTTCTGCTCTCCCTGGAACCCAGGGACACTTTCTCAGTGCTGTCCCTCACAGGGATCTCTTTAAAGTACAAGAAACTTCAGTATTTCAATCTCACTTGGAGCTCTTGAGAAGTCTTTGAGCCCACTCTGAGGGACTGGGTGTGATGCAAAGAGCAGCAAAAGCCCAGAGGGTGATTAAAGTCCTTGTGCTGTGTCTGTGCTGCTGAGCTGGGCCGGGCTCCTGGCCCAGAGGCAGCTCCTGGCAAGGGCAGCAGAGCTGCAGAGAGACAGCTCTGGCCAGGAGCAGCTCCTGTGCACAGCCCAGCAGGGCCGGGGCACTGCCAGGGCCCCTCAGGGACACGAGCAGGGCACAGACAGAGCTCCCAGGGGCTCAGCACTGGCCGGGGCTGTGGGATGTCCCCGCGGGGGCTGTGTCACAGCAGCACCTCTGGGGCTGTGTCCCAGAGCCACAGAGCAGCTGGGATGGCAGCAAGGGGCTGTGTGACAGCACAGAGTGGGCTGTGTGACAGCACTGAGGGGGTTGTGACATCACAGAGCTAGCTGTGACATCACAGAAGGCGGCTCAGTGACATCACAATGTGGGTTGTGGCACAGAGTCACAGAGCAGCTGTGTGATGTCACAGAGAAGGCTGTGACATCACAGGGTGACTGTGACATCACAAATCTGCTGTGTGACATCACATAGCAGCTGAATGATATCATATAAAGGTTGTGTGACATAACAGAGTGGTTGTGTGACATCACAGGGGCTGTGTTAATAAAGCCTCTTATCTGGCCTTATTATCAAGCAGTGCAAGTTAGTCCATGGGGTTTACTGCACTGTGTGACATCACAGGGGCTGTGTGACATCACAGGGGCTGTGTGACATCACAGGGGCTGTGTGACATCATGGGGGCTGTATGAGGTCCCTGGGGAGGTCACTCTGCCCCGGCCCCCTCACACCTCCCCCCAGAGCAGTCCAACCCTGCTCGTGCACAGCAGGGTCCCCTGTCCCCCCGGGCCCCCCGGCCCCGCAGCCTCTCCCAGAGGATGTTCCACGAGATCGACCCCAGAGCCTGACACGGGGACGGGGGGCCGGGGCCCTGGGGGTGGCACAGGGGGACAAGGACCCCCCGGCAGCGTCCCCGTGTCCCCCAGGGCCAGAGCCTGGGCCAGGGCTCCTTCACCCTGTTATGGATAAATATCATAATATTGGCTTTTTGCAAATATTGAAATGGATTTTATATGTGTGATGTTAAAGTAACTTTGTTCTAAAAATATAGTTTTTATTTCTGTTGTTAATTAAGCTCAGTGAAATAGCTGCTTGTGTTAAACTGCCTGCTTGGATGGGATAACATCCAATGCACCCAGGATGAGGACACCTGTACAGATCTGCCAACTATCAGCACTCCCCGTCTGAAGGCAGAGTGCACCAAGGCCCAAAAACTGGAGGTGATAAAGAGAAGGAGCCAAAACCACAGCCAAGAAACACACATGCTCTGAAAAGGCAGACCCAAGGAGGGGCCATGTCAAATCATTCCTGGAATATGTAAAGTAGTTTAGGGATATGCATGAGGCTCTATGAATATGCACCAGGCTGATGTAAGGGGAAAGGTATTTCAGGGGATCCCCGAAGGTAACAGGGTGCTCCTGGCTGAGTGCCAGGAGGCACCCGGCCGTAATAACCTTTGCTCCATGGTCCTGCTCTCCCATTGTCCTTTATTAAACTTTGTGCATTTTCACAGGAGAGTGAACGTGTTTTTCACAAATGGAATCTCAAGGAAACAAGGGTCAGTTGTTAAGCCAAGGCTCTGCTTTGACCAAGTGGGGCCTCATGGGACACAGGTGCCACTGGGACATTGCCAGGTCTGGTAGGAACAAGGCTCCATTATTGCACAGTGTTACAGGTGAGTAATGTCATAGTTGGGTCTCACAGTGAGGAGATAGATCCTATGTGTGTGTTAAGATGTGTAGTGATGTTATTGTCATCTGTCCCCCATAGTCCTTTTTCCCTCCCCTTGTAATGGCCTTGGTGGTTGGGGCATTTGGGGAGGGCAGGTTTGTCACTGGAAGGCAGGCATGGCAACACCTGCTCTCCAGTCAGGGTGCAAGAAAGCATTCTCCACCAATGGACGGCCACAAAGAGTTACCTGACAGACTTTGGGTGGGGCTAGGATTACCTGGTGCAACACCAAATGTCTAAAAGGAGGAGCAGCCAATTTGTGAAGGAGCCATGTGGCTGATAGCCACAGGGTGGGGAAGGGCTCCCAGTGCTGTGATTTCTCCTGTTTCAGTCCTTTGTTGTCATTTTTTTCAAGGTTGAATCACCCTTAAAATTTTAAAAGTAGCGGTCATTTCTCACAGACAGCAAGGCCTCAGGGCGCCCAGGAGAGCGGCGTGACAATGACACCTTGGGGAACCAAGTGTCACCTGCAAACACAACAGGGCCTCATGGAAGCCAGGGGCCACTTGGATATTGCCAGGGCAGGTGGAACTCAGTGTCCATTGTGACACAGCACAGCCTCGTGGAACTCAGCAGAGCATTGGGACAGCCTGGAATCTCATGGAGCCAAGGCTCTGCTTTGGCAAAGTGGGGCCCACAGGACACAGGTGCCACTGGGACATTGCCAGCTCTTGTGGAACCCAGTGTCCACTGTGACCCAGCAGAACCTCATGGAAACATGGGGGCCACTGTGACGCAATGGAATCCCATGGAAGCAAGTGTCAGTTGTGAACGCAGCAGGGCCTCACAGAACCCAGGGGCAACGGGGACCGTGCTGTGGCTCGTGGGAGCAAGGGGCCATTGTGACCCAGTGGGGCCTCCTGGAACCCAGGAGAACATTGTGGGCCCATGGATCCTCATAGAAGCACGGCCCCATTGTGACAAAGTGCAGCATCACAATGGTCTCCTGGGTTCCATGAGTCCTCGCTGTGTTTAGAATTGACACTTGGTTCCCCAAGATTCCATGGCATCCCTCTGCTCTCCTGTGATTTGAGGCTGTGCTGTGTCACAATGGACACTTGCTTCCTCCAAGGCTGGAGATGTCCCAGTGGCACTGGGCTTCCATGAGGCCACGCTTTGTCACAATGGGGCCTTGCTTCCATGAGATTCCATTGTCTCACAATGGTCTCCTGGGTGCCACAAGGCCTGCCTTTGTCACAGTGGAACCTTGCTTGCACCAGCCCTGGCAATGTCCCAGTGGCACAGGGGTTCCATGAGGCCGCGCTTTGTCACAATGGGGCCTTGCTTCCATGAGATTCCATTGTATCACAGCGGTGTCCTTGGTTCCATGAAGCCCAGCTTTGTCACAACTGGACCTTGGTTCCATGAGATTCCATTGTATCACAGCGGTGTCCTTGGTTCCATGAGGCCCAGCTTTGCCACAACTGGACCTTGGTTCCATGAGATTCCATTGTATCACAGCGGTGTCCTTGGTTCCATGAGGCCCTGCTGGGTCACAGTGGAGCCTTTGTGCCATTCGTTTCCATGGTGCCACAATGGTCTCCAGCATTCCATGAGGCCACGCAGCAAAAGAGTGGACCCTTGAATCCATGAGTTCCCATTCCATCAGGATGATCTCTTGCATTCCATGAGGCCTTGCTGTGTCACTAAGGAGCCTTTGTTCCATGTGTTCCCTTTGGGACACCATGGTCTCCAGTGCTCCATGAGGCTGACCCGTGTAACTCTGGGTTCTTGGTTCCATGAGATCCCAGCACGGTGTCACCATGGTCTCCTGGGTCCTGCAACAATTCACACTTGGTTCCATGAGATCCCAGCACGGTGTCACCATGGTCTCCTGGGTCCTGTAACAATTCACACTTGGTTCCATGAGATCCCACCACGGTGTCACCATGGTCTCCTGGGTCCTGTAACAATTCACACTTGGTTCCATGAGATCCCACCACGGTGTCACCATGGTCTCCTGGGTCCTGCAACAATTCACACTTGGTTCCATGAGATCCCACCACGGTGTCACCATGGTCTCCTGGGTCCTGCAACAATTCACACTTGGTTCCATGAGATCCCACCACGGTGTCACCATGGTCTCCTGGGTCCCATGAGGCCCCTCTCTGCGGCCGTGCTGGTGTTCGGAGACCCGGCGATCCACAGCCCAGCTCACAGTTTCGGGTGCTTGTCCGACCCTAAGTTGGATCCGCACCTGTGGGTCAGCGACTCACAGAAGGGCGGCAGCCAAGATGCACGCAGAAGAAAGGGAGGACTCAGGTGGCAGGAGAAAGTCAGATTTATTATCCAACCAGGCGGGAGAGCAGGGTGAGAGGGAGTTGCCAGGGCAGGGGGTTACCACCTGAACAAGGAGCAACTGAATTACAGCAACTTATAAAGGCAGGGGGCGGGTATGGGTGTAAACCTTAAGCAACGAATGCGGACACAGAAACTTAGATACATATCGGGAGTGACAAGCTAAACCAACAAATCAAGAAAAAATTGAGGAGGGGTCCCAGCCCCTGACCAATAACCCGACGCCCTGGAGAGAAGAATCTAGAAGAAAAGGATGGGTTGCCGGGTGACGGACAAGGGGACTGGGGTGGGGAAAACTTGAATACATCAAAGAAACCATAGGAACATAGGAGGGACGAAGGGATTGACATTAAACTGTCTGAGGTAGGGGAATTCCGGGACAGAACCACTTCTGCCCGTGATAGGGGGAGCTGGAACGAAACAAGAACAGAACACCACACCTCTCTGTGTCACAGTGTTTGCCTTGGTTTCCTGAGAAGCTGATGTGTTGACAGTTGACCCTTGGTTCCTTGAGATTCCATTGCATCCCAGCAGTGTCCTTGGTTTCATAAAGCCCAGGTTTGTCACAAGGGAGCCCTGGTTTCAGGATATTCCATGGTGACACAATGGTCTCACCACTCTCTGAGGCTGCACTGTGAAACAGTGGACACCTGGTTCCATGAGATTCCATGGGGTAACAGTCAATTCTTTTGCTTCTTTTCTGCCAAGGTCGGGATGAAATCCCAAGACAGCATTTCTTGTTTGGACTCAGGTGTTCATTAGCTCTTGTCTCTAGAACAGTCTCACAAGCTGTGACTTCTGCAGCACTTTGCTAACAAGGTAAAAATAGAGCCCCATCTCTCTCTCTGCAAGGTCTTCTGAGGATAAACTGTCCAATTAAGAAATGACACCTAAATTGCTTTTACTTTTAACCCAATAACCAATCAGCCGTGCCCAACATAAGGGACTTTTTTATCCAATTACACAATACCACCCAAACCTGAGGAGGAGGAGGAGGAGGAGGAGGAGGAGGAGGAGGAGGAGGAGAAGAAGAAGAAGAAGGAGATGAAGGAGATGAAGAAGAAGAAGGTAAAGAAGGAGGAGAAGGAGGAGAAGGAGAAGGAGAAGGAGAAGGAGGAGAAGAAGAAGGCAAAGAAAAAGGATCAGCCTCCGCCCTAAAACCTCCATCTTGCTTTATATATAGTACTATATTCGAAAACCTTAAACTCCGAGTTGTCCACCATGTGATATTACACCCTTCTATTCAAACTCCACACCCATAATCCCAGTTCCATCATTCCATTTTGGAAGCCTTCTCCACAGCCTCAGGTCAAATGCAGTGTTCTCTTGGGGGTCAGTGTCTGTCAGCTCAGAAAGTCCAAAATTCTCAGCAGCCCGGGTTCCAACAGGTAACAGTGTTCTCCTGTGTTCCAGTAGGTTCCATTGGGCCCGGCTTTGTCACCATGGACACCTGGTTCCATGGATTCCATGGGGTGACAATGTTCTCCAGTGTCACCATGGACACCTGGTTCCATGGATTCCATTGGGTGACAATGTTCTCCAGTGTTCCATCAGGCCCGGCTCTGTCCCCATGGACACTCGGTTCCATGGGCAGTGTCTGTGTCCCAGTGGCACCTGTGTTCCATGGCACCCCTGTCTGACCAGGGACAGTTTGTTCCAGGACATTCCATGGAGTCCCAGCGGTCCCTTGGGTTCCATGCAGGTGCCTGGGCAGCGGGAGCTCAGCCCAAATATCCTGGGGGTCCCTGGGCTGGTGTTTGTTGGGGGGAACCTTTGGATCTTGCAGGGCTCCAAAGCTGAGCCACGGATGCCCCTTGGGACAGAATGGAGCAGCATGGAAGCCAGGAGACCCTGATGGAGCCAGGAGACCCTGATGGAAGCCAGGAGACCCTGATGGGAGCCAGGAGACCCTGATGGAGCCAGGAGAGCCTGATGGAGCCAAGGCTCCAGCGGGACCCAGAGGGACCTCACGGGAGCCAGGAGAGCGTTGTGAGGCTGTGGAACAATGTGGCACCGAGGTTTCACTGGGGCTTGGCAGAAGCTCCTGGAGACAAGGAAGCGCTGGGAGCCTCCGGAATCAGCGTCTGCAGGAGGATTTTCTGCTCCCTCCTGGGATGCTGGTGGACAATAAAGCCTGAGGCAGCCTCCCAAGGGTCCGGCTGTGCCACCAGCGGGGGCCACATCTGGGGGGACGCCCGGCCAGCCCTGGCCCTGCTGCTCCTCCTGGCCGGGCCTGGAGCTGCTGGGAGCCCGGGCTGGGGGAATCCTCAGGGCTGTGCAAGGAAAGGTTCAGCACAAGCAGCCCTGGAGCGAGATGTGCAGTGTGAAATACGCCCATCACTAGATTTTGAAATTGTAAAAGTTCATTAGTAATAAAATGGTTATAAAAATAGCAATGCAATTAGAGAAATAATAATTTGGACAATTTGAATTAGGACAATATGAGACAATAGAGAGAAAGGGTTATGGAGGTCCAGGTACCTTTTTCTGGGCACCACGAGCCCGAAAAAGGACACCCGTTAACAAAGGATTAACCCTTAAAAACAACAGCCTGTTGCATATTCATACACTTCATCCATGATGCATAAATTCCATTCAAACACAGGATTCTGTCTGGGCAGTGCCACCTTCTTCCTCCGAATCCTAACAGCGCCTTCGAGGCAGGAAGAAGTTCATTCCTTCTGATAAGAGGGCAAGAAATTCTTTTTATCTGAAAGATTTAGGTGTCCTGTGGCTGCCATCTCACTGCGAGTCCTTTCTTTAAAACAAGAATCCTACATAGCATCATTTCTATTTTAACAATTTTTATGACCTAAAACTATATTTAACACAGTACTTAAGAGAATTAATACACCAGACATATAATATGAATATATATATTAATATATAAAATATATAATATATAATATATAATATGTAATATATAATATATAATAATTATATATGATTATATAATATATAATATATAATAATTATATAATTAATATAATATATTATATATTATATATTGTTATATATTATATTATATATATTATTATATTATTATATTATATCATTATATTATATTATATATAATAGATAATATTATATTATATATTTTATATATATAGATATATATATATATAATATATAACCCTATAATATATATAATATATATTTTATATATATATATATATATATATATATATATATAATATTCTAACACCAGACATATAATATTCATTTTAATATTTGCGAAAAGCCAATCATAAAATACATGCATTTTTCACATGCAGGCAAAGCCAGCCAGGCAGCAGAGCAAGAGAGAGAGCAGAGCCAGCGACACAACAAACGCACCGAGAGCGAGAGAGCAAGTTTGAACAGAGCTTGCAAAGGGCAAAATCAGGTTAGACTGAAGAACAAGGAGCACCAGGCATGGGCTGATGGTCCAGGTAAAAAGTTCCAACGTGAGGAGGACGACAGAAGCCTTCATCAAAAGAGCACCAGAAGACTGAGGGCCGCCACAGGAGGAACGGACGCAGGCGCTGAAGCCACACACGGCTGTAAAACCGGGACACAGCTTTATGCAAATGTGAGTATGCTAATGAAGTGTTGTAATTGTGACTTTTAAAATGGAGCTGAAGGCCAAAGGAGACCGAGTGGGTTTTTGCCAGAGAGATCCCCCTCGCTCCCAGCGCTGGATACACAAATCCCTGCTCTGTCTGACTGCAGAGTTTGATTTCCTCGCCCAGTTTGTCCCACTCCCCCTTTCCTGCCCTCTCCTCCCCTCTCCCAGTCCCATTTATGGGATTTGGGGTCATTTATGGGATTGGGATCATTTGGGGTATTTCGGGTCATTTGGGGGATTTGGGTTCTTTGTGTGCCTTTGGTGTTATTTGGGGTTTTTTGGGGTTATTCAGGGTAAATTTGGGATAATTTGGGGTAATTTTTCACAGTTTTGGGTTTTTAGGGCCGTGTGTGTGGGGATAATTCAGGGCCAATTCTGTGTAGGTTTGCAATCATTTTATGGGATGGATGGGATTTTAATGGATTTTAATAGGAATTTAGTAGGATTTTAATAGAATTTAATGGGATTTTTATGGGGTTTTAATGGGATTTGATGGGGGTTTCCCCCGGTCCACAGCTCCCTCCCACCTCAATTTGGGGGTCCCATCCCCCTCTTCCTCCCGCTCTCCCGCCCCTTCCCCATCGTTCCCCCAATCCCCAATCCCCTCCCCCATGCTTGGTTTTGGGGGTTCCAGGCCCCTCCTGCTCCCTTTGGGGGTCCCGACCCCCCTTTGGTTGAATTTGGGGCCCCCCCGCCCCCCTTCTCCCCGCGCCCCCCGCTCCCTCCTCGGCCCTCGGGGCGGCCCTGGGGCCACCCCAACACCCCCAAAATGGGGAGGGTCCGCGGGGCCCTTTGGAACCCCCAGAAATGGGCGGGGAGCGGCAGGAGCCGCCCCAAAAAGGGATGGAAGGGTCCGGGCCGGGAATGGGGGAGGCTCTGGGGATGGCTCCGGCCCGGATCGGGGCGGGCTGGGATTGAGGGAGGCTCCGTTCAGCGGCCGGGGAGGGGCTGGGCCTGGGGAGGGCTCCGGGATTGTGGGGATGGGGCCATTCCGGGACTGCGGCGGGGCCTCTCCCTGGGGTTGGGGTCCGGCATTGGCTCAGGGACCCTCCCCGTTCCTGTTCCGCTTCCCGATCCCGTTCCCGATCCCGATCCCGCCGCTGGCTCCAGGGAATGTCCCTGATCTCAACCCCGACCCCAAACCCGAGGTGAGGTCAAACATTGGGGTCAAACACCCCAAATCCTCGGTTCAAGTCCCCCGGACCCCAAATCCTGGGGGTTTAAACACTGGCGGGGGCCAAACACCCCCAGACCCAAACTCTGCGATCTCAACCTCCCCCCCTGCCCCCCAGCCCGAACCCCAAATTTTAGGCCTTAAACCCCCCAAATCCCAGATCCTGGGGTGTCAAACACTCTGCAATTTGCAAATGTTGGGGTTAAATCCCCCTGACCCCAAATCCTGGGGTTTGAAACATTTGGGGTGTCCAACACCCCCCATTCCCATAGTCTGGGGTCAAACACCCCCAAATCCCAAATCCTGAGGTGTCAAACACCCCAACCCCAAAAGTTTGGGGTCTAAACCCCCTGACCCCAAATCCTGGGGTTTGAAACATCTGGGGTGTCCAACCCTCCTCATCCCCAAAGTTTGGGGCTCAAACCCCCTGATCCCCAAATCCTGGGGAAAAAAAAACGCCCAAACCCCAAATCCTGGGAACAAAAACCCCCAAATCCCAAACCCAGGGGTGTCAAACATCCCCAGTTTCCAAAGTTTGGGGTCAAAAATCCCCAAACCCTGAGGTGTCAAAATCCCCTAAACCCCAAATTTTAGGATCAACTCCACCCAACCCCCAAATTTTAGGATCAAACCCCCCAATTCCCAAAGTTTGGGGTCAAACACTCCAAACCCCCGAATTTTAGTATCACTCCCCCCCCCCTTCAGTCCCAAAATTTGGGGTTATTTGGGGTTTATTTGGGGCAGCTCCAGGTGCAATGTCTGCAGAGAGACCCTGGGTACAATGCTGGGAAAAACCCCAATAACCCATCAGGAACCCCAAAATCCCTGGGGGCTGGGAAAGGGGATTTGGGGTGAAAGAAGAAGGATTTGGAATGCACAAAGAAGGATTTGGGATGGAGAGAGGGGATTTGGGTGGGAAACTGGGTCCCTTTTTGGCGCAGGAGATCTTCCTGGCGCTGCTCTGGGTGATGCTGAAGCCCTGCAGGGCCTCGCGGGCGGCGCCCGCCTGCACCTCGGGCTCCAAGTGCACCCAGGCGATGTCGCGGGGCCCGGGCACCAGGGCAGCTCCTGAACCCCGGGAACCTGGGCTGGGAACGGGGCCAGGAGAGCCCCAGACACCCGGGAATGTTCCCCAGACACCCGGGAGTGTTCCCCAGACACCCGGGAATGTTCCCAGACACCCGGGAATGTTCCCCAGACACCCGGGAGTGTTCCCCAGAAACCTGGGAATGTTCCCCAGACACCCAGGAATGTTCCACAGACACCCAGGAATGTTCCCCAGAAACCCGGGAATGTTCCCCAGAAACCCAGGAGTGTTCCCCAGGATCCCGGGAATGTTCCCCAGACACCCGGGAATGTTCCCCAGAAACCTGGGAATATTCCCCCCCAAAAATCCAGAAATGTTCCCCCCCAAATGGAAAAACGTTCCCCAAAATATCCAGAAATGTTTTCAAAAGAACACCTGAAACATTCCCCCAAAAATCCAGAAACATTCCCATAGAAATCCAGAAATGTTCCTCCAAAAATCCTGGAACATTCCCAAAACATGAGGAACTTTCCCCAGAAAATCCAGAAACATTCCTCCCCAAACTATACAAAACCAACCCCATTCCCCATGCAGAAACATTCCCAAAAACTCCAGAAACATTCCCAAAAATCCAGAAACCCCTCCCCAAAAAATCCAGAAGACCTCTGCAAAAAATTCAGAAATTCCTCCCTAAAAAATCCAGAAATTTCCACCAAAATTCAAGAAATTTCCTCCCTAAAATATCCAGAATTTCCTCCCCCCCAAACCCTGCTCTTTCCCAAAAGTGCAGACATTCCCCCAAAATCCCGATCCTTTCCCCAGACAATCCAGCCCCAAGCCCCCCTCACCCCTCTCGCCCCCCAAGCCCCAGAATCCCCCAGTGCCCAAAGGGCCCGGAATGCCCGGAATGCCCGGGATGCCGGGATTGCCCCAGATCTCCCTGGGTGCAGAGCATGGGGAGCAGCAGCTCCTTGGGCTCCTCAGGGAGTGGGGCAGGAACAGGATGTGCTTCGGGGCTCTGCCCACAGCTGGGGAAACGGGAGAAAAACCCCAACAGCAGCAACAAATCTGCCCCAAACCTGCCCCAAGCAGGCCCCAAATCTGCCCAAAGTCACTCTGGATACACACCAAACCATCTGCCCAAAATCCCACCAAAATCCTCCATGCTTTGACCCAGGGCTGTCTCATCATTTTTAAGTCTTTTTCACAGTTCCAAGAAATGATATCTCAGCTTGGTGGGAAGCCTCCTCTAAACTGATGGCATTGTGACATCTACTCTCAGCAATCAGATGCAGCCCCAATGATTATTACAGAACCACTCCAACAGTTTGCTGGGTTTAAAGCATCTCTGTGCTGAGGGGATTTTGGAGGAGACAGCTCTTGCATGGTTCATTAGTCTGTCGCCCCCAGACCTTTACTCCTCAGCGCTGTTCTCAAGAGCCTTGTTTTAAATGACGTTCAGGGAATTCTCTCCCACTTAGAGCTTGGGTGGGGGCCAGGCCTTGGCTCTGCCTGGACGGGAATTTGCCAACAGACCCAGATGTTTTCTGCATCAAAACTGGATTTGAGTTGCTTTGACTTGGCCATCTGACCCTCTAGACGTGACAGTTGAACTCTTTTTAAAGGCAGCTTGGGAATTATTATCTGGACATAATGATCCAAGTCCCCCCTGAATCGAGGTTTGTCAGCTGTTTGCAGACTCTGGGATGATGGTACATTATTGCAGAGATTGCTATTTACCTCATTCCACCTACGTTGTTAGCTTTGTCTGCTATTTGAAATGTTCCTGATTGTTGTATCCAAATTATTCCCAATTGCTGTAAGTTTCTTGTCCACTGCATGTATTATTTTACTGTGATGTTGCTTCATACTCATAACAAAAGACATGCATCTCATTCTTAAAAAACAAAAAAGAAGATGAATGAACGCCTTAAGAATGTTCAAATAATGCAATATGAACATGAGACATTTGGACAAGGAATCATTTTGAATAATGCAATATTTACATTAGGAATTTGGAAAAGAGATCATCCCATCTAAATCCCAATGGAGTATACCACAGTGCAGCCTGATTGATTCATCACCTTCAGGAGAAGATGTGCCTGTGTTTCATCAGCAGCAGCTCAAAGCAGTCACCTGTTCATTCCATCAGATCCTGATCAGCTCTGAAGAAATGAGGCCCAGTGCAGAGAGAAATAACCTCATCACCTTGCAGCCTTTGTGGCCAGAGCAGGAGCAGGAGGAGGCCTGGCCAGACACGGCTGTGTCTGGGCACTGACAGAGGCAATTTGCCAGCAAAAGCCTCCTGGCATCCTCATGGTACAGAGCTCCTATGAACCTTCTCCAGTTATTCCCTGTTCCAGCTGCCAGGGGACATTCAGTGGTGTCAAAGATCAACATTTCCAGCTCAAAGACTTTCTCACACTTCTCAACTCATTGGAAACAATGGTCATTTCTTTCCATTTCCCCAAGAGACATTGGACATTATTCTTTTGTCTTCTCATGCTGCAAAACCCTGTGTCAATGACTTGATGGAATTTGGTAAGTTTTGTGGATTGTAAGTGGTCTTTTATCTCTCTTATCCCATATCTAACAGATAACCAGTGATAACCTTGATGAGATAATGCCCTGACAAGAGTGAGCTGTTTCAGCATCAGAACATAGGAGCCTTTTTTAAATGAACGAGAAGGGGGAGATGTCACAGGCAGGTGGGATAATGATAAAAGAAAGGCCTTATGAAATCAGGCCTTGTTCTGCCACATTAACAGCTGGCCTGCCATCTCTTCTGAGTGCAGCCAAGCAGTTACAAGTTCCCATGGGAAGCTATTGTGAGAATGAGACTTTGTGAACAATCTGTTCTGAGGGTGAAAAACAAATGCACCTGCAACAACAAGGGATTTGTCCGTGAGAATCAGTGAAGAGAACAGGTAAACAATACAACAGAGAGATTTGATGCACAAGTAAAATCTATTTTATTAACCAATATTAGAATAACCTGCAAGAAATCTATGAACTAACTAAAGTTGCACATGAGGTCTGTCAAACTGTGTAAAGTGAGTTGTGTGAATAAAGAGTAAAGAGTTCTTCTCCAGCTCAGCTGTGTCCTCTGGGATTTGAGTTCCCCCCTTCTTTGGTGCTTTGGGTTCCCCCTTCTTTGAGGCTTTGATTTCCTTCTTCTCTGGGATTTTGGTTTCCTTCTTCTCTGGGATTCTGGTTTCCTTCCTCTCTGATGCTTTGGTTTCCTTCTTCTCTGGGGCCTTGATTTCTTTCTTCTCTGGGGTTTTCTATTCCTTCTTCTCTGGGGCCTTGGCTTCCTTCTTCTGTGGTTGTTTGCTTTTCCCCTTCTCTGGTTTTGGGGGTTGCTTCCCCACAGAGACACCCTTCTTTTCCTTCTTCTGCCTCTCTTCCTCCTTCCCCCTCTCTCCCTCCTCTAAGGCTTTTGCCTCCTCCTCAAGCTTTTGAGCCGGCTGCTTCAGCTCCCTTGTGCAGACAAAACAGAAACCATGGCTGAGAGTCCCCACCAGAAACTTGGGCTCCCCAGTCCTGGCTGGCCCTGCACTTCATTCCTTGACCCTGAGGCCATTCCCGTGAATTCTCCTCAAGCCACAGGGCTTGGGAACATCCCAAGGGAGGCCATTGGTGGAAGGGGACCTCCAGGCCCAGCCAAACCTCAGCTTTGCCATCAGAGGCTCTTGACTGTGCCAGCTCCCTCTGAAGGCACAGCCAGACCCCTCCAGGCCCTGCCCAAGGCTGATCCAGCAGCTCTCTGTGCTGCTGCCTGAAAACGCCCTTTGTCTCTTGGCTTCCCAGTTTAGAGCAGAGCACAGATTGCTGACAGCTGCTCATCTCCCCTACAGTTCTTACTCAGCTCATTCAGCCCCCTTCCCCCTGGGCATGGCTGAAGCATGATTGTAAAGAGTTCAGATTTCAGCTGAGGCTTAGAAGCAATTCCCATTGATCAGGATGTAAGTTAGACAGGCAGACCATAGGTTAATGATTGTGAGATGCTTAAGCTGGAGCTGATTGTTCTATTGTTTACCATTAGGAGCTCCTTTCTAGAAGGAAGTGGAGTCAGTGAACTGTTATAAGAACATCTTGAAACCAGGAGAACAATGGTTTAGCACCTGGGCTTGATGTCAATCAGTCACTAAGCAGGGGACCTTGGATGGTGCCAGAGGGTCACAGAGACCTGATGAAGACATTCCTGACTTCATCCCTTAAGACCACGGACCCAATTCGAGACCACGGACCCAATTCAAGGGAAGAATTGCACAGGTGTGAAGGACCAATGAGCTCATTTGAATACAGAGCGGGGATGGGAGGTGCTGGGCTTGTGCAGATGTATTGTATGTAAGATCTTGGGCAATAAAGAGAGGGCAAAGAACCTTGGGCAGCGCGGTCTCGCCTTTTAGGGACGGCTCTGGTGCTGCCCACCGGTGTTAATAAACACAGCACTGTCTAACTCTAATTAGTTAGAGAGTCTCTGCCCGTGACCTTGGGCTTTAACGACCCATAGCCTGCTCCTTCACGAGAACAATGCTGTCAGTCAGAAAGCAGAGGCTGCAGGAACTCCTCTCCTGCAAGGCAGGCTCTTGTCAGGCAGATTTCCTGCTGGAGCCCAGCTGGGACCAAGCAAACCAGTGCTGGCTGCCACGGAAACCATTGGAAGCAGCCTGGTCCCTCTCCTCCCCATGAAACCAACTCCAGCCTGGCCTGAAGAAGTCCTGATGCACAGGCTGGCTTGGAGCACCTCCACTCCCAGCTCCAGCCTGGGCCTGTGTGTCCTGGGCTGGGCTGCCTTGCTGGAGCTGAGCTTCTCCTGTGCTTGCCCACGGCTGCAGCTGCAGGGGAGCCTAAAGGACAGGAGCTTTTCTGGCTGCTGTCCCAGCATAAGGAGAGCCCTGGCAGATCAGCAGGGCAAGGGCTTCATCTGGGGCAGGAGCAGGGCCCAAAGCAAGGTTTGCTCTGTGCCCCACGCCTGCCCATAGCACAATCCCAGTGCTTTGGTGAAGAAGGGAGATGATGGAGAAGATGCCACTCAACACCATGGACTTCCAGACCCCTCTAGAGGCAGTGCCAAGGCAAGCCCAGAGCCCAGCTCCCTGCAGGCAGCAGCTGAGCCAGGAGGGCTCAGCACTCAGATAGAGAAGAAGATGTTGTGTCTCAACAGGAGAAGGTCCTTCCTCTCTTGGCAGCCAGGGAGCTCAGAGTGGCCATGCCTGTGTTGCTGCTGCCTTTGCTGTGCAGCACCTCTGAGCTCAGAGTCCTTGGAGCAGGGAAGCCCTGCAGGGACAATAACCCATGGCAGAGCAGGAGCCCATGGAAGGCTGACTCACCTGTCCCTGAGAGGGGCCTGAGAGCCACAGTTGATCTCGGGGGGCTCAGGGAGGAGCTGACACGTGAGGCCTCCCCGGGCACCAGCCCCTCGTAGCTGGGGCCTCCCTCCACGTGGCATAGCTCCGGGACACTGCAGGTGCTGCTGAGGTGGCCAGAGAAGGTGGAGGAGACCTGCTGGCCCTCTCCTGGCTGCAGCACACCTGGCAGGGGCAGGATACTGAAAGCCTGGGGGGAAGACAGGAGAGATTGAGGTGCTGAGCATGGAAATGGATGCAGAAGAGCATCTTGGAGCAAAGGGCAGCTGTAGCCAGAGGGGCCTATTCCCCAAACACTGCCAGAATCACCCTCACCTCATCCTGCATCCATGCCACTGACCAGGGCAGGGACCATGGGCAAAATCTTCTCCCACACTCACGGGCCCATGCATTAATTAGTACATGACATGAAAGGGAACTGGGATGTCTCCTGGCAGTAGAAATTCTCTCTGATGCACAACTTGCCTTTAAAAAGTTTAAAAGCTTCCTGCTTTTAGAAAAGGAGGAGACTCAGAGTGAGAGCTCCTGGAACTGAGGGAAGGAGCCCAGCCCAGCTCATCTGACTCCTGAGGCTCTTGCCCTCTCTCTCTGATTTAAATGCTGCTTTCTCAAGGCGCTGCAGCAAAAGCTCCTGCCAAAATTTCCTGTGGAGCACCTGAGGAGTTCCAGGGGGAGCAGTGCCCTCCACAGGTGCTGCACAGCGTCCTTGGGCAGCCCTGCAACGTGTCCTGCACGGCCTCTCCAACAAGCAGCTGCTCCAGCAGCCCTTTGTGATGGGCCTGCAGGGATGGGAGGCCCCTCTGTGGCCAGTGCTGAGGGCCCCCAGCGGCACTGGCAGCTCCAGCCCTGCTGGCCACGCTGACAATGGGCAGGGAGACAGATTCCCTCCTGCCTTCTCCGCTCCCAGGGGAGCGTGCGCCACGTCCAGGGAGCACCTGAACCCCTCCGAGCCTCGTGGCAGGTGAGGGTGCTCAGGAGTTGGTGCTGGCACCTGGAAAACAAGCCATTTTCTGTGCTGGGAGGCAGAGACAGCCACTTTGCAAAGTCTCCCTTTGTCAGACAGCTCCAGGGCCAGCAGGGCAGCAGCAGCTCTGGGGGAAAGCAGAGCCCTGCAAACAGGGAGTCTGGCTGCCTTGGGAAGAGGCTCCATGGAGATCAGGATCATCCCAGCTGGCTCTGGGAGGGAAGCTGGAGATCTGACCAGGATGATGCAGGGAAAAGCCTCATCTTACACTGGGAAGGAAACAAGGCACAAAATCCCACACTCAGCACAGGCCTGTAGGATCTGAGTCAGCTTCTCCAAGGAAAACTCTCCTGTTTCTCCCTCCCCCTCAGCCCATGTCCAGCCACTGGCCCTGCTGCCCAGCCCACTGGCAGGGCACAGCCCAGCAGGGCAGCAAAAAGGGAGCTCAGCATGAGCAGGACTTGGTGCTGGCAGGCTGGGGAGGCAACACAAGCACGGGATGGACAAGAAAATCCACCTCTGCTCCTGAAGAGTGGGGAAAATCCTGCACTTCTTTCAGGGCTCTGGCTGCATCCTCCTGTCCAATCCTGAAGTGCCTCCATCGAGTTGCCAGGCAATCCAAACTGCTTCTCTTCCCCTTTGGTGGTTGGGGTTTGACTTTAGGAGGGTAAAGCTCATCTCTGGAAAATAAGATAACCATGAACAGGGACCTGCAGTGGGAGGGAGGGACACCTGCACCAGCAGGAGCTGTTTGTGCCTCCCATCCCTCCTGTCCTTCTCCACAGCAGCCTGTGCCTGTTTTCCCCGGCAGAATCCCTGTCCCTGTGCACCCTGCCAGGAGCAGCTGCACACAAAAAAATCCAGGGGGGTCTGAGTGGGATTTTTTGGGGATTTTTCGGGGGATCTCACCTGTTTTTTCTTTTAATTTTGGGGGTTTCTCCTGGATTTTTTGGGGTGGGTTTGGGATTTATTTGGGTTTTTTTTTTTGGGTGGGTCTCACTTGTTTTCTTCAGGAAAAAAAAAATCTTTTGTATTTTTGGGGGGGGTGTCACTGGGATTTTCGGGGGGGGTCTCACCTGAATTTTTAGAAATTTTTTTGGGGAGGTGTCTCACCTGGACTTGGGGCTTTTGGGGATTTCTTGGGGAGGATCTCACTTGGATTTTTGGGGATTTTTTGGGGAGGATCTCACTCGGTATTTTTGGCATTTTTGGGGGAATCTCACCCAGATTGTTTGAGATTTTTCAGGGGGGTCTGACTGGGATTTTTTGGGATTTTGAGGGGTCTCCCCTGGATTTTTTGGGATATTTTTGGGGTGTCTCACCTGTTTTTTGGGGATATTTTGGGGTCTCAGCAGCCGCAGCTCTGCCGGGCGGGGGCCGGAGCCCTCCGGGGCTGCCGGGGCTGCCGGAGCAACGCGTCCCCGTATTGGATCCCCGAGCCACCCGCTCGGGACCCAGCTCATCCCCGAACACGCCGGTGACAGCGCTGGGGCCGTGAGTGCCCAGGGCCTGCACTGCCACCACAGCTGGGATCTCTGCTGAGCTCTGGGGCTGCACAATCCCACAGGGCTTGGGGCTGGGGTCGAGCACAGCAGAGTCCTCCTTGCGTTTCTGGCAGGGACAGAATGAAATGCAGCTTCAGAGGCACCTCTGGAGAAACTTTAGACTCCTCAACATGCACCGCAACAGCAACTTACACACACGTTTACAACTGCCCAGGACAAAGGTAAAAGGCACAAACATGCAAGAATTGTAGGCTTAGCACTCCCAGGGGATCCTGCAAGGAGGCTGCCAGCACAGGCACTGGTGTCTGTGGATGCAGCAGCTTTTCACAACCCTCTCAGATCTCCCACAAGAAAAGCCCCTGAAGACCAGAACATCAACTGTTTCCTCAGGAGCTTCAACTGCCTCCTAAAGTTTACATTCGGGGAGGATCCTGTTCTCAGCAGATCTTTAAGGCTGAATAGAAACCAGCAAGGTCTTATCCAAACCCTTTTTTCCCTTAATAATCTCCTCAGTAATATTTGACAGGAGGAGGTGGATGTGATGCCAAACCTGGGGAATGAGCCCGTAGCAGCCAGGAAGGTGGCTGGGATTCCTAATGAGGATCTTCCTCTCCTAGGGCACCTTCAGGTGGCACTCATCGTACAGCAGCACTTGGGGGGACACTTGGAGCTCAGGAACGAGACATCTGGGCAGAGAGATGACCCCAGGGCAATCAGAGATCCTGAGAGAATGGAGAACGTTTCCCCCCAGAGATTGTGCAATGGAGCAGAACACATTGGTCACTGTCAAACGCACATTGAACAGCCCTACAGGGATAAATTGCCTTCTACCTCTGCCCACTCCAACACGTCTTGTCAAGGAGGCCCAAACCCTGAGAGGCAGCACCCAGAGGCTGCCCAGTGCCCCAGGCAGAGCCCTTTGCCCCACAGCTGCCTCAGCCCCTCCTGTACCCCAGAAGGCTTGCAAGGACTCCTGGAACAGTCCCAGTGAGCCACGAGCTCTGGGGGAGCCTTCCCAACAAGGATCAGGGCTCCCCAAGGCCCAAGGAACACACAACCCCAGTGTCTCAGTACAAATGACTCCCTTCTCTGCCATGGTGCTGCTGCCCTGCCTGAGAACTCAGGTCTTTGCCCCAGCCCTGGAGGGCACGAGACAGCAGCTGCCCCACAGAGGGGCTGATCAGCCCCTGCCAGGCCCTGCAGCTCCCTGGCTCCTCCACTGCACAGCTCCAGGCCCTGCCTGGCCCCAGCTCCACCTGCTTTACAGAATGGCAGCCCAGGCACTGCCTGCATGGCTCTGCCTGGGACAGGGAACAGCCCCAAGGAGCTGCATCCCTCTGGGCATCACACTGACACCCACAGCAGCACAGCAGCATGGAATTCTGCTGCAGCAACCACGACTTTTGGGCTCAGCTCTGACAACATTAAAGCTCAAATTGGGAAGCAGAGGGAAGGAGAAAATCTGGAGCTGACCTGCCACACCAAGGGCTGCTTTCCCCTCGTCAGACCTTGCCCTCCCCACTCTTGCTGGGAGCCACTTCCCCCCTGCCATGGGCCCTCATGGACAGAGCCAGACCCTGACTCTCAGCAGCTGCTTGGTGTGACCCAAACCCGTGCACGGTGCTCACCACCAGCACAACTCCACCTCTTGCAGGAAGAAGGAGAGGAGGCCCTCGGGAAATTTGTTCCCCCTCACGCACCAAAGCCCAGGCCAATCAATGATATCATTGCTGGTGCCTTTAGAAGAGGGCCCAGGCCTGTGCTGGGCTGTGAGCAGGGGTGCTTTTCACCACAGGCTGCTGCCCAAGCACTGCTGTTCTCATGTCCAGCTGGCACAACATGAGGGCATCCAGCAGCACTTCTCCTTGGCAGCTGCAGCCAGCAAAGCCTGGGCAAGGCAGTGCCTGGGGGAGCCAGGCAAGGGCTGGGACCAGGCTGTGGTGATCAGGGCTGCCCCTCCCTTGCCAACACCCTCCAGGTGCACCAGCATTCTCTGGTAGAACTCCATCACCGTGTTGGAGCACAGGGTCACCTGGTGGAAGAGAAGAACAGTCAATTCTCCCTTACAAAAGCTCCTTACCCACGTGTGATATCCTCCAGTTCCCGAGGGAGGATTTGGCCTTAATTATTCTGCTGCTCCATGTACAGAGCACAGTCTCAGAGTCACAAAAGCCTTCTGGCAATACCAGATTTGTTAAACACCCCTTGCTATCAGGGCACAGGTCAGCTACATTGAAACATTAGACTACAGCTCTATGCACCACTGCATTCAAATTAAGGAGCCAATTTCTCATCTGACTACAATGACATCCGTGCAGAGGAAATCTGACTTGAACACAATGAGTTCAGCTGCACAGCAGGAAGCAGCTCACCTTGCTGTTCATTCAAATCAGCCTGGCCATTTTCTTCTTGATCATCTTCGTGGTCCCCCACAGCTCCTTCAAGTCTTTGCAGCTCCTCTTGAAGCGAAGCCTTCTCTGCTCCATTTCCATCCTGCGCCTTCTGGCCTCTTCTTCAGCTCTCTGGGCCGCTGCTCTCTGCTTCATGGCCGCCCTTCTGGGCCTGAGGCAGAGGAAGAAAGGCAGGAAGAGCAGCTC
This sequence comes from Agelaius tricolor, assembly GCF_023055355.1. Classification (NCBI taxonomy): domain Eukaryota; kingdom Metazoa; phylum Chordata; class Aves; order Passeriformes; family Icteridae; genus Agelaius; species Agelaius tricolor. Next base: position 668,412 of record NW_027269302.1, read on the forward strand.
AGCAGCAGCCCAGTAGGGCCCCTGCTGCACGGCTGCCCAGAGCAGGGGTCCCCAGGCAGGCTCGGGTGGCTCTGGGGTAGCCTGCTCCAGGCCCTCTTTGCCCAGCTCTGCATCCTCATCCCAACTGATCACCACGGGCCGTGGGAAGTGGAAGAGGAGCAGCAGCAGCAGGGCAGGGACTGATTTGGACACCATGGTCTGCAGGAGGAGAGAGACAATTTGTGTTGCTTTGCACAAGAGTTGCAAACCCGTGTGTTATTAGGGAATGGCCGCTCCTGCTGTGCCAAAGCGCTGGAGCAGGGGTGAGAATCTGGTGTCCAAGTGCATTCATGTGCTCCATGTTGCATGGGGCACCCGTGTGCAGGAATAGAGAACACCTTCCCTCAGATGGGATCTGCTGTGGCAAGGCCCCTCTGGTTTTCTCCTCCACGCAGCAGTTTGCATGCAGAATGTGGGCAGATGTAACTTGGAGGTCCTCCTGCTCACCCTTGGGTTCCCCTTGCAGAGCCTCAGCCCCTGCGTTCTGTCAGGGCCCCTGGGCAGGTGGGATATTCCCAGAGGAGAGGGGCCGGCTGTGTCCCCATTGCCCCTGTCCCTTATGTGCCTGTGCTCAGGAGGGCACAGAGAGGATGGGGACTCCTGCCTGCCCCGTGTCCTGTCTGCCTGCCGGGCCTGTCCCAGGGCAGCCGGGCTGTGATTGCTGTGCTGTGTCCCCCTGTCCCTGCTGTCCCTGCTGTCCCTGCTGTCCCTGCTGTCATGGCCCACTGCAGGCTCCACACCTACACAGCCATGGTGGCTCCTGAGCTCTGCAGGGACCTGAGTGACAGTCTGAGTGGTGGCACTCCTGGTTTTCTTGCATTTGGCATCACGCAGAGCAGAGGCTGGATCACAGCACCAAAGGAGCAGCTGCTGCAGGGGAGGAAAGGAGCCTCTGCATGGCCAAGGGCTGCTGTGGTGCCCCTGTGTCAGGAATTCCCCACAGCTGACACCTGAGTCCAGCATGGACACTCACAGACACAGCGTTTGTTCAGGCATTGCCTTTATTGCATCTTGACAGGGACTGCAGCTGCCTGAGGGAAGTCACCCTCCCGAGACAGGAGGGCAGAGAGTGTAATTTAAATTAACCAATTGTGATTATAGGCATTTGTAGCGACAGTCTATGTACTGTATATATGAATATTAAACAAGACACAAAGTAATTATTGGATCATGAAGATTAAGCAACATTTGCGGGTTTAAACAGAAATAAAGTATACTTCAGTTTTTGTTAACTGTAATAATTCTTGGTAATTTTGATGAATTATAAGTTCTATGTAATATAAGGAAAAGTGCCATTATTTATTACTACTTAATATTAAAATATTTATGTTATCTTACAAGAGTATTAATCTACATTATAGTAATAAAAAGTTTTGAAAATGTTGCTAAAGACAACTATTTTTAAAGAAAACATTTTAAATATTTCAAAACTATTTAAGAATCTGAATCAATCTCCAATCATTGGCCCGATGCCTTCAGATGGTGCTTTCCTTTGAGCAGATGCAAAGGCTCTGTATGGGAAAGGGTTAAAATAGATGCAGTTACTACAGATCCCGTGAGGAGAGAGAGGGCAGAGGGGCAGGGTGTGTCAGGAGCCCGGAGCCTGTGCCCCGGCGCAGGGCTGTGCTGGGCAGCAAGCGCAGCTCTGTGCGCCGGCTGCTCACAAAGATGTGCGGCTCGCCTTGGCCGGCCCAGAGAGCATCTCCAGCAGGAAGCTTTTCTTCACACAGCCACTGCCTGTGCTCCTCCAAAAGCCTGCCCTGCCTACCTTCAGCATCCTGTTTGTATCCCTATTCATTCCAATCAGCCTGGCCATTTGCTTTTCTATTTCTTTTGTGGCCCGGCGCATTTGCTCCATGTCTTTGAATCTCTTCCTAAGGAGCCGCCTTCTCCGCTCGCTTTCCACCTTCCTCCTTCTGGCCTTTTCCTCAGCTCTCTGGGCCACTGCTCTCTGCCTCGTGGCTGCCCTTCTGCGCCTGAGCCACCAGCCCAAAAGCAGGAGCAGCGGCTGAGCAATTTGCCAGAGCTGGTGCAGGTAGCGCAAGGCAGCCAGGAGCCAGGGTCCCCAGCCAGGCTCAGCTGGCTCTGGGGGGGCCGTTTTCATCTCCTCTGCACGGGGCTGCCCATCCCCGTGAAATCTGTCCACCACGGAAAGTGGGAACAGGAAGAGGAGCAGCACAAGCCCAGCCAGGACTGCTCTGTGCGCCATGGTCTGCAGGAGGAGAGAGACAAGGCTTTCACTGGGGCTGCCAAGGGAGCTTGTGGGGGCTGAAGTGAGGCCCGGAGGCGCAGGGATGTGAGGGCAGAAGCAGAGGGCCCCGGGCAGCTGGCAGGCAGCAGGGCCTGTGCCAGTGGGCCAGCAGCAGCAGCCCCGTGCCCCGGCCAAGGCGCCGGCCCCAGGGGCTGGCCCTGGGTGCAGGGGGACAATGCAGGCCCGGGTGCGGCGCTCGTGGCCCGGCCCTGGCCCGGCCCAGCCCCGCCACGTGCGCACTCACCGCTTGCCCAGGCTGTGCTGGGCCAGCGTTACCTGCGGGGGCCTTTTCCAGCTGCCCCCATTGTGACACGCTGCCCCTGGTGTCACAGGGGCCAGAGGCATCACAGCCAGGCCAGCCCCGCCCTTGGTGCCCAGCCCAGCTCAGGGGCTCCCAGTGGGCCCAGCAATGAAAGCCCCGGCAGGCAGCAAGTGCAGCCCCTCTGGGAGGGGATGGGCCCCAGGGGCTCCCTTCACAAAGCAGGCAGAAGTCCCCACTGATAAGTTTCCAAAGGGAAAAGATTATAATCAATAATGTTGAGTAGGATACATATTATCAACTATGAAAACACCTGAGGTGCTTTTCCTAATGGGACTTGTTCTTCTGTGAGTGGGGTTGGGTGATGGTTGCTCAGGTTTTCTTGCTTGACTCTTCCCTGATCCAGTCCATCCAAGACTTCTCTGACACCTTCCCATTATCAGACAGCAGAAATAAAGAACTTCAGTGAAACCACTTCTAGTCCCCTTCAGATCAAGAAGGTGCAGGGGGGTGGTTCTGGCAGAGAATTTGAGCTGCTCTGGACAGAGTCGCACTGCTGTGTTAGCAGGGACTGGCTGCTTGTGTTTTCCTTTGGATGAACAGAATCTTCCTTGTGTCCCCGGTGAACACATGGAGCTCACACCACCAGTGCCTCTTGCCCGTTCCCTGCCCAGCCAGACCTTCCAGCCCAGCTGAAATGCCCAGCGTGGCCTTTGAGCACAAAGGGATTGCAGAGCCAAAAGCATCTGTGTAGCCACCATGGTGTTCAGCGGCTGCTGCTCGGGGAAGGGCACTGAGAGGAGGCCGCTGCTGCTCTTGTCAGAGCGCTGCTGTGCAGGGATGTCCCTCGCCCTGCTCAGTCCTACATCTGCCCATCTTTTGGCCTGCTCTGAGCTCAGGTGGATGCCATCTGCTCCCAGCAGACCCAGCTGCTCCACGGTAGATGCACAGGCATGGAATCCAAAACCTTGAGTATCCCCTGAGTAGCCAGGCATTCAACTGTTCAGTTTGTCACGGCCCACAGCAGGGGTTAGAACAAGATGGTTTTTCAGATTCCTTGTGACCTGAACCATTCCAGGCTTCTAGGATTTCTCCATGACTAACTTTTTTCCCCTCAAAAGACCTCCTCTCTGCTCTCTTCCCTCCACCTGTGGAGAACGCATTCTGATGCTGCTGCTGCTGTTGGGACAGGTTGGTGGATACTCTTCCTGCCATCCAATGGGTGCAAGCATGACTCCTCTCTGAAGTCTTTGTCCCTGAATCAGTGCCTTCAAAGAACAGTTATCTCCCCTCCTTCCTTTTCCATTCAGCACTTGAGCAGACACAGCATTTCTCATCGTTTTCCACAGAACAGTACAGGTGCCAGTTCCCATCTTGTGGAGCCCTCTGCCATAAATCAGCCTGACAGGTTTATTCTCTACGTAATGGGAAATGATGACAAATGCAGCTGCATAATCACGTTAGTAACTCACCATAATGACTGCTTCTGGGCTGATTTATGGGTTTTGTCACATGTGAGCTTTCAGAACTTTAGAGGTTACATTTTTCACACTTTTTTGTTGGAATCTCAGTTTATCAGACTTTACTGCAGCATTAATCACTTGCAGTACAACCCTGGACTTCACAAATGTCTCACATCAGCATGAAAAAGGCAGAGAAAACAAGAACTGTTGTGAATTAATGAGCCGGGTAACACATGTCTCACAACAGTGATGAAACAACCTGTGTTCTTCTTCAAGCCACAACAGAAAGTCCCAAAGTGTTGTTATTTAATTTTTTTTTTTCACAGAACACAAGCAGCAGCAAAGAACTGAAACAACACAGCCAGGCTTGAAACCTGAAAGATCTGCAAGGCTGAGTCTATCCTAGTTAATGGTGAAATGATGTGTGAAGCTGTCCTAGATGTTCAAATGAAGAAGATTGATTCCCAGTTATAATATGGCTTCTAAGCAAAACACTGGGATTATATAGGAGAAATGCACGTGTCATGAAACAACCAAGAAATCAGAGAGACACTTCCAAGCTCTACTGTGAAGGTCTGGGAAATGTTCAGAGTTACCATCTATGGAGTTTGGTGCAGGATAAACTGGAACAAAAGGCCATCATTACCCAAAATGATTTAGTTTGGGCTAGTTTGTTGGCTCTTTGGTTTGTTTTTTGGGTTTGTTTTGTTTTGTTTGTTTCTTTTGCTTTTTGTCAGATAATGTTTTATAATACTCCAAGAAATATGTTGAAAAGGTCAGCATGATCCATCAGACACAAGCAGGGGGGCTGGGGTAGATGCAACATGTTCCTTGCACTGGAGGGTAGACAGAGGCAAGATCTGGTTTGGGGTCAATCACACCTGGATCAGGGAGGTGGCTGAAACCTGGGCTGGCCAAAGCCTTAGAATCACAAAATATCCTGGGCTGGAAAGGACCCCCAAGGATCACCAAGTCCAACTCCTGGCCCTGCAGAGGACACCTCCCCAAGAATCCCACGCTGTGCCTTGGCATGTGCTGGTGGGCAGGAGCACACAGCTGGCTGTGGCTTTGGGTGCATGGGTAAGATGAGATGGTGAGGAGCATCCCTGCTCCCTGAGCTCCTGGAGAGCTGCAGACACTGATCACTGGTAAGGACAGCACCAGGGCCATGGCCTGGGGCTGGTGATCTGGTGTCTCCTTCCTGCTGCTGCTTTCTGCTACAGATAACAGCCTGGTGCCAAGGTCTTGTTGCTGAGGTGATAAACGGCTGGGGAGATTCCCTCCCTGCTCTTGTCTGCACGAGTTCTTATGCTCAGCACCAGGAAGGATTGGGCCAGAATGGAGGCATTTGGGGTCTCAGGGCTGAGGCTGAGACAGACAGCCAGGCAGAGCAGCTCCTCCTGGCTGATGCAAACATTAGCCCTGTGCTGGCCAGGCCAGTGATCCATAGCTATGGGTCCACAGTGATGGTGGTGCTGGGTACTCACTGGGAGAAGAGGAGGTGTAAAATGAAGCTTCTGAAGCTGCTTGGGATCCTGGAAGCTGCTCAGACCCCACTTGACCACAGTGGTTGTTTGGCCAGCTGAAGTGATGGAATTTATTGGGCTGTGCAGGGACAGTTTTCTGTGCAAACATGAAGGACTTTCAGGGGGGATGAAATACGGCCTCATAGTAGAAACAGCTGGGCTGAACACTCTTTATTCCAGCTATGAAGCTTTGCTCTTAAGAGCAACAGATTCCACCTTTCATTAAACCAGAACTTCTTGTTGTTGTTGTTATTTTGAGGAACATAAATGACCTTTCTTGTTTATTTTATGAGCATTTTTAAATCTTTCTTGTTTATTTCATTAGCATTTTAAATCATCTTGTCACCCACTGCAGGCATGAAACATGAGATGTTCCCAAAGTGTAGCTCACTTCAGACAGGGAGTGCTGATAGTTGGCAGATCTGTACAGGTGTCCTCATCCTGGGTGCATTGGATGTTATCCCATCCAAGCAGGCAGTTTAACACAAGCAGCTATTTCACTGAGCTTAATTAACAACAGAAATAAAAACTGTATCTTTATAACAAAGTTACTTTGACATCTACCATCACTCAGCGAGAGGTTTATTGTTATGGACACATAATATTGGCTTTTTGCAGAGATTAAAATGGATTTTCTATCTGTGGTGTTCAAGTAACTTTGTTATTGTCTTGGTTTGAAAAGCCAGGTGTCTGCTAAGGAAGGCAGGAGCCTCCCCTGGAATGGAAAATGTAAACCCCTCCCTCTGAATTGTTATAATTTTGAAATTAAGGAGCTGTCAGGCAAAGATATGGGAATAGGAATAACAGTTCTTTTTTAGGAAAAAATAAAAATATTAATGCAGTAGTACAAACGAAAAAAACCCCACTGACAGAGTCAGAACAGGGCCTGACCCCCTGTGGGTCAGGGTGCTGGCAGCAGTCCCATTCAGTGGTGGCTGCAGCCCTCCTGCAGTGCCAGGTGTGGCTCTGTTGGAGCAGGGATCCTGGAGAAGGGTGGAGTTTTCCTCTGAAGGTCCAGGGCTGCTGTAGATGGGCCTGGGAATCTTCCTTCCTCTGGGAATCCAGTTGGAAAAGGCTGATCCTCTGGGAATCCCGTGGAGAAGAAAGACAGCTGCTCCTCTGGGAATCCAGGAGGAAAAGGCTGATCCTCTGGGAATCCCGTGGAGAAGGAAGACAGCTGCTCCTCTGGGAATCCAGGAGGAAAAGGCTGCCTACAGTGTTCCAAATCTCAGATTCTATCCAGGTAGGAATGCTTGGCTCCTCCCCCTGGGCGGAGCATCTTCCAATGGGATGATGTCATTTAATCAGCCATGCAGTGACACTCAGTGGACCATTACCAGAAGATTAATAATTAATAATTAATGGCCTATTAATGGAACACACCTCCCCAGAGGGAGGATTGGTTGTGGAAGAGAGAAACTGCCCAATGAACAGAAGATAACTGCTCCACCACTGACAGATGGCAAACAGAACACACACTTATCTTGCACTCCAGGACCTGTCCCCACTGGCTGCCCCCATTCTCCAGAGTTCATGGTGTCCAGGGAGGCTGCAGCTGCCGGTGCCAGGAACAAACGAGACGGGTCTGGGTTTCAGAAAGCTCCAGAATCCATTTCTGACCCCCGAAAGACAGGGCAAAGGGAGGGCCGTGGGGTTTTTATAGGGTATCCCAGGGCTGGAGTTTGGGTTTGTGTCGGATCAGCGGGAGAAATGTGGCATGCAATATGACTGATCAGCACGTCTCGAACTTTATTGAGAGTCACACATGTTTATATTGGATTTAATAAAGCTCATACATATTGCAAAGGAGTGCTCATTATTGGTTAGTTACTTATCGGCCAACTACGCCTTCTTCTGCATTCTTGTGGTTATTCTGTTGAAACTATTCTTCATATTTTTGGCAAAAGAGCCTCTTCCCTATCCTGTTGTTGCATCAAGGGCACAATGTCCTTGCCTTATATGGACACTGACTGCTGACTTCTAGACTTCTCTCCTTCTTGCTTAACCAGGGGTATTATGTTGACGTGACCTTTCTCAGCCAGCCAACTGTCTACAAAGCTCAGCAGGACAAGGCTCCTGTCCATGCTCTCCCACATTCCACAGTGCCCAGGCCACACCAGGAGTGCTCAGAGCTGCAGCCAAAAGCTTCCTATCGATCCTCTCTTGCGGAGGACACCAGCACAGAGGCACAGGTGCCACCTCCTCCAGCTAAGCCCAGGAGATGCACCTCCTCACCAGCTGCAAGAGCAGGATGCTTATGTGCCAACCACCCCTTCCAACCCCGTTCTTCCCCTCGTGCCTTGAAGGCGCATCCCCACCTTGAGACACCCGGGGCAGGAAGAAGAGCTGGCCCCAGACGATGTCCTCGTTGGTGTGGAAAGGAAGGTGCCCACAGAGCAGCTCATAGAGCAGGATGCCCAGGGACCAGATGGTGGCTGGCTGGCCATGGTAGCAGCCAAAGAGGATCCACTCCGGTGGGCTGTACTCCGGCGTTCCTATGGGACACGGGCGCAGCTCATCAGGCCCATGCTGCTCCCTCCCTCCCAGCCAGCTCCCGTTCCACAACAGCCAGCCCCTGCCCTGCCAAAAAGCAACTTGGCTGCAGCTGGCTGAAGATGGATTCCCCCTCCTTCCTTCCCTCCTTCCTTCCCTCCCTCTTCCCCCTATGCCAGCCAAGGGAGGAACTTCTGCTGCCCAGCTGGGCCCCGGCATTGGCCTCACCTGACATCCGGGTGTAGAACGTGTCCTGGAGGATCGTGCCGCAGCCGAAGTCGATGAGCTTCGCCCAGCCCGTGGCCAGGTCGATGAGGACGTTCTCGGCCTTGATGTGGGGGTGCAGGACGCCGCGGCTGCTGCAGTGCCCCATGGCCTCCAGCACCTGGCGGAACAGCCCCCGCGCCACGGGCTCCGTCAGGAACCGCCGCTCGTGCAGGAAGTACCAGAGGTGCTGACAGCGCTGCGGACGCTCCATGAGCAGCGCGAAGCCCTCGGGCACCTCGAACACGTCCAGGAGCCTCACGAGGCCGCGGAAGCCAGGCCGCAACACCATCCACAGCAGCGCCAGCTCCAGGGGCACAAGGGCGCCCTTGCGCTGCGGGGGGACCACGATGCCGCCAGGAACGAAAGAGAGAAACAAACAAATCACACCTCAAAGTCATTCCTATTAGAGAAGTAACCAAAGAAAACAACGTAGGAATAACGAAGACTGTTGGCTTCTGGCTTCTTTCTTCTTTGCATGAGACCAAGCTTTTCATGGGGAACAATTGCCTCTTGTGACAATTTTGCCAGAGTGGACAGGAGCAGAGCATTTACTTTTCAAGTAGAAAAGGGAAATCGAGTCAGTAATGTCATCTCTTTTCATCCTCTGTTGACACAGTTGCAGGCTGCCAAAAGACATGGTCTGCAGTGTGGAACTTGGGGCCAAGTTTCTTTTTCTGCCAGAGGATGAGGAGGGGAAGTATCCCAGAATCATGGAGTCGTGGCATGGTTTGGCTTGGAAGGGATCTGGAAAATCCCATGGCTGCAACCCCCCTGCTGTGGCTGGGGACCCCTTGCACTGGACCGGCTTGTCTAGAGCTCCATGCAGCCTGGCCTTGAACACTGTCAGGGACGGGACACGCCCACCTTCTCTGGGCAACCTGTTCCAGGAGAGCCTTTTTTCTGAATCCCTTACCTAAACCTAATCTCTCTCCATTTGGATCCATGCTCCCTTGTCCTGTCCTTGCCTGGCCTTGTACAAAGTCCCTGTCCAGCTTTCTTGTGTGTTGCCCTCAGGTACTGGAAGGCCACAGCTGGATCAAGGCTGGGTCTCTTTCCCAGGCTGAAGAAGCCGAGCTGTGTCAGCCTTTCCTTGCAGGAGAGGAGCTGCAGCCCCGGCACCATCTGGGTGTCCCTGCTGGGCCCCTGCTGCAGCGTGTCCACGTCCTTGCCGTCCGTGCCGGGGAGCCCGGCAGAGGCGGAGGCAGCGCTGCAGGTGCAGGGTCAGCGGCGGGGAGGAGACCCGGCCCTGGCAGCGGCTCCGGGAGCAGCGATCGGCGCTGGGCCGCCCGCACTGCAGAGAGCCGGGGCCCTTGTGCCTGCCCTTGTGCCCAGGGCGCCTTTCCCCGCCGCCCGCCCGCCCGCCCGCTCGGGGGAAATGCCCCCTGTGCCGCCCCTCAGGGCCGCCCCGCGCCGCTGCCCCGGGCGCTCCCGGCGCCGCCTGGAGGGGCCCAGGCCTCGGCCTCACCCTCCTCAGCCCAAGGCCTGGAAAAGCAGATTCAAACACCCACCCAGAAAGTGCCCCAGGATGCCAAGGTCAATCTTTTGTCACCAGCACGGCTTTGCTGTCAGAGTCTGGACGAGAGTAGAAAATCACCAGGGGAAAAGAGCATGAACAAGTTCTGCCTTGGCACTACCTCAAGCTGTGGGGTACCAGTTGTTGGTTTCACTGGCTCTGGATTGAAGGCACTTGAGACAGTAATTCATGTTCAGACTCAAGTGTTTATTATTTCTTATCAGTAAAACAGCCTCATTACTGGGAGTTCAGCAGCTTTTCAGTAGAAGGCACAAAATGGCCCACAATCTCTTGTTCCAAGGTCTTTTAAGACTAAACTATCCAATTAGGAACTGACACCTAGATTATTTTCCTGTTTAAGCCAATAACTGATCCCAAAGAGCCTGCAATGTGGAATTTCTGCCCAATTACAAAAAGCCACCCAAACCCATGAAGAAGAAGGAAGAAGCATGAAGAAGAAACCCAGGACAAAACACTGTGCCCTCCATTTTGCTTCCATCCACAACATACTAAAAATCCCAAAACCTCAATTTCTCAGAGTCAGAGTAGACCAAAGCCCAAAAACTGGAGGTGATAAAAATGGACTAAAACCACAACCAAGGAATCTGCATCGCCCTGAAATACCTTTCCCCTTACATCAGCCTGGTGCATATTCATAGAGCCTCATGCATACCCATAAACTACTTTACATATTCCAGGAATGATTTTACGTGGCCCCTCCTTGGGTCTGCCTTTTCAGAGCATGTGTGTTTCTTGGCTGTGGTTTTGGCTCCTTCTCTTTATCACCTCCAGGTTTTGGGCCTTGGTGCACTCTGCCTTCAGACGGGTAGTGCTGATAGTTGGCAGATCTGTACAGGTGTCCTCATCCCGTGTGCATTGGATGTTATCCCATCCAAGCAGGCAGTTTAACAGAAGCAGCCTTTTCACTGAGCTTAATTAACAACAGAAATAAAAACTCATAACAAAGTTACTTTCAGAAACAGTCCCAGTCCATATTTGATCCCAGTCCAGTTGATCTCAGTCTGTGTGGTCCTGATCCATATGGTCCCAGTCTGTGCAGCCCCAATCCAAAGGATCCCAGCCCATATTTGATCCCAGTCCATATTTGATCCCAGTCTGTGGGGTCCTGCACACACTCCCAGGGTCTGGAATTCCAGTTCCCAGCCAGGAAAAAATGTTCCTGCCCTTGAACTTCCTTCCTTTCCCCTCAACAAATTGCAATAAAATTATAAACAAAGAAATAATAATTGAAATTAAATAAATTATAATAAAAATAAAATATGAAAATCTCAACTCTTCTTTACAATACTCCAACAATGAGTCAAACCAAACCAACAACTATTAGTATAATATTACCAATGCATATAAATAAACAAATTATATATCAAGAAATACCTTTTGAAAGTTTTAACTCGATGGCTAATATACTTGAGATAAAAAATATCTAAAAAACAAACATGCAATCTAACACACCTTAGTTAAACAATTCATATTACAAATATACTAAACACAAAACCAAACACCATGATAATTTCTCATACCTTTTAACCAAATAATTTATAACACCTCTAAATACTCTAAAACAATTAAATTACAATTAAAAAAATTAAATGCAGGCGGGTGGTTTTATTTGGATACTGGTTTTCGGGATTGTTTGGGTTAGATGATTTTAAAAAAGGGATTCTTATGGGAATTAATTCACCTGACAAGGTGACACCGCAAACAAAATTGCCTGAAAAAGAATGGGACAGAAATCAGTAACTCAGAAATTTTTATTTGCTATCAAATACATCCCACACAGCCAGGCCCACACAATCCCCATCCCACCGCTCCACATGATCCCACTTCTCCCAGTCTGCTTCCAACCCCATCTCACCCTGGCGGCTGTGGAATGGAGTGAGTTTGCCATGGGATTGAGTTTTTTTGAGGAGGGAACAAGGAATTTGAGGTGGAATTGAGCCCTTTTGGGTTAAAATTCATTTGTTTTCAGTGAGATTTGAGTGGTTTTGAAGTGACAGATGAATCCCTCTTGGCTTTTGAACTGCTAAGAGATGGAGAAGGGAAAAAAATTCAGGCCAAACCAAAAGGAGAAGCAGCCAGGTGTGTTCCCAACATGGATCACAGGGAATGTGAGTGACCAGGGCTGTGCCCAAAGTGCCTCCTCCAGTGGGGGATGGAGCTGCAGCAGCGCACGAAGCTCTTCCCGCACTCGGGGCACTCGCAGGGCTTCCCTTACCGGTGCCTCCGTTGGTGTCGGGTCAAGTGAGAGCTGCTGGAGAAGCTCTTCCCACACTGGGGACACTTGTAGGGCCTCTCCCCTGTGTGGATGCGCCGGTGGGTGACGAGGGTGGAGTTCTGCTGGAATCCCTTCCCACAGTCGGGGCATTGGAAGGGCCTCTCCTCTGTGTGAATCCAATAGTGCTGGAGGAGACTGGAGCTGGTCTGAAACCTCTTCCTGCATTTATCACACTCGTAGGGCCTCTCCCCTGTGTGGATGCGCCGGTGCTTGACAACGTCGGAGTTGTTCTTGAATCCCTTCCCACAGTCGGGGCATTGGAAGGGCCTCTCCTCTGTGTGACTCTGATAGTGCTGGATGAGATGGGAGCTGGTCTGAAACCTCTTCGCACACTTGGAGCACTCATAGGGCCTCTCCCCAGTGTGGGTCCTCTGGTGCTTGATCAGGCTGGAGCTCCGGCTGAAGCTCTTCCTACATTCCCCACACTCATAGGGCTTCTCCCCTGTGTGGGTCCTCTGGTGCTTGATCAGGCTGGAGCTCTGGCTGAAGCTCTTCTCACACTCCCCACACTTGTAGGGCTTTTCCCCAGTGTGGGTCCTCTGGTGCACAGTCAGGTTGTACTTCCACCTGAAGCTCTTCCCACACTCCTCGCACGTGTGGGGCTTCTCCCCATCATGGAGCTGCTCATGGAGCACCAGCTCCGAGCTCTGCCTCCATCTCTGGCCGCCTTCCCGGCCCAGGCTGCCTCTTTCCCCCTCACATCCCTGCCATCTGCGTTTGCAGCCCCTCCTCGTGCGGCATCTCCGGGCCTTTTCCTCCCCGTTGGCTTCCTGCGCCGTGGAGCCGCTCAAAACGGCCTCTGCCACCAGGTTCTGCCGCGGGCATTTGTCCTCCCTGCTCTCCATGCTCAGCTCCTGCTCTGGGCGAGGAAGGACAAGGACAGCATGGGATTTGCCTCCGTGCCACAGGCAAGGGCATCGAGATCCCCCCAGGCCGTCTCTGGGGAGGCACTGCCCCCTCTTGGCTCTCCCCATTTCGGGATGCCGGGGCTCTTTGGGCTCCCGGGCTCCCTTCTCCCCTCATTCTCTGCTCTGGGCTGCAGCGGCTCCAAGGAGTCCCCCCTGCCCCTCTCCAGGCTCTTGAGGCTCCCGCCAATGGCGGCGCTCCCCCCTCTCTGGCCTCCCCACTTTGGCCTCCTGGGGGACACAGGGCTCTGCTCCTCCAGGCTGCCTCTGCCCGCAGCCGCCACCGCCACCCCTCGATGTCTCCCCGAGGGGCCTTTTCCGCTCAGCCTTGGACTTCTTCATTCTCCAAACATCCCCCCAAAAACCCAACCCAGGGACCCCCCGGGATATCCGGGCCGGGCTCCCCCTCCCCGCTCACCGGAGCCATGGGGGGGGGCGATGATCCCACAGGTGGGGGCTGCGAATTCAGGCAGGGCTCGAGACCGCGTGGCTCCCGCAACTCAGCCCTGATCTGCCTTTGTCCCGCCTCTTCCTCTTCCTCCCGCTCCTCCTCTGTCCTATCTCCTTCTCCCTCTCCTCCTCCCCCCTAACCCCGCCTCCTTCCCTGCTCTTTCTCCTCCCGCTCCTCCTCTTCCATCCCCCCTCCTCCTCCTCCCCTGTCTTATCCCCACCTCCTGCTCCTCTTCCATTCCGCCCCTTCCATTTCTTCTCCTCCCCCTCCATCCCTGCCCTTCCCTCCCTCCTCCTCCTCCCCCAGCAGCAGCCACACCCTCGGTGCCCCGTTCCCGCAGCCCTCGCAGCCCGCGGCAGCAGCGGCGATGGAGCCGGGCCAGGTCGGCATGGGCAGCGCGGGGCTCTCGGCTGCTCCCAGCCGCTGCGGGCGGGGGGAACCCGGCCCGGGCCAAAGGAGAGGCAAACTGGGCAAACTGGGGGCAGATCACAAAGCTAAGGATGCAGCAGAAAATGGAGCTGAAAGAGTTATGTTAATATTAACTCCAAACGAGGAAAAACTGGAAATTCCAAAGTTTAGGGAAGCCAAGAAAAAAGAATTAAACAAGATAGGAAATGAACAAGATAAATCAGGGAAATAGAAACTTCTACATGGAAGACAATTACTTAATAAAATGTGCTTACTAGGAAAAGATTAGAAGACGTGCATCAGAAACCCCACTGGCGTACTCAAGCTTTGTGTGATCATTTTTTAAGGAATTTTGGGTGCACTGGGATTTTTGGTGTAGCAAAGCAAGTCACTGAAAGATGCTTAATTTGCCAAAGGATAAATAAAAAGGTGATGAGAAAAACAACATTAGGAGGTCATGACTTAGCTCGTCGACCATTTCAAAATATCCAAGCATTGGATTTGTTAGGTTCTGGATTTATTTGGAAAAAAACCCATTTAATCTAGAAGAAAGAGAAGATGCCATATGTTAGACAGGAGATTTTAGGAGAATAAAAATCTTTGAAGTATCAGAAACACCCGAGGAAAAAACCAAGAAAATAAAAAGGGGAAATGAAAGGGAGGGGAACAAGCGGAAAAGTCAGAAAGAGAGTGGGATCCTCTGCAGCTCTTGCCCCCTCCGTTGGCGGCCGAGGCGCCTGTCCCGGGTCCCGGCTCGCTGCCCGCCTCAGCTCCGCCTGCCCCGGTTTCCATCCCAGGTGCGGGCTCACTGCCCAGGGCAGCTCCACCTGCCCCGGCGCTGGCGGTGAATTTGTGTGCCCTGGCCCCACTGCCCGGCCCGCGGCCGCTCTGCCGGCCATGCTGGGCAAGATGGGGTTGCTCTGTCCTGCCGCGTGGGCCGAGGTCACCGCGCCGACCGCACCGAGGGCGGGTCCCAGCCATCCCATCCCCGCCTGCCCTGCCCGTGCCAGCTGCGCTGGGCAGCGCCGCTGCTGCTGCCGGGGTCTCCCACCTGCCTTTTCTCTGCCGGGAGCTGCCGGATCAGCCGCCAGAAGCCATGTGGGGGCTGCCCACGCTCCGGCTCGGCCTCCACGGGAAGATCTCCCTCTGGCGATTCCGGCAGCAGACCCTGCCCACACTCCGACCGAGCCTCGGCGGGATATCCTCCCCTGACCCCTCCTGCTCTGAGTTACGTCCCCTTGGTAACCACAGCTCCGGCTGTTCAGGGAAAATCCCTCTCTCTACAGGAAGCACCTTATCGAAACACTAGGAGCTCAGTTAAAAGGCAGCCCTCTCCAAATTCTTTCCCAAAACACGGGAGAAAGGCTACAGAAGGTAAAAAAGTGAAAGAGTTAGATGAAGGGATTGCTCTATTGCCGTGAAGAGAGGTTCCCATGGCAGGGATGCGCTGCCCCGCCCCGCGGGAGCCACCGGCGCCCCTGCCGGCCGTGCCCGGAACTGCACCCAAGGGGAAAGCGCCGCGGCCGAAAGGCCGGGACCGGCTCCGGGCTCTGTTTGTTGTCACTGCCGGAGCTGTTGATACACACTACTATTATTATATTATACACACTAGGAAAGAACCGTTATTCCTAATCCCATATCTTTGCCTGAGAGCCCCTTGATTTCACTATCCTAAAAATTAAGAGGGAGGGGGTTTGCATTCTCCATTCCAAGAGGGGCTTTTTCTGCCTTCCCAAGCAGACGCCTGTCTTGTAAAGCAAGACAAGCACCCACAGGCACTGAGGGGGGCTGCAGGAGGGGCAGAAGAAGGCCCTGCAGCACTTGGGCACAAAGGCCCAGCAGGTGAATGCAAGAAGGGAGCAGCAAAAGGCCAAGCTGAAGGCAAAGGCCAGGGCAGAGCTCCTACAGCCCCTGAGGGATCAGCCCCAGGGCCCAAGGGGGCCCCAGCACCCAGGGCACGGCTCGGCCACAAGCACCCGGCAGAGGCATTGCCCTCCTCGGCAGGGCACAGCCCACCCAAACAGCCCCTGGCAAGGAATCAGGGCTCCGGCTGCAGGGCACAAGGACACTGCAAGCAGAGACAGCAGCACCCTCAGGACCAGCAAGTCCAGCCCGTGATGGACATGGATTGGCAGGGCTGTCACAGCTCCCATCACACCAGGGACCCTCCACACTGGAGCCCTTGAGAACATTCAGGTGGGTCTGCATTGAGAGGAGGCATTTCCTGATGGACACAGGGGCCTCTCAATCTGCTCTGAATCTTAGACCTAAAGGGGAAAATAGTACAGGAATATTTTAATTTTTAAGGGAATGAGTGGGAAAGATGAGCAGGTATGATTTGTTCAACCACTATTAGAAGCTGTGGGGGATAGGTTTGAAATAAATGAATTTCTTATTCTTCCTCCTGTGATTGTAATTAACTAGGAAGGAGTTTGAGAGCTGGATTTTAATACTGTAAAAAGGGATACAGAGGCCAGTTCTGTTGCACCTCTGTGTCAAAAGTCTGACAAGGCCTATGCTGAAGTGAACCCAGAAGTGTGGGCAGCCCCAGGGAAATACAGAAAATTAGATATGGAGCCTCTACAAATTAAAGCAACCAGGACAGGCAATACCCTGTTCCAAGAGAGGGAAGGAAGGGCTCACAGCCTGGTATTGAGTCCCTGTTAAAGGCAGGGCTTTTGGAGCCAAGGATGTCTCCCTACAACACTCCTATCTTGCCAGTCAACAAACTGGATGGATGGACACAAGGAGGAAACACAGAATTTTCAAGTGTTAAAATTAAGATTAACTGAGGTGAGTGGCCTGGGCCTTCCAGACAGGGAAAAAGAATTTGAATTATAGGTGGACGTTAAACAGGGTCTTGCCAAAGGAATTCTTGTGCTAAAATGTTTAACCCAGTGGCCAGAGAGCAGCCTCATTGTCTGCAGAATTGTGCAGCCACAGCTTCCATGGGAGCAGAGGCCGAAAACTGATGACAACAGGAGGATCTCCTAGAGTTCAAGTCTGGCATCAAGTTAAAGCTTTGACAACCAAAAGAGCCTCTAAATGGCTGAGCAGGGCTCGGTTATTACAGTATGAAACTTGTTCAGTGGCACAGGAGGATTCAGAACTGAGGACAGGGCAAGGGTTTAACCCAGCCTCCTGTTTGAACAGCCTGGAGAGGGGCTGGCAAGGAACCCAGGACTGCACTCAAGGGACAGAGCTCCCGAGCCAGGCTGGGAGAGATTGATGGGACATTCCCTGGCCTGAGGGAGACAATGTGTTTGTGGATGGCTCTGCAAGGGCAGCAGGAGGGAAAAGAGCTACAAGACAGGCTGTTATTAAGGAAGGGGAATCAGACAAAGCGCAGGTCACCGCCCCATGCTCAGCTCAACCCGCGGAGCTCTCGGTGCTTGTAAGAGCCTGGCACTGAAATGCCCTGAGCAGGAAGGCTTCAAAATCTTCTGCTGACACCATGGCACCTAACAGGGGGGCAAAAGCAATTCTGACTGCTTCAGCAATCACTGGATCACTTATTAACCTATTGCTAAAAGAAATAATTCAAAGATAATGGATTGTGGAAGCAATAGATTCAGATGGGGAACTCATTTTACAGGAAAGACCCTTCAGCTGTCCTATGGCAGCTTTAGGAATACAATGGGACCTCCATAACCCCCCTGGCAAGCCCAGAGCTCGGGTTGGGTAGAAAGAATGAATGGGGAAATAAAGAAACACCTTTGGAAGCCAGAGATAGAAACCAAGATGCCATGGGTACAGCTTTTGCCATTGGCCTTGGCAAGAAAAAGAGCCAGACCCAAGGCAGATATTCAATTATCTCCCTTGGAATTCATGTCTGGAATTCCTTACCTGGGCAATTCTCCACCTAGTGCAGGGTGGAAATAAGGGATGTAAATGTAAGGCAGGCTGTAGCCAGGATCCTGTCTCCTGTGGAATCTCTCCCCCAGGAAGCTGGGCTGGCACAGAGCCTGCCCTGGGACTTTGCTGTTGCCAACACCCAGCCAGGCCATCGGCTCCTGCCTAAGGAGTGCAAAGCAGCACCACTGGTGGCCAAGGGGCCCACGCCAAGTGTCCCTGAGGCCAGAAACAGCCGCCAGCACAGCTGAGCACGGGGGGACCCCTCAGCCTGGCCTCAGGGGCTCTGAAGCCCCGGAGATTTGCACTTCCCGCCTGCAGCAGGACCATGGGAGCCGCCCCTGAGCCTGCCCTGAAGGCAACGCAGCAGCAGCCAGGGCTCCACAGCGGGCCAAGCCCCTGGGCCTGCCCACAGATCCTCTGCTCAAACCCTCGGGAATCCTGGCCACCCTCCCCTGGCACCTCCAGCCACTGCGGCCAAGCCTCGCTGCCGCTGCTGCAGCTCCAGCGCTGGCTGGGCCTGCACTGCCACAGCTGCTGGGGAGCACCGCGGCACAATTCCACCCTGGGGCTCACTCACACCCACACTCTGGGCTGACTGCGACTGCACTGCTGCAAAATGTACCCATCCTGCTTCTTTTAAATCTTATTTCTCTGCTCAGAAAGGTTTCTCTACTCAAAGGTTTGCCTTTGGGAAAGAAATTTTAAAGGTTTTATTTAAGGGGTTCCCAGTCTGTTCGGATGTTAAACTCATCTCCACCACTCAATGGAGACGAGTTTAACATCCGAACAGACTGGGAATAGCCCAAAAGACACCCACAGAGATAAGGACCAGCAACAAAACATCAACGCCCCCGCAAACAGCAACCAACAGCTACCCCAGACACTGCCCCGGCACAGCTGGAGACACCTGGTCTGGAAAAGGCTGAGAAGGAAATCCAGGAGTGTGGACCGAATTCACAGCAGAGGGGAAGAAATCCGAGTCTAATAGGAAACCAAATACTAAAAACTTACACGACTTGGAAGCAATGAACATTAAAGCAGTGGATTTAGATTGGTTCAGACTAGGTAAAGTTTAGGAAAAATCGAGTAAAACTGACATGTCATGGAATGATTTTTTCTGCACAGCCGGGCTATGTGTGGATGAAAGTATTTCTGTTGCACATCCTGGCCAGAACCAAGTAATGCCTTGACTCTCTCACACGAAAGAGATTCTTGGAGAGTTTTTGTTTTCCCTACAGTTTCAGTGATAAGATTACAACATGAGAAACATTTTTTATAATAATCCTACTTTATATTGTCAGGTAGGTTTGGGACAGAAGGGTGAGAATCAATTTTTGGTCAGGGTTTTTCCATGTTCGCCTTTATGTTGCATTTTGCAAAATTGAAGAACTTTAACCGTGATACTTTTAACTCTTAAATAGTTAATACTTTTTTTAAAAAAGCAGATTCCGGGGGGCCACATGTGACTCACCAGATGGCAGCCCTGGAAGAGAAGCTTTGGTTCTAGTCAGCCAGGAGAGGAGCTTTAGGAATGCAAATGAACCCTGCTGGGCAAAGCCTGGCCAATGTACCTGGGTCTCTTGCCTGGGGCAGGAATTGGGCTGGTTCCCCCTGCCCCTCACCCCGAGCTCTGCCTGCTTGCCCTGATGGAATTTGCACAGCTCAAGGCAGAGCCCGGGGTGAGGATATCTGACCCTGCGACAGAAACGGGTGAAGCTGCACAGGGAAACAGCAAATGGAGGATGTTGGGAAAACTTCACTATAAATAAATGGGGGGAATCATCCCTCTGCCCACTCCAACGTGTGCTGTCACTGTCTATGTTATATAGGGTGGATTAGAGCACTGAGATGTTCTTGCTACCACAAGTTCCGGGAAATCAGTTGGGAATCCAAGTATTTGATGATTTAATTAGAGACAAATGGTCAATTGATGCAGCCCTGGCTGGAGAGAGCGGCCAAAAATGGGGAGAAGATGAATGGCCAGCAGAACAAATCCTACAACACCATGGACCAGCCCCTGGGAACCCAAACCAATTCATATCAGGAGCCACAGAACCCATTTCTCATTTCAATGGCACCATTAGATTACAAGCTGGCCTCGGAATAACCAACCAGACAGCTCCAGCTCCTGACCTTCCTGCTGAGCAATCCACTGAAATGAGGAACACAACATTTCACCATGGGATGGGATCAGATCATCTGTTAGCAGAGAAAAGAGGAGTTTGTGGAAAATCAAATGACTCAAACTGGTCTTGGCAAATAGATGACAAAGCCAAAGTGGTGAAACAGATAACAAAGGAAACAAAAAAGCAGCTCATGTACCAGTCCAAACGTGGAAAGGATGGGAATGGGACATGGTTTTGTGGTTCCCTGGCAGACCATGGGTTAAACGAATGCTGCTTCTGCTCTGATGTGCTACAGCACCTCTCACCTTTTTACCATGCTCCACACCTTGAGAGTGCAGCTCATTCAGCAGCTGAGCGAGGGGCCAGGGACTTGTAGATAAGGAAGTAAGGAGCGAAACCACCAGCTTCAATAAATGTTATTAATTAACATGGACTGCTGCTCGCAGAAAGTCCCGCTAAATTCCTGAATGTCGAGAACAAAAAAGACTTAACAGAGCCGTGAATATCGGCTGTTCTACAAAAGTGGGGGTGCACATTAACGAGGACGTGCAGTTGGCAGATCGGGAGGTCTGAACCTTCCAAGTACCTCAGCCAGTGGGCAAAGGGAGAGGGAGATGAGCCGGGAAAATGAGGATAAAAAGGAGGCTGCGAACTACAACAATGGCAGCGAGCGCACGGCAAATGCGCCACGGCCTCTCCCTCTGCTCAGCAATAAAGTCACTTGTACAGGACTCCTCTGTCTCCTCGGGGCACAGAAACCTCCGGCCACGTGAATTTCCCCGCACAGCCCCGGGCACGGGGCAGCCGCCCCTGTGCCAGCCACAGGAACCGGGCCGAGCCAGCGCTGCTCCGGCAGCGGCTCCTGCCGAGGCAGCGGCCGCAAGGAGACCGCGGGCAGCCGCTCCCGCAGCGCCCTCACGGCAGCGGCACCACGGGCCGGACACGGCACAAGGAACCCGCCTGAGCCCCCTGCCGCCCCCGAGGCCCGCAGCGAGCCCCGAGCCCCCGCACAACCCAGCGCGGCTCCCACCTGCGCTGCGGCCGCCTCCCAGCTCCGCCGCCGCCTCACCGGTGGCTCCCGGTCACTCCCAGTATGGTCCAAATCACTCCCGGTAGGATCCCAGTTGCCCCCGACACGGTCCCAGCGGCTCCCAGTCATGCCCTGTATGGTTCCTTTCACTCTCAGTCCCTCTCAGTAAGAGCCCAGTGTGGCCCCAGGCACTTCCAGGATGAGCCCGGTCACACCTTACCCGATGCCATTTGCCCCCGCTGTGGTCCCAGTTGCTGCCAGTATAAGTCCAGTCACCTCCAGTTTGATCCCAGTTACTCCCAGACACTCCCAGTACTATGCCAGTCACTCCAAGTGTCACCCCATCAGTCCCAGTATGATCCCAGTATGACCCCAGCATGGGGCAGCTGCTCCCAGTATGATCCCAGTTGCTCCCTGCATTATTCCAGTTTCTCTTCTTCACCCCTGCTACAGATCTGATCACTCCCAGTATGATTCCAGTCAGTCCCAGGATGATCCAAACCATTCCCAGTCCCTCCCAGTCCAATCTCAATTGTCCCCTGCATGTTCCCAGTAGCCCTCAGTGAGGTCCCAGTATATCCCAGTATGATCTCTGCTGCCTCAGTTCTGCTCCCAGTGGGTTCTTTTCCCAGTCTGTCCCAGTCCATTCCAGTCTGTCCCAGTCTCTCTCCAGCAGCTGCTGCCCACCCCCCCGTCCCAACCCCATTCCCGGGCACTGGGACCCCCCCCCCCCTGCACCCCCTTATCCTGCACCAACACCCCCCTGCACCCCCTTTCCCGGGTATCCTCCTCTCCCAGCCCCTGGATCCCCCATTTCCGTGAGCCCAGGGAGCCCCGGGCCCCCATTCCCGGCCAGCCCGGGGCACCTCAGCCCCAGCCTCCCTTTGCTGGGAAACCCGGCCTGGGCACGGGGCTCTGCGGCCGCTCTGGGATTTATGATCCCCCAAAGGAAAGGGAGAGAACAGCAGAGAGAGAGCGAGAGAGAAGGAGATTGGGAATCAGGGATCGGGTCCCAGCGCCCAGCCCTGCTCCGCCGGGGGTGGGACCCGCACCCGCAGCAAAAATTGGCTCCGCTGCTCCCGCTGCTTGCCCGGCTTTGGGCCGAGCCCAGCGGGGTCCGGGCAGAGTTTGGGCGCAGGGCCGGGAGTTCAGCAGAGCCCGGCCCGGGGGTCCCGCAGGGCGCGGCCCTGGAGGGTCCCAGGCGGATCCCCGAGGGATCCAGAGGGGTGCCAGGAGGGGATCCAGGTGAATTCCCTGGAATTCGCCCTTTCCCCCTCCCCCCGCGCTCCCTCGGGCACTTTCGCTTTCGCGTCTCTGCAGCCGCGATCGGGGACGGCTGCGATGGCCCCAGCGCTGGGGCTGGGGGTGCTCCGGGGGCTCCTGGGGCTCCTGGGGGACCCGGGGGCCGCGACCAAAGGTGAGTGGGACCCCCCGAAACCGGGACCCCCCTGAACCGCAATTCCCGGGCACCGGGACCCCCTTGATCTTCCATTCCCGGGCAGGGGAACCCTCCTGAACCCCCATTTTGGGTCATGCCAGCCCCCCTCACTCCACTTCCCCAGCACCGGGACCCCCCTGTACCCCCTCATCTGGCACCGAGATCCCCTGAACCCCCATTTCTGTTCACCGGGACCCCCCTGAACCGCAATTCCTGGCCACCGGGAACTCCCTAAACCTCCATTCCCGGGTACCGGGACCCCCCTGAACCCCCATTTTCGGTCCTGTGACCCCCTCAGCACCCTTTTTCAGCACCGGGACCCCCCTGAACCCCCATTCCTGAGCACGCGGACCCCCTTGAGCGCCCATTTCTGGGCACAGGGACCCCCCTGTACCCCCTTGCCCAGCATTGGCACCGCCCTGTACCCCCTCATGTGGCCCCAGGACCCCCCTGAATCCCCATTTCTGGTCACCGACGCCCCCGGAACCGCAATTCCCGGCCACCGGGACCCCCTTGAATCCCAAATTCCTGGAAGGAAACTCCCCCCGAACCCGCATTCCCCGGCACGGGAACCCCCTGAACCCCAATTTTTGGGCACTGGGACCCCCCTGCCCCCCCTAATCCGGGCCTAGGATCCCCCCGCACCCCCGTCAGTGCTCTGGGACGCCCTGCACGCCCATTCCCGGCCACCTCGTCCTTCCCATACCCCAGACCTGCCCTTTTCCTCGGCTTTTGGACCCCCAGATCTCCCAAATTTCGGTGTCCCCCCAGTTCTTCATTCCCGGCGCTTCCTGGAAGGGGTTCCAGGGGATCCCGGAGGGTCCCCTGGGGTTCCAGGGGGTCAAGAGACCCCCCTTGAACGTTCATTTTGGGGCACTGGGACCCCCCCTGTACCCCTTTCCTCAGCCCCGATAACCCCTGCACCCCCTTATCTGCAGCCTGGAACCCCCTGAGCCCCCATTCCCGGGCAGGGAAACCGCCCTGAACCCCAATTTCTGGGCACCGGGATCCACTACATCCCCTTACCCGGCATCGGGACCCCCTGAACCTCAATTTTCAGGCACCAGGACCCCTTGAACCCCGGAACTCGGGAATGGAACCCCCCAGAACCCCATTCCTGGGCACCGGGACCCCAGTGCATCCCGTTATCTGGCCCTGGGACCCCTTGCACCCCTTTTCCCAGCACCAGATCCCAGCCAGGCCATTATCTGGCACCGGCACCCCTGAACCCCCATTCCTGGGCACCGGGACCCCACTGCATCCCCTTATACAGCACCAGGACCCCCTGAACCCCCATTCCACTGCACCAGGACCGCCGTGCACCCCCATATCTGAGACTGGAACCCTCCCAAACCCTTCGTTCTCAGGCACAGGGACCCCCCCTGCACCCCCTTATCCAGCACGGGGACCCTCCTGCACCCCCTCATGCAGCACCAATGCCCCCCCGCACCCCCTTTCCCGGCCCTCCCCCTCTCAGACACCCCAGCCCCCGCTTTTCCTTGACCCCAGCACCCCCTGGACCCCCACTCCTGCCTTCCACAGCCCCCACCCACCACCTTCCTCAACACCGGGGCCCGTGCACCCCCTTTCCTGGGCACAGGGACCCCCTGGACACCCCATTGTTATAAAATTGACTCAAAACGAGTAATTTCCAATCAAAGAATTTATTAATTATTGAAGCAGTTATACTACGTAAGCAAAGGCTCAGCGCTGGGCGACAGGGGAGTCTCCGCTCCACCTACTGCCGCCCCAACTAGTTTCTGATTCAGTCCTTTTATCCTCTCCATCCTTCAGGAGTCCATGTTATCTCGGAGTTCTCTGCGCCTGCGCTGGTTGTTGCTAGGGGGTCATCCTTCTGTCTCCTGGTGGTCGGTGATAAAGGCTGCGGAGTCTTCCTCAGCCGCGTCTTCTTCACCCTATGTCCTTATTTGGTGACTTCTCTGTGGAAAATTACCAAAATCTTATGATTAACACAATATGTGCCCTATCAAGCTTAAGCAAGCAAATGTCCTGCCTTGCAAACTGTGCCCTATCAAGTTTAAGCAAGCAAATATCCTGCCTTGCAGACTGTTTATCTGCCCCTGCCCCTTCCCCAGCTTTTCCCTGGTCGTTATCTCTGTGAGTTATCTGCTTGTACCATTTGTCAGCGGGAAAGGTTTCCCTGCTGGGTGTTAATCTGCCCCTGCCCTTTCCCCAGCCTTTCCCTGGTCGTTATTTCTGTGAGTTATCTGTTTGTACCATTTGCTGGGTGGGACTATGTGTGGGCTCCTGCAACCCCTTCCCTGGTATCCTTGTGGCTCATATCTCATGAAGTAGTACAGAAATAGTCAGCAGACAACTCTTGTAACACACTGGTCTCTTTTTCGTGAGGAACAAAATGTAGTCCCTCATCTCACCGTCCTGTCCTTGTCCTTCCTCGCCCAGAGCAGGAGCTGAGCATAGAGAGCAGGGAGGACAAATGCCCGTGGCAGAACCTGGTGGCAGAGGCCGTTTTGAGCGGCTCCACGGCGCAGGAAGCCAACGGGGAGGAAAAGGCCCGGAGATGCCGCAGGAGGAGGGGCTGCAAACGCAGATGGTGGGGACCTGAGGGGGAAAGAGCCAGCCTGGGCCGGGAAGGCGGCCGGAGATGGAGGCAGAGCTCGGAGCTGGTGCTCCATGAGCAGCTCCATGATGGGGAGAAGCCCCACACATGCGTGGAGTGTGGGAAGAGCTTCAGGTGGAACTGCCACCTGATCAGGCACCAGAGGATCCACACTGGGGAACGGCCCTACGAGTGTGGGGAGTGTGGGAAGAGCTTCAGCCAGAGCTCCCACCTTAACTCGCACCAGAGGATCCACACAGGGGAGAGGCCCTATGAGTGTTCCGAGTGTGGGAAGAGGTTTCAGATCAGCTCTGATCTCCTCCGGCACTATCAGAGTCACACAGAGGAGAGGCCCTTCCAATGCCCCGACTGCGGGAAGGGATTCCAGCACAACTCCACCCTCGTCAGGCACCGGCGCATCCACACCGGGGAGAGGCCCTATGAGTGTCCCCAGTGTGGGAAGAGCTTCTCCATCAGCTCTCACTTGACCCGACACCAACGGAGGCACCGGTAAGGGAAGCCCTGCGAGTGCCCCGAGTGCGGGAAGAGCTTCGTGCGCTGCTGCAGCTCCATCCCCCACTGGAGGAGGCACTTTGGGCACAGCCCTGGTCACTCACATTCCCTGTGATCCATGTTGGGAACACTCCTGGCTGCTTGTCCTTTGGTTTGGCCTGAATTTTTTTCTCTTTTCCATGTGTTTCCACTCCAAAAGCCAAGAGGGATGGATCTGTCACTTCAAAACCACTCAAATCCCTCTGAAAATAACTGAATTTTAACCCAAAAAGGCTCAATCCTACCTCAAATTCCTTGTTCCCTCCTCAAAAAAACTCAATCCCATGCCAAACTCACTCCATTCCACAGCCACCAGGGTGAGATGGTGTTAGAAGGGGACTGGGAGAAGTGGGATCCCAATTTGGAGCAATGGGATGGGGATTGTGTGGGGCTGGGTGTGTAGGATGTATTTGATAGCAAATAAAACTTTCAGAGTTACTGATTTCTGTCCCGTTCATTTTCAGTCAGTTCTGTTTGCAGAGTGCCACCTTCTCAGCTGATTCAATTCCTATAAAATTCCCATTTTTTAAATCATCTAGCCTCTAACAATTAAAAAACCAATATCCAAATAAAACCACGCACCCCCAATAAACCTTTTAAAAATAATTTTAATTGTTTTGGAGTACTTAAGGATGTTATTAAAGTTTAATTGTTTGGTTAAAATGTCTGAGAAATTGTAGTGGTGTTTGGTTTTGTGTTTAGTATATTTGTAATATGAATTGTTTTACTAAGGTGTGTTAGATTGTATGTTAGTTTTTTAGGTATTTTTTTATCTGAAGTATATTACTTATTGAGTTAAAACTTTCAAAAGGTATTTCTTGATATATAATTTGTTTATTTATATGCATTGGTAATATTATAGTAATAGTTGTTGATTTGGGTTGAATCATTGTTGGAGTATTGTAAAGAAGAGTTGAGATTTTTATATTTCATTTTTATTATAATTTATTTAATTTCAATTATTATATCTTTGTTTATAATTTTATTGCAATTTTTTGAGAGGATAGGAAGGAAGTTCAAGGGCAGGAACATTTTTTCCTTGCTGGGAACTGGAATTCCAGACCCTGGGAGTGTGTGCAGGACCCCACAGACTGGGATCAAATATGGGCTGGGATCAAAGATGGGCTGGGATCACCTGGACTGGGATCAAATATGGACTGGGACTGTTTTTTAAAGTAACTTTGTTCTATAGTTTTTATTTCTGTTGTTAATTAAGCTCAGTGAAATAGCTGCTTGTGTTAAACCGCCTGCTTGGATGGGATAACATCCAATGCACCCAGGATGAGGACACCTGTACAGATCTGCCAACTATCAGCACACCCTGTCTGAAGGCAGAGTGCAACAAGGCCCAAAAACTGGAGGCGATAAAGAGAATGGACTAAAACCACAGCCAAGGAATCTGCATGCTCTGAAAAGGCAGATCCAGGGCAGAGCCATGCTAAACAGTTCTGGGAAGATGTAAACTGGGTGCATCTTGGCACTCAGGCAGGAGCACCCTGTTACCTTCAGGGATCCCCTGAAATACCTTTCCCCTTACATCAGCCTGGTGCATATTCATAGAGCCTCATGCACAGCAACTGGGAAGGGTTTAACACTTTACTGGGTATATTAGCGTTCAGAAACACATAATCACCAGAATGATTATATGCAGGTGCTTTTATTGAAGAGCTCTGGGTGTCAGGGGTACCAACCCAAATCTGACTCCAACATGGGTTTGGGATGAACATGTTTTTATATTCTATCGTTATATAACTTTCATGGTAATGATTAAACTTCAATTGTTCTATTGTATACATAGATTTCAGCCAAGCATGGGCTCCTCATGGCCCCCCTCAAACTTCTAACATAGTTCCTCATGATTCTTCTTATGATTAAACAATAATTATATTTAATTACTAAACAATCATCACATCTAACAATTATATCATTTATCATGTTCTGCTTACGCAGGTGCAATTTCACATGATCTGGCAAGCACAAAGCCTAACATTTTCAGAGTCTATTTTTGACATTTTTCCAGGGCCCCACTATCATTCTCCCCCCTTTGAAAGCATTTTCACTTCACTATAGGTGTAAATGTTTTCACTTGATACAGGCCTTTATTTCTCAATTTATTCTTGACGTTCTTCAAGTCCATGGTTGATGTAAAGGTTGTCGTGGATGCTGTCACGAACTGGAGAACCAGAAGATGGTGGGCGTGGATCTCGTGTCAGTGCCTTTATTATCTTCTGGTTCCAGGACGTTTTCTTCTGTATCTCTCCTTTTAAGATGCTGTGAACTAACCAAATTGCTAAGAATAGAATTAGTAAGATTATCACACTCTCAATGACAGATTTAATCCATGAACTCACATTCCACCCTAACCCTTTAAAGATTTTGCCTAGCCAGGTCGTAGTCAAATCCTTTTGCTCTTCTTGTGCTTCATGCTCTCTTTGTTTCAACTGATTGATGTCATATTCTACATCTGCAGTTACATTTGGGATGTGAACGCAGCAATGACCAACCCGTCCCTTTAAAAATCCACATACTCCATGCTCTTTCAGGAGTAACAAATCTAAGGCTAATCGATTTTGTAAAGTCATTTTTGTGGTGGCTTGTAATTGTACGTTTAATTCTTTAAATCCTTCCCGGGTGACTCTTGCCAGTCTATCTACCTGACCTGTAAGTTTGTACAGCATCTTCTACTCTGATAGTTTGCTGTAGGACCAAGCAAAGACTCTAGGGCCCACCCAAATTTCACTCCACCAGAGGGTTCTTGCCAAGTGTCATCTGGATTTTCATTGTCTAGAACTTCTCGTCTTGCTCTTATCTGCACAAGTTCATGTTTTCCGTTAAATGGGGACTTTTTCCAAATTGGACATGAGGTTGGGAGGCCTAAAGTAATTTCCTTTACTTTCCCCTCTACAGGCAGATGTGTTGTCCAGGTGCCATCGCTTGCTGCCCATACAAATTGTCCTGGACCTCGGACTGTACTCCTGGTACATCCTACAACTGCTTTATAATTCACTCTGCCTTGTTTATGTTTGATCCCTCTGCAAGCACAGCCAGTTTGTAGGGCTATTGCCAGGGGTGGCATCTGCTTTATCTCTGCATCATCAGAAGTGCAGTCATAAGTTTTATTACATGCCCACCAACTTACTTGGTCTGCCCTCGTTCTGCTGCTGGTGGCAGTGTTTGTTACTGCTGGATCTGTTTCATTCTCGGGGCCTTCCCACTTAATGCACCAAGGGGTGTTTGCCATACATTGGAATCTTTGAAGGATACTCACAGACCACGCACTGTCCCAAGGCTCTGTCTGATCTTTCTGATCCTTGGCCTCACACTTCCATACCAGAGTGGTTTCTGTAACATTTTCTGTAATCTTTTTATAGTGTGGCAAATAGCATTGCCATTGTGTGATGCCTGCTGATTCTACCATAGGGGTTCCTAGTGTGCCAGCACTTAGAATACAGTCTTTCTGGCCCATGGGTTTCATCCATGTTCCTATTTTCTCCCAAGTTTCCTTGACTACTTGCCTCGACTCAGGTACCTGTTTGCATGCAATTGTTTTGTTCTTTTGTGTTTCAGGTAGTTTTGCTGTTATGATTCCCCAATTTACTGGATCTCCTGCTGCCCTTTGGTATTGGTATACAGGCAGTTATTCTACTGGTGTTTTGCATTTTGGCAAAGGCTTTGACTAATCCAATCATTACATTCTCAGCCCAAACTGCATTAGAAACCTTTATCACCTGTGTTTCTGCTTGTACCTCTCTCTTCATTCTAGAATGAAGAGTGGTTAGTTGATCTTTTTGCATTCCACATCCCAAAGACATTAATGACCATAACATTGGCACAATTACTGATAGCATTCTCAAAGTGATTAAACACATCTTATCTGCAGCCTTGTTGGTTCCACAGTTTACACAGGCCGTGATCCAGGATGGATTTTCTTCACTCGGGTGTAGTGAATCCAGGGGTCCACGCTGGCTACTTTGGCTGCTGTAAAGGTGGTCAGCAGTACCTGATGGGCTCCACTCCACTTTTCTTTCAGCGGTTCTTCGTTCCAGTTCTTGATGTACACCTCGTCTCCTGGATGTATGTTATGAACTGGGTTCTCGAGAGTCAGCGGTCTATTCCACACGAGGATGCTCCGGAGCCGAGCTAAAGTTTTCCCGAGAGACAGAACATAATTATACACTTCCTGCTTTCCTGTGACGTGCACATTAGGGTTAGGCTCAGGAGATTCATATGGTTTCCCATGCAATATCTCATAAGGACTGACTGACATCCCACTCCTAGGCTTTATCCCAATCCTCAACAGTGCTATTGGCAAAGCCTGGGGCCACTGCAATTTGGCTTCTTGGCATATTTTACTGATTTGCCTCTCTAGTGTCTGATTCATCCTCTCTACCTGTCCACTTGACTGGGGTCTCCATGGTGTGTGGAGGTCCCAAGTTATCCCCAGCAATCTACTTACCTCTCTTACTACTGTAGCTATGAAATGGGGTCCCCTATCTGATGATACCCCTAGGGGTACCCCGAACCTGGGAATAATCTCCTGTAGTAACCACTTTACTGTTTCCTTTGCTTGGTTGGTGCGACAGGGAAGGGCTTCTGGCCACCCAGAGAATGTGTCAACCCCCACTAACAGGTATTTGTATCCTCGAGTTCTTGGCAAGTCTACAAAATCTACCTGCCAATAGCCTCCTGGCTCTATTCCTATCCGAATTCTTCCTGGCTGTGCCTGTCGCCAGCCACTGGGTTGTTTTTCAAGCAGATATCACACTTTGACAACACTGATTTTGCCATTGTTAACATCCGTACCAAAATTAAACTCTGCTTTAGCAATTTTACCAATGCCTCTGCTCCCCAGTGACATTCGTTATGTTTAATTTGTAGAACTTCTCTCATTATCAAGGGAGTACCACTATCTGTCCTTGTGCAGTCACATACCATTCCTCTGAATTCTTTTGTGCATTTAGCAAACGTGCCAGTCTCTCATCTTCTACTGAATATTTTGGTTCTGGAGGCAAATTGAATTGGGATACATTAAGCTTTAAAGGTATCAATGCCATTGTTGTTTGCACCTCTCGAGCAACCTGTCGGGCTCTCCAGTCTGCCTTTCGATTTCCCTCACAGATTTTGGAGTTTTCCTGATTGGTGTGCTTTACAGAGTATGATTGCCACTTGTTCAGGTTTTTGTACTGCTTTTATCAATTGCAGGACTGCATCCTGATGTTTAATGTGCATACCCAGAGAAGGACAATAGTCCCCTTTCTTTCCACAGTGCTCCGTGTACATGCACCACTCCAAAAGCATATTTTGAGTCAGTCCAGATATTTCCCTTTTTCCCTTCACTTAATTCTAGTGCCCTGGTTAAAGCAACCAGTTCTGCCTTCTGGGCAGATGTATTTGGTGGTAATGCCTTTGCCTCCACTGCTGTACTGACTGTTGTTACCGCATACCCAGCGTATCTGGTTCCGTTTTCCACGAAGCTGCTCCCATCTGTAAACAGCTCCCACTCTGGCTGCTCTAGTGGGATGTCTTTCAGGTCTTCTCTTGCTGAGTAGGTGTACTCTATTACCTCCACACAGTCATGCTCTAATGGGCCTTCTTCAGTTGTGGTACCTGGGAACAAAGCTGGATTCAAAAGGTTAGTTGTTTTTAATGTGACATCACCCTGCTCAGTCAGGACTACCTGGAATTTCATCATCCTGCTTGGGGATAGCCAATGCCCCCCTTCTGCTCTAAGACAGAGGTTACCATGTGTGGTACATTGACATCTATGTGCCTTCCCATCGTGAGCTTCCTGGCTTCTTGTATCAGCATCACAGTGGCTGCGACTGCCCGCAGACATGGAGGCCACCCGGCACTTATGCTGTCAAGTTGTTTGGAAAAGTAGCCCAGCGGCCTTTTCCAGCTTCCCAGACCTTGGGTCAGGACTCCTAGTGCTAGGCGCAGCCTTTCATGGACAAACAGCTGAAAATCTTTAGACAGATCAGGTAAGCCTAATGCTGGAGCAGTTGTCAGTGCTTCCTTTAATTTTAGGAAGGCTTCTTTCTGTGGCTTGCCCCAGGTGAATGGCTGCATCTTCTGAGCTTCACACAGGGGTTTCGCAATCAGTCCATAGTCCATGATCCACAGGCGACACCATCCTGCCATCCCGAGGAAGACTCGCAGCTCATGTAGATTCTGGGGCTCTGGAATAGCACAAATAGCTTGGATACAGTTAGTGCCTAGTTTTCGTTGCCCTTGTGAAATTTCACATCCCAGGTAGATCACAGTCTGTTGGGCAATTTGTGCCTTTCCTCTGGATACTTTATAACCTCCCATTCCCAGGGAATTTAAAATCTCAATGGTTACCTTTATACAGGTTGCCTTTTCTTCTGTAGCTATTAGTATATCATCAACATACTGCAACAACAGGTATTGGTCTCTTGGTACTTGCCCATTCTCGGTCCAAATCTCCAGCTCCTTTGCCAGTTGGTTTCCAAATAGGGTCGGCGAGTTCTTATATCATGTGCAGGTGAGTTGGGTCTTTCTCCCATTCCCTGGGTTTTCCACTCATAGGCAAACAGTTTCCTACTTTCTTTGTCAATGGGGATGCAGAAAAAGGCATCTTTTAAATCAATTTCAGTAAACTACTTATATATCTCTTTTACGAATGTTAGCAATGTGTAAGGATTTGTTACCACTGGAGAAATGTCCTTTGTGATTTTATTTATTGCTCTCAAATCCTGCACTAATCTATATTCACCATTTGGCTTCTTTACTGGAAATATTGGTGTATGAAATTCTGATTCACATTCTTCTAGAATTTGGTATTTCAAGAATTTCTCAATAATCTTTACTTATTCCTTGCCGTGCTTCTGGTTTTATGGGATATTGTTTGACTTGTAGAGCCCTCGCCCCTTCTTTTAACTCTACATGCACTGGTTGTGCCAATTTAGATTTCCCTGGTATATCTGTCTCCCATACAGAGGGAATCACTGCATCTCCTACCTCCCTAGGGATAGAGGGAACAGGTTTTTCTTTGATCATTAAAATCTGTCCCGTCTTTGATTCAGATATTTTCATTATAAGCTCCCCATTTTCAAAGGTTATTACCGCATCAAGTTTCGCTAGCAAATCTCTCCCTAAAAGCGGAATTGGACACTCAGGTACGTATAGGAATTCGTGTGTTATAACTTTGTTCCCAAAACACAAATCTAGGGGTTGCAAGAATGGCCGTTTTTCCTCTTTCACTGTAGCGCCGACTATTGTTGTTTCCTTGTCCCCAATTTGTCCTTGCAAATCATTCAATACCGAGTAAGTAGCTCCTGTATCTATTAGAAATTTGACCTCTTTATGTCCTAATTGTATATTTAGAACAGGTTCCTTAACTTTTTCTACTGGCTCTGTGTCTAGTCAGCTGGTATACTCCCCCAAAACCATCCCCTTGGTAACCTGCTGGCACTGATTGCCCTGGTGAAACTGGTTGTTCAAGTCTGGACATTGTCTTTTCCTGCTGAACTTCATATAGTTTAGACCAATTTATAGTTTTGGGCACAGCATTCTGAACTCCTATTTGGATCCACTCTTGATATTTCCATAGTCTCCCCATATCGCAAAATAAATCATGGTCCCAATTTGGATCCTCAATTGGGAAATTCTCATCTCAATTCCCTGTTACGAGTCCATTTCTGATGTCCTCTCTTACCCTTTCTTTGGCTGCCTTAAGTACCATCTCTTTCTCAGTAGAATCCATCAAAGTATCTAATATTAATATATCAGATATATTAATATACTATATATAATTATATATATATATATATATATAAATACATATATAATATATTAATATACATATTATTGTATGTCATCCCAGTCAGGATTTTGAGTTTTGTATAACCATTTTTAATACTCATGCCATTTTATCAGGATTTTCTCTATGAATTCTGGCTGATTGTTTCCAAATAACTAAATCTGCAGGAGAGAAAGGCACTTTTATAAATACTGGCCCTTCCACTCCTACACTTTGTCGCAAGGGGGCAATTACAGTCCGTTTTTGTCTGCCTATGTCTTTTCTATCCATAACTGGGGCAAGGTTAGACCGACTCCTGGTTCTGTGGGCTACCCCATCGTTGATTCTCTCTCTCTCCTTCCTGCCACAGTTAGGTTTTTCTCATGTTCCGAGGAAGAGGCATCAGGTGATGATGGGAGAGGAGAATAAAGAGGGAAGGGTGTACTAGACGAGACCGGTTCAGGACTAGGTGGGGTAGGAGCAGGCAGTGGGATAGGGACAGATGGAACAGGTGGGATAGGGTTAGGTTCTCTTGTTCCTATTGGAGCTACCTGTAAATCAATATCTGTCTAATTTTCCCTACTCAGGCTTTCTTTCAACGCCAAGTGTTCTAAACAACGTTCCTCACAAACCCCACACTTATTGCTTGCAGTTGTTTTAACCATCATTAATCCACATTCATCCTGCCATTCTGGCTTTTCCCGTAAATAGACAAACAAATCAACATACGGAACCTCATCCCATTTTCCTTCTTGTTTACAAAATGACATTAACTGCGAAATAGTGTTATATTCCAATGTGCTAATAAGCACCCCAAAGGAGAACTTTGCGGGATAGAGGTGTTGCCGCCCAAAATCCCTTTCAGTTTCTCCATTCCAAATATACCACAAATTGCGAAACCCGCAACGCTTTCGCGATTGTCTTATGGAACGGCGCCTGGGCTTGTACCAGCAGGGATTCCTTTAGCCCAACCAAGCGTAGCTTTCGCTGCGTCTCATTGGCAGGCACCCAAACCAAAGTAAAAAGCACCTTACCTTTCTCCCGGGGACGTGGCGAGCGGCAGAAGCGGTTGCGGCCGATCGAGCTCCCCGAGAATCCCTCGGTGCCGGCTGGAGCGCGGTCGAGTCGCGAAACTCGCTCAGCAGCACCCGCAGGGTCCCATCCGGGGTCGCCAAAATGTTAGCGTTCAGAAACACATAATCACAGAAGCGATTATATGCGGTGCTTTTTATTCAAGAGCTCTGGGAATCGGGGTAGTTTCCACCCAAATCTGATTCCGACCATACATTCGAGGTGAATGTGTTTTATCGTCTATCATTACATAACTTTCATGTAATTATTAAACTTATATTCTTCTATTGTATACACAGATTTCAGCTAAACATAGCCCCCTTTAAATTTCCAACAGAGTTTCTCACGATTCTTCTTATGGTTATATAATAATTCTATTTAATTACTAAACAATCACCACATCTAACAATTATATCTTTTATCATACTGCTTACGCAGGTGCAGTGACCTGAGAAAACACAAAGCCCAATATTTTCAAAGACTATTTTTAACATTTTCCAGGGCTCCACTATCACTTTTATTTCTTGTGGAAAAAACCCTCCATCTCAAGCAGGCACTCATGGCCAAAACTGGGCAACTGCCTCTGGAATTCCTTATATCCAAGGATAGCTCCCAGACAAAAGCTGCCAGCACTGACAAGTCTGGCTGGCCTTGGCTTCCTGAGGGCTGGCCCTCATCTGCCTCTGAAACACTGGGGCTGGGTGCTTTCCTTCCTTATGAAAAGAGCTCTTCTTCCTGTCCAGGCACCCACAGCCAAAACTGAGATTGCACCTCCAAAATGCCCAATGTCCAAGGAAAGCCCCTAGACAAAAGGTGCCAGGAGAGACAGGGCTGGCTGGCTTGGCCTGAGGGTGGCCACCTCTTATATTCTTCCTCAACACTTGGACTTTGTGCTTTACTTTCCTATGGGCAAAACCACCCATCTTGACCATGGCCAAAACTGGGATTCCCCCTCCAAAACTCCGTACATCCAAGGATTGCTCCCAGGTGAAAGCTGCCAGGACAGACAGGTCTGGCTGCCCTTGGCCTCCTGGGGGTGCCTCTCCCCTGCTGTCCAAACACTGGGGCTGGGTGCTTTCCTTCCTATGGAAAAGAACCGTCCTTCTTATCCATGCAGAAACGGCCGAAATTGGGGTTCCATCTCCCAAATTCCCAATATCCAAGGGTTGCTTTCAGACAAAAGCTGCCAGGACAGAGAGGTCTGGCTGGCCTTGGCCTCTGATGGCCGCCTTTCATCTGACCCTGAGACACCACCGGTGTTCTGTGCTTTCCTTCCTATGGAAAAGAACCATCCTTCTCCTCCAGAGTCCATGTCTGAAATTGGGATTCCACCTCTGAAATTCTCAATATCCAAGGGTTGCTCCCAGGCAAAATCTGCCAGTACCGTCAAGGCTGGCTGGCCTGGGCCTCTGGTGGCTGCGCCTGCAACAGTGGGGCTGGGTTCTTTCCTTCCCATGGAGATCCCTGGGACACTGTGGGGACCTCATGGAACCAAGGGGATCACTGTGGCCCCACTGGAGCCCAGGGAACCAAGGGGATCATTGTGGCACCACTGGAGCCCAGGGAAGCAAGGGGATCATTGTGGCACCACTGGAGCCCATGGAACCAAGGGGATCATTGTGGCACCACTGGAGCCCATGGAACCAAGGGGATCATTGTGGCACCCCTGGAGCCCATGGAACCAAGGGGATCATTGTGGCACCACTGGAGCCCAGGGAACCGAGGGGCCATGGTGACACAGAGGGGCTCCATGGACCCAGAGACCATTGTGGCTCTGTGGGGCCTGATGGAACCATGGAGACCATTCCAACCTTCAGGGCCTTGTGTCACCAAGGGGGCATTATGACACCTCAGGGCCCCAGGGAAGCAAGGGACCATTGGGACACTGTGGGACCCATGGAACCCAGGGAACATGGAACAGCTCTGGCTGGCTTGGCCTCCCAGGGGCCACCTGACAGCTCTGGCTGATCTTGGCATGTCAAGGGCTGCCTCTCATCAGCTCCTGGGGCACTGGGGCACTGTCCTTTCCTTGCTATGGAAAAGAGCTGTCTGACTTTTCAGATGCCCATTGCCAAAACGGGTACTCTCCCTAAAATAATTTCATCTATGCAAGGGTATCTCACAAAACAAAACCTGCCAGGTCTGGCTGGCCTTGACCTCTGGTGGTCACCTCTCATCTGTCGCTGAAACACTGGGGCTCTGTTCCTTCATTCCTATGGAAAAGAACCAGCCTTCTTGTCCAGGGACCATGGCCAAAATTAGAATTTGGCCTCCCAAATTCTGTATATCCAAGGATTGCTCCCAGACAAAAGTAGCCAGGACAGACAGGTCGGGCTGGCCCTGTCCTCTGGTGATTTCTTTAGACTCTGAGCCGAATGTTTTCATTTGGAAACACCTTGGAGAGGGCCCAGAGATGTCCCAAGGAGGGATTTGGAGGCCTTGGGCCCATGAGCACTGTATAGGGACAAAGGAGCTCTGTGCTCAGTGGGGTGGAGCCTGAGGACAGTGGAGCAGAGCCATGAGAGTGTTTAAAGAGCGATTTCAGGGATGGTGGATCCTTTAGACATAGTGGAAAACAGCCAGAGAGAGAAAGAATTAACGCCAAGGGCAGCTGGGGAGGCCCAGAGTGGCTGCAGGAGAAAGGAATTTCCCTGTCAGGGCAGGGCTGTGGTGCAGCACGTCCCCAGCAGGAGCCTGGAGCAGCCCCAGGCTTTGTGTGGGCAGGCAGGGGCAGGCAGGAGGCAGAGCTGTCAGCAAAGGAAGGGCCCAGCCAGGTGGGGCAGCCGGGGGATGCCCAGAGCCTGCAGGGACAGAGGCCAGGGCAGGGACACCATGGGACAGCCTGGGCTGCACAGGGCACAGGGATGGGCAGCAGCTGCAAGACAGCCCTGACAGAGCCAACCTGGGCAGCACTTTGGCCATGGCTGCTGGCCCTGGGCCTGAGCCAGGAGGGGACAAGTGACCCTTGCAGGCCTGGGGCCTCATTGCCTCCTTGTCCCTGCTCAGCAGCCTGGCAGGGGCCGCCCCACGCTCCTGCCCTTGGCATTGCCCATCCCCACATGCCAGTGCCCATCCCGGGAAGAGCCCTGAGCAAGGAGGGAGGGACAGGATCTGCCTGGCCAGGCCCTGGGGCTCAGGCCTTGGCCTTTTACATTCCTGAAACACATCCAGGTTTGCTCAGCACCAGAGACACCTTTGCCTTGTTTGTCCCCAGCTGCCATCAGTGCCTCCAGTGTTCTGCTCTCCCTGGAACCTGGGGACATTTGTCAGCCCTGTCCCTCACAGGGATCTCTTTAAAGTACAAGAAACTTCAGTATTTCAATCTCACTGTGAGCTCTTGAGAAGTCTTTGAGCCCACTCTGTGGGACTGGGTGTGATGCAAAGAGCAGCAAAGGCCCAGAGGGTGATTAAAGTCCTTGTGCTGTGTCTGTGCTGCTGAGCTGGGCCGGGCTCCTGGCCCAGAGGCAGCTCCTGGCAAGGGCAGCAGAGCTGCAGAGAGACAGCTCTGGCCAGGAGCAGCTCCTGTGCACAGCCCAGCAGGGCTGGGGCACTGCCAGGGCCCCTCAGGGACACGAGCAGGGCACAGACAGAGCTCCCAGGGGCTCAGCACTGGCCGGGGCTGTGGGATGTCCCCGCGGGGGCTGTGTCACAGCAGCACCTCTGGGGCTGTGTCCCAGAGCCACAGAGCAGCTGGGATGGCAGCAAGGGGCTGTGTGACAGCACAGAGTGGGCTGTGTGACAGCACTGAGGGGGTTGTGACATCACAGAGCTAGCTGTGACATCACAGAAGGCGGCTCTGTGACATCACAATGTGGGTTGTGACACAGAGTCACAGAGCAGCTCTGTGATGCCACAGAGAAGGCTGTGACATCACAGGGTGACTGTGACATCACAAATCTGCCCTGTGACATCACATAGCAGCTGAATGACATCATATGGAGGTTGTGTGACATAACAGAGTGTGTGACATCACATGGGTTTCGTTACATCACAGGGGCAGTGTGACATCACAGGGGCTGTGTGACATCACAGATGGCTGTGTGACATCACAGGGTCACTGTGACATCACAGATGGCAGTGTGACATCACACGGGGCAGTGTGACATCACAGGGGCAGTGTGACATCACAGGGACTGTGTGACATCACAGGCAGCATTGTGACATCACGGGGGTTGTGTGACATCCCGGGGGCTGTGTGAGGTTCCTGGGGAGGTCACTCTGCCCCGGCCCCCTCACAGCTCCCCCCAGAGCAGTCCAACCCTGCTCGTGCACAGCGGGGTCCCCTGTCCCCCCGGGTCCCCCCGCCCCTGGCCCCGCAGCCTCCCCCAGAGGATGTTCCACGAGATCGACCCCAGAGCCTGACACGGGGACGGGGGGCCGGGGCCCTGGGGGTGGCACAGGGGGACAGGGACCCCCCGGCAGCGTCCCCGTGTCCCCCAGGGCCAGAGCCTGGGCCAGGGCTCCTTCACCCTGTTATAGATAAATATCATAATATTGGCTTTTTGCAAATATTAAAATGGATTTTATATGTGTGGTGTTAAAATAACTTTGTTCTAAAGATGTAGTTTTTATTTCTGTTGTTAATTTAGCTTAGACATAGTAGAGAAATAACTGATAGAAGTGTGCTTGTGTTAAACTGCCTGCTTGGGTGGGATAACATCCAATGCACACGGGATGAGGACACCTGTACAGATCTGCCAACTATCAGCACTCCCCGTCTGAAGGCAGAGTGCAGCAAGGCCCAAAACCTGGAGGTGATAAAGAGAAGGAGCCAAAACCACAGCCAAGAAACACACATGCTCTGAAAAGGCAGACCCAAGGAGGGGCCACGTAAAATCATTCCTGGAATATGTAAAGTAGTTTATGGGTATGCATGAGGCTCTATGAATATGCACCAGGCTGATGTAAGGGGAAAGGTATTTCAGGGGGTCCCCAAAGGTAACAGGGTGCTCCTGGCTGAGTGCCAAGATGCACCCGGCCGTAATAACCTTTGCTCCATGGTCCTGGTCTCCCATTGTCCTCTATTAAACTTTGTGCATTTTCACAGGAGAGTGAACGTGTTTTTCACAGATGGAATCTCAAGGAAACAAGGGTCAGTTGTTAAGCCAAGGCTCTGCTTTGACCAAGTGGGGCCTCATGGGACACAGGTGCCACTGGGACATTGCCAGGTCTGGTAGGAACAAGGCTCCATTATTGCACAGTGTTACAGATGAGTAATGTCATAGTTGGGTCTCACAGTGAGGAGATAGATCCTATGTGTGTGTTAAGATGTGTAGTGATGTTATTGTCATCTGTCCCCCATAGTCCTCTTCCCCTCCCCTTGTAATGGCCTTGGTGGTTGGGGCATTTGGGGAGGGCAGGTTTGTCACTGGAAGGCAGGCATGGCAACACCTGCTCTCCAGTCAGGGTGCAAGAAAGCATTCTCCACCAATGGACGGCCACAAAGAGTTACCTGACAGACTTTGGGTGGGGCTAGGATTACCTGATGGAACACCAAAGTCTAAAAGGAGGAGCAGCCAATTTGTGAAGGAGCCATGTGGCTGATAGCCATGGGGTGGGGAAGGGCTCCCAGTGCTGTGATTTCTCCTGTTTCAGTCCTTTGTTGTCATTTTTTTCAAGGTTGAATCAACCTTAAAATTTTAAAAGTAGCGGTCATTTCTCACACACAGCAAGGCCTCAGGGCGCCCAGGAGAGCGGCGTGACAATGACACCTTGGGGAACCAAGTGTCACCTGCAAACACAACGGGGCCTCATGGAAGCCAGGGGCCACTTGGATATTGCCAGGGCAGGTGGAACTCAGTGTCCATTGTGACACAGCACAGCCTCGTGGAACTCAGCAGAGCATTGGGACAGCCTGGAATCTCATGGAGCCAAGGCTCTGCTTTGGCAAAGTGGGGCCCACAGGACACAGGTGCCACTGGGACATTGCCAGCTCTTGTGGAACCCAGTGTCCACTGTGACACAGCAGAACCTCATGGAAACACGGGGGCCACTGTGACGCAATGGAATCCCATGGAAGCAAGTGTCAGTTGTGAACGCAGCAGGGCCTCACAGAACCCAGGGGCAACGGGGACCGTGCTGTGGCTCGTGGGAGCAAGGGGCCATTGTGACCCAGCGGGGCCTCCTGGGACCCAGGAGAACATTGTGGGCCCATGGATCCTCATAGAAGCACGGCCCCATTGTGACAAAGTGCAGCATCACAATGGTCTCCTGGGTTCCATGAGTCCTCGCTGTGTTTAGAATTGACACTTGGTTCCCCAAGATTCCATGGCTCCATCCCTCTGCTCTCCTGTGATTTGAGGCTGTGCTGTGTCACAATGGACACTTGATTCCTCCAAGGCTGGAGATGTCCCAGTGGCACTGGGCTTCCATGAGGCCGCGCTTTGTCACAATGGGGCCTTGCTTCCATGAGATTCCATTGTCCCACAATGGTCTCCTGGGTGCCACAAGGCCTGCCTTTGTCACAGTGGAACCTTGCTTGCACCAGCCCTGGCAATGTCCCAGTGGCACAGGGGTTCCATGAGACCCTGCCGTGTCACAATGGGCCCTTGGTTCCATCAGGTTCCATCGTGTCACAGGGCTCTCCAGGGTCCCATGAGGCCTTGGTCTGCCACAGTGGTGTCTTGTTCCTACCAGGCCTGACAATGTCCCAGTGGCACCTGTGTCCCATGAGGCCCCACTTGATCAAAGCAGAGCCTTGCTCCCATGAGATTCCACTGTGTCACAATGTTCTGCTTGGTTTCATGAGACCTGATGTGTTGACAAGTGATCCTTGGATCCTAGAGATTCCATTGCATCACGGCACTGTCCTTGGTTCCATGAGGCCCAGCTTTGTCACAACTGGACCTTGGTTTCATGAGATTCCATTGTATCACAGCGGTGTCCTTGGTTCCATGAGGCCCTGCTGGGTCACAGTGGAGCCTTTGTGCCATTCATTTCCATGGTGCCACAATGGTTTCCAGCATTCCATGAGGCCACGCAGCAAAAGAGTGGACCCTTGAATCCATGAGTTCCCATTCCATCAGGATGATCTCTTGCATTCCATGAGGCCCTGCTGTGTCACTAAAGAGCCTTTGTTCCATGTGTTCCCTTTGGGACACCATGGTCTCCAGCGCTCCTTGAGGCTGAGCTGTGAAACTCTGGGCTCTTGGTTCCATGAGATCCCACCACGGTGTCACCATGGTCTCCTGGGTCCTGTAACAATTCACACTTGGTTCCATGAGATCCCACCACGGCGTCACCATGGTCTCCTGGGTCCCATGAGGCCCCTCTCTGTGTCACAGTGTTTACCTTGGTTTCCTGAGAAGCTGATGTGTTGACAGCTGACCCTTGGCTCCTTGAGATTCCATTGCATCCCAGCGGTGTCCTTGGTTTCATAAAGCCCAGGTTTGTCACAAGGGAGCCGTGGTTTCAGGATATTCCATCGTGACACAATGGTCTCACCACTCTCTGAGGCTGCACCGTGAAACAGTGGACACCTGGTTCCATGAGATTCCATGGGGTAACAGTCAATTCTTTTCCTTCTTTTCTGCCAAGGTCAGGATGAAATCCCAAGACAGCATTTCTTGTTTGGACTCAGGTGTTCATTAGCTCTTGTCTCTAGAACAGTCTCACAAGCTGTGAGTTCTGCAGCACTTCACTAACAAGG
Organism: Agelaius tricolor; assembly: GCF_023055355.1. Taxonomy (NCBI): domain Eukaryota; kingdom Metazoa; phylum Chordata; class Aves; order Passeriformes; family Icteridae; genus Agelaius; species Agelaius tricolor. Next base: position 710,346 of record NW_027269302.1, read on the forward strand.
TGAAAATGGAGCCCCGTCTCTCTCTCTGCAAGGTCTTCTGAGGATAAACTGTCCAATTAAGAAATGACACCTAAATTATTTTTACTTTTAACCCAATAACCAAGCACCCGTGCCCAACATAAGGGACTTTTTTATCCAATTACACAGTACCACCCAAACCTGAGGAGGAGGAGGAGGAGGAGAAGGAGAAGGAGAAGGAAAACAAGGAGGAGAAGAAGAAGAAGAAGAAGAAGAAGAAGAAGAAGAAGGAGAAGAAGAAGCAGGTGAAGAAGGCAAAGAAAACGGATCAGCCTCCACCCTAAAACCTCCATCTTGCTTTATATACATTACTATATTCTAAAACCTTAAACTCCAAGTTGTCCACCATGTGATATTACACCCTTCTATTCAAACTCCACACCCATAATCCCAGCTCCGTCATTCCATTTTGGAAGCCTTCTCCACAGCCTCAGGTCAAATGCAGTGTTCTCTTGGGGGTCAGTGTCTGCCAGCTCAGAAAGTCCGAAATTCTCAGCAGCCCGGGTTCCAACAGGTAACAATGTTCTCCTGTGTTCCAGTAGGTTCCATTGGGCCCGGCTCTGTCACCATGGACACCTGGTTCCATGGGATTCCATGGGGTGACAATGTTCTCCAGTGTCACCATGGACACCTGGTTCCATGGGATTCCATGGGGTGACAATGTTCTCCAGTGTCACCATGGACACCTGGTTCCATGGATTCCATTGGGTGACAATGTTCTCCAGTGTCACCATGGACACCTGGTTCCATGGATTCCATTGGGTGACAATGTTCTCGAATGTCACCATGGACACCTGGTTCCATGGGATTCCATGGGGTGACAATGTTCTCCAGTGTCACCATGGACACCTGGTTCCATGGGATTCCATGGGGTGACAATGTTCTCCAGTGTCACCATGGACACCTGGTTCCATGGGATTCCATGGGGTGACAATGTTCTCCAGTGTTCCATGGACACCTGGTTCCATGGATTCCATGGGGTGACAGTGTTCTCCAGTGTCACCATGGACACCTGGTTCCATGGATTCCATGGGGTGACAATGTTCTCCAGTGTTCCATCAGGCCCGGCTCTGTCCCCATGGACACTCGGTTCCATGGGCAGTGTCCGTGTCCCAGTGGCACCTGTGTTCCATGGCACCCCTGTCTGACCAGGGACAGTTTGTTCCAGGACATTCCATGGAGTCCCAGCGGTCACTTGGGTTCCATGCAGGTGCCTGGGCAGCGGGAGCTCAGCCCAAATATCCGGGGGGTCCCTGGGCTGGTGTTTTTTGGGGGGAACCTTTGGATCTTGCAGGGCTCCAAAGCTGAGCCACGGATGCCCCTTGGGACAGAGTGGAGCATCATGGAAGCCAGGAGAGCCTGATGGAAACCAGGAGACCCTGATGGAGCCAGGAGACCCTGATGGAAGCCAGGAGAGCCTGATGGAAACCAGGAGACCCTGATGGAAGCCAGGAGACCCTGATGGAGCCAGGAGAGCCTGATGGAGCCAAGGCTGCAGCGGGACCCAGAGGGACCTCATGGGAGCCAGGAGAGCGTTGTGAGGCTGTGGAACAATGGGGCACCGAGGTTTCACTGGGGCTTGGCAGAAGCTCCTGGAGACGAGGAAGCGCTGGGAGCCTCCGGAATCAGCGTCTGCAGGAGGATTTTCTGCTCCCTCCTGGGATGCTGGTGGACAATAAAGCCTGAGGCAGCCTCCCAAGGGTCCGGCTGTGCCACCAGCGGGGGCCACATCTGGGGGGACGCCCGGCCAGCCCTGGCCCTGCTGCTCCTCCTGGCCGGGCCTGGAGCTGCTGGGAGCCCGGGCTGGGGGAATCCTCAGGGCTGTGCAAGGAAAGGTTCAGCACAAGCAGCCCTGGAGCGAGATGTGCAGTGTGAAACACGCCAATCACTTGATTTTGAAATTTTAAAAGTTCATTAGTAATAAAATGGTTATAAAAACAGTAATACAATTAGAGTAATAATAATTTGGACAATTTGAATTAGGACAATATGAGACAATAGAGAGAAAGGGTTATGGAGGTCCGGGTACCTTTTCTGGGCACCACGAGCCTGAAAAAGGAACCCGTTAACAAAGGATGAACCCTTAAAAACAACAGCCCATTGCATATTCATACACTTCATCCATGATGCATAAATTCCATTCAAACACATGATTCTGTCTGGGCAGTGCCACCTTCTTCCTCCGAATCCTAACAGCGCCTTTGAGGCGGGAAGAAGTTCATTTCTTCTGATAAGAGGGCAAGAAATTCTTTTTCTCTGAAAGATTTAGGTGTCCTGTGGCTGCTATCTCACTGCGAGTCCTTTCTGTAAAAAAAGAATCCTACATAGCATCGTTTCTATTTTAACATTTTTTATAACCTAAAACTATATTTAACACACTCCTTAAGAGAATTAATACAGCAGACATATAATATTATTATATAAATATATTATATATCATAATTATATAATTATGATTATATAATATATAATATAATTATATAATATATAATATATATTATATATAATATAATTATATATGTAATATATAAGATATAATATTATATATATTATATATTGTTATATATTATATATTTTATATATAATATATATTATAGTATATTATTATATTATAATATATTTTATTATATATATATATAATATTCTAACACCAGACATATAATATTCATTTTAATATTTGCGAAAAGCCAATCATAAAATACATGCATTTTTCACATGCAGGCAAAGCCAGCGAGGCAGCAGAGCAAGAGAGAGAGCAGAGCCAGCGACACAACAAACGCACCGAGAGCGAGAGAGCAAGTTTGAACAGAGCTTGCAAAGGGCAAAATCAGCTCAGACCAGGTTAGACTGAAGAACAAGGAGCACCAGGCATGGGCTGATGGTCCAGGTAAAAAGTTCCAGCGTGAGGAGGACGACAGAAGCCTTCATCAAAAGAGCACCAGAAGACTGAGGGTCGCCACAGGAGGAACGGACGCAGGCGCTGAAGCCACACACGGCTGTAAAACCGGGACACAGCTTTATGCAAATGTGAGTATGCTAATGAAGTGCTGTAATTGTGACTTTTAAAATGGAGCTGAAGGCTAAAGGAGACCGAGTGGGTTTTTGCCAGAGAGATCCCCCTCGCTCCCAGCGCTGGATACACAAATCCCTGCTCTGTCTGACTGCAGAGTTTGATTTCCTCGCCCAGTTTGTCCCACTCCCCCTTTCCCTGCCCTCTCCTCCCCTCTCCCAGTCCCATTTATGGGATTTGGGGTCATTTATGGGATTTGGGGTCATTTATGGGATTGGGGTCATTTGGGGGATTTGGGTTCTTTGTGTGCCTTTGGGGTTATTTGGGGGTATTTCTGGGGTTATTCAGGGTAAATTTGGGATCATTTGGGGTAATTTTTCACATTGTTGGGTTTTTAGGGCCGTATGTGTGGGGGGTAATTCAGGGCCAATTCTGTGTGGGTTTGGGATCATTTTATGGGATTGGATGGGATTTTAATGGATTTTAATGGATTTTAATGGGAATTTAGAAGGATTTTAATAGAATTGGATTTTATGGACTTTTAATGGAATTTTATGGGATTGTAATGGAATTTTATGGGATTTTAATGAGATGTCATGGGATTTTAATGGAATTTAATAGTATTTTATTGGATTTTAATGGTGTTTAATGGGAATTGAGTGGAATTTAATGGGATTTTTATGGGATTTTAATGGGATTTGATGGGGGTTTCCCCCAGTCCACAGCTCCCTCCCACCTCAATTTGGGGGTCCCATCCCCCTCTTTCCGCCCCTCTCCCGCCCCTTCCCCATCGTTCCCCCAGTCCCCATTCCCCTCCCCTGTGCTTGGTTTTGGGGGTTCCAGGCCCCTCCTGCTCCCTTTGGGGGTCCCGACCCCCCTTGGGTTGAATTTGGGGCCCCCCCGCCCCCCTTCTCCCCGCGCCCCCCGCTCCCCCCGCGGCCGGGGGGGCTCCCAGCGCCCCCAGTGCCACCAGTGCGGCCCCAGCTGCCCCCGCACGCCCCATCCCCATCGCCGGGGTCACCGCCCCCCGCCCCAAATTCCGCTCCTGGACACTGAGAGCCATCAGCGACAAACGCTCTGATTGGCTGGGAATGGCCCCGCGCAGTCTCTGATTGGCCAGCGCTGGGAGAGGCGCTGGGTTCTGCCCGGCACCCGATGAGTCACAGCCGAGCCGGGCGCTGATTCGCTGGAAATCGCCGGGCGGGGCCAGTGCGCCGAGTGTCTGCCCGGCAACGGGATCGTCATCAGCGCCCCGCGCTCTGATTGGCCACGATCTGTTTCGGGCTGGGGACGGGAGGAACTGGGCACCCCCAGGAGCCCCTCGGGTTTGGGGCTTTCGATCCCCCCTCGGCCCTCGGGCGGCTCTGGGGCCACCCCAACACCCCCAAAATGGGGAGGGTCCGCGGGGCCCTTTGGAACCCCAGAAATGGGCGGGGAGCGGCAGGAGCCGCCCCAAAAAGGGATGGAAGGGTCCGGGCCGGGAATGGGGGAGGCTCTGGGGATGGCTCCGGCCCGGATCGGGGCGGGCTGGGATTGAGGGAGGCTCCGTTCAGCGGCCGGGGAGGGGCTGGGCCTGGGGAGGGCTCCGGGATTGTGGGGATGGGGCCATTCCGGGACTGCGGCGGGGCCTCTCCCTGGGGTTGGGGTCCGGCATTGGCTCAGGGACCCTCCCCGTTCCTGTTCCGCTTCCCGATCCCGTTCCCGATCCCGATCCCGCCGCTGGCTCCAGGGAATGTCCCTGATCTCAACCCCGACCCCAAACCCGAGGTGAGGTCAAACATTGGAGTCAAACACCCCAAATACTGGGGTCAACTCCCCCGGACCCCAAATCCTGGGGTTCAAACACTGGGGGGGGCCAAACACCCCCAGACCCAAACTCTGCGATCTCAACCTCCCCCCTGCCCCCCAGCCCGAACCCCAAATTTTAGGCCTTAAACCCCCCAAATCCCAGATCCTGGGGTGTCAAACACTCTCCAATTTGCAAATGTTGGGGTTAAATCCCCCTGACCCCAAATCCTGGGGTTTGAAACATTTGGGGTGTCCAACACCCCCCGTTCCCAAAGTCTGGGGTCAAACACCCCCAAATCCCAAATCCTGAGTTGTCAAACACCCCCAACCCCCAAAGTTTGGGGTCTAAACCCCCAATCCCCAACTCCTGGGGTTTGAAATATATGGGGTGTCCAACCCTCCTCATCCCCAAAGTTTGGGGTCAAAGCCCCCAATCCCCAAACTTTGGGGTCAAAGGCCCCCCGATCCCAAACTCTGGGGTGTTAAATCCCCCTGATCCCCCCAACTTTGGGGTTAAATCCCCCCAAATCCTGGGCTCAATCCCTCCAGTTCCCAAACTTTGGGGTCAAAACCCCCAGACCCCAAATCCTGGGGTTTGAAACATCTGGGGTGTCCAACCACCCTGATCCCAAAGTTTGGGGCTCACACCCCCTGATCCCCAAATTCTGGGGAAAAAAACTCCCAAATCCCAAATCCTGGGAACAAAAACCCCCAAATCCCAAACCCAGGGGTGTCAAACATCCCCAATTCCCAAAGTCTGGGGTCAAAAATCCCCAAACCCTGAGGTGTCAAAATCCCCTAAACCCCAAATTTTGTGATCAAACCCCCCAATTCCCAAAGTTTGGGGTCAAACATCCCTAAACCTCGAATTTTATTATCACACCCCCCCCCCCACCCCCAGTCCCAAAATTTGGGGTTATTTGGGGTTTATTTGGGGCAGCTCCAGGTGCAATGTCTGCAGAGAGACCCTGGGTACAATGCTGGGAAAAACCCCAATAACCCCTCAGGAACCCCAAAATCCCTGGGGGCTGGGAAAGGGGATTTGGGGTGAAAGAAGAAGGATTTGGAATGCACAAAGAAGGATTTGGGATGGAGAGAGGGGATTTAGGTGGGAAACTGGGTCCCTTTTTGGCGCAGGAGATCTTCCTGGCGCTGCTCTGGGTGATGCTGAAGCCCTGCAGGGCCTCGCGGGCGGCGCCCGCCTGCACCTCGGGCTCCAACTGCACCCAGGCGATGTCGCGGGGCCCGGGCACCAGGGCAGCTCCTGAACCCCGGGAACCTGGGCTGGGAACGGGGCCAGGAGAGCCCCAGACACCCGGGAGTGTTCCCCAGACACCCGGGAATGTTCCCCAGACACCCGGGAATGTTCCCCAAACACCCGGGAGTGTTCCCCAGACACCCGGGAATGTTCCCCAGACACCCGGGAATGTTCCCCAGGATCCCGGGAATGTTCCCCAGGCACCCGGGAATGTTCCCCAGAAACCCGGGAATGTTCCCCAGAAACCTGGGAATGTGCCCCAGGCACCCGGGAATGTTCCACAGAAACCCGGGAATGTGCCCCAGAATCCTGGGAATGTTCCACAGACACCCGGGAATGTTCCCCAGAAACCTGGGAATATTTCCCCCCAAAAATCCAGAAATGTTCCCCCCCAAATGGAGAAATGTTCCCCAAAAAATCCAGAAATGTTCTCAAAAGAACGCCTGAAACTTTTCCCCCAAAAATCCAGAAATATTCCCTAAGAAATCCAGAAGTGTTCCTCCAAAAATCCTGGAACATTCCCAAAAAATGAGGAACTTTCCCCAGAAAATCCAGAAACATTCCTCCCCAAACTATACAAAACCAACCCCATTCCCCATGCAGAAACATTCCCAAAACCTCCAGAAACATTCCCAAAAATCCAGAAACCCCTCCCCAAAAAATCCAGAAGACCCCTGCAAAAAATTCAGAAATTCCTCCCAAAAAAATCCAGAAATTTCCAACAAAATTCAAGAAATTTCCTCCCTAAAATATCCAGAATTTCCTCCCCCCCAAACCCTGCTCTTTCCCAAAACTCCAGACATTCCCCCAAAATCCCGATCCTTTCCCCAGACAGTCCAGCCCCAAGCCCCCCTCACCCCTCTCGCCCCCCAAGCCCCAGAATCCCCCAGTGCCCAAAGGGCCCGGAATGCCCGGGATGCCCGGGATGCCGGGATTGCCCCAGATCTCCCTGGGTGCAGAGCATGGGGAGCAGCAGCTCCTTGGGCTCCTCAGGGAGTGGGGCAGGAACAGGATGTGCTTCGGGGCTCTGCCCACAGCTGGGGAAACGGGAGAAAAACCCCAACAGCAGCAACAAATCTGCCCCAAACCTGCCCCAAGCAGGCCCCAAATCTGCCCAAAGTCACTCTGGATACACACCAAACCATCTGCCCAAAATCCCACCAAAATCCTCCATGCTTTGACCCAGGGCTGTCTCATCAGTTTTAAGTCTTTTTCACAGTTCCAAGAAATGATATCTCAGCTTGGTGGGAAGCCTCCTCTAAACTGATGGCATTGTGACATCTACTCTCAGCAATCAGATGCAGCCCCAATGATTATTACAGAACCACTCCCACAGTTTGCTGGGTTTAAAGCATCTCTGTGCTGAGGGGATTTTGGAGGAGACAGCTCTTGCATGGTTCATTAGTCTGTCGCCCCCAGACCTTTACTCCTCAGCGCTGTTCCCAAGAGCCTTGTTTTCAATGACGTTCAGGGAATTCTCTCCCACTTAGAGCTTGGGTGGCGGCCAGGCCTTGGCTCTGCCTGGACGGGAATTTGCCAACAGACCCAGATGTTTTCTGCATCAAAACTGGATTTGAGTTGCTTTGACTTGGCCATCTGACCCTCTAGACATGACAGTTGAACTCTTTTTAAAGGCAGCTTGGGAATTATTATCTGGACATAATGATCCAAGTCCCCCCTGAATCGAGGTTTGTCAGCTGTTTGCAGACTCTGGGATGATGGTACATTATTGCAGAGATTGCTATTTACCTCATTCCACCTACGTTGTTAGCTTTGTCTGCTATTTGAAATGTTCCTGATTGTTGTATCCAAATTATTCCTAATTGCTGTAAGTTTCTTGTCCACTGCATGTATTATTTTACTGTGATGTTGCTTCATGCTCATAACAAAAGACATGCATCTCATTCTTAAAAAACAAAAAAGAAGAGGAATGAACGCCTTAAGAACGTTCAAATAATGCAACATGTACATGAGACATTTGGACAAGGAATCATTTTGAACAATGCAATATTTACATGAGGAATTTGGAAACAAGATCATCCCATCTAAATCCCAATGGAGTGTACCACAGTGCAGCCTGATTGATTCATCACCTTCAGGAGAAGATGTGCCTGTGTTTCATCATCAGCAGCTCAAAGCAGTCACCTGTTCATTCCATCAGATCCTGATCAGCTCTGAAGAAATGAGGCCCAGTGCAGAGAGAAATAACCTCATCACCTTGCAGCCTTTGTGGCCAGAGCAGGAGCAGGAGGAGGCCTGGCCAGACACGGCTGTGTCTGGGCACTGACAGAGGCAATTTGCCAGCAAAAGCCTCCTGGCATCCTCATGGTACAGAGCTCCTACGAACCTTCTCCAGTTATTCCCTGTTCCAGCTGCCAGGGGACATTCAGTGGTGTCAAAGATCAACATTTCCAGCTCAAAGACTTTCTCACACTTCTCAACTCATTGGAAACAATGGTCATTTCTTTCCATTTCCCCAAGAGACATTGGACATTATTCTTTTGTCTTCTCCTGCTGCAAAACGCTGTGTCAATGACTTGATGGAATTTGGTAAGTTTTGTGGATTGTAAGTGGTCTTTTATCTCTCTTATCCCATATCTAACAGATAACCAGTGATAACCTTGATGAGATAATGCCCTGACAAGAGTGAGCTGTTTCAGCATCAGAACATAGGAGCCTTTTTTAAATGAACGAGAAGGGGGAGATGTCACAGGCAGGTGGGATAATGATAAAAGAAAGGCCTTATGAAATCAGGCCTTGTTCTGCCACATTAACAGCTGGCCTGCCATCTCTTCTGAGTGCAGCTAAGCAGCTACAAGTTCCCATGGGAAGCTATTGTGAGAATGAGACTTTGTGAACAATCTGTTCTGAGGGTGAAAAACAAATGCACCTGCAACAACAAGGGATTTGTCCGTGAGAATCAGTGAAGAGAACAGGTAAACAATACAACAGAGAGATTTGATGCACAAGTAAAATCTATTTTATTAACAAGTAATAGAATAACCTGCAAGAAATCTATGAACTAACTAAAGTTGCACACGAGGTCTGTCAAACTGTGTAAAATGAGTTGTGTGAATAAAGAGTAAAGAGTTCTTCTCCAGCTCAGCTGTGTCTTCTGGGATTTGAGTTCCCCCCTTCTTTGGGGCTTTGGGTTCCCCCTTCTTTGAGGCTTTGGTTTTCTTCTTCTCTGGGATTTTGGTTTCCTTCTTCTCTGATGCTTTGGTTTCCTTCTTCTCTGGGGCCTTGGCTTCCTTCTTCTGTGGTTGTTTGCTTTTCCCCTTCTCTGGTTTTGGGGGTTGCTTCCCCACAGAGACACCCTTCTTTTCCTTCTTCTGCCTCTCTTCCTCCTTCCCCCTCTCTCCCTCCTCTAAGGCTTTTGCCTCCTCCTCAAGCTTTTGAGCCGGCTGCTTCAGCTCCCTTGTGCAGACAAAACAGAAACCATGGCTGAGAGTCCCCACCAGAAACTTGGGCTCCCCAGTCCTGGCTGGCCCTGCACTTCATTCCTTGACCCTGAGGCCATTCCCGTGAATTCTCCTCAAGCCACAGGGCTTGGGAACATCCCAAGGGAGGCCATTGGTGGAAGGGGACCTCCAGGCCCAGCCAAACCTCAGCTTTGCCATCAGAGGCTCTTGACTGTGCCAGCTCCCTCTGAAGGCACAGCCAGACCCCTCCAGGCCCTGCCCAAGGCTGATCCAGCAGCTCTCTGTGCTGCTGCCTGAAAACGCCCTTTGTCTCTTGGCTTCCCACTTTAGAGCAGAGCACAGATTGCTGACATCTGCTCATCTCCCCTACAGTTCTTACTCAGCTCATTCAGCCCCCTTCCCCCTGGGCATGGCTGAAGCATGATTTTCAAGAGTTCAGATTTCAGCTGAGGCTTAGAAGCAATTCCCACTGATCAGGATGTAAGTTAGACAGGCAGACCATAGGTTAATGATTCTGAGATGCTTAAGCCAGAGCTGATTGTTCTATTGTTTACCATTAGGAGCTCCTTTCTAGAAGGAAGTGGAGTCAGTGAACTGTTATAAGAACATCTTGAAACCAGGAGAACAATGGTTTAGCACCTGGGCTTGATGTCAATCAGTCACTAAGCAGGGGACCTTGGATGGTGCCAGAGGGTCACAGAGACCTGATGAAGACATTCCTGACTTCATCCCTTAAGACCACGGACCCAATTCGAGACCATGGACCCAATTCAAGGGAAGAATTGCACAGGTGTGAAGGACCAATGAGCTCATATGAATACAGAGCAGGGATGGGAGGTGCTGGGCTTGTGCAGATGTATTGTATGTAAGATCTTGGGCAATAAAGAGAGGGCAAAGAACCTTGGGCAGCGCGGTCTCGCCTTTTAGGGACGGCTCTGGTGCCGCCCGCCGGTGTTAATAAACACAGCACTGTCTAACTCTAATTAGTTAGAGAGTCTCTGCCCGTGACCTTGGGCTTTAACGACCATAGCCTGCTCCTTCATGAGAACAATGCTATCAGTCAGAAAGCAGAGGCTGCAGGAACTCCTCTCCTGCAAGGCAGGCTCTTGTCAGGCAGATTTCCTGCTGGGGCCCAGCTGGGACCAAGCAAACCAGTGCTGGCTGCCACGGAAACCATTGGAAGCAGCCTGGTCCCTCTCCTCCCCATGAAACCAACTCCAGCCTGGCCTGAAGAAGTCCTGATGCACAGGCTGGCTTGGAGCACCTCCACTCCCAGCTCCAGCCTGGGCCTATGTGTCCTGGGCTGGGCTGCCTTGCTGGAGCTGAGCTTCTCCTGTGCTTGCCCACGGCTGCAGCTGCAGGGGAGCCTAAAGGACAGGAGCTTTTCTGGCTGCTGTCCCAGCATAAGGAGAGCCCTGGCAGATCAGCAGTGCAAGGGCTTCATCTGGGGCAGGAGCAGGGCCCAAAGCAAGGTTTGCTCTGTGCCCCACGCCTGCCCATAGCACAATCCCAGTGCTTTGGTGAAGAAGGGAGATGATGGAGAAGATGCCACTCAACACCATGGACTTCCAGACCCCTCTAGAGGCAGTGCCAAGGCAAGCCCAGAGCCCAGCTCCCTGCAGGCAGCAGCTGAGCCAGGAGGGCTCAGCACTCAGATAGAGAAGAAGATGTTGTGTCTCAACAGGAGAAGGTCCTTCCTCTCTTGGCAGCCAGGGAGCTCAGAGTGGCCATGCCTGTGTTGCTGCTGCCTTTGCTGTGCGGCACCTCTGAGCTCAGAGTCCTTGGAGCAGGGGAGCCCTGCAGGGACAATAACCCATGGCAGAGCAGGAGCCCATGGAAGGCTGACTCACCTGTCCCTGAGAGGGGCCTGGGAGCCACAGTTGATCTCGGGGGGCTCAGGGAGGAGCTGACACGTGAGGCCTCCCCGGGCACCAGCCCCTCGTAGCTGGGGCCTCCCTCCACGTGGCACAGCTCCGGGACACTGCAGGTGCTGCTGAGGTGGCCAGAGAAGGTGGAGGAGACCTGCTGGCTCTCTCCTGGCTGCAGCACACCTGGCAGGGGCAGGATACTGAAAGCCTGGGGGAAAGACAGGAGAGATTGAGGTGCTGAGCATGGGAATGGATGCAGAAGAGCATCTTGGAGCAAAGTGCAGCTGCAGCCAGAGGGGCCTATTCCCCAAACACTGCCAGAATCACCCTCACCTCATCCTGCATCCATGCCACTGACCAGGGCAGGGACCATGGGCAAAATCTTCTCCCACACTCACGGGCCAATGCATTAATTAGTACATGACATGAAAGGGAACTGGGATGTCTCCTGGCAGTAGAAATTCTCTCTGATGCACAACTTGCCTTTAAAAAGTTTAAAAGCTTCCTGCTTTTAGAAAAGGAGGAGACTCAGAGTGAGAGCTCCTGGAGCTGAGGGAAGGAGTCCAGCCCAGCTCATCTGACTCCTGAGGCTCTTGCCCTCTCTCTCTGGTTTAAATGCTGCTTTCTCAAGGTGCTGCAGCAAAAGCTCCTGCCAAAATTTCCAGTGGAGCACCTGAGGAGTTCCAGGGGGAGCAGTGCCCTGCACAGGTGCTGCACAGCGTCCTTGGGCAGCCCTGCAACGTGTCCTGCCCGGCCTCTCCAACAAGCAGCTGCTCCAGCAGCCCTTTGTGATGGGCCTGCAGGGATGGGAGGCCCCTCTGTGGCCAGTGCTGAGGGCCCCCAGCAGCACTGGCAGCTCCAGCCCTGCTGGCCACGCTGACAATGGGCAGGGAGACAGATTCCCTCCTGCCTTCTCCGCTCCCAGGGGAGCGTGCGCCACGTCCAGGGAGCACCTGAACCCCTCCGAGCCTCGTGGCAGGTGAGGGTGCTCAGGAGTTGGTGCTGGCACCTGGAAAACAAGCCATTTTCTGTGCTGGGAGGCAGAGACAGCCACTTTGCAAAGTCTCCCTTTGTCAGACAGCTCCAGGGCCAGCAGGGCAGCAGCAGCTCTGGGGGAAAGCAGAGCCCTGCAAACAGGGAGTCTGGCTGCCTTGGGAAGAGGCTCCATGGAGATCAGGATCATCCCAGCTGGCTCTGGGAGGGAAGCTGGAGATCTGACCAGGATGATGCAGGGAAAAGCCTCATCTTACACTGGGAAGGAAACAAGGCACAAAATCCCACACTCAGCACAGGCCTGTAGGATCTGAGTCAGCTTCTCCAAGGAAAACTCTCCTGTTTCTCCCTCCCCCTCAGCCCATGTCCAGCCACTGGCCCTGCTGCCCAGCCCACTGGCAGGGCACAGCCCAGCAGGGCAGCAAAAAGGGAGCTCAGCATGAGCAGGACTTGGTGCTGGCAGGCTGGGGAGGAACACAAGCACGGCATGGACAAGAAAATCTACCTCTGCTCCTGAAGAGTGGGGAAAATCCTGCACTTCTTTCAGGGCTGCGACTGGCTCCTCCACATTTCTGACCTTGAAATGCCTCCATTGAGATGCCAAGGAACCCAAACTGCTTCTCTTCCCCTTTGGTGGGTGGGGTTTGACTTTAGGAGGGTAAAGCTCATCTCTGGAAAATAAGATAACCATGAACAGGGACCTGCAGTGGGAGGGAGGGACACCTGCACCAGCAGGAGCTGTTTGTGCCTCCCATCCCTCCTGTCCTTCTCCCCAGCAGCCTGTGCCTGTTTTCCCCGGCAGAATCCCTGTCCCTGTGCACCCTGCCAGGAGCAGCTGCACACAAAAACCAGGGGGGTCTGAGTGGGATTTTTTGGGATTTTTGGGGGGGATCTCACCTGTTTTTTGTTTTATTTTTTGAGGGTTTCTCCTGGATTTTTTGGGGTGGGTTTGGGATTTATTTGGGGTTTTTTTCTGGGGGGGTCTCACCTGGATTTTTTGGGGGGGGTCTCACTTGTTTTCTTTGGGAAAAAAAAATCTTTGGGATTTTTGGGGGGGTCTCACTGGGATTTTCGGGGGCGGGGGGGTCTCACCTAAATTTTAAAAAATTTTTTGCTGAGGTGTCTCACCTGGACTTCGGGTTTTTGGGGATTTTTTGGGGAGGATCTCACTTGGTTTTTGGGGATTTTTTGGGGAGGATCTCACCCGGATTTTTTGGCATTTTTTGGGGGAATCTCACCCAGATTGTTTGAGATTTTTCAGGGGGGTCTGACTGGGATTTTTTGGGATTTTGAGGGGTCTCCCCTGGATTTTTTGAGATATTTTTTGGGGTGTCTCACCTGTTTTTTGGGGATATTTTGGGGTCTCAGCAGCCGCAGCTCTGCCGGGCGGGGGCCGGAGCCCTCCGGGGCTGCCGGGGCTGCCGGAGCGACGCGTCCCCGTATTGGATCCCCGAGCCACCCGCTCGGGACCCAGCTCATCCCCGAACACGCCGGTGACAGCGCTGGGGCCGTGAGTGCCCAGGGCCTGCACTGCCACCACAGCTGGGATCTCTGCTGAGCTCTGGGGCTGCACAATCCCACAGGGCTTGGGGCTGGGGTCGAGCACAGCAGAGTCCTCCTTGCGTTTCTGGCAGGGACAGAATGAAATGCAGCTTCAGAGGCACCTCTGGAGAAACTTTAGACTCCTTAACATGCACCGCAACAGCAACTTACACACACGTTTACAACTGCCCAGGACAAAGGTAAAAGGCACAAACAAGATGCAAGAATTGTAGGCTCAGCACTCCCAGGGGATCCTGCAAGGAGGCTGCCAGCACAGGCACTGGTGTCTGTGGATGCAGCAGCTTTTCACAACCCTCTCAGATCTCCCACAAGAAAAGCCCCTGAAGACCAGAACATCAACTGTTTCCTCAGGAGCTTCAACTGCCTCCTAAAGTTTACATTCGGGTAGGATCCTGTTCTCAGCAGATCTTTAAGGCTGAATAGAAACCAGCAAGGTCTTATCCAAACCCTTTTTTCCCCTAATAATCTCCTCAGTAATATTTGACAGGAGGAGGTGGATGTGATGCCAAACCTGGGGAATGAGCTCGTAGCAGCCAGGAAGGTGGCTGGGATTCCTCATGAGGATCTTCCTCTCCTAGGGCACCTTCAGGTGGCACTCACCGTACAGCAGCACCTGGGGGCACACTTGGAGCTCAGGAACGAGACATCTGGGCAGAGAGATGACCCCAGGGCAATCAGAGATCCTGAGAGAATGGAGAACGTTTCCCCCCAGAGATTGTGCAATGGAGCAGAACACATTGGTCACTGTCCAATGCACATTGAACAGCCCTACAGGGATAAATTGCCTTCTACCTCTGCCCACTCCAACACGTCTTGTCAAGGAGGCCCAAACCCTGAGAGGCAGCACCCAGAGGCTGCCCAGTGCCCCAGGCAGAGCCCTTTGCCCCACAGCTGCCTCAGCCCCTCCTGCACCCCAGAAGGCTTGCAAGGACTCCTGGAACAGTCCCAGTGAGCCACGAGCTCTGGGGGAGCCTTCCCAACAAGGATCAGGGCTCCCCAAGGCCCAAGGAACACACAACCCCAGTGTCTCAGTACAAATGACTCCCTTCTCTGCCATGGTGCTGCTGCCCTGCCTGAGAACTCAGCTCTTTGCCCCAGCCCTGGAGGGCACGAGACAGCAGCTGCCCCACAGAGGGGCTGATCAGCCCCTGCCAGGCCCTGCAGCTCCCTGGCTCCTTCACTGCCCAGCTCCAGGCCCTGCCTGGCCCCAGCTCCACCTGCTTTACAGAATGGCAGCCCAGGCACTGCCTGCATGGCTCTGCCTGGGACAGGGAACAGCCCCAGGGAGCTGCATCCCTCTGGGCATCACACTGACACCCACAGCAGCACAGCAGCATGGAATTCTGCTGCAGCAACAACGACTTTTGGGCTCAGCTCTGACAACATTAAAGCTCAAATTGGGAAGCAGAGGGAAGGAGAAAATCTGGAGCTGACCTGCCCCACCAAGGGCTGCTTTCCCCTCGTCAGACCTTGCCCTCCCCACTCTTGCTGGGAGCCACTTCCCCCCTGCCATGGGCCCTCATGGACAGAGCCAGACCCTGACTCTCAGCAGCTGCTTGGTGTGGCCCAAACCCGTGCACGGTGCTCACCACCAGCACAATTCCACCTCTTGCAGGAAGAAGGAGAGGAGGCCCTCGGGAAATTTGTTCCCCCTCACGCACCAAAGCCCAGGCCAATCAATGATATCATTGCTGGTGCCTTTAGTAGAGGGCCCAGGCCCGTGCTGGGCTGTGAGCAGGGGTGCTTTTCACCACAGGCTGCTGCCCAAGCACTGCTGTTCTCATGTCCAGCTGGCACAACATGAGGGCATCCAGCAGCACTTCTCCTTGGCACTGCAGCCAGCAAAGCCTGGGCAAGGCAGTGCCTGGGGGAGCCAGGCAAGGGCTGGGACCTGGCTGTGATGATCAGGGTTGCCCCTCCCTTGCCAACACCCTCCAGGTGCACCAGCATTCTCTGGTAGAACTCCATCACCGTGTTGGAGCACAGGGTCACCTGGTGGAAGAGAAGAACAGTCAATTCTCCCTTACAAAAGCTCCTTACCCACGTGTGATATCCTCCAGATCCTGAGGGAGGATTTGGCCTTAATTCTTCTGCTGCTCCATGTGCAGAGCACAGTCTCAGAGTAACAAAAGCCTTCTGGCAATACCAGATTTGTTAAACACCCCTTGCTATCAGGGCACAGGTCAGCTACATTAAAACATTAGACTACAGCTCTATGCACCACTGCATTCAAATTAAGGGGCCAATTTCTCATCTGACTACAATGACATTCGTGCAGAGGAAATCTGGCTTGAACACAATGAGTTCAGCTTCACAGCAGGAACCAGCTCACCTTGCTGTTCATTCAAATCAGCCTGGCCATTTTCTTCTTGATCATCTTCATGGTACTACACAGCTCCTTCAAGTCTGTGCAGGTCCTCTTGAAGCAAAGCCTTCTCTGCTCCATTTTCATCCTGCGCCTTCTGGCCTCTTCTTCAGCTCTCCGGGCCGCTGGTCTCTGCTTCATGGCCGCCCTTCTGGGCCTGAGGCAGAGGAAGAAAGGCAGGAAGAGCAGCTCAGCAGCAGCCCAGTAGGGCCCCTGCTGCACGGCTGCCCAGAGCAGGGGTCCCCAGGCAGGCTCAGGTGCCTCTGGGGTAGCCTGCTCCAGGCCCTCTTTGCCCAGCTCTGCATCCTCATCCCAACTGATCACCACGGGCCGTGGGAAGTGGAAGAGGAGCAGCAGCAGCAGGGCAGGGACTGATTTGAACACCATGGTCTGCAGGAGGAGAGAGACAATTTGTGTTGCTTTGCACAAGAGTTGCAAACCCGTGTGTTATTAGGGAATGGCCGCTCCTGCTGTGCCAGAGCGCTCGAGCAGGGCTGAGAATCTGGTGTCCAAGTGCATTCATGTGCTCCATGTTGCATGGGGCACCCGTGTGCAGGAATAGAGAACAACATCCCTCAGATGGGATCTGCTGTGGCAAGGCCCCTCTGGTTTTCTCCTCCACGCAGCAGTTTGCATGCAGAATGTGGGCAGATGTAACTTGGAGGTCCTCCTGCTCACCCTTGGGTTCCCCTTGCAGAGCCTCAGCCCCTGCGTTCTGTCAGGGCCCCTGGGCAGGTGGGATATTCCCAGAGGAGAGGGGCCGGCTGTGTCCCCATTGCCCCTGTCCCTTATGTGCCTGTGCTCAGGAGGGCACAGAGAGGATGGGGACTCCTGCCTGTCCCGTGTCCTGTCTGCCTGCCGGGCCTGTCCCAGGGCAGCCGGGCTGTGATTGCTGTGCTGTGTCCCCCTGTCCCTGCTGTCCCTGCTGTCCCTGCTGTCATGGCCCACTGCAGGTTCCACACCTACACAGCCATGGTGGCTCCTGAGCTCTGCAGGGACCCGAGTGACAGTCTGAGTGGTGGCACTCCTGGTTTTCTTGCATTTGGCATCGCGCAGAGCAGAGGCTGGATCACAGCACCAAAGGAGCAGCTGCTGCAGGGGAGGAAAGGAGCCTCTGCATGGCCAAGGGTGCTGTGGTGCCCCTGTGTCAGGAATTCCCCACAGCTGACACCTGAGTCCAGCATGGCCACTCACAGACACAGCGTTTGTTCAGGCATTGCCTTTATTGCATCTTGACAGGGACTGCAGCTGCCTGAGGGAAGTCACCCTCCCGAGACAGGAGGGCAGAGAGTGTAATTGAAATTAACCAATTGTGATTATAGGCATTCGTAGCAACAGTCTATATACTGTATATATGAATATTAAACAAGACACAAAATAATTATTGGATCATGAAGATCAAGCAACATTTGCTGGTTTAAACAGAAATAAAGTATACTTCAGTTTTTGTTAACTGCAATAATTCTTGGTAATTTTGATGAATTATAAGTTCTATGTAATATAAGGAAAAGTGCCATTATTTATTACTACTTAATATTAAAATATTTATGTTATCTTACAAGAGTATTAATCTACATTATAGTAATAAAAAGTTTTGAAAATGTTTCTAAAGACAATTATTTTTAAAGAAAACATTTTAAATATTTCAGAACTATTTAAGAATTTGAATCATTCTCCAATCATTGCGCCCGATGCCTTCAGATGGAGCTTTCCTCCAAGCAGATGCAAAGGCTCTGTATGGGAAAGGGTTAAAATAGATGCAGTTACTACAGATCCCGTGAGGAGAGAGAGGGCAGAGGGGCAGGGTGTGTCAGGAGCCCGGAGCCTGTGCCCCGGCGCAGGGCTGTGCTGGGCAGCAAGCGCAGCTCTGTGCGCCGGCTGCTCACAAAGATGTGCAGCTCGCCTTGGCCGGCCCAGAGAGCATCTCCAGCAGGAAGCTTTTCTTCACACAGCCACTGCCTGTGCTCCTCCAAAAGCCTGCCCTGCCTACCTTCAGCATCCTGTTTGTATCCCTATTCATTCCAATCAGCCTGGCCATTTGCTTTTCTATTTCTTTCGTGGCCTGGCGCATTTGCTCCATGTCTTTGAATCTCTTCCTAAGGAGCCGCCTTCTCCGCTCGATTTCCACCTTCCTCCTTCTGGCCTTTTCCTCAGCTCTCTGGGCCGCTGCTCTCTGCCTCGTGGCTGCCCTTCTGCGCCTGAGCCACCAGCCCAAAAGCAGGAGCAGCGGCTGAGCAATTTGCCAGAGCTGGTGCAGGTAGCGCAAGGCAGCCAGGAGCCAGGGTCCCCAGCCAGGCTCAGCTGGCTCTGGGGGAGCCGCTTTCATCTCCTCTGCACGGGGCTGCCCATCCCCGTGAAATCTGTCCACCACAGAAAGTGGGAACAGGAAGATGAGCAGCACAAGCCCAGCCAGGACTGCTCTGTGCGCCATGGTCTGCAGGAGGAGAGAGACAAGGCTTTCACTGGGGCTGCCAAGGGAGCTTGTGGGGGCTGAAGTGAGGCCCGGAGGCGCAGGGATGTGAGGGCAGAAGCAGAGGGCCCCGGGCAGCTGGCAGGCAGCAGGGCCTGTGCCAGTGGGCCAGCAGCAGCAGCCCCGTGCCCCGGCCAAGGCGCCGGCCCCAGGGGCTGGCCCTGGGTGCAGGGGGACAATGCAGGCCCGGGTGCGGCGCTTGTGGCCCGGCCCTGGCCCAGCCCAGCCCCGCCACGTGCGCACTCACCGCTTGCCCAGGCTGTGCTGGGCCAGAGTTACCTGCGGGGGCCTTTTCCAGCTGCCCCCATTGTGACACGCTGCCCCTGGTGTCACAGGGGCCAGAGGCATCACAGCCGGGCCAGCCCTGCCCTTGGTGCCCAGCCCAGCTCAGGGGCTCCCAGTGGGCCCAGCAATGAAAGCCCCAGCAGGCAGCAAGTGCAGCCCCTCTGGGAGGGGATGGGCCCCAGGGGCTCCCTCCACAAAGCAGGCAGAAGTTGCCAGACATGTTGTGGAAGAGAAAAGAATATAACTGATAATCTTGAAGATGATATATAATATCAACGATGAGAGCACCAGAGGTGCTTCTGTGATGGCGCTGGTTTTTCTCTCTTTCTCTGTGGAGTAGGTGAGGGTGGCTCAGTTTTCCTGCCTGAGTCTTCCCAGATGCAGCCCATCCAAGAGCTCTGTGAAACCTTCCCATTATCGGACATCACTGAGATGGAAGAGTAGCCAGGCCACCTCCAGGCTCCTCTAGATCAAGAAGCAGCACACGGCTGGTTCTGGCAGAGAATTTCAGCTGTTTTGTACAAGAGTGGCACAAATTGGCCACTCGTGCTGTAGCGGAACAGCTGAGCAAGGTGCAGGAATCTCAGGTGCGAGCGCATTCATGCGCTCCAGCTGGCAGGGCCTCAGCGCCCACCCTGTGCCCTCGCGCACGGACGGACAGGCCGGGCCCTGCTCGCTGCCCTCATGCTGGCACTCTGTCGTAGCGGCGGGAGAGATGCGACACACCATATGCGATGAATAGCAAATCCCGAAGTTTATTGAAACTCCACACATATTTATATTAGTGTTAATGAAGCTTATACATATTGCAAAAGCCGAGCTCATTATTGGTTAAAGCACACTTAGATCAAACACACCTACTTCTATCTCTTAACAATTATTTTGCTTCTATGTGTACATTCTTTTAATTTCTCTACCTTGGGATAGCTGCATTTTCTGGCAAGCAATTTTCTCCCCCGTCTTCCCGTTTTAGAGAAGGTCACTGTGACCTTCGTCAGTAATTAGGCACCGGTTGCTCAGTTCCCAGCTTGTTTCTCTTACCCTTATCCATCGGTATCACATCGGAATGTCCTTTCTCAGCTAACCAATTATCCAAAAAGCTCTCTACAGCACTCCTGGCCCCAGCGCTCTCCAAGGCCTTCTCCAGGGGCGCCTTCCTGCGGCCTTTCCGTGCCTGCACCAGGCCCAGCAGAGCCCTGCAGAGGGGCTGTGGGCCAGGGCCTGCAGGGCCAGCGCCAGGGCCAATGGCTTCTTCCCCCTGCCACAGGGCAGGCCGAGCTGGGCTCTGGGGAAGGAAGCCTTGGCTGTGAGGGCAGTGAGGCCCTGGCACAGGGTGCTCAGAGCAGCTGCGGCTGCCCCGTCCCTGCAAGTGTTCCAGTCCAGGCTGGATGGGCCTTGGAGCAGCCTGGCCCAGCCAGAGGTGTCCCAGCCCATGGCACGGGGGTAGAACTGGATGGCCTTGGAGGCCACTGTGGACACTCACAGACACAGTGTTTGTTCGAGCACTGCCTTTGTTGGAACTCTGCACTGACTGCAGCTCCAGAGGGAACAGAATGCCACAAGAAATGAGGGCAGGCAGTGTCCTTTTGAAAATCTATCATATCTTTTAAACATCCTCAGGAACAAATCACAATAATAATCATCCTTACCTTAAGAATTTTTTTCTAGAGTGTTATAAAAGGTATATGAACTAATAGAATGACAATGGTGTTTGGACATTGTAGAGTGTGAAAAGTTACTTAGTATGACAAAGATTCAACACATATCAATTCTGGTTCATTGCCATAATTCACAGTAATTGTTACAATTAATGATCATTACTATGTAGTGAGTAGAATGTAGAATCATTCTGATAGTATTAGTAGTTGTCTCTTATAGAATTCCTACTAAAATGTACAATTTTTATACTATACAATGAAATTCTTTATAGATAAAAAAATAAACTATCTAAATTATTTCTAAACTAAGTATGAAGTTAAATCAATATCTATCTAATGCGTGCCTTGGCCACGTTTTGGGGTATCCCCGTCCGGCTGTGGCTGCTCCGGATAGCACAGTCCTGTCCAGCACAGCCTGCCTTGACTCCCAGGCAGCTTCCAGCTGCAGGCTACCTTAGCAAGCTCAGCTCATGGGGGATATCAGCTCTTTAGTGATTATCAGCAAATCATTTGGGTTTGCCGCTCTTTGGCTTGCTAAGTGCCTTGGGCAGATGCAGGGAGAGAGAGGAGAAGGCTGTGTGAGGTTCCACAGAGATGTCTTTATTGGACTCTTCTGCAAAGGTTTTCAGGGACAGCCTCTTCTGCCAATCTGGGTGAAAGTAAAGGTTTTTATAGCATTCAGGGGTTTCAGAAATTGTTCAATAGTAAGGGTTGAGGCGAAAGTGACCTATAGTCGTAGAGAGAGATAAGCAGGGGCCCAAAGGCGGAAGAGGGGCATCTTAGGCCCAGCCATCATGACTCGGCATTTCCTGCCTTAGGCTGCTGAACGCCAGGGAGGCCTTGCAGGCCCTGTGCCTGCCCCATCCATCCATCCATCCGGCCCAATCCTGCTTCAAATGCCTCCATCCTCGAGCAAATGCAAAGCTTCTGTATGGAAAAGGGTTAAAATAGATACAGTTAACACGGATAAAGTAAGAGAGAGGGCAGAGGGGCAGGGTGTGTCAGGAGCCCTGAGCCTGTGCCCTGGCGCAGGGCTGTGCTGGGCAGCAAGCGCAGCTCTGTGTGCTGGCTGCTCACAAAGATGTGCGGCTCGCCTTGGCCAGCCCAGAGGGCATCCTGCTCACCTTGCTGTTCATTCAAATCAGCCTGGCCATTTTCTTCTTGATCACTTCCATGGTCCTCCACACCTCCTTCAACTCTTTGCATGTCCTCTTGAAGCAAAGCCTTCTCTGCTCCATTTCCATCCTGTGCCTTCTGGCCTCTTCTTCAGCTCTCTGGGCCTCTGCTCTCTGCTTCATGGCCGCCCTTCTGGGCCTGAGGCAGAGGAAGAAAGGCAGGAAGAGCAGCTCAGCAGCAGCCCAGTAGGGCCCCTGCTGCACGGCTGCCCAGAGCAGGGGTCCCCAGGCAGGCTCGGGTGCCTCTGGGGTAGCCTGCTCCAGGCCCTCTTTGCCCAGCTCTGCATCCTCATCCCAACTGATCACCACAGGCCGTGGGAAGTGGAAGAGGAGCAGCAGCAGCAGGGCAGGGACTGATTTGGACACCGTGGTCTGCAGGAGGAGAGAGACAATTTGTGTTGCTTTGCACAAGAGTTGCAAACCCGTGTGTTATTAGGGAATGGCTGCTCCTGCTGTGCCAGAGCGCTCGAGCAGGGCTGAGAATCGGGTGTCAAAGTGCATTCATGTGCTCCATGTTGCATGGGGCACCCGTGTGCAGGAATAGAGAACAACATCCCTCAGACGGGATCTGCTGTGGCAAGACCCCTCTGGTTTTCTCCTCCACGCAGCAGTTTGCATGCAGAATGTGGGCAGATGTAACTTGGAGGTCCTCCTGCTCACCCTTGGGTTCCCCTTGCAGAGCCTCAGCCCCTGCGTTCTGTCAGGGCCCCTGGGCAGGTGGGATATTCCCAGAGGAGAGGGGCCGGCTGTGTCCCCATTGCCCCTGTCCCTTATGTGCCTGTGCTCAGGAGGGCACAGAGAGGATGGGGACTCCTGCCTGCCCCGTGTCCTGTCCGCCTGCCGGGCCTGTCCCAGGGCAGCCGGGCTGTGATTGCTGTGCTGTGTCCCCCTGTCCCTGCTGTCCCTGCTGTCCCTGCTGTCCCTGCTGTCCCTGCTGTCATGGCCCACTGCAGGTTCCACACCTACACAGCCATGGTGGCTCCTGAGCTCTGCAGGGACCCGAGTGACAGTCTGAGTGGTGGCACTCCTGGTTTTCTTGCATTTGGCATCGCGCAGAGCAGAGGCTGGATCACAGCACCAAAGGAGCAGCTGCTGCAGGGGAGGAAAGGAGCCTCTGCATGGCCAAGGGTGCTGTGGTGCCCCTGTGTCAGGAATTCCCCACAGCTGACACCTGAGTCCAGCATGGCCACTCACAGACACAGCGTTTGTTCAGGCATTGCCTTTATTGCATCTTGACAGGGACTGCAGCTGCCTGAGGGAAGTCACCCTCCCGAGACAGGAGGGCAGAGAGTGTAATTTAAATTAACCAATTGTGATTATAGGCATTCGTAGCAACAGTCTATATACTGTATATATGAATATTAAACAAGACACAAAATAATTATTGGACCATGAAGATCAAGCAACATTTGCTGGTTTAGATAAAAAGGAAGTATACTTCAGTTTTGGTTAACTGCAATAATTCTTGGTAATTTTGAAGAATTATAAGTTCTATATAATCTAAAGAAAATTGCCATTATTTAATTCCTACTTATTATTAAAATATTTATGATCTCTTACAAGAGTAATAATCTACATTATAGTAATAAAAAGTTTGGAAAATGTTTCTAAAGACAATTATTTTTAAAGAAAACATTTTAAATATTTCAGAACTATTTAAGAATCTGAATCAATCTCCAATCATTGGGCCCGATGCCTTCAGATGGAGCTTTCCTCCGAGCAGATGCAAAGGCTCTGTATGGGAAAGGGTTAAAATAGATGCAGTTACTACAGATCCCGTGAGGAGAGAGAGGGCAGAGGGGCAGGGTGTGTCAGGAGCCCGGAGCCTGTGCCCCGGCGCAGGGCTGTGCTGGGCAGCAAGCGCAGCTCTGTGCGCCGGCTGCTCACAAAGATGTGCGGCTCGCCTTGGCCGGCCCAGAGAGCATCTCCAGCAGGAAGCTTTTCTTCACACAGCCACTGCCTGTGCTCCTCCAAAAGCCTGCCCTGCCTACCTTCAGCATCCTGTTTGTATCCCTATTCATTCCAATCAGCCTGGCCATTTGCTTTTCTATTTCTTTCGTGGCCCGGCGCATTTGCTCCATGTCTTTGAATCTCTTCCTAAGGAGCCGCCTTCTCTGCTCGCTTTCCACCTTCCTCTTTCTGGCCTTTTCCTCAGCTCTCTGGGCCGCTGCTCTCTGCCTCGTGGCTGCCCTTCTGCGCCTGAGCCACCAGCCCAAAAGCAGGAGCAGCGGCTGAGCAATTTGCCAGAGCTGGTGCAGGTAGCGCAAGGCAGCCAGGAGCCAGGGTCCCCAGCCAGGCTCAGCTGGCTCTGGGGGGGCCGCTTTCATCTCCTCTGCACGGGGCTGCCCATCCCCGTGAAATCTGTCCACCACGGAAAGTGGGAACAGGAAGAGGAGCAGCACAAGCCCAGCCAGGACTGCTCTGTGCGCCATGGTCTGCAGGAGGAGAGAGACAAGGCTTTCACTGGGGCTGCCAAGGGAGCTTGTGGGGGCTGAAGTGAGGCCCGGAGGCGCAGGGATGTGAGGGCAGAAGCAGAGGGCCCCGGGCAGCTGGCAGGCAGCAGGGCCTGTGCCAGTGGGCCAGCAGCAGCAGCCCCGTGCCCCGGCCAAGGCGCCGGCCCTAGGGGCTGGCCCTGGGTGCAGGGGGACAATGCAGGCCCGGGTGCGGCGCTTGTGGCCCGGCCCTGGCCCGGCCCAGCCCCGCCACGTGCGCACTCACCGCTTGCCCAGGCTGTGCTGGGCCAGAGTTACCTGCGGGGGCCTTTTCCAGCTGCCCCCATTGTGACACGCTGCCCCTGGTGTCACAGGGGCCAGAGGCATCACAGCCGGGCCAGCCCTGCCCTTGGTGCCCAGCCCAGCTCAGGGGCTCCCAGTGGGCCCAGCAATGAAAGCCCTGGCAGGCAGCAAGTGCAGCCCCTCTGGGAGGGGATGGGCCCCAGGGGCTCCCTTCACAAAGCAGGCAGAAGTCCCCACTGATAAGGTTCCAAAGGGAAAAGATTATAATCAATAATGTTGAGTAGGATACATATTATCAACTATGAAAACACCTGAGGTGCTTTTCCTAATGGGACTTGTTCTTCTGTGAGTGGGGTTGGGTGATGGTTGCTCAGTTTTTCTTGCTTGACTCTTCCCTGATCCAGTCCATCCAAGACTTCTGTGAAACCTTCCCATTATCAGACAGCAGAAATGAAGAACTGCAGTGAAACCACTTCTAGTCCCCTTCAGATCAAGAAGGTGCAGGGGGATGGTCTGTCAGAGAATTTGAGCTGCTCTGGACAGAGTCGCACTGCTGTGTTAGCAGGGACTGGCTGCTTGTGTTTTTCTTTGGATGAACAGAATCTTCCTTGTGTCCCCAGTGAACACATGGAGCTCACACCAGCAGTGCCTCTTGCCTGTTCCCTGCCCAGCCAGACCTTCCAGTCCAGCTGAAATGCCCAGCATGGCCTTTGAGCACAAAGGGATTGCAGAGCCAAAAGCATCTGTGTAGCCACCATGGTGTTCAGCGGCTGCTGCTCGGGGAAGGGCACTGAGAGGAGGCCACTGCTGCTCTTGTCAGAGCGCTGCTGTGCAGGGATGTCCCTCGCCCTGCTCAGTCCCACATCTGCCCATCTTTTGGCCTGCTCTGAGCTCAGGTGGATGCCATCTGCTCCCAGCAGACCCAGCTACTCCACGGTAGATGCACAGGCATGGAATCCAAAACCTTGAGTATCCCCTGAGTCGCCAGGCATTCAGCTGTTCAGTTTGTCACGGCCCACAGCAGGGGTTAGAACAAGGTGGTTTTTCAGATTCCTTGTGACCCGAACCATTCCAGGCTTCTAGGATTTCTCCATGACTGACTTTGGTCCCCTCAAAAGACCTCCTCTCTCCTCTCTTCCCTCCACCTCTGGAGAACGCATTCTGATGCTGGTGCTGCTGTTGGGACAGGTTGGTGGATACTCTTCCTGCCATCCCATGGGAGTAAGCATGACTCCTCTCTGCAGTCTTTGTCCCTGAATCAGTGCCTTCAAATAACAGTTATCTCCCCTCCTTCCTTTTCCATTCAGCACTTGAGCACACACAGCACTTCTCATCGTTTTCCACAGAACAGTACAGGTGCCAGTTCCCATCTTGTGGAGCCCTCTGCCATAAATCAGCCTGACAGGTTTATTCTCTACGTAATGGGAAATGATGACAAATGCAGCTGCATAATCTAGTTAGTAACTCACCATAATGACTGCCTCTGGGGGGATTTATGGGTTTTGTCACATGTGAGCTTTCAGAACTTTAGAGATTACATTTTTCACACTTTTTTGTTGGAATCTCAGTTTATCAGACTTTACTGCAGCATTATCACTTGCAGTACAACCCTGGACTTCACAAATGTATCACATCAGCGTGAAAAAGGCAGAGAAAACAAGAACTGTTGTGAATTAATGAGCCGGGTAACACGTCTCACAACAGTGATGAAACAACCTGTGTTCTTCTTCAAGCCACAACAGAAAGTCCCAAAGTCTGGTTAATTTTTTTTTTTTTCCACAAAACACAAGCAGCAGCAAAGAACTGAAACAACACAGCCAGGCTTGAAACCTGAAAGATCTGCAAGGCTGAGTCTACCCTAGTTAATGGTGAAATGATGTGTGAATCTGTCCTGGATGTTCAAATGAAGAAGATTGATTCCCAGTTACAATATGGCTTCTAAGCAAAACACTGGGATTATATAGGAGAAATGCATGTGTCATGAAACAACCAAGAAATCAGAGAGACACTTCCAAGCTCTGCTGTGAAGGTCTGGGAAATGTTCAGAGTTACCATCTATGGAGTTTGGTGCAGGATAAACTGGAACAAAAGGCCATCATCACCCAAATTGATTTCCTTTGGGTTGGTTTGTTGGTTTTTTTTGGTTTTGGGTTTTTTTTGTTTTGTTTTGGTTTTGTTTTTTTTTTTTTCTTTTGTTTTTTGTCAGATAATGTTTTATAATACTCCAAGAAATATGTTGAAAAGGTCAGCATGATCCATCAGACACAAGCAGGGGGGCTGGGGTAGATGCAACATGTTCCTTGCACTGGAGGGTAGACAGAGGCAGGATCTGGTTTGGGGTCAATCACACCTGGATCAGGGAGGTGGCTGAAACCTGGGCTGGCCAAAGCCTTAGAATCACAAAATATCCTGGGCTGGAAAGGACCCCCAAGGATCACCAAGTCCAACTCCTGGCCCTGCAGAGGACACCTCCCCAAGAATCCCACGCTGTGCCTTGGCATGTGCTGGTGGGCAGGAGCACACAGCTGGCTGTGGCTTGGGGTGCATGGGTAAGATGAGATGGTGAGGAGCATCCCTGCTCCCTGAGCTCCTGGAGAGCTGCAGACACTGATCACTGGTAAGGACAGCACCAGGGCCATGGCCTGGGGCTGGTGATCTGGTGTCTCCTTCCTGCTGCTGCTTTCTGCTACAGATAACAGCCTGGTACCAAGGTCTTGTTGCTGAGGTGATAAATGGCTGGGGAGATTCCCTCCCTGCTCTTGTCTGCACGAGTTCTTATGCTCAGCACCAGGAAGGATTGGGCCAGAATGGAGGCATTTGGGGTCTCAGGGCTGAGGATGAGACAGACAGCCAGGCAGAGCAGCTCCTCCTGGCTGATGCAAACATTAGCCCTGTGCTGGCCAGGCCAGTGATCCATAGCTATGGGTCCACAGTGATGGTGGTGCTGGGTATTCACTGGGAGAAGAGGAGGTGTAAAATGAAGCTTCTGAAGCTGCTTGGGATCCTGGAAGCTGCTCAGCCCCCACTTGACCACAGTGGTTGTTTGGCCAACTGAAGTGATGGAATTTATTGGGCTGTGCAGGGACAGTTTTCTGTGCAAACATGAAGGACTTTCAGGGGGGATGAAATACGGCCTCATAGTAGAAAGAGCTGGGCTGAACACTCTTTATTCCAGCTATGAAGCTTTGCTCTTAAGAGCAACAGATTCCACCTTTCATTAAACCAGAACTTCTTGTTGTTGTTGTTGTTGTTGTTGTTGTTGTTATTTTGAGGAACAAAAATGACCTTTCTTGTTTATTTTATGAGCATTTTAAATCATCTGGTCACCCACTGCATGCATGAAACATGAGATGTTACCAAAGTGTAGCTCACTTCAGACGGGGAGTGCTGATAGTTGGCAGATCTGTACAGGTGTCCTCATCCTGGGTTCATTGGATGTTATCCCATCCAAGCAGGCAGTTTAACACAAGCAGCCTTTTCACTGAGCTTAATTAACAACAGAAATGAAAACTAAAATATCTTTAGAACAAAGTTGCTTTGATATCTACCATCACTCAGCGAGAGGTTTATTGTTATGGACACATAATATTGGCTTTTTGCAGAGATTAAAATGGATTTTCTATCTGTGGTGTTAAAGTAACTTTGTTATTGCCTTGGTTTGAAAAGCCAGGTGTCTGCTAAGGAAGGCAGGAGCCTCCCCTGGAATGGAAAATGTAAACCCCCTCCCTCTGAATTGTTATAATTTTGAAATTAAGGAGCTTTCAGTCAAGGATATGGGAATAGGAATAACAGTTCTTTTTTAGGAAAAATTAAAAATATAAATGCAGTAGTACAAACGAAAAAAACCCCACTGACAGAGTCAGAAGAGGGCCTGACCCCCTGTGGGTCAGGGTGCTGGCAGCAGTCCCATTCAGTGGTGGCTGCAGCCCTCCTGCAGTGCCAGGTGTGGCTCTGTTGGAGCAGGGATCCTGGAGAAGGGTGGAGTTTTCCTCTGAAGGTCCAGGGCTGCTGTAGATGGGCCTGGGAATCTTCCTTCCTCTGGGAATCCAGGAGGAAAAGGCTGATCCTCTGGGAATCCCGTGGAGAAGAAAGACAGCTGCTCCTCTGGGAATCCAGGAGGAAAAGGCTGCTCCTCTGGGAATCCAGGAGGAAAAGGCTGCCTACAGTGTTCCAAATCTCAGATTCTATCCAGGTAGGAATGCTTGGCTCCTCCCCCTGGGCGGAGCATCTCCCAATGGGATGATGTCATTTAATCAGCCATGCAGTGACACTCAGTGGCACATTACCAGAAGATTAATAATTAATAATCAATGGCCTACTAATGGAACACACCTCCCCACAGGGAGGATTGGTTGTGGAAGAGAGAAACTGCCCAATGAACAGAAGATAACTGCCCCACCACTGACAGATGGCAAACAGAACACACACTTATCTTGCAGTCCAGGACCTGTCCCCACTGGCTGCCCCCATTCTCCAGAGTTCATGTTGTCCAGGGAGGCTGCAGCTGCTGGTGCCAGGAACAAACGAGACGGGTCTGGGTTTCAGAAAGCTCCAGAGTCCATTTCTGACCTCTGAAAGACAGGGCAAAGGCAGGGCCATGGGGCTTTTATAGGGTATCCCAGGGCTGGAGTTTGGGTTTGGGTCATCGGAGGAGTTCTTACCAACACAAGATGGGTGAGATCAAATTCCTGCCTCTTAGCAACAGGGGCACTCCACACAGAATGTGTCCCCAAATCCTAAATTCCCCCTCAAACACCTCTGAAATGGTGGGACTTTAGACATCTTTGGTCAATTTCATCCTCTAATAACACTGATGCTGTTAGTTCCAGAGTGCCCAGGATCCGCCTGGCAAGTCAGCTCTGGCAGGAAGAAGGCGGCTGCCAGGGGGCTGCTTGTGGCCTCTGACAGCCCCATTGCTCAGGGCTTGCCAGCGCCCCAGCCCCTCAGGCCCTGCCCCAGCGCGGCCAAGCTGCCCGGCAGCAGCTCCAGAGCAGCCCCAGGCAGAGGCACCTGGGAGCCCTCAGCAAGGCAGCCAGCAGCAGACGGGCAGGAGGGCACAGATGGCGCTTCCTGCCTGGCACAGGGCTTGTGGCCATCTCCAGGCAGCGCTCTGGCAGGGATCCCCGCAGCTCCGGCCCCTGCCCAGCCGCTCTGTGGGCAGCACAAAGGCTTCAGCAGAACCACCAAAGGCCAAGGGCCTTCTGGCCATTTCCCCTTGCCCACTGCACACCTGGGCAGCTGGCTGAGCACAAGCACCCTTTATCCCCTCTTCCCCTAGGCCCTGCGCACCCTGGGCAGCAAAAGAAAGATCCTGGCAATCTGTGTATTAGAACACAGTCTATATCTACATGGTAAAGGGAAAAAAAAAAAAAGAAAAGAACATTCTTGAAGTAAAAGAAAATTCCTCCTGACTCAGGTGGCCCCAGCAAAAAGAGCTTCTGGGATCAGCTCTCCACAGAGCTGCGGCAGGGCAGGCAGCCGAGCAGCGACAGACGAGGCCGTGTCTTCCATGCCCTGCGCAGGTGATTTCGGAGCCACTGGAAGCTGGAGATGGGAGCCCGCTCTCCTGACTTGAGGATGCAGAGGGTTTGAATTGCCAGGCTTCCGACGGTGATGCTGATGTCATTTGTTTTGTCTTCAAGGGCTGCAAGAGAGAGCAACAGAGCCACGGTCAGAGCCGGATGTGCAGGGAGCCGAGGAGAGCCCCCTGCAAGGGCCATGCCAGCCGGCTCTTGCCATGGCCAGGAGGGAGCAGGGAGCAAGGCGATCAGGCCGAAGCTGTGGGCCACCAATGGCCCTCGTGGCCCTGAAAGCTCAGTGTGCTCTGGCCACGGGAGCAGAGCCCTCCGCAGCCGGGGCAGGGCTTGCAGCTCCCCCCCGGCAGCCCCCGCTGCCAGCCCGCTGCCCTCACTCACCAGTGCAGATCAGCTGCAGCTCTCGCTGCTGCCCCCTCAGGCGCCGCCCGGCCATGCCTGTGAACACAGAGCCTGTCACAGCGGCAGCGGCACAGCTCCCTGCCAGCGGCGCTGCCGGCGCTGTGGCCACACGGGCTGCTGGCCCGGCAGGGCTCAGCCCGGCCCTTGGCGCACGCTGCCGCCCCAGGGCACGGCTGCCAGAGGGCGGCAGCAGCAATGCCCAGCCCAGGCGGGGCTCCACGGCGCCGGGCCCGGCTGGCGCTGCCGGGGCAGCAGGCGGGGCCGGGGCCGAGCTGCGGCGGGCCGGGCCGGGGAGGGGGCGCGGGCTCGTGGCTCACCCATGAAGCTGATGGCCGCCTCTCGCAGGGGCTCCTGTGGACTCTGCAGGTAGTGCAGGGCCCGGCGCGGGTGCTCGGCCGCTCGGCTCCTGTCCTCTGCCAGCTGCAGAGAGCGGCAGGAGGGAAGGCTTGGCGCGGGCTCAGCCCCTGGGCCGGGCGCTGCCTGCGCCCAGCCCCGGCCTCCTCTGCCCGCACAGCCCTGAGGCGCGGCCAGCAGCCGCCGGCCAAGGGCTCCCGAGGGGAGGGGGCAGCGGGCCGGCTGCTGGCCGGGGAGCGGGGGTGCCGCCCTGCAGCCCCACCGGGCCGGGGCTCCACGGGCACCCGGCTCGGGCCCTCGGGAGCCTGGAGAGGAGCCCGCGCGGCCTCTGGCTGCCGCAGCGGGCAGGGGCACAGCTGCCCGGCCCGCACACTGAGCGCCGCCCTCAGGGGCCTTCTCCAGCCTGAGGCTGGGCCTTGAAGGCCCTCCTTACCAGGCACTCGCTGAACTTCCACAGTTTCTGCTCCTTCACCAGCTTCTTGAGATCCCTCCTCTTCATCAACTTGACTGCACAAAGCAGCGCTTCCCGAGAAGCCTGGAGAGCAGCAGGGACGCGGTGATGGCCCCACAGCCCAGGGCACGGCACCCGCATCCCCGTGCCATGGCCTGCAGGAGGCTGCGATCCAGCAGGCGCCGGGCAGGAGGCAGCCGAGCCCCCTGCCAGGGGGACAGCAGCAGCCCACGAGTCCTCACCTCTGCCACACGCTGATTCTCATCATGGCAGTGGAAGAAGAGTGCAAGCAAGCTCTGTTGCACAAGGCTTTCCAAAGGCTTTTCTCTCTCTTCCAAATACTCCATCATGTCTCGGAAGAGTTTGATGGAGAGCAGCTGGACCTGGCTATTATCCTGTAGGAAAAAAAAAAGAAAAACTACCTCAGAATTGGCTCCTCCAGGCCCCCCTGGGCACAGGGCTGGAAATGCACAGGGCACACAGTTTCCAGGCAGCAGCCAGCGGCTGTGGCTGGGGGCACAGAGCCTTACGTGGTCAAAGAGTGGCAGGAGCGCCTCAGCCAGCTGCAGGGCAGTGGGGGTTGACATCAGAATGTGTGATTTGTGCAGGAATAGAAAGCTGAGTGTGATGAGGGTCATGCCAGCTATCTCTGCATCATTGTCGCACAGTAGGTCCATGAGGCGTTGGGTCAGGCTCCACATTCTTTCGGCCTGTGAGGAACACAAGTCTGTGAAAGGCCATCCTGCTGCCGCAGGGCCCAGAGGCCAAAGGCCTGTCCCGAAGCACGCGGGCAGCTGAAGCTGGAGGCAGGAGAGCTGGGAGCAGCTGCCCCAGCGCCCCAAGGCCAGGCCAGGCCAAGTGACTGCGTTCCCAGCGCAGCTTCAGCCACCGCCCCCTTCTCACCATTGAGGGATCATCAATGAGCTCCAGCAGGGCCCTGAGCGCCAGGCGACGCCTCTCCCTGCACTCGCTCTGCAGGTAACTTGAAGAGACCTTCACAACACTGGCACCACATTCACTGGCATCCAGGCACTGGAGGAGCTGAAAGGCACAGGCCAGTGATGGGGGAGCCGGCCGGCAGGAGCCCGGAGCCGCACAGGGCTGGGCCCAGGCAGCAGCAGCAGCAGCAGCAGTAGCACAGGGCGCGGGCAGCGTCCCAGGTGGCTGCAGCTCCCAGAGGGCAGAGAGCTGGGAGGCAGCTCAGCCAGGCAGCGCTGCACACCCGGCTCACCTCCACAAGGAACGCCAGGGCGGGCAGATCCCAGTGTGGCTCCTGTGTGCTGAGCAGCCCGAGGAGGTGGAGTGCAATACTGGAAGCCAACCCAAGACAAGCATGGCGCATCTCCCTAGGAGGGCAAAAAAGGGACCAGGAACCTGAGCAAATCTCTCCAAGGACAGGCTCGCAGAGCCTGCTAGTCTTTCACCACCATCCTGCAAGGGGACCTGGGCCCTTTAGGAGGTGTCTCCTCCCGTGCTCTCTCCCCTCCCAGCCTTTTCCATTCTGCTTGGCCGACCCTCGGTGACAAGGCCCTGTGTCCCAGGGCCACGGGTGTCCCAGTCTCTCTGCAAGTCCCTCAATGTCCCTGGGCCTTACCCGGGTCGGCAGAGAGTGGGGGGTGCAGCCCCACCACGGCCGACTGCGGGGAGACACTCTCTGTGCCCCGAGGGTGCTAAGGGCATTCAGGCTGGTTGCCTTCGCTGCAGCAGAGACGACCGAGACGTCGGTGGAAGAGGAAAGGGGCCGACTCCCAGCAGGGGATATTCCAAGGTTTTATTAAGGAGTCCCGAGGGAGCTCCTATACCTCAGGGGGTCCTCCTGCCGAGAGCGCTGGGGGATGTTCGGGGCTCACATTTAAAGGGGGGAGGAAACTAACATAGATAAAATCCTACTGACCAATAGGTATCTCTGGGGGATGGGTGCTGGGGGGATAGACATACAAAACAGCGTATGGGGCAGGACTTGGGGGGTTGACCCTTGGCCCCTGGCTAATCACTCGACAACTTGGACCAAAACTTCTAGGTAGGGGGCTGGGATGTCGAGGTGACTGGCAGAGAGCCAGGGTGGGGGTTTTGGAGATCTTATCCCGGGAAAGGGATAACACAAGTAGAGGGAAAAGGAGGGGGGGGTACAGTCTGGGATAAACCATTTGGGAAAAACATGGGGATACAAAACCAACTACTTCAAGGTATTACAAAATATAAGAACGCACTACAACATCTCCCTCTTTTCGTTTAAATAAAAAAGGAAGAGGCACCTAAACATTAAATTTCAGCTCGGAGTGCTATCAAGCATCAGCAAACCAAGGCTGTTTGGTAAATTCTGCAGAGGTTTCTGTCTCTTCCTCAGAAGAGGTGGGAACAGTCACCTGATTGACCTCTAAAGGGGAAATAGCTTTCGAGATCAGTTTGGTCACAATGCTCTTGATGATCCCAAAACTGATCAAAATAACAAGAAGAACAAGCAAAACTAAAAATACAGATTTCAAAATGGATTTGACCCAGCCCGAGAGTCCCCATCCCTGAAAGAGTCCATCCATCCAGTCCGCTGTCTCTTGCTTGATGTCTTGGACCATTTGTTGCATCTTCCCGATGATTTTGTGGACATTTTCAGCTTTGGATGACAGATTCAGGCAACAGAGACCTTCAAACTCCTCACAACGATGATTATGTAGCAGGAGGAGAAAATCAATTGCAGCCCGATTTTGTAGGGTGGCTTGCATTGTTGTTTCATCGTCTGCCAGGAGGTCTGAAAGTGCAGCTGATGTAATATTGGCCTGTTTAGCAACCCAACACTCTAGATGTGATAGTTCGCCTAGAGCTTTAGCTGCAGACACCCATGGCAAAAACACGGTGATCGCAACTCCTTTTGGTTTGGACCAATGTACAATTTCAGAATCGCAATTTGGGTCCAGATTCCTTAAATCTCTCTTTTTGTGGGCCGAATTGCGGGTGCTGGTTTTGGTTCGCCAATCCATGATTTGGGTTTTGTTGGGTGTAAACAGGCTCAGCTTTCCAATGGTGCATGGACCTCCGATTAGACGAGAGGGGATGCCTGCCCATGCCCTGTCCCCACAAATGAGGAAAAACCCCTTAGGAAGGGCACGGGGCTTATTATCAGGGGTGGAAGGTATTCCTACTTGGGAAATTTTCTTACACCAAATTTTTGCTGTATAATTCACTTTGAACTGTTTGACTTCATGGTACAAATCTACTTGATCTTTTGGTGTAAACGTAAACTGAACACAATAGAATGCCTTGGCAGAACCAAGGAGTTCAAATTCTTGGGGTTCTTTTTCTGCTACTGCTTGTCTATCAATTAATTTTGACCAAGGGGATAACGGATTATATACTGGGGGA
Source organism: Agelaius tricolor (assembly GCF_023055355.1). Lineage (NCBI taxonomy): Eukaryota > Metazoa > Chordata > Aves > Passeriformes > Icteridae > Agelaius > Agelaius tricolor. The sequence continues at coordinate 745,052 of NW_027269302.1, forward strand.
AGGGGAGCAGCTAATGTTGGCGGAAATTCATCATATTTAGATGGGATCCCCACAAGGCAAGTGGACATCGGGTCAGACACAGAAGAGGCTGACAGGCAAATGTGGTCTTGGTTGAGGACTCTGGTGAGGGTGGTCCACACATTTGCTTGGGGTTGTGGAACGATCCACATCTGACCTGGATGGACGGCTGTCAACAGAAGCAACGGAAGGATGGGGCTCATTCTGATGACACCAGGGCTGAGTTCAGATCAAAGGAAAACACTAAAACTGAAAATAAAAAATGTTAGGGATGAGATCCAGGTAACAACGATTTAACTTTAAAGAGTCTGACGGCGCTTCCTCCTCCAGCAGGCACTGGCTACCTGTGTTGCAGCTTTGTCCTTTGACACCTTAGGAATGTACGGTCTCACCCACCTGGAGGGGATCCATCTCAAGCCTGAGGGAGTGGATACGCACGCATATCCCCTACCCCAGACTACGAGCTCATGGGGCCCCTCTATTTTCCAAGTTTCAGGGTCCTTTATGAGGACTGGCGGACGCACTTTTAATTTGTGCTGACTGTTCTCGTTAAAATGTCTTACAATAGGTGGGTTAAGGTTTTCAAAGGTACAGTTCAAAAAGTTCAGTGTGAACAGTGCTTTGGACAGCTGGATTTGAGGGGTCTCTGTTTTCATCACTTCACGTTGTCGGTGAAGAACCTTTTTTAGGTTCTGATGGGCTCTCTCCACCACAGCTTGGCCTGTCGGGGAATAGGGGATGCCTGTTTTGTGTTCTATTCCCCATTGCTGCAGGAAGCTCTGAAGGTCTTTGGACTTGTACGCTGGGCCATTGTCTGTTTTGATGACCTTAGGGATTCCTAATGTGGAAAAGGCTTGCATGAAATGCTTCTTTACCTCACTGGCTTTCTCCCCTGTGTGGGCAGAAGCATAGATGGCACCAGAAAAGGTATCCACAGAGACGTGGACATATTTAAATCTGCCAAATGATGGGATGTGGGTTACATCTGTCTGCCAGCTTCGCAGCTCTGCAAGCCCCTAGGGTTTGCTCCTGCACTTAAGGTAGGTAGTGACTGATTTTGACAAGAAGGGCAGGTGGCTACGATGGCTTGGGCTTGTTTGTGCTTTAGGTGGAATTGCCGAACCAAGGCAGGTGCATTCTGATGAAAAAATTGATGACTGATCTTTGCTTGTTGGAATACCTCTGGGAGCGGGGCCATCTTGGCTGTAGCCGCAAGGGCATCAGCTTTCCGGTTACCTTCTGCAATGAACCCCGGCAGGTCTGTGTGTGACCTAACATGCATTACATAAAATGGGTGTTCTCGGCCAGAAATAATTCTTACTAACTTAGAAAGTAATTCATATAAAGGAATGTTGGAAACTTCTTGCAACACAGCATTCTCTGCCCTAGACACTACACCTGCAACATAAGCTGAATCAGTAACTACATTTAAAGGCTCAGGAAACTTCTCAAAAGCTCTGACTACAGCGGCCAACTCAGCAATTTGGGGTGATCCTTCCACCTTGGCAATATCTGCTTCCCACTGTTGAGTTTGGGGATCTTTCCAAGTTACCACTGACTTGTGAGATGCACCAGACGCGTCAGTAAAAACTGTCAGTGCTTTTAGAGGTGTCCTGCTCTGAATACTTGTCAGTGATAACGAAAACTGAACATCTGAATTGAAAATTTTGTGGGCCGGTCTGTGAATTGAAATTTGGCCTGTGTAGCTATCTAGGGCTAATTGCAAGGCTTCATTCTCTTGATAAAATTGCTCTAGCATTGCTTGAGACAAATGGCCTGATTTCAGGTTTAAGGAAATGTAAATGCAGTCAAAGTCACACCCTGCCAATTCTCTGATCCGTATCCTTGCTTTCCGGATCAATTCTGCCATCAGCTCTTGTGGCATTGTCATCCTTTTTGACCTGTTGTGACTGAGAAAGACCCATTCTATAATTAAGAGGGGATCTTTCTTGACCTGGTCCTTTTTCTTTGCCTGGACAGTTTCCCACTGAAAAATCATACCATGGAGGTGTGGCAATTTGCCTAAGATGATAAATTTGAAGGGGAGACCCTGCTGGCACCTGTGGGCCTGTCTAGTAGACATGATTTCCTGAACTTTCTCCAGTGCGGTTTTCGCTTCCTGGGTGAGGGTCCTAGGAGCACTAAGGTCATCTCCCCCTTTTAACAAATTGAAAAGGGGGGCTAGGTCTTCGGTGGAAATGCCTAGCCAAGGTCTCACCCAATTTAAGGATCCACAAAGTTGATGGAGATCCGCTAAGGTTTTGATATCATGTTTGATAGTCAATTTTTGCGGCACAATGGTCCGCTTTCCAATTTCAAGGCCCAGGTACTTCCAAGGTGGCATCTTTTGAATCTTTTCTTCTTGGAGCTCGAACCCTGCAGCAACCAATGCATTGATTGTCAGGTCAAGTGTGTGAGTAAGCATGTCATCACTTGGGGCACACACCAGGATGTCATCCATGTAGTGCAGGATGATGGAATCTCCTGCAGCTTCACGGACTGGAGACAACAGGGAGGAAACATACCTCTGGCAAATCACAGGACTGACTTTCAGTCCCTGAGGGAGGGTCGTCCAATGGTATCTCTTCATTGGGGCCTCCAGGTTAATGGTGGGAACCGAGAAGGCAAAACGCGGAGCATCGTCAGGATGTAGGGGAATGTGAAAAAAACAATCTTTGATGTCAATGACAGCTAAAGACCAATTTTGTGGAAGCATGCTTGGGGAGGGCATCCCTGGTTGTAGGGAGCCCATATCCTCAATAACGTTGTTGATTTGACGGAGGTCATGGAGTAGTCTCCACTTGTCTTTGTTTGGTTTTTTAATGACAAAGACAGGCGAATTCCACGGCGACGTGGTCTCCACAAGGTGACCTTTTTCTAACTGCTCTTGTACAAGTTCTTCAAGCGCCTTTAATTTGGTTTTGTTGAGCGGCCACTGAACTACCCTTATTGGAGTATCAGTTTTCCAAATCAATTTTTGGGCATGGCGCAACTCAGCGACCGCTCCCCGAAAAACCTGCGGGTTTTCTGGGATGTCAATTGTGGTTCCCCACTGAACCATTAAATCTCTGCCCCAGAGGGGCTCTGTGTAGTCTAAAACAAACGGGCGAATGGAAGCTATTTTGCCATTGGGTCCCTCAATTTGAACAACGTTTTTTGACTGTCTTGCCAATTGAATTCCCCCTACACCTTGCACGTGTCCTGCTACGTTTTGCAATTCCCAGTGTGATGGCCACTCTTTAGATGGAATAATCGTGACATCTGCTCCGGTATCTAGAAGTCCTTGTATGGACTTGTACTCACCACCACGGTGTAACCCACATGATAGCTTGGGTTTTTCTTTTCCCAATACCTGAGTCCAGCAGACATTGGGAAGGAGTTTACCTCTGAGGGTGTTTGCTTGCTCCTGGTCCCATGGAGGCTCAGGTACTAGGATGGCTTGGGCTATGATTTGGCCTTTGGGCAAGTACACGGGTGGATGAGTACAGTGAAGCCATATGACAAATTGTTTCGGGTCTGATGATATGAGACCCGGAGGAATAATAATTTCTTGGGGTGTGTGTTTTGTGTCCCCAAGGACGACATACTTACTGTGACGCTTCTGGCAAAGCTGTGTCCAAGTACCTGGTTGTTCAGGGTTAACAGATATGAAATGCCAGTTAGTGTCTCTGAGATGGAGAGGTTCGGTCAACGCCAGCCTGTAAGGGTTATGTGAAGAGTCAGTGGTTAAAATTGGTCTGGGATTATTCCCATGAAATGAATGTTCTGTTTTGTTCAAAGCCAGTGCCTCGCTTGGCACCGATACATCTTTTACACTAGATTTCTTTTCCCTCCCCCGTACTTGAATTGAGCCCACCCTATTTTTGTCATAGCGCTGGGGAAAGGAGCGCTCTTTACTCAGTTTTTTGAGAGGTGGTCCTTTGGGGAATTCTGGTTTTTAAGCATATTGTATTTAAAATCTAAAAACTGCTTTTTCAGAGGGCAGTCCGGCATCCAATGCCCTAACTTCCCACAAAGGTGGCAAGGTCTATTAGAGTTGGAGATTCTCTCTTGTGGCATCGTGACATGCTGGAGCTGGCTGGTAAATGGTGGCTCAGGGGTTTCCACTGCAGCAATCCTCCTCTGTGGTTTTGGTCTCTCGTCGGTGTCAGCGAGGGTGATGGTAACTTTCTTCTCACACACTTCAAGCATGGCCTGCAGCGTAGGCGTTGGGTCAAGAGGCAGGCTGAGGATAGCAGCTTTGCACTTCTCATTGGCATTTTCTTTAGCGATCTCGGTGAGGATTTCCATCCTGGCTCCTTCATTCTGAACTTGCAATTCAACAGCTTTTCTCAACCTTTCCACAAAACTCAAAAAGGACTCAGATGGAGATTGTGTTATTTTCAAATAATTTTCAATTGGAATACTAGGACGGAGCCCAAAGAAAGCTTTCTCAGCTGCTCTAGCACCTTCTCTGAAAGCCCTTGTGGGAATGCTTTCTGCCTGGATCACGGCGTCTTCCCAACCCCCCTGTCCACAGAGGTGATCGAGAGATAACATATTACCATAAACATCACGAGCAGTAGCTTCATCAGCCCACAGAGCTGGTAAAATTGCTCTCAATCCTTTTTGCCATGCAACATCCCACAAGAGATATTCAGAAGAGGATAACAGGCAGGAAAAAAGGTGTTTTATATCAGCAGGGGTTAGAATGTGAGCGAATAATGTAGCTTTAAGGAGCCCTCTAAAATATTCACTTGATCTCCCAAAATCTTTTTGGGCTTTGGCTAGTTCTTTAACAGAATCAACAGAAAGGGGGCTATAATTTGGCTGGAATGCCCCGGTTAAATCAGGGATATATGAGACAGGGGCAGCAGAAAAGGACTGTCCTGTTTCCGGGTTCGGTCTCCCAGCAACAGCGTCTCTTGTTACACTGGTCTGAGCGCCGGAGGGCGGGCCGTGGGGGGGGCGGAGGGAGCCCGCGGCGGGCGGGCAGAGCTCTGAGGGGGCGGGGGTGGCCGGAGCAGGAGCGGGAGGGGCGGCCGGGGCCGGGGTGGGAGGAGCCGGAGGAGGGGCCGGAGGGGCCGGGGGAGGAGACGGGGGAAGGGCGGGAGGGCGGGTTTCGGGGGCGGGGTGCTCCGAGCAGAATGGGTTGTTGGGAGAGCGAAAGGGATTATGGGAAGGCGAGGAAACCACCATTGCCACGTGGTGTCCGCCATTATGGTCCTGAGAAGTTACCGGGAGCGTCTCAGGGGTACCAAGGCGGGCACTAAGGTTGTGAGACACGGTATTATAATTTGTGGAAGCAGGGGGAAGGGTGGGATTTCGGGAATTCAGGGCAGAAGTGTCCGGGTTGGAGACAGGGAGCCTCGGGGGGGGAGCAGGGGTTTGTGCAGCGGCTGGGGGTGGGGAAAGGTGGGTCAGGGAGGGAGAACCGAACTCGGAGGGGGGTAGATCGGGTTTTTGGGAAACAGAGATATTGAAACTGTTGCCGGATGGCTGTTCTTGCATCTTTAAATTACATTTTACAACATTTCTTATCTGCAGGGCTAAGAAAGCAAATTTTGACGGAGATATGTCTCCTGCTTTCCCTGCCTTCAATAATTCACTACCAATTTTGTCCCAAAAAGCCAAATCACTGAGCTTTTCAGTGGACACGTCGGGGAAGTGAAGGAAAAGTTATCTGACGAACTGTTTAACATCTGTTTTTGAAAATCGGATCTTTTCACTCTTAAGAATGTTTAAGAGATGATAATAGACACCCTTGTGAGATACAGAAAGCCTAGCACCCATTTTGGCTCTGATTTTAAATTTGTATCTCAAATTTCAGCAACCCAGGTGGGGGGGGAGGAGAAAGCCTACAGCTGGCAGTCTGCCCACAATAGAGAGAAAAAAAAACTTCAGCCCTCCGCGGCGGGCCTGAGAACAAAGGGCAGGGAAACACCCCCTCCCAAAGAGGGGAAAAACAAGAGAAGGGTAAAACTTACCAATCCAACTGCAGGAGAGGGGAACGAAAAAGCCTGGGTTGTTGATTTCCACCTGAAGCTGACTTCTTGGGGTACATAAGAAGCTCCCAGCTTCGTCCACAGGAGAGCAACTCACTAAAACGGAGTTTTTTCTTTCCTGAGGTAGCTTGCCGGCCGAAGGCTTATCGAACAGACTGAAAGAATGTCCGAGCCCCTTTCCGTGGGCTCCTGGAATGGTCCCAGAGCCCCACGGCTGGGCGCCAAGCTGTCCCAGTCTCTCTGCAAGTCCCTCAATGTCCCTGGGCCTTACCCGGGTCGGCAGAGAGTGGGGGGTGCAGCCCCACCACGGCCGACTGCGGGGAGACACTCTCTGTGCCCCGAGGGTGCTGAGGGCACTCAGGCTGGTTGCCTTCGTTGCAGCAGAGACGACCGAGACGTCGGTGGAAGAGGAAAAGGGCCGACTCCCAGCAGGGGATATTCCAAGGTTTTATTAAGGAGTCCCGAGGGAGCTCCTATACCTCAGGGGGTCCTCCTGCCGAGAGCGCTGGGGGATGTTCGGGGCTCACATTTAAAGGGGGGAGGAAACTAACATAGATAAAATCCTACTGACCAATAGGTATCTCTGGGGGATGGGTGCTGGGGGGATAGACATACAAAACAGCGTATGGGGCAGGACTTGGGGGGTTGACCCTTGGCCCCTGGCTAATCACTCGACAACTTGGACCAAAACTTCTAGGTAGGGGGCTGGGATGTCAGGTGACTGGCAGAGAGCCAGGGTGGGGGTTTTGGAGATCTTATCCCGGGAAAGGGATAACACAAGTAGAGGGAAAAGGAGGGGGGGGTACAGTCTGGGATAAACCATTTGGGAAAAACATGGGGATACAAAACCAACTACTTCAAGGTATTACAAAATATAAGAACGCACTACAACACACGGGGACTGTGTGGGACAGCCCGGGCACAGGGCACAAATGCCGGGAGCAATGGGGAGAAGGGGAGTCTCACCTGGCCAGCAGACCCACGGCATAGTGGCGGGTGTCAGCACAGAGCAGCGTGTCCCAGCCACGCTTGCGTTCCACTGACACCACCACCTCCTTGTACTGCTTTCGGCAGAGCAGGGACTTCAGGCTCTGCACTGCCAACCTGTGTGCACAGCAAAGGCCAGGTCACCCTGGCAGCACTGGCTCCTTGGCAGGCCACGTGGCAGGGACAGGAGGACTGGCATGGAGCACCTGTTGGGGCTGGTGGCAAGGCCGTGCTCTTGCAGGCATTCCTTCCAGAAGGCATCGACCTCCTCTGGCATCTCTTCTGTGCTGAAGAACACTTGGAAGAGCAGATGCACAAATAGCTGGGGGAAATACGATGTCACTACATGTGGCACATGGGGCTCCTGGAGCATCTTCCACATCACCACGGTTGCCTGCAAGGGACAAAGGCCCCCGAGACAGCGCTCAGTGCCCAGGTGTCCCTGGGGCAGGGCCCGAGCAGGGCAGGGAGAGGCGCGCAGAGACCTTGGCAGGGGGAGCACGGGGCCTGGTGGGCCTGAGGCTGCCCCTGGGCCAGGTTTCAGGGCAGTGCCTGAGGCAGGGAGATGCAGTGGGGGAAGGAGGATGGAGAGCTGCTGGAGAGGCGGCCTTGGGGCCAGCAAAGGCCACTTGCAGAAACTCACAGCCAGGCCAAAGACACCCGTTTTGTCCCCATCGGAGGTGCATGTGCTGCGCTCTGGCCAGCTGCCCAGCACATCCCGGAGGATCAGCAGCACTGGCTCTGCAGTCCTGGACGAGCACATGATGGTCTTCCACATGGAGATGGCAGCTCTGCGGGGTTAGAGCTCTGTCTCAGGGGGGTCTCAGACACAGCACCGTGGCCTGGGCATCCCTAGGGGCCCGGGCTGACCGCCGGCTCTGCCTCTGCCCACTGGGCCTGGCCAGCAGCAGCCAGGCAGCCCAGCCCTGTGGGGACAGGCCCCTGAGGGACGGCAAGGGAGCAGGCAGCAGGCTCAGGGGCTGACGTGCCAGGGCTGGGAAAGGCAGCAGCCAGAGGGCTCTGGAACTCTCTGTTGCTCAGACACCTGGGCCAGGCGGTACAGGGTGATGGGCTGGGGAGGCCTGAGCCCTCTGGGCAGGTGGGCCCCATACCTGTCACAGGACGGGGCCGCACGCAGGAGCGTCACCACTGCCTCACCCGGGTGTGCTCTGGTGAGATTCAGCAGGGCCTTGTCCAGCCTGTGCTGGGCAGAATCATTGGCCAGGAGCCATCGGTGAATGGACCTCACCATGGCGGGCACCTGGAGAAGGCACGGGGAGACTTGGAAAGCTGCCAGAGGGAGCCATGTCCCCAGGGTCCCCAGAGAAGTGCTTCCCTTGCCAGCGCACTGCCATGGCCTCAAAGGCTCCCAGGGACCAGCAGGCGTGGCTGGGGAAGCCACGGGACTCATGGGGGAATTGAAGCCTGGCCCCAGGCTGCTCACTTGTTCTGGCCTGGCAACACCCTTCTCCAGGAGCAAATCCAGCAGGGCGGCACTGGTCTCATGACTGAGGAGCTCTGAGTGAGCTCTGAGCCCAGTGCCCATGGTGCTAGTCTCTTCCTGCCCAATGCTCCGGATAAAGTCGCAGACGAGCTGTAGGAGAAGGGCAAGAAGCCGGGGATGTTGCATGGAGCACTGCACACACGGTGCTGGGCTGAGCAGGGACAGCAGGCCCAGCCCAGGTGGGGGTGGCTGCAGGTACCTGCGCTGTTCTGCGGAAGCGGCCACGGCTGGATTCCTGCTCTTGTGTGCGCTCCAGGGCTGCATCTGGCAAAGAGCGAGCGCAGCCAGAGCTGAGGGGCTGCGGGAGAGGCCGGAGAACAGAGCCCAGCCCTGCGCTGCCCAGGCAGGGAGAGCCCCGGGATGCCCCAGGGGATGGAGCACGGCCACTGCGGGGTGTCTGCCCGGCCCCTCTTCCGTCCTGTCCATGGGCATTTCCCCAGGGGATGGCATGGCATGGCATGGCATGGCATGGCATGGCATGGCGCCAATTGGCACAGGCTCCAGCCCTGCAGCCCAGCTCTGCCACTCACCCTCCTGCGGTGGATGGAATGGCACCACCTCTTCTGTCTCCTGTGCTGGGGCAGCTCCAGGGCCTTCTTCTTCCTCCTCCTCCTCCTCCACCCAGGCCAGCTTGGGCACTCTCGGGGGTCTCTGCTCCATGGCTGTGCCTGGAGCTACTTGCAGGAGAGATGCCTTGGGAAAGCTCCGGGGCACCAAGTCCCACGCTCTGCCCTTGAGGGCAGCTGCAGAATAGAAGCCTCAGGAAGGCCACGGGTCAGCGAGTCCTGTGCTCTGGCCTCGAGCTCAGCTGCAGGAACAGCGCCGCGGAGAAGCTCCGGGTCAGATTTGAGCGAGTGCGCTGTGCGGGGGCTCCTCACGGCACCGCTCTGTCCCGTTGTGCCCCGTTGCGTGTTGCCAGCAGCCGGGCAAGCTTCTATTTCCCACGTGTCACAAAGGGGCCTTGGACACCGGCTTCCGTTCCATGGCATGGTGACCGTGCTGCAGCGTGCCACCCAGGGCCCTTGCACACACTGCCTTCTGCCCCGGGGCCGCCCCCGGCCCAGCCAAAGTGGCCCAGCTTGGAAGGAATCCCTGGCCCCAGGTGTCTGAGACAGCCCGCACAGGATCTTTAGCAAGGGCTCAGAGCATCAGCAAACGCTGCCCGGCTCTGCGGGCTCAGTCCTATCCCCATATCTTTCCCCGAGAGCATTTGAATTTCTAAATGAGAATCATTTGAAGGGAGGGGATTGACATTTTCCATTTCAGAGAAGGCTTCTGCCTTCCTTAGCAGACACCTGTCTTTTCAAACCAAGACAATTGTTTCTCATCTTGCAGATCGGCACTTGCTGGGCAGCCCCGTTTTACACCCAGGGCCTGGAGAACCATTCCCAGCAACTGGGAAAATCCTGGCTGCTCCATCCACCCAGAGATGAGGTCTCCAAATTTGCCCCGAAAGTGGCTCCAGCTTTTAGAGGCCAAAAAGAGCAAGTCCCAGTGACTTGATGATAGTTTTAGCCCAGAAAGCCCTGCAGCTGATGGCACACTTGACAATCAGCAGGGGACACAGCTAGGCCAAAGGCCAGAGCTCTGCCGGGAGCCTTTCTCCTCAAATACCCTTCAAACAAACCTCCATGCAAGTCAGTTGGGAAAGTTTCTTCAAATGATCCATTTCTGGCACCACAGAACTGCACAGGGTTCTGTGAAAGATTCTAAAGCAGCTGCTCTGGAGTCCAAGAGCCAGCACTAAGAGGCCTTGACACCTATTTGTAGCTAAATCGCACTTTGGGTGATTTGAAGGAGTTTGGAAGGAGCTAGAGAGCGGACCTCTAAGTTTTTCAGATGATGCCATTGCTTTTTCTTCTCTTCTCCATAGACAGGAAGGGTGAGTTTGGCTCCCATCTGCACCGCATGGCTCACAGGGCCGCAAGACTTGTAGTTACAAGAGCTTTGAAGGATTTCTTGGTCAAGAAGACACGGCCAACAAGGATATTTATGTTTTGGAGCCAATCCTTCAGTATTTTGTCTTACGGACTCATGCTCTCAGGGTCTCTCGCTGGTCAGAGTGAGCCCGAGATAAGTTCCAAAGTCTCTTTTCCCAGCCCGGCGCTCGAAGAAGGAGTAAGAGCTCTTCATTTCTGGCTCTCAAGGTTGTTTCTTGTATCTTATCTATAAAATTCTTTCTCCTGCCCCAGGGCGATGTTATCTTTTAATCCTAAAAACTACCTGTACAATATTTACAATTACTTTCCAATACCTATCACCTAGACAGTGAGCTTCTACTCTAAACCAATCTAAAAGTGCCACCATCACAGCAGAAGATGGAGGCCAAGAAGAAGAAGAAGAAAAAGAAGAAGAAAGGCTGGACAAACCCAGATTCCTCCCTCTTGCCCCCTGAAGCCCCATTCTAGAAACCCTAACAATCTATTTTTCACCCTGGGATAAATTCACTATCATTCTACTGAAACTGTCATGGCTCGCAATTCTTCATATAAGGTTGTTTTTTCCAAGGGCTAAATCAAAGGCACAGGTGTCTTGGGCTCTGTGCCAGGGTCTCTTAGCGCCCTGGGCAGGGGCTCGAGTCCTCCAGGGCAGCCAGAGGAATTTCCTGGGTTCTGACAAGTAGCCCTGTTGTAGTCCCTGCGTACAAGAGTTTCCTTGATCCCTTTGATGCCAGAGAGCACCAAGAACTTGAACCTTACTGGAGTCCAGCCCTGCCTGCCTATCATGGAGAAGAGGGAAAAAATGAAGAACCTGGGCGGTGGTTGAGCCAAATTGACATTTTTCCATTTTTGATTTCCTCCCAGCTTTTGCAGCAGGGCAACAACCCCATCACTGCAAAGCACTACCTTTTGCAAGGCACACACTGACCTTGGTGGAAGCTCAGGGCTCTTGAAGGGGCTGCTGCAGTTGGCAACAGGAGCTGTTGTTGAATTTTTCACGTTGTTTAACCCCCCCTGCCAAATGCCATCAAGCGGTTGAGGAAGGAGAAAAAAGATTACCCTGGAGGAAGGGAGGCCAAGAGCTTGGAAAAGGAGGAAAGAAACGCTCCGATGATGACAATGACAAAAAAACCCAATTTATTTTTAACAGCAAATGAACACCGGCCGCCCTCCAGCCCTCCCAGCCTGGCAGGCCGAGCGGTGCCGTTCCCATGGCATGAGGTGCTGGCAGCCTGCGGAGAGAAACCAGAGAGCCACGGTCAGTGGCAGCAGGCTCCTGTCCCCCTGTCCCGCCAGGGCCTGTGCCTGGGCCAGGCTGCTGGCTGTGCTCAGAGCCCAAACCTCCCGACCCATTCTCTGTCTTTAGAGAAGGGCAGCGGGGCAGGCCACGTTCCACCTCCTCTGCTTAATCCCGGCACAGCAACCTCCTCAGCAGCTGCAAGAGCGGGATGCCCGTGTGCCCGCTGCCGCCTGCCCGGAGCCCTTCTGCCAGCTGAGCTGTGGAGCCGGGTGCCCACCTCTGCAGAGCTGCTGCCAGGAGAGGAGCTGATCCCAAACCAGGTCCTCGTCCTTCTGGAAGGGGCTGTCCCTGCAGACCGTGGCCCCTGGGGCAGCGCTGGCACTGGATGCGCTCCATGGACACTGCAGGCGCTTCCCCGTCCGGTCCAGGCACCAGGTGTAATCCTCCTGGGAAAAACAAAGAACAATTGCATGAAAGTCAATTCAAAACAAGACCTGGAAACAAGAAAAAGCACAAAGCCTGTCACCGTTTCATGGGCCTGAGGAGGGTCTGACCACTCCATGTGAGAATTAAACCTGTCCACAGGTGGGGAAAATCCCCACCTTTCCCGCCCATAAACGCACCCCTTCCTCAAGGGCGTGCAGAGCAGACCAGCTGGGGCACGGCTTCGGAACCTGTCCCCCTCTGCCGCCCCCATCCACATGGATGGATGCTTTTGTCAGGATGACTGCCCCCGCCTCAGCCCGTGCCAGGCTGGCTGGCAGAAGCTGTCAGCAAGGCCAGGAGCCGGCTCCCCTTCCACAACATCCATCCCCTGTCCTGCCAAAAAGCAGCTCGGCGGCCGGAGGGAAAATTAATATTCCCCAGCGCTGCCGAGCAGGGAACCTCCGGCGCGTGGCCAGGCCGAGCCCTGCCGTGCATGGGAGCACCAGCATCCCCCCGCCCCTGCGCCGGCTGGGGACTCATCTTGATTCCATCGGGGCGCAGAGCGTGTCCTCCAGGCAGGGGCCGCAGCCAAAGCCAATCGGCTCTGCCCCGCCAGCGGCCAGCTCCAGGATGGTGTTCCCAGCTCCACGTCGTGCTCCAGAAGAACAGGCCAGCTGTGCCTCGGCTTGCGGGGACATCACGATGCCATTGAGCTGCAGGGGGATGTTTCCCCTGTCCCAGTCCGTGGCACCTTCACCCCACTGCCACCACTTCTCCAATGGGACGGGCAGCACAGAGCCGCTCCCTCCACAGCTCGCGGGGACCAGTGGAAGCAGCATCTCCTCGGCTGCACTCTCTCCTCTGCGCCACGGCCGCAGGGAAACGCTCCGGGGTTTTCTTCCAGCGCCACGAGACGCGTGCCGCTGCTGCTTGCTGGGCTCCTGGATCCTCCTGTGCACAGGGAGGCATCTCTGCTGTCTCCTGGGCCAGGCAGGGCTCCTGCAGCCAAGAATGCTCAAAAAGGGCCTCCAGTGCTGGCCTGTCTGTGGGCTCCATGCATAAACACCACCTGATGAGGGGCTGGCACTCTGCGGAGAGAAACCAGAAACCGCCGCTCAGCGGGACAAGGCTCCTGTCCATGCTCTCCCACATTCCACAGTGCCCAGGCCACACCAGGAGTGCTCAGAGCTGCAGCCAAAAGCTTCCTATCGATCCTCTCTTGCGGAGGACACCAGCACAGAGGCACAGGTGCCACCTCCTCCAGCTAAGCCCAGGAGATGCACCTCCTCACCAGCTGCAAGAGCAGGACGCTTATGTGCCTGCCGCCCCTCCCAACCCCGTTCTTCCCCTCGTGCCTTGAAGGCGCATCCCCACCTTGAGACACCCGGGGCGGGAAGAAGAGCTGGCTCCGGACGATGTCCTCGTTGCTGTGGAAAGGAAGGTGCCCACAGAGCAGCTCATAGAGCAGGATGCCCAGGGACCAGATGGTGGCTGGCTGGCCATGGTAGCAGCCAAAGAGGATCCACTCCGGTGGGCTGTACTCCGGCGTTCCTATGGGACATAGGCGCAGCTCATCAGGCCCATGCTGCTCCCTCCCACCCTCCTTCCCTCCCTCCCAGCCTGCTCCAGTTCCACAACAGCCAGCCCCTGCCCTGCCAAAAAGCAACCTGGCTGCAGCTGGCTGAAGATGGATTCCCCCTCCTTCCTTCCCTCCTTCTTTTCCTCCCTCTTCCCCCTCTGCCAGCCAAGGGGGGAACTCCGCTGCCCGGCTGGGCCCCGGCTTGGGCTCACCTGACATCCGGGTGTAGAACGTGTCCTGGAGGATCGTGCCGCAGCCGAAGTCGATGAGCTTCGCCTCGCCTGTGGCCAGGTTGACGAGGACGTTCTCGGCCTTGATGTGGCGGTGCAGGACGCCGCGGCTGCTGCAGTGCCCCATGGCCTCCAGCACCTGGCGGAACAGCCCCCGCGCCACGGGCTCCGTCAGGAACCGCCGCTCGTGCAGGAAGTACCAGAGGTGCTGACAGCGCTGCGGACGCTCCATGAGCAGCGCGAAGCCCTCGGGCACCTCAAACCAGTCCAAGAGCCTCACGACGCTGGGGAAGCCAGGCCGTGACACCTTCCACAGCAGCGCCAGCTCCAGGGCCACAAGGGCGCCCTTGCGCTGCGGGGGGACCGCGATGCCGTCAGCGGGGCCGAAGCTGCGCCGCGCCTTGGGCAGCCCCTGCCCGGCCCCGCCGCGGCTCGCCATGGCCCGGCCCGGGGCGCTGCGCGGCCCCCGCTCACTCCACGCTCGCTGCCCTCGCAGAGTTCCGGCTGCCGCCATGCCGGGCCTCGCCTCAGCCCCGCCCGGCACGCCCCGCCGGCTCCTCCCGCTGGCCCCGCTCACTCCCCAGCCGCGCCCACTCCGAGATGTGCTCCCGGGTCACTTGCTTGATGGCCGCCTGCGAGCCAAGGCCAGCGGCGGGCTGAGCTCATCGCCCGCCGCCCGCCGCCGCCCTCCGAGCTGGCCCCGTCTCTTCCCGGGGCGCCATCGGCGAGGCGGGGACCGGAGTAAACGCTGCCGCAGCCGCCGCTGCCCAGCAGTGGGCCCTGCCGCTAGAGCTGCTCTAGGGGAGGCCTCTCCGCCCGTGCGGGCGGCACGGCGCTGCCGCTCTTCTGCCCGGGGCACCCGCCCGCCCGGCGCGCTGCTGCTTGCCGAGCCGCCCCGGGCTGCGGTGGCTCGGGGCCGGCGGCCGAGCTGGCGAGCGGCGGAGCTCGGAGCGGGGCAGCTGCCGGCCACGCTGTCGGCCACGGGGCGGGAGCCGGGCGGCAGCGGGGCGGCTGCGGGCGGAACCGCGGCAGGGGCTTCGTTCGGGGCCGGGGCCTCGGCCGGGGCTGGGCCAGAGCCCGCGCCAGGTGCAGCCAAAAGCCCGCACTGCTCCGCCAGCACCAGAGCGAGCGGCTCCTCCAGCGGCGCCACAGCCAGGACAGAGAGAGCCCGGCCGAGGCGGAACCACGGCGGGCCGGGCAGGGGCAGGCACGGGGCGGCCCCGCCGAGGGGCGCCTTGCGGGACGCGGCATCAGCCGGGCTGGGAGAGGTGGAACACGGACGGAACGGGACGGGACGGGAGTAGCGTGAGTGTGAGAGGGAGAAGGGGATGTCGAGCAAGTGGGATGTCGAGCAGAAAACCGATCGAGAGAAGCGCTGCTGCTGCTGCTGCTGCTGCTGCTGCTGCTGCGGAGCCGCCGGAGCTCGCGGCCGTTCCTGCGTTGCCCCCGCGAACCCAACGGAGGAGCCGCCGCGCGCCCCGAGGAACGAAAGAGAGAAACAAACAAATCACACACCAAAGTCATTCCTATTAGAGAAGTAACCAAAGAAAACAATGTAGCAAGAACGAAGACTGTTGGCTTCTGGCTTCTTTCCTCTTTGCATGAGACCAAGCATTTCATGGGGAACAATTGCCTCTTCTGACAATTTCGCCAGAGTGGACTGGAGCAGAGCATTTACTTTTCAAGTAGAAAAGGGAAATCGTGTCAGTAATGTCATCTCTGTCTCTGTTGACACAGTTGCAGGCTGTCAAAAGACATGGTCTGCAGTGTGGAACTTGGGGCCAAGTTTCTTTTTCTGCCAGAGGATGAGGAGGGGAAGTATCCCAGAATCATGGAGTCGTGGCATGGTTTGGCTTGGAAGGGATCTGGAAAATCCCATGGCTGCAACCCCCCTGCTGTGGCTGGGGACCCCTTGCACTGGACCGGCTTGTCTAGAGCTCCATGCAGCCTGGCCTTGAACACTGTCAGGGACGGGACATGCCCACCTTCTCTGGGCAACCTGTTCCAGGAGAGCCTTTTTTCTGAATCCCTTACCTAAACCTAATCTCTCTCCATTTGGATCCATGCTCCCTTGTCCTGTCCTTGCCTGCCCTTGTACAAAGTCCCTGTCCAGCTTTCTTGTGTGTTGCCCTCAGGTACTGGAAGGCCACAGCTGGATCAAGGCTGGGTCTCTTTCCCAGGCTGAAGAAGCCGAGCTGTGTCAGCCTTTCCTTGCAGGAGAGGAGCTGCAGCCCCGGCACCATCTGGGTGTCCCTGCTGGGCCCCTGCTGCAGCGTGTCCACGTCCTTGCCGTCCGTGCCGGGGAGCCCGGCAGAGGCGGAGGCAGCGCTGCAGGTGCAGGGTCAGCGGCGGGGAGGAGACCCGGCCCTGGCAGCGGCTCCGGGAGCAGCGATCGGCGCTGGGCCGCCCGCACTGCAGAGAGCCGGGGCCCTTGTGCCTGCCCTTGTGCCCAGGGCGCCTTTCCCCGCCGCCCGCCCGCCCGCCCGCTCGGGGGAAATGCCCCCTGTGCCGCCCCTCAGGGCCGCCCCTCGCCGCTGCCCCGGGCGCTCCCGGCGCCGCCTGGAGGGGCCCAGGCCTCGGCCTCACCCTGCTCAGCCCGAGGCCTGGAAAAGCAGATTCAAACACCCACCCAGAAAGTGCCCCAGGATGCCAAGGTCAATCTTTTGTCACCAGCACGGCTTTGCTATCAGAGTCTGGATGGGAGTAGAAAATCACCAGGGGAAAAGAGCATGAACAAGTTCTGCCTTGGCACTACCTCAAGCTGTGGGGTACCAGTTGTTGGTTTCACTGGCTCTGGATTGAAGGCACTTGAGACAGTAATTCATGTTCGGACTCAAGTGTTTATTATTTCTTATCAGTAAAACAGCCTCATTACTGGGAGTTCAGCAGCTTTTCATTAGAAGGCACAAAATGGCCAACAATCTCTTGTTCCAAGGTCTTTTAAGACTAAACTATCCAATTAGGAACTGACACCTAGATTATTTTCCCTTTTAACCCAATAACTGATCCCAAAGAGCCTGCAATGTGGAATTTCTGCCCAAATACAAAAAGCCACCCAAACTCATGAAGAAGAAGGAAGAAGCATGAAGAAGAAACCCAGGACGAAACACTGTGCCCTCCATTTTGCTTCCATCCACAACATACTAAAAATCCCAAAACCTCAATTTCTCAGAGTCAGAATAGACCAAAGCCCAAACACTGGAGGTGATAAGAATGGACTAAAACCACAACCAAGGAATCTGCATTGCCCTGAAATACCTTTCCCCTTACATCAGCCTGGTGCATATTCATAGAGCCTCATGCATATCCATCAACTACTTTACATATTCCAGGAATGATTTTACATGGCCCCTCCCTGGGTCTGCCTTTTCAGAGCATGTGTGTTTCTTGGCTGTGGTTTTGGCTCCTCCTCTTTATCACCTCCAGGTTTTGGGCCTTGGTGCACTCTGCCTTCAGACGGGGAGTGCTGATAGTTGGCAGATCTGTACAGGTGTCCTCATCCTGGGTGCATTGGATGTTATCCCATCCAAGCAGGCAGTTTAACACAAGCAGCTATTTCACTGATTAATAACAGAAATAAAAACTACATAACAAAGTTACTTTAAAAAACAGTCCCAGCCCATATTTGATCCCAGTCTGTGTGGTCCTGATCCATATGGTCCCAGTCCCTGGGATCCCAGTCCATACAGTCCCAGTCCGTATTTGATCCCACTCCAGGCTATCCTGGTCTGGAGGGTTCTGATCCACAGGATCCCCATCCATGTGATCCCAGCCCATATTTGATCCCAGCCCATCTTTGATCCCAGTCTGTAGGGTCCTGCACACACTCCCAGGGTCTGGAATTCCAGTTCCCAGCCAGGAAAAAATGTTCCTGCCCTTGAACTTCCTTCCTATCCCCTCAACAAATTGCAATAAAATTATAAACAAAGAAATAATAATTGAAATTAAATAAATTATAATAAAAAAAATCTCAACTCTTCTTTACAATACTCCAACTATGATTTAACTCAAACCAACAATAACTATTACTATAATATTACCAATGCATATAAATAAACAAATTATATATCAAGAAATACCTTTTGAAAATTTTAACTCGATGACTAATGTACTTTAGATAAAAAATATCTAAAGAAACTACCAAGCAATCTAACACACCTTAGTAAAACAATTCATATTACCAATATACTAAACACAAAACCAAACACCACTATAATTTCTCAGACATTTCAACCAAACAAGTAAACTTTAATAACATCCTTAAGTACTCTTGAAAAATTAAAATTATTTTTAAAAAATTAATTGTGTGTGGGTGGTTTTATTTCAATATTGGTTTTTGGATTGTTTGGGTTAGATGATTTAAAAAATGGGATTTTTATAGGAATTGAATCAGCTGAGAAGGTGGCACTCTGCAAACAGAACTGACTGAAAATGAACGGGACAGAAATCAGTAACTCTGAAAGTTTTATTTGCTATCAAATACATCCTACACAATCCTCATCCCATTGCTTCAAATTGGGATCCCACTTCTCCCAATCTCCTTCCAACCCCATCTCACCCTGGTGGCTGTGGAATGGATTGAGTTTGGCCTGGGATTGAGTTTTTTTGAGGAGGGAACAAGGAATTTGAGGTAGGATTGAGCCTTTTGGGGTTAAGATTCAGTTATTTTCAGAGGGATTTGAGTGGTTTTGAGGTGACAGATCCATCCCTCTTGGATTTTGGAGTAGAGAGAGAGGGAGAAGAGAAAAAAATTAAGGCCAAACCAAAGGACAAACAGCCAGGAGTGTTCCCAACATGGATCACAGGGAATGTGAGTGACCAGGGCTGTGCCCAAAGTGCCTCCTCCAGTGGGGGATGGAGCTGCAGCAGCGCACGAAGCTCTTCCCGCACTCGGGGCACTCGCAGGGCTTCCCTTACCGGTGCCTCCGTTGGTGTCGGGTCAAGTGAGAGCTCTGTGAGAAGCTCTTCCCACACTGGGGACACTCGTAGGGCCTCTCCCCACTGTGGATGCGCCGGTGCCTGACGAGGTGGGAGTTGTGCTTGAATCCCTCCCTGCAGTCAGGACAGCGGAATGGCCTCTCCTCTGTGTGACTCTGATAGTGCAGGAGGAGATGGGAGCTGGTCTGAAACCTCTTCCTGCATTTATCACACTCGTAGGGCCTCTCCCCTGTGTGGATGCGCCGGTGCCTGACGAGAGTGGAGTTCTGCCTGAATCCCTTCCCACAGTCGGGGCATTGGAAGGGCCTCTCCTCTGTGTGAATCCGACAGTGCCGGAGGAGATTGGAGGTGGTCTGAAACCTCTTCCTGCATTTATCACACTCGTAGGGCCTCTCCCCAGTGTGGATGCGCTGGTGCCTGATCAGTTGGGAGCTCTGGCTGAAGCTCTTCCCACACTCCCCACACTCGTAGGGCCGTTCCCCAGTGTGGATCCTCTGGTGCTTGATCAGCTCCGAGTTCCACCTGAAGCTCTTCCCACACTCCACGCACGTGTGGGGCTTCTCCCCATCATGGAGCTGCTCATGGAGCACCAGCTCCGAGCTCTGCCTCCATCTCCGGCCGCCTTCCCGGCCCAGGCTGCCTCTTTCCCCCTCACATCCCCGCCATCTGCGTTTGCAGCCCCTCCTCCTGCGGCATCTCCGGGCCTTTTCCTCCCCGTTGGCTTCCTGCGCCGTGGAGCCGCTCAAAACGGCCTCTGCCACCAGGTTCTGCCGCGGGCATTTGTCCTCCCTGCTCTCCATGCTCAGCTCCTGCTCTGGGCGAGGAAGGACAAGGACAGCATGGGATTTGCCTCTGTGCCACAGGCAAGGGCAACGAGATCCCCCCAGGCCGTCTCTGGGGATGCACTGCCCCCTCTTGGCTCTCCCCATTTCGGGATGCCGGGGCTCTTTGGGCTCCCGGGCTCCCTTCTCCCCTCATTCTCTGCTCTGGGCTGCAGCGGCTCCAAGGAGTCCCCCCGCCCCTCTCCAGGCTCTTGAGGCTCCCGCCAATGGCGGCGCTCCCCCCTCTCTGGCCTCCCCACTTTGGCCTCCTGGGGCACACAGGGCTCTGCTCCTCCAGGCTGCCTCTGCCGGCAGCCGCCACCGCCACCGCCCGATGTCCCCCCGAGGGGCCTTTTCCGCTCAGCCTTGGACTTCTTCATTCTCCAAACATCCCCCCAAAAACCCAACCCAGGGACCCCCCGGGATATCCGGGCTGGGCCCCCCCTCCACACTCACCGGAGCCATGGGGGGGGCGATGATCCCACAGGTGGGGGCTGCGAATTCAGGCAGGGCTCGAGACCGCGTGGCTCCCGCAGCTCAGCCTTGATCCGCCTTTGTCCCTCCTCTTCCTCTTCCTCCCGCTCCTCCTCTGTCTTATCTCCACCTCCCTCTCCTCCTCCCCCCTAACCCCGCCTTCTTCACTGCTCTTTCTCCTCCCGCTCCTCCTCTTCCATCCCCCCTCCTCCTCCTCCTCCCCTGTCTTATCCCCACCTCCTGCTCCTCTTCCATCCCGCCCCTTCCATTCCTTCTCCTCCTCCTCCCCCCTTACCCCGCCTCCTCCTCCCCCTCCATCCCTGCCCTTCCCTCCCTCCTCCTCCTCCCCCAGCAGCAGCCACACCCTCGGTGCCCCGTTCCCGCAGCCCTCGCAGCCCGCGGCAGCAGCGGCGATGGAGCCGGGCCAGGTCGGCATGGGCAGCGCGGGGCTCTCGGCTGCTCCCAGCCGCTGCGGGCGGGGGGAACCCGGCCCGGGCCAAAGGAGAGGCAAACTGGGCAAACTGGGGGCAGATCACAAAGCTAAGGATGCAGCAGAAAATGGAGCTCAAAGAGTTAGTTTAATATTAACTCCAAACGAGGAAAAACTGGAAATTCCAAAGTTTAGGGAAGCCGAGAAAAAAGAATTAAACAAGATAGGAAATGAACAAGATAAATCAGGGAAATAGAAACTTCTACATGGAAGACAATTACTTAATAAAATGTGCTTACTAGGAAAAGATTAGAAGACGTGCATCAGAAACCCCACTGGCGTACTCAAGCTTTGTGTGATCATTTTTTAAGGAATTTTGGGTGCACTGGGATTTTTGGTGTAGCAAAGCAAGTAACTGAAAGATGCTTAATTTGCCAAAGGATAAATAAAAAGGTGATGAGAAAAAACAACATTAGGAGGTCATGAGTTAGCTCGTCGACCATTTCAAAATATCCAAGCAGAAGTTTAGATTTGTTAGGTTCTGGATTTATTTGGAAAAAAAACCCATTTAATCTAGAAAAAAGAGAATATGCCATATGTTAGACAGGAGATTTTAGGAGAATAAAAATCTTTGAAGTATCAGAAACACCCGAGGAAAAAACCAAGAAAATAAAAAGGGGAAATGAAAGGGAGGGGAACAAGAGGAAAAGTCAGAAAGAGAGTGGGATCCTCTGCAGCTCTTGCCCCCTCCGTTGGCGGCCGAGGCGCCTGTCCCGGGTCCCGGCTCGCTGCCCGCCTCAGCTCCGCCTGCCCCGGTTTCCATCCCAGGTGCGGGCTCACTGCCCAGGGCAGCTCCACCTGCCCCGGCGCTGGCGGTGAATTTGTGTGCCCTGGCCCCACTGCCCGGCCCGCGGCCGCTCTGCCGGCCATGCTGGGCAAGATGGGGTTGCTCTGTCCTGCCGCGTGGGCCGAGGTCACCGCGCCGACCGCACCGAGGGCGGGTCCCAGCCATCCCATCCCCGCCTGCCCTGCCCGTGCCAGCTGCGCTGGGCAGCGCCGCTGCTGCTGCCGGGGTCTCCCACCTGCCTTTTCTCTGCCGGGAGCTGCCGGATCAGCCGCCAGAAGCCATGTGGGGGCTGCCCACGCTCCGGCTCGGCCTCCACGGGAAGATCCCCCTCTGGCGATTCCGGCAGCAGACCCTGCCCACACTCCGACCGAGCCTCGGCGGGATATCCTCCCCTGACCCCTCCTGCTCTGAGTTACGTCCCCTTGGTAACCACAGCTCCGGCTGTTCAGGGAAAATCCCTCTCTCTACAGGAAGCACCTTATCGAAACACTAGGAGCTCAGTTAAAAGGCAGCCCTCTCCAAATTCTTTCTCAAAACACGGGAGAAAGGCTACAGAAGGTAAAAAAGTGAAAGAGTTAGATGAAGGGATTGCTCTGTTGCCGTTAAGAGAGGTTCCCATGGCAGGGATGCGCTGCCCCGCCCCGCGGGAGCCACCGGCGCCCCTGCCGGCCGTGCCCGGAACTGCACCCAGGGGGAAAGCGCCGCAGCCGAAAGGCCGGGACCGGCTCCGGGCTCTGTTTGTTGTCACTGCCGGAGCTGTTGATACACACTACTATTATTATATTATACACACTAGTAAAGAACCGTTATTCCTAATCCCCTATCTTTGCCTGAGAGCCCCTTGATTTCACTATCCTAAAAATTAAGAGGGAGGGGGTTTGCATTCTCCATCCGAAGAGAGGCTTTTTCTGCCTTCCCAAGCAGACACCTGTCTTGTAAAGCAAGACAAGCACCCACAGGCACTGAGGGGGGCTGCAGGAGGGGCAGAAGAAGGCCCTGCAGCACTTGGGCACAAAGGCCCAGCAGGTGAATGCAAGAAGGGAGCAGCAAAAGGCCAAGCTGAAGGCAAAGGCCAGGGCAGAGCTCCTACAGCCCCTGAGGGATCAGCCCCAGGGCCCAAGGGGGCCCCAGCACCCAGGGCACGGCTCGGCCACAAGCACCTGGCAGAGGCATTGCCCTCCTCGGCAGGGCACAGCCCACCCAAACAGCCCCTGGCAAGGAATCAGGGCTCCGGCTGCAGGGCACAAGGACACTGCAAGCACAGACAGCAGCACCCTCAGGACCAGCAAGTCCAGCCCGTGATGGACATGGATTGGCAGGGCTGTCACAGCTCCCATCACACCAGGGACCCTCCACACTGGAGCCCTTGAGAACATTCAGGTGGGTCTGCATTGAGAGGAGGCATTTCCTGATGGACACAGGGGCCTCTCAATCTGCTCTGAATCTTAGACCTAAAGGGGAAAATAGTAAAGGAATATTTTAATTTTTAAGGGAATGAGTGGGAAAGATGAGCAGGTATGATTTGTTCAACCACTATTAGAAGCTGTGGGGGATAGGTTTGAAATAAATTTCTTTTTCTTCTTCCTGTGATTGTAATTAACTAGGAAGGAATTTGAGAGCTGGATTTTAATACTGTAAAAAGGGATACAGAGGCTAGTTCTGTTGTACCTCTGTGTCAAAAGTCTGACAAGGCCTATGCTGAAGTGAACCCAGAAGTGTGGGCAGCCCCAGGGAAATACAGAAAATTAGATATGGAGCCTCTACAAATTAAAGCAACCAGGACAAGCACTACCCTGTTCCAAGAGAGGGAAGGAAGGGCTCACAGCCTGGTATTGAGTCCCTGTTAAAGGCAGGGCTTTTGGAGCCAAGGATGTCTCCCTACAACACTCCTATCCTGCCAGTCAACAAACTGGATGGATGGACACAAGGGGGAAACACAGAATTTTCAAGTGTTAAAATTAAGATTAACTGAGGCGAGTGGCCTGGGCCTTCCAGACAGGGAAAAAGAATTTGAATTATAGGTGGACGTTAAACAGGGTCTTGCCAAAGGAATTCTTGTGCTAAAATGTTTAACCCAGTGCCCAGAGAGCAGCCTCAATGTCTGCAGAATTGTGCAGCCACAGCTTCCGTGGGAGCAGAGGCCTGAAAACTGATGACAACAGGAGGATCTCCTAGAGTTCAAGTCTGGCATCAAGTTAAAGCTTTGACAACCAAAAGAGCCTCTCAATGGATGAGCAGGGCTCGGTGATTACAGTATGAAACTTGTTCAGTGGCACAGGAGGATTCAGAACTGAGGACAGGGCAAGGGTTTAACCCAGCCTCCTGTTTGAACAGCCTGGAGAGGGGCTGGCAAGGAACCCAGGACTGCACTCAAGGGACAGAGCTCCCGAGCCAGGCTGGGAGAGATTGATGGGACATTCCCTGGCCTGAGGGAGACAATGTGTTTGTGGATGGCTCTGCAAGGGCAGCAGGAGGGAAAAGAGCTACAAGACAGGCTGTTATTAAGGACGGGGAATCAGACAAAGCGCAGGTCACCGCCCCATGCTCAGCTCAACCCGCGGAGCTGTGGGTGCTTGTAAGAGCCTGGCACTGAAATGCCCTGAGCAGGAAGGCTTCAAAATCTTCTGCTGACACCATGGCACCTAACAGGGGGCAAAAGCAATTCTGACTGCTGCAGCAATCACTGGATCACTTATTAACCTATTTCTAAAAGAAATAATTCAAAGAAAATGGATTGTGGAAGCAATAGATTCAGATGGGGAACTCATTTTACAGGAAAGACCCTTCAGGGGGTTATGGCAGCTTTAGGAATACAATGGGACCTCCATAACCCCTGGCAAGCCCAGAGCTCGGGTTGGGTAGAAAGAATGAATGGGGAAATAAAGAAACACCTTTGGAAGCCGGAGATAGAAACCAAGATGCCATGGGTACAGCTTTTGCCATTGGCCTTGGCAAGAAAAAGAGCCAGACCCAAGGCAGATATTCAGTTATCTCCCTTGGAATTCATGTCTGGAATTCCTTACCTGGGCAATTCTCCACCTAGTGCAGGGTGGAAATAAGGGATGTAAATGTAAGGCAGGCTGTAGCCAGGATCCTGTCTCCTGTGGAATCTCTCCCCCAGGAAGCTGGGCTGGCACAGAGCCTGCCCTGGGACTTTGCTGTTGCCAACACCCAGCCAGGCCATCGGCTCCTGCCTAAGGAGTGCAAAGCAGCACCACTGGTGGCCAAGGGGCCCACGCCAAGTGTCCCTGAGGCCAGAAACAGCCGCCAGCACAGCTGAGCACGGGGGGACCCCTCAGCCTGGCCTCAGGGGCTCTGAAGCCCCGGAGATTTGCACTTCCCGCCTGCAGCAGGACCATGGGAGCCGCCCCTGAGCCTGCCCTGAAGGCAACGCAGCAGCAGCCAGGGCTCCACAGCGGGCCAAGCCCCTGGGCCTGCCCACAGATCCTCTGCTCAAACCCTCGGGAATCCTGGCCACCCTCCCCTGGCACCTCCAGCCACTGCGGCCAAGCCTCGCTGCCGCTGCTGCAGCTCCAGCGCTGGCTGGGCCTGCACTGCCACAGCTGCTGGGGAGCACCGCGGCACAATTCCACCCTGGGGCTCACTCACACCCACACTCTGGGCTGCCTGCGACTGCACTGCTGCAAAATGTACCCATCCTGCTTCTTTTAAATCTTATTTCTCTGCTCAGAAAGCTTTCTCTACTCAAAGGCTTGCCTTTGGGAAAGAAATTTTAAAGGTTTTATTTAAGGGGTTCCCAGTCTGTTCGGATGTTAAACTCATCTCCACCACTCAATGGAGACGAGTTTAACATCCGAACAGACTGGGAATAGCCCAAAAGACACCCACAGAGATAACGACCAGCAACAAAACATCAACGCCCCCGCAAACAGCAACCAACAGCTACCCCAGACACTGCCCCCGCACAGCTGGAGACACCTGGTCTGGAAAAGGCTGAGAAGGAAATCCAGGAGTGTGGACGGAATTCACAGCAGAGGGGAAGAAATCCGAGTCTAATAGGAAACCAAACACTAAAAACTTACACGACTTGGAAGCAATGAACTTTAAAGCAGTGGATTTAGATTGGTTCAGACTAGGTAAAGTTTAGGAAAAATCGAGTAAATCTGACATGTCATGGAATGATGTTTTCTGCACAGCCGGGCTATGTGTGGATGAAAGTATTTCTGTTGCACATCCTGGCCAGAACCAAGTAATGCCTTGACTCTCTCACACTAAAGAGATTCTTGGAGAGTTTTTGTTTTCCCTACAGTTTCAGTGATAAGATTACAACATGAGAAACATTTTTTATAATAATCCTACTTTATATTGTCAGGTAGGTTTGGGACAGAAGGGTGAGAATCAATTTTTGGTCAGGTTTTTTCCATGTTCGCCTTTATGTTGCATTTTGCAAAATTGAAGAGCTTTAACCGTGATACTTTTAACTCTTAAATAGTTAATACTTTTTTTAAAAAAAGCAGGGTGAAGCTGCAAAGGGAAACAGCAAATGGAGAATGTTGGGAAAACTTTCCTATAAATAAATGGGGGGGAAATTGAGATGAGGGACTACATTTTGTTCATCATGAAAAAGAGACCAGTGTGTTACAAGAGTTGTCTGCTGACTATTTCTGTACTACTTCATGAGATATGAGCCACAAGGATACCAGGGAAGGGGTTGCAGGAGCCCACACATAGTCCCACCCAGGAAATGGTACAAACAGATAACTCACAGAAATAACGACCAGGGAAAGGCTGGGGAAAGGGCAGGGGCAGATTAACACCCAGCAGGGAAACCTTTCCCGCTGACAAATGGTACAAGCAGATAACTCACAGAGATAATGACCAGGGAAAAGCTGGGGAAGGGGCAGGGGCAGATAAACAGTCTGCAAGGCAGGATATTTGCTTGCTTAAGCTTGATAGGGCACAGTTTGCAAGGCAGGACATTTGCTTGCTTAAGCTTGATAGGGCACATATTGCGTTAATCATAAGATTTTGGTAATTTTCCACAGAGAAGTCACCAAATAAGGACATAGGGTGAAGAAGACGCGGCTGAGGAAGACTCCGCAGCCTTTATCACCGACCACCAGGAGACAGAAGGATGACCCCCTAGCAACAACCAGCGCAGGCGCAGAGAACTCTGAGATAACATGGACTCCTGAAGGATGGAGAGGATAAAAGGACTGAATCAGAAACTAGTTGGTGCGGCAGTTGGTGGAGCGGAGACTCCCCTGTCGCCCAGCGCTGAGCCTTTGCTTACGTAGTATAACTGCTTCAATAATTAATAAATTCTTTGATTGGAAATTACTCGTTTTGAGTCAATTTTATAACAATGGGGTGTCCAGGGGGTCCCTGTGCCCAGGAAAGGGGGTGCACGGGCCCCGGTGTTGAGGAAGGTGGTGGGTAGGGGCTGTGGAAGGCAGGAGTGGGGGTCCAGGGGGTGCTGGGGTCAAGGAAAAGCGGGGGCTGGGGTGTCTGAGAGGGGGAGGGCCGGGAAAGGGGGTGCGGGGGGCCATTGGTGCTGCATGAGGGGGTGCAGGAGGGTCCCCGTGCTGGATAAGGGGGTGCAGGGGGGGTCCCTGTGCCTGAGAACGGAGGGTTTGGGAGGGTTCCAGTCTCAGATATGGGGGTGCACGGCGGTCCTGGTGCAGTGGAATGGGGGTTCAGGGGGTCCTGGTGCTGTATAAGGGGATGCAGTGGGGTCCCGGTGCCCAGGAATGGGGGTTCAGGGGTGCTGGTGCCAGATAATGGCCTGCCTGGGATCTGGTGCTGGGAAAAGGGGTGCAGGGGGTCCCAGGGCCAGATAACGGGATGCACTGGGGTCCCGGTGCCCAGGAATGGGGTTCCGGGGGGTTCCATTCCCGGGTTCCGGGGTTCAAGGGGTCCTGGTGCCTGAAAATTGAGGTTCAGGGGGTCCTGGTGCCGGATAAGGGGATGTAGTGGATCCCGGTGCCCAGAAATTGGGGTTCAGGGCGGTTTCCCTGCCCGGGAATGGGGGCTCAGGGGGTTCCAGGCTGCAGATAAGGGAGTGCAGGGGTTATCGGGGCTGAGGAAGGGGGTTCAGGGGGGGTCCCAGTGCACCCCCATATCTGAGACTGGAACCCTCCCAAACCCTCCGTTCTCAGGCACAGGGACCCCCCCTGCACCCCCTTATCCAGCACGGGGACCCTCCTGCACCCCCTCATGCAGCACCAATGCCCCCCCGCACCCCCTTTCCCGGCCCTCCCCCTCTCAGACACCCCAGCCCCCGCTTTTCCTTGACCCCAGCACCCCCTGGACCCCCACTCCTGCCTTCCACAGCCCCTACCCACCACCTTCCTCAACACCGGGGCCCGTGCACCCCCTTTCCTGGGCACAGGGACCCCCTGGACACCCCATTGTTATAAAATTGACTCAAAACGAGTAATTTCCAATCAAAGAATTTATTAATTATTGAAGAGTTACACTACGTAAGCAAAGGCTCAGCGCTGGGCGACAGGGGAGTCTCCGCTCCACCTACTGCCACACCAACTAGTTTCTGATTCAGTCCTTTTATCCTCTCTATCCTTCAGGAGTCCATGTTATCTCAGAGTTCTCTGCGCCTGCACTGCTTGTTGCTAGGGGGTCATCCTTCTGTCTCCTGGTGGTCGGTGATAAAGGCTGCGGAGTCTTCCTCAGCCGCGTCTTCTTCACCCTATGTCCTTATTTGGTGACTTCTCTGTGGAAAATTACCAAAATCTTATGATTAACGCAATATGTGCCCTATCAAGCTTAAGCAAGCAAATGTCCTGCCTTGCAAACTGTGCCCTATCAAGCTTAAGCAAGCAAATATCCTGCCTTGCAGACTGTTTATCTGCCCCTGCCCCTTCCCCAGCTTTTCCCTGGTCATTATCTCTGTGAGTTATCTGCTTGTACCATTTGTCAGCGGGAAAGGTTTCCCTGCTGGGTGTTAATCTGCCCCTGCCCTTTCCCCAGCCTTTCCCTGGTCGTTATTTCTGTGAGTTATCTGTTTGTACCATTTCCTGGGTGGGACTATGTGTGGGCTCCTGCAACCCCTTCCCTGGTATCCTTGTGGCTCATATCTCATGAAGTAGTACAGAAATAGTCAGCAGACAACTCTTGTAACACACTGGTCTCTTTTTCATGACGAACAAAATGTAGTCCCTCATCTCAATTTCCCCCCCATTTATTTATAGGAAAGTTTTCCCAACATTCTCCATTTGCTGTTTCCCTTTGCAGCTTCACCCTGCTTTTTTTAAAAAAAGTATTAACTATTTAAGAGTTAAAAGTATCACGGTTAAAGCTCTTCAATTTTGCAAAATGCAACATAAAGGCGAACATGGAAAAAACCTGACCAAAAATTGATTCTCACCCTTCTGTCCCAAACCTACCTGACAATATAAAGTAGGATTATTATAAAAAATGTTTCTCATGTTGTAATCTTATCACTGAAACTGTAGGGAAAACAAAAACTCTCCAAGAATCTCTTTAGTGTGAGAGAGTCAAGGCATTACTTGGTTCTGGCCAGGATGTGCAACAGAAATACTTTCATCCACACATAGCCCGGCTGTGCAGAAAACATCATTCCATGACATGTCAGATTTACTCGATTTTTCCTAAACTTTACCTAGTCTGAACCAATCTAAATCCACTGCTTTAAAGTTCATTGCTTCCAAGTCGTGTAAGTTTTTAGTGTTTGGTTTCCTATTAGACTCGGATTTCTTCCCCTCTGCTGTGAATTCCGTCCACACTCCTGGATTTCCTTCTCAGCCTTTTCCAGACCAGGTGTCTCCAGCTGTGCGGGGGCAGTGTCTGGGGTAGCTGTTGGTTGCTGTTTGCTGCGGGGCGTTGATGTTTTGTTGCTGGTCGTTATCTCTGTGGGTGTCTTTTGGGCTATTCCCAGTCTGTTCGGATGTTAAACTCGTCTCCATTGAGTGGTGGAGATGAGTTTAACATCCGAACAGACTGGGAACCCCTTAAATAAAACCTTTAAAATTTCTTTCCCAAAGGCAAGCCTTTGAGTAGAGAAAGCTTTCTGAGCAGAGAAATAAGATTTAAAAGAAGCAGGATGGGTACATTTTGCAGCAGTGCAGTCGCAGGCAGCCCAGAGTGTGGGTGTGAGTGAGCCCCAGGGTGGAATTGTGCCGCGGTGCTCCCCAGCAGCTGTGGCAGTGCAGGCCCAGCCAGCGCTGGAGCTGCAGCAGCGGCAGCGAGGCTTGGCCGCAGTGGCTGGAGGTGCCAGGGGAGGGTGGCCAGGATTCCCGAGGGTTTGAGCAGAGGATCTGTGGGCAGGCCCAGGGGCTTGGCCCGCTGTGGAGCCCTGGCTGCTGCTGTGTTGCCTTCAGGGCAGGCTCAGGGGCGGCTCCCATGGTCCTGCTGCAGGCGGGAAGTGCAAATCTCCGGGGCTTCAGAGCCCCTGAGGCCAGGCTGAGGGGTCCCCCCGTGCTCAGCTGTGCTGGCGGCTGTTTCTGGCCTCAGGGACACTTGGCGTGGGCCCCTTGGCCACCAGTGGTGCTGCTTTGCACTCCTTAGGCAGGAGCCGATGGCCTGGCTGGGTGTTGGCAACAGCAAAGTCCCAGGGCAGGCTCTGTGCCAGCCCAGCTTCCTGGGGGAGAGATTCCACAGGAGACAGGATCCTGGCTACAGCCTGCCTTACATTTACATCCCTTATTTCCACCCTGCACTAGGTGGAGAATTGCCCAGGTAAGGAATTCCAGACATGAATTCCAAGGGAGATAATTGAATATCTGCCTTGGGTCTGGCTCTTTTTCTTGCCAAGGCCAATGGCAAAAGCTGTACCCATGGCATCTTGGTTTCCATCTCCGGCTTCCAAAGGTGTTTCTTTATTTCCCCATTCATTCTTTCTACCCAACCCGAGCTCTGGGCTTGCCAGGGGTTATGGAGGTCCCATTGTATTCCTAAAGCTGCCATAACCCCCTGAAGGGTCTTTCCTGTAAAATGAGTTCCCCATCTGAATCTATTGCTTCCACAATCCATTATCTTTGAATTATTTGTTTTAGCAATAGGTTAATAACTGATCCAGTGCTTGCTGAAGCAGTCAGAATTGCTTTTGCCCCCCTGTTAGGTGCCATGGTGTCAGCAGAAGATTTTGAAGCCTTCCTGCTCAGGGCATTTCAGTGCCAGGCTCTTACAAGCACTGAGAGCTCCGCGGGTTGAGCTGAGCATGGGGCGGTGACCTGCGCTTTGTCTGATTCCCCGTCCTTAATAACAGCCTGTCTTGTAGCTCTTTTCCCTCCTGCTGCCCTTGCAGAGCCATCCACAAACACATTGTCTCCCTCAGGCCAGGGAATGTCCCATCAATCTCTCCCAGCCTGGCTCGGGAGCTCTGTCCCTTGAGTGCAGTCCTGGGTTCCTTGCCAGCCCCTCTCCAGGCTGTTCAAACAGGAGGCTGGGTTAAACCCTTGCCCTGTCCTCAGTTCTGAATCCTCCTGTGCCACTGAACAAGTTTCATACTGTAATCACCGAGCCCTGCTCATCCATTTAGAGGCTCTTTTGGTTGTCAAAGCTTTAACTTGATGCCAGACTTGAACTCTAGGAGATCCTCCTGTTGTCATCAGTTTTCAGCCTCTGCTCCCACGGAAGCTGTGGCTGCACAATTCTGCAGACAATGAGGCTGCTCTCTGGCCACTGGGTTAAACATTTTAGCACAAGAATTCCTTTGGCAAGACCCTGTTTAACGTCCACCCATAATTCAAATTCTTTTTCCCTGTCTGGAAGGCCCAGGCCACTCGCCTCAGTTAATCTTAATTTTAACACTTGAAAATTCTGTGTTTCCCCCTTGTGTCCATCCATCCAGTTTGTTGACTGGCAGGATAGGAGTGTTGTAGGGAGACATCCTTGGCTCCAAAAGCCCTGCCTTTAACAGGGACTCAATACCAGGCTGTGAGCCCTTCCTTCCCTCTCTTGGAACAGGGTAGTGCTTGTCCTGGTTGCTTTAATTTGTAGAGGCTCCATATCTAATTTTCTGTATTTCCCTGGGGCTGCCCACACTTCTGGGTTCACTTCAGCATAGGCCTTGTCAGACTTTTGACACAGAGGTACAACAGAACTAGCCTCTGTATCCCTTTTTACAGTATTAAAATCCAGCTCTCAACCTCCTTCCTAGTTAATTTCAATCACAGGAGGAAGAAAAAGAAATTCATTTATTTCAAACCTATCCCCCACAGCTTCTAATAGTGGTTGAACAAATCATACCTGCTCATCTTTCCCTCTCATTCCCTTAAAAATTAAAATATTCCTTTACTATTTTCCCCTTTAGGTCTAAGATTCAGAGCAGATTGAGAGGCCCCTGTGTCCATCAGGAAATGCCTCCTCTCAATGCAGACCCACCTGAATGTTCTCAAGGGCTCCAGTGTGGAGGGTCCCTGGTGTGATGGGAGCTGTGACAGCCCTGCCAATCCATGTCCATCACGGGCTGGACTTGCTGGTCCTGAGGGTGCTGCTGTCTGTGCTTGCAGTGTCCTTGTGCCCTGCAGCCGGAGCCCTGATTCCTTGCCAGGGGCTGTTTGGGTGGGCTGTGCCCTGCCGAGGAGGGCAATGCCTCTGCCGGGTGCTTGTGGCCGAGCCGTGCCCTGGGTGCTGGGGCCCCCTTGGGCCCTGGGGCTGATCCCTCAGGGGCTGTAGGAGCTCTGCCCTGGCCTTTGCCTTCAGCTTGGCCTTTTGCTGCTCCCTTCTTGCATTCACCTGCTGGGCCTTTGTGCCCAAGTGCTGCAGGGCCTTCTTCTGCCCCTCCTGCAGCCCCCCTCAGTGCCTGTGGGTGCTTGTCTTGCTTTACAAGACAGGTGTCTGCTTGGGAAGGCAGAAAAAGCCTCTCTTCGGATGGAGAATGCAAACCCCCTCCCTCTTAATTTTTAGGATAGTGAAATCAAGGGGCTCTCAGGCAAAGATAGGGGATTAGGAATAACGGTTCTTTACTAGTGTGTATAATATAATAATAGTAGTGTGTATCAACAGCTCCGGCAGTGACAACAAACAGAGCCCGGAGCCGGTCCCGGCCTTTCGGCTGCGGCGCTTTCCCCCTGGGTGCAGTTCCGGGCACGGCCGGCAGGGGCGCCGGTGGCTCCCGCGGGGCGGGGCAGCGCATTCCTGCCATGGGAACCTCTCTTAACGGCAACAGAGCAATCCCTTCATCTAACTCTTTCACTTTTTTACCTTCTGTAGCCTTTCTCCCGTGTTTTGAGAAAGAATTTGGAGAGGGCTGCCTTTTAACTGAGCTCCTAGTGTTTCGATAAGGTGCTTCCTGTAGAGAGAGGGATTTTCCCTGAACAGCCGGAGCTGTGGTTACCAAGGGGACGTAACTCAGAGCAGGAGGGGTCAGGGGAGGATATCCCGCCGAGGCTCGGTCGGAGTGTGGGCAGGGTCTGCTGCCGGAATCGCCAGAGGGGGATCTTCCCGTGGAGGCCGAGCCGGAGCGTGGGCAGCCCCCACATGGCTTCTGGCGGCTGATCCGGCAGCTCCCGGCAGAGAAAAGGCAGGTGGGAGACCCCGGCAGCAGCAGCGGCGCTGCCCAGCGCAGCTGGCACGGGCAGGGCAGGCGGGGATGGGATGGCTGGGACCCGCCCTCGGTGCGGTCGGCGCGGTGACCTCGGCCCACGCGGCAGGACAGAGCAACCCCATCTTGCCCAGCATGGCCGGCAGAGCGGCCGCGGGCCGGGCAGTGGGGCCAGGGCACACAAATTCACCGCCAGCGCCGGGGCAGGTGGAGCTGCCCTGGGCAGTGAGCCCGCACCTGGGATGGAAACCGGGGCAGGCGGAGCTGAGGCGGGCAGCGAGCCGGGACCCGGGACAGGCGCCTCGGCCGCCAACGGAGGGGGCAAGAGCTGCAGAGGATCCCACTCTCTTTCTGACTTTTCCTCTTGTTCCCCTCCCTTTCATTTCCCCTTTTTATTTTCTTGGTTTTTTCCTCGGGTGTTTCTGATACTTCAAAGATTTTTATTCTCCTAAAATCTCCTGTCTAACATATGGCATATTCTCTTTCTTCTAGATTAAATGGTTTTTTTTCCAAATAAATCCAGAACCTAACAAATCCAAACTTCTGCTTGGATATTTTGAAATGGTCGACGAGCTAACTCATGACCTCCTAATGTTGTTTTTTCTCATCACCTTTTTATTTATCCTTTGGCAAATTAAGCATCTTTCAGTGACTTGCTTTGCTACACCAAAAATCCCAGTGCACCCAAAATTCCTTAAAAAATGATCACACAAAGCTTGAGTACGCCAGTGGGGTTTCTGATGCACGTCTTCTAATCTTTTCCTAGTAAGCACATTTTATTAAGTAATTGTCTTCCATGTAGAAGTTTCTATTTCCCTGATTTATCTTGCTCATTTCCTATCTTGTTTAATTCTTTTTTCTCGGCTTCCCTAAACTTTGGAATTTTCAGTTTTTCCTCGTTTGGAGTTAATATTAAACTAACTCTTTGAGCTCCATTTTCTGCTGCATCCTTAGCTTTGTGATCTGCCCCCAGTTTGCCCAGTTTGCCTCTCCTTTGGCCCGGGCCGGGTTCCCCCCGCCCGCAGCGGCTGGGAGCAGCCGAGAGCCCCGCGCTGCCCATGCCGACCTGGCCCGGCTCCATCGCCGCTGCTGCCGCGGGCTGCGAGGGCTGCGGGAACGGGGCACCGAGGGTGTGGCTGCTGCTGGGGGAGGAGGAGGAGGGAGGGAAGGGCAGGGATGGAGGGGGAGGAGGAGGCAGGGTTAGGGGGGAGGAGGAGGAGAAGGAATGGAAGGGGCGGGATGGAAGAGGAGCAGGAGGCGGGGATAAGACAGGGGAGGAGGAGGAGGGGGGATGGAAGAGGAGGAGCGGGAGGAGAAAGAGCAGTGAAGGAGGTGGGGTTAGAGGGCAGGAGGAGAGGGAGGAGGAGATAGGACAGAGGAGGAGCGGGAGGAAGAGGAAGAGGAGGGACAAAGGCGGATCAAGGCTGAGCTGAGGGAGCCACGCGGTCTCGATCCCTGCCTGAATTCGCAGCCCCCACCTGTGGGATCATCGCCCCCCCCATGGCTCCGGTGAGCTGGGAGGGGGAGCCCGGCCCGGATATCCCGGGGGGTCCCTGGGTTGTGTTTTTGGGGGGATGTTTGGAGAATGAAGAAGTCCAAGGTGAGCGGAAAAGGCCCCTCGGGGGGACATCGGGGGGTGGCGGTGGCGGCTGCCGGCAGAGGCAGCCTGGAGGAGCAGAGCCCTGTGTGCCCCAGGAGGCCAAAGTGGGGAGGCCAGAGAGGGGGGAGCGCCGCCATTGGCGGGAGCCTCAAGAGCCTGGAGAGGGGCAGGGGGGACTCCTTGGAGCCGCTGCAGCCCAGAGCAGAGAATGAGGGGAGAA
This sequence comes from Agelaius tricolor, assembly GCF_023055355.1. Taxonomy (NCBI): domain Eukaryota; kingdom Metazoa; phylum Chordata; class Aves; order Passeriformes; family Icteridae; genus Agelaius; species Agelaius tricolor. Next base: position 779,775 of record NW_027269302.1, read on the forward strand.
GGGAGCCCGGGAGCCCAAAGAGCCCCGGCATCCCGAAATGGGGAGAGCCAAGAGGGGGCAGTGCGTCCCCAGAGACGGCCTGGGGGGATCTCGTTGCCCTTGCCTGTGGCACGGAGGCAAATCCCATGCTGTCCTTGTCCTTCCTCACCCAGAGCAGGAGCTGAGCATGGAGAGCAGGGAGGACAAATGCCCGCGGCAGAACCTGGTGGCAGAGGCCGTTTTGAGCGGCTCCACGGCGCAGGAAGCCAACGGGGAGGAAAAGCCCTGGAGATGCCGCACGAGGAGGGGCTGCAAACGCAGATGGCGGGGATGTGAGGGGGAAAGAGCCAGCCTGGGCCGGGAAGGCGGCCGGAGATGGAGCCAGAGCTCGGAGCTGGTGCTCCATGAGCAGCTCCATGATGGGGAGAAGCCCCACACGTGCGAGGAGTGTGGGAAGAGCTTCAGGTGGAACTCTGAGCTGATCAAGCACCAGAGGATCCACACTGGGGAACGGCCCTACGAGTGTGGGGAGTGTGGGAAGAGCTTCAGCCAGCGCTGCAGCCTGATCAGCCACCAGAGGACCCACACTGGGGAGAGGCCCTATGAGTGCTCCAAGTGTGGGAAGAGGTTTCAGACCAGGTCCCATCTTCTCCTACACTATCAGAGTCACACAGAGGAGAGGCCCTTCCAATGCCCCGACTGTGGGAAGGGATTCAAGCGTAACTCCACCCTCGTCACCCATCGGCGCATCCACACTGGGGAGAGGCCCTACGAGTGTGATAAATGCAGGAAGAGGTTTCAGACCAGCTCCAATCACCTCCTGCACTATCGGATTCACACAGAGGAGAGGCCCTTCCAATGCCCCGACTGTGGGAAGGGATTCAAGCGCAACTCCGCCCTCGTCACCCACCGGCGCATCCACACAGGGGAGAGGCCCTACGAGTGTGATAAATGCAGGAAGAGGTTTCAGACCAGCTCCCATCTCCTCCGGCACTATCGGATTCACACAGAGGAGAGGCCCTTCCAATGCCCCGACTGCGGGAAGGGATTCAAGTACAACTCCCACCTCGTCCTTCACCAGCGCATCCACAGTGGGGAGAGGCCCTACGAGTGTCCCCAGTGTGGGAAGAGCTTCTCCTGCAGCTCTCACTTGACCCGACACCAACAGAGGCACCGGTAAGGGAAGCCCTGCGAGTGCCCCAAGTGCAGGAAGAGCTTCGTGCGCTGCTGCAGCTCCATCCCCCACTGGAGGAGGCACTTTGGGCACAGCCCTGGTCACTCACATTCCCTGTGATCCATGTTGGGAACACTCCTGGCTGCTTCTCCTTTGGTTTGGCCTGAATTTTTTTCTCTTCTCCATGTGTTTCCACTCCAAAAGCCAAGAGGGATGAATCTGTCACCTCAAAACCACTCAAATTCCACTGAAAATAACTGAATTTTAACCCAAAAAGGCTCAATCCTACCTCAAATTCCTTGTTCCCTCCTCAAAAAACCTCAATCCCATGCTAAACTCTCCATTCCACAGCCACCAGGGTGAGATGGGGTTAGAAGGGGACTGGGAGAAGTGGGATCCCAATTTGGAGCAATGGGATTGGGATTGTGTGGGGCTGGGTGTGTGGGTTGTATTTGATAGCAAATAAAACTTTCAGAGTTAGTGATTTCTGTCCTGTTCATTTTCAGTCAGTTCTGTTTGCAGAGTGCCACCTTCTCAGCTGATTCAATTCTTATAAAAGTCCCATTTTTTAAATCATCTAGCCTCTAACAATTAAAAAACCAATATCCAAATAAAACCACGCACCCCCAATAAACCTTTTAAAAATAATTTTAATTGTTTTGGAGTACTTAAGGATGTTATTAAAGTTTAATTGTATGGTTGAAATGTCTGAGAAATTGTAGTGGTGTTTGCTTTTGTGTTTAGTGTATTTGTAATATGAATTGTTTTACTAAGGTGTGTTAGATTGCTTGGTAGTTTCTTTAGATATTTTTATCTAAAGTACATTAGTCATAGAGTTAAAATTTTCAAAAGGTATTTCTTGATATATAATTTGTTTATTTATATACATTAGTAATATTATAGTAATAGTTGTTGCTTTGGTTTGAATCACTGTTGGAGTATTGTAAAGAAGATTTGAGATTTTTATATTTTATTTTTATTATAATTTTTTAAAGTTCAATTATTATTTCTTTGTTTATAATTTTATTGCAATTTGTTGCGGGGATAGGAAGGAAGTTCAAGGGCAGGAACATTTTTTCCTGGCTGGGAACTGGAATTCCAGACCCTGGGAGTGTGTGCAGTACCCCACAGACTGGGATCAAAGATGGGCTGGGATCAAATACGGACTGGGATCAAATACGGACTGGGATCAAATATGGGCTGGGATCACATGGATGGGGATCCTGTGCATCAGAACCCTCCAGACCAGGATAGCCTGGAGTGGGATCAAATATGGACTGGGACTGTATGGACTGGGATCCCAGGGACTGGGACCATATGGATCAGGACCACACAGACTGGGATCAAATATGGGCTGGGACTGTTTTTTAAAGTAACTTTGTTATAAGTTTTTATTTCTGTTGTTAATTAAGCTTGTGAAATAGCTGCTTCTGTTAAACTGCCTGCTTGGATGGGATAACATCCAATGCACACGGGATGAGGACACCTGTACAGATCTGCCAACTATCAGCACTCCCCGTCTGAAGGCAGAGTGCACCAAGGCCCAAAACCTGGAGGTGATAAAGAGAAGGAGCCAAAACCACAGCCAAGAAACACACATGCTCTGAAAAGGCAGACCCAAGGAGGGGCCACGTAAAATCATTCCTGGAATATGTAAAGTAGTTCATGGGTATGCATGAGGCTCTATGAATATGCACCAGGCTGATGTAAGGGGAAAGGTATTTCAGGGCGATGCAGATTCCTTGGTTGTGGTTTTAGTCCATTTTTATCACCTCCAGTTTTTGGGCTTTGGTCTACTCTGACTCTGAGAAATTGAGGTTTTGGGATTTTTAGTATGTTGTGGATGGAAGCAAAATGGAAGGCACAGTGTTTCGTCCTGGGTTTCTTCTTCATGCTTCTTCCTTCTTCTTCATGGGTTTGGGTGGCTTTTTGTAATTGGGCAGAAATTCCACATTGCAGGCTCTTTGGGATCAGTTATTGGGTTAAAAGGGAAAATAATCTAGGTGTCAGTTCCTAATTGGATAGTTTAGTCTTAAAAGACCTTGGAACAAGAGATTGTGGGCCATTTTGTGCCTTCTACTGAAAAGCTGCTGAACTCCCAGTAATGAGGCTGTTTTACTGATAAGAAATAATAAACACTTGAGTCTGAACATGAATTACTGTCTCAAGTGCCTTCAATCCAGAGCCAGTGAAACCAACAACTGGTACCCCACAGCTTGAGGTAGTGCCAAGGCAGAACTTGTTCATGCTCTTTTCCCCTGGTGATTTTCTACTCCCATCCAGACTCTGACAGCAAAGCCGTGCTGGTGACAAAAGATTGACCTTGGCATCCTGGGGCACTTTCTGGGTGGGTGTTTGAATCTGCTTTTCCAGGCCTCGGGCTGAGCAGGGTGAGGCCGAGGCCTGGGCCCCTCCAGGCGGCGCCGGGAGCGCCTGGGGCAGCGGCGCGGGGCGGCCCTGAGGGGCGGCACAGGGGGCATTTCCCCCGAGCGGGCGGGCGGGCGGGCGGCGGGGAAAGGCGCCCTGGGCACAAGGGCAGGCACAAGGGCCCCGGCTCTCTGCAGTGCGGGCGGCCCAGCGCCGATCGCTGCTCCCGGAGCCGCTGCCAGGGCCGGGTCTCCTCCCCGCCGCTGACCCTGCACCTGCAGCGCTGCCTCCGCCTCTGCCGGGCTCCCCGGCACGGACGGCAAGGACGTGGACACGCTGCAGCAGGGGCCCAGCAGGGACACCCAGATGGTGCCAGGGCTGCAGCTCCTCTCCTGCAAGGAAAGGCTGACACAGCTCGGCTTCTTCAGCCTGGGAAAGAGACCCAGCCTTGATCCAGCTGTGGCCTTCCAGTACCTGAGGGCAACACACAAGAAAGCTGGACAGGGACTTTGTACGAGGGCAGGCAAGGACAGGACAAGGGAGCATGGATCCAAATGGAGAGAGATTAGGTTTAGGTAAGGGATTCAGAAAAAAGACTCTCCTGGAACAGGTTGCCCAGAGAAGGCGGGCATGTCCCGTCCCTGACAGTGTTCAAGGCCAGGCTGCATGGAGCTCTAGACAAGCCGGTCCAGTGCAAGGGATCCCCAGCCACAGCAGGAGAGTTGCAGCCATGGGATTTTCCAGATCCCTTCCAAGCCAAACCATGCCACGACTCCATGATTCTGGGATACTTCCCCTCCTCATCCTCTGGCAGAAAAAGAAACTTGGCCCCAAGTTCCACACTGCAGACCATGTCTTTTGGCAGCCTGCAACTGTGTCAACAGAGGATGAAAAGAGATGACATTACTGACACGATTTCCCTTTTCTACTTGAAAAGTAAATGCTCTGCTCCTGTCCACTCTGGCAAAATTGTCACAAGAGGCAATTGTTCCCCATGAAAAGCTTGGTCTCATGCAAAGAAGAAATAAGCCAGAAGCCAACAGTCTTCGTTATTGCTACGTTGTTTTCTTTGGTTGCTTCTCTAATAGGAATGACTTTGGGGTGTGATCTGTTTGTTTCTCTCTTTCGTTCCTTGGGGCGCGCGGCGGCTCCTCCGTTGGGTTCCCCGGGCAACGGAGGAACGGCCGCGATCTCCGGCGGCTCCGCAGCAGCAGCAGCAGCAGCAGCAGCAGCAGCAGCAGCAGCAGCAGCAGCAGCAGCAGCGCTTCTCTTGATTTGTTTTCCACTCGACTTCCCACTCGCTCCCCATCCTCTTCTCCCTCTCACACTCACCCTACTCCCGTCCCGTGCTGGGCCGTGCCGTCCGTGTTCCGCCTCTCCCAGCCCGGCTGATGCCGCGTCCCGCAAGGCGCCCCTCGGCGGGGCCGCCCCGTGCCCGCCCCTGCCCGGCCCGCCGTGGTTCCGCCTCGGCCGGGCTCTCTCCGTCCTGTCTGTGGCGCCGCTGGAGGAGCCGCTCGCTCTGGTGCTGGCGGAGCAGTGCGGTCTTTTGGCCGCGCCTGGCGCGGGCTCTGGCCCAGCCCCAGCTGAGGCCCCGGACCCGAACGAAGCCCCTGCCGCGGTTCCGCCCGCGGCCGCCCCGCTGCCGCCCGGCTCCCGCCCCGTGGCTGACAGCGTGGCCGGCAGCTGCCCTGCTCCGAGCTCGGCCGCTCGCCAGCTCGGCCTCCGGCCCCGAGCCGCCGCAGCCCGGGGCGGTTCGGCAAGCAGCAGCGTGCCGGGCGGGCGGGTGCCCCGGGCAGAAGAGCGGCAGCGCGGTGCCACCCGCATGGGCGGAGAGGCCTCCCCTAGAGCAGCTCTAGCGGCAGGGCCCGCTGCTGGGCAGCGGCGGCTGCGGCAGCGTTTACTCCGGTCCCCGCCTCACCGATGGCGCCCCGGGAAGAGACGGGGCCGGCTCGGAGGGCGGCGGCGGGCGGCGGGCGATGAGCTCAGCCCGCCGCTGGCCTTGGCTCGCAGGCGGCCATCAAGCGAGTGTCCGGGAGCGCATCTCGGAGTGGGCGCGGCTGGGGAGTGAGCGGGGCCAGCGGGAGGAGCCGGCGGGGCGTGCCGGGTGGGGCTGAGGCGAGGCCCGGCAGGGCGGCAGCCGGAACGCTGCGAGGGCAGCGAGCGTGGAGTGAGCGGGGGCCGCGCAGCGCCCCGGGCCGGGCCATGGCGAGCCGCGGCGGGGCCGGGCAGGAGCTGCCCGAGGCGCGGCGCAGCTTCGGCCCTGCTGACGGCATCGCGGTCCCCCCGCAGCGCAAGGGCGCCCTTGTGCCCCTGGAGCTGGCGCTGCTGTGGATGGTGTCGCGGCCTGGCTTCGTGCGGCTCCTGGACTGCTTCGAGGTGCCCGAGGGCTTCGTGCTGCTCACGGAGCGTCCGCAGCGCTGTCAGCACCTCTGGTACTTCCTGCACGAGCGGCGGTTCCTGACGGAGCCCGTGGGGCGGGGGCTGTTCCGCCAGGTGCTGGAGGCCATGGGGCACTGCAGCAGCCGCGGCGTCCTGCACCCCCACATCAAGGCCGAGAACGTCCTCGTCGACCTGGCCACGGGCAAGGCGAAGCTCATCGACTTCGGCTGCGGCACGATCCTCCAGGACACGTTCTACACCCGGATGTCAGGTGAGCCCAAAGCCGGGGCCCAGCTGGGCAGCAGAAGTTCCTCCCTTGGCTGGCAGAGGGGGAAGAGGGAGGGAAGGAAGGAGGGAAGGAAGGAGGGGGAATCCTTCTTCAGCCAGCTGCAGCCAAGTTGCTTTTTGGCAGTGCAGGGGCTGGCTGTTGTGGAACGGGAGCTGGCTGGGAGGGAGGGAGCAGCATGGGCCTGATGAGCTGTGCCCGTATCCCATAGGAACGCCGGAGTACAGCCCACCAGAGTGGATCCTCTTTGGCTGCTACCATGGCCAGCCAGCCACCATCTGGTCCCTGGGCATCCTGCTCTATGAGCTGCTCTGTGGGCACCTTCCTTTCCACACCAACGAGGACATCGTCCGGGGCCAGCTCTTCTTCCTGCCCCGGGTGTCTCAAGGTGGGGATGCGCCTTCAAGGCACGAGGGGAAGAACGGGGTTGGGAGGGGTGGCTGACACATAAGCGTCCTGCTCTTGCAGCTGGTGAGGAGGTGCATCTCCTGGGCTTAGCTGGAGGAGGTGGCACCTGTGCCTCTGTGCTGGTGTCCTCCGCAAGAGAGGATCGATAGGAAGCTTTTGGCTGCAGCTCTGAGCACTCCTGGTGTGGCCTGGGCACTGTGGAATGTGGGAGAGCACAGACAGGAGCCTTGTCCCGCTGAGCGGCGGTTTCTGGTTTCTCTCCGCAGAGTGCCAACACCTCATCAGGTGGTGTTTATGCATGGAGCCCACAGACAGGCCAGCACTGGAGGACCTTTTTGAGCATTCTTGGCTGCAGGAGCTCTGCCTGGCCCAGGAGACAGCAGAGATCCAGGAGCCCAGCAAGCAGCAGCGGCACGCGTCTCATGGCGCTGGAAGAAAACCCCGGAGCGTTTCCCTGCGGCCGCGGCGCAGAGGAGAGAGCGCAGCCGAGGAGATGCTGCTTCCGCTGGTCCCTGCGAGCTGTGGAGGCAGCAGCTCCGTGCTGCCCGTCCCATTGGAGAAGTGGTGGCAGTGGGGTGAAGGTGCCACGGACTGGGACAGGGGAAACATCCCCCTGCAGCTCAATGGCATCGTGATGTCCCCGCAAGCCGAGGCACAGCTGGCGCGTTCTTCTGGAGCACGACGTGGAGCTGGGAACACCATCCTGGAGCTGGCCGCTGGCGGGGCAGAGCCGATTGGCTTTGGCTGCGGCCCCTGCCTGGAGGACACGCTCTGCGCCCCGATGGAATCAAGATGAGTCCCCAGCCGGCGCAGGGGCGGGGGGATGCTGGTGCTTCCAGGCACGGCAGGGCTCGGCCTGGCCACGCGCCAGAGGTTCCCCGCTCGGCGGCGCTGGGGAATATTAATTTTTCCGCCGGCCGCCGAGCTGCTTTTTGGCAGGACAGGGGATGGATGTTGTGGAAGGGGAGCCGGCTCCTGGCCTTGCTGACAGCTTCTGCCAGCCAGCCTGGCACGGGCTGAGGCGGGGGCAGCCAGCCTGACAAAAGCATCCATCCATGTGGATGGGGGCGGCAGAGGGGGACGGGTTCCCAAGCCGTGCCCCAGCTGGTCTGCTCTGCAGGCCCTTGAGGAAGGGGTGCGTTTATGGGCGGGAGAGGTGGGGATTTTCCCCACCCGTGGACAGGTTTAATTCTCACATGGAGTGGTCAGACCCTCCTCAGGCCCATGAAACGGTGACAGGCTTTGTGCTTTTTCTTGTTTCCAGGTCTTGTTTTGAATTGACTTTCGTGCAATTGTTCTTTGTTTTTCCCAGGAGGATTACACCTGGTGCCCGGACCGGACGGGGAAGCGCCTGCAGCGTCCGTGGAGCGCGTCCATTGCCAGCGCTGCCCCAGGGGCCACGGTCTGCAGGGACAGCCCCTTCCAGAAGGACGAGGACCTGGTTTGGGATCGGCTCCTCTCCTGGCAGCAGCTCTGCAGAGGTGGACACCCGGCTCCACAGCTCGGCTGGCAGAAGGGCTCCGGGCAGGCGGCAGCGGGCACACGGGCATCCTGCTCTTGCAGCTGCTTAGGAGGTTGCTGTGCCGGGATTAAGCAGAGGAGGTGGAACGTGGCCTGCCCCGCTGCCCTTCTCTAAAAACAGAGAATGGGTCGGGAGGTTTGGGCTCTGAGCACAGCCAGCAGCCTGGCCCGGGCACAGGCCCTGGCGGGACAGGGGGACAGGAGCCTGCTGCCACTGACTGTGGCTCTCTGGTTTCTCTCCGCAGGCTGCCAGCACCTCATGCCATGGGAACGGCACCGCTCGGCCTGCCAGGCTGGGAGGGCTGGAGGGTGGCCAGTGTTCATTTGCTGTCAAAAATAAATTGGGGTTTTTTGTCATTGTCATCATTGGAGCGTTTCTTTCCTCCTTTTCCAAGCTCTTGGCCTCCCTTCCTCCAGGGTAATCTTTTTTGTCCTTCCTCAACCGCTTGACGGCATTTGGCAGGGGGGGTTAAGCAACGTGAAAAATTCAACAACAGTTCCTGTTGCCAACTGCAGCAGCCCCTTCAAGAGCCCTGAGCTTCCACCAAGGTCAGTGTGTGCCTTGCAAAAGGAAGTGCTTTGCAGTGATGGGGTTGTTGCCCTGCTGCAAAAGCTGGGAGGAAATCAGAAATGGAAAAATGTCAATTTGGCTCAACCACCGCCCAGGTTCTTCATCTTTTCCCTCTTCTCCATGATAGGCAGGCAGTGCTGGACTCCAGCAAGGTTCAAGTTCTTGGTGCTCTCTGGCATCAAAGGGATCAAGTAAACTCTTGTACGCAGGGACTACAACAGGGCTACTTGTCAGAACCCAGGAAATTCCCCTGGCTGCCCTGGAGGACTCGAGCCCCTGCCCAGGGCGCTCAGAGACCCTGGCACAGAGCCCAAGACCCCTGTGCCTTTGATTTAGCCCTTGGAAAAAACAACCTTACATGAAGAATTGCGAGCCATGAAAGTTTAAGTAGAATGATAGTGAACTTATCACAGGGTGAAATATAGATTGTTGGGGTTTCTAGAATGGGGCTACAGGGGGCAAGATGGAGGAATCTGGGCATGTCCAGCCTTTCTCCTTCTTCTTGGCCTCCATCTTCTGCTGTGATGGTGGCACTTTCAGTTTGGTTTAGAGTAGAAGCACAATGTCTAACATAGGTGATGGGTATTGGAAAGTCATTGTAAATATTGTACAGGTAGTTTTTAGGATAAAAAGATAACACCACCCTGGGGCAGGCAGAATGCCATAGAATGTCTTGCTGAGCAGACCTTGGCAGGACAGGAGAAAGAATTTTATAGATAAGATACAAGAAACAACCTTGAGAGCCAGAAATGAAGAGCTCTGACTCCTTCTTTGAGCACCAGGCTGGGAAAAGAGACTTTGGAACTTATCTCGGGCTCACTCTGACCAGCCAGAGACCCCGAGAGCATGAGTCCGTAAGACGAAATCTTGAAGGATTGGCTCCAAAACATAAATATCCTTGTTGGCCATGTCTTCTTGACCAAGAAATCCTTCAAAGCTCTTGTAACTACAAGTCTTGAGGCCCTGTGAGCCATGCGGTGCAGATGGGAGCCCAACTCACCCTTCCTGTCTATGTAGAAGAGAAGAAAAAGCAATGGCATCATCTGAAAAACTCAGAGGTCCGCTCTCTAGCTCCTTCCAAACTCCTTCAAATCACCCAAAGTGCAATTTAGCTACAAATAGGTGTCAAAGACTCTTTGTGCTGGCTCTTGGACACCAGAGCAGCTGCTTTAGAATCTTTCACAGAACCCTGTGCAGTTCTGTGGTGCCAGAAATGGATCATTTGAAGAAACTTTCCCAACTGACTTGCATGGAGGTTTGTCTGAAGGGTATTTGAGGAGAAAGGCTCCCGGCAGAGCTCTGGGCTTTGGCCTAGCTGTGTCCCCTGCTGATTGTCAAGTGTGCCATCAGCTGCAGGGCTTTCTGGGCTAAAACTATCATCAAGTCACTGGGACTTGCTATTTTTGGCCTCTAAAAGCTGGACCCACTTTCGGGGCAAATTTGGAGACCTCATCTCTGGGTGGATGGAGCAGCTAGGATTTTCCCAGTTGCTGGCAATGGTTCTCCAAGCCCTGGGTGTAAAACGGGGCTGCCCAGCAAGTGCCGATCTGCAAGATGATAAACAATTGTCTTGCTTTGAAAAGAGAGGTGTCTGCTAAGGAAGGCAGAAGCCTTCTCTGAAATGGAAAATGTCAATCCCCTCCCTTCAAATGATTCTCATTTAGAAATTCAAATGCTCTCAGGGAAAGATATGGGGATAGGACTGAGCCCGCAGAGCCGGGCAGCGTTTGCTGATGCTCTGAGCCCTTGCTAAAGATCCTGTGCGGGCTGTCTCAGACACCTGGGGCCAGGGATTCCTTCCAAGCTGGGCCACTTTGGCTGGGCCGGGGGCGGCCCCGGGGCAGAAGGCAGTGTGTGCAAGGGCCCTGGGTGGCACGCTGCAGCACGGTCACCGTGCCATGGAACGGAAGCCGGTGTCCAAGGCCCCTTTGTGACACGTGGGAAATAGAAGCTTGCCCGGCTGCTGGCAACACGCAACGGGGCACAAGGGGACAGAGCGGTGCCGTGAGGAGCCCCCGCACAGCGCACTCGCTCCCGTCTGACCCGGAGCTTCTCCGCGGCGCTGTTCCTGCAGCTGAGCTCGAGGCCAGAGCACAGGACTCGCTGACCCGTGGCCTTCCTGAGGCTTCTATTCTGCAGCTGCCCTCAAGGGCAGAGCGTGGGACTTGGTGCCCCGGAGCTTTCCCAAGGCATCTCTCCTGCAAGTAGCTCCAGGCACAGCCATGGAGCAGAGACCCCCGAGAGTGCCCAAGCTGGCCTGGGTGGAGGAGGAGGAGGAGGAAGAAGAAGGCCCTGGAGCTGCCCCAGCACAGGAGACAGAAGAGGTGGTGCCGTTCCATCCACCTCAGGAGGGTGAGTGGAAGAACTGGGCTGCAGGGCTGGAGCCTGCAGCCAATTGGCGCCATGCCATGCCATGCCATGCCATGCCATGCCATGCCATGCCATGCCATGCCATGCCATGCCATGCCATCCCCTGGGGAAATGCCCATGGACAGGAAGGAAGAGGGGCCGGGCAGACACCCCGCAGTGGCCGTGCTCCATCCCCTGGGGCATCCCGGGGCTCTCCCTGCCTGGGCAGTGCAGGGCTCTGTTCTCCGGCCTCTCCCGCAGCCCCTCAGCTCTGGCTGCGCTTGCTCTTTGCCAGATGCAGCCCTGGAGCGCACACAAGAGCAGGAATCCAGCCGTGGCCGCTTCCGCAGAACAGCGCAGGTACCTGCAGCCACCCCCACCTGGGCTGGGCCTGCTGTCCCTGCTCAGCCCAGCACCGTGTGTGCAGTGCTCCATGCAACATCCCCGGCCTCTTGCCCTTCTCCTACAGCTCGTCTGCGACTTTATCCGGAGCATTGGGCAGGAAGAGACCAGCACCATGGGCGCTGGGCTCAGAGCTCACTCAGAGCTCCTCAGTCATGAGACCAGTGCCGCCCTGCTGGATTTGCTCCTGGAGAAGGGTGTTGCCAGGCCAGAACAAGTGAGCAGCCTGGGGCCAGGCTTCAATTCCCCCATGAGTCCCGTGGCTTCCCCAGCCACGCCTGCTGGTCCCTGGGAGCCTTTGAGGCCATGGCAGTGCGCTGGCAAGGGAAGCACTTCTCTGGGGACCCTGGGGACATGGCTCCCTCTGGCAGCTTTCCAAGTCTCCCCGTGCCTTCTCCAGGTGCCCGCCATGGTGAGGTCCATTCACCGATGGCTCCTGGCCAATGATTCTGCCCAGCACAGGCTGGACAAGGCCCTGCTGAATCTCACCAGAGCACACCCGGGTGAGGCAGTGGTGACGCTCCTGCGTGCGGCCCCGTCCTGTGACAGGTATGGGGCCCACCTGCCCAGAGGGCTCAGGCCTCCCCAGCCCATCACCCTGTACCGCCTGGCCCAGGTGTCTGAGCAACAGAGAGTTCCAGGGCCCTCTGGCTGCTGCCTTTCCCAGCCCTGGCACGTCAGCCCCCGAGCCTGCTGCCATGCTCCCTTGCCATCCCTCAGGGGCCTGTCCCCACAGGGCTGGGCTGCCTGGCTGCTGCTGGCCAGGCCCAGTGGGCAGAGGCAGAGCCGGTGGTCAGCCCGGGCCCCTAGGGATGCCCAGGCCACGGTGCTGTGTCTGAGACCCCCCTGAGACAGAGCTCTAACCCCTCAGAGCTGCCATCTCCATGTGGAAGACCATCATGTGCTCGTCCAGGACTGCAGAGCCAGTGCTGCTGATCCTCCTGGATGTGCTGGGCAGCTGGCCCAAGCACAGCACGTGCACCTCCGATGGGGACAAAACGGGTGTCTTTGGCCTGGCTGTGAGTTTCAGCAAGTGGCCTTTGCTGGCCCCATGGCCGCCTCTCCAGCAGCTCTCCATCCTCCTTCCCCCAGTGCATCTCCCTGCCTCAGGCGCTGGCCTGAAACCTGGCCCAGGGGCAGCCTCAGGCCCACCAGGCCCCGTGCTCCCCCTGCCAAGGTCTCTGCGGGCCTCTCCCTGCCCTGCTCGGGCCCTGCCCCAGGGACACCTGGGCACTGAGCACTGTCTCGGGGGCCTTTGTCCCTTGCAGGCCACCGTGGTGATGTGGAAGATGCTCCAGGAGCCCCATGTGCCACGTGTAGTGACGTCGTATTTCCCCCAGCTATTTGTGCATCTGCTCTTCCAAGTGTTCTTCAGCACAGAAGAGATGCCAGAGGAGGTCGATGCCTTCTGGAAGGAATGCCTGCAAGAGCACGGCCTTGCCACCAGCCCCAACAGGTGCTCCATGCCAGTCCTCCTGTCCCTGCCACGTGGCCTGCCAAGGAGCCAGTGCTGCCAGGGTGACCTGGCCTTTGCTGTGCACACAGGTTTGCAGTGCAGAGCCTGAAGTCCCTGCTCTGCCGAAAGCAGTACAAGGAGGTGGTGGTGTCAGTGGAACGCAAGCGTGGCTGGGACACGCTGCTCTGTGCTGACACCCGCCACTATGCCGTGGGTCTGCTGGCCAGGTGAGACTCCCCTTCTTCCCATTGCTTCCGGCATTTGTGCCCTGTGCCCGGGCTGTCCCACACAGTCCCCGTGGCCCTGGGTCACAGGGCCTTGTCACCGAGGGTCGGCCAAGCAGACTGGAAAAGGCTGGGAGGGGAGAGAGCACAGGAGGAGACACCTCCTAAAGGGCCCAGGTCCCCTTGCAGGACGGTGGTGAAAGACCAGCAGGCTCTGCCAGCCTGTCCTTGGAGAGATTTGCTCAGGTTCCTGGTCCCTTTTTCGCCCTCCTAGGGAGATGCGCCATGCTTGTCTTGGGTTGGGTTCCAGTATTGCACTCCACCTCCTCTGGCTGCTCAGCACACAGGAGCCACACTGGGATCTGCCCGCCCTGGCGTTCCTTGTGGAGGTGAGCCGGGTGTGCAGCGCTGCCTGGCTGAGCTGCCTCCCAGCTCTCTGCCCTCTGGGAGCCGCAGCCACCTGGGACGCTGCCCGCGCCCTGTGCTGCTGCTGCTGCTGCTGCTGCTGCCTGGGCCCAGCCCTGTGCGGCTCCGGGCTCCTGCCGGCCGGCTCCCCCATCACTGGCCTGTGCCTTTCAGCTCCTCCAGTGCCTGGATGCCAGTGAATGTGGTGCCAGTGTTGTGAAGGTCTCTTCAAGGTACCTGCAGAGCGAGTGCAGGGAGAGGCGTCACCTGGCGCTCAGGGCCCTGCTGGAGCTCATTGATGATCCCTCAATGGTGAGAAGGGGGCGGTGGCTGAAGCTGCGCTGGGAACGCAGTCACTTGGCCTGGCCTGGGCTTGGGCCGCTGGGGCAGCTGCTCCCAGCTCTCCTGCCTCCCGCTTCAGCTGCCCGCGTGCTTCGGGACAGGCCTTTGGCCTCTGGGCCCTGCGGCAGCAGGATGGCCTTTCACAGACTTGTGTTCCGCACAGGCCCAAAGAATGTGGAGCCTGACCCAAAGCCTCATGGACCTACTGTGCGACAGTGATGCAGAGATAGCTGGCATGACCCTCATCACACTCAGTTTTCTATTCCTGCACAAATCACACATTCTGATGTCAACCCCCATTGCCCTGCAGCTGGCTGAGGCGCTCCTGCCACTCTTTGACCACGTAAGGCTCTGTGCCCCCAGCCACAGCCACCGGCTGCTGCCTGGAAACTGTGTGCCCTGTGCATTTCCAGCCCTATGCCCAGGGGGGCCTGCAGGAGCCAATGCTGAGGTAGTTTTTCTTTTTATTTTCCTACAGGATAATAAATAATAGCCAGGTCCAGCTGCTCTCCATCAAACTCTTCCGAGACATGATGGAGTATTTGGAAGAGAGAGAAAAACCTTTGGAAATCCCTGTACAACAGAGCTTGCTTGCACTCTTCTTCCACTGCCATGATGAGAATCAGCGTGTGGCAGAGGTGAGGACTCGTGGGCTGCTGCTGTCCCCCTGGCAGGGGGCTCGGCTGCCTCCTGCCCTGCGCCTGCTGGATCGCAGCCTCCTGCAGGCCATGGCACGGGGACGCGGGTGCCGTGCCCTGGGCTGTGGGGCCATCTCCGCGTCCCTGCTGCTCTCCAGGCTTCTCGGGAAGCGCTGCTTTGTGCAGTCAAGTTGATGAAGAGGAGGGATCTCAAGAAGCTGGTGAAGGAGCAGAAACTGTGCAAGTTCAGCGAGTGCCTGGTAAGGAGGGCCTGCAAGGCCCAGCCTCAGGCTGGAGAAGGCCCCTGAGGGCGGCGCTCAGTGTGCGGGCCGGGCAGCTGAGCCCCTGCCCGCTGCTGCAGCCAGAGGCCGCGCGGGCTCCTCTCCAGGCTCCCGAGGGCCCGAGCCGGGTGCCCGTGGAGCCCCGGCCCGGCGGGGCTGCGGGGCGGCACCGCGGCTCCCCGGGCAGCAGCCGGCCCGCTGCCCCCTCCCCTCGGGAGCCCTTGGCCGGCGGCTGCTGGCCGCGCCTCAGGGCTGTGCGGGCAGGGGAGGCTGGGGCTGGGCGCAGGCAGCGCCCGGCTCAGGGGCTGAGCCCGCGCCAAGCCTTCCCTCCTGCCGCTCTCTGCAGCTGGCAGAGGACAGGAGCCGAGCGGCCGAGCACCTGCGCCGGGCCCTGCGCTACCTGCAGAGCCCACAGGAGCCCCTGCGAGAGGCGGCCATCAGCTTCATGGGTGAGCCACGAGCCCGCGCTCCCTCCCCGGCCCGGCCCGCCGCAGCTCGGCCCCGGCCCCGCCTGCTGCCCCGGCAGCGCCAGCCGGGCCCGGCGCCGTGGAGCCCCGCCCGGCCTGGGCATTGCTGCTGCCGCCCTCTGGCAGCCGTGCCCTGGGGCGGCAGCGTGCGCCAAGGGCCGGGCTGAGCCCTGCCGGGCCAGCAGCCCGTGTGGCCACAGCGCCGGCAGCGCCGCTGGCAGGGAGCTGTGCCGCTGCCGCCGTGACAGGCTCTGTGTTCACAGGCATGGCCGGGCGGCGCCTGAGGGGGCAGCAGCGAGAGCTGCAGCTGATCTGCGCTGGTGAGTGAGGGCAGCGGGCTGGCAGCGGGGGCTGCCGGGGGGGAGCTGCAAGCCCTGCCCCGGCTGCGGAGGGCTCTGCTCCCGTGGCCAGAGCACACTGAGCTTTCAGGGCCACGGGGGCCATTGCTGGCCCGCAGCTTCGGCCTGATCGCCTTGCTCCCTGCTCCCTCCTGGCCATGGCAAGAGCCGGCTGGCATGGCCCTTGCAGGGGGCTCTCCTCGGCTCCCCGCACATCCGGCTCTGACCGTGGCTCTGTTGCTCTCTCTTGCAGCCCTTGAAGACAAAACAAATGACATCAGCCTCGCCGTCGGAAGCCTGGCAATTCAAACGCTCTGCATCCTCAAGTCAGGAGAGCGGGCTCCCATCTCCAGCTTCCAGTCACTCCGAAATCACCTGCGCAGGGCATGGAAGACACTGCCTCGTGTGTCACGGCTCGGCTGCCTGCCCTGCTGCAGCTCTGTGGAGAGCTGATCCCAGAAGCTGTTTTTGCTGGGCCACCTGAGTCAGGAGGATTTTTCTTTTACTTCAAGAATGTTCTTTTCTTTGTTTTTTTTTTTTTCCCTTTACTATGTAAATATAGACTGTGTTCTAATACACAGACTGCCAGGATCTTTCTTTTTCTGCCCAGGCTCCGCAGGGCCTAGGGGAAGAGGGGATAAAGGGTGCTTGTGCTCAGCCATCTGCCCAGGCGTGCAGTGGGCAAGGGGAAATGGCCAGAAGGCCCTTGGCCTTTGGTGGTTCTGCTGAAGCCTTTGTGCTGCCCACAGAGCGGCTGGGCAGGGCCGGAGCTGCGGGGATCCCTGCCAGAGCGCTGCCTGGAGATGGCCACAAGCCCTGTGCCAGGCAGGAAGCGCCATCCGTGCCCTCCTGCCCGTCTGCTGCTGCCTGCCTTGCTGAGGGCTCCCAGGTGCCTCTGCCTGGGGCTGCTCTGGAGCCGCTGTGGGGCTGCGGCGCTGCTGCCGGGCAGCTTGGCCGCGCTGGGGCAGGGCCTGAGGGGCTGGGGCGCTGGCAAGCCCTGAGCAATGGGGCTGTCAGAGGCCACAAGCAGCCCCCTGGCAGCCGCCTTCTTCCTGCCAGAGCTGACTTGCCAGGCAGATCCTGGGCACTCTGGAACTAACAGCATCAGTGTTATTAGAGAATGAAAGTGATCAAAGATGTCTAAAGTCCCACCATTTCAGAGGTGTTTGAGGGGGAATTCAGGATTTGGGGACACATTCTGTGTGGGGTGCCCCTGTTGCTAAGAGGCAGGAATTTGATCTCACCCTTCTTGTGTTGCTAAGAACTCCTCCCCTGACCCAAACCCACACTCCAGCCCTGGGATACCCTATAAAAACCCCACGGCCCTGCCTCTGCCCTGTCTTTCAGGGGTCAGAAATGGACTCTGGAGCTTTCTGAAACCCAGACCCGTCTCGTTTGTTCCCGGCACCGGCAGCTGCAGCCTCCCTGGACACCATGAACTCTGGAGAATGGGGGCAGCCAGTGGGGACAGGTCCTGGAGTGCAAGATAAGTGTGTGTTCTGTTTGCCATCTGTCAGTGGTGGGGCAGTTATCTTCTGTTCATTGGGCAGTTTCTCTCTTCCACAACCAATCCTCCCTCTGGGGAGGTGTGTTACATTAATAGGCCATTAATTATTAATTATCTTCTGGTATTGGGCCACTGAGTGTCACTGCATGGCTGATGAAATGACATCATCGCATTGGGAGATGCTCCGCCCAGGGGGAGGAGCCAAGCATTCCTACCTGGATAGAATCTGAGATTTGGAACACTGTAGGCAGCCTTTTCCTCCTGGATTCCCAGAGGAGCAGCTGTCTTTCTTCTCCACGGGATTCCCAGAGGATCAGCCTTTTCCCACTGGATTCCCAGAGGAAGGAAGATTCCCAGGCCCATCTACAGCAGCCCTGGACCTTCAGAGGGAAACTCCACCCTTCTCCAGGATCCCTGCTCCAACAGAGCCACACCTGGCACTGCAGGAGGGCTGCAGCCACCACTGAATGGGACTGCTGCCAACAGCCTGACCCACAGGGGGTCAGGCCCTGTTCTGACTCTGTCAGTGGGGTTTTTTTCATCTGTACTACTGCATTTATATTGTTAATTTTTCCTAAAAAAGAACTGTTATTCCTATTCCCATATCTTTGCCTGAAAGCTCCTTAATTTCAAAATTATAACAATTCAGAGGGAGGGGTTTACATTTTCCATTCCAGGGGAGGCTCCTGCCTTCCTTAGCAGACACCTGGCTTTTCAAACCAAGACAATAACAAAGTTACTTTAACACCACAGATAGAAAATCCATTTTAATCTCTGCAAAAAGCCAATATTATGTGTCCATAACAATAAACCTCTCGCTGAGTGATAGTAGATGTCAAAGTAACTTTGCTATAAAGATACAGTTTTTATTTCTGTTGTTAATTAAGCTTAGTGAAATAGCTGCTTGTGTTAAACTGCCTGCTTGGATGGGATAACATCCAATGCACCCAGGATGAGGACACCTGTACAGATCTGCCAACTATCAGCACTCCCTGTCTGAAGTGAGCTACACTTTGGTAACATCTCATGTTTCATGCATGCAGTGGGTGACCAGATGATTTAAAATGCTAATAAAATAAACAAGAAAGATTTTAAAATGCTAATAAAATAAACAAGAAAGGTCATTTATGTTCCTCAAAATAACAACAACAATAACAACAACAACAACAAGTTCTGGTTTAATGAAAGGTGGAATCTGTTGCTCTTAAGAGCAAAGATTCATAGCTGGAATAAAGAGTGTTCAGCCCAGCTGTTTCTACTGTGAGGCCGTATTTCATCCCCCCTGAAAGTCCTTCATGTTTGCACAGAAAACTGTCCCTGCACAGCCCAATGAATTCCATCACTTAAGCTGGCCAAACAACCACTGTGGTCAAGTGGGGTCTGAGCAGCTTCCAGGATCCCAAGCAGCTTCAGAAGCTTCATTTTACACCTCCTCTTCTCCCAGTGAATACCCAGCACCACCATCACTGTGGACCCATAGCTATGGATCACTGGCCTGGCCAGCACAGGGCTAATGTTTGCATCAGCCAGGAGGAGCTGCTCTGCCTGCCTGTCTGTCTCAGCCTCAGCCCTGAGACCCCAAATGCCTCCATTCTGGCCCAATCCTTCCTGGTGCTGAGCATAAGAACTCGTGCAGACAAGAGCAGGGAGGGAATCTCCCCAGCCGTTTATCACCTCAGCAACAAGACCTTGGTACCAGGCTGTTATCTGTAGCAGAAAGCAGCAGCAGGAAGGAGACACCAGATCACCAGCCCCAGGCCATGGCCCTGGTGCTGTCCTTACCAGTGATCAGTGTCTGCAGCTCTCCAGGAGCTCAGGGAGCAGGGATGCTCCTCACCATCTCATCTTACCCATGCACCCAAAGCCACGGCCAGCTGTGTGCTCCTGCCCACCAGCACATGCCAAGGCACAGCGTGGGATTCTTGGGGAGGTGTCCTCTGCAGGGCCAGGAGCTGGACTTGGTGATCCTTGGGGGTCCTTTCCAGCCCAGGATATTTTGTGATTCTAAGGCTTTGGCCAGCCCAGGTTTCAGCCACCTCCCCGATCCAGGTGTGATTGACCCCAAACCAGATCTTGCCTCTGTCTACCCTCCAGTGCAAGGAACATGTTGCATCTACCCCAGCCCTGCTGCTTGTGTCTGATGGATCATGCTGACCTTTTCAACATATTTCTTGGAGTATTATAAAACATTATCTGACAAAAAGCAAACAAACAAAAAAAAAAAAAAAAAAGAAAAAGCAAACCAAAAACCAACAAACCAGCCCAAACGAAATCAATTTGGGTAATGATGGCCTTTTGTTCCAGTTTATCCTGCACCAAACTCCACAGATGGTAAATCTGAACATTTCCCAGACCTTCACAGCAGAGCTTGGAACTGTCTCTCTGATTTCTTGGTTGTTTCATGACACGTGCATTTCTCCTATATAATCCCAGTGTTTTGCTTAGAAGCCATATTATAACTGAATCAATCTTCTTCATTTGAACATCTAGGACAGATTCACACATCATTTCACCATTAACTAGGATAGACTCAGCCTTGCAGATCTTTCAGGTTTCAAGCCTGGCTGTGTTGTTTCAGTTCTTTGCTGCTGCTTGTGTTTTGTGAAAAAAAAAAAAAATAACCAGACTTTGGGACTTTCTGTTGTGGCTTGAAGAAGAACACAGGTTGTTTCATCGCTGTTGTGAGACGTGTTACCCGGCTCATTAATTCACAACAGTTCTTGTTTTCTCTGCCTTTTTTCACGCTGATGTGAGACATTTGTGAAGTCCAGGGTTGTACTGCAAGTGATTAATGCTGCAGTAAAGTCTGATAAACTGAGATTCCAACAAAAAAGTGTGAAAAATGTAACCTCTAAAGTTCTGAAAGCTCACATATGACAAAACCCATAAATCCCCCCAGAGGCAGTCATTATGGAGAGTTACTAACGTGATTATGCAGCTGCATTTGTCATCATTTCCCATTACGTAGAGAATAAACCTGTCAGGCTGATTTATGGCAGAGGGCTCCACAAGATGGGAACTGGCACCTGTGCTGTTCTGTGGAAACGATGAGAAATGCTGTGTGTGCTCAAGTGCTGAATGGAAAAGGAAGGAGGGGAGATAACTGTTCTTTGAAGGCAGTGATTCAGGGACAAAGACTTCAGAGAGGAGTCATGCTTACTCCCATGGGATGGCAGGAAGAGTATCCACCAACCTGTCCCAACAGCAGCAGCAGCATCAGAATGCGTTCTCCACAGGTGGAGGGAAGAGAGGAGAGAGGAGGTCTTTTGAGGGGACCAAAGTCAGTCATGGAGAAATCCTAGAAGCCTGGAATGGTTCGGGTCACAAGGAATCTGAAAAACCATCTTGTTCTAACCCCTGCTGTGGGCCGTGACAAACTGAACAGCTGAATGCCTGGCTACTCAGGGCATACTCAAGGTTTTGGATTCCATGCCTGTGCATCTCCCGTGGAGCAGCTGGGTCTGCTGGGAGCAGATGGCATCCACCTGAGCTCAGAGCAGGCCAAAAGATGGGCAGATGTGGGACTGAGCAGGGCGAGGGACATCCCTGCACAGCAGCGCTCTGACAAGAGCAGCAGTGGCCTCCTCTCAGTGCCCTTCCCCGAGCAGCAGCCGCTGAACACCATGGTGGCTACACAGATGCTTTTGGCTCTGCAATCCCTTTGTGCTCAAAGGCCACGCTGGGCATTTCAGCTGGGCTGGAAGGTCTGGCTGGGCAGGGAACAGGCAAGAGGCACTGCTGGTGTGAGCTCCATGTGTTCACTGGGGACACAAGGAAGATTCTGTTCATCCAAAGAAAACCACAAGCAGCCAGTCCCTGCTAACACAGCAGTGCGACTCTGTCCAGAGCAGCTCAAATTCTCTGCCAGAACCACCCCCCTGCACCTTCTTGATCTGAAGGGGACTAGAAGTGGTTTCACTGCAGTTCTTCATTTCTGCTGTCTGATAATGGGAAGGTTTCAGAGAAGTCTTGGATGGACTGGATCAGGGAAGAGTCAAGCAAGAAAAACTGAGCAACCATCACCCAACGCCACTGACAGAAGAACAAGTCCCATTAGGAAAAGCACCTCAGGTGTTTTCATAGTTGATAATATGTATCCTACTCAACATTATGGATTATAATCTTTTCCCTTTGGAAATTTATCAGTGGCAACTTTTGCCTGCTTTGTGAAGGGAGCCCCTGGGGCCCATCCCCTCCCAGAGGGGCTGCACTTGCTGCCTGCCGGGGCTTTCATTGCTGGGCCCACTGGGAGCCCCTGAGCTGGGCTGGGCACCAAGGGCGGGGCTGGCCCGGCTGTGATGCCTCTGGCCCCTGTGACACCAGGGGCAGCGTGTCACAATGGGGGCAGCTGGAAAAGGCCCCCGCAGGTAACGCTGGCCCAGCACAGCCTGGGCAAGCGGTGAGTGCGCACGTGGCGGGGCTGGGCCGGGCCAGGGCCGGGCCACGAGCGCCGCACCCGGGCCTGCATTGTCCCCCTGCACCCAGGGCCAGCCCCTGGGGCCGGCGCCTTGGCCGGGGCACGGGGCTGCTGCTGCTGGCCCACTGGCACAGGCCCTGCTGCCTGCCAGCTGCCCGGGGCCCTCTGCTTCTGCCCTCACAGCCCTGCGCCTCTGGGCCTCACTTCAGCCCCCACAAGCTCCCTTGGGAGCCCCAGTGAAAGCCTTGTCTCTCTCCTCCTGCAGACCATGGCGCACAGAGCAGTCCTGGCTGGGCTTGTGCTGCTCCTCTTCCTGTTCCCACTTTCCGTGGTGGACAGATTTCACGGGGATGGGCAGCCCCGTGCAGAGGAGATGAAAGCGGCCCCCCCAGAGCCAGCTGAGCCTGGCTGGGGACCCTGGCTCCTGGCTGCCTTGCGCTACCTGCACCAGCTCTGGCAAATTGCTCAGCCGCTGCTCCTGCTTTTGGGCTGGTGGCTCAGGCGCAGAAGGGCAGCCACGAGGCAGAGAGCAGCGGCCCAGAGAGCTGAGGAAAAGGCCAGAAGGAGGAAGGTGGAAAGCGAGCGGAGAAGGCGGCTCCTTAGGAAGAGATTCAAAGACATGGAGCAAATGCGCCGGGCCACGAAAGAAATAGAAAAGCAAATGGCCAGGCTGATTGGAATGAATAGGGATACAAAGAGGATGCTGAAGGCAGGCAGGGCAGGCTTTTGGAGGAGCACAGGCAGTGGCTGTGTGAAGAAAAGCTTCCTGCTGGAGATGCTCTCTGGGCCGGCCAAGGCGAGCCGCACATCTTTGTGAGCAGCCGGCGCACAGAGCTGCGCTTGCTGCCCAGCACAGCCCTGCGCCGGGGCACAGGCTCCGGGCTCCTGACACACCCTGCCCCTCTGCCCTCTCTCTCCTCATGGGATCTGTAGTAACTGCATCTATTTTAACCCTTTCCCATACAGAGCCTTTGCATCTGCTCGGAGGAAAGAACCATCTGAAGGAATCGGGCCCAATGATTGGAGATTGATTCAAATTCTTCAATAGTTTTGAAATATTTAAAATGTTTTCTTTAAAAATAGTTGTCTTTAGCAACATTTTCCAAACTTTTTATTACTATAATGTAGATAATACTCTTGTAAGAGATCATAAATATTTTAATATTAAGTAGGAATTAAATAATGGCACTTTTCCTTATATTACATAGAACTTATAATTCATCAAAATTACCAAGAATTATTGCAGTTAAGCAAAACTGAAGTATACTTACTTTTTATCTAAACCAGCAAATGTTGCTTAATCTTCATGATCCAATAATTATTTTGTGTCTTGTTTAATATTCATATATACAGTATATAGACTGTTGCTACGAATGCCTATAATCACAATTGGTTAATTTAAATTACACTCTCTGCCCTCCTGTCTCGGGAGGGTGACTTCCCTCAGGCAGCTGCAGTCCCTGTCAAGGTGCAATAAAGGCAATGCCTGAACAAACGCTGTGTCTGTGAGTGTCCATGCTGGACTCAGGTGTCAGCTGTGGGGAATTCCTGACACAGGGGCACCACAGCAGCCCTTGGCCATGCAGAGGCTCCTTTCCTCCCCTGCAGCAGCTGCTCCTTTGGTGCTGTGATCCAGCCTCTGCTCTGCGTGATGCCAAATGCAAGAAAACCAGGAGTGCCACCACTCAGACTGTCATTCGGGTCCCTGCAGAGCTCAGGAGCCACCATGGCTGTGTAGGTGTGGAACCTGCAGTGGGCCATGACAGCAGGGACAGCAGGGACAGCAGGGACAGGGGGACACAGCACAGCAATCACAGCCCGGCTGCCCTGGGACAGGCCCGGCAGGCGGACAGGACACGGGGCAGGCAGGAGTCCCCATCCTCTCTGTGCCCTCCTGAGCACAGGCACATAAGGGACAGGGGCAATGGGGACACAGCCGGCCCCTCTCCTCTGGGAATATCCCACCTGCCCAGGGGCCCTGACAGAACGCAGGGGCTGAGGCTCTGCAAGGGGAACCCAAGGGTGAGCAGGAGGACCTCCAAGTTACATCTGCCCACATTCTGCATGCAAACTGCTGCGTGGAGGAGAAAACCAGAGGGGCCTTGCCACAGCAGATCCCATCTGAGGGAAGTTGTTCTCTATTCCTGCACACGGGTGCCCCATGCAACATGGAGCACATGAATGCACTTTGACACCAGATTCTCACCCCTGCTCGAGCGCTCTGGCACAGCAGGAGCGGCCATTCCCTAATAACACACGGGTTTGCAACTCTTGTGCAAAGCAACACAAATTGTCTCTCTCCTCCTGCAGACCATGGTGTCCAAATCAGTCCCTGCCCTGCTGGTGCTGCTCCTCTTCCACTTCCCACGGCCCGTGGTGATCAGTTGGGATGAGGATGCAGAGCTGGGCAAAGAGGGCCTGGAGCAGGCTACCCCAGAGGCACCCGAGCCTGCCTGGGGACCCCTGCTCTGGGCAGCCGTGCAGCAGGGGCCCTACTGGGCTGCTGCTGAGCTGCTCTTCCTGCCTTTCTTCCTCTGCCTCAGGCCCAGAAGGGCGGCCATGAAGCAGAGAGCAGCGGCCCGGAGAGCCGAAGAAGAGGCCAGAAGGCGCAGGATGGAAATGGAGCAGAGAAGGCTTCGCTTCAAGAGGACATGCAAAGACTTGAAGGTGATTTGGAAGACCATGAAGATGATCAAGAAGAAAATGGCCAGGCTGATTTGAATGAACAGCAAGGCGAGCTGGTTCCTGCTGTGAAGCTGAACTCATTGTGTTCAAGCCAGATTTCCTCTGCACGGATGTCATTGTAGTCAGATGAGAAATTGGTCCCCTAATTTGAATGCACTGGTGCATAGAGCTGTAGTCTAATGTTTTAATGTAGCTGACCTGTGCCCTGATAGCAAGGGGTGTTTAACAAATCTGGTATTGCCAGAAGGCTTTTGTGACTCTGAGACTGTGCTCTGCACATGGAGCAGCAGAAGAATTAAGGCCAAATCCTCCCTCAGGAACTGGAGGATATCACACGTGGGTAAGGAGCTTTTGTAAGGGAGAATTGACTGTTCTTCTCTTCCACCAGGTGACCCTGTGCTCCAACACGGCGATGGAGTTCTACCAGAGAATGCTGGTGGGCCTGGAGGGTGTTGGCAAGGGAGGGGCAGCCCTGATCATCACAGCCAGGTCCCAGCCCTTGCCTGGGTCCCCCAGGCACTGCCTTGCCCAGGCTTTGCTGGCTGCAGTGCCAAGGAGAAGTGCTGCTGGATGCCCTCATGTTGTGCCAGCTGGACATGAGAACAGCAGTGCTTGGGCAGCAGCCTGTGGTGAAAAGCACCCCTGCTCACAGCCCAGCACGGGCCTGGGCCCTCTTCTAAAGGCACCAGCAATGATATCATTGATTGGCCTGGGCTTTGGTGCGTGAGGGGGAACAAATTTCCCGAGGGCCTCTTCTCCTTCTTCCTGCAAGAGGTGGAGTTGTGCTGGTGGTGAGCACCGTGCACTGGTTTGGGCCACACCAAGCAGCTGCTGAGAGTCAGGGTCTGGCTCTGTCCATGAGGGCCCATGGCAGGGGGGAAGTGGCTCCCAGCAAGAGTGGGGAGGGCAAGGTCTGACGAGGGGAAAGCAGCCCTTGGTGGGGCAGGTCAGCTCCAGATTTTCTCCTTCCCTCTGCTTCCCAATTTGAGCTTTAATGTTGTCAGAGCTGAGCCCAAAAGTCGTGGTTGCTGCAGCAGAATTCCATGCTGCTGTGCTGCTGTGGGTGTCAGTGTGATGCCCAGAGGGATGCAGCTCCCTGGGGCTGTTCCCTGTCCCAGGCAGAGCCATGCAGGCAGTGCCTGGGCTGCCATTCTGTAAAGCAGGTGGAGCTGGGGCCAGGCAGGGCCTGGAGCTGTGCAGTGGAGGAGCCAGGGAGCTGCAGGGCCTGGCAGGGGCTGATCAGCCCCTCTGTGGGGCAGCTGCTGTCTCGTGCCCTCCAGGGCTGGGGCAAAGAGCTGAGTTCTCAGGCAGGGCAACAGCACCATGGCAGAGAAGGGAGTCATTTGTACTGAGACACTGGGGTTGTGTGTTCCTTGGGCCTTGGGGAGCCCTGATCCTTGTTGGGAAGGCTCCCCCAGAGCTCGTGGCTCACTGGGACTGTTCCAGGAGTCCTTGCAAGCCTTCTGGGGTAAAGGAGGGGCTGAGGCAGCTGTGGGGCAAAGGGCTCTGCCTGGGGCACTGGGCAGCCTCTGGGTGCTGCCTCTCAGGGTTTGGGCCTCCTTGACAAGATGTGTTGGAGTGGGCAGAGGTAGAAGGCAATTTATCCCTGTAGGGCTGTTCAATGTGCATTGGACAGTGACCAATGTGTTCTGCTCCATTGCACAATCTCTGGGGGGAAACGTTCTCCATTCTCTCAGGATCTCTGATTGCCCTGGGGTCATCTCTCTGCCCAGATGTCTCGTTCCTGAGCTCCAAGTGTCCCCCCAAGTGCTGCTGTACGATGAGTGCCACCTGAAGGTGCCCCATGAGAGGAAGATCCTCATGAGGAATCCCAGCCACCTTCCTGGCTGCTACGGGCTCATTCCCCAGGTTTGGCATCACATCCACCTCCTCCTGTCAAATATTATTGAGGAGATTATTAGGGGAAAAAAGGGTTTGGATAAGACCTTGCTGGTTTCTATTCAGCCTTAAAGATCTGCTGAGAACAGGATCCTACCCGAATGTAAACTTTAGGAGGCAGTTGAAGCTCCTGAGGAAACAGTTGATGTTCTGGTCTTCAGGGGCTTTTCTTGTGGGAGATCTGAGAGGGTTGTGAAAAGCTGCTGCATCCACAGACACCAGTGCCTGTGCTGGCAGCCTCCTTGCAGGATCCCCTGGGAGTGCTGAGCCTACAATTCTTGCATCTTGTTTGTGCCTTCTACCTTTGTCCTGGGCAGTTGTAAACGTGTGTGTAAGTTGCTGTTGCGGTGCATGTTGAGGAGTCTAAAGTTTCTCCAGAGGTGCCTCTGAAGCTGCATTTCATTCTGTCCCTGCCAGAAACGCAAGGAGGACTCTGCTGTGCTCGACCCCAGCCCCAAGCCCTGTGGGATTGTGCAGCCCCAGAGCTCAGCAGAGATCCCAGCTGTGGTGGCAGTGCAGGCCCTGGGCACTCACGGCCCCAGCGCTGTCACCGGCGTGTTCGGGGATGAGCTGGGTCCCGAGCGGGTGGCTCGGGGATCCAATACGGGGACGCGTCGCTCCGGCAGCCCCGGCAGCCCCGGAGGGCTCCGGCCCCCGCCCGGCAGAGCTGCGGCTGCTGAGACCCAAAATATCCCCAAAAAACAGGTGAGACACCCCAAAAATATCCCAAAAAATCCAGGGGAGACCCCTCAAAATCCCAAAAAATCCCAGTCAGACCCCCCTGAAAAATCTCAAACAATCTGGGTGAGATTCCCCCAAAAAATGCCAAAAAATCCGGGTGAGATCCTCCCCAAAAAATCTCCTAAAAACCAAGTGAGATCCTCCCAAAAAGAATCCCCAAAAAACCCCAAAGTCCAGGTGAGACAACTCCCCAAAAAAATTTTTAAAAATTCAGGTGAGAGCCCCCCCCCCCCGAAAATCTCAGGGAGACCCCCCCCAAAAATCCCAGAAAAAAAGTGAGACCCCCAAAAAAATCCAGGTGAGACCCCAAAAAAAATTCCCCAGAAATCTAGATGATATCCCACAAAAATGCCAAAAAAACAGGTGAGATTCCCCCCCCCCAAAAAAACCCAAATAAATCCCAAACCCACTGCAAAAAAAACCAGGAGAAACCCCCAAAAATAAAACAAAAAACAGGTGAGATCGCCCCCCAAAAATCCCAAAAAATCCCACTCAGACCCCCCTGGATTTTTTGTGTGCAGCTGCTCCTGGCAGGGTGCACAGGGACAGGGATTCTGCCGGGGAAAACAGGCACAGGCTGCTGTGGAGAAGGACAGGAGGGATGGGAGGCACAAACAGCTCCTGCTGGTGCAGGTGTCCCTCCCTCCCACTGCAGGTCCCTGTTCATGGTTATCTTATTTTCCAGAGATGAGCTTTACCCTCCTAAAGTCAAACCCCACCCACCAAAGGGGAAGAGAAGCAGTTTGGGTTCCTTGGCATCTCAATGGAGGCATTTCAAGGTCAGAAATGTGGAGGAGCCAGTCGCAGCCCTGAAAGAAGTGCAGGATTTTCCCCACTCTTCAGGAGCAGAGGTGGATTTTCTTGTCCATGCCGTGCTTGTGCTGCCTCCCCAGCCTGCCAGCAC
This sequence comes from Agelaius tricolor, assembly GCF_023055355.1. Classification (NCBI taxonomy): domain Eukaryota; kingdom Metazoa; phylum Chordata; class Aves; order Passeriformes; family Icteridae; genus Agelaius; species Agelaius tricolor. The sequence goes on from NW_027269302.1 coordinate 807,515, forward strand.
CAAGTCCTGCTCATGCTGAGCTCCCTTTTTGCTGCCCTGCTGGGCTGTGCCCTGACAGTGGGCTGGGCAGCAGGGCCAGTGGCTGGACATGGGCTGAGGGGCAGGGAGAAACAGGAGAGTTTTCCTTGGAGAAGCTGACTCAGATCCTACAGGCCTGTGCTGAGTGTGGGATTTTGTGCCTTGTTTCCTTCCCAGTGTAAGATGAGGCTTTTCCCTGCATCATCCTGGTCAGATCTCCAGCTTCCCTCCCAGAGCCGGCTGGGATGATCCTGATCTCCATGGAGCCTCTTCCCAAGGCAGCCAGACTCCCTGTTTGCAGGGCTCTGCTTTCCCCCAGAGCTGCTGCTGCCCTGCTGGCCCTGGAGCTGTCTGACAAAGGGAGACTTTGCAGAGTGGCTGTCTCTGCCTCCCAGCACAGAAAATGGCTTGTTTTCCAGGTGCCAGCACCAACTCCTGAGCACCCTCACCTGCCACGAGGCTCGGAGGGGTTCAGGTGCTCCCTGGACGTGGCGCACGCTCCCCTGGGAGCGGAGAAGGCAGGAGGGAATCTGTCTCCCTGCCCATTGTCAGCGTGGCCAGCAGGGCTGGAGCTGCCAGTGCCACTGGGGGCCCTCAGCACTGGCCACAGAGGGGCCTCCCATCCCTGCAGGCCCATCACAAAGGGCTGCTGGAGCAGCTGCTTGTTGGAGAGGCCGTGCAGGACACGTTGCAGGGCTGCCCAAGGACGCTGGGCAGCACCTGTGCAGGGCACTGCTCCCCCTGGAACTCCTCAGGTGCTCCACAGGAAATTTTGGCAGGAGCTTTTGCTGCAGCACCTTGAGAGAGCAGCATTTAAACCAGAGAGAGAGGGCAAGAGCCTCAGGAGTCAGATGAGCTGGGCTGGACTCCTTCCCTCAGCTCCAGGAGCTCTCACTCTGAGTCTCCTCCTTTTCTAAAAGCAGGAAGCTTTTAAACTTTTTAAAGGCAAGTTGTGCATCAGAGAGAATTTCTACTGCCAGGAGACATCCCAGTTCCCTTTCATGTCATGTACTAATTAATGCATTGGCCCGTGAGTGTGGGAGAAGATTTTGCCCATGGTCCCTGCCCTGGTCAGTGGCATGGATGCAGGATGAGGTGAGGGTGATTCTGGCAGTGTTTGGGGAATAGGCCCCTCTGGCTACAGCTGCCCTTTGCTCCAAGATGCTCTTCTGCATCCATTCCCATGCTCAGCACCTCAATCTCTCCTGTCTTGCCCCCAGGCTTTCAGTATCCTGCCCCTGCCAGGTGTGCTGCAGCCAGGAGAGAGCCAGCAGGTCTCCTCCACCTTCTCTGGCCACCTCAGCAGCACCTGCAGTGTCCCGGAGCTGTGCCACGTGGAGGGAGGCCCCAGCTACGAGGGGCTGGTGCCCGGGGAGGCCTCACATGTCAGCTCCTCCCTGAGCCCCCCGAGATCAACTGTGGCTCTCAGGCCCCTCTCAGGGACAGGTGAGTCAGCCTTCCACGGGCTCCTGCTCTGCCATGGGTTATTGTCCCTGCAGGGCTCCCCTGCTCCAAGGACTCTGAGCTCAGAGGTGCCGCACAGCAAAGGCAGCAGCAACACAGGCATGGCCACTCTGAGCTCCCTGGCTGCCAAGAGAGGAAGGACCTTCTCCTGTTGAGACACAACATCTTCTTCTCTATTTGAGTGCTGAGCCCTCCTGGCTCAGCTGCTGCCTGCAGGGAGCTGGGCTCTGGGCTTGCCTTGGCACTGCCTCTAGAGGGGTCTGGAAGTCCATGGTGTTGAGTGGCATCTTCTCCATCATCTCCCTTCTTCACCAAAGCACTGGGATTGTGCTATGGGCAGGCGTGGGGCACAGAGCAAACCTTGCTTTGGGCCCTGCTCCTGCCCCAGATGAAGCCCTTGCACTGCTGATGTGCCAGGGCTCTCCTTATGCTGGGACAGCAGCCAGAAAAGCTCCTGTCCTTTAGGCTCCCCTGCAGCTGCAGCCGTGGGCAAGCACAGGAGAAGCTCAGCTCCAGCAAGGCAGCCCAGCCCAGGACACACAGGCCCAGGCTGGAGCTGGGAGTGGAGGTGCTCCAAGCCAGCCTGTGCATCAGGACTTCTTCAGGCCAGGCTGGAGTTGGTTTCATGGGGAGGAGAGGGACGAGGCTGCTTCCAATGGTTTCCGTGGCAGCCAGCACTGGTTTGCTTGGTCCCAGCTGGGCTCCAGCAGGAAATCTGCCTGACAAGAGCCTGCCTTGCAGGAGAGGAGTTCCTGCAGCCTCTGCTTTCTGACTGATAGCATTGTTCTCATGAAGGAGCAGGCTATGGGTCGTTAAAGCCCAAGATCACGGGCAGAGACTCTCTAACTAATTAGAGTTAGACAGTGCTGTGTTTATTAACACCGGCGGGTGGCACCAGAGCCGTCCCTAAAAGGCGCGACCGCGCTGCCCAAGGTTCTTTGCCCTCTCTTTATTGCCCAAGATCTTACATACAATACATCTGCACAAGCCCAGCACCTCCCATCCCCGCTCTGTATTCAAATGAGCTCATTGGTCCTTCACACCTGTGCAATTCTTCCCTTGAATTGGGTCCGTGGTCTCAAATTGGGTCCGTGGTCTTAAGGGATGAAGTCAGGAATGTCTTCATCAGGTCTCTGTGACCCTCTGGCACCATCCAAGGTCCCCTGCTTAGTGACTGATTGACATCAAGCCCAGGTGCTAAACCATTGTTCTCCTGGTTTCAAGATGTTCTTATAACAGTTCACTGACTCCACTTCCTCTAGAAAGGAGCTCCTAATGGTAAACAATAGAACAATCAGCTCCAGCTTAAGCATCTCACAATCATTAACCTATGGTCTGCCTGTCTAACTTACATCCTGATCAATGGGAATTGCTTCTAAGCCTCAGCTGAAATCTGAACTCTTGAAAATCATGCTTCAGCCATGCCCAGGGGGAAGGGGGCTGAATGAGCTGAGTAAGAACTGTAGGGGAGATGAGCAGATGTCAGCAATCTGTGCTCTGCTCTAAACTGGGAAGCCAAGAGACAAAGGGCGTTTTCAGGCAGCAGCACAGAGAGCTGCTGGATCAGCCTTGGGCAGGGCCTGGAGGGGTCTGGCTGTGCCTTCAGAGGGAGCTGGCACAGTCAAGAGCCTCTGATGGCAAAGCTGAGGTTTGGCTGGGCCTGGAGGTCCCCTTCCACCAATGGCCTCCCTTGGGATGTTCCCAAGCCCTGTGGCTTGAGGAGAATTCACGGGAATGGCCTCAGGGTCAAGGAATGAAGTGCAGGGCCAGCCAGGACTGGGGAGCCCAAGTTTCTGGTGGGGACTCTCAGCCATGGTTTCTGTTTTGTCTGCACAAGGGAGCTGAAGCAGCCGGCTCAAAAGCTTGAGGAGGAGGCAAAAGCCTTAGAGGAGGGAGAGAGGGGGAAGGAGGAAGAGAGGCAGAAGAAGGAAAAGAAGGGTGTCTCTGTGGGGAAGCAACCCCCAAAACCAGAGAAGGGGAAAAGCAAACAACCACAGAAGAAGGAAGCCAAGGCCCCAGAGAAGAAGGAAAAGAAAGCCCCAGAGAAGAAGGAAACCAAGGCCCCGAAGAAGGAAACCAAAATCCCAGAGAAGAAGAAAACCAAAGCCTCAAAGAAGGGGGAACCCAAAGCCCCAAAGAAGGGGGGAACTCAAATCCCAGAGGACACAGATGAGATGGAGAAGAACTCTTTACTCTTTATTCACACAACTCATTTTACACAGTTTGACAGACCCCGTGTGCAGCTTTAGTTAGTTCATAGATTTCTTAGCAGTTATTCTATTACTGGTTAATAAAATAGATTTTACTTGTGCATCAAATCTCTCTGTTGTATTGTTTACCTGTTCTCTGCACTGATTCTCACGGACAAATCCCTTGTTGTTGCAGGTGCATTTGTTTTTCACCCTCAGAACAGATTGTTCACAAAGTCTCATTCTCACAAGAGCTTCCCATGGGAACTTGTAACTGCTTAGCTGCACTCACAAGAGATGGCAGGCCAGCTGTTAATGTGGCAGAACAAGGCCTGATTTCATAAGGCCTTTCTTTTATCATTATCCCACCTGCCTGTGACATCTCCCCCTTCTCGTTCATTTAAAAAAGGCTCCTATGTTCTGATGCTGAAACAGCTCACTCTTGTCAGGGCATTATCTCATCAAGGTTATCACTGGTTATCTGTTAGATATGGGATAAGAGAGATAAAAGACCAATTACAATCAACAAAACTTACCAAATTCCATCAAGTCATTGACGCAGGGTTTTGCAGCAGGAGAAGACAAAAGAATAATGTCCAATGTCTCTTGGGGAAATGGAAAGGAATGACCATTGTTTCCAATGAGTTGAGAAGTGTGAGAAAGTCTTTGAGCTGGAAATGTTGATCTTTGACACCACTGAATGTCCCCTGGCAGCTGGAACAGGGAATAACTGGAGAAGGTTCGTAGGAGGTCTGTACCATGAGGATGCCAGGAGGCTTTGCTGGCAAATTGCCTCTGTCAGTGCCCAGACACAGCCGTGTCTGGCCAGGCCTCCTCCTGCTCCTGCTCTGGCCACAAAGGCTGCAAGGGGATGAGGTTATTTCTCTCTGCACTGGGCCTCATTTCTTCAGAGCTGATCAGGATCTGATGGAATGAACAGGTGACTGCTTTGAGCTGCTGCTGATGAAACACAGGCACATCTTCTCCTGAAGGGAATGAATCAATCAGGCTGCACTGTGGTACACTCCATTGGGATTTAGATGGGATGATCTTGTTTCCAAATTCCTCATGTAAATATTGCATTGTTCAAAATGATTCCTTGTCCAAATTTCTCATGTACATGTTGCATTATTTGAACGTTCTTAAGGCGTTCATTCCTCTTCTTTTTTTGTTTTTTAGGAATGAGATGCATGTCTTTTGTTATGAGCATGAAGCAACATCACAGTAAAATAATACATGCAGTGGACAAGAAACTTACAGCAATTAGGAATAATTTGGATACAACAATCAGGAACATTTCAAATAGCAGACAAAGCTAACAACGTAGGTGGAATGAGGTAAATAGCAATCTCTGCAATAATGTACCATCATCCCAGAGTCTGCAAACAGCTGACAAACCTCGATTCAGGGGGGACCTGGATCATTATTTCCAGATAATAATTCCCAAGCTGCCTTTAAAAAGAGTTCAACTGTCATGTCTAGAGGGTCAGATGGCCAAGCCAAAGCAACTCAAATCCAGTTTTGATGCAGAAAACATCTGGGTCTGTTGGCAAATTCCCGTCCAGGCAGAGCCAAGGCCTGGCCCCCACCCAAGCTCTAAGTGGGAGAGAATTCCCTGAACGTCATTGAAAACAAGGCTCTTGAGAACAGCACTGAGGAGTAAAGGTCTGGGGGTGACAGACTAATGAACCATGCAAGAGCTGTCTCCTCCAAAATCCCCTCAGCACAGAGATGCTTTAAACCCAGCAAACTGTTGGAGTGGTTCTGTAATAATCATTGGGGCTGCATCTGATTGCTGAGAGTAGATGTCACAATGCCATCAGTTTAGAGGAGGCTTCCCACCAAGCTGAGATATCATTTCTTGGAACTGTGAAAAAGACTTAAAACTGATGAGACAGCCCTGGGTCAAAGCATGGAGGATTTTGGTGGGATTTTGGGCAGATGGTTTGGTGTGTATCCAGAGTGACTTTGGGCAGATTTGGGGCCTGCTTGGGGCAGGTTTGGGGCAGATTTGTTGCTGCTGTTGGGGTTTTTCTCCCGTTTCCCCAGCTGTGGGCAGAGCCCCGAAGCACATCCTGTTCCTGCCCCGCTCCCTGAGGAGCCCAAGGAGCTGCTGCTCCCCATGCTCTGCACCCAGGGAGATCTGGGGCAATCCCGGCATCCCGGGCATCCCGGGCATTCTGGGCCCTTTGGGCATTGGGGGATTCTGGGGCTTGGGGGGCGAGAGGGGTGAGGGGGGCTTGGGGCTGGATTGTCTGGGGAAAGGATCGGGATTTTGGGGGAATGTCTGGAGTTTTGGGAAAGACCAGGGTTTGGGGGGGAGGAAATTCTGGATATTTTAGGGAGGAATTTCTGAATTTTTTGCGGAGGTCTTCTGGATTTTTTGGGGAGGGGTTTCTGGATTTTTGGGAATGTTTCTGCATGGAGAATGGGGTTGGTTTTATATAGTTTGGGGAGGAATGTTTCTGGATTTTCTGGGGAAAGTTCCTCATGTTTTGGGAATGTTCCCGGATTTTTGGAGGAACATTTCTGGATTTCTTTGGGAATGTTTCTGGATTTTTGGGGGAATGTTTCAGGTGTTCTTTTGAGAACATTTCTGGATTTTTTGGGGAACATTTCTCCATTTGGGGGGGAACATTTCTGGATTTTTGGGGGGGAACATACCTGCGTTTCTGGGGAACATTCCCGGGTTTCTGGGGAACATTCCCAGGTTTCTGGGGAACATTCCCGGGTTTCTGGGGAACATTCCCGGGTGTCTGGGGAACACCCCCGGGTGTCTGGGGCTCTCCTGGCCCCGTTCCCAGCCCAGGTTCCCGGGGTTCAGGAGCTGCCCTGGTGCCCGGGCCCTGCGACATCGCCTGGGTGCAGTTGGAGCCCGAGGTGCAGGCGGGTGCCGCCCGCGAGGCCCTGCAGGGCCTCAGCATCACCCAGAGCAGCGCCAGGAAGATCTCCTGTGCCAAAAAGGGACCCAGTTTCCCACCCAAATCCCCTCTCTCCATCCCAAATCCTTCTTTGTGCATTCCAAATCCTTCTTCTTTCACCCCAAATCCCCTTTCCCAGCCCCAGGGATTTTGGGGCTCCTGAGGGGTTATTGGGGTTTTTCCCAGCATTGTACCCAGGGTCTCTCTGCAGACATTGCACCTGGAGCTGCCCCAAATAAACCCCAAATAACCCCAAATTTTGGGACTGGGGGTGGGGGGGGGGGTGTGATACTAAAATTCGAGGTTTAGGGATGTTTGACCCCAAACTTTGGGAATTGGGGGGTTTGATCCTAAACTTTGGGGGTTGGGTGGGGTTGATCCAAAAATTTGGGGTTTAGGGGATTTTGACACCTCAGGGTTTGGGGATTTTTGACCCCAGACTTTGGGAATTGGGGATGTTTGACACCCCTGGGTTTCGGATTTGGGGGTTTTTGTTCCCAGGATTTGGGGTTTGGGAGTTTTTTTCCCCAGGATTTGGGGATCAGGGGGTTTGACCCCCAAACTTTGGGATCAAGGCGGTTGGACACCCCAGATGTTTCAAACCCCAGGATTTGGGGTCTGGGGGTTTTGATCACAAAGTTTGGGAATTGGGGGGATTGAGCCCAGGATTTGGGGGGATTTAACCCCAAAGTTGGGGGAGCAGGGGGATTTGACACCCCAGAGTTTGGGATCGGGGGGCCTTTGACCCCAAAGTTTGGGGATTGGGGGCTTTGACCCAAAACTTTGGGGATGAGGAGGGTTGGACACCCCAGATGTTTCAAACCCCAGGAGTTGGGGATTGGGGCTTTAGACCCCAATCTTTGGGGGTTGGAGGTGTTTGACACCTCAGGATTTGGGATTTGGGGGGGTTTGACCCCAGACTTTGGGAACGGGGGGTGTTGGACACCCCAAATGTTTCAAACCCCAGCATTTGGGGTCAGGGGGATTTAACCCCAACATTTGCAAATTGCAGAGTGTTTGACACCCCAGGATCTGGGATTTGGGGGGTTTAAGGCCTAAAATTTGGGGTTCGGGCTGAGGGGCAGGGGGGAAGTTGAGATCCCAGAGTTTGGGTCTGGGGGTGTTTGGCCCCCCCCAGTGTTTGAACCCCAGGATTTGGGGTCCGGGGGAGTTGACCCCAGGATTTGGGGTGTTTGACCCCAATGTTTGACCACACCTCGGGTTTGGGGTCGGGGTTGACATCAGGGACATTCCCTGGAGCCAGCGGCGGGATCGGGATCGGGAACGGGATCGGGAAGCGGAACAGGAACGGGGAGGGTCCCTGAGCCAAAGCCGGACCCCAACCCCAGGGAGAGGCCCCGCCGCAGTCCCGGAATGGCCCCATCCCCACAATCCCGGAGCCCTCCCCAGGCCCAGCCCCTCCCCGGCCGCTGAACGGAGCCTCCCTCAATCCCAGCCCGCCCCGATCCGGGCCGGAGCCATCCCCAGAGCCTCCCCCATTCCCGGCCCGGACCCTTCCATCCCTTTTTGGGGCGGCTCCTGCCGCTCCCCGCCCATTTCTGGGGGTTCCAAAGGGCCCCGCGGACCCTCCCCATTTTGGGGGTGTTGGGGTGGCCCCAGGGCCGCCCCGAGGGCCGAGGGGGGATCGAAAGCCCCAAACCCGAGGGGCTCCTGGGGGTGCCCAGTTCCTCCCGTCCCCAGCCCGAAACAGATCGTGGCCAATCAGAGCGCGGGGCGCTGATGACGATCCCGTTGCCGGGCAGAAACTCGGCGCACTGGCCCCGCCCGGCGATTTCCAGCGAATCAGCGGCCGGCTCGGCTGTGACTCATCGGGTGCCGGGCAGAACCCAGCGCCTCTCACAGCGCTGGCCAATCAGAGACTGCGCGGGGCCATTCCCAGCCAATCAGAGCGTTTGTCGCTGATGGCTCTCAGTGTCCAGGAGCGGAATTTGGGGCGGGGGGCGGTGACCCCGGCGATGGGGATGGGGCGTGCGGGGGCAGCTGGGGCCGCACTGGTGGCACTGGGGGCGCTGGGAGCCCCCCCGGCCGCGGGGGGAGCGGGGGGCGCGGGGAGAAGGGGGGCGGGGGGGCCCCAAATTCAACCAAAGGGGGGTCGGGACCCCCAAAGGGAGCAGGAGGGGCCTGGAACCCCCAAAACCAAGCACGGGGGAGGGGATTGGGGACTGGGGGAACGATGGGGAAGGGGCGGGAGAGCGGAGGAAAGAGGGGAATGGGACCCCCAAATTGAGGTGGGAGGGAGCTGTGGACTGGGGGAAACCCCCATCAAATCCCATTAAAACCCCATAGAAATCCCATTAAATTCCACTCAATTCCCATCAAACACCATTAAAATCCCATTAAAATCCCATGACATCTCATAAAAATCCCATAAAATTACATTACAATCCCATCAAATTCCATTAAATGTCCATAAAATCCCATTAAAATCCCATTAAATCCTATTACATTTCTATTAAATTTCATTAAATTCTATCAAAATCCTACTAAATTCCTATTAAAATCCATTAAAATCTCCTTCAATCCCATAAAATGATCCCAAACCCACACAGAATTGGCCCTGAATTATCCCCCACACACACGGCCCTAAAAACTGAAAAATGTGAAAAACTACCCTGAATGATCCCAAATGTACCCTGAATAACCCAAAAAAAACCCCAAATAACCCCAAAGGCACACAAAGAACCCAAATCCCCCAAATGACCCCAATCCCATAAATGACCCCAAATCCCATAAATGACCCCAAATCCCATAAATGGGACTGGGAGAGGGGAGGAGAGGGCAGGGAAAGGGGGAGTGGGACAAACTGGGCGAGGAAATCAAACTCTGCTGTCAGACAGAGCAGGGATTTGTGTATCCAGCGCTGGGAGCGAGGGGGATCTCTCTGGCAAAAACCCACTCGGTCTCCTTTAGCCTTCAGCTCCATTTTAAAAGTCACAATTACAACACTTCATTAGCATAGTCACATTTGCATAAAGCTGTGTCCCGGTTTTACAGCCGTGTGTGGCTTCAGCGCCTGCGTCCGTTCCTCCTGTGGCGGCCCTCAGTCTTCTGGTGCTCTTTTGATGAAGGCTTCTGTCGTCCTCCTCACGCTGGAACTTTTTACCTGGACCATCAGCCCATGTCTGGTGCTCCTTGTTCTTCAGTCTAACCTGGTCTGAGCTGATTTTGCCCTTTGCAAGCTCTGTTCAAACTTGCTCTCTCGCTCTCGGTGCGTTTGTTGTGTCGCTGGCTCTGCTCTCTCTCTTGCTCTGCTGCCTCGCTGGCTTTGCCTGCATGGGAAAAATGCATGTATTTTATGATTGGCTTTTCGCAAATATTAAAATGAATATTATATGTCTGGTGTTAGAATATTATATATATATATATATATATATATATATATATATATATATATGTATATATATGTATATGTATATATTATATATATTATATATAATATGGTTATATATTATATATTATTATATATTATATATTATATATAATGAATTATGGATAATATTATATATATCTATATATATAAAATATATTATATATAATATTATATATGTTATATATAATATAATATATATTATATAATATAATAATATGACATATATAAAATATATAATGTATAATAATATATTATATATATTTTATATATTATATATTATATATATTATACATTATATATTATATATTACATATATTAAAAATCATATATTATATATTGTATATTATTTATATTATATATATTATATATTATATATATATATATAAATATTATATGTCTGGTGTATTAATTCTCTTAAGTACTGTGTTAAATATAGTTTTAGGTTATAAAATGTTAAAATAGAAACGATGCTATGTAGGATTCTTGCTTTAAAGAAAGGACTCGCAGTGAGATAGCAGCCACAGGACACCTAAATCTTCCAGAGAAAAAGAATTTATTGCCCTCTTATCAGAAGAAATGAACTTCTTCCCACCTCGAAGGCGCTGTTAGGATTCGGAGGAAGAAGGTGGCACTGCCCAGACAGAATCCTGTGTTTGAATGGAATTTATGCATCATGGATGAAGTGTATGAATATGCAACAGGCTGTTGTTTTTAAGGGTTAATCCTTTGTTAACGGGTGTCCCTTTTCAGGCTCGTGCTGCCCAGAAAAAGGTACCCGGACCTCCATAACCCTTTCTCTCTATTGTCTCATATTGTCCTAATTCAAATTGTCCAAATTATTATTACTCTAATTGTATTGCTATTTTTATAACCATTTTATTACTAATGAACTTTAAAAATTTCAAAATCAAGTGATTGGCGTGTTTCACACTGCACATCTCGCTCCAGGGCTGCTTGTGCTGAACCTTTCCTTGCACAGCCCTGAGGATTCCCCCAGCCCGGGCTCCCAGCAGCTCCAGGCCCGGCCAGGAGGAGCAGCAGGGCCAGGGCTGGCCGGGCGTCCCCCCAGATGTGGCCCCCGCTGGTGGCACAGCCGGACCCTTGGGAGGCTGCCTCAGGCTTTATTGTCCACCAGCATCCCAGGAGGGAGCAGAAAATCCTCCTGCAGACGCTGATGCCGGAGGCTCCCAGCGCTTCCTCGTCTCCAGGAGCTTCTGCCAAGCCCCAGTGAAACCTTGGTGCCACATTGTTCCACAGCCTCACAACGCTCTCCTGGCTCCCGTGAGGTCCCTCTGTGTCCCGCTGCAGCCTTGGCTCCATCAGGGTCTCCTGGCTTCCATCAGGCTCTCCTGGTTCCATCAGGGTCTCCTGGCTCCCATCATGGTCTCCTGGCTCCATCAGGGTCTCCTGGCTTCCATGATGCTCCACTCTGTCCCAAGGGGCATCCGCGGCTCAGCTTTGGAGCCCTGCAAGATCCAAAGTTTCCCCCCAAAAAACACCAGCCCAGGGACCCCCCGGATATTTGGGCTGAGCTCCCGCTGCCCAGGCACCTGCATGGAACCCAAGTGACCGCTGGGACTCCATGGAATGTCCTGGAACAAACTGTCCCTGGTCAGACAGGGGTGCCATGGAACACAGGTGCCACTGGGACACGGACACTGCCCATGGAACCGAGTGTCCATGGGGACAGAGCCGGGCCTGATGGAACACTGGAGAACATTGTCACCCCATGGAATCCATGGAACCAGGTGTCCATGGTGACACTGGAGAACATTGTCACCCCATGGAATCCCTGGAACCAGGTGTCCATGGTGACACTGGAGAACATTGTCACCCCATGGAATCCCATGGAACCAGGTGTCCATGGTGACACTGGAGAACATTGTCACCCCATGGAATCCCATGGAACCAGGTGTCCATGGTGACACTGGAGAACATTGTTACCCAATAGAATCCACGGAACCAGGTGTCCATGGTGACATTGGAGAACATTGTCACCCCATGGAATCCCATGGAACCAGGTGTCCATGGTGACACTGGAGAACATTGTCACCCCATGGAATCCATGGAACCAGGTGTCCATGGTGATAGAGCCGGGCCCAATGGAACCTACTGGAACACAGGAGAACATTGTTACCTGTTGGAACCCGGGCTGCTGAGAATTTTGGACTTTCTGAGCTGACAGACACTGACCCCCAAGAGAACACTGCATTTGGCTTGAGGCTGTGGAGAAGGCTTCCAAAATGGAATGATGGAGCTGGGATTATGGGTGTGGCGTTTGAATAGAAGGGTGTAATATCACATGGTGGACAACTTGGAGTTTAAGGTTTTAGAATATAGTAATATATATAAAGCAAGATGGAGGTTTTAGGGAGGAGGCTGATCCTTCTTCTTCTTCTTCTTCTTCTTCTTCTTCTTCTTCTTCTTCTTCTTCTTCTCCTTCTTCTCCTTCTCCTCCTTCTCCTTCTCCTCCTCCTCCTCGTCCCTTATGTTGGGCACGGGTGATTGGTTATTGGGTTAAAAGTAAAAATAATTTAGGTGTCATTTCTTAATTGGACAGTTTATCCTCAAAAGACCTTGCAGAGAGATAGACGGGGCTCCATTTTCACCTTGTTAGTGAAGTGCTGCAGAACTCACAGCTTGTGAGACTGTTCTAGAGACAAGAGCTAATGAACACCTGAGTCCAAACAAGAAATGCTGTCTTGGGATTTCATCCCAACCTTGGCAGAAAAGAAGCAAAAGAATTGACTATTACCCCACAGAATCTCATGGAACCAGGTGTCCACTGTTTCACGGTGCAGCCTCAGAGAGTGGTGAGACCATTGTGTCACAATGGAATATCCTGAAACCACGGCTCCCTTGTGACAAACCTGGGCTTTATGAAACCAAGGACACCTCTGGGATGCAATGGAATCTCAAGGAGCCAAGGGTCAGCTGTCAGCACATCAGCTTCTCAGGAAACCACGGCAAACACTGTGACACAGAGAGGGGCCTCATGGGACCCAGGAGACCATGGTGACACTGTGGTGGAATCTCATGGAACCAAGTGTGAATTGTTACAGGACCCAGGAGACCATGGTGACACCGTGGTGGGATCTCATGGAACCAAGAGCCCAGAGTTTCACAGCTCAGCCTCAAGGAGTGCTGGAGACCATGGTGTCCCAAAGGGAACACATGGAACAAAGGCTCATTAGTGACACAGCAGGGCCTCATGGAATGCACGAGATCATCCTGATGGAATGGGAACTCATGGATTCAAGGGTCCACTCTTTTGCTGCGTGGCCTCATGGAATGATGGAGACCATTGTGGCACCATGGAAATGAATGGCACAAAGGCTGCACTGTGACCCAGCAGGGCCTCATGGAACCAAGGACACCCTGTGATGCAATGGAATCTCATGGAACCAAGCACCAGTTGTGACAAAGCTGGGCCTCATGGAACCAAGGACACAGCCGTGATGCAATGGAATCTCTGGGATCCAAGGATCAATTGTCAACACATCAGGTTCTCATGAAACCAAGCAGAACATTGTGACACAGTGGAATCTCATGGGAGCAAGGCTCTGCTTTGATCAAGTGGGGCCTCATGGGACACAGGTGCCACTGGGACATTGTCAGGCCTGGTAGGAACAAGACACCACTGTGTCAGACCAAGGCCTCATGGGACCTAGGAGAGCCCTGTGACACGATGGAACCTGATGGAACCAAGGGCCCATTGTGACACAGCAGGGTCTCCTGGAACCCCTGTGCCACTGGGACATTGCCAGGGCTCGTGCAAGCAAGGTTCCACTGTGACAAAGGCAGGCCTTGTGGCACCCAGGAGACCATTGTGGGACAATGGAATCTCATGGAAGCAAGGCCCCATTGTGACAAAGCGCGGCCTCATGGAAGCCCAGTGCCACTGGGACATCTCCAGCCTTGGAGGAATCAAGTGTCCATTGTGACACAGCACAGCCTCAAATCACAGGAGAGCAGAGGGATGGAGCCATGGAATCTTGGGGAACCAAGTGTCAATTCTAAACACAGCGAGGACTCATGGAACCCAGGAGACCATTGTGATGCTGCACTTTGTCACAATGGGGCCGTGCTTCTATGAGGATCCATGGGCCCACAATGTTCTCCTGGGTTCCAGGAGGCCCCGCTGGGTCACAATGGCCCCTTGCTCCCACGAGCCACAGCACGGTCCCTGTTGCCCCTGGGTTCTGTGAGGCCCTGCTGCGTTCACAACTGACACTTGCTTCCATGGGATTCCATTGCGTCACAGTGGCCCCCGTGTTTCCATGAGGTTCTGCTGTGTCACAGTGGACACTGGGTTCCACAAGAGCTGGCAATGTCCCAGTGGCACCTGTGTCCTGTGGGCCCCACTTTGCCAAAGCAGAGCCTTGGCTCCATGAGATTCCAGGCTGTCCCAATGCTCTGCTGAGTTCCACGAGGCTGTGCTGTGTCACAATGGACACTGAGTTCCACCTGCCCTGGCAATATCCAAGTGGCCCCTGGCTTCCATGAGGCCCCGTTGTGTTTGCAGGTGACACTTGGTTCCCCAAGATGTCATTGTCACGCCGCTCTCCTGGGCGCCCTGAGGCCTTGCTGTGTGTGAGAAATGACCGCTACTTTTAAAATTTTAAGGGTGATTCAACCTTGAAAAAAATGACAACAAAGGACTGAAACAGGAGAAATCACAGCACTGGGAGCCCTTCCCCACCCCGTGGCTATCAGCCACATGGCTCCTTCACAAATTGGCTGCTCCTCCTTTTAGACTTTGGTGTTGCATCAGGTAATCCTAGCCCCACCCAAAGTCTGTCAGGTAACTCTTTGTGGCCGTCCATTGGTGGAGAATGCTTTCTTGCAACCTGACTGGAGAGCAGGTGTTGCCATGCCTGCCTTCCAGTGACAAACCTGCCCTCCCCAAATGCCCCAACAGCCAAGGCCATTACAAGGGGAGGGGAAAGAGGACTATGGGGGACAGATGACAATAACATCACTACACATCTTAACACACACATAGTATCTATCTCCTCACTGTGAGACCCAACTATGACATTACTCATCTGTAACACTGTGCAATAATGGAGCCTTGTTCCTACCAGACCTGGCAATGTCCCAGTGGCACCTGTGTCCCATGAGGCCCCACTTGGTCAAAGCAGAGCCTTGGCTTAACAACTGACCCTTGTTTCCTTGAGATTCCATTTGTGAAAAACACGTTCACTCTCCTGTGAAAATGTACAAAGTTTAATAAGGGACAATGGGAGACCAGGACCATGGAGCAAAGGTTATTACGGCCGGGTGCATCTTGGCACTCAGCCAGGAGCACCCTGTTACCTTCGGGGATCCCCTGAAATACCTTTCCCCTTACATCAGCCTGGTGCATATTCATAGAGCCTCATGCATATCCATCAACTACTTTACATATTCCAGGAATGATTTTACATGGCCCCTCCTTGGGTCTGCCTTTTCAGAGCATGTGTGTTTCTTGGCTGTGGTTTTGGCTCCTTCTCTTTATCACCTCCAGGTTTTGGGCCTTGGTGCACTCTGCCTTCAGACAGGGAGTGCTGATAGTTGGCAGATCTGTACAGGTGTCCTCATCCTGTGTGCATTGGATGTTATCCCACCCAAGCAGGCAGTTTAACACAAGCACACTTCTATCAGTTATTTCTCTACTATGTCTAAGCTAAATTAACAACAGAAATAAAAACTACATCTTTAGAACAAAGTTATTTTAACATCACACATATAAAATCCATTTTAATATTTGCAAAAAGCCAATATTATGATATTTATCTATAACAGAGTGAAGGAGCCCTGGCCCAGACTCTGGCCCTGGGGCACACGGGGACGCTGCTGGGGGGTCCCTGTCCCCCTGTGCCACCCCCAGGGCCCCGGCCCCCCGTCCCCGTGTCAGGCTCTGGGGTCGATCTCGTGGAACATCCTGTGGGGGAGGCTGCGGGGCCGGGGGGCCCGGGGGGACCCGGGGGGACAGGGGACCCCGCTGTGCACGAGCAGGGTTGGACTGCTCTGGGGGGAGCTGTGAGGGGGCCGGGGCAGAGTGACCTCCCCAGGGACCTCACACAGCCCCCGTGATGTCACACAGCCCCATGTGATGTCACACTGCCCCTGTGATGTCACACAGCCCCGTTGATGTCACACTGCCCCTGTGATGTCACACAGCTCCCGTGGTGTCACAATGCTGCCTGTGATGTCACATAGCCCCCGTGATGTCACACAGCCACCTGTGATGTAACACAGCCCTGGTGATGTCACACAACCACTCTCTTATGTCACACAACCTCCATATGATGTCATTCAGCTGCTATGTGATGTCACACAGCAGATTTGTGGTGTCACAGTCACCCTGTGATGTCACAGCCTTCTCTGTGACATCTCACAGCTGCTCTGTCACTCTGTGTCACAACCCACATTGTGATGTCACAGAGCCGCCTTCTGTGATGTCACAGCTCGCTCTGTGATGTCACAAGCCCCTCAGTGCTGTCACACAGCCCACTCTGTGCTGTCACACAGCCCCTTGCTGCCATCCCAGCTGCTCTGTGGCTCTGGGACACAGCCCCAGAGGTGCTGCTGTGACACAGCCCCCGCGGGGACATCCCACAGCCCCGGCCAGTGCTGAGCCCCTGGGAGCTCTGTCTGTGCCCTGCTCGTGTCCCTGAGGGGCCCTGGCAGTGCCCCAGCCCTGCTGGGCTGTGCACAGGAGCTGCTCCTGGCCAGAGCTGTCTCTCTGCAGCTCTGCTGCCCTTGCCAGGAGCTGCCTCTGGGCCAGGAGCCCGGCCCAGCTCAGCAGCACAGACACAGCACAAGGACTTTAATCACCCTCTGGGCCTTTGCTGCTCTTTGCATCACACCCAGTCCCTCAGAGTGGGCTCAAAGACTTCTCAAGAGCTCCAAGTGAGATTGAAATACTGAAGTTTCTTGTACTTTAAAGAGATCCCTGTGAGGGACAGCACTGAGAAAGTGTCCCCGGGTTCCAGGGAGAGCAGAACACTGGAGGCACTGATGGCAGCTGGGGACAAACAAGGCAAAGGTGTCTCTGGTGCTGAGCAAACCTGGATTTGTTTCAGGAATGTAAAGGGCCAAGGCCTGAGCCCCAGGGCCTGGCCAGGCAGATCCTGTCCCTCCCTCCTTGCTCAGGGCTCTTCCCGGGATGGGCCCTGGCATGTGGGGATGGGCAATGCCAAGGGCAGGAGCGTGGGGCGGCCCCTGCCAGGCTGCTGAGCAGGGACAAGGAGGCAATGAGGCCCCAGGCCTGCAAGGGTCACTTGTCCCCTCCTGGCTCAGGCCCAGGGCCAGCAGCCATGGCCAAAGCGCTGCCCAGGTTGGCTCTGTCAGGGCTGTCTTGCAGCTGCTGCCCATCCCTGTGCCCTGTGCAGCCCAGGCTGTCCCACGGTGTCCCTGCCCTGGCCTCTGTCCCTGCAGGCTCTGGGCATCCCCCGGCTGCCCCACCTGGCTGGGCCCTTCCTTTGCTGACAGCTCTGCCTCCTGCCTGCCCCTGCCTGCCCACACAAAGCCTGGGGCTGCTCCAGGCTCCTGCTGGGGACGTGCTGCACCACAGCCCTGCCCTGACAGGGAAATTCCTTTCTCCTGGTGTCACTCTGGGCCTCCCCAGCTGCCCTTGGCATTAATTCTTTCTCTCTCTGGCTGTTTTCCACTATGTCAAAAGGATCCACCATCCCTGAAATCGCTCTTTAAACACTCTCATGGCTCTGCTCCACTGTCCTCAGTCTCCACCCCACTGAGCACAGAGCTCCTTTGTCCCTGTACAGTGCTCATGGGCCCAAGGCCTCGAAACCCCTCCTTGGGACATCTCTGGGCCCTCTCCAAGGTGTTTCCAAATGAAAACATTCACCTCAGAGTCTAAAGAAATCACCAGAGGACAGGGCCAGCCCGACCTGTCTGTCCTGGCTACTTTTGTCTGGGAGCGATCCTTGGATATCCAGAATTTGGGAGGCCAAATTCTAATTTTGGCCATGGTCCCTGGACAAGAAGGCTGGTTCTTTTCCATAGGAATGAAGGAACAGAGCCCCAGTGTTTCAGGGGCAGATGAGAGGTGACCACCAGAGGCCAAGGCCAGCCAGAGCTGGCAGGTTTTGTTTGGTGAGATACCCTTGCACAGAGGAAATTATTTTAGGGAGAGTACCCGTTCTGGCAATGACCATCTGAAAAGTCAGACAGCCCTTTTCCATAGCAAGAAAAGCACAGAGCCCCAGTGCTCCAGGAGCTGATGAGAGGCAGCCCTTGACAGCCCAAGATCAGCCAGAGCTGTCAGGTGGCCCCTGGGAGGCCAAGCCAGCCAGAGCTGTTCCATGTTCCCTGGGTTCCATGGGGTCCCACAGTGTCCCAATGGTCCCTTGCTTCCATGGGGCCCTGAGGTGTCATAATGCCCCCTTGGTGACACCAGGCCCTGAAGGTTGGAATGGTCTCCATGGTTCCATCAGGCCCCACAGAGCCACAATGGTCTCTGGGTCCATGGAGCCCCTCTGTGTCACCATGGCCCCTTTGGTTCCCTGGGCTCCAGTGGTGCCACAATGATCCCCTTGGTTCCCTGGGCTCCAGTGGTGCCACAATGATCCCCTTGGTTCCATGGGTTCTTGTGGGGCCACAATGATCCCCTTGGTTCCCTGGGCTCCAGTGGTGCCACAATGATCCCCTTGGTTCCCTGGGCTCCAGTGGTGCCACAATGATCCCCTTGGTTCCATGAGGTCCCCACAGTGTCCCAGGGATCTCCATGGGAAGGAAAGAACCCAGCCCCACTGTTGCAGGCGCAGCCACCAGAGGCCCAGGCCAGCCAGCCTTGACGGTACTGGCAGATTTTGCCTGGGAGCAACCCTTGGATATTGAGAATTTCAGAGGTGGAATCCCAATTTCAGACATGGACACTGGAGGAGAAGGATGGTTCTTTTCCATAGGAAGGAAAGCACAGAACACCGGTGGTGTCTCAGGGGCAGATGAAAGGCGGCCATCAGAGGCCAAGGCCAGCCAGACCTCTCTGTCCTGGCAGCTTTTGTCTGAAAGCAACCCTTGGATATCAGGAATTTGCGAGGTGGAACCCCAATTTCAGCCATTTTTGCATGGATAAGAAGGACGGTTCTTTTCCATAGGAAGGAAAGCACCCAGCCCCAGTGTTTGGACAGCAGGGGAGAGGCACTCCCAGGAGGCCAAGGGCAGCCAGACCTGTCTGTCCTGGCAGCTTTCACCTGGGAGCAATCCTTGGATGTACGGAGTTTTGGAGGGGGAATCCCAGTTTTGGCCATGGTCAAGATGGGTGTTTTTGCCCATAGGAAAGTAAAGCACAAAGTCCAAGTGTTTAGGAAGAAGATGAGAGGTGGCCACCCTCAGGCCAAGCCAGCCAGCCCTGTCTCTCCTGGCACCTTTTGTCTAGGGGCTTTCCTTGGATATTGGGCATTTTGGAGGTGCAATCTCAGTTTTGGCTGTGGGTGCCTGGACAGGAAGAAGAGCTCTTTTCATAAGGAAGGAAAGCACCCAGCCCCAGTGTTTCAGAGGCAGATGAGGGCCAGCCCTCAGGAAGCCAAGGCCAGCCAGGCTTGTCAGTGCTGGCAGCTTTTGTCTGGGAGCTATCCTTGGATATAAGGAATTCCAGAGGTAGTTGCCCAGTTTTGGCCATGAGTGCCTGGTTGAGATGGAGGGTTTTTTCCCACAAGAAATAAAAGCACATGGTCCCAGGGTTTCAAAGGCAGATGAGAGGTGGCCCCAGGTAGCCAAGGCAGCCAGATCTGTTCCTCCTGGCAGATTTCATCTGGGAACAATCTTTGCATGTAAGGGAATTTGGAGAAGGAATCCCAGTTTTGGCCATAGGGCCCTGGAGGAGGATCAGGACAGTTCTGTCCCATAGGAAGGAGAGCCCAGAGCCCCAGTGCTTCAGGGGCAGTTGAGGAGCAGCCCTCGACATGCCAAGGTCAGCCAGACCTGTCCAGCAGCCCCCGGGAGGCCAAACCAGCCACACCTGCTCCCTGTGCCCTTGGTTCCATGAGGACCCACAGTGTCCCCATGGTCTCCTTGATTCCAGGAGTCCCTGCAGTGTCACAATGTTCTCCTTTCTTCTGCAGTGTCACAACGGCTCCTTGGCTTCCCTGAGCCCTTGCAATGTCCCCGTGGCCCCTTGGCTCCCTGTGGCCCCGCTGTGTCACAACGGCTCCTTGGTTCCACGGGTGCCATAGCTTCATCCTTGGCCCTTGGTTCCAGAGGGGGCCTGAGTTTCACAATGGTCCCCCTGATTCCGTGAGGCACCAGAGTGTCACAATGGTCTCTTTGCTCCCATGAGGTTCCATAGTGCCACCATGGTGTCCTTGGATCTGCGTTGTCACAAGGGCCCCTTGGTTCCATGAGTTTCTGGACTATCAGCAATGGTTTCTTTGCTCCAGAGGGGCCTTGATGCGTCACAAGGGCTCCGTGGCTGGGGTTTGTGTCTCACCCACGCTGGAACCCCAGCAGTTGGTAGCCATGTGCGTTTCTTTCTATAGAGCTTCTGTCTTCCTGTCTCTCTGTCTTCTCCTTCTAATGCTCTTGATATGGAACATTTTTTGATACCTCAACAACTGAAGTGATTAAACGTTTCCAGGTACACCGGGCTGAGTTAATGAAGTTACTGCTATGGTGTTTTATGTTGAATTGGATGTTTTAGTAAATCTTTTTCCAAAGTTTCTTGATTTTCTGATCTTTGCCAGGAAAATTTTGTGCCATTTTGTCCTCTTGAGAATATATGGTTGGTGTTTCTCCTGTGCACCAAACTCCAGGAAAGGAACCCTTGGTTACTGTGAGAAACGACTGCTGACTTTGAAAATTTTAAAAGGTTTATTCAACCTTAACAAAATGACAAGAAAAGGACTAAATAAGGAAGAACAGGCCTGGGAGCTCCCCTCATGGCTGCCTACCACGTGCCTGGCTCGTCCTCAAGATGGACGCTTCGCCTTTGATACCCCGGGATTGCATCAGCCAAACCTGGCCCCTCCCACAGTCTGTCAGTCAACTCTTCTTTGCTGTTTATTGGTGGAGTCTGCTTTCCTGCAGCTTGATTGGAGGGTCAGGTGCTGTCCTGCCACGCCCCCTCCCCTCGGAACAAGTTTTTGTTCTTGCCTTCTTTCTACCTGTCCTGGATGGCTCAGGCTGTCTGATGGTAACAACAGCGGGGAAAGGGACTGTGGGGAGAACAGGGGACATCTAAACAACAGACTGCAATAACATAATGACACATCAATAAAGCTTCTCTTAATATTCACACAGTATCCATCCCTTAATTGTGAGAGCCAATCATCTCATTAGCCATCTATAACACAAAGGGACCTAAAATCACCGTTACAAGGTAAAATTACCCAAAGAGGACTAAAATCCACCCATATGGGCCTAAAATCAGCCAAAGGCATCTAAAATCCACTCTAAAACTGCCCAGTTTATCCTAAAATCACCCAAACAGGCCCAAATCCCACCCAAATGGGCTTAAATCATTCAAAGGGATCTAAAATCCACCCTCAAACCCAACAGATTTGGCCTAAAATCTGCAAAGGGGCCTAAGATCCACCCTAAAAGGCTTGAAATCACTGCAAGGGATCTGAAACCCACCCTAAACCTGTCCAGTTTGGCCTAAAATCACCCAAATGGACCTAAATTCTCCAGGACCAAGACCAAACCCAGCAGCAGAAGTGGCACCAGCAGCAAGACTGACACTGGAACTGAGATTGGCAGCGCCACAGGACCGGCACCGGGACTAGGACCGAGACCCAGACCAGAATCAGCACCAGAACTGGCACTGGGTCCAAGACTGGGACCAAGCCTGACACTGGGACCGGCACCAGGAGCACTTTGGAACTGGGACTGGCACCGGCAGCGCTCCAGGACTGGGATCAGGACCGAGACTGGAACCCGGCACCCGCACCGGGACTGCTCTGGGACCGGGACCAGGACCGAGACCGGGAGCCCTCCAGGACTGAGACCGAGACTGTCACCGGAACCAGCACCGAGAGTGGCAGCGCTCTGGGACTGGGACTGAGACTGAGATTGGCACTGGGAGCACTCCAGGACCAAGACCAGCACCAGTAGCAGCACTGGGTCCAGAACTGCTCTGGGACCAAGACTGAGACCAGCACTGAAACCAGCACCAGCACCAGCACCGAGAATGGCACCGCTCCAGGACCGAGACTGGGACTGAGACTGGGACTGGCACCGCTCTGGTACCAAGACTGGGACTGGGACTGGCACCGCTCCAGTATCGAGATCAACACGAGAACCAGAATCAGCCCCAGGAGTGCTCCGGGACTGAGATGGAGACTGAGGCAGGCACCGGAACCAGGATCAGCACCAGGATCACTCTGGGACCAGCACAAGGAGCAGGAACGGGACTGGAAATGGGATTGGAAATGGGATTGGCACTGGGATCCCTCCTGGACCTCTGCATTCGTTCCGGGGAGCTTTGGCTGCGCCCCCGGGCAGGATGGGGAGGGACCCCTGGGCAGGGCGGGACCCCCTCGGTTCACATTGATCCGGTGCAGCCATCCTGGTCCATATGGTCCAGTTTGTATGATCCCAGTCTCGGCTCCTAATCCCCACGGTCCCAGCCTGTGAAATCCCAGTCCATGATCCCAGTCTGTACAATCCCAAGCCATACAATCCCAGTCTACATGATGCCAGTCCACATGGTCCCAATCGGTGCAGTCCCAGTCTGTGGGATCCCAGTCCATATCATCCCAGTCTGTATGGTCCTGCATGGCACACACTCCAAGGACCTGGAATTCCAGTTCCCAGCCAGGAAAAGATGTTCCTGCCCTTGAAGGCAAAGCTCCTAAGAAGGGGCCGAAAGCCAAGTGGATCCTACAGTGACATTTCACTGCCAGCCTTCAGAACTTCACCCATGGCCGTTGTAGCTCCTGCACTGGGAATTAAATCAGGGCAGGGTCTTTGGTGGCAGCTGCCCTGGCTCAAGGGAGACACTGAGAGAGAAACAGAGCAGGCAAAGAGAGGCAGGAGAGAAAGGAGGACACAAACACAATCAGCTGAGAAGGTGGCACTAACTCTGAAAGTTTTATTTGCTATCAAATACATCCCACCCACCCAGCCCCACACAATCCCAATCCCATCACTCCAAATTGGGATCCCACTTCTCCCAATCTCCTTCACACCCCATCTCACTCTGGCAGCTGTGGAATGGAGTGAGTCTGGTGTGGGACTGAGTTTTTTAGGGTGGGAACAAGGCATTTTGATGTCGGATTGAGCCTGTATGAATTAAAATTCAGTTGTTTTCAGTGGGATTCAGTTGTTTTGAGGTGACCCTCTTGGCTTTTGGAGTGCAAAGAGATGGAGAACACTGCACAAAATCCCCCCCCAGACTACACAAATCCTCCAGAATATTCTCTCCAAACCATCAATTTCCCATTAAAAAACTCTGAAATTGTGGGACTTAAGACATCTGTGATCAATTTTTTTCTTTAAACACTGTTTTGGCTGTTTTTAAGGGATGAAGATGAATCAGAAAAAAATGCCAAACAAAAGGACAAGCAGGCAGGTGTGTTCCCAACATGGATCACAGGGAATGTGAGTGACCAGGGCTGTGCCCAAAGTGCCTCCTCCAGTGGGGGATGGAGCTGCAGCAGCGCACGAAGTTCTTCCTGCACTCAGGGCACTCGCAGGGCTTCCCTTACCGGTGCCTCCGTTGGTGTTGGGTCAAGTGAGAGCTCCTGGAGAAGCTCTTCCCACACTGGGGACACTCGTAGGGCCTCTCCCCAGTGTGGATGCGCCGGTGGGTGACGAGGTGGGAGTTGTACTTGAACGCCTTCCCACAGTCTGGGCATTGGAAGGGCCTCTCCTCTGTGTGAATCCGATAGTGCAGGAGGAGATGGGAGCTGGTCTGAAACCTCTTCCTGCATTTATCACACTCGTAGGGCCTCTCCCCAGTGTGGATGCGCCGGTGCTTGACAACGTCGGAGTTGTTCTTGAATCCCTTCCCACAGTCGGGGCATTGGAAGGGCCTCTCCTCTGTGTGACTCTGATAGTGCTGGAGGAGATGGGAGCTGGTCTGAAACCTCTTCCCGCACTTGGAACACTCATAGGGCCTCTCCCCAGTGTGGGTCCTCTGGTGCTTGATCAGGCTGGAGCTCCGGCTGAAGCTCTTCCTACATTCCCCACACTCATAGGGCCTCTCCCCTGTGTGGCTCCTCAGGTGCTTGATCAGGGTGGAGCTCTCGCTGAAGCTCTTCCTACATTCCCCACACTCATAGGGCCTCTCCCCAGTGTGGCTCCTCTGGTGCTTGATCAGGCTGGAGCTCTGGCTGAAGCTCTTCTCACACTCCCCACACTTGTAGGGCTTTTCCCCAGTGTGGGTCCTCTGGTGCACAGTCAGGTTGTACTTCCACCTGAAGCTCTTCCCACACTCCACGCACGTGTGGGGCTTCTCCCCATCATGGAGCTGCTCATGGAGCACCAGCTCCGAGCTCTGGCTCCATCTCCGGCCGCCTTCCCGGCCCAGGCTGCCTCTTTCCCCCTCACATCCCCGCCATCTGCGTTTGCAGCCCCTCCTCGTGCGGCATCTCCGGGCCTTTTCCTCCCCGTTGGCTTCCTGCGCCGTGGAGCTGCTCAAAACGGCCTCTGCCACCAGGTTCTGCCGCGGGCATTTGTCCTCCCTGCTCTCCATGCTCAGCTCCTGCTCTGGGCGAGGAAGGACAAGGACAGCATGGGATTTGCCTCCGTGCCACAGGCAAGGGCAACGAGATCCCCCCAGGCCGTCTCTGGGGACGCACTGCCCCCTCTTGGCTCTCCCCATTTCGGGATGCCGGGGCTCTTTGGGCTCCCGGGCTCCCTTCTCCCCTCATTCTCTGCCCTGGGCTGCAGCGGCTCCAAGGAGTCCCCCCTGCCCCTCTCCAGGCTCTTGAGGCTCCCGCCAATGGCGGCGCTCCCCCCTCTCTGGCCTCCCCACTTTGGCCTCCTGGGGCACACAGGGCTCTGCTCCTCCAGGCTGCCTCTGCCCGCAGCCGCCACCGCCACCCCCCGATGTCCCCCCGAGGGGCCTTTTCCGCTCAGCCTTGGACTTCTTCATTCGCCTTCATCCCTCCCCTTCCATCCCTCCTCCCTCTCCTCCTCCCCCCTTACCCCGCCTCCTCCTCCCCCTCCATCCCTGCCCTTCCCTCCCTCCTCCTCCTCCCCCAGCAGCAGCCACACCCTCGGTGCCCCGTTCCCGCAGCCCTCGCAGCCCGCGGCAGCAGCGGCCATGGAGCCGGGCCAGGTCGGCATGGGCAGCGCGGGGCTCTCGGCTGCTCCCAGCCGCTGCGGGCGGGGGGAACCCGGCCCGGGCCAAAGGAGAGGCAAACTGGGCAAACTGGGCAAAGCTGCATATCCAAACTGGGCCTTGCTGGGGACCCTGCCTGGCCCCTGCCAGCCCCTGGGGCTCTTCTCGGCACATCCGCCAGGAGGGAACGCACACAGGCCTGGGGGATCCCAGCAGTGGCAGCACTGCCAGGGACTGGGCTGCACTGGGATCGTACTGGGAGCGACTGGGGCTGTACTGGCTTTGTACTGACATCATACTGGGATCATGCTGGGAGTGTATTGGGGATGTACTGGCTGTGTACTTGGATCGTACTGGGAGTGACTGGGAATATACTGGCATCATACTGGAGTGACTGGGACAATTATAGGTTTCTATTGATATTATACTGGTATCATGCTGGGACGGGACTGGGTTTGTACTGACATCATACTGGGATCATACTGCCATGCCAGGGCAGACTGTGATCGCACTGATGGACACTGGGATCATACTGGGATCATACTGGGAGAGAGCAGGAGCCTGCAGGAGGCAATTGAGACCACGTTAGGGGCAAATGGGATATACTGGGAGTGACTGGGATGGAGCAGCTCTGAGCAACTGGGATCATGCCAGGAGCAACTGGGAGTGACTGGGAGCCTGCTGGGGGTGATTGGAAACTGCTGGGCTTATACTGGGATGAACTGGGATCATGCTGGAGCTGACTGGGATCATTCTGGCAGTGAGTGCCACTACACTGAGGCTGACTGGGAGTGCTTGGGAGCAAATGGGATCATACTGGAAGGAACTGGAAAGATGCTGGAGGGAACTGGGCTACACTGGGGGATACTGGGAGTGACTGGAACAAAAGTGAGGGTGAAAGAGAGCAACTGGAACCATGTGGAGCACAACTGGTTCATACTGGCAGGGACTGGGAGCACACTGGGCTCATCTCTGGATCATACTGGGAGGGACTGGACTAATACTGGGAGGATCTGAGAGTGACTGGGAGCACACCCTGCACATCATCCCCCAGACTGGGCCTGACTGGGAGCAACTGGGAGCACGCTGGCAGCAAATGGCATCATACTGGGACTGACTGGGCTGATCTAGGGAGCAACTGGAACCACACTGGAGGCAGCTGGGACCATACTGGGAGAGATTGGAACAACTGGGATTATACTGGGACCACACTGGGAGGGCTGGCGTGTGACTGGGATCAAACTGGAGCTTACTGGGATCATATTGGGGTTGAAAGGGAGCGACTGGGATCACACTTTGGGCTACTGGGAGCAGCTGAGGGAAACTGGGATGATGCTGCAAGCAAACTGGAGGAACTGGGAAGGACTGGATGCATGCTGGGGGCAACTGGGATATACTGGGAGTGTCTGGAACCATCCTGGGGGGACTGGAACCACACTGGGAACAACTGGGACCATGCTGGGGAGAACTGGGAGTGAGTGGGACCATGCTGGGAGGGACTGGGATCATATGGGGAGGGACTGGGACTAGAGCAGGGGCAACTGGGTCCAACTGGGACCATCCTGGGAGTGTCTGTAACCATAGGGGAGTGATGGAAGCACACTGGGAACAGCTGGGCCCATGCTGGGAGCAACTGGGATCGCTCTGGGGGCACTGGCATCAGACTGGGAGTGACTGGGAGCAACTGGGATTGGACTGCAAGGGACTGGGATCATACTGGGAGTGGCTACACTCATACTGGGATTATACTGGGTGTGAATGGAACCTGACTGGGGCTTACTGGGAGCTACTGGGCCCATGTTGGGAGGAAAATGTGACCCACTGGGAGCAACTGGGATCGGCTGGAAGGTGCTGGAACCATGCTGAGAGGACTGAGACTACAACTGGGGCAACTGGGATCACACTGGGAGCAACTGGGGCCACCCTTTGAGCAACAGATGGAAACTGGGATGATGCTAGAGGAAACTGGGAGGAACTGGGAAAGACTGGGATCATTCTGAGGTAACTGAAACATACTGGGAGTGTCTCTAACCATCCTGGGGGCACTGGAACCACACTGGGAACAGCTGGGATCATGCTGGGAGCAACTGGGACGATGCTGGGGGAAACTGAATCTACCCTGGAGGCAACTGGGCACGACTGGGACCCTGCTGGGAGGGACTGGGACTATTCTTGGGGCAACTGGGATCATCATGGGAGGAACTGGGAACAGCTGGAATTATGCTGGGAGCAACTGGGATCACACTGGGATCCCAGTGAGAGCAGCTGAGTCCATGCTGGGTTACACTGGGATCTCATTGAGAGCGACTGGAATCACACTGGGATTGACTGGGAGTGGCTGGTTTTGTGGATTTGGGGGGTTTGGATTTTGGGGGATTTTCTTGGCATTTTGAGGGGGAGTTTTTCTGGGGGTGGTTGGGAGTTTATTGAAATTTCTTGTGGCTCTTTTTGAATTTTGGGGATTTTACTGGGATTTTGTTGGGATTTTTTGGGATTCTCAGAAATTCCTGGGGTTTTATTGAGATTTTTAGGAGATTTTGGGGCATTTTATTGGAATTGTGGTGGCATTCAGAGGGATTCATTGGGGATTTGGGTTTTTTGGGGATTTCTGGTGGGATTTGTGGGGTTTTGTGGGGTTTTTTGGGTGTTGCCAGGATTTCCTTGGATCTTGGGGGAGATTTTCTGGGGCTTTTAATGGTTTTGGGGACATTTTGGGGGGATTTGCGGAGTTTAATCTGGATTTTTGGGGTTTTTGGGATTCCAAAGGATTTTGTGGGTTTATATGGGGATTCTGGGGTGTTCTAATGGGATTTTGAGAGATTTAATTGGGATTTTGTGGGTTTTATTGGGACTTTCGGGGCTTTTAAGGAGATTTTGGTGCCTCTCAGCCCTTCCCCACACCCAGGGAATGCCCCAAAGCCCCCCTAAAATTCCACAAAAACCCCACAAAATCCCCAAAAATTACAAGAAAACCATCAAAAACCCCAGGGAATCTTCAAACATCCCAGTGGAACTCACCAAAATTAAAAAAAACTCACTAAATTTTCAATAAATCTCCCCCCAAAAGCCCCCACAACCCCAACAAAACACCAAAAATCCAAAATCCCCCAAATCAATAAAACCCCCCAAAATCACATAACCATCCCAAAACCCAATAATTCTTCCCAAAAACCGCAATAATCCCTCCTAAACTCCCAACAAAATCCCAAAAAAGCCCAAAAATGCCACCCCCAAATCCCCAAAACCCCTCTCAGAACCCCAAAGTCCCCACAAACCCCCCCAGACTCAGTGGGGCCGTCCTGGATCAGGGGGCACCGGCCGGTGGAAAGGAGCCACTTCAGGGGGCCCTGGGAGCTTTTTGGGGAGGGGGCACCATGGGAGACCCCCCAAAAACGGGGGAGGGAACCCCTGCAGTGCCCCCTCCCCCCGAAACCCCCAGACCCCGGTTCAGGGTGGGCCTGGGACCCCCCGGGACCCCCAAATCTCCCCCGGGACCCCTCCAGGAACGCCCAACCCCGCAGAGCTCCCCCAGTGTTGGCCCAGAACCTCTCTGGACCCCCAAACCCTCCCCAGGACCCCAAAAACCCCCCCAGGACCCTCAACCCCCCCAGTTCTCCCCAAAATTCACCCCAGACCCACCTGAGACGCCCCCAAATCCATCAGACTGCCCCAAATCCCCCTCGGACCCCTCAATCCCCCCAAACCTCATGAAATCGCCTCAGACTCCTCGAAGTTCCCCAGACCCACCTCAGAACCGCCCAGATCCACTCACAACCGCCCAGTTCCTCTCGCAATCCCCCAAAATCCCCCCAGACTCTCCCAATTCCCCTCAGTTCCCCCTAAACCCACCTGAGAACGCTCCAGACGCTCTCAAGCTCCCCCCAAAGCTCCCTAAAGCCCCCTCAGACCCACCAAAGCCCCCTCAGACCCCCTCATTTCCCCCAAACCCACCGCACACCCTCGTGTTTCCCGTCGATGCCCCCAAAAATCCCCAACTTGCTCCCATGAGATTCCACTGTGTCACAATGTTCTGCTTGGTTTCATGGGAACCTGATGTGTTGACAATTGATCCTTGGATCCTAGAGGTTCCATTGCATCACGGCTGTGTCCTTGGTTCCAGGAGGCCCAGCTTTGTCACAACTGGACCTTGGTTCCATGAGATTCCATTGTATCACAGCACTGTCCTTGGTTCCATGAGGCCCTGCTGGGTCACAGTGGAGCCTTTGTGCCATTCGTTTCCATGGTGCCACAATGGTCTCCAGCATTCCATGAGGCCACGCAGCAAAAGAGTGGACCCTTGAATCCATGAGTTCCCATTCCATCAGGATGATCTCTTGCATTCCATGAGGCCCTGCTGTGTCACTAAGGAGCCTTTGTTCCATGTGTTCCCTTTGGGACACCATGGTCTCCAGCGCTCCATGAGGCTGAGCTGTGAAACTCTGGGCTCTTGGTTCCATGAGATCCCACCACGGTGTCACCATGGTCTCCTGGGTCCTGTAACAATTCACACTTGGTTCCATGAGATCCCAGCACGGTGTCACCATGGTCTCCTGGCTCCTGTAACAATTCACACTTGGTTCCATGAGATCCCACCACGGTGTCACCATGGTCTCCTGGGTCCCATGAGGCCCCTCTCTGTGTCACAGTGTTTGCCTTGGTTTCCTGAGAAGCTGATGTGTTGACAGCTGACCCTTGGCTCCTTGAGATTCCATTGCATCCCAGCGGTGTCCTTGGTTTCATAAAGCCCAGGTTTGTCACAAGGGAGCTGTGGTTTCAGGATATTCCATGGTGCCACAAGGGTCTCATCGCTCTCTGAGGCTGCACCGTGAAACAGTGGGCACCTGGTTCCATGAGATTCCATGGGGTAACAGTCAATTCTTTTGCTTCTTTTCTGCCAAGGTTGGGATGAAATCCCAAGACAGCATTTCTTGTTTGGACTCAGGTGTTCATTAGCTCTTGTCTCTAGAACAGTCTCACAAGCTGTGAGTTCTGCGGCACTTCGCCAACAAGGTAAAAATGGAGCCCTGTCTCTCTCTCTGCAAGGTCTTTTGAGGATAAACTGTCCAATTAAGAAATGGCAGCTAAATTATTTTTACTTTTAACCCAATAACCAATCACCCATGCCCAACATAAGGGACGAGGAGGAGGAGGAGGAGGAAGAGGAGGAGGAGGAGGAGGAGAAGGAGAAGGAGAAGAAGGAGAAGAAGAAGAAGAAGAAGAAGAAGAAGAAGAAGAAGAAGAAGAAGAAGAAGAAGAAGAAGAAGAAGAAGAAGAAGAAGAAGAAGAAGAAGAAAAAGAAGAAGAAGAAGAAGGATCAGCCTCCACCCTAAAACCTCCATCTTGCTTTATATATATTACTATATTCTAAAACCTTAAACTCCAAGTTGTCCACCATGTGATATTACACCCTTCTATTCAAACTCCACACC
Source organism: Agelaius tricolor (assembly GCF_023055355.1). Lineage (NCBI taxonomy): Eukaryota > Metazoa > Chordata > Aves > Passeriformes > Icteridae > Agelaius > Agelaius tricolor. The sequence goes on from NW_027269302.1 coordinate 838,162, forward strand.
CATAATCCCAGCTCCATCATTCCATTTTGGAAGCCTTCTCCACAGCCTCAAGCCAAATGCAGTGTTCTCTTGGGGGTCAGTGTCTGTCAGCTCAGAAAGTCCAAAATTCTCAGCAGCCCGGGTTCCAACAGGTAACAATGTTCTCCTGTGTTCCAGTAGGTTCCATTGGGCCCGGCTCTGTCACCACGGACACCTGGTTCCATGAGATTCCATGGGGTGACAATGTTCTCCAGTGTCACCATGGACACCTGGTTCCATGGATTCCATGGGGTGACAATGTTCTCCAGTGTCACCATGGACACCTGGTTCCATGGATTCCATGGGGTGACAATGTTCTCCAGTGTCACCATGGACACCTGGTTCCATGGATTCCATGGGGTGACAATGTTCTCCAGTGTCACCATGGACACCTGGTTCCATGGATTCCATGGGGTGACAATGTTCTCCAGTGCCACCATGGACACCTGGTTCCATGGATTCCATGGGGTGACAATGTTCTCCAGTGTTCCATCAGGCCCGGCTCTGTCCCCATGGACACTCGGTTCCATGGGCAGTGTCCGTGTCCCAGTGGCACCTGTGTTCCATGGCACCCCTGTCTGACCAGGGACAGTTTGTCCCAGGACATTCCATGGAGTCCCAGCGGTCACTTGGGTTCCATGCAGGTGCCTGGGCAGTGGGAGCTCAGCCCAAATATCCTGGGGGTCCCTGGGCTGGTGTTTGTTGGGGGGAACCTTTGGATCTTGCAGGGCTCCAAAGCTGAGCCGCGGATGCCCCTTGGGACAGAATGGAGCAGCATGGAAGCCAGGAGACCCTGATGGAAGCCAGGAGACCCTGATGGAAACCAGGAGACCCTGATGGAGCCAGGAGAGCCTGATGGAGCCAAGGCTGCAGTGGGACACAGAGGGACCTCACGGGAGCCAGGAGAGCGTTGTGAGGCTGTGGAACAATGTGGCACCGAGGTTTCACTGGGGCTTGGCAGAAGCTCCTGGAGACAAGGAAGCGCTGGGAGCCTCCGGCATCAGCGTCTGCAGGAGGATTTTCTGCTCCCTCCTGGGATGCTGGTGGACAATAAAGCCTGAGGCAGCCTCCCAAGGGTCCGGCTGTGCCACCAGCGGGGGCCACATCTGGGGGGACGCCCGGCCAGCCCTGGCCCTGCTGCTCCTCCTGGCCGGGCCTGGAGCTGCTGGGAGCCCGGGCTGGGGGAATCCTCAGGGCTGTGCAAGGAAAGGTTCAGCACAAGCAGCCCTGGAGCGAGATGTGCAGTGTGAAACACGCCAATCACTTGTTTTTAAAATTGTAAAAGTTCCATAGTAATAAAATGGTTATAAAAGTAGCAATGCAATTAGAGTAATAATAATTTGGACAATTTGAATTAGGACAATATGAGACAATAGAGAGAAAGGGTTATGGAGGTGCGGGTACCTTTTTCTGGGCACCACGAGCCCGAAAAAGGACACCCGTTAACAAAGGATTAACCCTTAAAAACAACAGCCTGTTGCATATTCATACACTTCATCCATGATGCATAAATTCCATTCAAACACAGGATTCTGTCTGGACAGTGCCACCTTCTTCCTCTGAATCCTAACAGCGCCTTCAAGGCGGGAAGAAATTCATTTCTTCTGATAAGAGGGCAATAAATTCTTTTTCTCGGAAAGATTTAGGTGTCCTGTGGCTGCTATCTCACTGCAAGTCCTTTAATTAAAACAAGAATCCTACATAGCATCGTTTCTATTTTAACAATTTTTATAACCTAAAACTATATTTAACACAGTACTTAAGAGAATTAATACAGCATTACTTTCTAACAGCAGACATATAATATTCATTTTAATATTTGCGAAAAGCCAATCATAAAATACATGCATTTTTCCCATGCAGGCAAAGCCAGCGAGGCAGCAGAGCAAGAGAGAGAGCAGAGCCAGCGACACAACAAACGCACTGAGAGCGAGAGAGCAAGTTTGAACAGAGCTTGCAAAGGGCAAAATCAGCTCAGACCAGGTTAGACTGAAGAACAAGGAGCACCAGGCATGGGCTGATGGTCCAGGTAAAAAGTTCCAGCGTGAGGAGGACGACAGAAGCCTTCATCAAAAGAGCACCAGAAGACTGAGGGCCGCCACAGGAGGAACGGACGCAGGCGCTGAAGCCACACACGGCTGTAAAACCAGGACACAGCTTTATGCAAATGTGACTATGCTAATGAAGTGTTGTAATTGTGACTTTTAAAATGGAGCTGAAGGCCAAAGGAGACCGAGTGGGTTTTTGCCAGAGAGATCCCCCTCGCTCCCAGCGCTGGATACACAAATCCCTGCTCTGTCTGACTGCAGAGTTTGATTTCCTCGCCCAGTTTGTCCCACTCCCCCTTTCCCTGCCCTCTCCTCCCCTCTCCCAATCCCATTTATGGGATTTGGGGTCATTTATGGGATTTGTGGTAATTTATGGGATTGGGGTCATCTGGAGAATTTGGGGTCATTTATGGGATTTGGGGTCATTTGGGGGATTTGGGTTCTTTGTGTGCCTTTGAGGTTATTTGGGGTTTTTTGGGGTTATTCGGGGTAAATTTGGGATCATTTGAGGTAATTTTTCACATTTTTTGGTTTTTAGGGCTGTGTGTGGGGGGGGTAATTCAGGGCCAGTTCTGTGTGGGTTTGGGATCATTTTATGGGATTGGAAGGGATTTTAATGGATTTTAATAGGAATTTAGTAGGATTTTAATAGAATTTAATGGGATTTAAAAGGAATTTTAATAGGATTTAATGGGATTTTAGTGGGATTTTATGGACTTTTAATGGGATTTGATGGGATTGTAATAGAATTTTATGGGATTTTAATGAGATGTCATGGGATTTTAATGGAATATAATAGGATTTTAATGGGATTTTAATGGTGTTTAATGGGAATTGAGTGGAATTTAATGTGATTTTTATGGGATTTTAATGGGATTTGATGGGGGTTTTCCCCAGTCCACAGCTCCCTCCCACCTCAATTTGAGGGTCCCATCCCCCTCTTTCCCCCCGCTCTCCCGCCCCTTCCCCATCGTTCCCCCAGTCCCCAATCCCCTCCCCCGTGCTTGGTTTTGGGGGTTCCAGGCCCCTCCTGCTCCCTTTGGGGGTCCCGACCCCCCTTGGGTTGAATTTGGGGCCCCCCCGCCCCCCCTTCTCCCCGCGCCCCCCGCTCCCCCCGCGGCCGGGGGGGCTCCCAGCGCCCCCAGTGCCACCAGTGCGGCCCCAGCTGCCCCCGCACGCCCCATCCCCATCGCCGGGGTCACCGCCCCCGCCCCAAATTCCGCTCCTGGGCACTGAGAGCCATCAGCGACAAACGCTCTGATTGGCTGGGAATGGCCCCGCGCAGTCTCTGATTGGCCAGCGCTGTGAGAGGCCCTGGGTTCTGCCCGGCACGCGATGAGTCACAGCCGAGCCGGGCGCTGATTCGCTGGAAATCGCCGGGCGGGGCCAGTGCGCCGAGTGTCTTCCCGGCAACGGGATCGTCATCAGAGCCCCGCGCTCTGATTGGCCAGGATCTGTTTCGGGCTGGGGACGGGAGGAACTGGGCACCCCCAGGAGCCCCTCGGGTTTGGGGCTTTCGATCCCCCTTCGGCCCTCGGGGCGGCCCTGGGGCCCCCCCAACACCCCCAAAATGGGGAGGGTCCGCGGGGCCCTTTGGAACTCCCAGGAATGGGCGGGGAGCGGCAGGAGCCGCCCCAAAAAGGGATGGAAGGGTCCGGGCCGGGAATGGGGGAGGCTCTGGGGATGGCTCCGGCCCGGATCGGGGCGGGCTGGGATTGAGGGAGGCTCCGTTCAGCGGCCGGGGAGGGGCTGGGCCTGGGGAGGGCTCCGGGATTGTGGGGATGGGGCCATTCCGGGACTGCGGCGGGGCCTCTCCCTGGGGTTGGGGTCCGGCATTGGCTCAGGGACCCTCCCCGTTCCTGTTCCGCTTCCCGATCCCGATCCCGATCCCGATCCCGCCGCTGGCTCCAGGGAATGTCCCTGATCTCAACCCCGACCCCAAACCCGAGGTGAGGTCAAACATTGGGGTCAAACACCCCAAATCCTGGGGTTCAAACACTGGGGGGGGCCAAACACCCCCAGACCCAAACTCTGGGATCTCAACCTCCCCCCCGGCCCCCAGCCCGAACCCCAAATTTTAGGCCTTAAACCCCCCAAATCCCAGATCCTGGGGTGTCAAACACTCTGCAATTTGCAAATGTTGGGGTTAAATCCCCCTGACGCCAAATACTGGGGTTTGAAACATTTGGGCTGTCCAACACCCCCCGTTCCCAAAGTCTGGGGCCAAACACCCCCAAATCCCAAATCCTGAGGTGTCAAACACCCCCAACCCCCAAAGTTTGGGGTCTAAAGCCCCAATCCCCAACTCTGGGGTCTGAAATATCTGGGGTGTCCAACCCTCCTCATTACCCAAAGTTTGGGGTCAAAGTCCCCAATCCCAAACTTTGGGGTCAAAACCCCCTGACCCCAAATCCTGGGGCTTGAAACATCTGGGGTGTCCAACCGCCCTGATCCCAAAGTTTGGGGCTCAAACCCCCTGATCCCCAAATCCTGGGGAAAAAAACTCCCAAACCCCAAATCCTGGGAACAAAAACCCCCAAATCCGAAACCCAGGGGTGTCAAACATCCCCAATTCCCAAAGTTTGGGGTCAAAAATCCCCAAACCCTGAGGTGTCAAAATCCCCTAAACCCCAAATTTTAGGATCAACCCCACCCAACGCCCAAAGTTTAGGATCAAACCCCCCAGTTCCCAAAGATTGGGGTCAAACACCCCCAAACCCCGAATTTTAGTATCACCCCCCCCCCCAACCCCCAGTCCCAAAATTTGGGGTTATTTGGGGTTTATTTGGGGCAGCTCCAGGTGCAATGTCTGCAGAGAGACCCTGGGTACAATGCTGTGAAAAACCCCAATAACCCCTCTGGAGCCCCAAAATCCCTGGGGGCTGGGAAAGGGGATTTGGGGTGAAAGAAGAAGGATTTGGAATGCACAAAGAAGGATTTGGGATGGAGAGAGGGGATTTGGGTGGGAAACTGGGTCCCTTTTTGGCGCAGATCTTCCTGGCGCTGCTCTGGGTGATGCTGAAGCCCTGCAGGGCCTCGCGGGCGGCGCCCGCCTGCACCTCGGGCTCCAAGTGCACCCAGGCGATGTCGCGGGGCCCGGGCACCAGGGCAGCTCCTGAACCCCGGGAACCTGGGCTGGGAATGGGGCCAGGAGAGCCCCAGACACCCGGGGGTGTTCCCCAGACACCCGGGAGTCTTCCCAAGAAACCCGGGAATGTTCCCCAGACACCTGAAGCCTTCTCTGCTCCATTTCCATCCTGCGCCTTCTGGCCTCTTCTTCAGCTCTCCGGGCCGCTGCTCTCTGCTTCATGGCTGCCCTTCTGCACCTGAGGCAGAGGAAGAAAGGCAGTAAGAGCAGCTCAGCAGCAGCCCAGGAGGGCCCCTGCTGCACGGCTGCCCAGAGCAGGGGTCCCCAGGCAGGCTCGGGTGCCTCTGGGGTAGCCTGCTCCAGGCCCTCTTTGCCCAGCTCTGCATCCTCATCCCAACTGATCACCACGGGCCGTGGGAAGTGGAAGAGGAGCAGCACCAGCAGGGCAGGGACTGATTTGGACACCATGGTCTGCAGGAGGAGAGAGACAATTTGTGTTGCTTTGCACAAGAGTTGCAAACCCGTGTGTTATTAGGGAATGGCTGCTCCTGCTGTGCCAGAGCGCTCGAGCAGGGCTGAGAATCTGGTGTCAAAGTGCATTCATGTGCTCCATGTTGCATGGGGCACCCATGTGCAGGAATAGAGAACAACATCCCTCAGATGGGATCTGCTCTGGCAAGGCCCCTCTGGTTTTCTCCTCCACACAGCAGTTTGCATGCAGAATGTGGGCAGATGTGACTTGGAGGTCCTCCTGCTCACCCTTGGGGTCCCCTTGCAGAGCCTCAGCCCCTGCGTTCTGTCAGGGCCCCTGGGCAGGTGGGATATTCCCAGAGGAGAGGGGCCGGCTGTGTCCCCATTGCCCCTGTCCCTTATGTGCCTGTGCTCAGGAGGGCACAGAGAGGATGGGGACTCCTGCCTGCCCCGTGTCCTGTCCGCCTGCCGGGCCTGTCCCAGGGCAGCCGGGCTGTGATTGCTGTGCTGTGTCCCCCTGTCCCTGCTGTCCCTGCTGTCCCTGCTGTCATGGCCCACTGCAGGTTCCACACCTACACAGCCATGGTGGCTCCTGAGCTCTGCAGGGACCCGAGTGACAGTCTGAGTGGTGGCACTCCTGGTTTTCTTGCATTTGGCATTGCGCAGAGCAGAGGCTGGATCACAGCACCAAAGGAGCAGCTGCTGCAGGGGAGGAAAGGAGCCTCTGCATGGCCAAGGGCTGCTGTGGTGCCCCTGTGTCAGGAATTCCCCACAGCTGACACCTGAGTCCAGCATGGACACTCACAGACACAGCGTTTGTTCAGGCATTGCCTTTATTGCATCTTGACAGGGACTGCAGCTGCCTGAGGGAAGTCACCCTCCCGAGACAGGAGGGCAGAGAGTGTAATTTAAATTAACCAATTGTGATTATAGGCATTCGTAGCGACAGTCTATATACTGTATATATGAATATTAAACAAGACACAAAATAATTATTGGATCATGAAGATCAAGCAACATTTGCTGGTTTAGATAAAAAGAAAGTATACTTCAGTTTTGGTTAACTGCAATAATTCTTGGTAATTTTGAAGAATTATAAGTTCTATATAATCTAAAGAAAATTGCCATTATTTAATTCCTACTTATTAATAAAATATTTATGATCTCTTACAAGAGAATTAATCTACATTATAGTAATAAAAAGTTTGGAAAATGTTTCTAAAGACAATTATTTTTAAAGAAAACATTTTAAATATTTCAAAACTATTTAAGAATCTGAATCAATCTCCCATCATTGGGCCCAATTCCTTCAGATGGAGCTTTCCTCCGAGCAGATGCAAAGCCTCTGTATGGGAAAGGGTTCAAATAGATGCAGTTACTACAGATCCCGTGAGGAGAGAGAGGGCAGAGGGGCAGGGTGTGTCAGGAGCCCGGAGCCTGTGCCCCGGCGCAGGGCTGTGCTGGGCAGCAAGCGCAGCTCTGTGCGCCGGCTGCTCACAAAGATGTGCGGCTCGCCTTGGCCGGCCCAGAGAGCATCTCCAGCAGGAAGCTTTTCTTCACACAGCCACTGCCTGTGCTCCTCCAAAAGCCTGCCCTGCCTACCTTCAGCATCCTGTTTGTATCCCTATTCATTCCAATCAGCCTGGCCATTTGCTTTTCTATTTCTTTCGTGGCCCGGCGCATTTGCTCCATGTCTTTGAATCTCTTCCTAAGGAGCCACCTTCTCCGCTCGCTTTCCACCTTCCTCCTTCTGGCCTTTTCCTCAGCTCTCTGGGCCGCTGCTCTCTGCCTCGTGGCTGCCCTTCTGCGCCTGAGCCACCAGCCCAAAAGCAGGAGCAGTGGCTGAGCAATTTGCCAGAGCTGGTGCAGGTAGCGCAAGGCAGCCAGGAGCCAGGGTCCCCAGCCAGGCTCAGCTGGCTCTGGGGGGGCCGCTTTCATCTCCTCTGCACGGGGCTGCCCATCCCCGTGAAATCTGTCCACCACGGAAAGTGGGAACAGGAAGAGGAGCAGCACAAGCCCAGCCAGGACTGCTCTGTGCGCCATGGTCTGCAGGAGGAGAGAGACAAGGCTTTCACTGGGGCTGCCAAGGGAGCTTGTGGGGGCTGAAGTGAGGCCCGGAGGCGCAGGGATGTGAGGGCAGAAGCAGAGGGCCCCGGGCAGCTGGCAGGCAGCAGGGCCTGTGCCAGTGGGCCAGCAGCAGCAGCCCCGTGCCCCGGCCAAGGCGCCGGCCCCAGGGGCTGGCCCTGGGTGCAGGGGGACAATGCAGGCCCGGGTGCGGCGCTTGTGGCCCGGCCCTGGCCCGGCCCAGCCCCGCCACGTGCGCACTCACCGCTTGCCCAGGCTGTGCTGGGCCAGTGTTACCTGCGGGGGCCTTTTCCAGCTGCCCCCATTGTGACACGCTGCCCCTGGTGTCACAGGGGCCAGAGGCATCACAGCCGGGCCAGCCCCGCCCTTGGTGCCCAGCCCAGCTCAGGGGCTCCCAGTGGGCCCAGCAATGAAAGCCCCGGCAGGCAGCAAGTGCAGCCCCTCTGGGAGGGAATGGGCCCCAGGGGCTCCCTTCACAAAGCAGGCAGAAGTCCCCACTGATAAGTTTCCATAGGGAAAAGGTTATAATCAATAATGTTGAGTAGGATACATATTATCCACTATGAAAACACCTGAGGTGCTTTTCCTAATGGGACTTGTTCTTCTGTCAGTGGCGTTGGGTGATGGTTGCTCAGTTTTTCTTGCTTGACTCTTCCCTGATCCAGTCCATCCAAGACTTCTGTGAAACCTTCCCATTATCAGACAGCAGAAATAAAGAACTGCAGTGAAACCACTTCTAGTCCCCTTCAGATCAAGAAGGTGCAGGGGGATGGTTCTGGCAGAGAATTTGAGCTGCTCTGGACAGAGTCGCACTGCTGTGTTAGCAGGGACTGGCTGCTTGTGTTTTTCTTTGGATGAACAGAATCTTCCTTGTGTCCCCAGTGAGCACATGGAGCTCACACCAGCAGTGCCTCTTGCCTGTTCCCTGCCCAGCCAGACCTTCCAGCCCAGCTGAAATGCCCAGTGTGGCCTTTGAGCACAAAGGGATTGCAGAGCCAAAAGTATCTGTGTAGCCACCATGGTGTTCAGTGGCTGCTGCTCGGGGAAGGGCACTGAGAGGAGGCCACTGCTGCTCTTGTCAGAGCGCTGCTGTGCAGGGATGTCCCTCGCCCTGCTCAGTCCCACATCTGCCCATCTTTTGGCCTGCTCTGAGCTCAGGTGGATGCCATCTGCTCCCAGCAGACCCAGCTGCTCCACGGTAGATGCACAGGCATGGAATCCAAAACCTTGAGTATCCCCTGAGTAGCCAGGCATTCAGCTGTTCAGTTTGTCACGGCCCACAGCAGGGGTTAGAACAAGATGGTTTTTCAGATTCCTTGTGACCCGAACCATTCCAGGCTCTAGGACTTCTCCATGACTGACTTTGGTCCCCTCAAAAGACCTCCTCTCTCCTCTCTTCCCTCCACCTGTGGAGAACGCATTCTGATGCTGCTGCTGCTGTTGGGACAGGTTGGTGGATACTCTTCCTGCCATCCCATGGGTGTAAGCATGACTCCTCTCTGAAGTCTTTGTCCCTGAATCAGTGCCTTCAAATAACAGTTATCTCCCCTCCTTCCTTTTCCATTCAGCACTTGAGCAGACACAGCATTTCTCATCGTTTCCACAGAACAGCACAGGTGCCAGTTCCCATCTTGTGGAGTCCTCTGCCATAAATCAGCCTGACAGGTTTATTCTCTACGTAATGGGAAATGATGACAAATGCAGCTGCATAATCACGTTAGTAACTCACCATAATGACTGCCTCTGGGGTGATTTATGGGTTTTGTCACATGTGAGCTTTCAGAACTTTAGAGGTTACATTTTTCACACTTTTTTGTTGGAATCTCAGTTTATCAGACTTTACTGCAGCATTAATCACTTGCAGTACAACCCTAGACTTCACAGATGTATCACATTAGCGTGAAAAAAGGCAGAGAAAACAAGAACTGTTGTGAATTAATGAGCCGGGTAACACATGTCTCACAACAGTGATGAAACAACCTGTGTTCTTCTTCAAGCCGCAACAGAAAGTCCCAAAGTCTGGGTTTTTTGGGGTTTTTTTGGTTTTTTTTTTTCCCCCACAAAACACAGGCAGCAGCAAAGAACTGAAACAACACAGCCAGGCTTGAAACCTGAAAGATCTGAAAGGCTGAGTCTATCCTAGTTAGTGGTGAAATAATGTGTGAATCTGTCCTAGATGTTCAAATGAAGAAGATTGATTCACAGTTATAATATGGCTTCTAAGCAAAACACTGGGATTATATAGGAGAAATGCACGTGTCATGAAACAACCAAGAAATCAGAAAGACAGTTCCAAGCTCTGCTGTGAAGGTCTGGGAAATGTTCAGAGTTACCATCTGTGGAGTTTGGTGCAGGATAAACTGGAACAATAGGCCATCATTACCCAAATTGATTTCCTTTGGGCTGGTTTGTTGGTTTTTTGGTTTGTTTTTTGGGTTTGTTTTGTTTTTGTTTTTTGTTTTGTTTTTTTTGGTTTTTTTTGTTTGTTTGTTTGTGGGTTTTTTTGTTCGTTTGTTTTATTGTCAGATAATATTTTATAATACTGCAAGAAATATGTTGAAAAGGTCAGCATGATCCATCAGACACAAGCAGGGGTCTGGGGTTGATGCAACATGTTCCTTGCACTGGAGGGTAGACAGAGGCAAGATCTGGTTTGGGGTCAATCACACCTGGATCAGGGAGGTGGCTGAAACCTGGGCTGGCCAAAGCCTTAGAATCACAAAATATCCTGGGCTGGAAAGGACCCCCAAGCATCACCAAGTCCAACTCCTGGCCCTGCAGAGGACACCTCCCCAGGAATCCCACGCTGTGCCTTGGCATGTGCTGCTGGGCAGGAGCACACAGCTGGCCGTGGCTTTGGGTGCATGGGTAAGATGAGATGGTGAGGAGCATCCCTGCTCCCTGAGCTCCTGGAGAGCTGCAGACACTGATCACTGGTAAGGACACCACCAGGGCCATGGCCTGGGGCTGGTGATCTGGTGTCTCCTTCCTGCTGCTGCTTTCTGCTACAGATAACAGCCTGGTACCAAGGTCTTGTTGCTGAGGTGATAAACGGCTGGGGAGATTCCCTCCCTGCTCTTGTCTGCACGAGTTCTTATGCTCAGCACCAGGAAGGATTGGGCCAGAATGGAGGCATTTGGGGTCTCAGGGCTGAGGCTGAGACAGACAGGCAGGCAGAGCAGCTCCTCCTGGCTGATGCAAACATTAGCCCTGTGCTGCCCAGGCCAGTGATCCATAGCTATGGGTCCACAGTGATGGTGGTGCTGGGTACTCACTGGGAGAAGAGGAGGTGTAAAATGAAGCTTCTGAAGCTGCTTGGGATCCTGGAAGCTGCTCAGCCCCCACTTGACCACAGTGGTTGTTTGGCCAGCTGAAGTGATGGAATTTATTGGGCTGTGCAGGGACAGTTTTCTGTGCAAACATGAAGGACTTTCAGGGGGGATGAAATACGGCCTCACAGTAGAAACAGCTGGGCTGAACACTCTTTATTCCAGCTATGAATCTTTGCTCTTAAGAGCAACAGATTCCACCTTTCATTAAACTGTTAGTTCCAGAGTGCCCAGGATCCGCCTGGCAAGTCAGCTCTGGCAGGAAGAAGGCGGCTGCCAGGGGGCTGCTTGTGGCCTCTGACAGCCCCATTGCTCAGGGCTTGCCAGCGCCCCAGCCCCTCAGGCCCTGCCCCAGCGCGGCCAAGCTGCCCGGCAGCAGCGCCGCAGCCCCACAGCAGCTCCAGAGCAGCCCCATGCAGAGGCACCTGGGAGCCCTCAGCAAGGCAGCCAGCAGCAGACTGGCGGGAGGACATGGATGGCGCTTCCTGCCTGGCACAGGGCTTGTGGCCATCTCCAGGCAGCGCTCTGGCAGGGATCCCCGCAGCTCCGGCCCCTGCCCAGCCGCTCTGTGGGCAGCACAAAGGCTTCAGCAGAACCACCAAAGGCCAAGGGCCTTCTGGCCATTTCCCCTTGCCCACTGCACACCTGGGCAGCTGGCTGAGCACAAGCACCCTTTATCCCCTCTTCCCCTAGGCCCTGCGCACCCTGGGCAGCAAAAGAAAGATCCTGGCAATCTGTGTATTAGAACACAGTCTATATTTACATGGTAAAGGGAAAAAAAAAAAAAAAAAAGAAAAGAACATTCTTGAAGTAAAAGAAAATTCCTCCTGACTCAGGTGGCCCCAGCAAAAAGAGCTTCTGGGATCAGCTCTCCACAGAGCTGCAGCAGGACAAGCAGCCGAGCCGTGACACACGAGGCCATGTCTTCCATGCCCTGCGCAGGTGATTTCGGAGCCACTGGAAGCTGGAGATGGGAGCCCGCTCTCCTGACTTGAGGATGCAGAGCGTTTGAATTGCCAGGCTTCCGACGGCGAGGCTGATGTCATTTGTTTTGTCTTCAAGGGCTGCAAGAGAGAGCAACAGAGCCACGGTCAGAGCCGGATGTGCGGGGAGCCGAGGAGAGCCCCCTGCAAGGGCCATGCCAGCCGGCTCTTGCCATGGCCAGGAGGGAGCAGGGAGCAAGGCGATCAGGCCGAAGCTGCGGGCCACCAATGGCCCCCGTGGCCCTGAAAGCTCAGTGTGCTCTGGCCACGGGAGCAGAGCCCTCCGCAGCCGGGGCAGGGCTTGCAGCTCCCCCCCGGCAGCCCCCGCTGCCAGCCCGCTGCCCTCACTCACCAGCGCAGATCAGCTGCAGCTCTCGCTGCTGCCCCCTCAGGCGCCGCCCGGCCATGCCTGTGAACACAGAGCCTGTCACGGCGGCAGCGGCACAGCTCCCTGCCAGCGGCGCTGCCGGCGCTGTGGCCACACGGGCTGCTGGCCCGGCAGGGCTCAGCCCGGCCCTTGGCGCACGCTGCCGCCCCAGGGCACGGCTGCCAGAGGGCGGCAGCAGCAATGCCCAGGCCAGGCGGGGCTCCACGGCGTCGGGCCCGGTTGGCGCTGCCGGGGCAGCAGGCGGGGCCGGGGCCGAGCTGCGGCGGGCCGGGCCGGGGAGGGAGCGCGGGCTCGTGGCTCACCCATGAAGCTGATGGCCGCCTCTCGCAGGGGCTCCTGTGGGCTCTGCAGGTAGCGCAGGGCCCGGCGCAGGTGCTCGGCCGCTCGGCTCCTGTCCTCTGCCAGCTGCAGAGAGCGGCAGGAGGGAAGGCTTGGCGCGGGCTCAGCCCCTGGGCCGGGCGCTGCCTGCGCCCAGCCCCGGCCTCCCCTGCCCGCACAGCCCTGAGGCGCGGCCAGCAGCCGCCGGCCAAGGGCTCCCGAGGGGAGGGGGCAGCGGGCCGGCTGCTGCCCGGGGAGCCGCGGTGCCGCCCCGCAGCCCCGCCGGGCCGGGGCTCCACGGGCACCCGGCTCGGGCCCTCGGGAGCCTGGAGAGGAGCCCGCGCGGCCTCTGGCTGCCGCAGCGGGCAGGGGCACAGCTGCCCGGCCCGCACACTGAGCGCCGCCCTCAGGGGCCTTCTCCAGCCTGAGCGTAGGCCTTGCAGGCCCTCCTTACCAGGCACTCGCTGAACTTCCACAGTTTCTGCTCCTTCACCAGCTTCTTGAGATCCCTCCTCTTCATCAACTTGACTGCACAAAGCAGCGCTTCCCGAGAAGCCTGGAGAGCAGCAGGGACGCGGAGATGGCCCCACAGCCCAGGGCACGGCACCCGCGTCCCCGTGCCATGGCCTGCAGGAGGCTGCGATCCAGCAGGCGCAGGGCAGGAGGCAGCCGAGCCCCCTGCCAGGGGAACAGCAGCAGCCCATGAGTCCTCACCTCTGCCACACGCTGATTCTCATCATGGCAGTGGAAGAAGAGTGCAAGCAGGCTCTGTTGCACAGGGCTTTCCAAAGGTTTTTCTCTCTCTTCCAAATACTCCATCATGTCTCGGAAGAGTTTGATGGAGAGCAGCTGGACCTGGCTATTATCCTGTAGGAAAAAAAAAAAGAAAAACTACGTCAGAATTGGCTCCTCCAGGCCCCCCTGGGCACAGGGCTGGAAATGCTCAGGGCACACAGTTTCCAAGCAGCAGCCAGCGGCTGTGGCTGGGGGCACAGAGCCTTACGTGGTCAAAGAGTGGCAGGAGCGCCTCAGCCAGCTGCAGGGCAATGGGGGTTGACATCAGAATATGTGATTTGTGCAGGAATAGAAAACTGAGTGTGATGAGGGTCATGCCAGCTATCTCTGCATCATTGTCGCACAGTAGGTCCATGAGGCGTTGGGTCAGGCTCCACATTCTTTGGGCCTGTGCGGAACACAAGTCTATGAAAGGCCATCCTGCTGCCGCAGGGCCCAGAGGCCAAAGGCCTGTCCCGAAGCACGCAGGCAGCTGAAGCGGGAGGCAGGAGAGCTGGGAGCAGCTGCCCCAGCGGCCCAAGCCCAGGCCAGGCCAAGTGACTGCGTTCCCAGCGCAGCTTCAGCCACCGCTCCCTTCTCACCATTGAGGGATCATCAATGAGCTCCAGCAGGGCCCTGAGCGCCAGGCGACGCCTCTCCCTGCACTCGCTCTGCAGGTACCTTGAAGAGACCTTCACAACACTGGCACCACATTCACTGGCATCCAGGCAATGGAGGAGCTGAAAGGCACAGGCCAGTGATGGGGGAGCCGGCCGGCAGGAGCCCGGAGCCGCACAGGGCTGGGCCCAGGCAGCAGCAGCAGCAGCAGCAGCAGCAGCAGCAGCAGTACAGGGCGCGGGCAGCGTCCCAGGCGGCTGCGGCTCCCAGAGGGCAGAGAGCTGGGAGGCAGCTCAGCCAGGCAGCGCTGCACACCCGGCTCACCTCCACAAGGAATGCCAGGGCGGGCAGATCCCAGTGTGGCTCCTGTGTGCTGAGCAGCCAGAGGAGGTGGAGTGCAATACTGGAACCCAACCCAAGACAAGCATGGCGCATCTCCCTAGGAGGGTGAAAAAGGGACCAGGAACCTGAGCAAATCTCTCCAAGGACAGGCTGGCAGAGACTGCTGGTCTTTCACCACCATCCTGCAAGGGGACCTGGGCCCTTTAGGAGGTGTCTCCTCCTGTGCTCTCTCCCCTCCCAGCCTTTTCCAGTCTGCTTGGCCGTCCCTCGGTGACAAGGCCCTGTATCCCAGGGCCACGGGGACTGTGTGGGACAGCCTGGGCACAGGGCACAAATGCCGGGAGCAATGGGGAGAAGGGGAGTCTCACCTGGCCAGCAGACCCACGGCATAGTGGCGGGTGTCAGCACAGAGCAGTGTGTCCCAGCCACGCTTGCGTTCCACTGACAGCACCACCTCCTTGTACTGCTTTCGGCAGAGCAGGGACTTCAGGCTCTGCACTGCAAACCTGTGTGCACAGCAAAGGCCAGGTCACCCTGGCAGCACTGGCTCCTTGGCAGGCCACGTGGCAGGGACAGGAGGACTGGCATGGAGCACCTGTTGGGGCTGGTGGCAAGGCCGTGCTCTTGCAGGCATTCCTTCCAGAAGGCATCGACCTCCTCTGGCATCTCTTCTGTGCTGAAGAACACTTGGAAGAGCAGATGCACAAATAGCTGGGGGAAATACGACGTCACTACACGTGGCACGTGGGGCTCCTGGAGCATCTTCCACATCACCACGGTTGCCTGCAAGGGACAAAGCCCCCCGAGACAGTGCTCAGTGCCCAGGTGTCCCTGGGGCAGGGCCCGAGCAGGGCAGGGAGAGGCCTGGAGAGACCTTGGCAGGGGGAGCACGGGGCCTGGTGGGCCTGAGGCTGCCCCTGGGCCAGGTTTGAGGCCAGAGCCTGAGGCAGGGAGATGCAGTGGGGGAAGGAGGATGGAGAGCTGCTGGAGAGGCAGCCATGGGGCCAGCAAAGGCCACTTGCAGAAACTCACAGCCAGGCCAAAGACACCCGTTTTGTCCCCATCGGAGGTGCACGTGCTGCACTCTGGCCAGCTGCCCAGCACATCCAGGAGGATCAGCAGCACTGGCTCTGCAGTCCTGGACGAGCACATGATGGTCTTCCACATGGAGATGGCAGCTCTGCGGGGTTAGAGCTCTGTCTCAGGGGGGTCTCAGACACAGCACCGTGGCCTGGGCATCCCTAGGGGCCCGGGCTGACCGCCGGCTCTGCCTCTGCCCACTGGGCCTGGCCAGCAGCAGCCAGGCAGCCCAGCCCTGTGGGGACAGGCCCCTGAGGGACGGCAAGGGAGCATGGCAGCAGGCTCGGGGGCTGACGTGCCAGGGCTGGGCAAGGCAGCAGCCAGAGGGCCCTGGAACTCTCTGTTGCTCAGACACCTGGGCCAGGCGGTACAGGGTGATGGGCTGGGGAGGCCTGAGCCCTCTGGGCAGGTGGGCCCCATACCTGTCACAGGACGGGGCCGCACGCAGGAGCGTCACCACTGCCTCACCCGGGTGTGCTCTGGTGAGATTCAGCAGGGCCTTGTCCAGCCTGTGCTGGGCAGAATCATTGGCCAGGAGCCATCGGTGAATGGACCTCACCATGGCGGGCACCTGGAGAAGGCACGGGGAGACTTGGAAAGCTGCCAGAGGGAGCCATGTCCCCAGGGTCCCCAGAGAAGTGCTTCCCTTGCCAGCGCACTGCCATGGCCTCAAAGGCTCCCAGGGACCAGCAGGCGTGGCTGGGGAAGCCACGGGACTCATGGGGGAATTGAAGCCTGGCCCCAGGCTGCTCACTTGTTCTGGCCTGGCAACAGCCTTCTCCAGGAGCAAATGCAGCAGGGCGGCACTGGTCTCATGACTGAGGAGCTCTGAGTGAGCTCTGAGCCCAGTGCCCATGGTGCTGGTCTCTTCCTGCCCAATGCTCCGGATAAAGTCGCAGACGAGCTGTAGGAGAAGGGCAAGAGGCCGGGGATGTTGCATGGAGTGCTGCACACACGGTGCTGGGCTGAGCAGGGACAGCAGGCCCAGCCCAGGTGAGGGTGGCTGCAGGTACCTGCGCTGTTCTGCGGAAGCGGCCATGGCTGGATCCCTGCTCTTGTGTGCGCTCCAGGGCTGCATCTGGCAAAGAGCGAGCGCAGCCAGAGCTGAGGGGCTGCGGGAGAGGCCGGAGAACAGAGCCCAGCCCTGCGCTGCCCAGGCAGGGAGAGCCCCGGGATGCTCCAGGGGATGGAGCATGGCCACTGCGGGGTGTCTGCCCAGCCCCTCTTCCTTCCTGTCCATGGGCATTTCCCCAGGGGATGGCATGGCATGGCATGGCATGGCATGGCATGGCATGGCATGGCATGGCATGGCATGGCATGGCATGGCATGGCATGGCATGGCACGGCATGGCGCCAATTGGCACAGGCTCCATCCCTGCAGCCCAGCTCTGCCACTCACCCTCCTGCAGTGGATGGAACGGCACCACCTCTTCTGTTTCCTGTGCTGGGGCAGCTCCAGGGCCTTCTTCCTCCTCCTCCTCCTCCACCCAGGCCAGCTTGGGCACTCTCGGGGCTCTCTGCTCCATGGCTGTGCCTGGAGCTCCTTGCAGGAGAGATGCCTTGGGAAAGCTCCGGGGCACCAAGTCCCACGCTCTGCCCTTGAGGGCAGCTGCAGAATAGAAGCCTCAGGAAGGCCACGGGTCAGCGAGTCCTGTGCTCTGGCCTTGAGCTCAGCTGCAGGAACAGCGCCGCGGAGAAGCTCCGGGTCAGACGGGAGCGAGTGCGCTGTGCGGGGGCTCCTCACGGCACCGCTCTGTCCCCTTGTGCCCCGTTGCGTGTTGCCAGCAGCCGGGCAAGCTTCTATTTCCCACGTGTCACAAAGGGGCCTTGGACACCGGCTTCCGTTCCATGGCACGGTGACCGGGCTGCAGCGTGCCACCCAGGGCCCTTGCACACACTGCCTTCTGCCCCGGGGCCGCCCCCGGCCCAGCCCAAGTGAACCAGCTTGGAAGGAATCCCTGGCCCCAGGTGTCTGAGACAGCCCGCACAGGATCTTTAGCAAGGGCTCAGAGCATCAGCAAATGCTGCCCGGCTCTGTGGGCTCAGTCCTATCCCCATATCTTTCCCCGAGAGCATTTGAATTTCTAAATGAGAATCATGTGAAGGGAGGGGATTGACATTTTCCATTTCAGAGAAGGCTTCTGCCTTCCTTAGCAGACACCTCTCTTTTCAAACCAAGACAATTGTTTATCATCTTGCAGATCCGCACTTGCTGGGCAGCCCCGTTTTACACCCAGGGCCTGGAGAACCATTCCCAGCAACTGGGAAAATCCTAGCTGCTCCATCCTCCCAGAGATGAGGTCTCCAAATTTGCCCCGAAATTGGGTCCAGCTTTTAGAGGCCAAAAAGAGCGAGTCCCAGGGACTTGATGATAGTTTTAGCCATGAAAGTCCTGCAGCTGATGGCACACTTGACAATCAGCAGGGGACACAGCTAGGCCAAAGCCCAGAGCTCTGCCGGGAGCCTTTCTCCTCAAATACCCTTCAAACAAACCTCCATGCAAGTCAGTTGGGAAAGTTTCTTCAAATGATCCATTTCTGGCACTACAGAACTACACAGGGTTCTGTGAAAGATTCTAAAGCAGCTGCTCTGGAGTCCAAGAGCCAGCACTAAGAGTCCTTGTCATCTATTTGTAGCTAAATCGCACTTTGGGCCATTTGAAGGAGTTTGGAAGGAGCTAGAGAGTGGACCTCTGAGTTTTTCAGATGATGCCATTGCTTTTTCTTCTCTTCTCCATAGACAGGAAGGGTGAGTTGGGCTCCCATCTGCACCGCATGGCTCACAGGGCCACAAGACTTGTAGTTACAAGAGCTTTGAAGGATTTCTTGGTCAAGAAGACACGGCCAACATGGATATTTATGTTTTGGAGCCAATCCTTCAGTATTTCGTCTTACAGACTCATGCTCTCGGGGTCTCTGGCTGGTCAGAGTGAGCCCGAGATAAGTTCCAAAGTCTCTTTTCCCAGCCCGGCGCTCGAAGAAGGAGTCAGAGCTCTTCATTTCTGGCTCTCAAGGTTGTTTCTTGTATCTTATCTATAAAATTCTTTCTCCTGCCCCAGGGCAGTGTTATCTTTTAATCCTAAAAACTGCCTGTACAATATTTACAATGACTTTCCAATACCTATCACCTAGACAGTGAGCTTCTACTCTAAACCAATCTAAAAGTGCCACCATCACAGCAGAAGATGGAGACCAAGAAGAAGAAGAAAACGAAGGAGAAAGGCTGGACATGCCCAGATTCCTCCATCTTGCCCCCTGAAGCCCCATTCTAAAAACCCCAACAATCTATTTTTCACCCTGGGATAAATTCACTATCATTCTACTGAAATTTGGCAGCTTGTCATTCTTCCTACAAAGTTGGTAATTGATTTTTCCAAGGGCTAAATCAAAGGCACAGGGGTCTTGGGCTCTGTGCCAGGGTCTCTGAGCGCCCTGGGCAGGGGCTCAAGTCCTCCAGGGCAGCCAGAGGAATTTCCTGCTTTCCCACATCATGCCACAGTGTAAGCTGTAAGCTTCCTTAGCCAATCGTGTTATGACACACAAACCTCCAGCACTGCATCCTAAACTTGTTTACCATTGGAACTACTTTGATATTTTCTAGATCTTGAACTCTAAACCACTAAACTTTCCTCCACTTCAACTTTCCTCCCCATGTGTGGTGCTTTGACAGGAAATATGTTTTCTGGGATGCTGTGGTTAGGCCATGGATGTTCCGATTTGAATATTGGCTCTGGGTTTTGCCACTGGGGCATTGGACACATCTCTGAGAACACAGGGGTTAAAAGCAGAGCACTCGCGGGGGAAGTTCTCTTGGGTTTCTGGCGGGAAAGAGTTCGGGTCTCTGCCCCGGCCCAGCTGCTGGCTGGGCGGGCGGAGGGGAAAAGCCATGTGGCCGGGAGAGGTAGGCCTGAGCCCAGGGCTGGAAGGGTGGAAGAGAGAGAGAGAGACACCGGGAGCCATCGGGCAGCCCCCCGGGAGACAGAGAGAGAGAGAGAGAGCCGGTGCCTGGGACTGTGACCTTGAACCTTGATAAACATGGGCCTGTGCCGGCAGCACGGCTGGGACGGAGAAGAAGGGGGGTGCAGCCGGCCGCTTGTAGGAGCTTTTAACCCCTTTTTGGAGAATGAGAACTTTACAGAACATTGACCTTTCCTAGAAGATACAGTGGAAGATAGAGAAGAATCTTAGTGGGAAGAGATGATGGAGTGGCTTTTGCTGGACTCTTTTTGTACAGCCATGGACAGAACCATGTTCCTTGTGACACAGACTCTGCATCCAGGGGGAGGCAATGCCTCAGGACCAAGAGGGTTCAGTGTTGGTGCCCCTCAGCCCCAGGGGGTGAAATATGGGGGGGACAGGTGTCCCAAAGGAGAGACTGTGCCCTTTTTGGATTGGGACAAAGCATCCTTAAAAAGACAACCCTAGAAGCAGCTCTGGTCCATGTTCAGTGGTGAGAGCGCTGGACATGAAAGGAAGAGGTCCCCATTGGCACAAGAAGGACTCCTTCTCCTCTTGATGAACTGAGGATGGAGTATTCTGAAGGGTGGTGCCGGACTGAGAGTCGATGATTTGGGGGATGTATTGTGTTGGGAATTTGGTGGGGAGGAGGAGGAGATGTATTTGTGAAGTTTTCATTTTCTTTGTGTGTTTCTTTTTTTTTTTTCTTTTTTTCCTTTCCCTTGTAGTTTAGTTAATATTTTTTTTTCCCAAGTGGGAGCTTGCTGTGCTTATTCCTGGTCCCATCTCACAGCAGAAACCAGGGAGAGGGTATTCTCATGGGGGCACTGGCATTGTGCCAGTGTCAAACCATGACACAGTGTAGGGGGTTGTGCTGCTTAAGGGGGAGCCAGGGGCTGCCTCAGCAGTTCCTACTCTCATCTGGTCATTTGGGTTGACCTTGACATCCCAAGTATGGCTTTGTCAGCCTCAGACGCAGGAGAGGGGTTTCATTCTTCACTTCCATGTATCCACAAGCCCTGGTTTTGACAATAATTCAGAAATTTGGGGAAGAACAGACAAATTAATGAAACAGTGTGGCCAAGCAGATGCAGAGACAAGGAGATGAGCAGCAGGGTGCTGGAAAGGAGCCCTGCTCTGAGGCTGATCCACTCCTCTGTGCCCCTCGGCAAGGTGGGGAAGGGGCTGTAAAGCCCCGTTTGAGCTGAAAGCACGAAGCAACTGCAGCTCCCCCCATCTTCCGAGGGCAGAGAGAAGCGAGCACGGCGCGGAATTGCAAAGCACAGCCCTGCAGCCCCGCGCTGCCCTCTCCCTCTTTCTCCATGCGCGCAGCCCAGCGGTGGCCACAGGGCAGGGTGACCCCGCCGCCCGCGGCCGCCCGCACCCGGCACAGGCGGCGATCGCCAGCCCCCCGCAGCATCTGGGGCTCAGGCTGCCTCTTGCCGGGCACCTCATCGCTCTCCATCCATGGTGCTGCTCCGGGATGAGCCTGCGGCCGCCCAGAGCAGCATCTGCCCGCGGCAGGAGCAGCGCTGCCGGCCCCGGGCTGCGAGCGGGCGGCCCCGGCCGATGCTTCCCGAGCGGCTGCAGGCGCTTGGAGTGAGAAAGGAATGTTCTTCCTGTGCCGCCCCATCCCCTTTCAGAGCCCTGCGTTTCCCAGCCGGCCGGATGATTCCCTTCCCAATATATTCTTCCCTTCAGCTGTCTGTCACTATTTCAGGGGTTTCTCTAGCCTGCAGTAACATAGTCAGTCTTTATGCTGGCTTAGGGGAAACATTTCCCTGCAAGACTCAGAGCTTGAGCTCATCTCCTTGCCCCAGTGAGGGATTCACCTGCAAAGTGCATGCAGACGCCTCTGTGACTTTTTTGGATGCAGCTCTTGGAAGAGGCTGCCCAGAGAAGCTGTGGCTGCCCCGGATCCCTGGGAGTGTCCAAGGCCAGGCTGGAAGGAGCTTGGAGCAATAGGATAGTGGAAGGCGGTGGAATGAATGATCTTTAGTGTCCCTTCCCACCCAAACCCTTCTGGGATTCTGTGATTTGTCTCTGCTTAGGCATGTCCATGCGGACACCTGAGGCTTGGGCTTTCATGCCACCCTTTCCCACTGGAGTGGCAGGAAAGGGGCTGGCTTGGTGGTCTTTTGAGTGCTGCTGAAATCCAGACACAGCAGCCCTCACCCTGAAGAAAGGCAAGGCTGTTCCATTTTCTTGTTACTGCTGCCAGATTTTGGAGCCTCATTCTCTGCAGCCAGAAGAAGAAACACTTCACCCACTGAGTGGCCAGCACGGAGGGAAGGAGAGCAGCTGTGTGCTGGTGCCTGTCCTCTGCAAGGGGACACACTGTCACCCTGCCCCAGCCCTTGTGAGCCAGTCCCTGCAGAGCTGCTCTGGCCATTGCCACAAGCTCCTGGAGCTTGGTCCAAGGTTTGTTGCAGTGCAATGGATGGCTAGACGATGGCTTAATAAACTGAAGACCTAAGAAGAATTAAAAAAAAATAAATTAGGAAATAAAGAAGAAACAAGAAGCATAAGAAGGGTTTAGGCCAGAGAAGTGATCTTTCCAAAGCTGGGCAAGGAAAGCTTCTTGATTCTGCAGGATCTTAGACTTGTGGATGATAAATGCATTTTTGTTTGGTTCAATTCTGACTTTTGCTTTCAGCATGTGATGATTTTTAACCCAAAATATGCCAGAAACTGAGCTGCACTTTTGCTATCCTGCACAGGCTCCCCCCAGATCCTCTATACAGCATCACTCTGAGCTCTCAGTAGTGCTGTTTTAGGCATAGAAACATTTGGGGTGTGCAGGTGCTGACAAAAACAGTGGGGAAGTCACAGGCTAGGCTCCAAATACTTGAAAGCTCTGTTTTACAGTGATCACAGTGACCTTCCATGGGTGAGAGAGGGGAGGTTTGAACCTCTTCAAAACATCCACTCCAACTGCAGTTTCCCAAAGAGGAAGATCTTCCCTGGGAGCCTCGCACAGGGTGAAACACTCTCGCTGCAGCTGAGGGCAGAGGTTGTGTTTAAACAGGAGGGTGAGGAGCAGGCTCACTCAGCCATCCCCTGTGCATGGAAAGCAGCTCCAGAGCTTCTGGTCTGATTTTTCAGCAGCTCACAGGGCCATGGAGTTGCTGGATGTGTTTTTGTGACCCCCCTCACCCAGAGCATGAGCCCTCTGCTCATTTGGCAGAGAGAGCAAGTGACCAAGGCATCTGGTGGATCTTCAGGGTGAGCTTTGAGAGCAAAGCCCTTGGACACACACACAAAGGTGGTGCCTGCCAGCAAAAACCTGGGATTTTTTTTCAGTATGGGAAGATAAATCTCAGGATTGGCTCATTCCCACAACCTCAGCACAAACTCAGAGCAACACAGGGGAGTACTCTGAAAAGAATGGGCTTTGCATTTTGGACACCTCTCCAAGCCCATGTGAAGGATTCCCTGGGAATGTACTCCTGGCTCCATCCATACTGACTGCACAGTCACTCCTGGCATTGCCACAGCTTGCTTTGTCCAAGTGTGGGTGGCTGTGGCTTTTGTGTCCCAAAGGGGACAGTCCTCCACTTCATAGCTGTGTTTTCTTCACTGAGTGGATTATTTGCTTCACTCCTGAGGTGAAAACCAGCGTGCATAGAAAACAGGCAAAATTGGTTTGGGGAATAAAATCAGGGAATGATGGGGTGGAAAAATGGCAAAAATAGGCAGAAAACTGGCCTGGCAGTATCAATGTAGTTCTTAGGGCTAAGAACCAGCAGGTGACAAACAGGTGCCGTTTTTCTGGGATAAAAGGATCCGTGCCACTTCAAATAGCATAAAAACCTTGCCTGTGGCTGGGTCTCCATGGGCTGTGCCTCTCTCCCTTGAAGCCATCCATGTGGGAGTCTGACAGAACCAAGGGCAGTCCCAGGTGTCCCTGTGCCTCGTGTCACTGTCCTTGGCGGGCCAGCTGTCCCCTTTGTGGCCTGGCATGTGGCACGGGGGGCTCAGAGCCCGGCAGGGCCGCGCAGCCGGAGCAGCAGGGCTCCCACCGCCCCGTCCCGCAACGCTTTGTCCTTGGCTGCCGCTCTCGGTGCGCGGACAAAGACCTACGAGCCAACAGGAATCATCCTTTGGAGTCTGCACTGACAGCATGGAGAAACACTGATGGGATCATTTAATAAAATCCACACTGTTTCCTTGGGGAAGCTGAATAAACAGCGCTATCAGGAGCTGCCCCAGCCAGCCCTTGAAGGCCAGCAGAGCGTGCTGCTGGGATCGTGCTCCTTGCACGCGGAGGGAGGCAGGGAGCTGGATCCAAGGGCTCATTAATCAAACGGGAGTTTGGCTCTGCTTTGGCCCACATGGAAGCCGGGATGCTGCACACACACACCCTTCCCTTTGGCCGTGAGCTGGCCACCTCCTCAGGCCAGCTGCAGGTGAGGGATGCACAGAGGAATGTGTGACGCCTCTTGTTTGCATTCCCCCTCACATCCAGGGAGGAGCCCGGGTCCCTCTGGGGCTGGTCCTGGCTGAGAATCCCCCTTGCTGCTCTTTCTGTGGAGAGCAGCTCAGTTAATCCGTGCCAGCTTCTTCTCCTCCTGCCCACTGTTGTCTGGGGACTGCCAACCCCCCGTCCCTGCTTGACACATTTGGAGTAAGGCTGGGTGTGGACGTGTTCATGGAATCACAGAATCCCCAAATGGTTCAGGCTGGAAAGGATCTTAAAGCTCATCCAGTCTCACCCCCTGCCACAGGACACCTTCCAGCATCCCAGATTGCTCCAAGCCCATCCAGCCTGGCATGGAACATTTCCAGGGATGGGGCAGCCACAACATCCACACCCACAAATATTAATGAATGTTGGACTTGAGCCAGCACCTAAATCCATTCCTCCTTTATTAAGCTGATCCTAAGATGCATTAGGATCCAGGGGAATCAAGGAGTTCTCAATGCCTACCCTTGTATCTCTATTATGTCACTGAGAATTTCAGTGTTTGTTTAAAAACTTTTCTCAGATAAGGTGTGAAGCCTGAGATCACTTTCAAGACTCAAACTTTTGCTCTCAAGAAAATTAGCTTTTAAAAAATGCCGTGGTTTGAGCCAGTGTCACAGTTTCAGGGAGTTTCAGGCGAGGAGTCCACAGCCCCATCAGTGCCAAGCCTTCCCTTCTAAGAGGGGAGGCTCTTCCCTCCTTCCCTCCTTCCCTTCCCATCTTCCCCCCCTTTTCCTCCCTTCCCACCTTAAAGAAGAAGCTGAGGAAGCTGGAGCCAGTGCTGCTGTTGCCATCACTGCTTCTGGAATTTCCTTGGCAAGTGTGGCTTTTCTCCCATTTCTGTCCCTGCTGACTTCATCCTTTCAGCCCCTCTCCTACTTCTGGAGGTCTTGGTGGGCTCCATCCTCCAAAACCTCAACTGGCCTTTTAGGAAATCTAACATTTCTTCCTGTGAGTCCTCCGTTGAAAGCTTGTGGCCATTGCACCTTTCAGTGAGGCCAAAAACCTCAATTTATATCACTTCAACTTACTTCTGACTCCCACAATTAGTTAATCTTGCATTGATGACTGCCCATTCTGAATCATGGGTCTGGTGCTGGGACATTCGGTGCATTCAGACCAAGGGGTCTCCTGACTTTCCTTAGTCTTTGGGTTTGGACTCTGTCCTGGTGCAGTTTTCATCAGATTTGGACCAGAGGGTGCTGGACACTGGAACAGACTCCCCAGGGAATGGTCCCAGCCCCTGTGAATTCAAGGAATGTTTGGACAAGGCTCTCAGACCTGTGGTGGGATGTCCTGCGCAGGGCCATGAGTCAGACTCATGATCCCTGTGAGTCCCTTCCAGCTCAGGATATTCTTGGATTTGTTGGAGTCAGTCATGGATATGGACAAGACACTTCAGGGTGGATCCCTTTCTCTGCTCTCTGCTATTCTGCTCTTTCCTGGCAATCTCCAAGAAAATTGCTCTGCACTAATCTTTTTTTATCAATTGCAGCAGCTTGCTGGGCTTTCTTCTAAATCTTCCAGATGTCTTTGATCAGCCATGCAAAACACTTTTCATTTTCTCCTGAACTTTGCTTTTCTCTTGAATAAAAAGTGCAGCTAGGCTTGCTTAAGAGGTTTTCTTGAGGCAGTACCACTTTCCTTTCTGTCTTATGGACCGTGTTTTGCCTTTTAATTTCACCAACGTGACACCTTGGTTGGACAGGGCCAGGTGATTTCCTCATTTGGATCCAGTGGGGCTGGGATTTCCAGCCCTAAACTCCTTGGACTCT
This sequence comes from Agelaius tricolor, assembly GCF_023055355.1. Lineage (NCBI taxonomy): Eukaryota > Metazoa > Chordata > Aves > Passeriformes > Icteridae > Agelaius > Agelaius tricolor. The sequence continues at coordinate 863,900 of NW_027269302.1, forward strand.
GGCACCAAAAATCGATCATAACATCACACAGCAGCTTCTCCCTTTTAAACTTTCTCTGAAATAACCAAAACAGCTCTTACAATTCCTTTCGCTTACAGCTTACACTGTGGCATGAGTGTCTCATGTCTCGCGACCCTTCCTCGAGACCCCTCTTAGGACCCATCCGCACCCCCCAGGTCCCCCCACAGTGCCCCAGGACCCCTCCCCAGACCCCCCCAAACCCCCGGACCCCTCCCCAAAGCCCCCCCAGACCCCCCGCACCCTCCCCCGGCCCCCCCGATCCCCTCTCAGGCCCCTCCCGCTCCTGTCCCGAGCCCGGGGGGTCCCGGCGGCGGCGGGGAAAGGGGCGCCGCTTCCGGCTCGCCTCTGATTGGCTGGGACGGCGCAGGGGAGGCGGGCCTTGCTGAGGGGATCCGCGCCGTGATTGGTTAGTTCAGGGATGTGCAGCGCGCTGATTGGTTGGTTCGGGGCGGGGCGCGCCGCCATTGCTGAGAGCCCGCACACGCGGTGGAGGCGCGAGATTCTGAGGGAGAGCGGAGCTGAGGTGGGGCCGGGGGCAAACTGGGGGGGTTTGGGGCGGGTCTGAGGGGAAATTGGGGATTTTTAGGGGCATCGACGGGAAACACGAGGGTGTGCGGTGGGTTTGGGGGGAATGAGGGGGTCTGAGGGGGCTTTGGTGGGTCTGAGGGGGCTTTAGGGAGCTTTGGGGGGAGCTTGAGAGCGTCTGGAGCGTTCTCAGGTGGGTTTAGGGGGAACTGAGAGGAATTGGGAGAGTCTGAGGGGATTTTGGGGGATTGCGAGAGGATCTGGGCCGTTCTGAGGTGGGTCTGGGGAATTTCGAGGAGTCTGAGGCGATTTCATGAGGTTTGGGGGAATTGAGGCGTCTGAGGGGGATTTGGGGCAGTTTGATGGATTTGGGGGCGTCTCAGGTGGGTCTGGGGTGAATTCTGGGGAGAACTGGGGGGGGTTGAGGGTCCTGGGGAGGTTTTGGGGTCCTGGGGAGGGTTTGGGGGTCCAGAGAGGTTCTGGGCCAACACTGGGGGAGCTCTGCGGGGTTGGGTGTTCCTGGAGGGGTCCTGGGGGAGATTTGGGGGTCCCGGGGGGTCCCAGGCCCACCCTGAACCGGGCTCTGGGGGTTTCGGGGGGAGGGGGCACTGCAGGGGTTCCCCCCTCCCCCTTTTTTGGGGGGTCTCCCATGGTGCCCCCTCCCCAAAAAGCTCCCAGGGCCCCCTGAAGTGGCTCCTTTCCACTGCCCGGTGCCCCCTGATCCAGGACGGCCCCACTGAGGCTGGGGGGGTTTGTGGGGACTTTGGGGTTCTGAGAGGGTTTTTGGGGATTTCGGGGTGGCTTTTTTGGGCTTTGGGGGATTTTGTTTGGAGTTTGGGGGGAAGTATTGGGGTTTTTGGGAAGAGTTATTTGGTTTTGGGATGGTTATGTGATTTTGGGGGGTTTTGTTGTTTTGGGGGATTTTGGATTTTTGGTGTTTTGTTGGGGTTGTGGGGGCTTTTGGGGGGAGATTTATTGAAAATTTAGTGAGTTTTTTAAAATTTTGGTGAGTTTCACTGGGATGTTTGAAGATTCCCTGGGGGTTTTGAGGGTTTTCTTGTAATTTTTGGGGATTTGTGGGGTTTTAGTGGAATTTTAGGGGGGCTTTGGTGCATTCCCTGGGTGTGGGGAAGGGCTGAGAGGCACCAAAATCTCCTTAAAAGCCCCAAAAGTCCCAATAAAGCCCACAAAATCCTTTGAAATCTCTCAAAATCCCATTAGAACACTCTAGAATCCCAATAAAAGCCCATAAAATCCTTTGGAATGCCAAAAACCCCCAAAAATCCAGATTAAACTCTGCAAATCCCTCCAAAATGTCCCCAAAACCATTAAAAGCCCCACAAAATCTCCCCCAAGATCCAAGGAAATCCTGGCAACACCCAAAAAACCCCACAAAACCCCACAAATCCCACCAAAAATCCCCAAAAAACCCAAATCCCTAATGAATCCCTCTGAATACCACCACAATTCCAATAAAATGCCCCAAAATCTCCTAAAAATCTCAATAAAACCCCAGGAATTTCTGAGAATCCCAAAAAATCCCAACAAAATCCCAGTAAAATCCCCAAAATTCAAAAAGAGCCACAAGAAATTTAAATAAACCCCCAACCACCCCCAGAGAAACTCCCCCTCAAAATGCCAAGAAAATCCCCCAAAATCCAAACCCCCAAAATCCACAAAACCAGCCACTCCCAGTCAATCCCAGTGTGATTCCAGTCACTCTCAATGAGATCCCAGTGTAACCCAGCATGCACTCAGCTGCTCTCACTGGGATCCCAGTGTGATCCCAGTTGCTCCCAGCATAATTCCAGCTGTTCCCAGTTCCTCCCATGATGATCCCAGTTGCCCCAAGAATAGTCCCAGTCCCTCCCAGCAGGGTCCCAGTCGTGCCCAGTTGCCTCCAGGGCAGATTCAGTTTCCCCCAGCATCGTCCCAGTTGCTCCCAGCATGATCCCAGCTGTTCCCAGTGTGGTTCCAGTGCCCCCAGGATGGTTAGAGACACTCCCAGTATGTTTCAGTTACCTCAGAATGATCCCAGTCTTTCCCAGTTCCTCCCAGTTTCCTCTGGCATCATCCCAGTTTCCATCTGTTGCTCAAAGGGTGGCCCCAGTTGCTCCCAGTATGATCCCAGTTGCCCCAGTTGTAGTCTCAGTCCTCTCAGCATGGTTCCAGAACCTTCCAGCCGATCCCAGTTGCTCCCAGTGGGTCACATTTTCCTCCCAACATGGGCCCAGTAGCTCCCAGTAAGCCCCAGTCAGGTTCCATTCACACCCAGTATAATCCCAGTATGAGTGTAGCCACTCCCAGTATGATCCCAGTCCCTTGCAGTCTAATTCCAGTTGCTCCCAGTAACTCCCAGTCTGATGCCAGTGCCCCCAGTGGGATCCCAGTTGCTCCCAGCATGGGCCCAGCTGTTCCCAGTGTGCTTCCATCACTCCCCTATGGTTACAGACACTCCCAGGATGGTCCCAGTTGGACCCAGTTGCCCCTGCTCTAGTCCCAGTCCCTCCCCAGATGATCCCAGTCCCTCCCAGCATGGTCCCACTCACTCCCAGTTGCCCCCAGCGTGGTCCCAGTTCTCCCCAGCATGGTCCCAGTTGTTCCCAGTGTGGTTCCAGTCCCCCCAGTATGGTTCCAGACACTCCCAGTATATCCCAGTTGCCCCCAGCATGCATCCAGTCCTTCCCAGTTCCTCCAGTTTGCTTGCAGCATCATCCCAGTTTCCCTCAGTTGCTCCCAGTAGCCCAAAGTGTGATCCCAGTCACTCCCTTTCAACCCCAATATGATCCCAGTAAGCTCCAGTTTGATCCCAGTCACATGCCAGCCCTCCCAGTGTGGTCCCAGTATAATCCCAGTTGCTTCCAGTCTCTCCCAGTATGGTCCCAGCTGCCTCCAGCATGGTTCCAGTTGCTTCCTAGATCAGCCCAGTCAGTCCCAGTATGATGCCATTTGCTGCCAGCGTGCTCCCAGTTGCTCCCAGTCAGGCCCAGTCTGGGGGATGATGTGCAGGGTGTGCTCCCAGTCCCTCTCAGATCCTCCCAGTATTAGTCCAGTCCCTCCCAGTATGATCCAGAGATGAGCCCAGTGTGCTCCCAGTCCCTGCCAGTATGAACCAGTTGTGCTCCACATGGTTCCAGTTGCTCTCTTTCACCTTCACTTTTGTTCCAGTCACTCCCAGTATCCTCCAGTGTAGCCCAGTTCCCTCCTGCATCTTTCCAGTTCCTTCCAGTATGATCCCATTTGCTCCCAAGCACTCCCAGTCAGCCTCAGTGTAGTGGCACTTACTGCCAGAATGATCCCAGTCAGCTCCAGCATGATCCCAGTTCACCCCAGTATAAGCCCAGCAGTTTCCAGTCACCCCCAGCGTGCAGCCAGTCACTCCCAGTTGCTCCTGGCATGATCCCAGTTGTTCACAGCTGTTCCCAGTCACCCTCAGCATAATCCCAGTCACTCCCAGTATATCCCAATTGCCCATAACATGGTGTTAACTGCCCTCCCCCGAAGGCTCCTACTCGCTCCCAGTATGATCCCAGTATGGTCCCAGTATGATCCCAGTATCCATCAGTGTGATCACAATCTGCCCTGGTATGGCAGTATAATCCCAGTATGATCCCAGTACGATGTCAGTACAAAGCCAGTACAGCCCCAGTCGCTCCCAGTACGATCCCAGTGCAGCCCAGTCCCTGGCAGTGCTGCCACTGCTGGGATCCCCCAGGCCTGTGTGCGTTCCCCCCTGGCGGATGTGCCGAGAGGAGCCCCAAGGGCTGGCAGTGGCCAGGCAGGGTCCCCAGCAAGGCCCAGTTTGGATGTGCAGCCCCCAGTTTGCCCAGTTTGCCTCTCCTTTGGCCCGGGCCGGGTTCCCCCCGCCCGCAGCGGCTGGGAGCAGCCGAGAGCCCCGCGCTGCCCATGCCGACCTGTCCCGGCTCCATGGCCGCTGCTGCCGCGGGCTGCGAGGGCTGCGGGAACGGGGCACCGAGGGTGTGGCTGCTGCTGGGGGAGGAGGAGGAGGGAGGGAAGGGCAGGGATGGAGGGGGAGGAGGAGGCGGGTAAGGGGGGAGGAGGAGGGACAGGGATGAAGGCGGAGAGAGAGCAGCGATGGAAGGAGGAGAAGGAGGTGGGGTTAGGGAGGAGGAGGAGGAGGAGGAGGAGGAGGAGGAGGAGGAGGAGGAGAAGGAGTAGAAGGAGGAGAAGGAGGTGGGGATATACAGAGGGGACGGGGAGGGGGGATGGAAGAGGAGGAGGGGGAGGAGAGAGAGCAGTGAAGGAGGCGGGGTTAGGGGGGAGGAGGAGAGGGAGGTGGAGATAGGACAGAGGAGGAGCAGGAGGAAGAGGAAGAGGAGGGACAAAGGCGGATCAAGGCTGAGCTGAGCGAACCACGCGGTCTCGATCCCTGCCTGAATTCGCAGCCCCCACCTGTGGGATCATCGCCCCCCCCATGGCTCCGGTGAGTGGGGAGGGGGAGCCCGGCCCGGATATCCCGGGGGGTCCCTGGGTTGGGTTTTTGGGGGGATGTTTGGAGAATGAAGAAGTCCAAGGCTGAGCGGAAAAGGCCCCTCGGGGGGACATCGGGGGGTGGCGGTGGCGGCTGCCGGCAGAGGCAGCCTGGAGGAGCAGAGCCCTGTGTCCCCCAGGAGGCCAAAGTGGGGAGGCCAGAGAGGGGGGAGCGCCGCCATTGGCGGGAGCCTCAAGAGCCTGGAGAGGGGCAGGGGGGACTCCTTGGAGCCGCTGCAGCCCAGAGCAGAGAATGAGGGGAGAAGGGAGCCCGGGAGCCCAAAGAGCCCCGGCATCCCGAAATGGGGAGAGCCAAGAGGGGGCAGTGCGTCCCCACAGACAGCCTGGGGGGATCTCGTTGCCCTTGCCTGTGGCACGGAGGCAAATCCCATGCTGTCCTTGTCCTTCCTCGCCCAGAGCAGGAGCTGAGCATGGAGAGCAGGGAGGACAAATGCCCGCGGCAGAACCTGGTGGCAGAGGCCGTTTTGAGCGGCTCCACGGCGCAGGAAGCCAACGGGGAGGAAAAGGCCCGGAGATGCCGCACGAGGAGGGGCTGCAAACGCAGATGGCGGGGATGTGAGGGGGAAAGAGCCAGCCTGGGCCGGGAAGGCGGCCGGAGATGGAGGCAGAGCTCGGAGCTGGTGCTCCATGAGCAGCTCCATGATGGGGAGAAGCCCCACATGTGCGTGGAGTGTGGGAAGAGCTTCAGGAGGAACTGCCACCTGATCAGGCACCAGAGGATCCACACTGGGGAACGGCCCTACGAGTGTGGGGAGTGTGGGAAGAGCTTCAGCCAGAGCTCCAGCCTGATCAGCCACCAGAGGACCCACACTGGGGAGAGGCCCTATGAGTGCTCCAAGTGTGGGAAGAGGTTTCAGACCAGCTCTGATCTCCTCCGGCACTATCAGAGTCACACAGAGGAGAGGCCCTTCCAATGCCCCGACTGTGGGAAGGGATTCAAGCGCAACTGCAACCTCGTCAGGCACCGGAGCACCCACACAGGGGAGAGGCCCTACGAGTGTGATAAATGCAGGAAGAGGTTTCAGACCAGCTCCAATCTCCTCCAGCACTATCGGATTCACACAGAGGAGAGGCCATTCCGCTGCCCAGACTGTGGGAAGGGATTCAAGCACAACTCCACCCTCGTCAAGCACCGGCGCATCCACACCGGGGAGAGGCCCTACGAGTGTCCCCAGTGTGGGAAGAGCTTCTCCAGGAGCTCTCACTTGACCCAACACCAACGGAGGCACCGGTAAGGGAAGCCCTGCGAGTGCCCCGAGTGCGGGAAGAGCTTCGTGCGCTGCTGCAGCTCCATCCCCCACTGGAGGAGGCACTTTGGGCACAGCCCTGGTCACTCACATTCCCTGTGATCCATGTTGGGAACACACCTGCCTGCTTGTCCTTTGGTTTGGCCTGAATTTTTTTCTCTTCTCCATCTCTCTCTACTCCAAAAGCAAAGAGGGATGAATCTGTCACTTCAAAACCACTCAAATCCCACTGAAAATAACTGAATCTTAACCCCAAAAGGCTCAATCCTACCTCAAATTCCTTGTTCCCTCCTCAAAAAACCTCAATCCCATGCCAAACTCTCCATTCCACACCCACCAGGGTGAGATGGGGTTGGAAGGGGATTGGGAGAAGTGGGATCCCAATTTGGAGCAGTGGGATGGGGATTGTGTGGGCCTGGGTGTGTGGGATGTATTTGATAGCAAATAAAACTTTCAGAGTTACTGATTTCTGTCTCGTTCATTTTCAGTCATTTCTGTTTGCAGAGTGCCACCTTCTCAGCTGATTCAATTCCTATAAAATTCCCATTTTTTAAATCATCTATCCCAAACAATCCAAAAACCAATATTGAAATAAAACCACCCACACACAATTAATTTATTAAAAATAATTTTAATTTTTCAAGAGTACTTAAGGATGTTATTAAAGTTTAATTGTTTGGTTGAAATGTCTGAGAAATTATAGTGGTGTTTGGTTTTGTGTTTAGTATATTTGTAATATGAATTATTTAACTAAGAGGTGTTAGATTGCTTGGTAGTTTCTTTAGATAATTTTATCTAAAGTACATTAGTCATCGAGTTAAAACTTTCAAAAGGTATTTCTTGATATATAATTTGTTTATTTATATGCATTGGTAATATTATAGTAATAGTTGTTGGTTTGGTTTGACTCGTTGGAGTATTGTAAAGAAGACTTGAGAATTTCATATTTTATTTTTATTATAATTTATTTAATTTCAATTATTATTTCTTTGTTTATAATTTTATTGCAATTTGTTGAGGGGATAGGAAGGAAGTTCAAGGGCAGGAACATTTTTTCCTGGCTGGGAACTGGAATTCCAGACCCTGGGAGTGTGTGCAGGACCCCACAGACTGGGATCAAATATGGGCTGGGATCACATGGATGGGGATCCTGTGGATCAGAACCCTCCAGACCAGGATAGCCTGAAGTGGGATCAAATATGGACTGGGACTGTATGGACTGGGATCCCAGGGACTGGGACCATATGGATCAGGACCACACAGACTGGGATCAAATATGGGCTGGGACTGTTTTTTAAAGTAACTTTGTTCTATAGTTTTTATTTCTGTTGTTAATTAAGCTCAGTGAAATAGCTGCTTGTGTTAAACTGCCTGCTTGGATGGGTGTAGAGGGCTTTTTGTATAATTGGTTAGCTGAGAAAGGACACTTCGATGTGATACCGATGGATAAGGATAGGGGAAACAAGCTGGGAACTAAGCAACCAGTGTCCAATCACTGACAAAGGTCACAGTGACCTCCTCTGAAACGGGAAGACGGGGGAGAAAATCGCTTGCCAGAAAATGTAGTTATCTTAGGTAGAGAAGCTAGAAGAATGCAAACATAGAAGCAAAATAATTATTACAAGATAGAAGTAGGTGTGGTTGATCCAAGGGTGCTTTAACCAATAATGAGCTCAGCTTTTGCAATATGTATAAGCTTCATTAACACCAATATAAATATGTGTGAGTTTTCAATAAACTTCGAGATTTGCCATTCACGCGTATAGTGTGTTGCATTTCTCCCGCCGTTCACGACAGATGGGATAAAATCCAATGCACCCAGGATGAGGACACCTGTACAGATCTGCCAACTATCAGCACTCCCCGTCTGAAGGCAGAGTGCACCAAGACCCAAAACTGGAGGTGATAAAGAGAAGGAGCCAAAACCACAGCCAAGAAAGACACATGCTCTGAAAAGGCAGACCCAAGGAGGGGCCATGTAAAATCATTCCTGGAATATGTAAAGTAGTTTATGGATATGCATGAGTGTCTATGAATATGCACCAGGCTGATGTAAGGGGAAAGGTATTTCCACTCTCCTGTGGAAATGGAAAAAGTTTAATAAGGGACAATGGGAGACCAGGACCATGGAGCAAAGGTTATTACGGCCGGGTGCATCTTTGCACTCAGCCAGGAGCACCCTGTTACCTTCGGGGATCCCCTGAAATACCTTTCCCCTTACATCAGCCTGGTGCATATTCATAGACCCTCATGCATAGTAAACTTTTCCCCAAAACTAGTTTCATGTTCTGAGAATTGTTTAGCAAGGCTCTTCCTTGGATCTGCCTTTTCGGAGCATGCAGATTCCTTGGTTGTGGTTTTAGTCCATTCTTATCACCTCCAGTGTTTGGGCTTTGGTCCACTCTGACTCTGTGAAATTGAGGTTTTGGGATTTTTAGTATGTTGTGGATGGAAGCAAAATGGAGGGCACAGTGTTTCGTCCTGGGTTTCTTCTTCATGCTTCTTCCTTCTTCTTCATGGGTTTGAGTGGCTTTTTGTAATTGGGCAGAAATTCCACATTGCAGGCTCTTTGGGATCAGTTATTGGGTTAAAAGGGAAAATAATCTAGGTGTCAGTTCCTAATTGGATAGTTTAGTTTTAAAAGACCTTGGAACAAGAGATTGTTGGCCATTTTGTGCCTTCTACTGAAAAGCTGCTGAACTCCCAGTAATGAGGCTGTTTTACTGATAAGAAATAATAAACACTTGAGTCTGAACATGAATTACTGTCTCAAGTGCCTTCAATCCAGAGCCAGTGAAACCAACAACTGGTACCCCACAGCTTGAGGTAGTGCCAAGGCAGAACTTGTTCATGCTCTTTTCCCCTGGTGATTTTCTACTCCCGTCCAGACTCTGATAGCAAAGCCGTGCTGGTGACAAAAGATTGACCTTGGCATCCTGGGGCACTTTCTGGGTGGGTGTTTGAATCTGCTTTTCCAGGCCTCGGGCTGAGCAGGGTGAGGCCGAGGCCTGGGCCCCTCCAGGCGGCGCCAGGAGCGCCCGGGGCAGCGGCGAGGGGCGGCCCTGAGGGGCGGCACAGGGGGCATTTCCCCCGAGCGGGCGGGCGGGCGGGCGGCGGGGAAAGGCGCCCTGGGCACAAAGGGCAGGCACAAGGGCCCCGGCTCTCTGCAGTGCGGGCGGCCCAGCGCCAATCGCTGCTCCCGGAGCCGCTGCCAGGGCCGGGTCTCCTCCCCGCCGCTGACCCTGCACCTGCAGCGCTGCCTCCGCCTCTGCCGGGCTCCCCGGCACGGACGGCAAGGACGTGGACACGCTGCAGCAGGGGCCCAGCAGGGACACCCAGATGGTGCCGGGGCTGCAGCTCCTCTCCTGCAAGGAAAGGCTGACACAGCTCGGCTTCTTCAGCCTGGGAAAGAGACCCAGCCTTGATCCAGCTGTGGCCTTCCAGTACCTGAGGGCAACACACAAGAAAGCTGGACAGGGACTTTGTACGAGGGCAGGCAAGGACAGGACAAGGGAGCATGGATCCAAATGGAGAGAGATTAGGTTTAGGTAAGGGATTCAGAAAAAAGACTCTCCTGGAACAGGTTGCCCAGAGAAGGTGGGCATGTCCCGTCCCTGACAGTGTTCAAGGCCAGGCTGCATGGAGCTCTAGACAAGCCGGTCCAGTGCAAGGGGTCCCCAGCCACAGCAGGGGCGTTGCAGCCATGGGATTTTCCAGATCCCTTCCAAGCCAAACCATGCCACGACTCCATGATTCTGGGATACTTCCCCTCCTCATCCTCTGGCAGAAAAAGAAACTTGGCCCCAAGTTCCACACTGCAGACCATGTCTTTTGGCAGCCTGCAACTGTGTCAACAGAGACAGAGATGACATTACTGACACGATTTCCCTTTTCTACTTGAAAAGTAAATGCTCTGCTCCAGTCCACTCTGGCAAAATTGTCAGAAGAGGCAATTGTTCCCCATGAAAAGCTTGGTCTCATGCAAAGAAGAAAGAAGCCAGAAGCCAACAGTCTTCGTTATTGCTACATTGTTTTCTTTGGTTACTTCTCTAATAGGAATGACTTTGGGGTGTGATTTGTTTGTTTCTCTCTTTCGTTCCTTGGGGCGTGCGGCGGCTCCTCCGTTGGGTTCGCGGGGGCAACGCAGGAACGGCCGCGAGCTCCGGCGGCTCCGCAGCAGCAGCACCAGCAGCGCTTCTCTCGATCGGTTTTCTGCTCGACTTCCCACTTGCTCGACATCCCCTTCTCCCTCTCACACTCACGCTACTCCCGTTCTGTCCCGTGCCGTCCGTGTTCCGCCTCTCCCAGCCCGGCTGATGCCGCGTCCCGCAAGGCGCCCCTCGGCGGGGCCGCCCCGTGCCCGCCCCTGCCCGGCCCGCCGTGGTTCCGCCTCGGCCGGGCTCTCTCCGTCCTGGCTGTGGCGTCGCTGGAAGAGCCGCTCGCTCTGGTGCTGGCGGAGCAGTGTGGGCTTTTGGCTGCGCCTGGCGCGGGCTCTGGCCCAGCCCCGGCCGAGGCCCCGGCCCCGAACGAAGCCCCTGCCGTAGTTCCGCCCGCAGCAGCCCCGCTGCCGCCCGGCTCCCGCCCCGTGGCCCAGAGCGTGGCCGGCAGCTGCCCCGCTCCGAGCTCCGCCGCTCGCCAGCTCGGCCGCCGGCCCCGAGCCACTGCAGCCCGGGGCGGCTCGGCAAGCAGCAGCGCGCCGGGCGGGCGGGTGCCCCGGGCAGAAGAGCGGCAGCGCGGTGCCACCCGCACGGGCGGAGAGGCCTCCCCTAGAGCAGCTCTAGCGGCAGGGCCCGCTGCTGGGCAGCGGCAGCCGCGGCAGCGTTTACTCCGGTCCCCGCCTCACCGATGGCGCCCCGGGAAGAGACGGGGCCGGCTCGGAGGGCGGCGGCGGGCGGCGGGCGACGAGCTCAGCCTGCCTCTGGCCTTGGCTCGCAGGCGGCCATCATGCGAGTGTCCGGGAGTGCATCTCGGAGTGGGCGCAGCTGGGGAGTGAGCGGGGCCAGCGGGAGGAGCCGGCGGGGCGTGCCGGGCGGGGCTGAGGCGAGGCCCGGCAGGGCGGCAGCCGGAACGCTGCGAGGGCAGCGAGCGTGGAGTGAGCGGGGGCCGCGCCGCGCCCCGGGCCGGGCCATGGCGAGCCGCGGCGGGGCCGGGCAGGGGCTGCCCGAGGCACAGCGCAGCTTCGGCCCTGCTGACGGCATTGCGGTCCCCCCGCAGCGCAAGGGCGCCCTTGTGCCCCTGGAGCTGGCGCTGCTGTGGACGGTGTCGCGGCCTGGCTTCGTGCGGCTCCTGGACTGGTTCGAGGTGCCCGAGGGCTTCGCGCTGCTCATGGAGCGTCCGCAGCGCTGTCAGCACCTCTGGTACTTCCTGCACGAGCGGCGGTTCCTGACGGAGCCCGTGGCGCGGGGGCTGTTCCGCCAGGTGCTGGAGGCCATGGGGCACTGCAGCAGCCGCGGCGTCCTGCACCGCCACATCAAGGCCGAGAACGTCCTCATCAACCTGGCCACTGGCGAGGCGAAGCTCATCGACTTCGGCTGCGGCACGATCCTCCAGGACACGTTCTACACCCGGATGTCAGGTGAGCCCAAAGCCGGGACCCAGCTGGGCAGCACAAGTTCCTCCCATGGTTGGCAGAGGGGGAAGAGGGAGGGAAGGAAGGAGGCAAGGAAGGAGGGGGAATCCTTCAGCCAGCTGCAGCCAAGTTGCTTTTTGGCAGGGCAGGGGCTGGCTGTTGTGGAACGGGAGCTGGCTGGGAGGGAGGGAGCAGCATGGGCCTGATGAGCTGCGCCCGTGTCCCATAGGAACGCTGGAGTACAGCCCACCGGAGTGGATCCTCTTTGGCTGCTACCATGGCCAGCCAGCCACCATCTGGTCCCTGGGCATCCTGCTCTATGAGCTGCTCTGTGGGCACCTTCCTTTCCATACCAACGAGGACATCGTCCGGGGCCAGCTCTTCTTCCTGCCCCGGGTGTCTCAAGGTGGGGATGCGCCTTCAAGGCACGAGGGGAAGAACGGGGTTGGGAGGGGCGGCTGGCACATAAGCATCCTGCTCTTGCAGCTGGTGAGGAGGTGCATCTCCTGGGCTTAGCTGGAGGAGGTGGCACCTGTGCCTCTGTGCTGGTGTCCTCCGCAAGAGAGGATCGATAGGAAGCTTTTGGCTGCAGCTCTGAGCACTCCTGGTGTGGCCTGGGCACTGTGGAATGTGGGAGAGCATGGACAGGAGCCTTATCCCGCTGAGCGGCAGTTTCTGGTTTCTCTCCGCAGAGTGCCAACACCTCATCAGGTGGTGTTTATGCATGGAGCCCACAGACAGGCCAGCTCTGGAGGACCTTTTTGAGCATTCTTGGCTGCAGGAGCCCTGCCTGGCCCAGGAGACAGCAGAGATGCCTCCCTGTGCGCAGGAGGATCCAGGAGCCCAGCAAGCAGCAGCGGCACACGTCTCGTGGCGCTGGAAGAAAACCCCGGAGCGTTTCCCTGCGGCCGCGGCGCGGAGGAGAGAGCGCAGCCGAGGAGATGCTGCTTCTGCTGGTCCCTGCGAGCTGTGGAGGGAGCGGCTCTGTGCTGCCCGTCCCATTGGAGAAGTGGTGGCAGTGGGGTGAAGGTGCCACGGACTGGGACAGGGGAAACATCCCCCTGCAGCTCAATGGCATCGTGATGTCCCCGCAAGCCGGGGCACAGCTGGCGCGTTCTTCTGGAGCACGACGTGGAGCTGGGAACACCATCCTGGAGCTGGCGGCTGGCGGGGCAGAGCCGATTGGCTTTGGCTGTGGCCCCTGCCTGGAGGACACGCTCTGCGCCCCGATGGAATCAAGATGAGTCCCCAGCCGGCGCAGGGGCGGGGAGATGCTGGTGCTCCCAGGCACAGCAGGGCTCGGCCTGGCCATGCGCCGGAGGTTCCCCGCTCGGCGGCGCTGGGGAATATTAATTTTTCCGCCGGCCGCCGAGCTGCTTTTTGGCAGGACAGGGGATGGATGCTGTGGAAGGGGAGCTGGCTCCTGGCCTTGCTGACAGCTTCTGCCAGCCAGCCTGGCACGGGTTGAGGCGGGGGCAGCCAGCCTGACAAAAGCATCCATCCATGTGGATGGGGGCGGCAGAGGGGGACGGGTTCCGAAGCCGTGCCCCAGCTGGTCTGCTCTACACGCCCTTGAGGAAGGGGTGCGTTTATGGGCGGGAAAGGTGCGGATTTTCCCTGCCCGTGGACAGGTTTAATTCTCACATGGAGTGGTCAGACCCTCCTCAGGCCCATGAAACGGTGACAGGCTTTGTGCTTTTTCTTGTTTCCAGGTCTTGTTTTGAATTGACTTTCATGCAATTGTTCTTTGTTTTTCCCAGGAGGATTACACCTGGTGCCCGGACCGGACGGGGAAGCGCCTGCAGCGTCCGTGGAGCGCGTCCAGTGCCAGCGCTGCCCCAGGGGCCACGGTCTGCAGGGACAGCCCCTTCCAGAAGGACGAGGACCTGGTTTGGGATCGGCTCCTCTCCTGGCAGCAGCTCTCCAGAGGTGGGCACCCGGCTCCACAGCTCGGCTGGCAGAAGGGCTCCGGGCAGGCGGCAGCGGGCACACGGGCATCCCGCTCTTGCAGCTGCTGAGGAGGTTGCTGTGCTGTGATTAAGCAGAGGAGGTGGAACGTGGCCTGCCCCGCTGCCCTTCTCTAAAAACAGAGAATGGGTCGGGAGGTTTGGGCTCTGAGCACAGCCAGCAGCCTGGCCCGGGCACAGGCCATGGCGGGACAGGGGGACAGGAGCCTGCTGCCACTGACCGTGGCTCTCTGGTTTCTCTCCGCAGGCTGCCAGCACCTCATGCCATGGGAACGGCACCGCTCAGCCTGCCAGGCTGGGAGGGCTGGAGGGTGGCCGGTGTTCATTTGCTGTCAGAAATAAATTGGGGTTTTTTGTCATTGTCATCATCGGAGCATTTCTTTCCTCCTTTTCCAAGCTCTTGGCCTCCCTTCCTCCAGGGTAATCTTTTTTCTCCTTCCTCAACCGCTTGATGGCATTTGGCAGGGGGGGTTAAGCAACATGAAAAATTCAACAACAGCTCCCGTTGCCAACTGCAGCAGCCCCTTCAAGAGCCCTGAGCTTCCACCAAGGTCAGTGTGTGCCTTGCAAAAGGAAGTGCTTTGCAGTGATGGGGTTGTTGCCCTGCTGCAAAAGCGGGGAGGAAATCAGAAATGGAAAAATGTCAATTTGGCTCGACCACCGCCCAGGTTCTTCATCTTTTCCCTCTTCTCCAGGATAGGCAGGCAGGGCTGGACTCCAGCAAGTTTCAAGTTCTTGGTGCTCTCTGGCATCAAAGGGATCAAGGAAACTCTTGTACGCAGGGACTACAACAGGGCTACTTGTCAGAACCCAGGAAATTCCTCTGGCTGCCCTGGAGGACTCGAGCCCCTGCCCAGGGGGCTCAGAGACCCTGGCACAGAGCCCAAGACCCCTGTGCCTTTGATTTAGCCCTTGGAAAAAACAACCTTGATGAAGAATTGCGAGCCATGACAGTTTCAGTAGAATGATAGTGAATTTATCCCAGGGTGAAAAATAGATTGTTGGGGTTTCTAGAATGGGGGTTCAGGGGCCAAGATGGAGGAATCTGGCGTGTCCACCCTTTCTCCTTCGTCTTGGCCTTCATCTTCTGCTGTGATGTTGGGCCTTTTAGATTGGTTTGGAGTAGAAGCTCACTGTGTAACATAGGTAATAGGTATTGGAAAGTATTTGTAAATGTGGTAGTGGTAGTTTTTAGGATAAAAAGGTAACACCACCCTGGGGCAGGCAGAGTGCCTTAGACTGTGTTGCTGAGAGGACCTTGGCAGGACAGGAGAAAGAATTTTATAGATAAGATACAAGAAACAACCTTGAGAGCCAGAAATGAAGAGCTCTGATTCCTTCTTCGAGCGCCGGGCTGGGAAAAGAGACTTTGGAACTTATCTCGGGCTCACTCTGACCAGCCAGAGACCCCGAGAGCCTGAGTCCGTAAGACGAAATACTGAAGGATTGGCTCCAAAACATAAATATCCTTGTTGGCCGTGTCTTCTTGACCAAGAAATCCTTCAAAGCTCTTGTAACTACAAGTCTTGCGGCCCTGTGAGCCATGCGGTGCAGATGGGAGCCCAACTCACCCTTCCTGTCTATGGAGAAGAGAAGAAAAAGCAATGGCATCATCTGAAAAACTCAGAGGTCCGCTCCCTAGCTCCTTCCAAACTCCTTCAAATCGCCCAAAGTGCGATTTAGCTTACAAATAGGTGTCAAGGACTCTTAGTGCTGGCTCTTGGACTCCAGAGCAGCTGCTTTAGAATCTTTCACAGAACCCTGTGCAGTTCTGTGGTGCCAGAAATGGATCATTTGAAGAAACTTTCCCAACTGACTTGCATGGAGGTTTGTTTGAAGGGTATTTGAGGAGAAAGGCTCCCGGCAGAGGTCTGGGCTTTGGCCTAGCTGTGTCCCCTGCTGATTGTCAAGTGTGCCATCAGCTGCAGGGCTTTCTGGACTAAAACTATCATCAAGTCACTGGGACTTGCGCTTTTTGGCCTCTAAAAGCTGGACCCACTTTCGGGGCAAATTTGGAGACCTCATCTCTGGGAGGATGGAGCAGCTAGGATTTTCCCAGTTGCTGGGAATGGTTCTCCAGGCCCTGGGTGTAAAAGGGGGCTGCCCAGCAAGTGCAGATCTGCAAGATGATAAACAATTGTCTTGGTTTGAAAAGACAGGTGTCTGCTAAGGAAGGCAGAAGCCTTCTCTGAAATGGAAAATGTCAATCCCCTCCCTTCAAATGATTCTCATTTAGAAATTCAAATGCTCTCGGGGAAAGATATGGGGATAGGACTGAGCCCACAGAGCCGGGCAGCATTTGCTGATGCTCTGAGCCCTTGCTAAAGATCCTGTGCGGGCTGTCTCAGACACCTGGGGCCAGGGATTCCTTCCAAGCTGGGCCACTTTGGCTGGGCCGGGGGCGGCCCCGGGGCAGAAGGCAGTGTGTGCAAGGGCCCTGGGTGGCACGCTGCAGCACGGTCACCGTGCCATGGAATGGAAGCCGGTGTCCAAGGCCCCTTTGTGACACGTGGGAAATAGAAGCTTGCCCGGCTGCTGGCAACACGCAACGGGGCACAACGGGACGGAGCGGTGCCGTGAGGAGCCCCCGCACAGCGCACTCGCTCCCGTCTGACCCGGAGCTTCTCCGCGGCGCTGTTCCTGCAGCTGAGCTCGAGGCCAGAGCACAGGACTCGCTGACCCGTGGCCTTCCTGAGGCTTCTATTCTGCAGCTGCCCTCAAGGGCAGAGCGTGGGACTTGGTGCCCCGGAGCTTTCCCAAGGCATCTCTCCTGCAAGTAGCTCCAGGCACAGCCATGGAGCAGAGACCCCCGAGAGTGCCCAAGCTGGCCTGGGTGGAGGAGGAGGAGAAGGAAGAAGAAGGCCCTGGAGCTGCCCCAGCACAGGAGACAGAAGAGGTGGTGCCGTTCCATCCACCTCAGGAGGGTGAGTGGCAGAGCTGGGCTGCAGGGCTGGAGCCTGTGCCAATTGGCGCCATGCCATGCCATGCCATGCCATGCCATGCCATGCCATGCCATGCCATGCCATCCCCTGGGGAAATGCCCGTGGACAGGAGGGAAGAGGGGCCGGGCAGACACCCCGCAGTGGCCGTGCTCCAACCCCTGGGGCATCCTGGGGCTCTCCCTGCCTGGGCAGCGCAGGGCTGGGCTCTGTTCTCTGGCCTCTCCCGCAGCCCCTCAGCTCTGGCTGCGCTCGCTCTTTGCCAGATGCAGCCCTGGAGCGCACACAAGAGCAGGAATCCAGCCGTGGCTGCTTCCGCAGAACAGCGCAGGTACCTGCAGCCACCCCCACCTGGGCTGGGCCTGCTGTCCCTGCTCAGCCCAGCACCGTGTGTGCAGCACTCCTTGCAACATCCCCGGCTTCTTGCCCTTCTCCTACAGCTCGTCTGCGACTTTATCCGGAGCTTTGGGCAGGAAGAGACCAGCACCATGGGCACTGGGCTCAGAGCTCACTCAGAGCTCCTCAGTCATGAGACCAGTGCCGCCCTGCTGCATTTGCTCCTGGAGAAGGGTGCTGCCAGGCCAGAACAAGTGAGCAGCCTGGGGCCAGGCTTCAATTCCCCCATGAGTCCCGTGGCTTCCCCAGCCACGCCTGCTGGTCCCTGGAAGCCTTTGAGGCCATGGCAGTGCGCTGGCAAGGGAAGCACTTCTCTGGGGACCCTGGGGACATCGCTCCCTCTGGCAGCTTTCCAAGTCTCCCCGTGCCTTCTCCAGGTGCCCGCCATGGTGAGGTCCATTCACCGATGGCTCCTGGCCAATGATTCTGCCCAGCACAGGCTGGACAAGGCCCTGCTGAATCTCACCAGAGCACACCCGGGTGAGGCAGTGGTGACGCTCCTGCGTGCGGCCCCGTCCTGTGACAGGTATGGGGCCCACCTGCCCAGAGGGCTCAGGCCTCCCCAGCCCATCACCCTGTACTGCCTGGCCCAGGTGTCTGAGCAACAGAGAGTTCCAGGGCCCTCTGGCTGCTGCCTTTCCCAGCCCTGGCACGTCAGCCCCCGAGCCTGCTGCCATGCTCCCTTGCCGCCCCTCAGGGGCCTGTCCCCACAGGGCTGGGCTGCCTGGCTGCTGCTGGCCAGGCCCAGTGGGCAGAGGCAGAGCCAGTGGTCAGCCCGGGCCCCTAGGGATGCCCAGGCCACGGTGCTGTGTCTGAGACCCCCCTGAGACAGAGCTCTAACCCCGCAGAGCTGCCATCACCATGTGGAAGACCATCATGTGCTCGTCCAGGACTGCAGAGCCAGTGCTGCTGATCCTCCTGGATGTGCTGGGCAGCTGGCCAGAGCGCAGCACGTGCACCTCCGATGGGGACAAAACGGGTGTCTTTGGCCTGGCTGTGAGTTTCTGCAAGTGGCCTTTGCTGGCCCCATGGCCGCCTCTCCAGCAGCTCTCCATCCTCCTTCCCCCACTGCATCTCCCTGCCTCAGGTGCTGGCCTGAAACCTGGCCCAGGGGCAGCCTCAGGCCCACCAGGCCCTGTGCTCCCCCTGCCAAGGTCTCTGCGGGCCTCTCCCTGCCCTGCTCGGGCCCTGCCCCAGGGACACCTGGGCACTGAGCGCTGTCTCGGGGGGCTTTGTCCCGTGCAGGCAACCGTGGTGATGTGGAAGATGCTCCAGGAGCCCCATGTGCCACGTGTAGTGACGTCGTATTTCCCCCAGCTATTTGTGCATCTGCTCTTCCAAGTGTTCTTCAGCACAGAAGAGATGCCAGAGGAGGTCGATGCCTTCTGGAAGGAATGCCTGCAAGAGCACGGCCTTGCCACCAGCCCCAACAGGTGCTCCATGCCAGTCCTCCTGTCCCTGCCACGTGGCCTGCCAAGGAGCCAGTGCTGCCAGGGTGACCTGGCCTTTGCTGTGCACACAGGTTTGCAGTGCAGAGCCTGAAGTCCCTGCTCTGCCGAAAGCAGTACAAGGAGGTGGTGGTGTCAGTGGAACGCAAGCGTGGCTGGGACACGCTGCTCTGTGCTGACACCCGCCACTATGCCGTGGGTCTGCTGGCCAGGTGAGACTCCCCTTCTCCCCATTGCTCCCGGCATTTGTGCCCTGTGCCCAGGCTGTCCCACACAGTCCCCGTGGCCCTGGGATACAGGGCCTTGTCACCGAGGGACGGCCAAGCAGACTGGAAAAGGCTGGGAGGGGAGAGCGCACAGGAGGAGACACCTCCTAAAGGGCCCAGGTCCCCTTGCAGGATGGTGGTGAAAGACCAGCAGGCTCTGCCAGCCTGTCCTTGGAGAGATTTGCTCAGGTTCCTGGTCCCTTTTTCGCCCTCCTAGGGAGATGCGCCATGCTTGTCTTGGGTTGGGTTCCAGTATTGCACTCCACCTCCTCTGGCTGCTCAGCACACAGGAGCCACACTGGGATCTGCCCGCCCTGGCGTTCCTTGTGGAGGTGAGCCGGGTGTGCAGCGCTGCCTGGCTGAGCTGCCTCCCAGCTCTCTGCCCTCTGGGAGCCGCAGCCACCTGGGACGCTGCCCGCGCCCTGTGCTGCTGCTGCTGCTGCTGCTGCTGCTGCTGCTGCCTGGGCCCAGCCCTGTGCGGCTCCGGGCTCCTGCCGGCCGGCTCCCCCATCACTGGCCTGTGCCTTTCAGCTCCTCCAGTGCCTGGATGCCAGTGAATGTGGTGCCAGTGTTGTGAAGGTCTCTTCAAGGTACCTGCAGAGCGAGTGCAGGGAGAGGCGTCGCCTGGCGCTCAGGGCCCTGCTGGAGCTCATTGATGATCCCTCAATGGTGAGAAGGGGGCGGTTGCTGAAGCTGCACTGGGAACGCAGTCACTTGGCCTGGCCTGGGCTTGGGGCGCTGGGGCAGCTGCTCCCAGCTCTCCTGCCTCCCGCTTCAGCTGCCCGCGTGCTTCGGGACAGGCCTTTGGCCTCTGGGCCCTGCGGCAGCAGGATGGCCTTTCACAGACTTGTGTTCCGCACAGGCCCAAAGAATGTGGAGCCTGACCCAAAGCCTCATGGACCTACTGTGCGACAATGATGCAGAGATAGCTGGCATGACCCTCATCACACTCAGCTTTCTATTCCTGCACAAATCACATATTCTGATGTCAACCCCCATTGCCCTGCAGCTGGCTGAGGCGCTCCTGCCACTCTTTGACCACGTAAGGCTCTGTGCCCCCAGCCACAGCCGCTGGCTGCTGCTTGGAAACTGTGTGCCCTGAGCATTTCCAGCCCTGTGCCCAGGGGGGCCTGGAGGAGCCAATTCTGACGTAGTTTTTCTTTTTTTTTTTCCTACAGGATAATAGCCAGGTCCAGCTGCTCTCCATCAAACTCTTCCGAGACATGATGGAGTATTTGGAAGAGAGAGAAAAGCCTTTGGAAAGCCCTGTGCAACAGAGCTTGCTTGCACTCTTCTTCCACTGCCATGATGAGAATCAGCGTGTGGCAGAGGTGAGGACTCGTGGGCTGCTGCTGTCCCCCTGGCAAGGGGCTCGGCTGCCTCCTGCCCTGCGCCTGCTGGATCGCAGCCTCCTGCAGGCCATGGCACGGGGACGCGGGTGCCGTGCCCTGGGCTGTGGGGCCATCTCCGCGTCCCTGCTGCTCTCCAGGCTTCTCGGGAAGCGCTGCTTTGTGCGGTCAAGTTGATGAAGAGGAGGGATCTCAAGAAGCTGGTGAAGGAGCAGAAACTGTGGAAGTTCAGCGAGTGCCTGGTAAGGAGGGTCTGCAAGGCCCAGCCTCAGGCTGGAGAAGGCCCCTGAGGGCGGCGCTCAGTGTGTGGGCCGGGCAGCTGAGCCCCTGCCCGCTGCGGCAGCCAGAGGCCGCGCGGGCTCCTCTCCAGGCTCCCAAGGGCCCGAGCCGGGTGCCCGTGGAGCCCCGGCCCGGCGGGGCTGCGGGGCGGCACCGCGGCTCCCCGGGCAGCAGCCGGCCCGCTGCCCCCTCCCCTCGGGAGCCCTTGGCCGGCGGCTGCTGGCCGCGCCTCAGGGCTGTACGGGCAGGGGAGGCCGGGGCTGGGCGCAGGCAGCGCCCGGCCCAGGGGCTGAGCCCGCGCCAAGCCTTCCCTCCTGCCGCTCTCTGCAGCTGGCAGAGGACAGGAGCCGAGCGGCCGAGCACCTGCGCCGGGCCCTGCGCTACCTGCAGAGCCCACAGGAGCCCCTGCGAGAGGCGGCCATCAGCTTCATGGGTGAGCCACGAGCCCGCGCTCCCTCCCCGGCCCGGCCCGCCGCAGCTCGGCCCCGGCCCCGCCTGCTGCCCCGGCAGCGCCAGCCGGGCCCGGCGCCGTGGAGCCCCGCCTGGCCTGGGCATTGCTGCTGGGGCCCTCTGGCAGCCGTGCCCTGGGGCGGCAGCGTGCGCCAAGGGCCGGGCTGAGCCCTGCCGGGCCAGCAGCCCGTGTGGCCACAGCGCCGGCAGCGCCGCTGGCAGGGAGCTGTGCCGCTGCCGCCGTGACAGGCTCTGTGTTCACAGGCATGGCCGGGCGGCGCCTGAGGGGGCAGCAGCGAGAGCTGCAGCTGATCTGCGCTGGTGAGTGAGGGCAGCGGGCTGGCAGCGGCGGCTGCCCGGGGGGGAGCTGCAAGCCCTGCCCCGGCTGCGGAGGGCTCTGCTCCCGTGGCCAGAGCACACTGAGCTTTCAGGGCCACGGGGGCCATTGGTGGCCCGCAGCTTCGGCCTGATCGCCTTGCTCCCTGCTCCCTCCTGGCCATGGCAAGAGCCGGTTGGCATGGCCCTTGCTGGGGGCTCTCCTCGGCTCCCCGCACATCCGGCTCTGACCGTGGCTCTGTTGCTCTCTCTTGCAGCCCTTGAAGACAAAACAAATGACATCAGCCTCGCCGTCGGAAGCCTGGCAATTCAAACGCTCTGCATCCTCAAGTCAGGAGAGCGGGCTCCCATCTCCAGGTTCCAGTGGCTCCGAAATCACCTGCGCAGGGCATGGAAGACACGGCCTCGTCTGTCACGGCTCGGCTGCCTGCCCTGCTGCAGCTCTGTGGAGAGCTGATCCCAGAAGCTCTTTTTGCTGGGGCCACCTGAGTCAGGAGGAATTTTCTTTTACTTCAAGAATGTTCTTTTCTTTTTTTTTTTTTTTTCCCTTTACCATGTAAATATAGACTGTGTTCTAATACACAGCCTGCCAGGATCTTTCTTTTGCTGCCCAGGGTCCGCAGGGCCTAGGGGCAGAGGGGATAAAGGATGCTTGTGCTCAGCCAGCTGCCCAGGCGTGCAGTGGGCAAGGGGAAATGGCCAGAAGGCCCTTGGCCTTTGGTGGTTCTGCTGAAGCCTTTGTGCTGCCCACAGAGCGGCTGGGCAGGGGCCGGAGCTGCGGGGATCCCTGCCCGAGCGCTGCCTGGAGATGGCCACAAGCCCTGTGCCAGGCAGGAAGCGCCATCCGTGCCCTCCTGCCCGTCTGCTGCTGGCTGCCTTGCTGAGGGCTCCCGGGTGCCTCTGCCTGGGGCTGCTCTGGAGCTGCTGTGGGGCTGCGGCGCTGCTGCCGGGCAGCTTGGCTGCGCTGGGGCAGGGCCTGAGGGGCTGGGGCGCTGGCAAGCCCTGAGCAATGGGGCTGTCAGAGGCCACAAGCAGCCCCCTGGCAGCCGCCTTCTTCCTGCCAGAGCTGACTTGCCAGGTGGATCCTGGGCACTCTGGAACTAACAGCATCAGTGTTATTAGAGAATGAAATTGATCAAAGATGTCTCAAGTCCCACCATTTCAGAGGTGTTTAAGGGGAAATTAAGGATTTGGGGACACATTCTGTGTGGAGTGCCCCTGTTGCTAAGAGGCAGGAATTTGATCTCACCCTGCTTGTGTTGCTAAGAACTCCTCCCCTGACCCAAACCCAAACTCCAGCCGTGGGATGCCCTATAAAAACCCCATGGCCCTGCCTTTGCCCTGTCTTTTGGGGGTCAGAAATGGATTCTGGAGCTTTCTGAAACCCAGACCCGTCTCGTTTGTTCCCGGCACTGGCAGCTGCAGCCTCCCTGGACACCATGAACTCTGGAGAATGGGGGCAGCCAGTGGGGACGGGTCCTGGACTGCAAGATAAGTGTGTGTTCTGTTTGCCATCTGTCAGTGGTGGGGCAGTTATCTTCTGTTCATTGGGCAGTTTCTCTCTTCCACAACCAATCCTCCCTCTGGGGAGGTGTGTTCCATTAGTAGGCCATTAATTATTAATTATTAATCTTCTGGTAATGGTCCACTGAGTGTCACTGCATGGCTGATTAAATGACATCATCCCATTGGGAGATGCTCCGCCCAGGGGGAGGAGCCAAGCATTCCTACCTGGATAGAATCTGAGATTTGGAACACTGTAGGCAGCCTTTTCCTCCTGGATTCCCAGAGGAGCAGCTGTCTTTCTTCTCCACTGCATTCCCAGAGGAGCAGCCTTTTCCTCCTGGATTCCCAGAGGAAGGAAGATTCCCAGGCCCATCTACAGCAGCCCTGGACCTTCAGAGGAAAACTCCACCCTTCTCCAGGATCCCTGCTCCAACAGAACCACACCTGGCACTGCAGGAGGGCTGCAGCCACCACTGAATGGGACTGCTGCCAGCACCCTGACCCACACGGTGTCATGCCCTGTTCTGACTCTGTCAGTGGGGGTTTTTTTCATTTGTACTACTGCATTTATATTTTTATTTTTTCCTAAAAAATAACTGTTATTCCTATTCCCATATCTTTGCCTGACAGCTCCTTAATTTCAAAATTATAACAATTCAGAGGGAGGGGTTTACATTTTCCATTCCAGGGGAGGCTCCTGCCTTCCTTAGCAGACACCTGGCTTTTCAAACCAAGACAATAACAAAGTTACTTTAACACCACAGATAGAAAATCCATTTTAATCTCTGCAAAAAGCCAATATTATGTGTCCGTAACAATAAACCTCTCGCTGAGTGATGGTAGATGTCAAAGTAACTTTGCTATAAAGATATAGTTTTTATTTCTGTTGTTAATTAAGCTCAGTGAAAAGGCTGCTTGTGTTAAACTGCCTGCTTGGATGGGATAACATCCAATGCACCCAGGATGAGGACACCTGTACAGATCTGCCAACTATCAGCACTCCCTGTCTGAAGTGAGCTACACTTTGGGAACATCTCATGTTTCATGCATGCAGTGGATGACCAGATGATTTAAAATGTTAATAAAATAAACAAGAAAGATTTAAAAATGCTAATAAAATAAACAAGAAAGGTCATTTTTATTCCTCAAAATAACAACAACAACAACAACAACAACAACAACAACAACAACAAGTTCTGGTTTAATGAAAGGTGGAATCTGTTGCTCTTAAGAGCAAAGCTTCATAGCTGGAATAAAGAGTGTTCAGCCCAGCTGTTTCCACTATGAGGCCGTATTTCATCCCCCCTGAAAGTCCTTCATGTTTGCACAGAAAACTGTCCCTGCACAGCCCAATGAATTCCATCACTTCAGCTGGCCAAACAACCACTGTGGTCAAGTGGGGTCTGAGCAGCTTCCAGGATCCCAAGCAGCTTCAGAAGCTTCATTTTACACCTCCTCTTCTCCCAGTGAATACCCAGCACCACCATCACTGTGGACCCATAGCTATGGATCACTGGCCTGGCCAGCACAGGGCTAATGTTTGCATCAGCCAGGAGGAGCTGCTCTGCCTGGCTGTCTGTCTCAGCCTCAGCCCTGAGACCCCAAATGCCTCCATTCTGGCCCAATCCTTCCTGGTGCTGAGCATAAGAACTCGTGCAGACAAGAGCAGGGAGGGAATCTCCCCAGCCGTTTATCACCTCAGCAACAAGACCTTGGTACCAGGCTGTTATCTGTAGCAGAAAGCAGCAGCAGGAAGGAGACACCAGATCACCAGCCCCAGGCCATGGCCCTGGTGCTGTCCTTACCAGTGATCAGTGTCTGCAGCTCTCCAGGAGCTCAGGGAGCAGGGATGCTCCTCACCATCTCATCTTACCCATGCACCCAAAGCCACGGCCAGCTGTGTGCTCCTGCCCACCAGCACATGCCAAGGCACAGCGTGGGATTCTTGGGGAGGTGTCCTCTGCAGGGCCAGGAGTTGGACTTGGTGATCCTTGGGGGTCCTTTCCAGCCCAGGATATTTTGTGATTCTAAGGCTTTGGCCAGCCCAGGTTTCAGCCACCTCCCTGATCCAGGTGTGATTGACCCCAAACCAGATCTTGCCTCTGTCTACCCTCCAGTGCAAGGAACATGTTGCATCTACCCCAGCCCCCCTGCTTGTGTCTGATGGATCATGCTGACCTTTTCAACATATTTCTTGGAGTATTATAAAACATTATCTGACAAACAATAAACCAAAAAAAAAAACAAACCAAAAAAGCCCCCCAAAAAATAAGAAAAAACAAACCAAAAAACCAACAGACCAGCCCAAAGGAAATCAATTTGGGTAATGATGGCCTTTTGTTCCAGTTTATCCTGCACCAAACTACACAGATGGTAACTCTGAACATTTCCCAGACCTTCACAGCAGAGCTTGGAAGTGTCTCTCTGATTTCTTGGTTGTTTCATGACACATGCATTTCTCCTATATAATCCCAGTGTTTTGCTAAGAAGCCATATTATAACTGTGAATCAATCTTCTTCATTTGAACATCTAGGACAGATTCACACATCATTTCCCCATTAGCTAGGACAGACTCAGCCTTGCAGATCTTTCAGGTTTCAAGCCTGGCTGTGTTGTTTCAGTTCTTTGCTGCTGCTTGTGTTTTGTGAAAAAAAAAATAATTAACCAGACTTTGGGACTTTCTGTTGCGGCTTGAAGAAGAACACAGGTTGTTTCATCGCTGTTGTGAGACATGTGTTACCCGGCTCATTAATTCACAACAGTTCTTGTTTTCTCTGCCTTTTTCACGCTGATGTGATACATTTGTGAAGTCCAGGCTTGTACTGCAAGTGATTAATGCTGCAGTAAAGTCTGATAAACTGAGATTCCAACAAAAAAGTGTGAAAAGTGTAACCTCTAAAGTTCTGAAGGCTCACATGTGACAAAACCCATAAATCCCCCCAGAGGCAGTCATTATGGTGAGTTACTAACTAGATTATGCAGCTGCATTTGTCATCATTTCCCATTACGTAGAGAATAAACCTGTCAGGCTGATTTATGGCAGAGGGCTCCACAAGATGGGAACTGGCACCTGTACTGCTCTGTGGAAACGATGAGAAATGCTGTGTCTGCTCAAGTGCTGAATGGAAAAGGAAGGAGGGGAGATAACTGTTCTTTGAAGGCACTGATTCAGGGACAAAGACTTCAGAGAGGAGTCATGCTTACTCCCATGGGATGGCAGGAAGAGTATCCACCAACCTGTCCCAACAGCAGCAGCAGCATCAGAATGCGTTCTCCACAGGTGGAGGGAAGAGAGGAGAGAGGAGGTCTTTTGAGGGGACCAAAGTCAGTCATGGAGAAATCCTAGAAGCCTGGAATGGTTTGGGTCACAAGGAATCTGAAAAACCATCTTGTTCTAACCCCTGCTGTGGGCCGTGACAAACTGAACAGCTGAATGCCTGGCTACTCAGGGGATACTCAAGGTTTTGGATTCCATGCCTGTGCATCTACCGTGGAGCAGCTGGGTCTGCTGGGAGCAGATGGCATCCACCTGAGCTCAGAGCAGGCCAAAAGATGGGCAGATGTGGGACTGAGCAGGGCGAGGGACATCCCTGCACAGCAGCGCTCTGACAAGAGCAGCAGTGGCCTCCTCTCAGTGCCCTTCCCCGAGCAGCAGCCGCTGAACACCATGGTGGCTACACAGATGCTTTTGGCTCTGCAATCCCTTTGTGCTCAAAGGCCACGCTGGGCATTTCAGCTGGGCTGGAAGGTCTGGCTGGGCAGGGAACAGGCAAGAGGCACTGCTGGTGTGAGCTCCATGTGTTCACTGGGGACACAAGGAAGATTCTGTTCATCCAAAGAAAAACACAAGCAGCCAGTCCCTGCTAACACAGCAGTGCGACTCTGTCCAGAGCAGCTCAAATTCTCTGCCAGAACCACCCCTCTGCACCTTCTTGATCTGAAGGGGACTAGAAGTGGTTTCACTGCAGTTCTTTATTTCTGCTGTCTGATAATGGGAAGGTTTCACAGAAGTCTTGGATGGACTGGATCAGGGAATAGTCAAGCAAGAAAAACTGAGCAACCATCACCCAACCCCACTGACAGAAGAACAAGTCCCATTAGGAAAAGCACCTCAGGTGTTTTCATCGTTGATAATATGTATCCTACTCAACATTATGGATTATAACCTTTTCCCTTTGGAACCTTATCAGAGGGGACTTCTGCCTGCTTTGTGAAGGGAGCCCCTGGGGCCCATTCCCTCCCAGAGGGGCTGCACTTGCTGCCTGCCGGGGCTTTCATTGCTGGGCCCACTGGGAGCCCCTGAGCTGGGCTGGGCACCAAGGGCGGGGCTGGCCCGGCTGTGATGCCTCTGGCCCCTGTGACACCAGGGGCAGCGTGTCACAATGGGGGCAGCTGGAAAAGGCCCCCGCAGGTAACGCTGGCCCAGCACAGCCTGGGCAAGCGGTGAGTGCACACGTGGCGGGGCTGGGCTGGGCCGGGCCAGGGCCGGGCCACAAGCGCCGCACCCGGGCCTGCATTGTCCCCCTGCACCCAGGGCCAGCCCCTGGGGCCGGCCCCTTGGCCGGTGCACGGGGCTGCTGCTGCTGGCCCACTGGCACAGGCCCTGCTGCCTGCCAGCTGCCCGGGGCCCTCTGCTTCTGCCCTCACATCCCTGCGCCTCCGGGCCTCGCTTCAGCCCCCACAAGCTCCCTTGGCAGCCCCAGTGAAAGCCTTGTCTCTCTCCTCCTGCAGACCATGGCGCACAGAGCAGTCCTGGCTGGGCTTGTGCTGCTCCTCTTCCTGTTCCCACTTTCCGTGGTGGACAGATTTCACGGGGATGGGCAGCCCCGTGCAGAGGAGATGAAAGCGGCCCCCCCTGAGCCAGCTGAGCCTGGCTGGGGACCCTGGCTCCTGGCTGCCTTGCGCTACCTGCACCAGCTCTGGAAAATTGCTCAGCCGCTGCTCCTGCTTTTGGGCTGGTGGCTCAGGCGCAGAAGGGCAGCCACGAGGCAGAGAGCAGCGGCCCAGAGAGCTGAGGAAAAGGCCAGAAGGAGGAAGGTGGAAAGCGAGCGGAGAAGGCGGCTCCTTAGGAAGAGATTCAAAGACATGGAGCAAATGTGCCGGGCCACGAAAGAAATAGAAAAGCAAATGGCCTGGCTGATTGGAATGAATAGGGATACAACCAGGATGCTGAAGGTAGGCAGGGCAGGCTTTTGGAGGAGCACAGGCAGTGGCTGTGTGAAGAAAAGCTTCCTGCTGGAGATGCTCTCTGGGCCGGCCAAGGCGAGCCGCACATCTTTGTGAGCAGCCGGCGCACAGAGCTGCGCTTGCTGCCCAGCACAGCCCTGCGCCGGGGCACAGGCTCCGGGCTCCTGACACACCCTGCCCCTCTGCCCTCTCTCTCCTCACGGGATCTGTAGTAACTGCATCTATTTTAACCCTTTCCCATACAGAGCCTTTGCATCTGCTCGAAGGAAAGCACCATTTGAAGGCATCGGGCCAATGTTTGGAGATTGATTCAAATTCTTAAATAGTTTTGAAATATTTAAAATATCTTATTTAAAAAAAGTTGTCTTTAGAAACATTTTCCAAATTTTTTATTACTATAATGTGGATTAATACTCTTGTAAGATATCATAAATATTTTAATAATATGTAGTAATTACATAATGGCACTTTTCTTTAGATTATATAGAAATTATAATTCATCAAAATTACCAAGAATTATTGCAGTTAACCAAAAATGAAGTATACTTTATTTCTGTTTAAAACAGCAAATGTTGCTTAATCTTCATGATCCAATAATTATTTTGTGTCTTGTTAAATATTCATATATACAGTATATAGACTGTCACTACGAATGCCTATAATCACAATTGGTTAATTGAAATTACACTCTCTGCCCTCCTGTCTCGGGAGGGTGACTTCCCTCAGGCAGCTGCAGTCCCTGTCAAGATGCAATAAAGGCAATGCCTGAACAAACGCTGTGTCTGTGAGTGTCCATGCTGGACTCAGGTGTCAGCTGTGGGGAATTCCTGACACAGGGGCACCACAGCAGCCCTTGGCCATGCAGAGGCTCCTTTCCTCCCCTGCAGCAGCTGCTCCTTTGGTGCTGTGATCCAGCCTCTGCTCTGCGCGATGCCAAATGCAAGAAAACCAGGAGTGCCACCACTCAGACTGTCACTCAGGTCCTGGCAGAGCTCAGGAGCCACCATGGCTGTGTAGGTGTGGAACCTGCAGTGGGCCATGACAGCAGGGACAGCAGGGACAGCAGGGACAGGGGGACACAGCACAGCAATCACAGCCCGGCTGCCCTGGGACAGGCCCGGCAGGCGGACAGGACACGGGGCAGGCAGGAGTCCCCATCCTCTCTGTGCCCTCCTGAGCACAGGCACATAAGGGACAGGGGCAATGGGGACACAGCCGGCCCCTCTCCTCTGGGAATATCCCACCTGCCCAGGGGCCCTGACAGAACGCAGGGGCTGAGGCTCTGCAAGGGGAACCCAAGGGTGAGCAGGAGGACCTCCAAGTTACATCTGCCCACATTCTGCATGCAAACTGCTGCGTGGAGGAGAAAACCAGAGGGGCCTTGCCACAGCAGATCCCATCTGAGGGAAGGTGTTCTCTATTCCTGCACACGGGTGCCCCGTGCAACATGGAGCACATGAATGCACTTTGACACCAGATTCTCAGCCCTGCTCGAGCGCTCTGGCACAGCAGGAGCGGCCATTCCCTAATAACACACGGGTTTGCAACTCTTGTGCAAAGCAACACAAATTGTCTCTCTCCTCCTGCAGACCATGGTGTCCAAATCAGTCCCTGCCCTGCTGGTGCTGCTCCTCTTCCACTTACCACGGCCCGTGGTGATCAGTTGGGATGAGGATGCAGAGCTGGGCAAAGAGGGCCTGGAGCAGGCTACCCCAGAGCCACCCGAGCCTGCCTGGGGACCCCTGCTCTGGGCAGCCGTGCAGCAGGGGCCCTACTGGGCTGCTGCTGAGCTGCTCTTCCTGCCTTTCTTCCTCTGCCTCAGGCCCAGAAGGGTGGCCATGAAGCAGAGAGCAGCGGCCCGGAGAGCTGAAGAAGAGGCCAGAAGGCGCAGGATGGAAATCGAGCAGAGAAGGCTTCGCTTCAAGAGGACATGCAAAAAGACTTGAAGGAGCTGTGGAGGACCATGAAGATGATCAAGAAGAGAATGGCCAGGCTGATTTGAATGAACAGCAAGGTGAGCTGGTTCCTGCTGTGAAGCTGAACTCATTGTGTTCAATCAGATTTCCTCTGCACGGATGTCATTGTAGTCAGATGAGAAATTGGCCCCTTAATTTGAATGCAGTGGTGCATAGAGCTTTAGTCTAATGTTTTAATGTAGCTGACCTGTGCCCTGATAGCAAGGGGTTTTTAACAAATCTGGTATTGCCAGAAGGCTTTTGTTACTCTCAGACTGTGCTCTGCACATGGAGCAGCAGAAGAATTAAGGCCAAATCCTCCCTCAGGAACTGGAGGATATCACACGGGGGTAAGGAGCTTTTGTAAGGAAGAATTGACTGTTCTTCTCTTCCACCAGGTGACCCTGTGCTCCAACACGGTGATGGAGTTCTACCAGAGAATGCTGGTGCACCTGGAGGGTGTTGGCAAGGGAGGGGCAGCCCTGATCACCACAGCCAGGTCCCAGCCCTTGCCTGGCTCCCCCAGGCACTGCCTTGCCCAGGCTTTGCTGGCTGCAGTGCCAAGGAGAAGTGCTGCTGGATGCCCTCATGTTGTGCCAGCTGGACATGAGAAAAGCACCCCTGCTCACAGCCCAGCTCGGGCCTGGGCCCTCTTCTAAAGGCACCAGCAATGATATCATTTCTTGGCCTGGGTTTTGGTGCGTGAGGGGGAACAAATTTCCCGAGGGCCTCCTCTCCTTCTTCCTGCAAGAGGTGGAGTTGTGCTGGTGGTGAGCACCGTGCACTGGTTTGGGCCACACCAAGCAGCTGCTGAGAGTCAGGGTCTGGCTCTGTCCATGAGGGCCCATGGCAGGGGGGAAGTGGCTCCCAGCAAGAGTGGGGAGGGCAAGGTCTGACGAGGGGAAAGCAGCCCTTGGTGTGGCAGGTCAGCTCCAGATTTTCTCCTTCCCTCTGCTTCCCATTTTGAGCTTTAATGTTGTCAGAGCTGAGCCCAAAAGTCGTGGTTGCTGCAGCAGAATTCCATGCTGCTGTGCTGCTGTGGGTGTCAGTGTGATGCCCAGAGGGATGCAGCTCCCTGGGGCTGTTCCCTGTCCCAGGCAGAGCCATGCAGGCAGTGCCTGGGCTGCCATTCTGTAAAGCAGGTGGAGCTGGGGCCAGGCAGGGCCTGGAGCTGGGCAGTGAAGGAGCCAGGGAGCTGCAGGGCCTGGCAGGGGCTGATCAGCCCCTCTGTGGGGCAGCTGCTGTCTCGTGCCCTCCAGGGCTGGGGCAAAGAGCTGAGTTCTCAGGCAGGGCAGCAGCACCATGGCAGAGAAGGGAGTCATTTGTACTGAGACACTGGGGTTGTGTGTTCCTTGGGCCTTGGGGAGCCCTGATTCTTGTTGGGAAGGCTCCCCCAGAGCTCGTGGCTCACTGGGACTGTTCCAGGAATCCTTGCAAGCCTTCTGGGGTACAGGAGGGGCTGAGGCAGCTGTGGGGCAAAGGGCTCTGCCTGGGGCACTGGGCAGCCTCTGGGTGCTGCCTCTCAGGGTTTGGGCCTCCTTGACAAGATGTGTTGGAGTGGGCAGAGGTAGAAGGCAATTTATCCCTGTAGGGCTGCTCAATGTGCATTGGACAGTGACCAATGTGTTCTGCTCCATTGCACAATCTCTGGGGGGAAACGTTCTCCATTCTCTCAGGATCTCTGATTGCCCTGGGGTCATCTCTCTGCCCAGATGTCTCGTTCCTGAGCTCCAAGTGTCCCCCCAAGTGCTGCTGTACGATGAGTGCCACCTGAAGGTGCCCTAGGAGAGGAAGATCCTCATGAGGAATCCCAGCCACCTTCCTGGCTGCTACGGGCTCATTCCCCAGGTTTGGCATCACATCCACCTCCTCCTGTCAAATATTACTGAGGAGATTATTAGGGGAAAAAAGGGTTTGGATAAGACCTTGCTGGTTTCTATTCAGCCTTAAAGATCTGCTGAGAACAGGATCCTACCCGAATGTAAACTTTAGGAGGCAGTTGAAGCTCCTGAGGAAACAGTTGATGTTCTGGTCTTCAGGGGCTTTTCTTGTGGGAGATCTGAGAGGGTTGTGAAAAGCTGCTGCATCCACAGACACCAGTGCCTGTGCTGGCAGCCTCCTTGAAGGATCCCCTGGGAGTGCTAAGCCTACAATTCTTGCATCTTGTTTGTGCCTTCTACCTTTGTCCTGGGCAGTTGTAAACGCGTGTGTAAGTTGCTGTTGCGGTGCATGTTAAGGAGTCTAAAGTTTCTCCAGAGGTGCCTCTGAAGCTGCATTTCATTCTGTCCCTGCCAGAAACGCAAGGAGGACTCTGCTGTGCTCGACCCCAGCCCCAAGCCCTGTGGGATTGTGCAGCCCCAGAGCTCAGCAGAGATCCCAGCTGTGGTGGCAGTGCAGGCCCTGGGCACTCACGGCCCCAGCGCTGTCACCGGCGTGTTCGGGGATGAGCTGGGTCCCGAGCGGGTGGCTCGGGGATCCAATACGGGGACGCGTCGCTCCGGCAGCCCCGGCAGCCCCGGAGGGCTCCGGCCCCCGCCCGGCAGAGCTGCGGCTGCTGAGACCCCAAAATATCCCCAAAAAACTGGTGAGACACCCCAAAAATATCCCAAAAAATCCAGGGGACACCCCTCAAAATCCCAAAAAATCCCAGTCAGACCCCCCTGAAAAATCTCAAACAATCTGGGTGAGATTCCCCCAAAAAATGCCAAAAAATCCGGGTGAGATCCTCCCCAAAAAATCCCCAAAAACCAAGTGAGATCCTCCCCAAAAAATCCCAAAAAACCCCGAAGTCCAGGTGAGACACCTCCCCAAAAAAATTTTTAAAATTTCAGGTGAGACCCCCCCCCAAAAATCCCAATGAGACCCCCCCCAAAATCCCAGAAAACAAGTGAGACCCTCCCCAAAAAATCCAGGTGAGAAACATCAAAAAATTCCTCAAAAATCTAGATGAGATCCCCCAAAAATGCCAAAAAATCCAGCTGAGCCAGTCCCCCCAAAAAAACCCAAATAAATCCCAAACCCAACCCAAAAAATCCAGGAGAAACCCCCCAAAAATAAAACAAAAAACAGGTGAGATCCCCCCCAAAAATCCCAAAAAATCCCACTCAGACCTCCCTGGATTTTTTGTGTGCAGCTGCTCCTGGCAGGGTGCACAGGGACAGGGATTCTGCCGGGGAAAACAGGCCCAGGCTGCTGGGGAGAAGGACAGGAGGGATGGGAGGCACAAACAGCTCCTGCTGGTGCAGGTGTCCCTCCCTCCCACTGCAGGTCCCTGTTCATGGTTATCTTATTTTCCAGAGATGAGCTTTACCCTCCTAAAGTCAAACCCCACCCACCAAAGGGGAAGAGAAGCAGTTTGGGTTCCTTGGCATCTCAATGGAGGCATTTCAAGGTCAGAAATGTGGAGGAGCCAGTCGCAGCCCTGAAAGAAGTGCAGGATTTTCCCCACTCTTCAGGAGCAGAGGTGGATTTTCTTGTCCATGCCGTGCTTGTGTTCCTCCCCAGCCTGCCAGCACCAAGTCCTGCTCATGCTGAGCTCCCTTTTTGCTGCCCTGCTGGGCTGTGCCCTGACAGTGGGCTGGGCAGCAGGGCCAGTGGCTGGACATGGGCTGAGGGGCAGGGAGAAACAGGAGAGTTTTCCTTGGAGAAGCTGACTCAGATCCTACAGGCCTGTGCTGAGTGTGGGATTTTATGCCTTGTTTCCTTCCCAGTGTAAGATGAGGCTTTTCCCTGCATCATCCTGGTCAGATCTCCAGCTTCCCTCCCAGAGCCAGCTGGGATGATCCTGATCTCCATGGAGCCTCTTCCCAAGGCAGCCAGACTCCCTGTTTGCAGGGCTCTGCTTTCCCCCAGAGCTGCTGCTGCCCTGCTGGCCCTGGAGCTGTCTGACAAAGGGAGACTTTGCAAAGTGGCTGTCTCTGCCTCCCAGCACAGAAAATGGCTTGTTTTCCAGGTGCCAGCACCAACTCCTGAGCACCCTCACCTGCCACGAGGCTCGGAGGGGTTCAGGTGCTCCCTGGACGTGGCGCACGCTCCCCTGGGAGCGGAGAAGGCAGGAGGGAATCTGTCTCACTGCCCATTGTCAGCGTGGCCAGCAGGGCTGGAGCTGCCAGTGCCGCTGGGGGCCCTCAGCACTGGCCACAGAGGGGCCTCCCATCCCTGCAGGCCCATCACAAAGGGCTGCTGGAGCAGCTGCTTGTTGGAGAGGCCCTGCAGGACACGTTGCAGGGCTGCCCAAGGACGCTGGGCAGCACCTGTGCAGGGCACTGCTCCCCCTGGAACTCCTCAGGTGCTCCACAGGAAATTTTGGCAGGAGCTTTTGCTGCAGCACCTTGAGAAAGCAGCATTTAAATCAGAGAGAGAGGGCAAGAGCCTCAGGAGTCAGATGAGCTGGGCTGGACTCCTTCCCTCAGCTCCAGGAGCTCTCACTCTGAGTCTCCTCCTTTTCTAAAAGCAGGAAGCTTTTAAACTTTTTAAAGGCAAGTTGTGCATCAGAGAGAATTTCTACTGCCAGGAGACATTCCAGCTCCCTTTCATGTCATGTACTAATTAATGCATTGGCCCGTGAGTGTGGGAGAAGATTTTGCCCATGGTCCCTGCCCTGGTCAGTGGCATGGATGCAGGATGAGGTGAGGGTGATTCAGGCAGTGTTTGGGGAATAGGCCCCTCTGGCTACAGCTGCCCTTTGCTCCAAGATGCTCTTCTGCATCCATTCCCATGCTCAGCACCTCAATCTCTCCTGTCTTCCACCCAGGCTTTCAGTATCCTGCCCCTGCCAGGTGTGCTGCAGCCAGGAGAGAGCCAGCAGGTCTCCTCCACCTTCTCTGGCCACCTCAGCAGCACCTGCAGTGTCCCGGAGCTGTGCCACGTGGAGGGAGGCCCCAGCTACGAGGGGCTGGTGCCCGGGGAGGCCTCACGTGTCAGCTCCTCCCTGAGCCCCCCGAGATCAACTGTGGCTCCCAGGCCCCTCTCAGGGACAGGTGAGTCAGCCTTCCATGGGCTCCTGCTCTGCCATGGGTTATTGTCCCTGCAGGGCTTCCCTGCTCCAAGGACTCTGAGCTCAGAGGTGCTGCACAGCAAAGGCAGCAGCAACACAGGCATGGCCACTCTGAGCTCCCTGGCTGCCAAGAGAGGAAGGACCTTCTCCTGTTGAGACACAACATCTTCTTCTCTATTTGAGTGCTGAGCCCTCCTGGCTCAGCTGCTGCCTGCAGGGAGCTGGGCTCTGGGCTTGCCTTGGCACTGCCTCTAGAGGGGTCTGCAAGTCCATGGTGTTGAGTGGCATCTTCTCCATCATCTCCCTTATTCACCAAAGCACTGGGATTGTGCTATGGGCAGGCGTGGGGCAGAGAGCAAACCTTGCTTTGGGCCCTGCTCCTGCCCCAGATGAAGCCCTTGCACTGCTGATCTGCCAGGGCTCTCCTTATGCTGGGACAGCAGCCAGAAAAGCTCCTGTCCTTTAGGCTCCCCTGCAGCTGCAGCCGTGGGCAAGCACAGGAGAAGCTCAGCTCCAGCAAGGCAGCCCAGCCCAGGACACACAGGCCCAGGCTGGAGCTGGGAGTGGAGGTGCTCCAAGCCAGCCTGTGCATCAGGACTTCTTCAGGCCAGGCTGGAGTTGGTTTCATGGGGAGGAGAGGGACGAGGCTGCTTCCAATGGTTTCCGTGGCAGCCAGCACTGGTTTGCTTGGTCCCAGCTGGGCTCCAGCAGGAAATCTGCCTGACAAGAGCCTGCCTTGCAGGAGAGGAGTTCCTGCAGCCTCTGCTTTCTGACTGATAGCATTGTTCTCGTGAAGGAGCAGGCTATGGGTCGTTAAAGCCCAAGGTCACGGGCAGAGACTCTCTAACTAATTAGAGTTAGACAGTGCTGTGTTTATTAACACCGGCGGGCGGCACCAGAGCCGTCCCTAAAAGGCGAGACCGCGCTGCCCAAGGTTCTTTGCCCTCTCTTTATTGCCCAAGATCTTACATACAATACATCTGCACAAGCCCAGCACCTCCCATCCCTGCTCTGTATTCAAATGAGCTCATTGGTCCTTCACACCTGTGCAATTCTTCCCTTGAATTGAATCCATGGTCTCGAATTGGGTCCGTGGTCTTAAGGGATGAAGTCAGGAATGTCTTCATCAGGTCTCTGTGACCCTCTGGCACCATCCAAGGTCCCCTGCTTAGTGACTGATTGACATCAAGCCCAGGTGCTAAACCATTGTTCTCCTGGTTTCAAGATGTTCTTATAACAGTTCACTGACTCCACTTCCTTCTAGAAAGGAGCTCCTAATGGTAAACAATAGAACAATCAGCTCCAGCTTAAGCATCTCATCATCATTAACCTATGGTCTGCCTGTCTAACTTACATCCTGATCAGTGGGAATTGCTTCTAAGCCTCAGCTGAAATCTGAACTCTTTACAATCATGCTTCAGCCATGACCAGGGGGAAGGGGGCTGAATGAGCTGAGTAAGAATTGTAGGGGAGATGAGCAGCTGTCAGCAATCTGTGCTCTGCTCTAAACTGGGAAGCCAAGAGACAAAGGGCGTTTTCAGGCAGCAGCACAGAGAGCTGCTGGATCAGCCTTGGGCAGGGCCTGGAGGGGTCTGGCTGTGCCTTCAGAGGGAGCTGGCACAGTCAAGAGCCTCTGATGGCAAAGCTGAGGTTTGGCTGGGCCTGGAGGTCCCCTTCCACCAATGCCCTCCCTTGGGATGTTCCCAAGCCCTGTGGCTTGAGGAGAATTCACGGGAATGGCCTCAGGGTCAAGGAATGAAGTGCAGGGCCAGCCAGGACTGGGGAGCCCAAGTTTCTGGTGGGGACTCTCAGCCATGGCTTCTGTTTTGTCTGCACAAGGGAGCTGAAGCAGCCGGCTCAAAAGCTTGAGGAGGAGGCAAAAGCCTTAGAGGAGGGAGAGAGGGGGAAGGAGGAAGAGAGGCAGAAGAAGGAAAAG
This sequence comes from Agelaius tricolor, assembly GCF_023055355.1. Lineage (NCBI taxonomy): Eukaryota > Metazoa > Chordata > Aves > Passeriformes > Icteridae > Agelaius > Agelaius tricolor. The sequence goes on from NW_027269302.1 coordinate 900,785, forward strand.
AAGGGTGTCTCTGTGGGGAAGCAACCCCCAAAACCAGAGAAAGGGAAAAGCAAACAACCACAGAAGAAGGAAGCCAAGGCCCCAGAGAAGAAGGAAACCAAAATCCCAAATAAGGAAACCAAGGCCCCAGAGAAGAAGGAAAAGAAAGACCCAGAGAAGAAGGAAACCAAGGCCCCAAAGAAGAAGGAAACCAAAATCCCAGAGAAGAAGAAAACAAAAGCCTCAAAGAAGGGGGAACCCAAAGCCCCAAAGAAGGGGGGAACTCAAATCCCAGAGGACACAGCTGAGCTGGAGAAGAACTCTTTACTCTTTATTCACACAACTCATTTTACACAGTTTGACAGACCTCATGTGCAACTTTAGTTAGTTCATAGATTTCTTGCAGGTTATTCTATTACTTGTTAATAAAATAGATTTTACTTGTGCATCAAATCTCTCTGTTGTATTGTTTACCTGTTCTCTGCACTGATTCTCACGGACAAATCCCTTGTTGTTGCAGGTGCATTTGTTTTTCACTCTCAGAACAGATTGTTCACAAAGTCTCATTCTCACAAGAGCTTCCCATGGGAACTTGTAGCTGCTTAGCTGCACTCAGAAGAGATGGCAGGCCAGCTGTTAATGTGGCAGAACAAGGCCTGATTTCATAAGGCCTTTCTTTTATCATTATCCCACCTGCCTGTGACATCTCCCCCTTCTCGTTCATTTAAAAAAGGCTCCTATGTTCTGATGCTGAAACAGCTCACTCTTGTGAGGGCATTATCTCATCAAGGTTATCACTGGTTATCTGTTAGATATGGGATAAGATGGATAAAAGACCACTTACAATCCACAAAACTTACCAAATTCCATCAAGTCATTGACACAGGGTATTGCAGCATGAGAAGGCAAAAGAATAATGTCCAATGTCTCTTGGGGAAATGGAAAGAAATGACCATTGTTTCCAATGAGTTGAGAAGTGTGAGAAAGTCTTTGAGCTGGAAATGTTGATCTTTGACACCACTGAATGTCCCCTGGCAGCTGGAACAGGGAATAACTGGAGAAGGTTCGTAGGAGCTCTGTACCATGAGGATGCCAGGAGGCTTTGCTGGCAAATTGCCTCTGTCAGTGCCCAGACACAGCCGTGTCTGGCCAGGCCTCCTCCTGCTCCTGCTCTGGCCACAAAGGCTGCAAGGGGATGAGGTTATTTCTCTCTGCACTGGGCCTCATTTCTTCAGAGCTGATCAGGATCTGATGGAATGAACAGGTGACTGCTTTGAGCTGCTGATGATGAAACACAGGCACATCTTCTCCTGAAGGGAATGAATCAATCAGGCTGCACTGTGGTACACTCCATTGGGATTTAGATGGGATGATCTTGTTTCCAAATTCCTCATGTAAATATTGCGTTATTCAAAATGATTCCTTGTCCAAATGTCTCATGTTCACATTGCATTATTTGAACGTTCTTAAGGCATTCATTCCTCTTCTTTTTTGTTTTTTAAGAATGAGATGCATGTCTTTTATTATGAGTATGAAGCAGCATCACAGTAAAATAATACATGCAGTGGACAAGAAACTTAGAGCAATTGGGAATAATTTGGATACAACAATCAGGAACATTTCAAATAGCAGACAAAGCTAACAACGTAGGTGGAATGAGGTAAATAGCAATCTCTGCAATAATGTACCATCATCCCAGGGTCTGCAAACAGCTGACAAACCTCGATTCAGGGGGGACTTGGATCATTATGTCCAGATAATAATTCCCAAGCTGCCTTTAAAAAGAGTTCAACTGTCATGTCTAGAGGGTCAGATGGCCAAGTCAAAGCAACTCAAATCCAGTTTTGATGCAGAAAACATCTGGGTCTGTTGGCAAATTCCCGTCCAGGCAGAGCCAAGGCCTGGCCCCCACCCAAGCTCTAAGTGGGAGAGAATTCCCTGAACGTCATTGAAAACAAGGCTCTTGAGAACAGCGCTGAGGAGTAAAGGTCTGGGGGTGACAGACTAATGAACCATGCAAGAGCTGTCTCCTCCAAAATCCCCTCAGCACAGAGATGCTTTAAACCCAGCAAACTGTTGGAGTGGTTCTGTAATAATCATTGGGGCTGCATCTGATTGCTGAGAGTAGATGTCACAATGCCATCAGTTTAGAGGAGGCTTCCCACCAAGCTGAGATATCATTTCTTGGAACTGTGAAAAAGACTTAAAACTGATGAGACAGCCCTGGGTCAAAGCATGGAGGATTTTGGTGGGATTTTGGGCAGATGGTTTGGTGTGTATCCAGAGTGACTTTGGGCAGATTTGGGGCCTGCTTGGGGCAGGTTTGGGGCAGATTTGTTGCTGCTGTTGGGGTTTTTCTCCCGTTTCCCCAGCTGTGGGCAGAGCCCCGAAGCACATCCTGTTCCTGCCCCACTCCCTGAGGAGCCCAAGGAGCTGCTGCTCCCCATGCTCTGCACCCAGGGAGATCTGGGGCAATCCCGGCATCCCGGGCATCCCGGGCATTCCGGGCCCTTTGGGCATTGGGGGATTCTGGGGCTTGGGGGGTGAGAGGGGTGAGGGGGGCTTGGGGCTGGATTGTCTGGGGAAAGGATCGGGATTTTGGGGGAATGTCTGGAGTTTTGGGAAAGACCAGGATTTGGGGGGGAGGAAATTCTGGATTTTTTAGGGAGGAAATTTCTTGAATTTTGGTGGAAATTTCTGATTTTTAGGGAGGAATTTCTGAATTTTTTGCGGGGGGCTTCTGGATTTTTTGGGGAGGGATTTCTGGATTTTTGGGAATGTTTCTGGAGTTTTTGGGAATGCTTCTGCATGGGGAACGGGGTTGGTTTTGTATAGTTTGGGGAGGAATGTTTCTGGATTTTCTGGGGAAAGTTCCTCATTTTTTGGGAAAGTTCCAGGATTTTTGGAGGAACATTTCTGGATTTCTGGGGGAATGTTTCTGGATTTTTGGGGGAATGTTTCAGGCGTTCTTTTGAGAACATTTCTGGATATTTTGGGGAACATTTCTCCATTTGGGGGGGAACATTTCTGGATTTTTGGGGGGGAATATTCCCAGGTTTCTGGGGAACACTCCCGGGTTTCTGGGGAACACTCCCGGGTGTCTGGGGAACACTCCCAGGTTTCAGGGGAACATTCCCGGGTGTCTGGGGAACACTCCCGGGTGTCTGGGGCTCTCCTGGCCCCGTTCCCAGCCCAGGTTCCCGGGGTTCAGGAGCTGCCCTGGTGCCCGGGCCCCGCGACATCGCCTGGGTGCAGTTGGAGCCCGAGGTGCAGGCGGGCGCCGCCTGCGAGGCCCTGCAGGGCTTCAGCATCACCCAGAGCAGCGCCAGGAAGATCTCCTGCGCCAAAAAGGGACCCAGTTTCCCACCCAAATCCCCTCTCTCCATCCCAAATCCTTCTTTGTGCATTCCAAATCCTTCTTCTTTCACCTCAAATCCCCTTTCCCAGCCCCAGGGATTTTGGGGTTCCAGAGGGGTTATTGGGGTTTTTCCCAGCATTGCACCCAGGGTCTCTCTGCAGACATTGCACCTGGAGCTGCCCCAAACAAACCCCAAATAACCCCAAATTTTGGGACTGGGGGTGGGGGGGGGCTGATACTAAAATTCGGGGTTTGGGGGTGTTTGACCCCAAAGTTTGGGAATTGGGGGGTTTGATCCTAATTTGGGGGTTGGGTGGGGTTGATCCTAAAATTTGGGTTTTAGGGGATTTTGACACCTCAGGGTTTGGGGATTTTTGACGCCAAACTTTGGGAACTGCGAGTGTTTGACACCCCGGGTTTGGGATTTGGGGGTTTTTGTTCCCAGGATTTGGGGTTTGGGAGTTTTTTTCCCCAGGATTTGGGGATCAGGGGGTTTGACCCCCAAACTTTGGGATCAGGGTGGTTGGACACCCAAGATGTTTCAAACCTCAGGATTTGGGGTCAGGGGGTTTTGACCCCAAAGTTCGGGAATTGGGAGGATCGACCCCAGGGTTTGGGGGAATTTAACCCCAAAGTTGGGGGGATCAGGGGGATTTGACACCCCAGAGTTTGGGGTCGGGGAGCCATTGACCCCAAAGTTTTGGGATTGGGGGCTTTGACCCCAAACTTTGGGGATGAGGAGGGTTGGACACCCCCAGATGTTTCAAACCCCAGGAGGTGGGGATTGGGGCTTTAGACCCCAAACTTTGGGGGTTGGGGGTGTTTGACACCTCAGGATTTGGGATTTGGGGGTGTTTGACCCCAGACTTTGGGAACGGGGGGTGTTGGACACCCCAAATGTTTCAAAGCCCAGGATTTGGGGTCAGGGGGATTTAACCCCAACATTTGCAAATTGCAGAGTGTTTGACACCCCAGGATCTGGGATTTGGGGGGTTTAAGGCCGAAAATTTGGGGTTCGGGCTGGGGGGCAGGGGGGGAGGTTGAGATCCCAGAGTTTGGGTCTGGGGGTGTTTGCCCCCCCCCAGTGTTTGAACCCCCAGGATTTGGGGTCTGGGAAAGTTGACCCCAGGATTTGGGGTGTTTGACCCCAATGTTTGACCTCACCTCGGGTTTGGGGTCGGGGTTGAGATCAGGGACATTCCCTGGAGCCAGCGGCGGGATCGGGATCGGGAACGGGATCGGGAAGCGGAACAGGAACGGGGAGGGTCCCTGAGCCAATGCCGGACCCCAACCCCAGGGAGAGGCCCCGCCGCAGTCCCGGAATGGCCCCATCCCCACAATCCCGGAGCCCTCCCCAGGCCCAGCCCCTCCCCGGCCGCTGAACGGAGCCTCCCTCAATCCCAGCCCGCCCCGATCCGGGCCGGAGCCATCCCCAGAGCCTCCCCCATTCCCGGCCCGGACCCTTCCATCCCTTTTTGGGGCGGCTCCTGCCGCTCCCCGCCCATTTCTGGGGGTTCCAAAGGGCCCCGCGGACCCTCCCCATTTTGGGGGTGTTGGGGGGGCCCCAGAGCCGCCCCGAGGGCCGAGGGGGGATCGAAAGCCCCAGACCCGAGGGGCTCCTGGGGGTGCCCAGTTCCTCCCGTCCCCAGCCTGAAACAGATCCTGGCCAATCAGAGCGTGGGGCGCTGATGACGATCCCGTTGCCGGGCAGAAACTCGGAGCACTGGCCCCGCCCGGCGATTTCCAGCGAATCAGCGCCCGGCTCGGCTGTGACTCATCGGGTGCCGGGCAGAACCCAGCGCCTCTCACAGCGCTGGCCAATCAGAGACTGCGCGGGGCCATTCCCAGCCAATCAGAGCGTTCGTCGCTGATGGCTCTCAGTGTGCAGGAGCGGAATTTGGGGCGGGGGGCGGTGACCCCGGCGATGGGGATGGGGCGTGCGGGGGCAGCTGGGGCCGCACTGGTGGCACTGGGGGCGCTGGGAGCCCCCCCGGCCGCGGGGGGAGCGGGGGGCGCGGGGAGAAGAGGGGCGGGGGGCCCCAAATTCAACCCAAGGGGGGTCGGGACCCCCAAAGGGAGCAGGAGGGGCCTGGAACCCCCAAAACCAAGCACGGGGGAGGGGATTGGGGACTGGGGGAACGATGGGGAAGGGGCGGGAGAGCGGCGGGAAAGAGGGGGATGGGACCCCCAAATTGAGGTGGGAGGGAGCTGTGGACTGGGGGAAACCCCCATCAAATCCCATTAAAATCCCATAAAAATCCCATTAAATTCCACTCAATTCCCATTAAACACCATTAAAATCCAATAAAGTCCTATTAAATTCCATTAAACTCCCATGACATCTCATTAAAATCCCATAAAATTCCATCCAAAGAAAATCCCATTAAATCCTATTACATTTCTATTAAACCCTATTAAATTCTATTAAAATCCTTCTAAATTCCTATTAAAATCCATTAAAATTTCCTCAAATCCCATAAAATGATCCCAAACCCACACAGAATTGGCCCTGAATTACCCCGGACACACACAGCCCTAAAAACCCAACAATGTGAAAAGTTACCCCAAATTGTCCCAAATTTACCCTGAATAACCCCCCAAAAAACAGCAAACAATCCCAAAGGCACACAAAGAACCCAAATCCCCCAAATGACCCCAAAGGCCCCAAATGACGCCAATCCCATAAATGACCCCATATCCCATAAATGACCCCAAATCCCATAAATGGGACTGGGAGAGGGGAGGAGAGGGCAGGGAAAGGGGGAGTGGGACAAACTGGGCGAGGAAATCAAACTCTGCAGTCAGACAGAGCAGGGATTTGTGTATCCAGCGCTGGGAGCGAGGGGGATCTCTCTGGCAAAAACCCACTCGGTCTCCTTTGGCCTTCAGCTCCATTTAAAAGTCACAATTACAACACTTCATTAGCATACTCACATTTGCATAAAGCTCTGTCCCGGTTTTACAGCCGTGTGTGGCTTCAGCGCCTGCGTCCGTTCCTCCTGTGGCGGCCCTCAGTCTTCTGGTGCTCTTTTGATAAAGGCTTCTGTCGTCCTCCTCACGTTGGAACTTTTTACCTGGACCATCAGTCCATGCCTGGTGCTCCTTGTTCTTCAGTCTAACCTGGTCTGAGCTGATTTTGCCCTTTGCAAGCTCTGTTCAAACTTGCTCTCTCGCTCTCGGTGCGTTTGTTGTGTCGCTGGCTCTGCTCTCTCTCTTGCTCTGCTGCCTCGCTGGCTTTGCCTGCATGGGAAAAATGCATGTATTTTATGATTGGCTTTTCGCAAATATTAAAATGAATATTAGATGTCTGGTGTTAGAAAGTAATGCTGTATTAATTCTCTTGTGTTAAATATAGTTTTAGGTTATAAAAAATGTTAAAATAGAAACGATGCTATGAAGGATTCTTTTTTTAAAGAAAGGACTCGCAGTGTGATAGCAGCCACAGGACACCTAAATCTTTCAGAGAAAAGGAATTTATTTCCCTCTTATCAGAAGAAATGAACTTTTTCCCGCCTCGAAGGCGCTGTTAGGATTCGGAGGAAGAATGTGGCACTGACCAGACAGAATCCTGTGTTTGAATGGAATTTGTGCATCCTGGATGAAGTGTATGAATATGCAACAGGCTGTTGTTTTTAAGGGTTAATCCTTTGTTAACGGGTGTCCCTTTTCGGGCTTGTGGTGCCCAGAAAAAGGTACCCAGACCTCCATAACCCTTTTTCTCTATTGTCTCATATTGTCCTAATTCAAATTGTCCAAATTATTGTTACTCTAATTGTATTGCTATTTTTATAACCATTTTATTTCTATTAAACTTTTAAAATTTAAAAAACAAGTGATGGGCCTGTTTCACACTGCACATCTCGCTCCAGGGCTGCTTGTGCTGAACCTTTCCTTGCACAGCCCTGAGGATTCCCCCAGCCCGGGCTCCCATGAGGTCCCTCTGTGTCCCGCTGCAGCTTTGGCTCCATCAGGCTCTCCTGGCTCCATCAGGCTCTCCTGGTCTCCATCAGGGTCTCCTGGCTCCATCAGGCTCTCCTGGCTCCCATAAGGGTCTCCTGGTTTCCATCAGGCTCTCCTGGCTCCATCAGGGTCTCCTGGCTTCCATGATGCTCCACTCTGTCCCAAGGGGCATCCATGGCTCAGCTTTGGAGCCCTGCAAGATCCAAAGGTTCCCCCCAACAAACACCAGCCCAGGGACCCCCAGGATATTTGGGCTGAGCTCCTGCTGCCCAGGCACCTGCATGGAACCCAAGTGACCGCTGGGACTCCATGGAATGTCCTGGAACAAACTGTCCCTGGTCAGACAGGGGTGCCATGGAACACAGGTGCCACTGGGACACGGATACTGCCCATGGAACCGAGTGTCCATGGGGACAGAGCCGGGCCTGATGGAACACTGGAGAACATTGTCACCCCATGGAATCCATGGAACCAGGTGTCCATGGTGACACTGGAGAACATTGTCACCCCATGGAATCCATGGAACCAGGTGTCCATGGTGACACTGGAGAACACTGTCACCCCATGGAATCCCATGGAACCAGGTGTCCATGGTGACACTGGAGAACATTGTCACCCCATGGAATCCATGGAACCAGGTGTCCATGGTGACACTGGAGAACATTGTCACCCCATGGAATCCATGGAACCAGGTGTCCATGGTGACACTGGAGAACATTGTCACCCCATGGAATCCATGGAACCAGGTGTCCATGGTGACACTGGAGAACATTGTCACCCAATGGAATCCATGGAACCAGGTGTCCATGGTGACAGAGCCGGGCCCAATGGAACCTACTGGAACACAGGAGAACATTGTTACCTGTTGGAACCCGGGCTGCTGAGAATTTCGGACTTTCTGAGCTGACAGACACTGACCCCCAAGAGAACACTGCATTTGACCTGAGGCTGTGGAGAAGGCTTCCAAAATGGAATGATAGAACTGGGATTATGGGTGTGGAGTTTGATTAGAAGGGTGGAATATCACATGGTGGACAACTTGGAGTTTAAGGTTTTAGAATATAGTAATATATATAAAGCAAGATGGAGGTTTTAGGGCGGCGGCTGATCCTTTTTCTTTGCCTTCTTCTCCTTCTCCTTCTCCTTCTCCTTCTCCTTCTCCTTCTCCTTCTCCTTCTCCTTCTCCTTCTCCTTCTCCTTCTCCTTCTCCTTCTCCTTCTCCTTCTCCTTCTTCTCCTTCTCCTTCTTCTTCTTCTTCTCCTCCTCCTCCTCCTGCTCCTCCTCCTTCTCCTCCTCCTCCTCCTCCTCGGGTTTGGGTGGTATTGTGTAATTGGATAAAAAAGTCCCTTATGTTGGGCACGGGCGATTGGTTATTGGGTTAAAAGTAAAAATAATTCAGGTGTCATTTCTTAATTGGACAGTTTATCCTCAAAAGACCTTGCAGAGAGAGAGAGATGGGGCTCCATTTTTACCTTGTTAGCGAAGTGCTGCAGAACTCACAGCTTGTGAGACTGTTCTAGAGACAAGAGCTAATGAACACCTGAGTCCAAACAAGAAATGCTGTCTTGGGATTTCATCCCGACCTTGGCAGAAAAGAAGCAAAAGAATTGACTGTTACCCCACGGAATCTCATGGAACCAGGTGTCCACTGTTTCACAGTGCAGCCTCAGAGAGTGGTGAGACCATTGTGTCACCATGGAATATCCTGAAACCACGGCTCCCTTGTGACAAACCTGGGCTTTATGAAACCAAGGACACCGCTGGGATGCAATGGAATCTCAAGGAACCAAGGGTCAGCTGTCAACACATCAGCTTCTCAGGAAACCAAGGCAAACACTGTGACACAGAGAGGGGCACTCATGGGACCCAGGAGACCATGGTGACACCGTGGTGGGATCTCATGGAACCAAGTGTGAATTGTTACAGCACCCAGGAGACCATGGTGACACCGTGGTGGGATCTCATGGAACCAAGAGCCCAGAGTTTCACGGCTCAGCCTCAAGGAGCGCTGGAGACCATGGTGTCCCAATGGGAACACATGGAACAAAGGCTCCTTAGTGACACAGCAGGGCCTCATGGAATGCAAGAGATCATCCTGATGGAATGGAAACTCATGGATTCAAGGGTCCACTCTTTTGCTGCATGGCCTCATGGAATGCTGGAGACCATTGTGGCACCATGGAAACGAATGGCACAAAGGCTCCACTGTGACCCAGCAGGGCCTCATGGAACTAAGGACACTACTGTGATACAATGGAATCTCATGGAACCAAGGTCCAGTTGTGACAAAGCTGGGCCTCACGGAACCAAGGACACAGCCGTGATACAATGGAACCTCTAGGATTCAAGGATCAATTGTCAACACATCAGGTTCCCATGAAACCAAGCAGAACATTGTGACACAGGGGAATCTCATGGGAGCAAGGCTCTGCTTTGATCAAGTGGGGCCTCATGGGACACAGGTGCCACTGGGACATTGTCAGGCCTGGTAGGAACAAGACACCACTGTGGCAGACCAAGGCCTCATGGGACCTAGGAGAGCCCTGGGACACAATGGAACCTGATGGAACCAAGGGCCCATTGTGACACGGCAGGGTCTCCTGGAACCCCTGTGCCACTGGGACATTGCCAGGGCTGGTGCAAGCAAGGTTCCACTGTGACAAAGGCAGGCCTTGTGGCACCCAGGAGACCATTGTGGGACAATGGAATCTCATGGAAGCAAGGCCCCATTGTGACAAAGCGCGGCCTCATGGAAGCCCAGTGCCACTGGGACATCTCCAGCCTTGGAGGAAGCAAGTGTCCATTGTGACACAGCACAGCCTCAAATCACAGGAGAGCAGAGGGATGCCATGGAATCTTGGGGAACCAAGTGTCAATTCTAAACACAGCGAGGACTCATGGAACCCAGGAGACCATTGTGATGCTGCACTTTGTCACAACGGGGCCGTGCTTCTATGAGGATCCATGGGCCCACAATGTTCTCCTGGGTTCCAGGAGGCCCCACTGGGTCACAATGGCCCCTTGCTCCCACGAGCCACAGCACGGTCCCCGTTGCCCCTGGGTTCTGTGAGGCCCTGCTGCGTTCACAACTGACACTTGCTTCCATGAGATTCCATTGCGTCACAGTTTCCATGAGGTTCTGCTGTGTCACAGTGGACACTGGGTTCCACAAGAGCTGGCAATGTCCCAGTGGCACCTGTGTCCTGTGGGCCCCACTTTGCCAAGGCAGAGCCTTGGCTCCATGAGATTCCAGGCTGTCCCAATGCTCTGCTGAGTTCCACGAGGCTGTGCTGTGTCACAATGGACACTGAGTTCCACCTGCCCTGGCAATATCCAAGTGGCCCCTGGCTTCCATGAGGCCCCGTTGTGTTTGCAGGTGACACTTGGTTCCCCAAGGTGTCATTGTCACGCCGCTCTCCTGGGCGCCCTGAGGCCTTGCTGTCTGTGAGAAATGACCGCTACTTTTAAAATTTTTAAGGTTGATTCAACCTTGAAAAAAATGACAACAAAGGACTGAAACAGGAGAAATCACAGCACTGGGAGCCCTTCCCCACCCCGTGGCTATCAGCCACATGGCTCCTTCACAAATTGGCTGCTCCTCCTTTTAGGCTTTTGGTGTTGCACCAGGTAATCCTAGCCCCACCCAAAGTCTGTCAGGTAACTCTTTGTGGCCGTCCATTGGTGGAGAATGCTTTCTTGCAACCTGACTGGAGAGCAGGTGTTGCCATGCCTGTCTTCCAGTGACAAACCTTCCCTCCCCAAATGCCCCAACCACCAAGGCCATTACAAGGGGAGGGGAAAGAGGACTATGGGGGACAGATGACAATAACATCACTACACATCTTAACACACACATAGGATCTATCTCCTCACTGTGAGACCCAACTACGACATTACTCATCTGTAACACTGTGCAATAATGGAGCCTTGTTCCTAGCAGACCTGGCAATGTCCCTGTGGCACCTGTGTCCCATGAGGCCCCACTTGGTCAAAGCAGAGCCTTGGCTTAACAACTGACCCTTGTTCCCTTGAGATTCCATTTGTGAAAAACACGTTCACTCTCCTGTGAAAATGTACAAAGTTTAATAAAGGACAATGGGAGACCAGGACCATGGAGCAAAGGTTATTACGGCCGGGTGCATCTTGGCACTCAGCCAGGAGCACCCTGTTACCTTTGGGGATCCCCTGAAATACCTTTCCCCTTACATCAGCCTGGTGCATATTCATAGAGCCTCATGCATATCCATAAACTACTTTACATATTCCAGGAATGCTTTTACATGGCCCCTCCTTGGGTCTGCCTTTTCAGAGCATGTGTGTTTCTTGGCTGTGGTTTTGGCTCCTTCTCTTTATCACCTCCAGGTTTTGGGCCTTGGTGCACTCTGCCTTCAGACGGGGAGTGCTGATAGTTGGCAGATCTGTACAGGTGTCCTCATCCCGTGTGCATTGGATGTTATCCCATCCAAGCAGGCAGTTTAACACAAGCACACTTCTATCAGCTATTTCACTACTATGTCTAAGCTCAATTAACAACAGAAATAAAAACTATATCTTTAGAACAAAGTTATTTTAACACCACACATATAAAATCCATTTTAATATTTGCAAAAAGACAATATTATGATATTTATCCATAACACGGTGAAGGAGCCCTGGCCCAGGCTCTGGCCATGGGGGACACGGGGACGCTGCCGGGGGGTCCCTGTCCCCCTGTGCCACCCCCAGGGCCCCGGCCCCCGGCCCCGTGTCAGGCTCTGGGGTCGATCTCGTGGAACATCCTCTGGGGGAGGCTGCGGGGCCCGGGCCGGGGGGACCCGGGGGGACAGGGGACCCCGCTGTGCACGAGCAGGGTTGGACTGCTCTGGGGGGAGCTGTGAGGGGGCCGGGGCAGAGTGACCTCCCCAGGGACCTCAGACAGCCTCCGGGATGTCACACAGCCCCCGTGATGTCACACAGCCCCTGTGATATCACAGTGCCACCTGTGATGTCACACAACCCCCACGATGTCACACTGCCCTCATGATGTCACACAGCCATCTGTGATGTCACACAACCCCTGTGACGTCACAAAGCCCTCGTGGTGTCACACGGCCTGCAAGGCCTGCAAGGGTCACTTGTCCCCTCCTGGCTCAGGCCCAGGGCCAGCAGCCATGGCCAAAGCGCTGCCCAGGTTGGCTCTGTCAGGGCTGTCTTGCAGCTGCTGCCCATCCCTGTGCCCTGTGCAGCCCAGGCTGTCCCACGGTGTCCCTGCCCTGGCCTCTGTCCCTGCAGGCTCTGGGCATCCCCCGGCTGCCCCACCTGGCTGGGCCCTTCCTTTGCTGACAGCTCTGCCTCCTGCCTGCCCCTGCCTGCCCACACAAAGCCTGGGGCTGCTCCAGGCTCCTGCTGGGGACGTGCTGCACCACAGCCCTGCCCTGCCCGGGAAATTCCTTTCTCCTGCAGCCACTCTGGGCCTCCCCAGCTGCCCTTGGTGTTAATTCTTTCTCTCTCTGGCTGTTTTCCACTATGTCAAAAGGATCCACCAGCCCTGAAATCGCTCTTTAAACACTCTCATGGCTCTGCTCCTCTGTCCTCAGTCTCCATCCCACTGAGCACAGAGCTCCTTTGTCCCTATACAGTGCTCATGGGCCCAAGTCCTCCAAACCCCCCCTCCCTGGGACATCTCTGGGCCCTCTCCAAGGTGTTTCCAAATGAAAACATTCAGCTCAGAGTCTAAAGAAATCACCAGAGGACAGGGCCAGCCTTACCTGTCTGTCCTGGCTACTTTTGTCTGGGAGAAATCCTTGGATATCCATAATTTGGGAGGCCAAATTCTAATTTTGGCCATGGTCTCTGGACAAGAAGGCTGGTTCTTTTCCATAGGAATGAAGGAACTGAGCCCCTCTGTTTCAGGGACAGATGAGAGGTGACCACCAGAGGCCAAGGCCAGCCAGACCTGGCAGGTTTTGTTTTGTGAGATACCCTAGCATAGAGGAAATTATTTTAGGCAGAGTACCCCTTTTGGCAATGACCATCTGGAAAGTCAGACAGCTCTCTTCCACAGCAAGGAAAGCACAGAGCCCCAGTGCTCCGGGAGCTGATGAGAGGCAGCCCTTGACATCCCAAGATCAGCCAGAGCTGTCAGGTGGCCCCTGGGAGGCCAAGCCAGCCAGAGCTGTTCCATGTTCCCTGGGTTCCATGGGGCCCTACAGTGTCCCAATGGTCCCTTGCTTCCATGGGGCCCTGAGGTGTCATAATGCCCCCTTGGTGACACCAGGCCCTGAAGGTCTCCATGGTTCCATCAGGCCCCACAGAGCCACAATGGTCTTTGGGTCCATGGAGCCCCTCTGTGACACCATGACCCCTTGGTTCCCTGGGCTCCAGTGGTGCCACAATGATCCCCTTGGTTCCCTGGGCTCCAGTGGGGCCACAATGATCCCCTTGGTTCCATGGGCTCCAGTGGGGCCACAATGATCCCCTTGGTTCCCTGGGCTCCAGGGGTGCCACAATGATCCCCTTGGTTCCATGAGGTCCCCACAGTGTCCCAGGGATCTCCATGGGAAGGAAAGAACCCAGCCCCGCTGTTGCAGGCACAGCCACCAGAGGCCCAGGCCAGCCAGCCTTGACGGTACTGGCAGATTTTGCCTGGGAGCAACCCTTGGATATTGAGAATTTCAGAGGTGGAATCCCAATTTCAGACATGGACACTGGAGGAGAAGGATGGTTCTTTTCCATAGGAAGGAAAGCACAGAACACCGGTGGTGTCTCAGGGGCAGATGAAAGGCAGCCATCAGAGGCCAAGGCCAGCCAGACCTCTCTGTCCTGGCAGCTTTTGTCTGAAAGCAACCCTTGGATATCAGGAATTTGGGAGGTGGAACCCCAGTTTCGGCCGTTTCTGCATGGATAAGAAGGACGGTTCTTTTCCATAGGAAGGAAAGCACCCAGCCCCAGTGTTTGGACAGCAGGGGAGAGGCACCCCCAGGAGCCCGAGGGCAGCCAGACCTGTCTGTCCTGGCAGCTTTCACCTGGGAGCAATCCTTGGATGTACGGAGTTTTGGAGGTGGAATCCCAGTTTTGGCCATGGTCAAGATGGGTGTTTTTGCCCATAGGAAAGTAAAGCACAAAGTCCAAGTGTTTAGGAAGAAGATGAGAGGTGGCCACCCTCAGGCCAAGCCAGCCAGCCCTGTCTCTCCTGGCACCTTTTGTCTAGGGGCTTTCCTTGGACATTGGGCATTTTGGAGGTGCAATCTCAGTTTTGGCTGTGGGTGCCTGGACAGGAAGAAGAGTTCTTTTCATAAGGAAGGAAAGCACTCAGCCCCAGTGTTTCAGAGGCAGATGAGGGCCAGCCCTCAGGAGGCCATGGCCAGCCAGACTTGTCAGTGCTGGCAGCTTTTGTCTGGGAGCTATCCTTGGATATAGGGAATTCCAGAGGCAGTTGCCCAGTTTTGGCCATGAGTACCTGGTTGAGATGGAGGGTTTTTTCCCACAAGAAATAAAAGTGATAGTGGAGCCCTGGAAAATGTTAAAAATAGTCTTTGAAAATATTGGGCTTTGTGTTTTCTCAGGTCACTGCACCTGCGTAAGCAGTATGATAAAAGATATAATTGTAAGATGTGGTGATTGTTTAGTAATTAAATAGAATTATTCTATAACCATAAGAAGAATCATGAGAAACTATGTTGGAAATTTAAAGGGGGCTATGTTTAGCTGAAATCTGTGTATACAATAGAAGAATATAAGTTTAATAATTAACATGAAAGTTATGTAATGGTAGAGGATAAAACACGTTCACCTCGAATGTATGGTCGGAATCAGATTTGGGTGGAAACTACCCCGATTCCCAGAGCTCTTGAATAAAAAGCACCGCATATACTCGCTTCTGTGATTATGTGTTTCTGAACGCTAACATTTTGGCGACCCCGGATGGGACCCTGAGGGTGCTGCTGAGCGAGTTTCGCGACTTGACCGCGCTCCATCCGGCACCGAGGGATTCTCGGGGAGCTCGATCGGCCGCGACCGCTTCTGCCGCTCGCCACGTCCCCGGGAGAAAGGTAAGGTGCTTTTTACTTTGGTTTGGGTGCCTGCCAATGAGACGCAGCGAAAGCTACGCTTGGTTGGGCTAAAGGAATTCCTGCTGGTACAAGCCCAGGCGCCGTTCCATAAGACAATCGCGAAAGCGTTGCGGGTTCGGCAATTTGTGGTATATTTGGAATGGAGAAACTTAAAGGGATTTTGGACGGCAACACCTCTATCCCGCAAAGTTCTCCTTTGGGGTGCTTATTAGCACATTGGAAACAGGATAATTTTGGGGAAGAATAACGTAAAGCTAAGTTGATTGATTATTGTAATACATGGTGGCCAGGATATGCCTTGGAGAATGACAACAAACAGCCAAAATACGGGACTCTGCAATATAACACTATTTCGCAGTTAATGTCGTTTTTGTAAACAAGAAGGAAAATGGGATGAGGTTCCGTATGTTGATTTGTTTTTCTATTTACGGGCAAAGCCAGAATGGCAGGATGAATGTGGATTAATGATGGTTAAAACATCTGCAAGCAATAAGTGTGGGGTTTGTGAGGAACGTTGTTTAGAACACTTGGCATTGAAAGAAAGCCTGAGTAGGGAAAATTATACAGATATTGATTTACAGGTAGCTCCAATAGGAACAAGAGAACCTAACCCTATCCCACCTGTTCCATCTGTCCCCATCCCACTGCCTGCTCCTACCCCACCTAGTCCTGAACCTGTCTCGTCTAGTGCACCCTTCCCTCTTTATTCTCCTCTCCCATCGTCACCTGATCCCTCTTCCTCGGAAGAGGAGCAAAACCCAACTGTGGTAGAAAGGAGAGAGAGAGAATCAACGATGGGGTAGCCCCCAGAACCAGGAGTCGGTCTAACCTTGCCCCAGTTATGGATAGAAAAGACATAGGCAGACAAAAACGGATTGTAATTGCCCCCTTGCGACAAAGTGTAGGAGTGGAAGGGCCAGTATTTATAAAAGTGCCTTTCTCTCCTGCAGATTTAGTTATTTGGAAACAATCAGCCAGAATTCATAGAGAAAATCCTGATAAAATGGCATGAGTATTAAAAATGGTTATAAAAAACTTAAAATCTTGACTGGGATGACATACAATAATATGTATATTAATATATTATAAATATATATATAATTATATATAGTATATTAATATATCTAATATATTTATATTATATACTTTGATGGATTCTACTGAGAAAGAGATGGTACTTAAGGCAGCTAAAGAAAGGGTAAGAGAGGACATCAGAAACGGACTCGTAACAGGGAATTTAGATGAGAATTTCCCAATTGAGGATCCAAATTGGGACCCTAATTTATTTTGCAATATGGGGAGACTACAGAAATATCAAGAGTGGATCCAAATAGGAGTTCAGAATGCTGTGCCCAAAACTATAAATTGGTCTAAACTATATGAAGTTCAGCAGGAAGAGACAATGTCCAGACTTGAACAACCAGTTTCACCAGGGCAATCAGTGCCAGCAGGTTACCAAGGGGATGGTTTTGGGGGAGTATACCAGCTGACTAGACATAGAGCCAGTAGAACAAGATCAGGAACCTCTTAAAAATAAACAATTAGGACATAAAGAGGTCAAATTTCTAATAGATACAGGAGCTACTTAGTTGGTATTGAATGATCTGCAAGAACAAATTTGGGACAAGGAAACAGCAATAGTCGGCGCTACAGGGAAAGAGGAAAAACGGCCATTCTTGCAACCCCTAGATTTGTGTTTTGGGAACAAAGTTATAACACACGAATTCCTATACGTACCTGAGTGTCCAATTCCACTTTTAGGGAGAGATTTGCGAGCAAAACTTGATGCGGTAATAACCTTTGAAAATGGGGAGCTTATAATGGAAATACCTGAATCAAAGACGGGACAGATATTAATGATCAAAGAAAAACCTGTTCCCTCTACCCCTAGGGAGGTAGGAGATGCAGTGATTCCCTCTGTATGGGAGACAGATATACCAGGGAAATCTAAATTGGCACAACCAGTGCATGTAGAGTTAAAAGAAGGGGCGAGGCCTCTACAAGTCAAACACTATTCCATAACACCAGAAGCATGGCAAGGAATAAGTAAAGATTATTGATAAGTTCTTGAAATACCGAATTCTAGAAGAATGTGAATCAGAATTTAATACACCAATATTTCCAATAAAGAAGCCAAATGGTGAATATAAATTAGTGCAGGATTTGAGAGCAATAAATAAAATAACAAAGGACATTTCTCCAGTGGTAACAAATCCCTACACATTGCTGATATCCGTAAAAGAGATATATAAGTGGTTTAGTGTAATTGATTTAAAAGATGCCTTTTTCTGCATCCCCCTTGACAAAGAAAGTAGGAAACTGTTTGCCTGTGAGTGGGAAAACCCAGGGAATGGGAGAAAGACCCAGCTCACCTGGACACGATATAAGAACTCGCCGACCCTATTTGGAAACCAACTGGCAAAGGAGCTGGAGATTTGGACCGAGAGTGGGCAAGTACCAAGAGACCAATACCTGTTGTTGCAGTATGTTGATGATATACTAATAGCTACAGAAGAAAAGCAACCTGTATAAAGGTAACCATTGAGATTTTATATTCCCTGGGAATGGGAGGTTATAAAGTATCCAGAGGAAAGGCACAAATTGCCCAACAGACTGTGATCTACCTGGGATGTGAAATTTCACAAGGGCAATGAAAACTAGGCACTAACCGTATCCAAGCCATTTGTGCTATTCCAGAGCCCCAGAATCTACATGAGCTGCGAGTCTTCCTCGGGATGGCAGGATGGTGTCGCCTGTGGATCATGGACTATGGACTGATTGCAAAACCCCTGTGTGAAGCTCAGAAGATGCAGCCATTCACTTGGGGCAAGCCACAGAAAGAAGCCTTCCTAAAATTAAAGGAAGCACTGACAACTGCTCCAGCATTAGGCTTACCTGATCTGTCTAAAGATTTTCAGCTGTTTGTCCATGAAAGGCTGCGCCTAGCACTAGGAGTCCTGACCCAGGGTCTGGGAAGCTGGAAAAGGCCGCTGGGCTACTTTTCCAAACAACTTGACAGCATAAGTGCCGGGTGGCCTCCATGTCTGCGGGCAGTCGCAGCCACTGTGATGCTGATACAAGAAGCCAGGAAGCTCACGATGGGAAGGCACATAGATGTCAATGTACCACACATGGTAACCACTGTCTTAGAGCAGAAGGGGGCCATTGGCTATCCCCAAGCAGGATGATGAAATTCCAGGTAGTCCTGACTGAGCAGGATGATGTCACATTAAAAACAACTAACCTTTTGAATCCAGCTTTGTTCCTAGGTACCACAACTGAAGAAGGCCCATTAGAGCATGACTGTGTGGAGGTAATAGAGTACACCTACTCGGCAAGAGAAGACCTGAAAGACGTCCCACTAGAGCAGCCAGAGTGGGAGCTGTTTACAGATGGGAGCAGCTTCGTGGAAAACGGAACCAGATACGCTGGGTATGCGGTAACAACAGTCAGTACAGCAGTGGAGGCAAAGGCATTACCACCAAATACATCTGCCCAGAAGGCAGAACTGGTTGCTTTAACCAGGGCACTAGAATTAAGTGAAGGGAAAAAGGTAAATATCTGGCCTGACTCAAAATATGCTTTTGGAGTGGTGCATGTACACGGAGCACTGTGGAAAGAAAGGGGACTATTGTCCTTCTCAGGGTATGCACATTAAACACCAGGATGCAGTCCTGCAATTGATAAAGGCAGTACAAAAACCTGAACAAGTGGCAATCATACACTGTAAAGCACAGCAATCAGGAACCTCCAAAATCTGTGAGGGAAATCGAAAGGCAGACTGGGCAGCCTGACAGGTTGCTCGAGAGGTGCAAACAACAATGGCATTGATACCTTTAAAGCTTAATGTATCCCAATTCAATTTGCCTCCAGAACCAAAATATTCAGTAGAAGATGAGAGACTGGCACGTTTGCTAAATGCACAAAAGAATTCAGGGGGATGGTATGTGACTGCACAAGGACAGATAGTGGTACCCCCCTTCATAATGAGAGAAGTTCTACAAATTAAACATAACGAATGTCACTGGGGAGCAAAGGCATTGGTAAAATTGCTAAAGCAGAGTTAAATTTTGGTACGGATGTTAACAATGCAAAATCAGTAATGTCAAAATGTGATATCTGCTTGAAAAACAAGCCAGTGGCTAGATGACAAGCACAGCTAGGAAGAATTCGAATAGGAATAGAGCCAGGAGACTATTGGCAGGTAGATTTTGTAGACTTGCCAAGAACTCGAGGATACAAATACCTGTTGGTGGGGGTTGACACATTCTCTGGGTGGCCAGAAGCCCTTCCCTGTCGCACCAACCAAGCAAAGGAAACAGTAAAGTGGTTACTACAGGAGATTATTCCCAGGTTCGGGGTGCCCCTAGGGTATCATCAGATAGGGGGCCCCATTTCATAGCTACAGTAGTAAGAGAGGTAAGTAGATTGCTGGGGATAACTTGGGACCTCCACACACCGTGGAGACCCCAGTCAAGTGGACAGGTAGAGAGGATGAATCAGACACTAGAGAGGCAAATCAGTAAAATATGCCAAGAAGCCAAATTGCAGTGGCCCCAGGCTTTGCCAATAGCACTGTTGAGGATTGGGATAAAGCCTAGGAGTGGGATGTCAGTCAGCCCTTATGAGATATTGCATGGGAAACCATATGAATCTCCTGAGCCTAACCCTAATGTGCACATCACAGGAAAGCAGGAAGTGTATAATTATGTTCTGTCTCTCGGGAAAACTTTAGCTCGGCTCCGGAGCATCCTCGTGTGGAATAGACCGCTGACTCTCGAGAACCCAGTTCATAACATACATCCAGGAGACGAGGTGTACATCAAGAACTGGAACGAAGAACTGCTGAAAGAAAAGTGGAGTGGGCCCCACCAGGTACTGCTGACCACCTTTACAGCAGCCAAAGTAGCTGGCGTGGACCCCTGGATTCACTACACCCGAGTGAAGAAAATCCATCCTGGATCACAGACTGTGTAAACTGTGGAACCAACAAGGCTGCAGATAAGATGTGCTTAATTACTTTGAGAATGCTATCAGTAATTGTGCCAATGGTATGGTCATTAATGTCTTTGGGATGTGAAATACAAAAAGATCAACTAACCACTCTTCATTCTAGAATGAAGAGAGAGGTACAAGCAGAAACACAGGTGATAAAGGTTTCTAATGCAGTTTGGGCTGAGAATGTAATGATTGGATTAGTCAAAGCCTTTGCCAAAATGCAAAACACCAGTAGAATAACTGCCTGTATACCAATACCAAAGGGCAGCAGGAGATCCAGTAAATTGGGGAATCATAACATCAAAACTACCTGAAACACAAAAGAACAAAACAATTGCATGCAAACAGGTACCTGAGTCGAGGCAAGTAGTCAAGGAAACTTGGGAGAAAATAGGAACATGGATGAGACCCATGGGCCAGAAAGACTGTATTCTAAGTGATGGCACACTAGGAACCCCTATGGGAGAATCAGGAGGCATCACACAATGGCAATGCTATTTGCCACACTATAAACAGATTACAGAAAATGTTACAGAAACCACTCTGGTATGGAAGTGTGAGGCCAAGGATCAGAAAGGTCAGACAGAGCCTTGGGACAGTGCGTGGTCTGTGAGTATCCTTCAAAGATTCCAATGTATGGCAAACACCCCTTGGTGCATTAAGTGGGAAGGCTCCGAGAATGAAACAGATCCAGCAGTAACAAACACTGCCACCAGCAGCAGAACGAGGGCAGACAAAGTAAGGTGGTGGGCATGTAATAAAACTTATGACTGCACTTCTGATGATGCAGAGATAAAGCAGATGCCACCCCTGGCAATAGCCCTAAACACTGGCTGTGCTTGCAGAGGGATCAAACATAAACAAGGCAGAGGGAATTATAAAGCAGTTGTAGGATGTACCAGGAGTACAGTCCGAGGTCCAGGACAATTTGTATGGGCAGCAAGCGATGGCACCTGGACAACACATCTGCCTGTAGATGGGAAAGTAAAGGAAATTACTTTAGGCCTCCCAACCTCATGTCCAATTTGGAAAAAGTCCCCATTTAACAGAAAACATGAACTTGTGCAGATAAGAGCAAGACGAGAAGTTCTAGACAATGAAAATCCAGATGACACTTGGCAAGAACCCTCTGGTGGAGTGAAATTTGGGTGGGCCCGAGAGTCTTTGCTTGGTCCTACAGCAAACTATCAGAGTAGAAGATGCTGTACAAACTTACAGGTCAGGTAGATAGACTGGCAAGAGTCACCCGGGAAGGATTTAAAGAATTAAATGTACAATTACAAGCCACCACAAAAATGACCTTACAAAATCGATTAGCCTTAGATTTGTTACTCCTGAAAGAGCATGGAGTATGTGGATTTTTAAAGGGACGGGCTGGTCATTGCTGCGTTCACATCCCAAATGTAACTGCAGATGTAGAATATGACATCAATCAGTTGAAACAAAGAGAGCATGAAGCACAAGAAGAGCAAAAGGATTTGGCTACGACCTGGCTAGGCAAAATCTTTAAAGGGTTAGGGTGGAATGTGAGTTCATGGATTAAATCTATCATTGAGAGTGTGATAATCTTACTAATTGTATTCTTAGCAATTTGGTTAGTTCACAGCATCTTGAAAGGAGAGATACAGAAGAAAACATCCTGGAACCAGAAGATAATAAAGGCTCTGACACGAGATCCACGCCCACCATCTTCTGGTTCTCCAGTGCGTGACAGCATCCACGACAACGTTTACATCAACCATGGACTTGAAGAACGTCAAGAATAAATTGAGAAATAAAGGACTGTATCAAGTGAAAACATTTACACCTATAGTGAAGTGAAAATGCTTTCAAAGGGGGGAGAATGATAGTGGGGCCCTGGAAAAATGTCAAAAATAGACTCTGAAAATGTTAGGCTTTGTGCTTGCCAGATCATGTGAAATCGCACCTGCGTAAGCAGAACATGATAAATGATATAATTGTTAGATGTGATGATTGTTTAGTAATTAAATATAATTATTGTTTAATCATAAGAAGAATCATGAGAAACTATGTTAGAAGTTTGAGGGGGGCCACAAGGAGCCCATGCTTGGCTGAAATCTATGTATACAATAGAACAATTGAAGTTTAATCATTAACATGAAAGTTATATAACGATAGAATATAAAAACATGTTCATCCCAAACCCACGTTGGAGTCAGATTTGGGTTGGTACCCCTGACACCCAGAGCTCTTCAATAAAAGCACCTGCATAGAATCATTCTGGTGATTATGTGTTTCTGAACACTAATATACCCAGTAAACTGTTAAACCCTTCCCAGCTGCTGTGCATGAGGCTCTATGAATATGCACCAGGCTGATGTAAGGGGAAAGGTATTTCAGGGGATCCCTGAAGGTAACAGGGTGCTCCTGGCTGAGTGCCAAGATGCACCCAGTTTACATCTTCCAAGAACTGTTTAGCATGGCTCTGCCCTGGATCTGCCTTTTTAGAGCATGCAGATTCCTTGGCTGTGGTTTTAGTCCATTCTCTTTATCACCTCCAGGTTTTGGGCCTTGGTGCACTCTGCCTTCAGACAGGGGGTGCTGATAGTTGGCAGATCTGTACAGGTGTCCTCATCCCGTGTGCATTGGATGTTATCCCATCCAAGCAGGCAGTTTAACACAAGCAGCCATTTCACTGAGCTTAATTAACGACAGAAATAAAAACTATAGAACAAAGTTACTTTAAAAAACAGTCCCAGCCCATATTTGCTCCCAGTCTGTGTGGTCCTGATCCATATGGTCCCAGTCCCTGGGATCCCAGTCCATACAGTCCCAGTCCATATTTGATCCCACTTCAGGCTATCCTGGTCTGGAGGGTTCTGATCCACAGGATCCCCATCCATGTGATCCCAGTCCAGGTGATCCCAGTCCATATTTGATCCCAGTCCGTATTTGATCCCAGCCCATATTTGATCCCAGTCTGTGGGGTCCTGCACACACTCCCAGGGTCTGGAATTCCAGTTCCCAGCCAGGAAAAAATGTTCCTGCCCTTGAACTTCCTTCCTATCCCCTCAACAAATTGCAATAAAACTATAAACAAAGAAATAATAATTGAAATTAAATAAATTATAATAAAAATAAAATATAAAAATCTCAACTCTTCTTTACAATGTTTCAACTCCAACAATGATTCAACTCAAACCAACAATAACTATTACTATAATATTACCAATGCATATAAATAAACAAATTATATATCAGGAAATACCTTTTGAAAATTTTAACTCGATGACTAATGTACTTTAGATAAAATTATCTAAAGAAACTACCATGCAATCTAACACCTCTTAGTTAAACAATTCATATTACAAATATACTAAACACAAAACCAAACACCACTACAATTTCTCAGACATTTCAACCAAACAATTAAACTTTAATAACATCCTTAAGTACTCTTGAAGAATTAAAATTATTTTTAAAACATTAATTGTGTGCAGGTGGTTTTATTTTGATATTGGTTTTTGGATTGTTTGGGTTAGATGATTTAAAAAATGGGATTTTTATAGGAATTGAATCAGCTGAGAAGGTGGCACTCTGCAAACAGAACTGACTGAAAATGAACGGGACAGAATCAGTAACTCTGAAAGTTTTATTTGCTATCAAATACATCCCACACACCCAGGCCCACACAATCCCCATCCCATTGCTCCAAATTGGGATCCCACTTCTCCCAATCTCCTTCCAACTCCATCTCAACTTGACAGCTGTGGAATGGAGTGAGTTTGGCCTGGGATTGAGTTTTTTGAGGAAGGAACAAGCAATCTGAGGTGGAATTGAGCCCTTTGGGGTTAAAATTCAGTTATTTCCAGTGGAATTTGAGTGGTTTTGAGGTGACTGCTCCATCCCCCTGGACTTTTGGAGGACAGAGAGATGGAGAAGAGAAAAAAATTCAGGCCAAACCAAAGGAGAAGCAGCCAGGTGTGTTCCCAACATGGATCACAGGGAATGTGAGTGACCAGGGCTGTGCCCAAAGTGCCTCCTCCAGTGGGGGATGGAGCTGCAGCAGCGCACGAAGCTCTTCCCGCACTCGGGGCACTCGCAGGGCTTCCCTTACCGGTGCCTCCGTTGGTGTTGGGTCAAGTGAGAGCTCCTGGAGAAGCTCTTCCCACACTGGGGACACTCGTAGGGCCTCTCCCCGGTGTGGATGTGCCGGTGCCTGACGAGGTGGGAGTTGTGCTTGAATCCCTTCCCACAGTCGGGGCATTGGAATGGCCTCTCCTCTCTGTGAATCCGATAGTGCAGGAGGAGAGTGGAGCTGGTCTGAAACCTCTTCCTGCATTTATCACACTCGTAGGGCCTCTCCCCTGTGTGGATGCGCCGGTGGGTGACGAGGGCGGAGTTACGCTTGAATCCCTTCCCACAGTCGGGGCATTGGAAGGGCCTCTCCTCTGTGTGACTCTGATAGTGTAGGAGAAGATGGGACCTGGTCTGAAACCTCTTCCCACACTTGGAGCACTCATATGGCCTCTCCCCAGTGTGGGTCCTCTGGTGGCTGATCAGGCTGGAGCTCTGGCTGAAGCTCTTCCCACACTCCCCACACTCGTAGGGCCGTTCCCCAGTATGGGTCCTCTGGTGCCTGATCAGGTTGGAGCTCTGGCTGAAGCTCTTCCCACACTCCCCACACTCATAGGGCCGTTCCCCAGTGTGGATCCTCTGGTGGCTGATCAGGTTGGAGCTCTGGCTGAAGCTCTTCCCACACTCCTCACACTCGTAGGGCCGTTCCCCAGTGTGGATCCTCTGGTGGCTGATCCGGTGGCAGTTCCACCTGAAGCTCTTCCCACACTCCACGCACGTGTGGGGCTTCTCCCCATCATGGAGCTGCTCATGGAGCACCAGCTCCGAGCTCTGCCTCCATCTCCGGCCGCCTTCCCGGCCCAGGCTGCCTCTTTCCCCCTCACATCCCCGCCATCTGCGTTTGCAGCCCCTCCTCGTGCGGCATCTCCGGGCCTTTTCCTCCCCGTTGGCTTCCTGCGCCGTGGAGCCGCTCAAAACGGCCTCTTCCACCAGGTTCTGCCGCGGGCATTTGTCCTCCCTGCTCTCCATGCTCAGCTCCTGCTCTGGGCGAGGAAGGACAAGGACAGCATGGGATTTGCCTCCGTGCCACAGGCAAGGGCAACGAGCTCCCCCCAGGGCTGTGCTGCAGCCGGGGGCCGTGCTGGGCTGGGAGATGGAGCAGCACAGAGGGGAAAGGGGCATTCATTGCCAGCTCGCGGCTGTGCACACATCACAAACAGGACTGGACTGCTAGGAACGCGTCTTGAGCTGTTTTATTTTTCAGCATCAGTCTCATTTCTTGGTTATGCCAATGGGAAGATGCCAGCAGCTCACATCCCAGGTAGCAGAAAAAAACCTTAATGTTAAAACTTACTTTAAAAGGTTTTTCACCAATCACACAAAGCAAAAGCATATTGACAGTGGTTCCATCCAAGCACTATTGGTTAAAACCATGCTCCATTACTTCAAACACAATACCTATTTGTAAGCCTTAAAACACGATGAACAGAGCTCCATTATTAAGCTTGGAACTTCCTGATATCTTGCTATATATACTTTTCTGCAGGTTAGGGAGTTAGTATAGATAAGTGTTAATGCACAGACCGTTGTTCTAATGCTCCTTACTTTCTACTTCTTTTATAATTTTTCTGCTGACCAATCTTATGGCTGCTGCAAAGCTATAATCACAGTTCTCCTGTCTCTGAGGCTTGTCTTTTGAAGCTTTCCCAAAACCCTCTAAATTTAAGCATTCCAGAGACACTGACTTCCTCCTCACCTGCTTCAGTGCCCTGGAGCATCTTCCTCTTCCTCACAGCCTCCCAGGGGTTGGCAATGGGAAATCCTGGTTTGGAGAAAACAAGGGATGAGCACATTGAGTTTCAACGTCCCTCTGCCCAAGTCCATCTCTACAAGTCACCGGCCATCTGGGCTCCAGTAAACCCTCCCAAACACCAAGATGCAGCCCTGAAAAAGCCTCCCAGGAGTTCCCCGTCCCTGGTCCCTCCCCTTTGGTGTTCAGGGGTTCTACCCTGTCCCAGCTGCTGGGGTCACGCTTGGATTGGGGGTCCCCCTTCTCCTGGGTGCCCGCCCTGCCCAGGCTGCTGGCAGTGCCAGCAATGCCAAAAAGCTCCCCCCTCTTGGCTCTCCCCATTTCGGGATGCCGGGGCTCTTTGGGCTCCCGGGCTCCCTTCTCCCCTCATTCTCTGCTCTGCGCTGCAGCGGCTCCAAGGAGTCCCCCCTGCCCCTCTCCAGGCTCTTGAGGCTCCCGCCAATGGCGGCGCTCCCCCCTCTCTGGCCTCCCCACTTTGGCCTCCTGGGGGACACAGGGCTCTGCTCCTCCAGGCTGCCTCTGCCGGCAGCCGCCACCGCCACCCCCCGATGTCCCCCCGAGGGGCCTTTTCCGCTCACCCTTGGACTTCTTCATTCTCCAAACATCCCCCCAAAAACCCAACCCAGGACCCCCCGGGATATCCGGGCCGGGCTCCCCCTCCCCGCTCACCGGAGCCATGGGGGGGGCGATGATCCCACAGGTGGGGGCTGCGAATTCAGGCAGAGATCGAGACCGCGTGGCTCCCGCAGCTCAGCCTTGATCCGCCTTTGTCCCTCCTCTTCCTCTTCCTCCCGCTCCTCCTCTGTCCTATCTCCACCTCCCTCTCCTCCTCCCCCTAACCCCGCCTCCTTCACTGCTCTTTCTCCTCCGGCTCCTCCTCTTCCATCCCCCCTCCTCCTCCTCCCCTGTCTTATCCCCACCTCCTGCTCCTCTTCCATCCCGCCCCTTCCATTCCTTCTCCCCCTCCTCCCCCCTTACCCCGCCTCCTCCTCCCCCTCCATCCCTGCCCTTCCCTCCCTCCTCCTCCTCCCCCAGCAGCAGCCACACCCTCGGTGCCCCGTTCCCGCAGCCCTCGCAGCCCACGGCAGCAGCGGCCATGGAGCCGGGCCAGGTCGGCATGGGCA
Organism: Agelaius tricolor; assembly: GCF_023055355.1. NCBI lineage: Eukaryota > Metazoa > Chordata > Aves > Passeriformes > Icteridae > Agelaius > Agelaius tricolor. The sequence continues at coordinate 928,103 of NW_027269302.1, forward strand.
GCGCGGGGCTCTCGGCTGCTCCCAGCCGCTGCGGGCGGGGGGAACCCGGCCCGGGCCAAAGGAGAGGCAAACTGGGAAAACTGGGGGCACATCACAAAGCTAAGGATGCAGCAGAAAATGGAGCTGAAAGAGTTTCTTTAATATTAACTCCAAACGAGGAAAAACTGGAAATTCCAAAGTTTAGGGAAGCCAAGAAAAAAGAATTAAACAAGATAGGAAATGAACAAGATAAATCAGGGAAATAGAAACTTCTACATGGAAGACAATTACTTAATAAAATGTGCTTACTAGGAAAATATCAGAAGACGTGCATCAGAAACCCCACTGGCGTACTCAAGCTTTGTGTGATCATTTTTTAAGGAATTTTGGGTGCACTGGGATTTTTGGTGTAGCAAAGCAAGTCACTGAAAGATGCTTAATTTGCCAAAGGATAAATAAAAAGGTGATGAGAAAAACAACATTAGGAGGTCATGAGTTAGCTTGTCGACCATTTCAAAATATCCAAGCAGAAGTTTAGATTTGTTAGGTTCTGGATTTATTTGGAAAAAAACCCATTTAATCTAGAAGAAAGAGAATATGCCATATGTTAGACAGGAGATTTTAGGAGAATAAAAATCTTTGAAGTATCAGAAACACCCGAGGAAAAAACCAAGAAAATAAAAAGGGGAAATGAAAGGGAGGGGAACAAGAGGAAAAGTCAGAAAGAGAGTGGGATCCTCTGCAGCTCTTGTCCCCTCCGTTGGCGGCCGAGGCGCCTGTCCCGGGTCCCGGCTCGCTGCCCGCCTCAGCTCCGCCTGCCCCGGTTTCCATCCCAGGTGCGGGCTCACTGCCCAGGGCAGCTCCACCTGCCCCGGCGCTGGCGGTGAATTTGTGTGCCCTGGCCCCACTGCCCGGCCCGCGGCCGCTCTGCCGGCCATGCTGGGCAAGATGGGGTTGCTCTGTCCTGCCGCGTGGGCCGAGGTCACCGCGCCGACCGCACCGAGGGCGGGTCCCAGCCATCCCATCCCCGGCTGCCCTGCCCGTGCCAGCTGCGCTGGGCAGCGCCGCTGCTGCTGCCGGGGTCTCCCACCTGCCTTTTCTCTGCCGGGAGCTGCCGGATCAGCCGCCAGAAGCCATGTGGGGGCTGCCCACGCTCCGGCTCGGCCTCCACGGGAAGATCCCCCTCTGGCGATTCCGGCAGCAGACCCTGCCCACACTCCGACCGAGCCTCGGCGGGATATCCTCCCCTGACCCCTCCTGCTCTGAGTTACGTCCCCTTGGTAACCACAGCTCCGGCTGTTCAGGGAAAATCCCTCTCTCTACAGGAAGCACCTTATCGAAACACTAGGAGCTCAGTTAAAAGGCAGCCCTCTCCAAATTCTTTCTCAAAACACGGGAGAAAGGCTACAGAAGGTAAAAAAGTGAAAGAGTTAGGTGAAGGGATTGCTCTATTGCCGTTCAGAGAGGTTCCCATGGCAGGGATGCGCTGCCCCGCCCCGCGGGAGCCACCGGCGCCCCTGCCGGCCGTGCCCGGAACTGCAACCAAGGGGAAAGCGCCGCGGCCGAAAGGCCGGGACCGGCTCCGGGCTCTGTTTGTTGTCACTGCCGGAGCTGTTTATACACACTACTATCATTATATTATACACACTAGTAAAGAACCGTTATTCCTAATCCCATATCTTTGCCTGAGAGCCCCTTGATTTCACTATCCTAAAAATTAAGAGGGAGGGGGTTTCCATTCTCCATCCCAAGAGAGGCTTTTTCTTCCTTCCCAAGCAGACACCTGTCTTGTAAAGCAAGACAAGCACCCACAGGCACTGAGGGGGGCTGCAGGAGGGGCAGAAGAAGGCCCTGCAGCACTTGGGCACAAAGGCCCAGCAGGTGAATGCAAGAAGGGAGCAGCAAAAGGCCAAGCTGAAGGCAAAGGCCAGGGCAGAGCTCCTACAGCCCCTGAGGGATCAGCCCCAGGGCCCAAGGGGGCCCCAGCACCCAGGGCACGGCTCGGCCACAAGCACCCGGCAGAGGCATTGCCCTCCTCGGCAGGGCACAGCCCACCCAAACAGCCCCTGGCAAGGAATCAGGGCTCCAGCTGCAGGGCACAAGGACACTGCAAGCAGAGACAGCAGCACCCTCAGGACCAGCAAGTCCAGCCCGTGATGGACATGGATTGGCAGGGCTGTCACAGCTCCCATCACACCAGGGAGCCTCCACACTGGAGCCCTTGAGAACATTCAGGTGGGTCTGCATTGAGAGGAGGCATTTCCTGATGGACACAGGGGCCTCTCAATCTGCTCTGAATCTTAGACCTAAAGGGGAAAATAGTAAAGGAATATTTTAATTTTTAAGGGAATGAGTGGGAAAGATGAGCAGGTATGATTTGTTCAACCACTATTAGAAGCTGTGGGGGATAGGTTTGAAATAAATGAATTTCTTTTTCTTCTTCCTGTGATTGTAATTATCTAGGAAGGAGGTTGAGAGCTGGATTTTAATACTGTAAAAAGGGATACAGAGGCTAGTTCTGTTGTACCTCTGTGTCAAAAGTCTGACAAGGCCTATGCTGAAGTGAACCCAGAAGTGTGGGCAGCCCCAGGGAAATACAGAAAATTAGATATGGAGCCTCTACAAATTAAAGCAACCAGGACAAGCACTACCCTGTTCCAAGAGAGGGAAGGAAGGGCTCACAGCCTGGTATTGAGTCCCTGTTAAAGGCAGGGCTTTTGGAGCCAAGGATGTCTCCCTGCAACACTCCTATCTTGCCAGTCAACAAACTGGAGGGATGGACCCAAGGAGGAAACACAGAATTTTCAAGTGTTAAAATTAAGATTAACTGAGGCGAGTGGCCTGGGCCTTCCAGACAGGGAAAAAGAATTTGAATTATAGGTGGACGTTAAACAGGGTCTTGCCAAAGGAATTCTTGTGCTAAAATGTTTAACCCAGTGCCCAGAGAGCAGCCTCATTGTCTGCAGAATTGTGCAGCCACAGCTTCCGTGGGAGCAGAGGCCTGAAAACTGATGACAACAGGAGGATCTCCTAGAGTTCAAGCCTGGCATCAAGTTAAAGCTTTGACAACCAAAAGAGCCTCTAAATGGCTGAGCAGGGCTCGGTGATTACAGTATGAAACTTGTTCAGTGGCACAGGAGGATTCAGAACTGAGGACAGGGCAAGGGTTTAACCCAGCCTCCTGTTTGAACAGCCTGGAGAGGGGCTGGCAAGGAACCCAGGACTGCACTCAAGGGACAGAGCTCCCGAGCCAGGCTGGGAGAGATTGATGGGACATTCCCTGGCCTGAGGGAGACAATGTGTTTGTGGATGGCTCTGCAAGGGCAGCAGAAGGGAAAAGAGCTACAAGACAGGCTGTTATTAAGGAAGGGGAATCAGACAAAGCGCAGGTCACCGCCCCATGCTCAGCTCAACCCGCGGAGCTGTGGCTGCTTGTAAGAGCCTGGCACTGAAATGCCCTGAGCAGGAAGGCTTCAAAATCTTCTGCTGACACCATGGCACCTAACAGGGGGGCAAAAGCAATTCTGACTGCTTCAGCAATCACTGGATCACTTATTAACCTATTTCTAAAAGAAATAATTCAAAGATAACGGATTGTGGAAGCAATAGATTCAGATGGGGAACTCATTTTACAGGAAAGACCCTTCAGGGGGTTATGGCAGCTTTAGGAATACAATGGGACCTCCATAAGCCCCCTGGCAAGCCCAGAGCTTGGGTTGGGTAGAAAGAATGAATGGGGAAATAAAGAAACACCTTTGGAAGCCGGAGATGGAAACCAAGATGCCATGGGTACAGCTTTTGCCATTGGCCTTGGCAAGAAAAAGAGCCAGACCCAAGGCAGATATTCAATTATCTCCCTTGGAATTCATGTCTGGAATTCCTTACCTGGGCAATTCTCCACCTAGTGCAGGGTGGAAATAAGGGATGTAAATGTAAGGCAGGCTGTAGCCAGGATCCTGTCTCCTGTGGAATCTCTCCCCCAGGAAGCTGGGCTGGCACAGAGCCTGCCCTGGGACTTTGCTGTTGCCAACACCCAGCCAGGCCATCGGCTCCTGCCTAAGGAGTGCAAAGCAGCACCACTGGTGGCCAAGGGGCCCACGCCAAGTGTCCCTGAGGCCAGAAACAGCCGCCAGCACAGCTGAGCACGGGGGGACCCCTCAGCCTGGCCTCAGGGGCTCTGAAGCCCCGGAGATTTGCACTTCCCGCCTGCAGCAGGACCATGGGAGCCGCCCCTGAGCCTGCCCTGAAGGCAACGCAGCAGCAGCCAGGGCTCCACAGCGGGCCAAGCCCCTGGGCCTGCCCACAGATCCTCTGCTCAAACCCTCGGGAATCCTGGCCACCCTCCCCTGGCACCTCCAGCCACTGCGGCCAAGCCTCGCTGCCGCTGCTGCAGCTCCAGCGCTGGCTGGGCCTGCACTGCCACAGCTGCTGGGGAGCACCGCGGCACAATTCCACCCTGGGGCTCACTCACACCCACACTCTGGGCTGCCTGCGACTGCACTGCTGCAAAATGTACCCATCCTGCTTCTTTTAAATCTTATTTCTCTGCTCAGAAAGGTTTCTCTACTCAAAGGTTTGCCTTTGGGAAAGAAATTTTAAAGGTTTTATTTAAGGGGTTCCCAGTCTGTTCGGATGTTAAACTCATCTCCACCACTCAATGGAGACGAGTTTAACATCCGAACAGACTGGGAATAGCCCAAAAGACACCCACAGAGATAAGGACCAGCAACAAAACATCAACGCCCCGCAGCAAACAGCAACCAACAGCTACCCCAGACACTGCCCCCGCACAGCTGGAGACACCTGGTCTGGAAAAGGCTGAGAAGGAAATCCAGGAGTGTGGGCGGAATTCACAGCAGAGGGGAAGAAATCCGAGACTAATAGGAAACCAAATACTAAAAACTTACACGACTTGGAAGCAATGAACATTAAAGCAGTGGATTTAGATTGGTTCAGACTACGTAAAGTTTAGGAAAAATCGGGTAAAACTGACATGTCATGGAATGATGTTTTCTGCACAGCCGGGCTATGTGTGGATGAAAGTATTTCTGTTGCCCATCCTGGCCAGAACCAAGTAATGCCTTGACTCTCTGACACGAAAGAGATTCTTGGAGAGTTTTTGTTTTCCCTACAGTTTCAGTGATAAGATTACAACATGAGAAACATTTTTTATAATAATCCTACTTTATATTGTCAGGTAGGTTTGGGACAGAAGGGTGAGAATCAATTTTTGGTCTGGGTTTTTCCATGTTCGCCTTTATGTTGCATTTTGCAAAATTGAAGAGCTTTAACCGTGATACTTTTAACTCTTAAATAGTTAATACTTTTTTTAAAAAAGCAGATTCCGAGGGCCACATGTGACTCACCAGATGGCAGCCCTGGAAGAGAAGCTTTGGTTCTAGTCAGCCAGGAGAGGAGCTTTAGGAATGCAAATGAACCCTGCTGGGCAAAGCCTGGCCAATGTACCTGGGTCTCTTGCCTGGGGCAGGAATTGGGCTGGTTCCCCCTGCCCCTCACCCCGAGCTCTTCCTGCTTGCCCTGATGGAATTTGCACAGCTCAAGGCAGAGCCCGGGGTGAGGATATCTGACCCTGCAACAGAAACGGGTGAAGCTGCAAAGGGAAACAGCAAATGGAGAATGTTGGGAAAACTTCACTATAAATAAATGGGGGGGAATCATCCCTCTGCCCACTCCAACGTGTGCTGTCACTGTCTATGTTATATAGGGTGGATTAGAGCACTGAGATGTTCTTGCTACCACAAGTTCCGGGAAATCAGTTGGGAATCCAAGTATTTGATGATTTAATTAGAGACAAATGGTCAATTGATGCAGCCCTGGCTGGAGAGAGCGGCCAAAGATGGGGAGAAGATGAACGGCCAGCAGAACAAATCCTACAACACCATGGACCAGCCCCTGGGAACCCAAACCAATTCATATCAGGAGCCACAGAACCCATTTCTCATTTCAATGGCACCATTAGATTACAAGCTGCCCTCGGAATAACCAACCAGACAGCTCCAGCTCCTGACCTTCCTGCTGAGCAATCCACTGAAATGAGGAACACAACATTTCACCATGGGACGGGATCAGATCATCTGATAGCAGAGAAAAGAGGAGTTTGTGGAAAATCAAATGACTCAAACTGGTCTTGGCAAATAGATGACAAAGCCAAAGTGGTGAAACAGATAACAAAGGAAACAAAAAAGCAGCTCATGTACCAGTCCAAACGTGGAAAGGATGGGAATGGGACATGGTTTTGTGGTTCCCTGGCAGACCATGGGTTAAACGAATGCTGCTTCTGCTCTGATGTGCTACAGCACCTCTCACCTTTTTACCGTGCTCCACACCTTGAGAGTGCAGCTCATTCAGCAGCTGAGCGAGGGGCCAGGGACTTGTAGATAAGGAAGTAAGGGGAGAAACCACCAGCTTCAATAAATGTTATTAATTAACATGGACTGCTGCTCACAGAAAGTCCCGCTAAATTCCTGAACGTCGAGAACAAAAAAGACTTAACAGAGCCGTGAATATCGGCTGTTCTACAAAAGTGGGGGTGCACATTAACGAGGACGTGCAGTTGGCAGATCGGGAGGTCTGAACCTTCCAAGTACCTCAGCCAGTGGGCAAAGGGAGAGGGAGATGAGCCGGGAAAATGAGGATAAAAAGGAGGCTGCGAACTACAACAATGGCAGCGAGCGCACGGCAAATGCCCCACGGCCTCTCCCTCTGCTCAGCAATAAAGTCACTTGTACAGGACTCCTCTGTCTCCTCGGGGCACGGAAACCTCCGGCCACGTGAATTTCCCCGCACAGCCCCGGGCACGGGGCAGCCGCCCCTGTGCCAGCCACAGGAACCGGGCCGAGCCAGCGCTGCTCCGGCAGCGGCTCCTGCCGAGGCAGCGGCCGCAAGGAGACCGCGGGCAGCCGCTCCCGCAGCGCCCTCACGGCAGCGGCACCACGGGCCGGACACGGCACAAGGAACCCGCCTGAGCCCCCTGCCGCCCCCGAGGCCCGCAGCGAGCCCCGAGCCCCCGCACAACCCAGCGCGGCTCCCACCTGCGCTGCGGCCGCCTCCCAGCTCCGCCGCCGCCTCACCGGTGGCTCCCGGTCACTCCCAGTATGGTCCAAATCACTCCCGGTAGGATCCCAGTTGCCCCCGACACGGTCCCAGCGGCTCCCAGTCATGCCCTGTATGGTTCCTTTCACTCTCAGTCCCTCTCAGGAAGAGCCCAGTGTGGCCCCAGGCACTTCCAGTATGAGCCCGGTCACACCTTACCCGATGCCATTTGCCCCCGCTGTGGTCCCAGTTGCTGCCAGTATAAGTCCAGTCACCTCCAGTTTGATCCCAGTTACTCCCAGACACTCCCAGTACTATGCCAGTCACTCCAAGTGTCACCCCATCAGTCCCAGTATGATCCCAGTATGACCCCAGCATGGGGCAGCTGCTCCCAGTATGATCCCAGTTGCTCCCTGCATTATTCCAGTTTCTCCTCTTCACCCCTACTACAGATCTGATCGCTCCCAGTATGATTCCAGTCAGTCCCAGGATGATCCAAACCATTCCCAGTCCCTCCCAGTCCAATCTCAATTGTCCCCTGCATGTTCCCAGTAGCCCTCAGTGTGGTCCCAGTATATCCCAGTATGATCTCTGCTGCCTCAGTTCTGCTCCCAGTGGGTTCTTTTCCCAGTCTGTCCCAGTCCATTCCAGTCTGTCCCAGTCTCTCTCCAGCAGCTGCTGCCCACCCCCCCCCTCCCAACCCCATTCCCGGGCACTGGGACCCCCCCCCGCACCCCCTTATCCTGCCCCAACACCCCCCTGCACCCCCTTTCCCGGGTATCCTCCTCTCCCAGCCCCTGGATCCCCCATTTCCGTGAGCCCAGGGAGCCCCGGGCCCCCATTCCCGGCCAGCCCGGGGCACCTCAGCCCCAGCCTCCCTTTGCTGGGAAACCCGGCCTGGGCACGGGGCTCTGCGGCCGCTCTGGGATTTATGATCCCCCAAAGGAAAGGGAGAGAACAGCAGAGAGAGAGAGAGCGAGAGAGAAGGAGATTGGGAATCAGGGATCGGGTCCCAGCGCCCAGCCCTGCTCTGCCGGGGGTGGGACCCGCACCCGCAGCAAAAATTGGCTCCGCTGCTCCCGCTGCTTGCCTGGCTTTGGGCCGTGCCCAGCGGGGTCCGGGCAGAGTTTGAGCGCAGGGCCGGGAGTTCAGCAGAGCCCGGCCCGGGGGTCCCGCAGGGCGCGGCCCTGGAGGGTCCCAGACGGATCCCCGAGGGATCCAGAGGGGTGCCAGGAGGGGATCCAGGTGAATTCCCTGGAATTCGCCCTTTCCCCCTCCCCCCGCGCTCCCTCGGGCACTTTCGCTTTCGCGTCTCTGCAGCCGCGATCGGGGACGGCTGCGATGGCCCCAGCGCTGGGGCTGGGGGTGCTCCGGGGGCTCCTGGGGCTCCTGGGGGACCCGGGGGCCGCGACCAAAGGTGAGTGGGACCCCCCGAAACCGGGACCCCCCTGAACCGCAATTCCCGGGCACCGGGACCCCCTTGATCTTCCATTCCCGGGCAGGGGAACCCTCCTGAACCCCCATTTTGGGTCATGTCACCCCCCCTCACTCCACTTCCCCAGCACCGGGACCCCCCTGTACCCCCTCATCTGGCACCGAGATCCCCTGAACCCCCATTTCTGTTCACCGGGACCCCCCTGAACCGCAATTCCTGGGCCCCGGGAACTCCCTAAACCTCCATTCCCGGGTACCAGGACTCCCCTGAACCCCCATTTTCGGTCCTGTGACCCCCTCAGCACCCTTTTTCAGCACCGGGACCCCCCTGAACCCCCATTCCTGAGCACGCGGACCCCCTTGAGCGCCCATTTCTGGGCACAGGGACCCCCCTGTACCCCCTTCCCCAGCATTGGCACCGCCCTGTACCCCCTCATGTGGCCCCAGGACCCCCCTGAATCCCCATTTCTGGTCACCGACGCCCCCGGAACCGCTATTCCCGGCCACCGGGACCCCCTTGAATCCCGAATTCCTGGAAGGAAACTCCCCCCGAACCCGCATTCCCCGGCACGGGAACCCCCTGAACCCCAATTTTTGGGCACTGGGACCCCCCTGCCCCCCCTAATCCGGGCCTAGGATCCCTCCGCACCCCCGTCAGTGCTCTGGGACGCCCTGCACGCCCATTCCCGGCCACCTCGTCCTTCCCAGACCCCAGACCCGCCCTTTTCCTCGGCTTTTGGACCCCCAGATCTCCCAAATTTCGGCGTCCCCCCAGTTCTTCATTCCCGGCACTTCCTGGAAGGGGCTCCAGGGGATCCCGGAGGGTCCCCTGGGGTTCCAGGGGGTCAAGAGACCCCCCTTGAACGTTCATTTCGGGGCACTGGGACCCCCCCTGTCCCCCCTTCCTCAGCCCCGATAACCCCTGCACCCCCTTATCTGCAGCCTGGAACCCCCTGAGCCCCCATTCCCGGGCAGGGAAACCGCCCTGAACCCCAAGTTCTGGGCACCGGGATCCACTACATCCCCTTATCCGGCACCGGGACCCCCTGAACCTCAATTTTCAGGCACCAGGACCCCTTGAACCCCGGAACTCGGGAATGGAACCCCCCGGAACCCCATTCCTGGGCACCGGGACCCCAGTGCATCCCGTTATCTGGCCCTGGGACCCCCTGCACCCCTTTTCCCAGCACCAGACCCCAGCCAGGCCATTATCTGGCACCAGAACCCCTGAACCCCCATTCCTGGGCACCGGGACCCCACTGCATCCCCTTATACAGCACCAGGACCCCCTGAACCCCCATTCCACTGCACCAGGACCGCCGTGCACCCCCATATCTGAGACTGGAACCCTCCCAAACCCTCCGTTCTCAGGCACAGGGACCCCCCTGCACCCCCTTATCCAGCACGGGGACCCTCCTGCACCCCCTCATGCAGCACCAATGCCCCCCCGCACCTCCTTTCCCGGCCCTCCCCCTCTCAGACACCCCAGCCCCCGCTTTTCCTTGAGCCCAGCACCCCCTGGACCCCCACTCCTGCCTTCCACAGCCCCCACCCACCACCTTCCTCAACACCGGGGCCCATGCACCCCCTTTCCTGGGCACAGGGACCCCCTGGACACCCCATTGTTATAAAATTGACTCAAAACGAGTAATTTCCAATCAAAGAATTTATTAATTATTGAAGCAGTTATACTACGTAAGCAAAGGCTCAGCGCTGGGTGACAGGGGAGTCTCCGCTCCACCAACTGCCGCACCAACTAGTTTCTGATTCAGTCCTTTTATCCTCTCCATCCTTCAGGAGTCCATGTTATCTCGGAGTTCTCTGCGCCTGCACTGGTTGTTGCTAGAGGGTCATCCTTCTGTCTCCTGGTGGTGGGTGATAAAGGCTGCGGAGTCTTCCTCAGCCGCGTCTTCTTCACCCTATGTCCTTATTTGGTGACTTCTCTGTGGAAAATTACCAAAATCTTATGATTAATGCAATATGTGCCCTATCAAGCTTAAGCAAGCAAATGTCCTGCCTTGCAAACTGTGCCCTATCAAGCTTAAGCAAGCAAATATCCTGCCTTGCAGACTGTTTATCTGCCCCTGCCCCTTCCCCAGCTTTTCCCTGGTCGTTATCTCTGTGAGTTATCTGCTTGTACCATTTGTCAGCGGGAAAGGTTTCCCTGCTGGGTGTTTATCTGCCCCTGCCCTTTCCCCAGCCTTTCCCTGGTCGTTATTTCTGTGAGTTATCTGTTTGTACCATTTGCTGGGTGGGACTATGTGTGGGCTCCTGCAACCCCTTCCCTGGTATCCTTGTGGCTCATATCTCATGAAGTAGTACAGAAATAGTCAGCAGACAACTCTTGTAACACACTGGTCTCTTTTTCGTGACAAACAAAATGTAGTCCCTCATCTCAATCCCCCCTTTGTTTTGATACTCAATTTTGTTCGTCAAAATGCTCTAATTCCCTTTTGCTGAGCTCCAGAGATTCTTCTGGATCATCCATCTTCAAGGTTCCGTATTTTGCTCGTGTGAGCATAAGGTGAGCAGCTTCTAATCTGCCTTTTACAATGCTAATCAATTTATTAAAAATACAAGGGCTAAACGTGAGTCCCAATAGTAAGAGAAGTAGTGGACCCGCTATCATTGATAATAAAGTTGTAAGCCAAGGAGAATAGTTAAACCAAGATTCATAGCAGCTTTGGTGTTTTTCCCTTTCTCTTTGTCTTCTTTCTAGCCCCTCCCTTAGTTTTGCCATTGAGTCCCGTATAATTCCGCTCTTGTTTACATATGTGCAGCATTCTTCTCTTAAAGCAGCACATAGTCCTCCTTGTTGCAGGAATAATAGATTTAACCCCCTTCGATTTTGTAAGGCTACCTCTGCTAGGGAATCTAATGATTCTGTGAGGTCTTTGATGGAGGTTTCGATCCTCCTGAGGTCTTCATCTACAGAGGCTCTTAGTTCTTGGAATCCTTGGTGTTGCTGTATGAGTGAGGCTATTCCTGTTCCTGTCCCGGCTGCAGCTATTCCTAGTAACATTGCTACAGTGAAGGTTGTGAATATTTCCCGTTTCACTATGTGGGGTCCTATATTTTGATATTGTTCATAAACGTACTCTACGGGGTGGTAAAGGACTCTGGGTACTATCAATACTTGAATACAAAAGTCACTGGATTCATTAAATCGGTCTATATTTATACATGGGGTGACTCCGAGAGTGTTACAGACCCATTTAGTATTTGCTGCTGGCAGTATCCAGCTGGCAGGTTTCTTAGGGTCACTCAAATTCCCCATAACCTGACATAGATGTCGTTTTTCCACTGGTACTCGTCCTATACATCTTCCTCTCCCCGTTACCCTTGCCAAGGTTATCCCTCTCGATTCTTCTCCTTCTTTTTTCCATAGGCACCTAGCTGGGTTGGTCCCATTTACTCGTCTGCTTTTTGCTGTTACCCCTTATGGCTTCATAGAACGGGGGGTTTACGGTGTAACACAGCCAACATTCCTCAGTTAGATTTGGATGGGTCTCATTCAGGACTAGGAAAGTGGCCTGTAATATTTTCCACAAGTCCCCTTCTCCCAGGTGTTCAGGTCCTCGGGTCGAATCAGTAAAGTTTTGCTTATACATTTCTGGAAGACTAGTGGTTGGGGCTGTTTCTGATTCATTTCCATTATTTTCTCCTAGCGTTAGTTCTCCAGCTATCGCCTGGTTTGGTCCAATGGGTTCGGGGTCGTGTGGCACGGTTGTCTTTTGGATTATAAAGTGCCCCCCTCTGTCTGTCCCTGGTTCCCATAATCGGGCTCCCCACATTTTCCCTAATAACCAGACTTGGTCATATGGTTTTGTCACATTAATGTAAATCATATTGCATGTTCCATCTAACCCTCCTTCTTTCTGGGTATATGTGGAAGTGGGCTGTGTACACCCGTATGGACCCCATCCAGTTCTGATAAACCCGTCCTCGTTCCCCCCAAAGGAGCTTACTGATACACAGTCCCAATAAGCACAGTAAAAGTGTCCTGGATAGTTACAATACCCTTTTCCCGGGTTTGAGCTTGGACAAAAATAATATCCAAACTGATTTAAACATGGATTTACAGGTATTAAATCACACAAAGTACATAAAAAGCTGGGTGCGCCAGACGTGATTTTGGTCTGGATAACATACTGGTCTTCCCATCTAATCAGTGACCATTTGAAGGGTTGATGTGAATACCCTTCTGCCCCTGAACTTGTTACGATGCACCAGAAAAGAATTAAGGCTTGTAATTTGGGGCTGTCATTGTCGGAGCTCAGGTTGAATTTTACCTTTGGTTTCCCCAGTGGTGGGTTACCAATCCTGGGGCAGGACGGCCAACATTTCCTGGACATCCCATATGGGGGTCGGGGCTTCCGACGGACTCCACTGGTTATTACCTCTCTGCCTCGCCCGACGACTCGGTTGCTGCGAGCCTCGGGGTTTACCATCTTCTCGGCAGCATGGGTATTCTTCAGGAGCCGGATAAACCTCCCGTTTCCACTTTTTAGCACTGGCGGCCCAGTTATCAGCTTTTATTAATGAGAGGTCACGCCGCAAATTGGGGGCTTTCTTCCGACACACCACTTCCAGGATGTCCAGGAGAAAGGGGATCGGTTCGTTAGGGTGGTAGCAGAACCGATCAGGATTTACCCCTTTGGAAAAGGTTTCCCACCACTCGTCAGATCCAAGCTTTACCTCCCCCGTAGCAACTCTGCTACTAAGAATGATAGAAGTTAGTCTCCTCTCTTTCTCATAGCACGGCGTACAAATTCCCCTAGGTGTTCTACCACTCCGACAATGAGACCACCAAGGTTCGTGACACAATTTACAGGAAAAGCATACAAGGGGGTGACAGTCACAATCTAACCAGTTACACTTTAACCTAATATCTTTGTTTTGTGCTTTTTCCCCCTCCCATGTGTGCCCTTTATGTTCTAATCTCGGGGACTTAAAGTAGGGCTTTCTCAACTCGTCCTCTAAGAGTTTGCAATATCCAAGAGCCTCCCGATTCCCTATTAGGTGGGTTTGGAGATAATGGTTATCTCCAACCCAGATTATTATCCAAATCATTTATCAGTTCGTTTCAGCTTTAATTTGGTTTCTCCCGGGAGACTGCAAACCTCCCAGCTGTGAGGGGGTTTTACCGGTCCTTTTATGCGACTAGCATGAGTCCATCCTTTTTCAGCGGTTCGTATGGCTGCTTCTGTGCTGAGGAGTACTTGGAACGGTCCTTCCCACCTTGGAGTCAAGGGGTTTTCTTTCCAGCTTTTCACGAGCACCCAATCTCCTGGCTGTACCTGGTGTAAGATAAAATCTAAAGGAGGCCGTTGTGCTAACATACCTTTTTCCCATAATGCCTTTCTGTACTTTGTCAATTCCACCAAATATTTTTGCGTACATGTGTCATTAATGACAGGATGTTCGTTAGGATTTTCTAGGTTATACGGCATCCCATACATCATTTCAAAGGGTGATACCCCTAAATCAGCTCTAGGTCTTGTTCTTATATTTAGCAATGCTAGAGGAATACATTTAACCCAGGTCAAATTGGTTTCTGCTACCAGTTTGGTCAATTGCTTTTTTATTTCCCCATTCATTCGTTCAACTCGTCCAGAGCTCTGGGGATGCCAGGGGGCATGTTGTTCCCACTGTATGCCCAGAGCTGTTGCTAAGTTTTGGGTAACTTGGGAAATAAAATGCGGCCCTCTATCTGAGTCAATGACTTCTGGGACCCCGTATCTCGGGATTATCTCTTCCATCAATATTTTCGTAACTACTTTGGCTGTTTCTCTTACGGTTGGGAAGGCTTCCACAAAATGTGTTAGGTGGTCCACCAAGACCAATAAATATTTGGTTCTCCCTACTTTGGGGAGCTCAGTGAAATCTATCTGAATGTGGGAGAAAGGCCTTTTCGCTAGTGGTCGGCCTCCCTCCGGTAATTTTCTCAAATTTTTTCTATTTACTTGTAAGCAAATTAGGCATCCTCTGGTTACTTGTTTGGCAATGTCCCAGATTCCCACACTCACATACTTTGCAGCAAAATAATCTACCAGTCCCTGTGATCCCCAATGTGTTTTTTGATGTATCTTAGTCAGTAATCTATGTGCCAATGCTCTAGGTATTATTTCTCTGCCATCTGCTAATTTCCATGCTCCTTGTGCATCCCTTTTAGCTCCTAGTTTTTGTATTTTATTCTCTTCCTCTTTGTTAAACTTGATGTCGGGGTCAGGTTCTGGTGTTTGGGAGTGTTCTATGTTTTCCTGCAAAGTGAGGAGTCTCAGGGCAGCCCGTTTAGCCTCCTGGTCAGCTGCATTATTTCCCCTACTTCTCAAATCCAGTCCTTTTTGGTGACCTTTCAGGTGAACTATAGCTATTTTTTGGGGTTTTCGTAGGGCACTGAGCACATCTAATATTAATTTACGGTGAACTAAATCTTTCCCTTGTGAATTTATTAGTCCTCTTTCCTCCCATATTTTGCCAAATGTATGGACTACCCCATAGCTATATTTCGAGTCCGTAAAAATAGTCCCATCTTTTCCTGTTAACCATTCCAGGGCTCATAGTACAGCATATAGTTCACATGCTTGGGCGGACCAGGATCCACTAAGGGGTCCCGATTCTATCACTCCCAGGTTGTGTCCCCTTATGATAGCATATCCTGATTTTCTCCTTCCCTCAACTACTCTGGAGGATCCATCCACAAACAGTCTTCCTCCTTTTTCCAATTCTTCTTCTTCCAAATCTGGTCTGATTTTTGTCTGTTCTTCTATAGTCACTATACAATCATGTGTTAGTGCTTCTTCTGGTCCTCCATATAAGAAGGAAGCTGGATTTTGGATATTAGTAGTTTCTAGAGTTAAATTTGGAGCCTCAATTAATATTCCTTCATATTTTAGAAGCCTTGCGTCTGAGATCCATTTTTCAGCCTTTTGCTGTAAGACTCCCCGTATGTTATGGGGGGACAGCACTTTCAGGCTGCTATTAAATGTAATTTTCCGGGCTTCTTCTACCAAAAGAGCACATCCTACAATTGCTTGTAAGCACGTAGGCCATCCTCTGCTTACTGGGTCCAAGATCTTTGATAGATAAGCCACCGGTTTCCTTTTCTCTGCCCATTCTTGAGTAAGGACCCCATATGCGACCCCCTTGTCTACGTTTATGAACAAAAAGAAGGGTCTATTAGTATTAGGTAAACTTAATACCGGGGCATGGATTAGGCTCTCTTTAAGCTCTTGCAGCCTTTCGGTGTCCTCCTGATCCCATTTTAGGAGTCCCTCTTGAGTAAGTTTCTGATACAAGAAAGTCGCCTTACTACTGTAGTTTTCAATCCATTGTCGACAATACCCAGTTAGTCCAAGTATTTGCCTGATTTGTCTCTTATTTCTTGGAATTGGTAATGCTAAAATCGCCTGTATTCGTTCGGGGTCTATTCTTTTCTCTCCTTTCTTTAGATAATGGCCTAGGTATTTTACTTCTTCTTCGACAAATTGTAGTTTTGCCTTGGAGACTTTCAATCCCTTTAAGCCTAAAAAGTTCAATAACTTAATACTTTCTTTCCGTACATTCTCTTCCTGCTGCCCCGCCAGGAGTAGATCATCTACGTATTGGATTAATGCAACCCCTGGCCCCACTTGGTAATCCTGTAAAATTTGCTCTAAAGCCTGCCCGAAGAGATTAGGGGATTCAGTGAATCCTTGAGGGAGTACCGTCCATCTTAATTGTTGTCTCCTTCCCATATCGGGGTCTTCCCATTCAAATGCAAAATAATCCCGGCTTTCTTTAGCCAAAGGGCATGCCCAAAAGGCATCTTTGAGATCTATAACACTGTACCATAAATCCTCAGGCCCCAGTTTAGTCAAGAGGGTATAAGGATTTGCCACCACCGGGAACCGGGCTACAGTTCGCTTGTTTATTTCCCTTAAATCATGCACCAATCGATAGGTGCCGTTTGGCTTTTTAACTGGTAGGATGGGAGTATTGAACGGAGACATACAGGGTTCTAACAATCCATTATTCAACAACCTTTCTATTTCTGGTTTTAATCCTCGTCTCCCTTCTGGGGATAATGGGTATTGCTTAATTCGGACGGGGACATCCGGATTTTTGATAGTTACCGAAAATGGAGTGATTTTTGGCTGTCCCACGCTCTCAGGCGTGTACCAGACTTCAGGGTTAATTTTCTTTTCATCTTCTACCCTTAAAGGGCATAATTTAATTTTTAATTCCTTATTATCTACACCTATACTAATCCCTAATTCTATAATCATGTCTCGCCCGAGCAGATTATAATCTGACTCGGGTACCAATAATAGATTTCCCATCCCTATTTTGGATCCTGATTCTATAGTCACATTTTTTATGATTTGTACTTCAAAAGGTTCCCCTTTTGCCCCTATGACAGTGGCAGTTTCTTTAGAGATGGTACATCCTTTTGGTAGGTTCTGTACCGTGGATCTTTCTGCCCCCGTATCTACCAAGAATTCCATTTCTTGGTTGTGGGGACCCACTTTAAGTTTTATCAAGGGCTCTTTATGATTTTTCCGGGTCCCCACCAAATAGAGCCCCTGACCCCCCTAGTCCATTTGGAACTGCTTCTCGTCTCTGATTCGGACTCTACATTCTCGCTTAAAATGCCCTTTTTTTCCGCAATAAAAACACACCTTCACCCCTTCTGACTCCCCTATACTTTTCTCTTTTTGTTCACTCGAACCTCCCTTTCGCCCTTCTCTTTGGTACCTCCCCCCACCTGTTGCTGCGACCATCAACCTTACTTGTCTGCGGTCTCTTTCGTCGTCCCTACGGACATATACTTTCTGTGCCTCCCTAAGCAGTTCATCCAGCCCCCTGTCCTGCCAGTCCTCTAATTTCTGGATTTTCTTCTTTATGTTGTCCCACGATTTTAAAACGAAATGGACTTTCAGCATTGACTGTGAAGTTTGGCTATCGGGGTCCATTCCGGAGTACAATTGTAAGTTCCGCCGTAATCTCTTGAGCCATTCCGTAGGCGACTCGTCCTTCTTTTGCCTATCGTTGAATGCCCAATCTATATTTTGCCCCCTCGGGACTGAGTCCCTAATCCCCTGAATAATTATGGTCCTTAAATCCTGCATATGTGTTCTATGTGCCGCATTTTGGTGGTCCCAATGGGGGTTCTGTAGGGGCCATTTAGCGTCCGCAGCCGGGCTTTGGACATGCTGCGTGTCCCAAATACACATTCCTTCCCTTCTTATCATATTCCGTTCTTCAGTAGAGAACAGAATGCCCAAAATGGACTGCATTTCTTCCCAGGTATAGATGTTTGGTCCTAAGAACTGGTCGACCCTCTCGGCTACCCCAAAAGGGTCCTCTAATAAATGTCCCATGTCCTTCTTAAAGTCTCGTACATCTGCCGAACTCAAGGGGACAGTAATAAATCCTATACCCGCCTGTGGTCCACCCATGGGCATCTCCCGTAGAGGGAATAACCCCGTCTCAACCCTACTGCGGCTCCTTATAATCGGGCCTTGGTAACCGGTTTGGTTAACCTCCCCTTGGTTACCCTCTTCATCATTGTTCGGTGCAGGTGGTTGTGGAGGTGGTGGGGCATTGGGTGCTGGCGGTGGGACATATGGGGGCGGTGCTATAATTAAGTCGCCCAAATGATTGTCCCTCTTCCCCTTTTTGTCCGGATCCCCTTTCCCTTCTCTTAATTGGAAAACATACACTTCGGGTCTTGCTACCCATATTTTGGCATAATCACTCTCCGCTTACGAGAAGGGCTCTTTAGAATTTACCCATAGGTTCAAGTCCTGTCGAACCCAGTCTTCAGATGATCCAAACACGGGCCAAAAAACTTTTTTGGAAATCTCTTTCCCACCCCATACTTCCATGCAATAATGTATCATTCTGGCCCTATCCTTAGTCTCGGTCCCCGGATAATGCTTCCAATTACTAAGCATAAATCCTAGGGGATTGTCCCTTGGAATGGGGGGGAGTTTGACTTGGGTTGGGGTCTTGCTTTTCCCCTGCCCCATTCATCCGGAGTGCCTTCTTTCACTCTCAAATTCCTTTCACTTCCCCTTTTTCGTGGCCCGAGCCCTCGCGGGTCTACGGGAACCGCACTACTCAAGGGTCCGCACTCACTTGGAGAGTCCGGCTGCCGGCCCTCCTCTCATTCACACTTGTCCACCGCCACACTCCGGGATCCCAACCCCGCCCGAACGGATTCCCTTTTATACTTACGCGTCCTGCGTCTTCGTCCGGACTCCGTGCACAGATTATTAAGGGGTTCACCGGTATAATTTGTCCCGTTTGCTTACTAGTATATATTTTAGGGTTGTCGGTGAGAGTGGCGGAGGTTCTCCCAGAGGGGCCACCCGGAAAGCACTGGATGAGGCGCCCCCCACTCTGGGTAGATCTTACCCGATCCAAACTCTCATCCAAGTCACGGCACCAAATTGTTATAAAATTGACTCAAAATGAGTAATTTCCAATCAAAGAATTTATTAATTATTGAAGCAGTTATACTACGTAAGCAAAGGCTCAGCGCTGGGTGACAGGGGAGTCTCCGCTCCACCAACTGCCGCACCAACTAGTTTCTGATTCAGTCCTTTTATCCTCTCCATCCTTCAGGAGTCCATGTTATCTCAGAGTTCTCTGCGCCTGCGCTGGTTGTTGCTAGGGGGTCATCCTTCTGTCTCCTGGTGGTCGGTGATAAAGGCTGCGGAGTCTTCCTCAGCCATGTCTTCTTCACCCTATGTCCTTATTTGGTGACTTCTCCATGGAAAATTACCAAAATCTTATGATTAATGCAATATGTGCCCTATCAAGCTTAAGCAAGCAAATGTCCTGCCTTGCAGACTGTGCCCTATCAAGCTTAAGCAAGCAAATATCCTGCCTTGCAGACTGTTTATCTGCCCCTGCCCCTTCCCCAGCTTTTCCCTGGTCGTTATCTCTGTGAGTTATCTGCTTGTACCATTTGTCAGTGGGAAAGGTTTCCCTGCTGGGTGTTTATCTGCCCCTGCCCTTTCCCCAGCCTTTCCCTGGTCGTTATTTCTGTGAGTTATCTGTTTGTACCATTTGCTGGGTGGGACTATGTGTGGGCTCCTGCAACCCCTTCCCTGGTATCCTTGTAGCTCATATCTCATGAAGTAGTACAGAAATAGTCAGCAGACAACTCTTGTAACACACTGGTCTCTTTTTCAGGATGAACAAAATGTAGTCCCTCATCTCAATTCCCCCCCATTTATTTATAGTAAAGTTTTCCCAACATTCTCCATTTGCTGTTTCCCTTTGCAGCTTCACCCTGCTTTTTTTTAAAAAAGTATTAACTATTTAAGAGTTAAAAGTATCACGGTTAAAGCTCTTCAATTTTGCAAAATGCAACATAAAGGCGAACATGGAAAAACCCAGACCAAAAATTGATTCTCACCCTTCTGTCCCAAACCTACCTGACAATATAAAGTAGGATTATTATAAAAAATGTTTCTCATGTTGAAATCTTATCACTGAAACTGTAGGGAAAACAAAAACTCTCCAAGAATCTCTTTCGTGTGAGAGAGTCAAGGCATTACTTGGTTCTGGCCAGGATGTGCAACAGAAATCATTTCATCCACACATAGCCCGGCTGTGCAGAAAAAATCATTCCATGACATGTCAGTTTTACCCGATTTTTCCTAAACTTTACGTAGTCTGAACCAATCTAAATCCACTGCTTTAATGTTCATTGCTTCCAAGTCGTGTAAGTTTTTAGTGTTTGGTTTCCTATTAGACTCGGATTTCTTCCCCTCTGCTGTGAATTCCGTCCACACTCCTGGATTTCCTTCTCAGCCTTTTCCAGACCAGGTGTCTCCAGCTGTGCAGGGGCAGTGTCTGGGGTAGCTGTTGGTTGCTGTTTGCTGCGGGG
Source organism: Agelaius tricolor (assembly GCF_023055355.1). NCBI lineage: Eukaryota > Metazoa > Chordata > Aves > Passeriformes > Icteridae > Agelaius > Agelaius tricolor. The sequence continues at coordinate 948,456 of NW_027269302.1, forward strand.
CGTTGATGTTTTGTTGCTGGTCCTTATCTCTGTGGGTGTCTTTTGGGCTATTCCCAGTCTGTTCGGATGTTAAACTCATCTCCATTGAGTGGTGGAGATGAGTTTAACATCCGAACAGACTGGGAACCCCTTAAATAAAACCTTTAAAATTTCTTTCCCAAAGGCAAACCTTTGAGTAGAGAAACCTTTCTGAGCAGAGAAATAAGATTTAAAAGAAGCAGGATGGGTACATTTTGCAGCAGTGCAGTCGCAGTCAGCCCAGAGTGTGGGTGTGAGTGAGCCCCAGGGTGGAATTGTGCCGCGGTGCTCCCCAGCAGCTGTGGCAGTGCAGGCCCAGCCAGCGCTGGAGCTGCAGCAGCGGCAGCGAGGCTTGGCCGCAGTGGCTGGAGGTGCCAGGGGAGGGTGGCCAGGATTCCCGAGGGTTTGAGCAGAGGATCTGTGGGCAGGCCCGGGGGCTTGGCCCGCTGTGGAGCCCTGGCTGCTGCTGCGTTGCCTTCAGGGCAGGCTCAGGGGCGGCTCCCATGGTCCTGCTGCAGGCGGGAAGTGCAAATCTCCGGGGCTTCAGAGCCCCTGAGGCCAGGCTGAGGGGTCCCCCCGTGCTCAGCTGTGCTGGCGGCTGTTTCTGGCCTCAGGGACACTTGGCGTGGGCCCCTTGGCCACCAGTGGTGCTGCTTTGCACTCCTTAGGCAGGAGCCGATGGCCTGGCTGGGTGTTGGCAACAGCAAAGTCCCAGGGCAGGCTCTGTGCCAGCCCAGCTTCCTGGGGGAGAGATTCCACAGGAGACAGGATCCTGGCTACAGCCTGCCTTACATTTACATCCCTTATTTCCACCCTGCACTAGGTGGAGAATTGCCCAGGTAAGGAATTCCAGACATGAATTCCAAGGGAGATAATTGAATATCTGCCTTCGGTCTGGCTCTTTTTCTTGCCAAGGCCAATGGCAAAAGCTGTACCCATGGCATCTTGGTTTCCATCTCCGGCTTCCAAAGGTGTTTCTTTATTTCCCCATTCTTTCTTTCTACCCAACCCGAGCTCTGGGCTTGCCAGGGGTTATGGAGGTCCCATTGTATTCCTAAAGCTGCCATAACCCCCTGAAGGGTCTTTCCTGTAAAATGAGTTCCCCATCTGAATCTATTGCTTCCACAATCCATTATCTTTGAATTATTTGTTTTAGCAATAGGTTAATAAGTGATCCAGTGCTTGCTGAAGCAGTCAGAATTGCTTTTGCCCCCCTGTTAGGTGCCATGGTGTCAGCAGAAGATTTTGAAGCCTTCCTGCTCAGGGCATTTCAGTGCCAGGCTCTTACAAGCAGCCACAGCTCCGCGGGTTGAGCTGAGCATGGGGCGGTGACCTGCGCTTTGTCTGATTCCCCTTCCTTAACAACAGCCTGTCTTGTAGCTCTTTTCCCTTCTGCTGCCCTTGCAGAGCCATCCACAAACACATTGTCTCCCTCAGGCCAGGGAATGTCCCATCAATCTCTCCCAGCCTGGCTCGGGAGCTCTGTCCCTTGAGTGCGGTCCTGGGTTCCTTGCCAGCCCCTCTCCAGGCTGTTCAAACAGGAGGCTGGGTTAAACCCTTGCCCTGTCCTCAGTTCTGAATCCTCCTGTGCCACTGAACAAGTTTCATACTGTAGTCACCGAGCCCTGCTCATCCATTGAGAGGCTCTTTTGGTTGTCAAAGCTTTAACTTGATGCCAGACTTGAACTCTAGGAGATCCTCCTGTTGTCATCAGTTTTCAGGCCTCTGCTCCCACGGAAGCTGTGGCTGCACAATTCTGCAGACAATGAGGCTGCTCTCTAGGCACTGGGTTAAACATTTTAGCACAAGAATTCCTTTGGCAAGACCCTGTTTAACGTCCACCTATAATTCAAATTCTTTTTCCCTGTCTGGAAGGCCCAGGCCACTCGCCTCAGTTAATCTTAATTTTAACACTTGAAAATTCTGTGTTTCCCCCTTGTGTCCATCCATCCAGTTTGTTGACTGGCAAGATAGGAGTGTTGTAGGGAGACATCCTTGGCTCCAAAAGCCCTGCCTTTAACAGGGACTCAATACCAGGCTGTGAGCCCTTCCTTCCCTCTCTTGGAACAGGGTAGTGCTTGTCCTGGTTGCTTTAATTTGTAGAGGCTCCATATCTAATTTTCTGTATTTCCCTGGGGCTGCCCACACTTCTGGGTTCACTTCAGCATAGGCCTTGTCAGACTTTTGACACAGAGGTACAACAGAACTAGCCTCTGTATCCCTTTTTACAGTATTAAAATCCAGCTCTCAACCTCCTTCCTAGTTAATTACAATCACAGGAAGAAGAAAAAGAAATTCATTTATTTCAAACCTATCCCCCACAGCTTCTAATAGTGGTTGAACAAATCATACCTGCTCATCTTTCCCACTCATTCCCTTAAAAATTAAAATATTCCTGTACTATTTTCCCCTTTAGGTCTAAGATTCAGAGCAGATTGAGAGGCCCCTGTGTCCATCAGAAAATGCCTCCTCTCAAAGCAGACCCACCTGAATGTTCTCAAGGGCTCCAGTGTGGAGGCTCCCTGGTGTGATGGGAGCTGTGACAGCCCTGCCAATCCATGTCCATCACGGGCTGGACTTGCTGGTCCTGAGGGTGCTGCTGTCTGTGCTTGCAGTGTCCTTGTGCCCTGCAGCTGGAGCCCTGATTCCTTGCCAGGGGCTGTTTGGGTGGGCTGTGCCCTGCCGAGGAGGGCAATGCCTCTGCCGGGTGCTTGTGGCCGAGCCGTGCCCTGGGTGCTGGGGCCCCCTTGGGCCCTGGGGCTGATCCCTCAGGGGCTGTAGGAGCTCTGCCCTGGCCTTTGCCTTCAGCTTGGCCTTTTGCTGCTCCCTTCTTGCATTCCCCTGCTGGGCCTTTGTGCCCAAGTGCTGCAGGGCCTTCTTCTGCCCCTCCTGCAGCCCCCCTCAGTGCCTGTGGGTGCTTGTCTTGCTTTACAAGACAGGTGTCTGCTTGGGAAGGCAGAAAAAGCCTCTCTTGGAATGGAGAATGCAAAGCCCCTCCCTCCTAATTTTTAGGATAGTGAAATCAAGGGGCTCTCAGGCAAAGATATGGGATTAGGAATAACGGTTCTTTACTAGTGTGTATAATATAATGATAGTAGTGTGTATAAACAGCTCCGGCAGTGACAACAAACAGAGCCCGGAGCCGGTCCCGGCCTTTCGGCCGCGGCGCTTTCCCCTTGGGTGCAGTTCCGGGCACGGCCGGCAGGGGCGCCGGTGGCTCCCGCGGGGCGGGGCAGCGCATCCCTGCCATGGGAACCTCTCTTCACGGCAATAGAGCAATCCCTTCATCTAACTCTTTCACTTTTTTACCTTCTGTAGCCTTTCTCCCGTGTTTTGGGAAAGAATTTGGAGAGGGCTGCCTTTTAACTGAGCTCCTAGTGTTTTGATAAGGTGCTTCCTGTAGAGAGAGGGATTTTCCCTGAACAGCCGGAGCTGTGGTTACCAAGGGGACGTAACTCAGAGCAGGAGGGGTCAGGGGAGGATATCCCGCCGAGGCTCGGTCGGAGTGTGGGCAGGGTCTGCTGCCGGAATCGCCAGAGGGCGATCTTCCCGTGGAGGCCGAGCCGGAGCGTGGGCAGCCCCCACATGGCTTCTGGCGGCTGATCCGGCAGCTCCCGGCAGAGAAAAGGCAGGTGGGAGACCCCGGCAGCAGCAGCGGCGCTGCCCAGCGCAGCTGGCACGGGCAGGGCAGCCGGGGATGGGATGGCTGGGACCCGCCCTCGGTGCGGTCGGCGCGGTGACCTCGGCCCACGCGGCAGGACAGAGCAACCCCATCTTGCCCAGCATGGCCGGCAGAGCGGCCGCGGGCCGGGCAGTGGGGCCAGGGCACACAAATTCACCGCCAGCGCCGGGGCAGGTGGAGCTGCCCTGGGCAGTGAGCCCGCACCTGGGATGGAAACCGGGGCAGGCGGAGCTGAGGCGGGCAGCGAGCCGGGACCCGGGACAGGCGCCTCGGCCGCCAACGGAGGGGGCAAGAGCTGCAGAGGATCCCACTCTCTTTCTGACTTTTCCTCTGGTTCCCCTCCCTTTCATTTCCCCTTTTTATTTTCTTGGTTTTTTTTCCTCGGGTGTTTCTGATACTTCAAAGATTTTTATTCTCCTAAAATCTCCTGTCTAACATATGGCATCTTCTCTTTCTTCTAGATTAAATGGGTTTTTTTCCAAATAAATCCAGAACCTAACAAATCTAAACTTCTGCTTGGATATTTTGAAATGGTCGACGAGCTAACTCATGACCTCCTAATGTTGTTTTTCTCATCACCTTTTTATTTATCCTTTGGCAAATTAAGCATCTTTCAGTGACTTGCTTTGCTACACCAAAAATCCCAGTGCACCCAAAATTCCTTAAAAAATGATCACACAAAGCTTGAGAACGCCAGTGGGGTTTCTGATGCACGTCTTCTAATCTTTTCCTAGTAAGCACATTTTATTAAGTAATTGTCTTCCATGTAGAAGTTTCTATTTCCCTGATTTATCTTGTTCATTTCCTATCTTGTTTAATTCTTTTTTCTCGGCTTCCCTAAACTTTGGAATTTCCAGTTTTTCCTCATTTGGAGTGAATATTAACATAACTCTTTCAGCTCCATTTTCTGCTGCATCCTTAGCTTTGTGATGTGCCCCCAGTTTGCCCAGTTTGCCTCTCCTTTGGCCCGGGCCGGGTTCCCCCCGCCCGCAGCGGCTGGGAGCAGCCGAGAGCCCCGCGCTGCCCATGCCGACCTGGCCCGGCTCCATGGCCGCTGCTGCCGCGGGCTGCGAGGGCTGCGGGAACGGGGCACCGAGGGTGTGGCTGCTGCTGGGGGAGGAGGAGGAGGGAGGGAAGGGCAGGGATGGAGGGGGAGGAGGAGGCGGGTAAGGGGGGAGGAGGAGGAGAAGGAATGGAAGGGGCGGGATGGAAGAGGAGATGGTGGTGGGGATAAGACAGGGGAGGAGGAGGAGGGGGGATGGAAGAGGAGGAGCGGGAGGAGAAAGAGCAGTGAAGGAGGCGGGGTTAGGGGGGAGGAGGAGAGGGAGGTGGAGATAAGACAGAGGAGGAGCGGGAGGAAGAGGAAGAGGAGGGACAAAGGCAGATCAAGGTTGAGCTGCGGGAGCCACGCGGTCTCGAGCCCTGCCTGAATTCGCAGCCCCCACCTGTGGGATCATCGCCCCCCCCATGGCTCCGGTGAGCGGGGAGGGGGAGCCCGGCCCGGATATCCCGGGGGGTCCCTGGGTTGGGTTTTTGGGGGGATGTTTGGAGAATGAAGAAGTCCAAGGCTGAGCGGAAAAGGCCCCTCGGGGGGACATCGGGGGGTGGCGGTGGCGGCTGCCGGCAGAGGCAGCCTGGAGGAGCAGAGCCCTGTGTGCCCCAGGAGGCCAAAGTGGGGAGGCCAGAGAGGGGGGAGCGCCGCCATTGGCGGGAGCCTCAAGAGCCTGGAGAGGGGCAGGGGGGACTCCTTGGAGCCGCTGCAGCGCAGAGCCGAGAATGAGGGGAGAAGGGAGCCCGGGAGCCCAAAGAGCCCCGGCATCCTGAAATGGGGAGAGCCAAGAGGGGGGAGCTTTTGGCATTGCTGGCACTGCCAGCAGCCTGGGCAGGGCGGGCACCCAGGAGAAGGGGGACCCCCAATGCAAGGGTGACCCCAGCAGCTGGGACAGGGGGGAACCCCTGAACACCAGAGGGAAGGCACCAGGGACAGGGAACCCCTGGGAGGCTTTTTCAGGGCTGAATCTTGGTGTTTGGGAGGGTTTACTGGAGCCCAGATGGCCGGTGACTTGTAGAGATGGACTTGGTCGGAGGGACCTTTAAACTCAACGTGTGTTGGGGAAGATGAAACAGGAAAGCCTTATAAATATGATTGTCTGGCAAAAGATTTTGAGAATATAGAAACTATAAGCAAGATTGAAATGAAAGCAGGCTTTTAGATACCTTAGTTACTGAACAAGTGGAAAACAATGGTGTGGCCCAACTGAATGTTATCCTCTTCTGATGAAACAACTCCCACTGCTTGCAGACAGGTCCAAGGGTCACAGCAGACTCTACTAGCTCAGCTGAAGGGGTCCAAAGAGGAGTTTTTAGGGTTGAAAATGTAATACAGTATGGTGATGTAATGATTCTTACAGGCTATATGTAAATGCTATTGGATTTGTATCTTGTTCTGGACTGGTTAGTGAGAAATAGAATATTTAACACAGAAGAAGATTCATTGTATTGTAACGGGAACCTTACTCTCTTACACTCTTACCCTCTTACTCTCTCACCCTCTCATACTCTCTGCTCCTCTCTTCTCTCAGGCCTGCTCCAAGCTGTGGCTGGCAGCTCCAAGCAGGGCCCTGCACCCAGGCCCTTTGCAATAAACCGCAAGTTCCATGACCTGGCTGCAGAGATCTCTCGTCTCCGTCCGTCCAGACCGTGCTACCCCCGACGCTCCTACAAACGTGCTCATCCCTTGTTTTCCCCAAACCAGGATTTCCCATTGCCAACGCCTGGGAGGCTGCGAGGAAGAGGAAGATGCCCCGGGACACTGAGGCAGGTGAGGAGGAAGTCAGTGCCCCTTTCCCCTCTGTGCTGCTCCATCTCCCAGCCCAGCAGGGCCCCCGGCTGCAGCACAGCCCTGGGGGGATCTCGTTGCCCTTGCCTGTGGCACGGAGGCAAATCCCATGCTGTCCTTGTCCTTCCTCGCCCAGAGCAGGAGCTGAGCATGGAGAGCAGGGAGGACAAATGCCCGCGGCAGAACCTGGTGGCAGAGGCCGTTTTGAGCGGCTCCACGGTGCAGGAAGCCAACGGGGAGGAAAAGGCCCGGAGATGCCGCACGAGGAGGGGCTGCAAACGCAGATGGCGGGGATGTGAGGGGGAAAGAGGCAGCCTGGGCCGGGAAGGCGGCCGGAGATGGAGCCAGAGCTCGGAGCTGGTGCTCCATGAGCAGCTCCATGATGGGGAGAAGCCCCACACGTGCGTGGAATGTGGGAAGAGCTTCAGGTGGAGCTGCCACCTGATCAGGCACCAGAGGACCCACACTGGGGAACGGCCCTACGAGTGTGGGGAGTGTGGGAAGAGCTTCAGAGAGAGCTCCAGCCTGATCAAGCACCAGAGGACCCACACAGGGGAGAGACCCTATGAGTGCTCCAAGTGTGGGAAGAGGTTTCAGACCAGCTCGAGTCTCTTCCAGCACTATCAGAGTCACACAGAGGAGAGGCCCTTCCAATGCCCCGACTGCAGGAAGGGATTCAGGCAGAACTCCACCCTCGTCACCCACCGGCGCATCCACACTGGGGAGAGGCCCTACGAGTGTGATAAATGCAGGAAGAGGTTTCAGACCAGCTCCAGTCTCCTCTGGCACTGTTGGATTCACACAGAGGAGAGGCCATTCCAATGCCCAGACTGTGGGAAGGGATTCAAGTACAACTCCGACCTTGTCAATCACCAGCGCATCCACACAGGGGAGAGGCCCTATGAGTGTGATAAATGCAGGAAGAGGTTTCAGACCAGCTCCAGTCTCCTCCGGCACTATCGGATTCACACAGAGGAGAGGCCATTCCAATGCCCAGACTGCAGGAAGGGATTCCAGCGCAACTCCACCCTCGTCAGGCACCAGCGCATCCACACTGGGGAGAGGCCCTACGAGTGTCCCCAGTGTGGGAAGAGCTTCTCACAGAGCTCTAACTTGACCCGACACCAACGGAGGCACCGGTAAGGGAAGCCCTGCGAGTGCCCCAAGTGTGGGAAGAGCTTCGTGTGCTGCTCCAGCTCCATCCCCCACTGGAGGAGGCACTTTGGGCACAGCCCTGGTCACTCACATTCCCTGTGATCCATGTTGGGAGCACGCCTGGCTGTTTGTCCTTTGGTTTGGCTTTAATTTTTGCTCTTCTCAATATCTTTGCACTCTAAAAACCCAGAGGGATTGATCTGTCACCTTAAAACCACTCAAATCCCACTGAAAACAACTAAGTTTTAAGCCATAAATGCTCAATCCCACTTCAAATTGCTTGTTCCCTCCTCAAAAAAACTCAGTCCCAGGATAAACTTGCTTAATTCCACAGCCATCATGGTGAGATGGGGTTGGAAGGAGATTGGGAGAAGTGGGATCATGTGGAGCAGTGGGATGGGGGTTGTGTGGGCCTGGGTGTGTGGGATGTATTTGATAGCAAATAAAACTTTCAAGAGGTCCTGATTTCTGTCCCGTTCATTTTCAGTCAGTTCTGTTTGCAGAGTGCCACCTTCTCAGCTGATTCAATTCCTATAAAAGTCCCATTTTTAAATCATCTAACCCAAACAGTCCAAAAACCAATATCCAAGTAAAGCCACTCACCTGTAATTAAATTTTTAAAAAATATTTTAATTGTTTTTGAGTATCTAAGGGTGATAAAGTTTAATTGTTTGGTTTAAATGTCTGAGAAATTATACTGCTGTTTGGTTTTGTGTTTAGTATATTTGTAATATGAATTGTTTCACTAAGGTGTGTTAGATTGTATGTTAGTTTTTTTAGATATTTTTTATCTAAAGTATATTAGTCATCGAGTTAAAACTTTCAAAAGGGATTTCTTGGTATATAATTTGTTTATTTATATGCATTGGTAAGATTATAGCAATAATTGTTGTTTTTTTGGGTTGAACCATTGGAATATTGTAAGGAAGACTTGAGATTTTTATATTTCATTTTTATTATAATTTATTTAATTTTAATTATTATTTCTTTATTTATAATTCTAATTTTTTTGAGATGTGTCCTGGTTTAGGGCAAATTTGAGAGAAAACCTCCACGGGGGCCCCTCCAGAAAGCAAAGCCACAGGGCCCTCCCCCCAGCCGGTTCGGGAGGGATTGCTCAGAGAGAAGTGGAAAGAACCTGTTCATTTAACAGGCACAGCACCCCCAGCACACAAAATGAACAATACCTATGACACCGCTCTTTCCTGGCTCTGAAAAGGATGACAAATTCAGAAAGTCTCTCTTGGGGGTGGTCGCTCTGTTCTCAGTCCCTCCGGCGCTGGGGCAGCTGCTGCAGCCACAAGGTGCAAACTCTCGGTGTTTCCCAGCTCCCAGTCCAGAGCAGGTTCAAGTAATTCTGAAAAAAGGAAAGGAAAAACAGTCCAGGGAAAAATTCAGACTGCTTAGCTAAACTAACTAATGAGCAGAAGCAAAAAGCGAGAGCAAAGCAGGAGCAAGAGCAAAGCAAAAAGCCAAGCAAAAAGCAAAAGCAGCACCATGTACTGCCCCGTCTCTGTGTCCCACCAGCTGTGGAGGAGCAGGCTGATAAGAAACCAAAACAAAACTTTCACTCTTCAGAGCCAGTCTTGAAGGCACAGAACATAATATCCAGCATGAACAGAAGACATGAATGGGGATACAAGCATCGTAACGTCACCCTAGGACAATGTCCCAAAGGTCCGTTTGCTGTAGATGGGATGACTTGCACGTCAGTGTTTTCCAAGGCAGCTTCTGCTGCTGCTGCCACACCGACTCCTGCGCTCCCTGCTGTGGCTGATTGAAGAATGTCCAGGTTGTCGGGGAGCATTTGTGTCACGGCGCACCCCCTTTAGCGCTCGGTTCCGCGGGTCCCAGCGGCTCCGTCTCTCTCGTCTGTGGATTTGCATTCGCCGCTTCGGTGTCCGTGCTTGTCACATCTGCTGCACTTTCCCTTGGAACCAGTAGCTGTTGCTGTTTGTTACTTTTCTTTACGGCTCTAACTTTGCACCCGTGGCTGCCACACCGAAGGCAAACTCGGTCGGGGCCATTTTCTCTGTGCTGCACAAGTGGCTCAAGGGCAGTTGCCATTGCGTTGCTGGATAGGTGGCCTTGTCCTCTGGAGCTCCTACTCCCAAACAAGCTTCTGTCATGTCTGCCACATTAGCTGTTCTGGGCAAAGTTTGCAGGATCCTTTTGGAGGTGAGATTTGCATTTTCTACTGCTAATTGCATTCCTAGCACAGCTTTAACCTCTGGGCACATTCCTGGAGCCCAAACTACTGCATTTCTGAGGCGGCCTAGGAAACTCATACAAGTCTCATTTGCCTCTTGTCCAATGGGGGTATAAGATGGAGGTGCTAGTCCCATGTCTGGAAATGCATGAGAAGCCTCTCATGCAAGTTTCTGAGACTGTTGCAAAATAGCAGCATGCAAACATGCTTGAGCTTGCGGGTCAGCAAAAGGGCCTCTCTTCAGCATCATTTCTGGGGGGCCAGGCTCCCTAGGGTCTCTTTCAAAGGGGTTTTGATTATTTTTACCATTTCAACACTTTCTGTGTGTCCCTGCAAGCAAGAAAGCACCACAGAGCCTCTCCCTCAAAGCCTTGAGGTAGTGCCAAGGCAGAACTTGTTCATGCTCTTTTCCCCTGGTGATTTTCTACTCCCGTCCAGACTCTGATAGCAAAGCCGTGCTGGTGACAAAAGATTGACCCTGGCATCCTGGGGCACTTTCTGGGTGGGTGTTTGAATCTGCTTTTCCAGGCCTCGGGCTGAGCAGGGTGAGGCCGAGGCCTGGGCCTCTCCCGGCGGCGCCGGGAGCGCCTGGGGCAGCGGCGAGGGGCGGCCCTGAGGGGCGGCACAGGGGGCATTTCCCCCGAGCGGGCGGGCGGGCGGGCGGCGGGGAAAGGCGCCCTGGGCACAAGGGCAGGCACAAGGGCCCCGGCTCTCTGCAGTGCGGGCGGCCCAGCGCCGATCGCTGCTCCCGGAGCCGCTGCCAGGGCCGGGTCTCCTCCCCGCCGCTGACCCTGCACCTGCAGCGCTGCCTCCGCCTCTGCCGGGCTCCCCGGCACGGACGGCAAGGACATGGACACGCTGCAGCAGGGGCCCAGCAGGGACACCCAGATGGTGCCGGGGCTGCAGCTCCTCTCCTGCAAGGAAAGGCTGACACAGCTCGGCTTCTTCAGCCTGGGAAAGAGACCCAGCCTTGATCCAGCTGCGGCCTTCCAGTACCTGAGGGCAACACACAAGAAAGCTGGACAGGGACTTTGTATGAGGGCAGGCAAGGACAGGACAAGGGAGCATGGATCCAAATGGAGAGAGATTAGGTTTAGGTAAGGGATTCAGAAAAAAGGCTCTCCTGGAACAGGTTGCCCAGAGAAGGTGGGCATGTCCCGTCCCTGACAGTGTTCAAGGCCAGGCTGCATGGAGCTCTAGACAAGCCGGTCCAGTGCAAGGGGTCCCCAGCCACAGCAGGGGGGTTGCAGCCATGGGATTTTCCAGATCCCTTCCAAGCCAAACCATGCCACGACTCCATGATTCTGGGATACTTCCCCTCCTCATCCTCTGGCAGAAAAAGAAACTTGGCCCCAAGTTCCACACTGCAGACCATGTCTTTTGGCAGCCTGCAACTGTGTCAACAGAGGATGAAAAGAGATTACATTACTGACACGATTTCCCTTTTCTACTTGAAAAGTAAATGCTCTGCTCCTGTCCACTCTGGCAAAATTGTCACAAGAGGCAATTGTTCCCCATGAAAAGCTTGGTCTCATGCAAAGAAGAAAGAAGCCAGAAGCCAACAGTCTTCGTTATTGCTACATTGTTTTCTTTGGTTACTTCTCTAATAGGAATGACTTTGGGGTGTGATTTGTTTGTTTCTCTCTTTCGTTCCTGACGGCATTGCGGTCCCCCCGCAGCGCAAGGGCGCCCTTGTGCCCCTGGAGCTGGCGCTGCTGTGGATGGTGTCGCGGCCTGGCTTCCGCGGCGTTGTGCGGCTCCTGGACTGGTTCGAGGTGCCCGAGGGCTTCGCGCTGCTCATGGAGCGTCCGCAGCGCTGTCAGCACCTCTGGTACTTCCTGCACGAGCGGCGGTTCCTGACGGAGCCCGTGGCGCGGGGGCTGTTCCGCCAGGTGCTGGAGGCCATGGGGCACTGCAGCAGCCGCAGCGTCCTGCACCCCCACATCAAGGCCGAGAACGTCCTCGTCGACCTGGCCACGGGTGAGGCGAAGCTCATCGACTTCGGCTGCGGCACGATCCTCCAGGACACGTTCTACACCCGGATGTCAGGTGAGGCCAAGCCGGGGCCCAGCTTCGCAGTGGAGTTCCCTCCTTGGCTGGTAGAGGGGGAAGAGGGAGGGAAGGAAGGAGGCAAGGAAGGAGGGGGAATCCTTCTTCAGCCAGCTGCAGCCAAGTTGCTTTGTGGCAGGGCAGGGCCTGGCTGTTGTGGAACGGGAGCTGGCTGGGAGGGAGGGAGCAGCATGGGCCTGATGAGCTGCGCCCGTATCCCATAGGAACGCCGGAGTACAGCCCACCAGAGTGGATCCTCTTTGGCTGCTACCATGGCCAGCCAGCCACCATCTGGTCCCTGGGCATCCTGCTCTATGAGCTGCTCTGTGGGCACCTTCCTTTCCACACCAACAAGGACATCGTCCGGGGCCAGCTCTTCTTCCCACCCTGGGTGTCTCAAGGTGGGGATGCACCTTCAAGGCACGAGGGGAAGAACGGGGTTGGGAGGGGCGGCTGGCACATAAGCGTCCTCCTCTTGCAGCTGGTGAGGAGGTGGATCTCCTGGGCTTAGCTGGAGGAGGTGGCACCTGTGCCTCTGTGCTGGTGTCCTCTGCAAGAGAGGATCGATAGGAAGCTTTTGGCTGCAGCTCTGAGCACTCCTGGTGTGGCCTGGGCACTGTGGAATGTGGGAGAGCACGGACAGGAGCCTTGTCCCGCTGAGCTTTGTGGACAGTTGGCTGGCTGAGAAAGGTCACGTCGACATAATACCCCTGGTTAAGCAAGAAGGAGAGAAGTCTAGGAGTCAGCAGTCAGTGTCCATATAAGGCAAGGACATTATGCCCTTGATGCAACAACAGGATAGGGAAGAGGCTCTTTTGCCAAAAATATGAAGAATAGTTTCAACAGAATAACCACAAGAATGCAGAAGGAGGCGTAGTTGGCCGATAAGTAACTAACCAATAATGAGCTCTTCTTTGCAATATGTATGAGCTTTATTAACACCAATATAAATATGTGTGACTCTCAATAAAGTTTGAGACTTGCTGATCAGTCATATTGCATGCCACATTTCTCCCGCCGATCCAACACAAACCCAAACTCCAGCCCTGGGATACCCTATAAAAGCCCCATGGCCCTGCCTTTGCCCTGTCTTTCGGGGGTCAGAAATGGATTCTGGAGCTTTCTGAAACCCAGACCCGTCTCGTTTGTTCCCAGCACCGGCAGCTGCAGCCTCCCTGGACACCATGAACTCTGGAGAATGGGGACAGCCAGTGGGGACAGGTCCTGGACTGCAAGATAAGTGTGTGTTCTGTTTGCCATCTGTCAGTGGTGGGGCAGTTATCTTCTGTTCATTGGGCAGTTTCTCTCTTCCACAACCAATCCTCCCTGTGGGGAGGTGTGTTCCATTAATAGGCCATTGATTATTAATTATTAATCTTCTGGTAATGTGCCACTGAGTGTCACTGCATGGCTGATTAAATGACATCATCCCATTGGGAGATGCTCCACCCAGGGGGAGGAGCCAAGCATTCCTACCTGGACAGAATCTGAGATTTGGAACACTGTAGGCAGCCTTTTCCTCCTGGATTCCCAGAGGAGCAGCTGTCTTTCTTCTCCACGGGATTCCCAGAGGATCAGCCTTTTCCTACTGGATTCCCAGAGGAAGGAAGATTCCCAGGCCCATCTACAGCAGCCCTGGACCTTCAGAGGAAAACTCCACCCTTCTCCAGGATCCCTGCTCCAACAGAGCCACACCTGGCACTGCAGGAGGGCTGCAGCCACCACTGAATGGGACTGCTGCCAGCACCCTGACCCACAGGGGGTCAGGTCCTGTTCTGACTCTGTCAGTGGGGGTTTTTTTCATCTGTACTACTGCATTTATATTTTTAATTTTTCCTAAAAAAGAACTGTTATTCCTATTCCCATATCTTTGCCTGAAAGCTCCCTAATTTCAAAATTATAACAATTCAGAGGGAGGGGGTTTACATTTTCCATTCCAGGGGAGGCTCCTGCCTTCCTTAGCAGACACCTGGCTTTTCAAACCAAGACAATAACAAAGTTACTTTAACACCACAGAAAGAAAATCCATTTTAATCTCTGCAAAAAGCCAATATTATGTGTCCATAACAATAAACCTCTCACTGAGTGATGGTAGATGTCAAAGTAACTTTGCTATAAAGATATAGTTTTTATTTCTGTTGTTAATTAAGCTCAGTGAAAAGGCTGCTTGTGTTAAACTGCCTGCTTGGATGGGATAACATCCAATGCACCCAGGATGAGGACACCTGTACAGATCTGCCAACTATCAGCACTCCCTGTCTGAAGTGAGCTACACTTTGGTAACATCTCATGTTTCATGCATGCAGTGGGTGACCAGATGATTTAAAATGTTAATAAAATAAACAAGAAAGATTTTAAAATGCTAATAAAATAAACAAGAAAGGTCATTTTTATTCCTCAAAATAACAACAACAACAACAACAACAACAACAACAAGTTCTGGTTTAATGAAAGGTGGAATCTGTTGCTCTTCAGAGCAAAGATTCATAGCTGGAATAAAGAGTGTTCAGCCCAGCTGTTTCTACTATGAGGCCGTATTTCATCCCTCCTGAAAGTCCTTCATGTTTGCACAGAAAACTGTCCTTGCATAGCCCAATAAATTCCATCACTTCAGCTGGCCAAACAACCACTGTGGTCAAGTGGGGTCTGAGCAGCTTCCAGGATCCCAAGCAGCTTCAGAAGCTTCATTTTACACCTCCTCTTCTCCCAGTGAGTACCCAGCACCACCATCACTGTGGACCCATAGCTATGGATCACTGGCCTGGCCAGCACAGGGCTAATGTTTGCATCAGCCGGGAGGAGCTGCTCTGCCTGGCTGTCTGTCTCAGCCTCAGCCCTGAGACCCCAAATGCCTCCATTCTGGCCCAATCCTTCCTGGTGCTGAGCATAAGAACTCGTGCAGACAAGAGCAGGGAGGGAATCTCCCCAGCCGTTTATCACCTCAGCAACAAGACCTTGGTACCAGGCTGTTATCTGTAGCAGAAAGCAGCAGCAGGAAGGAGACACCAGATCACCAGCCCCAGGCCATGGCCCTGGTGCTGTCCTTACCAGTGATCAGTGTCTGCAGCTCTCCAGGAGCTCAGGGAGCAGGGATGCTCCTCACCATCTCATCTTACCCATGCACCCAAAGCCACGGCCAGCTGTGTGCTCCTGCCCACCAGCACATGCCAAGGCACAGCGTGGGATTCTTGGGGAGGTGTCCTCTGCAGGGCCAGGAGTTGGACTTGGTGATCCTTGGGGGTCCTTTCCAGCCCAGGATATTTTGTGATTCTAAGGCTTTGGCCAGCCCAGGTTTCAGCCACCTCCCTGATCCATGTGGGATTGACCCCAAACCAGATCTTGCCTCTGTCTACCCTCCAGTGCAAGGAACATGTTGCATCTACCCCAGACCCCTGCTTGTGTCTGATGGATCATGCTGACCTTTTCAACATATTTCTTGGAGTATTAAAAAACATTACCTGACAAACAACAAAAAACAAAAAACACAACAAAAAAAAAACCCCAAAAAAAACCCAACCCAAACCAAACCAAACCAAAAAACAAAACAAAACAAAAAAAAAAAAAAAAAGAAAAAAACAAACCAAAAAAACCAACAGACCAGCCCGAAGAAAATCAATTTGGGTAATGATGGCCTTTTGTTCCAGTTTATCCTGCACCAAACTCCATAGATGGTAACTCTGAACATTTCCCAGACCTTCACAGCAGAGCTTGGAACTCTCTCTCTGATTTCTTGGTTGTTTCATGACACATGCATCTCTCCTATATAATCCCAGTGTTTTGCTTAGAAGCCATATTATAACTGGGAATCAATCTTCTTCATTTGAACATCTAGGACAGATTCACACATCATTTCACCATTAACTAGGAGAGACTCAGCCTTTCAGATCTTTCAGGTTTCAAGCCTGGCTGTGTTGTTTCAGTTCTTTGCTGCTGCCTGTGTTTTGTGAAAAAAAAATTAAATAACCAGACTTTGGGACTTTCTGTAGTGGCTTGAAGAAGAACAGAGGTTGTTTCATCGCTGTTGTGAGACATGTGTTACCCGGCTCATTAATTCACAACAGTTCTTGTTCTCTCTGCCTTTTTCACGCTGATGTGATACATTTGTGGAGTCCAGGGTTGTACTGCAAGTGATAATGCTGCAGTAAAGTCTGATAAACTGAGATTCCAACAAAAAAGTGTGAAAAATGTAACCTCTAAAGTTCTGAAAGCTCACATGTGACAAAACCCATAAATCAGCCCAGAAGCAGTCATTATGGTGAGTTACTAACGTGATTATGCAGCTGCATTTGTCATCATTTCCCATTACGTAGAGAATAAACCTGTCAGGCTGATTTATGGCAGAGGGCTCCACAAGATGGGAACTGGCACCTGTACTGTTCTGTGGAAACGATGAGAAATGCTGTTTGTGCTCAAGTGCTGAATGGAAAAGGGAGGAGGGGAGATAACTGTTCTTTGAAGGCACTGATTCAGGGACAAAGACTTCAGAGAGGAGTCATGCTTACACCCATGGGATGGCAGGAAGAGTATCCACCAACCTGTCCCAACAGCAGCAGCAGCATCAGAATGCGTTCTCCAGAGGTGGAGGGAAGAGAGGAGAGAGGAGGTCTTTTGAGGGGACCAAAGTCAGTCATGGAGAAATCCTAGAAGCCTGGAATGGTTTGGGTCACAAGGAATCTGAAAAACCATCTTGTTCTAACCCCTGCTGTGGGCCGTGACAAACTGAACAGCTGAATGCCTGGCTACTCAGGGGATACTCAAGGTTTTGGATTCCATGCCTGTGCATCTACCGTGGAGCAGCTGGGTCTGCTGGGAGCAGATGGCATCCACCTGAGCTCAGAGCAGGCCAAAAGATGGGCAGATGTGGGACTGAGCAGGGCGAGGGACATCCCTGCACAGCAGCGCTCTGACAAGAGCAGCAGTGGCCTCCTCTCAGTGCCCTTCCCCGAGCAGCAGCCGCTGAACACCATGGTGGCTACACAGATGCTTTTGGCTCTGCAATCCCTTTGTGCTCAAAGGCCACGCTGGGCATTTCAGCTGGGCTGGAAGGTCTGGCTGGGCAGGGAACGGGCAAGAGGCACTGCTGGTGTGAGCTCCATGTGTTCACTGGGGACACAGGGAAGATTCTGTTCATCCAAAGAAAAATACAAGCAGCCAGTGCCTGCTAACACAGCAGTGCGACTCTGTCCAGAGCAGCTCAAATTCTCTGCCAGAACCACCCCCCTGCACCTTCTTGATCTGAAGGGGACTAGAAGTGGTTTCACTGCAGTTCTTCATTTCTGCTGTCTGATAATGGGAAGGTTTCACAGAAGTCTTGGATGGACTGGATCAGGGAAGAGTCAAGCAAGAAAAACTGAGCAACCATCACCCAACGCCACTGACAGAAGAACAAGTCCCATTAGGAAAAGCACCTCAGGTGTTTTCATAGTTGATAATATGTATCCTACTCAACATTATTGATTATAATCTTTTCCGTTTGGAAACTTATCAGTGGGGACTTCTGCCTGCTTTGTGAAGGGAGCCCCTGGGGCCCATCCCCTCCCAGAGGGGCTGCACTTGCTGCCTGCCGGGGCTTTCATTGCTGGGCCCACTGGGAGCCCCTGAGCTGGGCTGGGCACCAAGGGCGGGGCTGGCCCGGCTGTGATGCCTCTGGCCCCTGTGACACCAGGGGCAGCGTGTCACAATGGGGGCAGCTGGAAAAGGCCCCCGCAGGTAACGCTGGCCCAGCACAGCCTGGGCAAGCGGTGAGTGCGCACGTGGCGGGGCTGGGCCGGGCCAGGGCCGGGCCACAAGCGCCGCACCCGGGCCTGCATTGTCCCCCTGCACCCAGGGCCAGCCCCTGGGGCCGGCGCCTTGGCCGGGGCACGGGGCTGCTGCTGCTGGCCCACTGGCACAGGCCCTGCTGCCTGCCAGCTGCCCGGGGCCCTCTGCTTCTGCCCTCACAGCCCTGCGCCTCCGGGCCTCACTTCAGCCCCCACAAGCTCCCTTGGCAGCCCCAGTGAAAGCCTTGTCTCTCTCCTCCTGCAGACCATGGCGCACAGAGCAGTCCTGGCTGGGCTTGTGCTGCTCCTCTTCCTGTTCCCACTTTCCGTGGTGGACAGATTTCACGGGGATGGGCAGCCCCGTGCAGAGGAGATGAAAGCGGCCCCCCCAGAGCCAGCTGAGCCTGGCTGGGGACCCTGGCTCCTGGCTGCCTTGCGCTACCTGCACCAGCTCTGGCAAATTGCTCAGCCGCTGCTCCTGCTTTTGGGCTGGTGGCTCAGGCGCAGAAGGGCAGCCACGAGGCAGAGAGCAGCGGCCCAGAGAGCTGAGGAAAAGGCCAGAAGGAGGAAGGTGGAAAGCGAGCGGAGAAGGCGGCTCCTTAGGAAGAGATTCAAAGACATGGAGCAAATGCGCCGGGCCATGAAAGAAATAGAAATGCAAATGCCCAGGCTGATTGGAATGAATAGGGATACAAACAGGATGCTGAAGGTAGGCAGGGCAGGCTTTTGGAGGAGCACAGGCAGTGGCTGTGTGAAGAAAAGCTTCCTGCTGGAGATGCTCTCTGGGCTGGCCAAGGCGAGCCGCACATCTTTGTGAGCAGCCGGCGCACAGAGCTGCGCTTGCTGCCCAGCACAGCCCTGCGCCGGGGCACAGGCTCCGGGCTCCTGACACACCCTGCCCCTCTGCCCTCTCTCTCCTCACGGGATCTATAGTAACTGCATCTATTTTAACCCTTTCCCATACAGAGCCTTTGCATCTGCTCGGAGGAAAGCACCATCTGAAGGCATCGGGCCAATGATTGGAGAATGATTCAAATTCTTAAATAGTTTTGAGATATTTAAAATGTTTTCTTTAAAAATAATTGTGTTTAGCAACATTTTCCAAACTTTTTATTACTATAATGTAGATTACTACTCTTGTAAGATAACATAAATATTTTAATATTAAGTAGTAATAAACAATGGCACTTTTCCTTATATTACATAGAACTTAAATTTCATCAAAATTACCAAGAATTATTACAGTTAACCAAAACTGAAGTATACTTTATTTCTGTTTAAAACAGCAAATGTTGCTTAATCTTCATGATCCAATAATTATTTTGTGTCTTGTTTAATATTCATATATACAGTATATAGACTGTTGCTACGAATGCCTATAATCACAATTGGTTAATTAAAATTACACTCTCTGCCCTCCTGTCTCGGGAGGGTGACTTCCCTCAGGCAGCTGCAGTCCCTGTCAAGATGCAATAAAGGCAATGCCTGAACAAACGCTGTGTCTGTGAGTGTCCATGCTGGACTCAGGTGTCAGCTGTGGGGAATTCCTGACACAGGGGCACCACAGCAGCCCTTGGCCATGCAGAGGCTCCTTTCCTCCCCTGCAGCAGCTGCTCCTTTGGTGCTGTGATCCAGCCTCTGCTCTGCGCGATGCCAAATGCAAGAAAACCAGGAGTGCCACCACTCAGACTGTCACTCGGGTCCCTGCAGAGCTCAGGAGCCACCATGGCTGTGTAGGTGTGGAACCTGCAGTGGGCCATGACAGCAGGGACAGCAGGGACAGCAGGGACAAGGGGGACACAGCACAGCAATCACAGCCCGGCTGCCCTGGGACAGGCCCGGCAGGCAGACAGGACACGGGGCAGGCAGGAGTCCCCATCCTCTCTGTGCCCTCCTGAGCACAGGCACATAAGGGACAGGGGCAATGGGGACACAGCCGGCCCCTCTCCTCTGGGAATATCCCCCCTGCCCAGGGGCCCTGACAGAACGCAGGGGCTGAGGCTCTGCAAGGGGAACCCAAGGGTGAGCAGGAGGACCTCCAAGTTACATCTGCCCACATTCTGCATGCAAACTGCTGCGTGGAGGAGAAAACCAGAGGGGCCTTGCCACAGCAGATCCCATCTGAGGGAAGGTGTTCTCTATTCCTGCACACGGGTGCCCCATGCAACATGGAGCACATGAATGCACTTTGACACCAGATTCTCAGCCCTGCTCGAGCGCTCTGGCACAGCAGGAGCGGCCATTCCCTAATAACACACGGGTTTGCAATTCTTGTGCAAAGCAACACAAATTGTCTCTCTCCTCCTGCAGACCATGGTGTCCAAATCAGTCCCTGCCCTGCTGGTGCTGCTCCTCTTCCACTTCCCACGGCCCGTGGTGATCAGTTGGGATGAGGATGCAGAGCTGGGCAAAGAGGGCCTGGAGCAGGCTACCCCAGAGGCACCCGAGCCTGCCTGGGGACCCCTGCTCTGGGCAGCCGTGCAGCAGGGGCCCTACTGGGCTGCTGCTGAGCTGCTCTTACTGCCTTTCTTCCTCTGCCTCAGGCCCAGAAGGGCGGCCATGAAGCAGAGAGCAGCGGCCCGGAGAGCTGAAGAAGAGGCCAGAAGGCGCAGGATGGAAATGGAGCAGAGAAGGCTTCGGGTGTCTGTGGAACATTTCCGGGTGTCTGGGGAACACTCCCGGGTGTCTGGGGAACATTCCCGGGTTTCTGGGGAACATTCCCGGGTGTCTGGGGAACATTCCCGGGTGTCTGGGGAACACCCCCGGGTGTCTGGGGCTCTCCTGGCCCCGTTCCCAGCCCAGGTTCCCGGGGTTCAGGAGCTGCCCTGGTGCCCGGGCCCCGCGACATCGCCTGGGTGCAGTTGGAGCCCGAGGTGCAGGCGGGCGCCGCCCGCGAGGCCCTGCAGGGCCTCAGCATCACCCAGAGCAGCGCCAGGAAGATCTCCTGCGCCAAAAAGGGACCCAGTTTCCCACCCAAATCCCCTCTCTCCATCCCAAATCCTTCTTTGTGCATTCCAAATCCTTCTTCTTTCACCCCAAATCCCCTTTCCCAGCCCCCAGGGATTTTGGGGCTCCAGAGGGGTTATTGGGGTTTTTCCCAGCATTGTACCCAGGGTCTCTCTGCAGACATTGCACCTGGAGCTGCCCCAAATAAACCCCAAATAACCCCAAATTTTGGGACTGGGGGCGGGGGGGGGGGGGGGGGGGGGGTGGTGATTCTAAAATTCGGGGTTTGGGGGTGTTTGACCCCAAACTTTGGGAATTGGGGGGTTTGATCCTAAAATTTGGGGGTTGGGTGGGATTGATCCTAAAATTTGGGGTTTAGGGGATTTTGACACCTCAGGGTTTGGGGATTTTTGACCCCAAACTTTGGGAATTGGGGATGTTTGACACCCCTGGGTTTGGGATTTGGGGGTTTTTGTTCCCAGGATTTGGGGTTTAAGAGGTTTTTTTTCCCCAGGATTTGGGGATCAAGGGGTTTGACACCCAAACTATGGGGATGAGGAGGGTTGGACACCTCAGATGTTTCAAACCCCAGGATTTGGGGTCAGGGGGTTTTGGCCCCAAAGTTCGGGAAATGGGGGAATTGATCCCAGGATTTGGGGGGATTTAACCCCAAAGCTGGGGGGATCAGGGGGATTTGACACCCCAGGTTTTGGGATCGGGGGGATCTGACTCCAAAGTTTGGGATTGGGGGTTTAGACCCCAAACTTTGGGGGTTGGGGGTGTTTGACACCTCAGGATTTGGGATTTGGGGGTGTTTGACCCCAGACTTTGGGAACGGGGGGTGTTGGACACCCCAAATGTTTCAAACCCCAGTATTCGGGGTCAGGGGGATTTACCCCCAACATTTGCAAATTGGAGAGTGTTTGACACCCCAGGATCTGGGATTTGGGGGGTTTAAGGCCTAAAATTTGGGGTTCGGGCTGGGGGGGCCGGGGGGGGGGGGGGGCAGGTTGAGATCGCAGAGTTTGGGTCTGGGGGAGTTTGGCCCCCCCCCAGTGTTTGAACCCCCAGGATTTGGGGTCCGGGGGAGTTGACCCCAGGATTTGGGGTGTTTGACCCCAATGTTTGACCTCACCTCGGGTTTGGGGTCGGGGTTGAGATCAGGGACATTCCCTGGAGCCAGCGGCGGGATCGGGATCGGGAACGGGATCGGGAAGCGGAACAGGAACGGGGAGGGTCCCTGAGCCAATGCCGGACCCCAACCCCAGGGAGAGGCCCCGCCGCAGTCCCGGAATGGCCCCATCCCCACAATCCCGGAGCCCTCCCCAGGCCCAGCCCCTCCCCGGCCGCTGAACGGAGCCTCCCTCAATCCCAGCCCGCCCCGATCCGGGCCGGAGCCATCCCCAGAGCCTCCCCCATTCCCGGCCCGGACCCTTCCATCCCTTTTTGGGGCGGCTCCTGCCGCTCCCCGCCCATTTCTGGGGGTTCCAAAGGGCGCCGCGGACCCTCCCCATTTTGGGGGTGTTGGGGGGGCCCCAGGGCCGCCCCGAGGGCCGAGGGGGGATCGAAAGCCCCAAACCCGAGGGGCTCCTGGGGGTGCCCAGTTCCTCCCGTCCCCAGTCCGAAACAGATCCTGGCCAATCAGAGCGCGGGACGCTGATGACGATCCTGCTGCCGGGCGGAAACTCGGCGCACTGGCCCCGCCCGGCGATTTCCAGCGAATCAGCGCCCGGCTCGGCTGTGACTCATCGCGTGCCGGGCAGAACCCAGCGCCTCTCACAGCGCTGGCCAATCAGAGACTGCGCGGGGCCATTCCCAGCCAATCAGAGCGTTTGTCGCTGATGGCTCTCAGTGTCCAGGAGCGGAATTTGGGGCGGGGGCGGTGACCCCGGCGATGGGGATGGGGCGTGCGGGGGCAGCTGGGGCCGCACTGGTGGCACTGGGGGCGCTGGGAGCCCCCCGGCCGCGGGGGGAGCGGGGGGCGCGGGGAGAAGGGGGGCGGGGGGGCCCCAAATTCAACCAAAGGGGGGGTCGGGACCCCCAAAGGGAGCAGGAGGGGCCTGGAACCCCCAAAACCAAGCACGGGGGAGGGGATTGGGGACTGGGGGAACGATGGGGAAGGGGCGGGAGAGCGGCAGGAAAGAGGGGGATGGGACCCCCAAATTGAGGTGGGAGGGAGCTGTGGACTGGAAGAATGCTGTGGACTGGGGGAAACCCCCATCAAATCCCATTAAAATCCCATAAAAATCCCATTAAATTACACTCAATTCCCATTAAACACCATTAAAATCCAATAAAATACTATTAAATTCCATTAAAATCCCATGACATGTCATTAAAATCCCATAAAATTCCATTACAATCCCATCAAATTCCATTAAAAGTCCATAAAATCCAAAGAAAATCCCATTAAATCCGATTACATTTCTATTAAACCCCATTAAATTCTATTAAAATCCTACTAAATTCCTATTAAAATCCATTAAAATTCCCTCCAATCCCATAAAATGATCCCAAACCCACACAGTGCCCTGAATTACCCCACATACACATTGCCCTAAAAACCCAACAATGTGAAAAATTACCCCAAATGATCCCAAATTTACCCTGAATAACCCCAAAAACCCCCAAATAACCCCAAAGGCACAAAAAGAACCCAAATCCCCCAAATGACCCCAATCCCCCAATGACCCCAAATCCCATAAATGGGATTGGGAGAGGGGAGGAGAGGGCAGGGAAAGGGGGAGTGGGACAAACTGGGTGAGGAAATCAAACTCTGCAGTCAGACAGAGCAGGGATTTGTGTATCCAGCGCTGGGAGCGAGGGGGATCTCTCTGGCAAAAACCCACTCGGTCTCCTTTAGCCTTCAGCTCCATTTCAAAAGTCACAATTACAACACTTCATTAGCATACTCACATTTGCATAAAGCTGTGTCCCGGTTTTACAGCCGTGTGTGGCTTCAGCGCCTGCGTCCGTTCCTCCTGTGGCGGCCCTCAGTCTTCTGGTGCTCTTTTGATGAAGGCTTCTGTCGTCCTCCTCACGTTGGAACTTTTTACCTGGACCATCAGCCCATGCCTGGTGCTCCTTGTTCTTCAGTCTAACCTGGTCTGAGCTGATTTTGCCCTTTGCAAGCTCTGTTCAAACTTGCTCTCTCGCTCTCGGTGCGTTTGTTGTGTCGCTGGCTCTGCTCTCTCTCTTGCTCTGCTGCCTCGCTGGCTTTGCCTGCATGTGAAAAATGCATGTATTTTATGATTGGCTTTTCGCAAATATTAAAATGAATATTATATGTCTTGTGTTAGAAAGCAATGCTGTATTAATTCTCTTGTGTTAAATATAGTTTTAGGTTATAAAAAATGTTAAAATAGAAACGATGCTATGAAGGATTCTTTTTTTAAAGAAAGGACTCGCAGTGTGATAGCAGCCACAGGACACCTAAATCTTTCAGAGAAAAGGAATTTATTTCCCTCTTATCAGAAGAAATGAACTTTTTCCCGCCTCGAAGGCGCTGTTAGGATTCGGAGGAAGAAGGTGGCACTGACCAGACAGAATCCTGTGTTTGAATGGAATTTATGCATCCTGGATGAAGTGTATGAATATGCAACAGGCTGTTGTTTTTAAGGGTTAATCCTTTGTTAACGGGTGTCCCTTTTCGGGCTCGTGGTGCCCAGAAAAAGGTACCCGGACCTCCATAACCCTTTCTCTCTATTGTCTAATATTGTCCTAATTCAAATTGTCCAAATTATTGTTACTCTAATTGTATTGCTATTTTTATAACCATTTTATTTCTATTAAACTTTTAAAATTTAAAAAACAAGTGATGGGCCTGTTTCACACTGCACATCTCGCTCCAGGGCTGCTTGTGCTGAACCTTTCCTTGCACAGCCCTGAGGATTCCCCCAGCCCGGGCTCCCATGAGGTCCCTCTGTGTCCCGCTGCAGCTTTGGCTCCATCAGGCTCTCCTGGCTCCATCAGGCTCTCCTGGTCTCCATCAGGGTCTCCTGGCTCCATCAGGCTCTCCTGGTCTCCATCAGGGTCTCCTGGCTCCCATCAGGCTCTCCTGGCTCCATCAGGGTCTCCTGGCTCCATCAGGCTCTCCTGGCTCCCATCAGGCTCTCCTGGCTCCATCAGGGTCTCCTGGCTCCATCAGGGTCTCCTGGTTTCCATCAGGGTCTCCTGGCTTCCATCAGGCTCTCCTGGCTTCCATGCTGCTCCACTCTGTCCCAAGGGGCATCCGCAGCTCAGCTTTGGAGCCCTGCAAGATCCAAAGGTTCCCCCCAACAAACACCAGCCCAGGGACCCCCAGGATATTTGGGCTGAGCTCCCACTGCCCAGGCACCTGCATGGAACCCAAGTGACCGCTGGGACTCCATGGAATGTCCTGGAACAAACTGTCCCTGGTCAGACAGGGGTGCCATGGAACACAGGTGCCACTGGGACACGGACACTGCCCATGGAACCGAGTGTCCATGGGGACAGAGCCGGGCCTGATGGAACACTGGAGAACATTGTCACCCCATGGAATCCATGGAACCAGGTGTCCATGGTGACACTGGAGAACATTGTCACCCCATGGAATCCCATGGAACCAGGTGTCCATGGTGACACTGGAGAACATTGTCACCCCATGGAATCCATGGAACCAGGTGTCCATGGAACACTGGAGAACATTGTCACCCCATGGAATCCATGGAACCAGGTGTCCATGGTGACACCGGAGAACATTGTCACCCCATGGAATCCATGGAACCAGGTGTCCATGGTGACACTGGAGAACATTGTCACCCCATGGAATCCATGGAACCAGGTGTCCATGGTGACACTGGAGAATATTGTCACCCAATGGAATCCATGGAACCAGGTGTCCATGGTGACACTGGAGAACATTGTCACCCAATGGAATCCATGGAACCAGGTGTCCATGGTGACAGAGCCAGGCCCAATGGAACCTACTGGAACACAGGAGAACATTGTTACCTGTTGGAACCCGGGCTGCTGAGAATTTCGGACTTTCTGAGTTGACAGACACTGACCCCCAAGAGAACACTGCATTTGACCTGAGGCTGTGGAGAAGGCTTCCAAAATGGAATGATAGAACTGGGATTATGGGTGTGGAGTTTGATTAGAAGGGTGGAATATCACATGGTGGACAACTTGGAGTTTAAGGTTTTAGAATATAGTAATATATATAAAGCAAGATGGAGGTTTTAGGGCGGAGGCTGATCCTTTTTCTTTGCCTTCTTCTCCTTCTCCTTCTCCTTCTCCTTCTCCTTCTCCTTCTCCTTCTCCTTCTCCTTCTCCTTCTCCTTCTCCTTCTCCTTCTCCTTCTCCTTCTCCTTCTCCTTCTCCTTCTCCTTCTCCTCCTTCTCCTTCTCCTTCTTCCTTCTCCTCCTTCTCCTTCTCCTTCTCCTTCTCCTTCTCCTTCTCCTTCTCCTCCTTCTCCTCCTTCTTTACCTTCTTCTCCTTCATCTCCTTCATCTCCTTCTTCTTCTTCTTCTCCTCCTCCTCCTCCTGCTCCTCCTCCTTCTCCTCCTCCTCCTCCTCCTTGGGTTTGGGTGGTATTGTGTAATTGGATAAAAAAGTCCCTTATGTTGGGCACGGCTGCTTGGTTATTGGGTTAAAAATAAAAGTAATTTAGGTGTCATTTCTTAATTGGACAGTTTATCCTCAAAAGACCTTGCAGAGAGAGAGAGAGAGATGGGGCTCCATTTTTACCTTGTTAGCGAAGTGCTGCAGAACTCACAGCTTGTGAGACTGTTCTAGAGACAAGAGCTAATGAACACCTGAGTCCAAACAAGAAATGCTGTCTTGGGATTTCATCCCGACCTTGGCAGAAAAGAAGCAAAAGAATTGACTGTTACCCCACGGAATCTCATGGAACCAGGTGTCCACTGTTTCACGGTGCAGCCTCAGAGAGTGGTGAGACCCTTGTGGCACCATGGAATATCCTGAAACCACGGCTCCCTTGTGACAAACCTGGGCTTTATGAAACCAAGGAAACCGCTGGGATGCAATGGAATCTCAAGGAACCAAGGGTCAACTGTCAACACATCAGCTTCTCAGGAAACCAAGGCAAACACTGTGGCACAGAGGGGCCTCATGGGACCCAGGAGACCATGGAGACACCGTGGTGGGATCTCATGGAACCAAGTGTGAATTGTTACAGGAGCCAGGAGACCATGGTGACACCGTGGTGGGATCTCATGGAACCAAGTGTGAATTGTTACAGCACCCAGCAGACCATGGTGACACCGTGGTGGGATCTCATGGAACCAAGAGCCCAGAGTTTCATGGCTCAGCCTCATGGAGCACTGGAGACCATGGTGTCCCAATGGGAATACATGGAACAAAGGCTCCTTAGTGACACAGCAGGGCCTCATGGAATGCAAGAGATCATCCTGATGGAATGGAAACTCATGGATTCAAGGGTCCACTCTTTTGCTGCGTGGCCTCATGGAATGCTGGAGACCATTGTGGCACCATGGAAACGAATGGCACAAAGGCTCCACTGTGACCCAGCAGGGCCTCATGGAACCAAGGACACCGCTGTGATACAATGGAATCCCATGGAACCAAGGTCCAGTTGTGACAAAGCTGGGTCTCACGGAACCAAGGACACAGCCGTGATGCAATGGAATCTCTAGGATCCAAGGATCAATTGTCAACACATCAGGTTCCCATGAAACCAAGCAGAACATTGTGACACAGTGGAATCTCATGGGAGCAAGGCTCTGCTTTGATCAAGTGGGGCCTCATGGGACACAGGTGCCACTGGGACATTGTCAGGCCTGGTAGGAGCAAGACACCACTGTGTCAGACCAAGGCCTCATGGGACCTAGGAGAGCCCTGGGACACAATGGAACCTGATGGAACCAAGGGCCCATTGTGACACGGCAGGGTCTCATGGAACCCCTGTGCCACTGGGACATTGCCAGGGCTGGTGCAAGCAAGGTTCCACTGTGACAAAGGCAGGCCTTGTGGTACCCAGGAGACCATTGTGGGACAATGGAATCTCATGGAAGCAAGGCCCCATTGTGACAAAGCGCGGCCTCATGGAAGCCCAGTGCCACTGGGACATCTCCAGCCTTGGAGGAAGCAAGTGTCCATTGTGACACAGCACAGCCTCAAATCACAGGAGAGCAGAGGGATGCCATGGAATCTTGGGGAACCAAGTGTCAATTCTAAACACAGCGAGGACTCATGGAACCCAGGAGACCATTGTGATGCTGCACTTTGTCACAATGGGGCCGTGCTTCTATGAGGATCCATGGGCCCACAATGTTCTCCTGGGTTCCAGGAGGCCCCGCTGGGTCACAATGGCCCCTTGCTCCCACGAGCCACAGCACGGTCCCCGTTGCCCCTGGGTTCTGTGAGGCCCTGCTGTGTTCACAACTGACACTTGCTTCCATGGGATTCCATTGCGTCACAGTGGCCCCCATGTTTCCATGAGGTTCTGCTGTGTCACAGTGGACACTGGGTTCCACAAGAGCTGGCAATGTCCCAGTGGCACCTGTGTCCTGTGGGCCCCACTTTGCCAAGGCAGAGCCTTGGCTCCATGAGATTCCAGGCTGTCCCAATGCTCTGCTGAGTTTCACGCGGCTGTGCTGTGTCACAATGGACACTGAGTTCCACCTGCCCTGGCAATATCCAAGTGGCCCCTGGCTTCCATGAGGCCCCGTTGTGTTTGCAGGTGACACTTGGTTCCCCAAGATGTCATTGTCACGCCGCTCTCCTGGGCGCCCTGAGGCCTTGCTGTGTGTGACAAATGACCGCTACTTTTAAAATTTTAAGGGTGATTCAACCTTGAAAAAAATGACAACAAAGGACTGAAACAGGAGAAATCACAGCACTGGGAGCCCTTCCCCACCCCGTGGCTATCAGCCACATGGCTCCTTCACAAATTGGCTGCTCCTCCTTTTAGGCTTTTGGTGTTGCACCAGGCAATCCTAGCCCCACCCAAAGTCTGTCAGGTAACTCTTTGTGGCCGTCCATTGGTGGAGAATGCTTTCTTGCACCCTGACTGGAGAGCAGGTGTTGCCATGCCTGCCTTCCAGTGACAAACCTGCCCTCCCCAAATGCCCCAACCACCAAGGCCATTACAAGGGCAGGGGAAAGAGGACTATGGGGGACAGATGACAATAACATCACTACACATCTTAACACACACATAGGATCTATCTCCTCACTGTGAGACCCAACTATGACATTACTCATCTGTAACACTGTGCAATAATGGAGCCTTGTTCCTACCAGACCTGGCAATGTCCCAGTGGCACCTGTATCCCATGAGGCCCCACTTGGTCAAAGCAGAGCCTTGGCTTAACAACTGACCCTTGTTTCCTTGAGATTCCATTTGTGAAAAACACGTTCACTCTCCTGTGAAAATGTAGAAAGTTTAATAAAGGACAATAGAAGACCAGGACCATGGAGCAAAGGTTATTACGGCCGGGTGCATCTTGGCACTCAGCCAGGAGCACCCTGTTACCTTCGGGGATCCCCTGAAATACCTTTCCCCTTACATCAGCCTGGTGCATATTCATAGAGCCTCATGCATATCCATAAACTACTTTACATATTCCAGGAATGATTTTACATGGCCCCTCCCTGGGTCTGCCTTTTCAGAGCATGTGTGTTTCTTGGCTGTGGTTTTGGCTCCTTCTCTTTATCGCCTCCAGTTTTTGGGCCTTGGTGCACTCTGCCTTCAGACAGGGAGTGCTGATAGTTGGCAGATCTGTACAGGTGTCCTCATCCCATGTGCATTGGATGTTATCCCATCCAAGCAGGCAGTTTAACACAAGCACACTTATATCAGCTATTTCACTACTATGTCTATGCTAAATTAAAACAGAAATAAAAACTACATCTTTAGCCAAAGTTATTTTAACATCACACATATAAAATCCATTTTAATATTTGCAAAAAGCCAATATTATGATATTTATCTATAACAGGGTGAAGGAGCCCTGGCCCAGGCTCTGGCCCTGGGGGACATGGGGATGCTGCCAGGGGGTCCCTGTCCCCCTGTGCCACCCCGAGGGCCCCGGCCCCTCGTCCCCATGTCAGGCTCTGGGGTCGATCTCGTGGAACATCCTCTGGGGGAGGCTGCGGGGCCGGGGGCGGGGGGACCCGGGGGGACAGGGGACCCCGCTGTGCACGAGCAGGGTTGGACTGCTCTGGGGGGAGCTGTGAGGGGGCCGGGGCAGAGTGACCTCCCCAGGGACCTCACACAGCCCCCGTGATGTCACACTGCCCCTGTGATGTCACAGTGCCACCTGTGATGTCACACAGCCCCGTTGATGTCACACTGCCCCTGTGATGTCACACAGCTCCCGTGATGTCACAATGCTGCCTGTGATGTCACACAGCCCCCGTGATGTCACACAGCCACCTGTGACGTAACACAGCCCTGGTGATGTCACACAACCACTCTCTTATGTCACACAACCTCCATATGATGTCATTCAGCTGCTATGTGATGTCACACAGCAGATTTGTGATGTCACAGTCACCCTGTGATGTCACAACCTTCTCTGTGACATCACATAGCTGGTCTGTGACTCTGTGTCACAACCCACATTGTGATGTCACAGAGCCGCCTTCTCTGATGTCACAGCTTGCTCTGTGATGTCACAACCCCCTCAGTGCTGTCACACAGCCCACTCTGTGCTGTCACACAGCCCCTTGCTGCCATCCCAGCTGCTCTGTGGCTCTGGGACACAGCCCCAGAGGTGCTGCTGTGACACAGCCCCCGCAGGGACATCCCACAGCCCCGGCCAGTGCTGAGCCCCTGTGAGCTCTGTCTGTGCCCTGCTCGTGTCCCTGAGGGGCCCTGGCAGTGCCCCAGCCCTGCTGGGCTGTGCACTGGAGCTGCTCCTGCCCAGAGCTGTCTCTCTGCAGCTCTGCTGCCCTTGCCAGGAGCTGCCTCTGGGCCAGGAGCCCGGCCCAGCTCAGCAGCACAGACACAGCACAAGGACTTTAATCACCCTCTGGGCCTTTGCTGCTCTTTGCATCACACCCAGTCCCTCAGAGTGGGCTCAAAGACTTCTCAAGAGCTCCAAGTCAGATTGAAATACTGAAGTTTCTTGCACTTTAAAGAGATCCCTGTGAGGGACAGGGCTGAGAAAGTGTCCCCGGGTTCCAGGGAGAGCAGAACACTGGAGGCACAGATGGCAGCTGGGGACAAACAAGGCAAAGGTGTTTTTGGTGATGAGCAAACCTGGATTTGTTTCAGGAATGCAAAGGGCCAAGGCCTGAGCCCCAGGGCCTGGCCAGGCAGATCCTGTCCCTCCCTCCTTGCTCAGGGCTCTTCCCGGGATGGGCACTGGCATGTGGGGATGGGCAATGCCAAGGGCAGGAGCGTGGGGCGGCCCCTGCCAGGCTGCTGAGCAATGAGGCAATGAGGAGGCAAGGAGGCAATGAGGCCCCAGGCCTGCAAGGGTCACTTGTCCCCTCCTGGCTCAGGCCCAGGGCCAGCAGCCATGGCCAAAGCGCTGCCCAGGTTGGCTCTGTCAGGGCTGTCTTGCAGCTGCTGCCCATCCCTGTGCCCTGTGCAGCCCAGGCTGTCCCACGGTGTCCCTGCCCTGGCCTCTGTCCCTGCAGGCTCTGGGCATCCCCCGGCTGCCCCACCTGGCTGGGCCCTTCCTTTGCTGACAGCTCTGCCTCCTGCCTGCCCCTGCCTGCCCACACAAAGCCTGGGGCTGCTCCAGGCTCCTGCTGGGGACGTGCTGCACCACAGCCCTGCCCTGACAGGGAAATTCCTTTCTCCTGCTGCCACTCTGGGCCTCCCCAGCTGCCCTTGGCGTTAATTCTTTCTCTCTCTGGCTGTTTTCCACTATGTCAAAAGGATCCACCATCCCTGAAATCACTCTTTAAACACTCTCATGGCTCAGCTCCACTGTCCTCAGTCTCCACCCCACTGAGCACAGAGCTCCTTTGTCCCTATACAGTGCTCATGGGCCCAAGGCCTCCAAAGCCCTCCTTGGGACATCTCTGGGCCCTCTCCAAAGTGTTTCCAAATGAAAACATTCAGTTCAGAGTCTAAAGAAATCACCAGAGGACAGGGCCAGCCCGACCTGTCTGTCCTGGCTACTTTTGTCTGGGACCAATCCTTGGATATACAGAATTTGGGAGGCCAAATTCTAATTTTGGCCATGGTCCCCGGACAAGAAGGCTGGTTCTTTTCCATAGGAATGAGGGAACAGAGCCCCAGTGTTTCAGGGACAGATGAGAGGTGACCACCAGAGGCCAAGGCCAGCCAGACCTGGCAGGTTTTGTTTCGTGAGATACCCTTGCATAGAGGAAATTATTTTAGGGAGAGTACCCATTTTGGCAATGACTATCTGGAAAGTCAGACAGCTCTTTTCCATAGCAAGGAAAGCACAGAGCCCCAGTGCTCCAGGAGCTGATGAGAGGCAGCCCTTGACAGCCCAAGATCAGCCAGAGCTCTCAGGTGGCCCCTGGGAGGCCAAGCCAGCCAGAGCTGTTCCATGTTCCCTGGGTTCCATGGGGTCCCACAGTGTCCCAATGGTCCCTTGCTTCCATGGGGCCCTGAGGTGTCATAATGCCCCCTTGGTGACACAAGGCCCTGAAGGTTGGAATGGTCTCCATGGTTCCATCAGGCCCCACAGAGCCACAATGGTCTCTGGGTCCATGGAGCCCCTCTGTGTCACCATGGCCCCTTGGTTCCCTGGGCTCCAGTGGTGCCCCAATGATCCCCTTGGTTCCCTGGGCTCCAGTGGTGCCACAATGATCCCCTTGGTTCCCTGGGCTCCAGTGGTGCCACAATGACCCCCTTGGTTCCCTGGGCTCCAGTGGTGCCACAATGATCCCCTTGGTTCCATGGGCTCCAGTGGGGCCACAATGATCCCCTTGGTTCCCTGGGCTCCAGTGGTGCCACAATGATCCCCTTGGTTCCATGAGGTCCCCACAGTGTCCCAGGGATCTCCATGGGAAGGAAAGAACCCAGCCCCGCTGTTGCAGGCGCAGCCACCAGAAGCCAAGGCCAGCCAGCCTTGATGGTACTGGCAGATTTTGCCTGGGAGCAACCCTTGGATATTGAGAATTTCAGAGGTGGAATCCCAATTTCAGACATGGACACTGGAGGAGAAGGATGGTTCTTTTCCATAGGAAGGAAAGCACAGAACACCGGTGGTGTCTCAGGGGCAGATGAAAGGTGGCCATCAGAGGCCAAGGCCAGCCAGACCTCTCTGTCCTGGCAGCTTTTGTCTGAAAGCAACCCTTGGATATTGGGAATTTGGGAGGTGGAACCCCAATTTCGGCCGTTTCTGCATGGATAAGAAGGACGGTTCTTTTCCATAGGAAGGAAAGCACCCAGCCCCAGTGTTTGGACAGCAGGGGAGAGGCAGCCCCAGGAGGCCAAGGGCAGCCAGACCTGTCTGTCCTGGCAGCTTTCACCTGGGAGCAATCCTTGGATGTACGGAGTTTTGGAGGTGGAATCCCAGTTTTGGCCATGGTCAAGATGGGTGTTTTTGCCCATAGGAAAGTAAAGCACAAAGTCCAAGTGTTGAGGAAGAAGATGAGAGGTGGCCACCCTCAGGCCAAGCCAGCCAGCCCTGTCTCTCCTGGCACCTTTTGTCTAGGGGCTTTCCTTGGACATTGGGCATTTTGGAGGTGCAATTTCAGTTTTGGCTGTGGGTGCCTGGACAGGAAGAAGAGCTCTTTTCATAAGGAAGGAAAGCACCCAGCCCCAGTGTTTCAGAGGCAGATGAGGGCCAGCCCTCAGGAAGCCAAGGCCAGCCAGACTTGTCAGTCCTGGCAGCTTTTGTCTGGGAGCTATCCTTGGATATAAGGAATTCAAGAGGCAGTTGCCCAGTTTTGGCCATGAGTGCCTGGTTCAGATGGAGGGTTTTTTCCCACAAGAAATAAAAGTTATAGTGGAGCCCTGGAAAATGTTAAAGATAGTCTTTGAAAATATTGGGCTTTGTGTTTTCTCAGGTCACTGCACATGCGTAAGCAGTATGATAAAAGATATAATTGTTAGATGTAGTGAGTGTTTAGTAATTAAATATAATTATTATATGACCATAAGAAGAATCGTGAGAAACTGTGTTGGAAATTTAAAGGGGACTATGTTTAGCTGAAATCTGTGCATACAATAGAACAATATAAGTTTAATAATTACATGAAAGTTATGTAATGATAGAGGATAAAACACGTTCACCTCGAATGTGTGGTCGGAATCAGATTTGGGTGGAAACTTCCCCGATTCCCAGAACTCTTGAATAAAAAGCACCGCATATAATCGCTGATGGGATTATGTGTTTCTGAACGCTAACATTTTGGCCACCCCGGATGGACCCTGCGGGTGCTGCTGAGCGAGTTTTGCGACTCGACCGCGCTCCAGCCGGCACCGAGGGATTCTCGGGGAGCTCGATCGGCCGCGACCGCTTCTGCCGCTCGCCACGTCCCCGGGAGAAAGGTAAGGTGCTTTTTACTTTGGTTTGGGTGCCTGCCAATGAGACGCAGCGAAAGCTACGCTTGGTTGGGCTAAAGGAATTCCTGCTGGTACCAGCCCAGGCGCCGTTCCATAAGACAATCGCGAAAGCGTTGCGGGTTCGGCAATTTGTGGTATATTTGGAAGGGAGAAACTTAAAGGGATTTTGGGCGGCAACACCTCTATCCCGCAAAGTTCTCCTTTGGGGTGCTTATTAGCACATTGGAAACTGGAATTTTGGGGAAGAATTACGTAAAGCTAAGTTGATTGATTATTGTAATACATGGTGGCCAGGATATGCCTTGGAGAATAGTGAAAAATGGCCAAAATACGGTACTTTGCAATATAACACTATTTCACAGTTAATGTCATTTTGTAAACCAGAAGGAAAATGGGATGAGGTTCCGTATGTTGATGTGTTTTTCTATTTACGGGAAAAGCCAGAATGGCAGGATGAATGTGGATTAATGATGATTAAAACATCTGCAAGCAATAAGTGCGGGGTTTGTGAGGAACGTTGTTTAGAACACTTGGCGTTGAAAGAAAGCCTGAGTAGGGAAAATTATACAGATATTGATTTACAGGTAGCTCCAATAGGAACAAGAGAACCTAACCCTATCCCACCTGTTCCATCTGTCCCTATCCCACTGCCTGCTCCTACCCCACCTAGTCCTGAACCTGTCTCGTCTAGTGCACTCTTCCCTCTTTATTCTCCTCTCCCATCGTCACCTGATCTCTCTTCCTCGGAAGATGAGCAAAACCTAACTGTGGCAGGAAGGAGAGAGAGAGAATCAACGATGGGGTAGCCCCCAGAACCAGGAGTCGGTCTAACCTTGCCCCAGTTATGGATAGAAAAGACATAGGCAGACAAAAACGAACTGTAATTGCCCACTTGCGACAAAGTGTAGGAGTGGAAGGGCCAGTATTTATAAAAGTGCCTTTCTCTCCTGCAGATTTAGTTATTTGGAAACAATCAGCCAGAATTTATAGAGAAAATCCT
Organism: Agelaius tricolor; assembly: GCF_023055355.1. Taxonomy (NCBI): domain Eukaryota; kingdom Metazoa; phylum Chordata; class Aves; order Passeriformes; family Icteridae; genus Agelaius; species Agelaius tricolor. Next base: position 983,563 of record NW_027269302.1, read on the forward strand.
GATAAAATGGCATGAGTATTAAACATGGTTATAAAAACTCAAAATCCTGACTGGGAAGACATACAATAATATGTATATATATATATATTATATTAATATATCTAATATATATCTATATATAGCATATTAATATATCTAATATATTAATATTAGATACTTTGATGGATACCACTGAGAGATGGTACTTAAGGCAGCCAAAGAAAGGGTAAGAGAGGACATCAGAAACGGACTCATAACAGGGAATTTAGATGAGAATTTCCCAATTGAGCATCCAAATTGGGACCCTAATTTATTTTGCGATGTGGGGAGACTACGGAAATATCAAGAGTGGATCCAAATAGGAGTTCAGAATGCTGTGCCCAAAACTATCAATTGGTCTAAACTATATGAAGTTCGGCAGGAAAAGACAATGTCCAGACTTGAACAACCAGTTTCACCAGGGCAATCAGTGCCAGCAGGTTACCAAGGGGATGGTTTTGGGGGAGTATACCAGCTGACTAGACACAGAGCCAGTAGAACAAGTTAAGGAACCTGTTATAAATATACAATTAGGACATAAAGAGGTCAAATTTCTAATAGATACAGGAGCTACTTACTCGGTATTGAATGATCTGAAAGGACAAATTTGGGACAAGCAAACAACAATAGTCGGCGCTACAGGGAAAGAGGAAAAACGGCCATTCTTGCAACCCCTAGATTTGTGTTTTGCGAGCAAAGTTATAACACACGAATTCCTATACATACCTGAGGGTCCAATTCCGCTTTTAGGGAGAGATTTGCTAGCGAAACTTGATGCGGTAATAACCTTTGAAAATGGGGAGCTTATAATGAAAATATCTGAATCAAAGATGGGACAGATATTAATGATCAAAGAAAAACCTGTTCCCTCTATCCCTAGGGAGGTAGGAGATGCAGTGATTCCCTCTGTATGGGAGACAGATATACCAGGGAAATCTAAATTGGCCCAACCAGTGCATGTAGAGTTAAAAGAAGGGGCGAGGCCTCTACAAGTCAAACACTATCCCATAAAACCAGAAGCATGGCAAGGAATAAGTAAAGATTATTGAGAAATTCTTGAAATACCGAATTTTAGAAGAATGTGAATCAGAATTTCATACACCAATATTTCCAGTAAAGAAGCCAAATGGTGAATATAGATTAGTGCAGGATTTGAGAGCAATAAATAAAATAACAAAGGACATTTATCCAGTGGTAACAAATCCTTACACATTGCTAACATCCGTAAAGGAGATATATAAGTGGTTTACTGAAATTGATTTAAAAGATGCCTTTTTCTGCATCCCCCTTGACAAAGAAAGTAGGAAACTGTTTGCCTGTGAGTGGAAAACCCAGGGAATGGGAGAAAGACCCAGCTCACCTGGACACGATATAAGAACTCGCCGACCCTATTCGGAAACCAACTGGCAAAGGAGCTGGAGATTTGGACCGAGAATGGGCAAGTACCAAGAGACCAATACCTGTTGTTGCAGTATGTTGATGATATACTAATAGCTGCAGAAGAAAAGCAACCTGTATAAAGGTAACCATTGAGATTTTAAATTCACTGGGAATGGGAGGTTATAACGTATCCAGAGGAAAGGCACAAATTGCCCAACAGACTGTGATCTACCTAGGATGTGAAATTTCACAAGGGCAATGAAAACTAGGCACTAACCGTATCCAAGCTATTTGTGCTATTCCAGAGCCCCAGAATCTACATGAGCTGCGAGTCTTCCTCGGGATGGCAGGATGGTGTCGCCTGTGGATCATGGACTATGGACGGATTGCGAAACCCCTGTGTGAAGCTCAGAAGATGCAGCCATTCACCTGGGGCAAGCCACAGAAAGAAGCCTTCCTAAAATTAAAGGAAGCACTGACAACTGCTCCAGCATTAGGCTTACCTGATCTGTCTAAAGATTTTCAGCTGTTTGTCCATGAAAGGCTGCACCTAGCACTAGGAGTCCTGACCCAAGGTCTGGGAAGCTGGAAAAGGCCGCTGGGCTACTTTTCCAAACAACTTGACAGCATAAGTGCCGGGTGGCCTCCATGTCTGCGGGCAGTCGCAGCCACTGTGATGCTGATACAAGAAGCCAGGAAGCTCACGATGGGAAGGCACATAGATGTCAATGTACCACACATGGTAACCACTGTCTTAGAGCAGAAGGGGGCCATTGCTATCCCCAAGCAGGATGATGAAATTCCAGGTAGTCCTGACTGAGCAGGATGATGTCACATTAAAAACAACTAACCTTTTGAATCCAGCTTTGTTCCCAGGTACCACAACTGAAGAAGGCCCATTAGAGCATGACTGTGTGGAGGTAATAGAGTACACCTACTCAGCAAGAGAAGACCTGAAAGACGTCCCACTAGAGCAGCCAGAGTGGGAGCTGTTTACAGATGGGAGCAGCTTCGTGGAAAACGGAACCAGATACGCTGGGTATGCGGTAACAACAGTCAGTACAGCAGTGGAGGCAAAGGCATTACCACCAAATACATCTGCCCAGAAGGCAGAACTGGTTGCTTTAACCAGGGCACTAGAATTAAGTGAAGGGAAAAAGGTAAATATCTGGACTGACTCAAAATGTGCTTTTGGAGTGGTGCATGTACACGGAGCACTGTGGAAAGAAAGAGGACTATTGTCCTTCTCTGGGTATGCACATTAAACATCAGGATGCAGTCCTGCAATTGATAAAGGCAGTACAAAAACCTGAACAAGTGGCAATCGTACACTGCAAAGCACACCAATCAGGAAACTCCAAAATCTGTGAGGGAAATCAAAAGGCAGACTGGGCAGCCCGACAGGTTGCTCGAGAGGTGCAAACAACAATGGCATTGATACCTTTAAAGCTTAACGTATCCCAATTCAATATGCCTCCAGAACCAAAATATTCAGTAGAAGATGAGAGACTGGCACGTTTGCTAAATGCACAAAAGAATTCAGAGGGATGGTATGTGACTGCACAAGGACAGATAGTGGTACCCCCTTGAAAATGAGAGAAGTTCTACAAATTAAACATAACGAATGTCACTGGGGAGCAGAGGCATTGGTAAAATTGCTAAAGCAGAGTTTAATTTCGGTACGGATGTTAACAATGGCAAAATCAGTAATGTCAAAGTGTGATATCTGCTTGAAAAACAATCCAGTGGCTGGCGACAGGCACAGCTAGGAAGAATTCGGATAGGAATAGAGCCAGGAGACTATTGGCAGGTAGATTTGGTAGAACTGCCAAGAACTCGAGGATACAAATACCTGTTAGTGGGGGTTGACACATTCTCTGGGTGGCCAGAAGCCCTTCCCTGTCGTACCAACCAAGCAAAGGAAACAGTAAAGTGGTTACTACAGGAGATTATTCCCAGGTTCGGGGTGCCCCTAGGGTATCATCAGATAGGGGGCCCCATTTCATAGCTACAGTAGTAAGAGAGGTAAGTAGATTGCTGGGGATAACTTGGGACCTCCACACACCATGGAGACCCCAGTCAAGTGGACAGGTAGAGAGGATGAATCAGACACTAAAGAGGCAAATCAGTAAAATATGCCAAGAAGCCACATTGCAGTGGCCCCAGGCTTTGCCAATAGCACTGTTGAGGATTGGGATAAAGCCTAGGAGTGGGATGTCAGTCAGCCCTTAGGAGATATTGCATGGGAAACCATATGAATCTCCTGAGCCTAACCCTAATGTGCACGTCACAGGAAAGCAGGAAGTGTATAATTATGTTCTGTCTCTCGGGAAAACTTTAGCTCGGCTCCGGAGCATCCTCGTGTGGAATAGACCGCTGACTCTCGAGAACCCAGTTCATAACATACATCCAGGAGACGAGGTGTACATCAAGAACTGGAACGAAGAACTGCTGAAAGAAAAGTGGAGTGGAGCCCACCAGGTACTGCTGACCACCTTTACAGCAGCCAAAGTAGCCGGCGTGGACCCCTGGATTCACTACACCCGAGTGAAGAAAATCCATCCTGGATCACAGACTGTGTAAACTGTGGAACCAACAAGGCTGCAGATAAGATGTGTTTAATCACTTTGAGAATGCTATCAGCATTTGTGCCAATGTTATGGTCATTAATGTCTTTGGGATGTGGAATGCAAAAAGATCAACTAACCACTCTTCATTCTAGAATGAAGAAGAGGTACAAGCAGAAACACAGGGGATAAAGGTTTCTAATGCAGTTTGGGCTGAGAATGTAATGATTGGATAAGTCAAAGACTTTGCCAAAATGTAAAACACCTGTAGAATAACTGCCTGTCTGCCAATACCAAAGGCAGCAGGAGACCCAGTAAATTGGGGAATCATAACATCAAAACTACCTGAAATACAAAAGAACAAAACAATTGCATGCAAACAGGTACCCAAATCGAGGCAAGTAGTCAAGGAAACTTGGGAGAAAATAGGAACATGGATGAAACCCATGGGCCAGAAAGACTGTATTCTAAGTGCTGGCACACTAGGAACCCCTATGGGAGAATCAGCAGGCATCACACAATGGCAATGCTATTTGCCACACTATAAAAAGATTATAGAAAATGTTACAGAAACCACTCTGGTATGGAAGTGTGAGGCCAAGGATCAGAAAGATCAGACAGAGCCTTGGGACAGTGCGTGGTCTGTGAGTATCCTTCAAAGATTCCAATGTATGGCAAACACCCCTTGGTGCATTAAGTGGGAAGGCTCCGAGAATGAAACAGATCCAGCAGTAACAAACACTGCCACCAGTAGCAGAACGAGGGCAGACAAAGTAAGGTGGTGGGCATGTAATAAAACTTATGACTGCACTTCTGATGATGCAGAGATAAAGCAGATGCCACCCCTGGCAATAGCCCTACAAACTGGCTGTGCTTGCAGAGGGATCAAACATAAACAAGGCAGAGGGAATTATAAAGCAGTTGTAGGATGTACCAGGAGTACAGTCCGAGGTCCAGGACAATTTGTATGGGCAGCAAGCGATGGCACCTGGACAACACATCTGCCTGTAGATGGGAAAGTAAAGGAAATTACTTTAGGCCTCCCAACCTCATGTCCAATTTGGAAAAAGTCCCCATTTAACGGAAAACATGAACTTGTGCAGATAAGAGCAAGACGAGAAGTTCTAGACAATGAAAATCCAGATGACACTTGGCAAGAACCCTCTGGTGGAGTGAAATTTGGGTGGGCCCTAGAGTCTTTGCTTGGTCCTACAGCAAACTATCAGAGTAGGGAGATGCTGTACAAACTTACAGGTCAGGTAGATAGACTGGCAAGAGTCACCCGGGAAGGATTTAAAGAATTAAATGTACAATTACAAGCCACCACAAAAATGACTTTACAAAATCGATTAGCCTTAGATTTGTTACTCCTGAAAGAGCATGGAGTATGTGGATTTTTAAAGGGACGGGTTGGTCATTGCTGCGTTCACATCCCAAATGTAACTGCAGATGTAGAATATGACATCAATCAGTTGAAACAAAGAGAGCATGAAGCACAAGAAGAGCAAAAGGATTTGACTACGACCTGGCTAGGCAAAATCTTTAAAGGGTTAGGGTGGAATGTGAGTTGATGGATTAAATCTGTCATTGAGAGTGTGATAATCTTACTAATTGTATTCTTAGAAATTTGGTTAGTTCACAGCATCTTAAAAGGAGAGATACAGAAGAAAACATCCTGGAACCAGAAGATAATAAAGGCACTGACACGAGATCCACGCCCACCATCTTCTGGTTCTCCAGTTCGTGACAGCATCCACGACAACGTTTACATCAACCATGGACTTGAAGAACAACAAGAATAAATTGAGAAATAAAGGACTGTATCAAGTGAAAACATTTACACCTATAGTGAAGTGAAAATGCTTTCAAAGGGGGGAGAATGATAGTGGGGCCCTGGAAAAATGTCAAAAATAGACTCTGAAAATGTTAGGCTTTGTGCTTGCCAGATCATGTGAAATCGCACCTGCGTAAGCAGAACATGATAAATGATATAATTGTTAGATGTGATGATTGTTTAGTAATTAAATATAATTATTGTTTAATCATAAGAAGAATCATGAGGAACTATGTTAGAAGTTTGAGGGGGGCCACAAGGAGCCCATGCTTGGCTGAAATCTATGTATACAATAGAACAATATAAGTTCAATCATTAACATGAATGTTATATAACGATAGAATATAAAAACATGTTCATCCCGAACCCATGTCAGAGTCAGATTTGGGTTGGTACCCCTGACACCCAGAGCTCTTCAATAAAAGCACCTGCATATAATCATTCTGGTGATTATGTGTTTCTGAACACTAATATACCCAGTAAAGTGTTAAACCCTTCCCAGTTGCTGTGCATGAGGCTCTATGAATATGCACCAGGCTGATGTAAGGGGAAAGGTATTTCAGGGGATCCCTGAAGGTAACAGGGTGCTCCTGCCTCAGTGCCAAGATGCACCCAGTTTACATCTTCCAAGAACTGTTTAGCATGGCTCTGCCCTGGATCTGCCTTTTCAGAGCATGCAGATTCCTTGGCTGTGGTTTTAGTCCATTCTCTTTATCGCCTCCAGTTTTTGGGCCTTGGTGCACTCTGCCTTCAGACAGGGAGTGCTGATAGTTGGCAGATCTGTACAGGTGTCCTCATCCCGTGTGCATTGGATGTTATCCCATCCAAGCAGGCAGTTTAACACAAGCAGCTATTTCACTGAGCTTAATTAACGACAGAAATAAAAACTATAGAACAAAGTTACTTTAAAAAACAGTCCCAGCCCATATTTGATCCCAGTCTGTGTGGTCCTGATCCATATGGTCCCAGTCCCTGGGATCCCAGTCCATACAGTCCCAGTCCATATTTGATCCCACTCCAGGCTATCCTGGTCTGGAGGGTTCTGATTCACAGGATCCCCATCCATGTGATCCCAGCCTGTATTTGATCCCAGCCAATCTTTGATCCCAGTTTTTGGGGTCCTGCACACACTCCCTGGGTCTGGAATTCCAGTTCCCAGCCAGGAAAAAATGTTCCTGCCCTTGAACTTCCTTCCTATCCCCTCAACAAATTGCAATAAAATTATAAACAAAGAAATAATAATTGAAATTAAATAAATTATAATAAAAATAAAATATAAAAATCTCAACTCTTCTTTACGATGATTCAACTCCAACAATGATTCAACTCAAACCAACAATAACTATTACTATAATATTACCAATGCATATAAATAAAGAAATTATATATCAGGAAATACCTTTTGAAAATTTTAACTCGATGACTAATGTACTTTAGATAAAATTATCTAAAGAAACTACCATGCAATCTAACACCTCTTAGTTAAACACTTCATATTACAAATATACTAAACACAAAACCAAACACCAGCACAATTTCTCAGACATTTCAACCAAACAATTAAACTTTAATAACATCCTTAAGTACTCTTGAAAAATTAAAATTATTTTTAAAACATTAATTGTGTGTGGGTGGTTTTATTTTGATATTGGTTTTTGGATTGTTTGGGTTAGATGATTTAAAAATGGGACTTTTATAGGAATTGAATCAGCTGAGAAGGTGGCACTCGGCAAACAGAACTGACTGAAATTGAACAGGACAGAAATCAGTAACTCTGAAAGTTTTATTTGCTATCAAATACATCCCACACACCCAGGCCCACACAATCCCCATCCCACTGCTCCAAATTGGGATCCCACTTCTCCCAATCTCCTTCCAACTCCATCTCAACTTGACAGCTGTGGAATGGAGTGAGTTTGGCCTGGGATTGAGTTTTTTGAGGAAGGAACAAGCAATCTGAGGTGGAATTGAGCCCTTTGGGGTTAAAATTCAGTTATTTTCAGTGGAATTTGAGTGGTTTTGAGGTGACTGTTCCATCCCAATGGACTTTTGGAGGACAGAGAGATGGAGAAGAGAAAAAAATTCAGGCCAAACCAAAGGACAAGCAGCCAGGTGTGTTCCCAACATGGATCACAGGGAATGTGAGTGACCAGGGCTGTGCCCAAAGTGCCTCCTCCAGTGGGGGATGGAGCTGCAGCAGCGCACGAAGCTCTTCCCGCACTCGGGGCACTCGCAGGGCTTCCCTTACCGGTGCCTCCGTTGGTGTCGGGTCAAGTTAGAGCTGCAGGAGAAGCTCTTCCCACACTGGGGACACTCGTAGGGCCTCTCCCCTGTGTGGATGCGCCGGTGGGTGATGAGGGTGGAGTTGAGCTTGAATCCCTTCCCACAGTCGGGGCATTGGAAGGGCCTCTCCTCTGTGTGAATCTGATAGTGCCGGAGGAGCCTGAAGCTGGTCTGAAAACTCTTCCTGCATTTATCACACTCGTAGGGCCTCTCCCCTGTGTGGATGCGCCGATGGGTGACGAGGGTGGAGTTGTTCTTGAATCCCTTCCCACAGTCGGGGCATTGGAAGGGCCTCTCCTCTGTGTGACTCTGATAGTGCCGGAGGAGCCTGAAGCTGGTCTGAAACCTCTTCCTGCATTTATCACACTCATAGGGCCTCTCCCCTGTGTGGATGCGCCGATGGGTGACGAGGTGGGAGTTGCGCTTGAATCCCTTCCCGCAGTCGGGGCATTGGAAGGGCCTCTCCTCTGTGTGAATCCGATAGTGCAGGAGGAGATTGGAGCTGGTCTGAAACCTCTTCCCACACTTGGAGCACTCATAGGGCCTCTCCCCAGTGTGGATGCGCCGATGGGTGACAAGGTCAGAGTTGCGCTTGAATCCCTTCCCGCAGTCGGGGCATTGGAAGGGCCACTCCTCTGTGTGACTCTGATAGTGCCGGAAGAGACTGGAGCTGGTCTGAAACCTCTTCGCACACTCGGAGCACTCATAGGGTCTCTCTCCAGTGTGGCTCCTCTGGTGGCTGATCAGCTCGGAGTTCCTCCTGAAGCTCTTCCCACACTCCATGCACGTGTGGGGCTTCTCCCCATCATGGAGCTGCTCATGGAGCACCAGCTCCGAGCTCTGCCTCCATCTCCGGCCGCCTTCCTGGCCCAGGCTGCCTCTTTCCCCCTCACATCCCCGCCATCTGCGTTTGCAGCCCCTCCTCGTGCGGCATCTCCGGGCCTTTTCCTCCCCGTTGGCTTCCTGCGCCGTGGAGCCGCTCAAAACGGCCTCTGCCACCAGGTTCTGCCGCGGGCATTTGTCCTCCCTGCTCTCCATGCTCAGCTCCTGCTCTGGGCGAGGAAGGACAAGGACAGCATGGGATTTGCCTCCGTGCCACAGGCAAGGGCATCGAGATCCCCCCAGGCCGTCTCTGGGGACGCACTGCCCCCTCTTGGCTCTCCCCATTCCGGGATGCCGGGGCTGTTTGGGCTCCCGGGCTCCCTTCTCCCCTCATTCTCTGCCCTGGGCTGCAGCGGCTCCAAGGAGTCCCCCCTGCCCCTCTCCAGGCTCTTGAGGCTCCCGCCAATGGCGGCGCTCCCCCCTCTCTGGCCTCCCCACTTTGGCCTCCTGGGGGACACAGGGCTCTGCTCCTCCAGGCTGCCTCTGCCCGCAGCCGCCACCGCCACCCCCCGATGTCCCCCCGAGGGGCCTTTTCCGCTCAGCCTTGGACTTCTTCATTCTCCAAACATCCCCCCAAAAACCCAACCCAGGGACCCCCCGGGATATCCGGGCCGGGCTCCCCCTCCCCGCTCACCGGAGCCATGGGGGGGGGGGGGGGGGCGATGATCCCACAGGTGGGGGCTGCGAATTCAGGCAGGGCTCGAGACCGCGTGGCTCCCGCAACTCAGCCTTGATCCGCCCTTGTCCCTCCTCTTCCTCTTCCTCCCGCTCTTCTGCTGTCTTATCTCCCCCTTCTACTTCTCCTCCATCCCTCCTCCCTCTTCTCCTCCCCCCTAACCCCGCCTCCTTCACTGCTCTTTCTCCTCCCCCTCCTCCTCTTCCATCCCCCCTCCTCCTCCTCTGTCTTATCACCACCTCATTCTCCTCTTCCATCCCGCCCCTTCCATCCCATCTTCTCCTCCTCCCCCCTTACCCCGCCTCCTCCTCCCCCTCCATCCCTGCCCTTCCCTCCCTCCTCCTCCTCCTCCAGCAGCAGCCACACCCTCGGTGCCCCATTCCCGCAGCCCTCGCAGCCCGCGGCAGGAGCGGCCATGGAGCCAGGCCAGGTCGGCATGGGCAGCGCGGGGCTCTCGGCTGCTCCCAGCCGCTGCGGGCGGGGGGAACCCGGCCCGGGCCAAAGGACAGGCAAACTGGGCAAACTGGGGGCTGCACATCCAAACTGGGCCTTGCTGGGGACCCTGCCTGGCCACTGCCAGCCCTTGGGGCTCCTCTCGGCACATCCGCCAGGGGGGAGCGCACACAGGCCTGGGGGATCCCAGCAGTGGCAGCACTGCCAGGGACTGGGCTGCACTGGGATCGTACTGGGACTGACTGGGGCTGTACTGGGTTTGTACTGACATCATACTGGGATCATACTGGGATCATGCTGGGAGTGTATTGGGGATGTACTGGCTGTGTACTTGGATCGTACTGGGAGTGACTGGGAATATACTGGCATCATACTGGAGTGACTGGGACAATTATAGGTTTCTATTGATATTATACTGGTATCATGCTGGGACGGGACTGGGCATCATACTGGGATCACACTGCCATGCCAGGGCAGACTGTGATCGCACTGATGGACACTGGGATCATACTGGGATCATACTGGGAGAGAGTAGGAGCCTGCAGGAGGCAATTGAGACCACGTTAGGGGCAAATGGGATATACTGGGAGTGACTGGGATGGAGCAGCTCTGAGCAACTGGGATCATGCTAGGAGCAACTGGGAGCAACTGGGAGTGACTGGGAGCCTGCTGGGGGTGATTGGAAACTGCTGGGCTTATACTGGGATGAACTGGGATCATGCTGGAGGTGACTGGGATCATTCTGGCAGTGAGTGCCACTACACTGAGGCTGACTGGGAGTGCTTGGGAGCAAATGGGATCATACTGGAAGGAACTGGAAAGATGCTGGAGGGAACTGGGCTACACTGGGAGATACTGGGAGTGACTGGAACAAAAGTGAGGGTGAAAGAGAGCAACTGGAACCATGTGGAGCACAACTGGTTCATACTGGCAGGGACTGGGAGCACACTGGGCTCATCTCTGGATCATACTGGGAAGGACTGGACTAATACTGGGAGGATCTGAGAGGGACTGGGAGCACACCCTGCACATCATCCCCCAGACTGGGCCTGACTGGGAGCAACCGGGAGCACGCTGGCAGCAAATGGCATCATACTGGGACTGACTGGGCTGATCTAGGGAGCAACTGGAACCACGCTGGAGGCAGCTGGGACCATACTGGGAGAGATTGGAAGCAACTGGGATTATACTGGGACCACCCTGGGAGGGCTGGCATGTGACTGGGATCAAACTGGAGCTTACTGGGATCATATTGGGGTTGAAAGGGAGCGACTGGGATCACACTTTGGGCTACTGGGAGCAGCTGAGGGAAACTGGGATGATGCTGCAAGCAAACTGGAGGAACTGGGAAGGACTGGATGCATGCTGGGGGCAACTGGGATATACTGGGAGTGTCTGGAACCATACTGGGGGGACTGGAACCACACTGGGAACAACTGGGACCATGCTGGGGAGAACTGGGACCATACTGGGGGCAACTGGGAGTGAGTGGGACCATGCTGGGAGGGACTGGGATCATCTGGGGAGGGACTGGGACTAGAGCAGGGGCAACTGGGTTCAACTGGGACCATCCTGGGAGTGTCTGTAACCATAGGGGAGTGATGGAAGCACACTGGGAACAGCTGGGCCCATGCTGGGAGCAACTGGGATCACACTGGGGGCACTGGCATCAGACTGGGAGTGACTGGGAGCAACTGGGATTGGACTGCAAGGGACTGGGATCATACTGGGAGTGGCTACACTCATACTGGGATTATACTGGGTGTGAATGGAACCCGACTGGGGCTTACTGGGAGCTACTGGGCCCATGTTGGGAGGAAAATATGACCCACTGGGAGCAACTGGGATCGGCTGGAAGGTTCTGGAACCATGCTGAGAGGACTGAGACTACAACTGGGGCAACTGGGATCATCCTGGGAGCAACTGGGGCCACCCTTTGAGCAACAGATGGAAACTGGGATGATGCTAGAGGAAACTGGGAGGAACTGGGAAAGACTGGGATCATTCTGAGGTAACTGAAACATACTGGGAGTGTCTCTAACCATCCTGGGGGCACTGGAACCACACTGGGAACAGCTGGGATCATGCTGGGAGCAACTGGGACGATGCTGGGGGAAACTGAATCTGCCCTGGAGGCAACTGGGCACGACTGGGACCCTGCTGGGAGGGACTGGGACTATTCTTGGGGCAACTGGGATCATCATGGGAGGAACTGGGAACCTCTGGAATTATGCTGGGAGCAACTGGGATCACACTGGGATCCCAGTGAGAGCAGCTGAGTCCATGCTGGGTTACACTGGGATCTCATTGAGAGCGACTGGAATCACACTGGGATTGACTGGGAGTGGCTGGTTTTGTGGATTTGGGGGGTTTGGATTTTGGGGGATTTTCTTGGCATTTTGAGGGGGAGTTTTCTGGGGGTGGTTGGGAGTTTATTTAAATTTCTTGTGGCTTTTTTTGAATTTTGGGGATTTTACTGGGATGTTGTTGGGATTTTTTGGGATTCTCAGAAATTCCTGGGGTTTTATTGAGATTTTGCGGCATTTTATTGGAATTGTGGTGGCATTCAGAGGGATTCATTGGGGATTTGGGTTTTTTGGGGATTTCTGGTGGGATTTGTGGGGTTTTGTGGGGTTTTTTGGGTGTTGCCAGGATTTCCTTGGATCTTGCAGGAGATTTTCTGGGGCTTTTAATGGTTTTGGGGACATTTTGTGGGGATTTGCGGAGTTTAATCTGGATTTTTGGGGTTATTGGGATTTCAAAGGATTTTGTGGGTTTATATGGGGATTCTGGGGTGTTCTAATGGGATTTTGAGAGATTTAATTGGGATTTTGTGGGTTTTATTGGGACTTTTGGGGCTTTTAAGGAGATTTTGGTGCCTCTCAGCCCTTCCCCACACCCAGGGAATGCCCCAAAACCCCCCTAAAATTCCACTAAAACCCCACAAATCCCCAAACATTACAAGAAAACCCTCAAAAACCCCAGGGAATCTTCAAACATCCCAGTGGAACTCACCAAAATTTTAAAAAACTCACTAAATTTTCAATAAATCTCCCCCCAAAAGCCCCCACAACCCCAACAAAACACCAAAAATCCAAAACACCCCAAATCAACAAAACCCCCCAAAATCACATAACCATCCCAAAACCCAACAATTCTTCCCAAAAACCGCAATAATCCCTCCTAAACTCCCAACAAAATCCCAAAAAAGCCACCCCCAAATCCCCAAAACCCCTCTCAGAACCCCAAAGTCCCCACAAACCCCCCCAGACTCAGTGGGGCCGTCCTGGATCAGGGGGCACCGGCCGGTGGAAAGGAGCCACTGCAGGGGGCCCTGGGAGCTTTTTGGGGAGGGGGCACCATGGGAGACCCCCCAAAACCGGGGGAGGGAACCCCTGCAGTGCCCCCTCCCCCCGAAACCCCCAGACCCCGGTTCAGGGTGGGCCTGGGACCCCCCGGGACCCCCAAATCTCCCCCAGGACCCCTCCAGGAACGCCCAACCCCGCAGAGCTCCCCCAGTGTTGGCCCAGAACCTCTCTGGACCCCCAAACCCTCTCCAGGACCCCAAAAACCTCCCCAGGACCCTCAACCCCCCCAGTTCTCCCCAAAATTCACCCCAGACCCACCTGAGACGCCCCCAAATCCATCAGACTGCCCCAAATCCCCCTCGGACCCCTCAATCCCCCCAAACCTCATGAAATCGCCTCAGACTCCTCGAAGTTCCCCAGACCCACCTCAGAACCGCCCAGATCCACTCACAACCGCCCAGTTCCTCTCGCAATCCCCCAAAATCCCCCCAGACTCTCCCAATTCCTCAGTTCCCCCTAAACCCACCTGAGAACGCTCCAGACGCTCTCAAGCTCCCCCCAAAGCTCCCTAAAGCCCCCTCAGACCCACCAAAGCCCCCTCAGACCCCCTCATTCCCCCCAAACCCACCGCACACCCTCGTGTTTCCCGTCGATGCCCCCAAAAATCCCCAATTTCCCCTCAGACCCGCCCCAAACCCCCCTAGCTTGCCCCCGGCCCCACCTCAGCTCCGCTCTCCCTCAGAATCGCGCGCCTCCACCGCGTGTGCGGGCTCCCAGCAATGGCGGCGCGCCCCGCCCCGAACCAACCAATCAGCGCGCTGCACATCCCTGAACTAACCAATCACGGCGCGGCTCCCCTCAGCAAGGCCCGCCTCCCCCTCGCCGTCCCAGCCAATCAGAGGCGACCGGAAGCGGCGCCCCCTTCCCCGCCGCCGCCGGGACCCCCCGGGCTCGGGACAGGAGCGGGAGGGGCCTGAGAGGGGATCGGGGGGGGGCGGGGGAGGGCCCGGGGGGTCTGGGGGGGCTTTGGGGAGGGGTCCGGGGTTTGGGGGGGTCTGGGGAGGGGTCCTGGGGCATTGTGGGGGGACCTGGGGGGTGCGGATGGGTCCTAAGAGGGGTCTCGGGAGGGGGAGGGGTCGTGGGAGGGTCTGGGGGGGTTTTGAGGAGGGGTCGTAGGAAGGTCTTGGGAGGGTCTGGGGGTGTTGGGATGGTCCTGGGGGAATTTGGGGAGGGCTCTGGGCGGTCCTGAGGGTGTCCTGGAGGGTTTTGGAGGTTTGGGGAGGGGCTTTGGGGGGTCTGGAAGGGTTTTGGGAGAGGCTCTGGTGGGGGGGGTTTGGGGGGTTTTGGGGAGAGGTCCCGGCGCGATCTGGGGAGGGGCTGGGGGAGCCTGAGTTGGGTTTGGGGAGGGGTCTGGAGGGTCCTGGGTGGGGTCTTGGGAAGGGTCTGGGGGGTCTCAGGGGACATCCTGGGCTGGGCCCCATTGGGGTCTGGGGGCTCTCAGGGGGGTCCTCGGCAAACCTTTGGGGGGCTCTGGGGGGCCTGGGGGAGATTTGGGGGTCCCGGGGGGTCCCAGGCCCACCCTGAACCGGGGTCTGGGGGTTTCGGGGGGAGGGGGCACTGCAGGGGTTCCCCCCCCCGGTTTTTGGGGGGGTCTCCCATGGTGCCCCCTCCCCAAAAAGCTCCCAGGGCCCCCTGAAGTGGCTCCTTTCCACCGGCCGGTGCCCCCTGATCCAGGACAGCCCCACTGAGGCTGGGGGGGTTTGTGGGGACTTTGGGGTTCTGAGAGGGGTTTTGGGGATTTGGGGGTGGCTTTTTTGGGCTTTTTTGGGATTTTGTTGGGAGTTTAGGAGGGATTATTGGGGGTTTGGGGGAGAATTGTTGGGGTTTGAGATGGTTATGTGATTTTGGGGGGTTTTGTTGATTTGGGGTGTTTTGGATTTTTGGTGTTTTGTTGGGGTTGTGTAGGTTTTTTGGGGAAGGATTTATTGAAAAATTGGGGAGTTTTTTAAATTTTTGTGAGTTCCACTGGGATGTTTGGTGATTCTCTGGGGTTTTTGAGGGTTATCTTGTAATTTTTGGGGATTTTGTGGGGTTTTAGTGGAATTTTAGGGGGGCTTTGGGGCATTCCCTGGGTGTGGGGAAGGGCTGAGAGGCACCAAAATCTCCTTAAAAGCCCCAAAAGTCCCAATAAAACCCACAAAATCCCAATTAAATCTCTCAAAATCCCATTAGAACACCCCAGAATCCCCATATAAACCCACAAAATCCTTTGAAATCCCAATAACCCCAAAAATCCAGATTAAACTCCGCAAATCCCCACAAAATGTCCCCAAAACCATTAAAAGCCCCAGAAAATCTCCTGCAAGATCCAAGGAAATCCTGGCAACACCCAAAAAACCCCACAAAACCCCACAAATCCCACCAGAAATCCCCAAAAAACCCAAATCCCCAATGAATCCCTCTGAATGCCACCACAATTCCAATAAAATGCCGCAAAATCTCAATAAAACCCCAGGAATTTCTGAGAATCCCAAAAAATCCCAACAACATCCCAGTAAAATCCCCAAAATTCAAAAAAAGCCACAAGAAATTTAAATAAACTCCCAACCACCCCCAGAAAACTCCCCCTCAAAATGCCAAGAAAATCCCCCAAAATCCAAACCCCCCAAATCCACAAAACCAGCCACTCCCAGTCAATCCCAGTGTGATTCCAGTCGCTCTCAATGAGATCCCAGTGTAACCCAGCATGGACTCAGCTGCTCTCACTGGGATCCCAGTGTGATCCCAGTTGCTCCCAGCATAATTCCAGAGGTTCCCAGTTCCTCCCATGATGATCCCAGTTGCCCCAAGAATAGTCCCAGTCCCTCCCAGCAGGGTCCCAGTCGTGCCCAGTTGCCTCCAGGGCAGATTCAGTTTCCCCCAGCATCGTCCCAGTTGCTCCCAGCATGATCCCAGCTGTTCCCAGTGTGGTTCCAGTGCCCCCAGGATGGTTAGAGACACTCCCAGTATGTTTCAGTTACCTCAGAATGATCCCAGTCTTTCCCAGTTCCTCCCAGTTTCCTCTAGCATCATCCCAGTTTCCATCTGTTGCTCAAAGGGTGGCCCCAGTTGCTCCCAGGATGATCCCAGTTGCCCCAGTTGTAGTCTCAGTCCTCTCAGCATGGTTCCAGAACCTTCCAGCCGATCCCAGTTGCTCCCAGTGGGTCATATTTTCCTCCCAACATGGGCCCAGTAGCTCCCAGTAAGCCCCAGTCGGGTTCCATTCACACCCAGTATAATCCCAGTATGAGTGTAGCCACTCCCAGTATGATCCCAGTCCCTTGCAGTCCAATCCCAGTTGCTCCCAGTCACTCCCAGTCTGATGCCAGTGCCCCCAGTGTGATCCCAGTTGCTCCCAGCATGGGCCCAGCTGTTCCCAGTGTGCTTCCATCACTCCCCTATGGTTACAGACACTCCCAGGATGGTCCCAGTTGAACCCAGTTGCCCCTGCTCTAGTCCCAGTCCCTCCCAGCATGGTCCCACTCACTCCCAGTTGCCCCCAGTGTGGTCCCAGTTCTCCCCAGCATGGTCCCAGTTGTTCCCAGTGTGGTTCCAGTCCCCCCAGTATGGTTCCAGACACTCCCAGTATATCCCAGTTGCCCCCAGCATGTCTGCAGTCATTCCCAGGCATTGCCAGTGGCCCCAGTAAGGTGTCAGTTATCCCAGTATGATCCCCCAGTCATGCCCAGTATATCCCAGTTGCCCCCAGCAGGCATCCAGTCCTTCCCAGTTCCTCCAGTTTGCTTGCAGCATCATCCCAGTTTCCCTCAGCTGCTCCCAGTAGCCCAAAGTGTGATCCCAGTCGCTCCCTTTCAACCCCAATATGATCCCAGTAAGCTCCAGTTTGATCCCAGTCACATGCCAGCCCTCCCAATGGGGTCCCAGTATAATCCCAGTTGCTTCCAGTCTCTCCCAGTATGGTCCCAGCTGCCTCCAGTATGGTTCCAGTTGCTCCCTAGATCAGCCCAGTCAGTCCCAGTATGATGCCATTTGCTGCCAGCGTGCTCCCAGTTGCTCCCAGTCAGGCCCAGTCTGGGGGATGATGTGCAGGGTGTGCTCCCAGTCCCTCTCAGATCCTCCCAGTATTAGTCCAGTCCCTCCCAGTATGATCCAGAGATGAGCCCAGTGTGCTCCCTGTCCCTGCCAGTATGAACCAGTTGTGCTCCACATGGTTCCAGTTGCTCTCTTTCACCCTCACTTTTGTTCCAGTCACCCCCAGTATCTCCCAGTGTAGCCCAGTTCCCTCCAGCATCTTTCCAGTTCCTTCCAGTATGATCCCATTTGCTCCCAAGCACTCCCAGTCAGCCTCAGTGTAGTGGCACTCAGTGCCAGAATGATCCCAGTCAGCTCCAGCATGATCCCAGTTCATCCCAGTATAAGCCCAGCAGTTTCCAGTCACCCCCAGCGTGCAGCCAGTCACTCCCAGTTGCTCCTGGCGTGATCCCAGTTGTTCACAGCTGTTCCCAGTCACCCTCAGCATAATCCCAGTCACTCCCAGTATATCCCAATTGCCCATAACATGGTGTCAATTGCCCCCCGAAGGCTCCTACTCGCTCCCAGTATGATCCCAGTAACCATCAGTGTGATCACAGTCTGCCCTGGTATGGCAGTATAATCCCAGTCTGATGTCAGTACAAAGCCAGTATAGCCCCAGTCACCCTCTGTACGATCCCAGTGCAGCCCAGTCCCTGGCAGTGCTGCCACTGCTGGGATCCCCCAGGCCTGTGTGCGTTCCCCCCTGGCGGATGTGCCGAGAGGAGCCCCAAGGGCTGGCAGTGGCCAGGCAGGGTCCCCAGCAAGGCCCAGTTTGGATGTGCAGCCCCCAGTTTGCCCAGTTTGCCTGTCCTTTGGCCCGGGCCGGGTTCCCCCCGCCCGCAGCGGCTGGGAGCAGCCGAGAGCCCCGCGCTGCCCATGCCGACCTGGCCTGGCTCCATGGCCGCTCCTGCCGCGGGCTGCGAGGGCTGCGGGAATGGGGCACCGAGGGTGTGGCTGCTGCTGGAGGAGGAGGAGGAGGGAGGGAAGGGCAGGGATGGAGGGGGAGGAGGAGGCGGGGTAAGGGGGGAGGAGGAGAAGATGGGATGGAAGGGGCGGGATGGAAGAGGAGAATGAGGTGGTGATAAGACAGAGGAGGAGGAGGGGGGATGGAAGAGGAGGAGCGGGAGGAGAAAGAGCAGTGAAGGAGGCGGGGTTAGCGGGGAGGAGGAGAGGGAGGTGGAGATAAGACAGAGGAGGAGCGGGAGGAAGAGGAAGAGGAGGGACAAAGGTGGATCAAGGCTGAGCTGCGGGAGCCACGCGGTCTCGAGCCCTGCCTGAATTCGCAGCCCCCACCTGTGGGATCATCGCCCCCCCCATGGCTCCGGTGAGCGGGGAGGGGGAGCCCGGCCCGGATATCCCGGGGGGTCCCTGGGTTGGGTTTTTGGGGGGATGTTTGGAGAATGAAGAAGTCCAAGGCTGAGCGGAAAAGGCCCCTCGGGGGGACATCGGGGGGTGGCGGTGGCGGCTGCGGGCAGAGGCAGCCTGGAGGAGCAGAGCCCTGTGTGCCCCAGGAGGCCAAAGTGGGGAGGCCAGAGAGGGGGGAGCGCCGCCATTGGCGGGAGCCTCAAGAGCCTGGAGAGGGGCAGGGGGGACTCCTTGGAGCCGCTGCAGCCCAGAGCAGAGAATGAGGGGAGAAGGGAGCCTGGGAGCCCAAACAGCCCCGGCATCCCGAAATGGGGAGAGCCAAGAGGGGGGAGCTTTTGGCATTGCTGGCACTGCCAGCAGCCTGGGCAGGGCGGGCACCCAGGAGAAGGGGGACCCCCAATGCAAGGGTGACCCCAGCAGCTGGGACAGGGGGGAACCCCTGAACACCAGAGGGGAGGCACCAGGGACGGGGAACCCCTGGGAGGCTTTTTCAGGGCTGAATCTTGGTGTTTGGGAGGTTTTTCTGGAGCCCACATGGCCGGACTAGAGATGTACCTGGGCAGAGAGACCTTCAAACTCAACGTGTGTTGGCGTAGATGGAACAGGAAAGCCTTATAAATATTATTGTCTGGCTTTTCATTCAAATCTTGCTTATAGTTACTATATTCTCAAAAGCTTTTGAGAATATAGAAACTCTAAGCAAGATTGGAATGAAAGCAAGCTTTTAGATACCTTATTTACTGAACAAAAGGAAAACAATGGTGTGGCCTGACTGAAGGTAATCCCCTTCTGATGAAACAATTCCCTCTGCTTGCTGACAGGTCCAAGGGTCAGAGCAGACCCTACTAGCTCAGCAGAAGGGCTCCAAAGAGGTGTTTTTAGGGTTTTAAATGTAACACAGTATGGTGATGTAATGATTCTTACAGGCTGTATGTAAATGCTAAAGGATTTGTATCTTGTACTGGACTGGTTAGTGAGAAATAGAATATTTAACACAGAAGAAGATTTATTGTATTGTAACGGGAACCTTACACTCTTACACTCTTCCCCTCTTACTCTCTCACCCTCTCATCCTCTCTGCTCCTCTCTTCTCTCAGGCCTGCTCCAAGCTGTGGCTGGCAGCTCCAAGCAGGGCCCTGCACCCAGGCCCTTTGCAATAAACCGCAAGTTCCATGACCTGGCTGCAGAGATCTCTCGTCTCCGTCCATCCAGACCGTGCTACCGCCGACGCTCCTACAAACGTGCTCATCCCTTGTTTTCCCCAAACCAGGATTTCCCATTGCAAATCCCTGGGAGGCTGCGAGGAAGAGGAAGATGCTCCGGGACACTGAGGCAGGTGAGGAGAAAGTCAGTGCCCCTTTCCCCTCTGTGCTGCTCCATCTCCCAGCCCAGCAGGGCCCCCGGCTGCAGCAGAGCCCTGGGGGGATCTCGTTGCTCTTGCCTGTGGCACGGAGGCAAATCCCATGCTGTCCTTGTCCTTCCTCGCCCAGAGCAGGAGCTGAGCATGGAGAGCAGGGAGGACAAATGCCCGCGGCAGAACCTGGTGGCAGAGGCCGTTTTGAGCGGCTCCACGGCGCAGGAAGCCAACGGGGAGGAAAAGCCCCAGAGATGCCGCACGAGGAGGGGCTGCAAACGCAGATGGCGGGGATGTGAGGGGGAAAGAGCCAGCCTGGGCCGGGAAGGCGGCCAGAGATGGAGCCAGAGCTCAGAGCTGGTGCTCCATGAGCAGCTCCATGATGGGGAGAAGCCCCACACGTGCGTGGAGTGTGGGAAGAGCTTCAGGTGGAACTCCGAGCTGATCAAGCACCAGAGGATCCACACTGGGGAACGGCCCTACGAGTGTGGGGAGTGTGGGAAGAGCTTCAGAGAGAGCTCCAGCCTGATCAAGCACCAGAGGACGCACACAGGGGAGAGGCCCTATGAGTGTTCCAAGTGTGGGAAGAGCTTTCAGACCAGCTCCCATCTCCTCCGGCACTATCAGAGTCACACAGAGGAGAGGCCCTTCCAATGCCCCGACTGTGGGAAGGGATTCAAGCGCAACTCCTCCCTCATCATCCACCGGCGCATCCACACTGGGGAGAAGCCCTACGAGTGTGATAAATGCAGGAAGAGGTTTCTGACCAGCTCCCATCTCCTCCTGCACTATCGGATTCACACAGAGGAGAGGCCATTCCGCTGTCCAGACTGCAGGAAGGGTTTCAAGTACAACTCTGACCTCGTCACCCACCGGCGCATCCACACAGGGGAGAGGCCCTACGAGTGTCCCCAGTGTGGGAAGAGCTTCTCCAGCAGCTCTCACTTGACCCGACACCAACGGAGGCACCGGTAAGGGAAGCCCTGCGAGTGCCCCGAGTGCAGGAAGAGCTTCGTGCGCTGCTGCAGCTCCATCCCCCACTGGAGGAGGCACTTTGGGCACAGCCCTGGTCACTCACATTTCCTGTGATCCATGTTGGGAACACGCCTGGCTGCTTCTACTTTTAATTTCACGTTAATTTTTTCTATTCTCCATCTCTTTGCACTCCAAAAGTCCGGAGGGATGGATCTGTCCCCTCAAAACCACTCAAATCCCAGTGAAAACAGCTCAATCTTACCCCAAAAGAACTCAATGCCATACCAAACTCGATTCCTCAGCCACCAGGCTGAGATGGGGCTGGGAGGAGATTGGGAGAAGTGGGATCTCAGAGTGGTGGGATGGGGATTGTGTGGGGCTGGGTGTGTGGGATGCATTTGACAGCAAATAAAACTCTCAGACTTACTGGTTTCTTTCCCGTTCACGTTCAGTCCGTTGCAGTTCTGTTTGCAGGGTGTCGCCTCCCAGAGTGTCCCCTCACAGTTGCCGCCCTTGGCCTGAGCCCGCCCCTTTCCCCTCACAGTTCCCGCCCTTTCCCCGCCCCCTTTCCCCTCACGGTTCCCGCCCTTTCCCCGCCCCCTTTCCCCTCATGGTTCCCGCCCTTTCCCTGCCCCCTTTTCACAGTTCCCGCCCTTTCCTCGCCCCCTTTTCCTTCACGGTTCGACCTTCGGGAACGGAGGAGGAGGAGGGAGGGAGGAAGAGGCTGAGCACCCGCAGCTCAAGAAGAGAGGGAGAATGTCCTCAGAAGGAGTCGCCGCAGCCCTGGGAGCATCGCCCTCCATTTTGCAGGTGCCTGGGCAGGGGGAGTGCGGCTCAAATATCCCGGGGGGTGCCTGAGTTTGGGGTTTTTTGGGGGGATGTTTGCAGCTGGCAGGGCTCCAAAGCCAAGCCACAGATGGCCCTCGGGGGGATATCGGGTGGTCCAGGTGCCAGCAGTGGCTGCTCCCAGTATGAGCCCAGTTGATCCCCCATGTGCTTCCAGTTTCCTGGGCACTCCCACTATGAGCCTGGTCACTCCCAGTATGGGCCTGTGCACTCCCAGTATAATCCTGGTCACTTCCCCTGCCTCCCTGCATGATCCCAGTCACTCCCTGAAGAGGTCAGTCCCTCCCAGTCCTTCCTTATGATGATGCAATTTTCTCCCAGCATGGTCCCAGTTGCTCCCAGTTCCTCCCACTTTGATCCAGTGTGTTCCCAGTTCTACCAGTTGTCCCTAGCATAGTCCTAGGCACTCCCAGTATGATCCCAGTCTCTCTCAGCAGGGCCGCAGTCATTCCCACTTGTCCCCAGCATGTTCCCAGTTCCCCCAGCACATTCGCAGTCTGGTCTTAGTCTGCTCCCAGTCCCACAACCGTATGGTCTCAGACCCTCCCAGTCTATCCCAGTTGCCCTGAACATTCTGGCAGTCATTGCCAGGCACTCCCAGTCACCTCAGCACTGTTCATGTGCCCCCAGTTGCTCTAATTACGTCCCCAGTTGTCTCCCAGCATGGGCCCAGTAGTTCCCAGTAACCCCTAATTAGGGTCCAATCACACCCACTCTAATCCCAGTATGTGTTTAGCCACTCCCAGTATGATCCCAGTCACTTACAGTCCAATCCCAGTTGCTCCCAGTCACTCCCAGTCTGATGCCAGTGCCCCCAGTGTGATCCCAGTTGCTCCCAGCATGGGCCCAGCTGTTCCCAGTGTGCTTCCATCACTCCCCTATGGTTACAGACACTCCCAGGATGGTCCCAGTTGGACCCAGTTGCCCCTGCTCTAGTCCCAGTCCTTCCCCATATGATCCCAGTCCCTCCCAGTATGATCCCACTCACTCCCAGTTGCCCCCAGTGTGGTCCCAGTTCTCCCCAGTGTAGTAAACCCCATAAGTTTGGGAAAAGCACCATGGAGAATATGAACAATAGGAATGCTGAAACAGCAAAAGAAAATTTCTGTTTTCCTGTCCTCCACCCTTAACCTATCTCTGTAACCCTATAAGGCAATGTCATGTTAACCCCTTACCATTGGTCAAGCTTGGATCCTTTCCAACCCTATAAAAGAAGCATACTGTACCCCATTAGTCGGGAAAGAAGAAGAGCAGAGACCCTTCACGGACCTCCCCAAACAAAGCCATCTCCGTGGAACAGCCTGCGCCTTCTCCTTCTCCTCTCTCTCCGTCTGCTGCAGCCTCAAGCCCGGGGCACCACTACCTAGCAAGCAAAGCTGAAATCCTAAGAGCTTGCAATCACTATAGAGGTGATAATCACCATGCTTGCTAGATGGCAGCCCTGCGGCGTTGGCATGAGCGAGCGAGCTTCGGGCACCCGGTCCCTACCCAGGGACTGAGCTCCTGAGCCCCAGTGCTCTGCTTTATGATAAGGTCAATGAGAGGTTATTAGGAAAGGAGGAAAAGGGGGGGAAGATGTTCTTAGAAGGGAAGGCTTGGCACTGATGGGGCTGTGGACTCCTCGCCTGAAACTCCCTGAAACTGTGACACTGGCTCAAACCACGGCATTTTTTAAAAGCTAATTTTCTTGAGAGCAAAATTTTGAGTCTTGAAAGTGATCTCAGGCTTCACACCTTATCTGAGAAAAGTTTTAAGCAAACACTGAAATTCTCAGTGACATGACTCCAAGAACGGAGAT
Source organism: Agelaius tricolor (assembly GCF_023055355.1). Taxonomy (NCBI): domain Eukaryota; kingdom Metazoa; phylum Chordata; class Aves; order Passeriformes; family Icteridae; genus Agelaius; species Agelaius tricolor. The sequence continues at coordinate 1,007,376 of NW_027269302.1, forward strand.
ACAAGGGTAGGCATTGAGAACTCCTTGATTCCCCTGGATCCTAATGCATCTTAGGATCAGCTTAATAAAGGAGGAATGGATTTAGGTGCTGTCTCAAGTCCAACATTCCTTAATATTTGTGGGTGTGGATGTTGTGGCTGCCCCATCCCTGGAAATGTTCCATGCCAGGCTGGATGGGCTTGGAGCAATCTGGGATGCTGGAAGGTGTCCTGTGGCAGGGGGTGGGACTGGATGAGCTTTAAGATCCTTTCCAGCCTGAACCATTTGGGGATTCTGTGATTCCATGAACACGTCCACACCCAGCCTGACTCCAAACGTGTCAAGCAGGGACGGGGGGTTGGCAGTCCCCAGACAACAGTGGGCAGGAGGAGAAGAAGCTGGCACGGATTAACTGAGCTGCTCTCCACAGAAAGAGCAGCAAGGGGGATTCTCAGCCAGGACCAGCCCCAGAGGGACCCGGGCTCCTCCCTGGATGTGAGGGGGAATGCAAACAAGAGGTGTCACACATTCCTCTGTGCATCCCTCACCTGCAGCTGGCCTGAGGAGGTGGCCAGCTCACAGCCAAAGGGAAGGGTGTGTTTGTGCAGCATCCCGGCTTCCATGTGGGCCAAAGCAGAGCTAAACTCCCGTTTGATTAATGAGCCCTTGGATCCAGCTCCCTGCCTCCCTCCGCGTGCAAGGAGCACGATCCCAGCAGCACGCACTGCTGGCCTTCAAGGGCTGGCTGGGGCAGCTCCTGATAGCGCTGTTTATTCAGCTTCCCCAAGGAAACAGTGTGGATTTTATTAAATGATCCCATCAGTGTTTCTCCATGCTGTCAGTGCAGACTCCAAAGGATGATTCCTGTTGGCTCGTAGGTCTTTGTCCGCGCACCGAGAGCGGCAGCCAAGGACAAAGCGTTGCGGGACGGGGCGGTGGGAGCCCTGCTGCTCCGGCTGCACGGCCCTGCCGGGCTCTGAGCCCCCCGTGCCACATGCCAGGCCACAAAGGGGACAGCTGGCCTGCCAAGGACAGTGACATGAGGCACAGGGACACCTGGGACTGCCCTTGGTGCTGTCACACTCCCGCATGGATGGCTTCAAGGGAGAGAGGCACAGCCCATGGAGACCCAGCCACAGGCAAGGTTTTTATGCTATTTGAAGTGGCACGGATCCTTTTATCCCAGAAAAACGGCACCTGTTTGTCACCTGCTGGTTCTTAGCCCTAAGAATTACATTGATAGTACCAGGCCAGTTTTCTGCCTATTTTTGCCATTTTTCCACCCCATCATTCCCTGATTTTATTCCCCAAACCAATTTTGCCTGTTTTGTATGCACGCTGGTTTTCACCTCAGGAGTGAAGCAAATAATCCACTCAGTGAAGAAAACACAGCTATGAAGTGGAGGACTGTCCCCTTTGGGACACAAAAGCCACAGCCACCCACACTTGGACAAAGCAAGCTGTGGCAATGCCAGGAGTGACTGTGCAGTCAGTATGGATGGAGCCAGGAGTACATTCCCCAGGGAATCCTTCACATGGGCTTGGAGAGGTGCCCAAAATGCAAAGCCCATGCTTTTCAGAGTACTCCCCTGTGTTGCTCTGAGTTTGTGCTGAGGTTGTGGGAATGAGCCAATCCTGAGATGTATCTTCCCATACTGAAAAAAATCCAAGGTTTTTGCTGGCAGGCACCACCTTTGTGTGTGTGTGTGTGTCCAAGGGCTTTGCTCTCAAAGCTCACCCTGAAGATCCACCAGATGCCTTGGTCACTTGCTCTCTCTGCCAAATGAGCAGAGGGCTCATGCTCTGGGTGAGGGGGGTCACAAAAACACATCCAGCAACTCCATGGCCCTGTGAGCTGCTGAAAAATCCGACCAGAAGCTCTGGAGCTGCTTTTCATGCACATGGGATGGCTGAGTGAGCCTGCTCCTCACCCTCCTGTTTAAACACAACCTCTGCCCTCAGCTGCAGCAAGAGTGTTTCACCCTGTGCGAGGCTCCCAGGGAAGATCTTCCTCTTTGGGAAACTGCACTTGGAGTGGATGTTTTGAAGAGGTTCAAACCTCCTCTCTCTCACCCATGGAAGGTCACTGTGATCACTGTAAAACAGAGCTTTCAAGTTGTTGGAGCCTAGCCTGTGACTTCCCCACTGTTTTTGTCAGCACCTGCACACACCAAATGTTTCTATGCCTAAAACAGCACTACTGAGAGCTCAGAGTGATGCTGTAGAGAGGATCTGGGGGGAGCCTGTGCAGGATAGCAAAAGTGCAGTTCAGTTTCTGGCATATTTTTGGTTAAAAATCATCACATGCTGAAAGCAAAAGTCAGAATTGAACCAAACAGAAATGCATTTATCATCCACAAGTCTAAGATCCTGCAGAATCAAGAAGCTTTCCTTGCCCAGCTTTGGAAAGATCACTTCTCTGGCCTAAACCCTTCTTATGCTTCTTGTTTCTTCTTGATTTCCTAATTTTTTTTTTTTAATTCTTCTTAGGTCTTCAGTTTATTAAGCCATCGTCTAGCCATCCATTGCACTGCAACAAACCTTGGACCAAGCTCCAGGAGCTTGTGGCAATGGCCAGAGCAGCTCTCCAGGGACTGGCTCACAAGGGCTGGGGCAGGGTGACAGTGTGTCCCCTTGCAGAGGACAGGCACCAGCACACAGCTGCTCTCCTTCCCTCCGTGCTGGCCACTCAGTGGGTGAAGTGTTTCTTCTTCTGGCTGCAGAGAATGAGGCTCCAAAATCTGGCAGCAGTAACAAGGAAATGGAACAGCCTTGCCTTTCTTCAGGGTGAGGGCTGCTGTGTCTGGATTTCAGCAGCACTCAAAAGACCACCAAGCCAGCCCCTTTCCTGCCACTCCAGTGGGAAAGGGTGGCATGAAAGCCCAAGTCTCAGGTGTCCGCATGGACATGCCTAAGCAGAGACAAATCACAGAATCCCAGAATGGTTTGGGTGGGAAGGGACACTAAAGATCATTCATTCCACCGCCTTCCACTATCCTATTGCTCCAAGCTCCTTCCAGCCTGGCCTTGGGCACTCCCAGGGATCTGGGGCAGCCACAGCTTCTCTGGGCAGCCTCTTCCAAGAGCTGCATCCAAAAAAGTCACAGAGGCGTCTGCGTGCACTTTGCAGGTGAATCCCTCACTGGGGCAAGGAGATGAGCTCAAGCTCTGAGTCTTGTAGGGAAATGTTTCCCCTAAGCCAGCATAAAGACTGACTATGTTACTACAGGCTAGAGAAACCCCTGAAATAGTGACAGACAGCTGAAGGGAAGAATATATTGGGAAGGGAATCATCCGGCCGGCTGGGAAACGCAGGGCTCTGAAAGAGGATGGGGCGGCACAGGAAGAACATTCCTTTCTCACTCCAAGCGCCTGCAGCCGCTCGGGAAGCATCGGCCGGGGCCGCCCGCTCGCAGCCCGGGGCCGGCAGCGCTGCTCCTGCCGCGGGCAGATGCTGCTCTGGGCGGCCGCAGGCTCATCCCGGACCAGCACCATGGATGGAGAGCGATGAGGTGCCCGGCAAGAGGCAGCCTGAGCCCCAGATGCTGCGGGGGGCTGGCGATCGCCGCCTGTGCCGGGTGCGGGCGGCCGCGGGCGGCGGGGTCACCCTGCCCTGTGGCCACCGCTGGGCTGCGCGCATGGAGAAAGAGGGAGAGGGCAGCGCGGGGCTGCAGGGCTGTGCTTTGCAATTCCGCGCCGTGCTCGCTTCTCTCTGCCCTCGGAAGATGGGGGGAACTGCAGTTGCTTCGTGCTCTCAGCTCAAACGGGGCTTTACAGCCCCTTCCCCGCCTTGCCGAGGGGCACAGAGGAGTGGATCAGCCTCAGAGCAGGGCTCCTTTCCAGCACCCTGCTGCTCATCTCCTTGTCTCTTCATCTGTTTGGCCACACTGTTTAATTCATTTGTCTGTTCTTCCCCAAATTTCTGAATTATTGTCAAAATCAGGGCTTGTGGATACATGGAAGTGAAGAATGAAACCCCTCTCCTGCGTCTGAGGCTGACAAAGCCATACTTGGGATGTCAAGGCCAACCCAAATGACCAGATGAGAGTAGGAACTGCTGAGGCAGCCCCTGGCTCCCCCTTAAGCAGCACAACCCCCTACACTGTGTCATGGTTTGACACTGGCACAATGCCAGTGCCCCCATGAGAATACCCTCTCCCTGGTTTCTGCTGTGAGATGGGACCAGGAATAAGCACAGCAGGCTCCCACTTGGGAAAAAAAAATATTAACTAAACTACAAGGGAAAGGAAAAAAAGAAAAAAGAAAAAAAAAAGAAACACACAAGGAAAATGAAAACTTCACAAATACATCTCCTCCTCCTCCCCACCAAATTCCCAACACAACACATCCCCCAAATCATCGACTCTCAGTCTGGCACCACCCTTCAGAATACTCAATCCTCAGTTCATCAAGAGGAGAAGGAGTCCTTCTTGTGCCAATGGGGACCTCTTCCTTTCATGTCCAGCGCTCTCACCACTGAACATGGACCAGAGCTGCTTCTAGGGTTGTCTTTTTAAGGATGCTTTGTCCCAATCCAAAAAGGGCACAGTCTCTCCTTTGGGACACCTGTCCCCCCCATATTTCACCCCCTGGGGCCGAGGGGCACCAACACTGAACCCTCTTGGTCCTGAGGCATTGCCTCCCCCTGGATGCAGTCTCTGTGTCACAAGGAACATGGTTCTGTCCATGGCTGTACAAAAAGAGTCCAGCAAAAGCCACTCCATCATCTCTTCCCACTAAGATTCTTCTCTATTCTTCCAACATCTCTCACTTGCCCAGACCTCTCTCACTTGCCCATTTCCTTCTTCATCTTCCACTCCAACTCTCTTCTAGGAGAGGCCAATGTTCTGTAAAGTTCTCATTCTCCAAAAAGGGGTTAAAAGCTCCTACAAGCGGCTGGCTGCACCCCCCCTTCTTCTCCGTCCCAGCCGTGCTGCCGGCACAGGCCCATGTTTATCAAGGTTCAAGGTCACAGTCCCAGGCACCGGCTCTCTCTCTCTCTCTCTCTGTCTCCCGGGGGGCTGCCCGATGGCTCCCGGTGTCTCTCTCTCTCTCTTCCACCCTTCCAGCCCCGGGGTCAGGCCTACCTCTCCCGGCCACATGGCTTTTCCCCTCCGCCCGCCCAGCCAGCAGCTGGGCCGGGGCAGAGACCCGAACTCTTTCCCCACGGAAACCCAAGAGAACTTCCCCCACGAGTGCTCTGCTTTTAACCCCTGTGTTCTCAGAGGCGGATCCATGTCCTAATGGCCAGGTTAAATGCCAATAGTAAAGTGTGAATATCCATTGGCCAAAAACACAGCATCCCAAAAAACACATTTCCTGTCAAACCACCAAATCCATGTTCCATGGGGCACCCGTGTGCAGGAATAGAGAACACCTACCCTCAGATGGGATCTGCTGTGGCAAGGCCCCTCTGGTTTTCTCCTCCACGCAGCAGTTTGCATGCAGAATGTGGGCAGATGTAACTTGGAGGTCCTCCTGCTCACCCTTGGGTTCCCCTTGCAGAGCCTCAGCCCCTGCGTTCTGTCAGGGCCCCTGGGCAGGTGGGATATTCCCAGAGGAGAGGGGCCGGCTGTGTCCCCATTGCCCCTGTCCCTTATGTGCCTGTGTTCAGGAGGGCACAGAGAGGATGGGGACTCCTGCCTGCCCCGTGTCCTGTCTGCCTGCCGGGCCTGTCCCAGGGCAGCCGGGCTGTGATTGCTGTGCTGTGTCCCCCTGTCCCTGCTGTCCCTGCTGTCCCTGCTGTCATGGCCCACTGCAGGTTCCACACCTACACAGCCATGGTGGCTCCTGAGCTCTGCAGGGACCCGAGTGACAGTCTGAGTGCTGGCACTCGTGGTTTTCTTGCATTTGGCATCGCGCAGAGCAGAGGCTGGATCACAGCACCAAAGGAGAAGCTGTTGCTGCAGGGGAGGAAAGGAGCCTCTGCATGGCCAAGGGCTGCTGTGGTGCCCCTGTGTCAGGAATTCCCCACAGCTGACACCTGAGTCCAGCATGGACACTCACAGACACAGCGTTTGTTCAGGCATTGCCTTTATTGCATCTTGACAGGGACTGCAGCTGCCTGAGGGAAGTCACCCTCCCGAGACAGGAGGGCAGAGAGTGTAATTTAAATTAACCAATTGTGATTATAGGCATTCGTAGCAACAGTCTATATACTGTATATATGAATATTAAACAAGACACAAAATAATTATTGGATCATGGAGATTAAGCAACATTTGCTGGTTTAGATAAAAATAAAGTATACTTCAGTTTTGCTTAACTGCAATAATTCTTGGTAATTTTGGTGAATTGTAAGTTCTATGTAATATAAGGAAAAGTGCCATTATTTATTCCTACTTATTATTAAAATATTTATGATCTCTTACAAGAGTATTAATCTACATTATAGTAATAAAAAGTTTGGAAAATGTTGCTAAAGACAATTATTTTTAAAGAAAACATTTTAAATATTTCAAAACTATTGAAGAATTTGAATCAATCTCCAAACATTGGGCCCGATTCCTTCAGATGGTGCTTTCCTCCGAGCAGATGCAAAGCCTCTGTATGGGAAAGGGTTAAAATAGATGCAGTTACTACAGATCCCGTGAGGAGAGAGAGGGCAGAGGGGCAGGGTGTGTCAGGAGCCCGGAGCCTGTGCCCCGGCACAGGGCTGTGCTGGGCAGCAAGCGCAGCTCTGTGCGCCGGCTGCTCACAAAGATGTGCGGCTCGCCTTGGCCGGCCCAGAGAGCATCTCCAGCAGGAAGCTTTTCTTCACACAGCCACTGCCTGTGCTCCTCCAAAAGCCTGCCCTGCCTACCTTCAGCATCCTGGTTGTATCCCTATTCATTCCAATCAGCCTGGCCATTTGCTTTTCTATTTCTTTCGTGGCCCGGCGCATTTGCTCCATGTCTTTGAATCTCTTCCTAAGGAGCCGCCTTCTCCGCTCGCTTTCCACCTTCCTCCTTCTGGCCTTTTCCTCAGCTCTCTGGGCCGCTGCTCTCTGCCTCGTGGCTGCCCTTCTGCGCCTGAGCCACCAGCCCAAAAGCAGGAGCAGCGGCTGAGCAATTTGCCAGAGCTGGTGCAGGTAGCGCAAGGCAGCCAGGAGCCAGGGTCCCCAGCCAGGCTCAGCTGGCTCTGGGGGGGCCGCTTTCATCTCCTCTGCACGGGGCTGCCCATCCCCGTGAAATCTGTCCACCACGGAAAGTGGGAACAGGAAGAGGAGCAGCACAAGCCCAGCCAGGACTGCTCTGTGCGCCATGGTCTGCAGGAGGAGAGAGACAAGGCTTTCACTGGGGCTGCCAAGGGAGCTTGTGGGGGCTGAAGTGAGGCCCGGAGGCGCAGGGCTGTGAGGGCAGAAGCAGAGGGCCCCGGGCAGCTGGCAGGCAGCAGGGCCTGTGCCAGTGGGCCAGCAGCAGCAGCCCCGTGCCCCGGCCAAGGCGCCGGCCCCAGGGGCTGGCCCTGGGTGCAGGGGGACAATGCAGGCCCGGGTGCGGCGCTTGTGGCCCGGCCCTGGCCCGGCCCAGCCCCGCCACGTGCGCACTCACCGCTTGCCCAGGCTGTGCTGGGCCCGCGTTACCTGCGGGGGCCTTTTCCAGCTGCCCCCATTGTGACACGCTGCCCCTGGTGTCACAGGGGCCAGAGGCATCACAGCCGGGCCAGCCCTGCCCTTGGTGCCCAGCCCAGCTCAGGGGCTCCCAGTGGGCCCAGCAATGAAAGCCCCGGCAGGCAGCAAGTGCAGCCCCTCTGGGAGGGGATGGGCCCCAGGGGCTCCCTTCACAAAGCAGGCAGAAGTCCCCTCTGATAAGGTTCCAAAGGGAAAAGATTATAATCAATAATGTTGAGTAGGATACATAATATCAACTATGAAAACACCTGAGGTGCTTTTCCTAATGGGACTTGTTCTTCTGTCAGTGGGGTTGGGTGATGGTTGCTCAGTTTTTCTTGCTTGACTCTTCCCTGATCCAGTCCATCCAAGACTTCTGTGAAACCTTCCCATTATCAGACAGCAGAAATAAAGAACTGCAGTGAAACCACTTCTAGTCCCCTTCAGATCAAGAAGGTGCAGGGGGGTGGTTCTGGCAGAGAATTTGAGCTGCTCTGGACAGAGTCGCACTGCTGTGTTAGCAGGCACTGGCTGCTTGTGGTTTTCTTTGGATGAACAGAATCTTCCTAGTGTCCCCAGTGAGCACATGGAGCTCACACCAGCAGTGCCTCTTGCCTGTTCCCTGCCCAGCCAGACCTTCCAGCCCAGCTGAAATGCCCAGCGTGGCCTTTGAGCACAAAGGGATTGCAGAGCCAGCATTTCTCATCGTTTTCCACAGAACAGTACAGGTGCCAGTTCCCATCTTGTGGAGCCCTCTGCCATAAATCAGCCTGACAGGTTTATTCTCTACGTAATGGGAAATGATGACAAATGCAGCTGCATAATCTAGTTAGTAACTCACCATAATGACTGCCTCTGGGGTGATTTATGGGTTTTGTCAGATGTGAGCTTTCAGAACTTTAGAGATTACATTTTTCACACTTTTTTGTTGGAATCTCAGTTTATCAGACTTTACTGCAGCATTAATCACTTGCAGTACAACCCTGGACTTCACAAATGTATCACATCAGCGTGAAAAAAGGCAGAGAAAACAAGAACTGTTGTGAATTAATGAGCCGGGTAACACATGTCTCACAACAGCGATGAAACAACCTGTGTTCTTCTTCAAGCCACAACAGAAAGTCCAAATGTCTGGTTATTTTTTTTTTTTTTTTCACAAAACACAAGCAGCAGCAAAGAACTGAAACAACACAGCCAGGCTTAAAACCTGAAAGATCTGCAAGGCTGAGTCTCTCCTAGTTAATGGTGAAATGATGTGTGAATCTGTCCTAGATGTTCAAATGAAGAAGATTGATTCCCAGTTATAATATGGCTTCTAAGCAAAACACTGGGATTATATAGGAGAAATGCACGTGTCATGAAACAACCAAGAAATCAGAGAGACAGTTCCAAGCTCTGCTGTGAAGGTCTGGGAAATGTTCAGAGTTTCCATCTGTGGAGTTTGGTGCAGGATAAGCTGGAACAAAAGGCCATCATTACCCAAATTGATTTTGTTTTGGTTGGTTTGTTGGTTTTTTTGGTTTGTTTTTTCTTTTTTTTTTTTCTTTTTTTTTTTGTTTTTTTTTGTTTTTTGTCAGATAATGTTTTCTAATACTCCAAGAAATATGTTGAAAAGGTCAGCATGATCCATCAGACACAAGCAGGGGTCTGGGGTAGATGCAACATGTTCCTTGCACTGGAGGGTAGACAGAGGCAAGATCTGGTTTGGGGTCAATCACACCTGGATCAGGGAGGTGGCTGAAACCTGGGCTGGCCAAAGCCTTAGAATCACAAAATATCCTGGGCTGGAAAGGACCCCCAAGCATCACCAAGTCCAGCTCCTGGCCCTGCAGAGGACACCTCCCCAAGAATCCCACGCTGTGCCTTGGCATGTGCTGGTGGGCAGGAGCACACAGCTGGCCGTGGCTTTGGGTGCATGGGTAAGATGAGATGGTGAGGAGCATCCCTGCTCCCTGAGCTCCTGGAGAGCTGCAGACACTGATCACTGGTAAGGACAGCACCAGGGCCATGGCCTGGGGCTGGTGATCTGGTGTCTCCTTCCTGCTGCTGCTTTCTGCTACAGATAACAGCCTGGTACCAAGGTCTTGTTGCTGAGGTGATAAACGGCTGGGGAGATTCCCTCCCTGCTCTTGTCTGCACGAGTTCTTATGCTCAGCACCAGGAAGGATTGGGCCAGAATGGAGGCATTTGGGGTCTCAGGGCTGAGGCTGAGACAGACAGGCAGGCAGAGCAGCTCCTCCTGGCTGATGCAAACATTAGCCCTGTGCTGGCCAGGCCAGTGATCCATAGCTATGGGTCCACAGTGATGGTGGTGCTGGGTATTCACTGGGAGAAGAGGAGGTGTACAATGAAGCTTCTGAAGCTGCTTGGGATCCTGGAAGCTGCTCAGACCCCACTTGACCACAGTGGTTGTTTGGCCAGCTGAAGTGATGGAATTTATTGGGCTGTGCAGGGAGAGTTTTCTGTGCAAACATGAAGGACTTTCAGGGGGGATGAAATACGGCCTCATAGTGGAAACAGCTGGGCTGAACACTCTTTATTCCAGCTATGAATCTTTGCTCTTAAGAGCAACAGATTCCACCTTTCATTAAACCAGAACTTGTTGTTGTTGTTGTTATTTTGAGGAACATAAATGACCTTTCTTGTTTATTTTATGAGCATTTTTAAATCTTTCTAGTTTATTTCATTAGCATTTTAAATCATCTGGTCACCCACTGCATGCATGAAACATGAGATGTTACCAAAGTGTAGCTCACTTCAGACAGGGAGTGCTGATAGTTGGCAGATCTGTACAGGTGTCCTCATCCTGGGTGCATTGGATGTTATCCCATCCAAGCAGGCAGTTTAACACAAGCAGCTATTTCACTGAGCTTAATTAACAACAGAAATAAAAACTGTATCTTTAGAACAAAGTTACTTTGACATCTACCATCACTCAGCGAGAGGTTTATTGTTATGGACACATAATATTGGCTTTTTGCAGAGATTAAAATGGATTTTCTATCTGTGGTGTTCAAGTAACTTTGTTATTGTCTTGGTTTGAAAAGCCAGGTGTCTGCTAAGGAAGGCAGGAGCCTCCCCTGGAGTGGAAAATGTAAACCCCTCCCTCTGAATTGTTATAATTTTGAAATTAAGGAGCTGTCAGGCAAAGATATGGGAATAGGAATAACAGTTCTTTTTTAGGAAAAATTAAAAATATAAATGCAGTAGTACAGACGAAAAAAACCCCACTGACAGAGTCAGAACAGGGCCTGACACCCTGTGGGTCAGGGTGCTGGCAGCAGTCCCATTCAGTGGTGGCTGCAGCCCTCCTGCAGTGCCAGGTGTGGCTCTGTTGGAGCAGGGATCCTGGAGAAGGGTGGAGTTTTCCTCTGAAGGTCCAGGGCTGCTGTAGATGGGCCTGGGAATCTTCCTTCCTCTGGGAATCCAGTAGGAAAAGGCTGATCCTCTGGGAATCCCGTGGAGAAGAAAGACAGCTGCTCCTCTGGGAATCCAGGAGGAAAAGGCTGCCTACAGTGTTCCAAATCTCAGATTCTATCCAGGTAGGAATGCTTGGCTCCTCCCCCTGGGCGGAGCATCTCCCAATGGGATGATGTCATTTAATCAGCCATGCAGTGACACTCAGTGGCCCATTACCAGAAGATTAATAATTAATAATTAATGGCCTATTAATGGAACACACCTCCCCAGAGGGAGGATTGGTTGTGGAAGAGAGAAACTGCCCAATGAACAGAAGATAACTGCCCCACCACTGACAGATGGCAAACAGAACACACACTTATCTTGCAGTCCAGGACCTGTCCCCACTGGCTGCCCCCATTCTCCAGAGTTCATGGTGTCCAGGGAGGCTGCAGCTGCCGGTGCCGGGAACAAACGAGACGGGTCTGGGTTTCAGAAAGCTCCAGAGTCCATTTCTGACCCCCGAAAGACAGGGCAAAGGCAGGGCCGTGGGGTTTTTATAGAGTATCCCAGGGCTGGAGTTTGGGTTTGTGTTGGATCGGCGGGAGAAATGTGGCATGCAATATGACTGATCAGCAAGTCTCAAACTTTACTGAGAGTCACACATATTTATATTGGTGTTAATAAAGCTCATACATATTGCAAAGAAGAGCTCATTATTGCTTAGTTACTTATTGGCCAACTATGCCTACTTCTGCATTCTTGTGGTTATTCTGTTGAAACTATTCTTCATATTTTTGGCAAAAGAGCCTCTTCCCTAGCCTGTTGTTGCATCAAGGGCACAATGTCCTTGCCTTATATGGACACTGACTGCTGACTCCTAGACTTGTCTCCTTCTTGCTTAACCAGGGGTATTATGTCGACGTGACCTTTCTCAGCCAGCCAACTGTCCACAAAGCTCAGCGGGACAAGGCTCCTGTCCATGCTCTCCCACATTCCACAGTGCCCAGGCCACACCAGGAGTGCTCGGAGCTGCAGCCAAAAGCTTCCTATCGATCCTCTCTTGCAGAGGACACCAGCACAGAGGCACAGGTGCCACCTCCTCCAGCTAAGCCCAGGAGATCCACCTCCTCACCAGCTGCAAGAGCAGGACGCTTATGTGCCAGCTGCCCCTCCCAACCCCGTTCTTCCCCTCGTGCCTTGAAGGCGCATCCCCACCTTGAGACACCCGGGAGATGAAGAAGAGCTGGCCACAGACGATGTCCTCGTTGGTGTGGAAAGGAAGGTGCCCACAGAGCAGCTCATAGAGCAGGATGCCCAGGGACCAGATGGTGGCTGGCTGGCCATGGTAGCAGCCAAAGAGGATCCACTCCGGTGGGCTGTACTCCGGCGTTCCTATGGGACACGGGCGCAGCTCATCAGGCCCATGCTGCTCCCTCCCTCCCAGCCAGCTCCTGTTCCACAATAGCCAGCCCCTGCCCTGCCAAAAAGCAACTTGGCTGCAGCTGGCTGAAGATGGATTCCCCCTCCTTCCTTCCCTCCTTCCTTCCCTCCCTCTTCCCCTCTGCCAGCCAAGGGGGGAACTCCACTGCGAAGCTGGGCCCCGACTTTGGGCTCACCTGACATCCGGGTGTAGAACGTGTCCTGGAGGATCGTGCCGCAGCCGAAGTCGATGAGCTTCGCCTCACCCGTGGCCAGGTCGACGAGGACGTTCTCGGCCTTGATGTGGCGGTGCAGGACGCCGCGGCTGCTGCAGTGCCCCATGGCCTCCAGCACCTGGCGGAACAGCCCCCGCGCCACGGGCTCCGTCAGGAACCGCCGCTCGTGCAGGAAGTACCAGAGGTGCTGACAGCGCTGCGGACGCTCCATGAGCAGTGCGAAGCCCTCGGGCACCTCGAACCAGTCCAGGAGCCGCACGACGCCGGGGAAGCCAGGCCGTGACACCTTCCACAGCAGCGCCAGCTCCAGGGGCACAAGGGCGCCCTTGCGCTGCGGGGGGACCGCGATGCGGTCAGGAACGAAAGAGAGAAACAAACAAATCACACCCCAAAGTCATTCCTATTAGAGAAGTAACCAAAGAAAACAATGTAGCAATAACGAAGACTGTTGGCTTCTGGCTTCTTTCTTCTTTGTATGAGACCAAGCTTTTCATGGGGAACAATTGCCTCTTCTGACAATTTTGCCAGAGTGGACAGGAGCAGAGCATTTACTTTTCAAATAGAAAAGGAAAATCGTGTCAGTAATGTCATCTCTTTTCATCCTCTGTTGACACAGTTGCAGGCTGCCAAAAGACATGGTCTGCAGTGTAGAACTTGGGGCCAAGTTTCTTTTTCTGCCAGAGGATGAGGAGGGGAAGTATCCCAGAATCATGGAGTCGTGGCATGGTTTGGCTTGGAAGGGATCTGGAAAATCCCATGGCTGCAACCCCCGTGCTGTGGCTGGGGACCCCTTGCACTGGACCGGCTTGTCTAGAGCTCCATGCAGCCTGGCCTTGAACACTGTCAGGGACGGGACATGCCCACCTTCTCTGGGCAACCTGTCCCAGGAGAGCCTTTTTTCTGAATCCCTTACCTAAACCTAATCTCTCTCCATTTGGATCCATGCTCCCTTGTCCTGTCCTTGCCTGCCCTCGTACAAAGTCCCTGTCCAGCTTTCTTGTGTGTTGCCCTCAGGTACTGGAAGGCCGCAGCTGGATCAAGGCTGGGTCTCTTTCCCAGGCTGAAGAAGCCGAGCTGTGTCAGCCTTTCCTTGCAGGAGAGGAGCTGCAGCCCCGGCACCATCTGGGTGTCCCTGCTGGGCCCGGCTGCAGCGTGTCCACGTCCTTGCCGTCCGTGCCGGGGAGCCCGGCAGAGGCGGAGGCAGCGCTGCAGGTGCAGGGTCAGCGGCGGGGAGGAGACCCGGCCCTGGCAGCGGCTCCGGGAGCAGCGATTGGCGCTGGGCCGCCCGCACTGCAGAGAGCCGGGGCCCTTGTGCCTGCCCTTGTGCCCAGGGCGCCTTTCCCCGCCGCCTGCCCGCCCGCCCGCCCGCTCGGGGGAAATGCCCCCTGTGCCGCCCCTCAGGGCCGCCCCTCGCCGCTGCCCCGGGCGCTCCCGGCGCCGCCTGGAGGGGCCCAGGCCTCGGCCTCACCCTGCTCAGCCCGAGGCCTGGAAAAGCAGATTCAAACACCCACCCAGAAAGTGCCCCAGGATGCCAAGGTCAATCTTGTGTCACCAGCACGGCTTTGCTATCAGAGTCTGGACGGGAGTAGAAAATCACCAGGGGAAAAGAGCATGAACAAGTTCTGCCTTGCCACTACCTCAAGCTGTGGGGTACCAGTTGTTGGTTTCACTGGCTCTGGATTGAAGGCACTTGAGACAATAATTCATGTTCAGACTCAAGTGTTTATTATTTCTTATCAGTAAAACAGCCTCATTACTGGGAGTTCAGCAGCTTTTCATTAGAAGGCACAAAATGGCCAACAATCTCTTGTTCCAAGGTCTTTTAAGACTAAACTATCCAATTAAGAACTGACACCTAGATTATTTTCCCTTTTAACCCAATAACTGATCCCAAAGAGCCTGCAATGTGGAATTTCTGCCCAATTACAAAAAGCCACCCAAACCCATGAAGAAGAAGGAAGAAGCATGAAGAAGAAACCCAGGATGAAACACTGTGCCCTCCATTTTGCTTCCATCCACAACATACTAAAAATCCCAAAACCTCAATTTCTCAGAGTCAGAGTAGACCAAAGCCCAAAAACTGGAGGTGATAAAAATGGACTAAAACCACAACCAAGGAATCTGCATTGCCCTGAAATACCTTTCCCCTTACATCAGCCTGGTGCATATTCATAGAGCCTCATGCATACCCATAAACTACTTTACATATTCCAGGAATGATTTTACATGGCCCCTCCTTGGGTCTGCCTTTTCAGAGCATGTGTGTTTCTTGGCTGTGGTTTTGGCTCCTTCTCTTTATCACCTCCAGTTTTGGGCCTTGGTGCACTCTGCCTTCAGACAGGGAGTGCTGATAGTTGGCAGATCTGTACAGGTGTCCTCATCCTGGGTGCATTGGATGTTATCCCATCCAAGCAGGCAGTTTAACACAAGCAGCTATTTCACTGAGCTTAATTAACAACAGAAATAAAAACTATAGAACAAAGTTACTTTAAAAAACAGTCCCAGCCCATATTTGATCCCAGTCTGTGTGGTCCTGATCCATATGGTCCCAGTCCCTGGGATCCCAGTCCATACAGTCCCAGTCCATATTTGATCCCACTTCAGGCTATCCTGGTCTGGAGGGTTCTGATTCACAGGATCCCCATCCATGTGATCCCAGCCCATATTTGATCCCAGCCCATATTTGATCCCAGTCCATATTTGATCCCAGTCCGTATTTGATCCCAGCCCATCTTTGATCCCAGTCTGTGGGGTCCTGCACACACTCCCAGGGTCTGGAATTCCAGTTCCCAGCCAGGAAAAAATGTTCCTGCCCTTGAACTTCCTTCCTATCCCCTCAACAAACTGCAATAAAATTATAAACAAAGAAATAATAATTGAACTTTAAAAAATTATAATAAAAATAAAATATAAAAATCTCAACTCTTCTTTACAATACTCCAACAGTGATTCAAACCAAAGCAACAACTATTACTATAATATTACTAATGTATATAAATAAACAAATTATATATCAAGAAATACCTTTTGAAAATTTTAACTCGATGACTAATGTACTTTAGATAAAATTATCTAAAGAAACTACCAAGCAATCTAACACACCTTAGTAAAACAATTCATATTACAAATATACTAAACACAAAACCAAACACCACTACAATTTCTCAGACATTTCAACCAAACAATTAAACTTTAATAACATCCTTAAGTACTCCAAAACAATTAAAATTATTTTTAAAAGGTTTATTGGGGGTGCGTGGTTTTATTTGGATATTGGTTTTTTAATTGTTAGAGGCTAGATGATTTAAAAAATGGGACTTTTATAAGAATTGAATCAGATGAAAAGGTGGCACTCTGCAAACAGAACTGACTGAAAATGAACGGGACAGAAATCACTAACACTGAAAGTTTTATTTGCTATCAAATACAACCCACACACCCAGCCCCACACAATCCCCATCCCATTGCTCCAAATTGGGATCCCACTTCTCCCAGTCCCCTTCTAACCCCATCTCACCCTGGAGGCTGTGGAATGGAGAGTTTAGCATGGGATTGAGGTTTTTTGAGGAGGGAACAAGAAATTTGAGGAAGGATTGAGCCTTTTTGGGTTAAAATTCAGTTATTTTCAGAGGGATTTGAGTGGTTTTGAGGTGACAGCTTCATCCCTCTTGGCTTTTGGAGTGGAAACACATGGAGAAGAGAAAAAAATTCAGGCCAAACCAAAGGACAAGCAGGCAGGTGTGTTCCCAACATGGATCACAGGGAATGTGAGTGACCAGGGCTGTGCCCAAAGTGCCTCCTCCAGTGGGGGATGGAGCTGCAGCAGCGCACGAAGCTCTTCCCGCACTCGGGGCACTCGCAGGGCTTCCCTTACCGGTGCCTCCGTTGGTGTCGGGTCAAGTGAGAGCTGCTGGAGAAGCTCTTCCCACACTGGGGACACTCGTAGGGCCTCTCCCCGGTGTGGATGCGCCGGTGGGTGACGAGGTGGGAGTTGAGCTTGAATCCCTTCCCGCAGTCATGACAGCGGAAGGGCCTCTCCTCTGTGTGAATCCGATAGTGCATGAGGAGACTGGAGCTGGTCTGAAACCTCTTCCTGCATTTATCACACTCGTAGGGCCTCTCCCCAGTGTGGATGCGCCGGTGGGTGACGAGGGTGGAGTTCTGCTGGAATCCCTTCCCACAGTCTGGGCAGCGGAATGGCCTCTCATCCGTGTGAATCCGATAGTGCTGGAGGAGATGGGAGCTGGTCTGAAACCTCTTCCTGCATTTATCACACTCGTAGGGCCTCTCCCCTGTGTGGATGCGCTGGTGCTTGACGAGGTCAGAGCTGCGCTTGAATCGCTTCCCACAGTCGGGGCATTGGAAGGGCCTCTCCTCTGTGTGACTCTGATAGTGCAGGAGAAGATCAGAGCTGGTCTGAAACCCCTTCCCACACTTGGAGCACTCATAGGGCCTCTCCCCTGTGTGGCTCCTCTGGTGGCTGATCAGGCTGGAGCTATCTCTGAAGCTCTTCCCACACTCCCCACACTCGTAGGGCCGTTCCCCAGTGTGGATCCTCTGGTGCCTGATCAGGTGGCAGTTCCACCTGAAGCTCTTCCCACACTCCACACACGTGTGGGGCTTCTCCCCATCATGGAGCTGCTCATGGAGCACCAGCTCCGAGCTCTGCCTCCATCTCCGGCCGCCTTCCCGGCCCAGGCTGCCTCTTTCCCCCTCACATCCCCGCCATCTGCGTTTGCAGCCCCTCCTCGTGCGGCATCTCCGGGCCTTTTCCTCCCCGTTGGCTTCCTGCGCCGTGGAGCCGCTCAAAACGGCCTCTGCCACCAGGTTCTGCCGCGGGCATTTGTCCTCCCTGCTCTCCATGCTCAGCTCTTGCTCTGGGCGAGGAAGGACAAGGAAAGCATGGGATTTGCCTCCGTGCCACAGGCAAGGGCAACGAGATTCCCCCAGGCCGTCTCTGGGGACGCACTGCCCCCTCTTGGCTCTCCCCATTTCGGGATGCCGGGGCTCTTTGGGCTCCCGGGCTCCCTTCTCCCCTCATTCTCTGCTCTGGGCTGCAGCGGCTCCAAGGAGTCCCCCCTGCCCCTCTCCAGGCTCTTGAGGCTCCCGCCAATGGCGGCGCTCCCCCCTCTCTGGCCTCCCCACTTTGGCCTCCTGGGGCACACAGGGCTCTGCTCCTCCAGGCTGCCTCTGCCCGCAGCCGCCACCCGCCACCCCCCGATGTCCCCCCGAGGGGCCTTTTCCGCTCAGCCTTGGACTTCTTCATTCTCCAAACATCCCCCCAAAAACCCAACCCAGGGACCCCCCGGGATATCCGGGCCGGGCTCCCCCTCCCCGCTCACCGGAGCCATGGGGGGGGGGGGGGGGGCGATGATCCCACAGGTGGGGGCTGCAAATTCAGGCAGGGATCGAGACCGCGTGGCTCCCGCAGCTCAGCCTTGATCCGCCTTTGTCCCTCCTCTTCCTCTTCCTCCCGCTCCTCCTCTGTCCTATCTCCACCTCCCTCTCCTTCTCCCCCCTAACCCCGCCTCCTTCACTGCTCTTTCTCCTCCCGCTCCTCCTCTTCCATCCCCCCTCCTCCTCCTCCCCTGTCTTATCCCCACCCCCATCTCCTCTTCCATCCCGCCCCTTCCATCCCTCCATCATTTCCTCCTCCCCGCTTACCCCGCCTCCTCCTCCCCCTCCATCCCTGCCCTTCCCTCCCTCCTCCTCCTCCCCCAGCAGCAGCCACACCCTCGGTGCCCCGTTCCCGCAGCCCTCGCAGCCCGCGGCAGGAGCAGCGATGGAGCCGGGACAGGTCGGCATGGGCAGCGCGGGGCTCTCGGCTGCTCCCAGCCGCTGCGGGCGGGGGGAACCCGGCCCGGGCCAAAGGAGAGGCAAACTGGGCAAACTGGGGGCACATCACAAAGCTAAGGATGCAGCAGAAAATGGAGCTGGAAGAGTTATGTTAATATTCACTCCAAACGAGGAAGAACTGCAAATTCCAAAGTTTAGGGAAGCCGAGAAAAAAGAATTAAACAAGATAGGAAATGAACAAGATAAATCAGGGAAATAGAAACTTCTACATGGAAGACAATTACTTAATAAAATGTGCTTACTAGGAAAAGATTAGAAGACGTGCATCAGAAACCCCACTGGCGTACTCAAGCTTTGTGTGATCATTTTTAAGGAATTTTGGGTGCACTGGGATTTTTGGTGTAGCAAAGCAAGTAACTGAAAGATGCTTAATTTGCCAAAGGATAAATAAAAAGGTGATGAGAAAAACAACATTAGGAGGTCATGAGTTAGCTCGTCGACCATTACAAAATATCCAAGCAGAAGTTTAGATTTGTTAGGTTCTGGATTTATTTGGAAAAAAACCCATTTAATCTAGAAGAAAGAGAAGATGCCATATGTTAGACAGGAGATTTTAGGAGAATAAAAATCTTTGAAGTATCAGAAACACCCGAGGAAAAAAACAAGAAAATAAAAAGGGGAAATGAAAGGGAGGGGAAGAAGAGAAAAAGTCAGAAAGAGAGTGGGATCCTCTGCAGCTCTTGCCCCCTCCGTTGGCGGCCGAGGCGCCTGTCCCGGGTCCCGGCTCGCTGCCCGCCTCAGCTCCGCCTGCCCCGGTTTCCATCCCAGGTGCGGGCTCACTGCCCAGGGCAGCTCCACCTGCCCCGGCGCTGGCGGTGAATTTGTGTGCCCTGGCCCCACTGCCCGGCCCGCGGCCGCTCTGCCGGCCATGCTGGGCAAGATGGGGTTGCTCTGTCCTGCCGCGTGGGCCGAGGTCACCGCGCCGACCGCACCGAGGGCGGGTCCCAGCCATCCCATCCCCGGCTGCCCTGCCCGTGCCAGCTGCGTTGGGCAGCGCCGCTGCTGCTGCCGGGGTCTCCCACCTGCCTTTTCTCTGCCGGGAGCTGCCGGATCAGCCGCCAGAAGCCATGTGGGGGCTGCCCACGCTCCGGCTCGGCCTCCACGGGAAGATCCCCCTCTGGCGATTCCGGCAGCACACCCTGCCCACACTCCGACCGAGCCTCGGCGGGATATCCTCCCCTGACCCCTCCTGCTCTGAGTTACGTCCCCTTGGTAACCACAGCTCCGGCTGTTCAGGGAAAATCCCTCTCTCTACAGGAAGCACCTTATCGAAACACTAGGAGCTCAGTTAAAAGGCAGCCCTCTCCAAATTCTTTCCCAAAACACGGGAGAAAGGCTACAGAAGGTAAAAAAGTGAAAGAGTTAGGTGAAGGGATTGCTCTATTGCCGTTCAGAGAGGTTCCCATGGCAGGGATGCGCTGCCCCGCCCCGCGGGAGCCACCGGCGCCCCTGCCGGCCGTGCCCGGAACTGCACCCAAGGGGAAAGCGCCGCAGCCGAAAGGCCGGGACCGGCTCCGGGCTCTGTTTGTTGTCACTGCCGGAGCTGTTGATACACACTACTATTATTATATTATACACACTAGTAAAGAACCGTTATTCCTAATCCCATATCTTTGCCTGAGAGCCCCTTGATTTCACTATCCTAAAAATTAAGAGGGAGGGGCTTTGCATTCTCCATTCCAAGAGAGGCTTTTTCTGCCTTCCCAAGCAGACACCTGTCTTGTAAAGCAAGACAAGCACCCACAGGCACTGAGGGGGGCTGCAGGAGGGGCAGAAGAAGGCCCTGCAGCACTTGGGCACAAAGGCCCAGCAGGTGAGTGCAAGAAGGGAGCAGCAAAAGGCCAAGCTGAAGGCAAAGGCCAGGGCAGAGCTCCTACAGCCCCTGAGGGATCAGCCCCAGGGCCCAAGGGGGCCCCGGCACCCAGGGCACGGCTCGGCCACAAGCACCCGGCAGAGGCATTGCCCTCCTCGGCAGGGCACAGCCCACCCAAACAGCCCCTGGCAAGGAATCAGGGCTCCAGCTGCAGGGCACAAGGACACTGCAAGCAGAGACAGCAGCACCCTCAGGACCAGCAAGTCCAGCCCGTGATGGACATGGATTGGCAGGGCTGTCACAGCTCCCATCACACCAGGGACCCTCCACACTGGAGCCCTTGAGAACATTCAGGTGGGTCTGCTTTGAGAGGAGGCATTTTCTGATGGACACAGGGGCCTCTCAATCTGCTCTGAATCTTAGACCTAAAGGGGAAAATAGTAAAGGAATATTTTAATTTTTAAGGGAATGAGTGGGAAAGATGAGCAGGTATGATTTGTTCAACCACTATTAGAAGCTGTGGGGGATAGGTTTGAAATAAATGAATTTCTTTTTCTTCCTCCTGTGATTGTAATTAACTAGGAAGGAGTTTGAGAGCTGGATTTTAATACTGTAAAAAGGGATACAGAGGCTAGTTCTGTTGTACCTCTGTGTCAAAAGTCTGACAAGGCCTATGCTGAAGTGAACCCAGAAGTGTGGGCAGCCCCAGGGAAATACAGAAAATTAGATATGGAGCCTCTACAAATTAAAGCAACCAGGACAGGCAATACCCTGTTCCAAGAGAGGGAAGGAAGGGCTCACAGCCTGGTATTGAGTCCCTGTTAAAGGCAGGGCTTTTGGAGCCAAGGATGTCTCCCTACAACACTCCTATCTTGCCAGTCAACAAACTGGATGGATGGACACAAGGAGGAAACACAGAATTTTCAAGTGTTAAAATTAAGATTAACTGAGGCGAGTGGCCTGGGCCTTCCAGACAGGGAAAAAGAATTTGAATTATAGGTGGACGTTAAACAGGGTCTTGCCAAAGGAATTCTTGTGCTAAAATGTTTAACCCAGTGCCCAGAGAGCAGCCTCATTGTCTGCAGAATTGTGCAGCCACAGCTTCCGTGGGAGCAGAGGCCTGAAAACTGATGACAACAGGAGGATCTCCTAGAGTTCAAGTCTGGCATCAAGTTAAAGCTTTGACAACCAAAAGAGCCTCTAAATGGATGAGCAGGGCTCGGTGATTACAGTATGAAACTTGTTCAATGGCACGGGAGGATTCAGAACTGAGGACAGGGCAAGGGTTTAACCCAGCCTCCTGTTTGAACAGCCTGGAGAGGGGCTGGCAAGGAACCCAGGACTGCACTCAAGGGACAGAGCTCCCGAGCCAGGCTGGGAGAGATTGATGGGACATTCCCTGGCCTGAGGGAGACAATGTGTTTGTGGATGGCTCTGCAAGGGCAGCAGAAGAGAAAAGAGCTACAAGACAGGCTGTTATTAAGGAAGGGGAATCAGACAAAGCGCAGGTCACCGGCCCATGCTCAGCTCAACCCGCGGAGCTGTGGGTGCTTGTAAGAGCCTGGCACTGAAATGCCCTGAGCAGGAAGGCTTCAAAATCTTCTGCTGACACCATGGCACCTAACAGGGGGGCAAAAGCAATTCTGACTGCTTCAGCAATCACTGGATCACTTATTAACCTATTGCTAAAACAAATAATTCAAAGATAATGGATTGTGGAAGCAATAGATTCAGATGGGGAACTCATTTTACAGGAAAGACCCTTCAGGGGGTTATGGCAGCTTTAGGAATACAATGGGACCTCCATAACCCCTGGCAAGCCCAGAGCTCGGGTTGGGTAGAAAGAATGAATGGGGAAATAAAGAAACACCTTTGGAAGCCGGAGATGGAAACCAAGATGCCATGGGTACAGCTTTTGCCATTGGCCTTGGCAAGAAAAAGAGCCAGACCGAAGGCAGATATTCAATTATCTCCCTTGGAATTCATGTCTGGAATTCCTTACCTGGGCAATTCTCCACCTAGTGCAGGGTGGAAATAAGGGATGTAAATGTAAGGCAGGCTGTAGCCAGGATCCTGTCTCCTGTGGAATCTCTCCCCCAGGAAGCTGGGCTGGCACAGAGCCTGCCCTGGGACTTTGCTGTTGCCAACACCCAGCCAGGCCATCGGCTCCTGCCTAAGGAGTGCAAAGCAGCACCACTGGTGGCCAAGGGGCCCACGCCAAGTGTCCCTGAGGCCAGAAACAGCCGCCAGCACAGCTGAGCACGGGGGGACCCCTCAGCCTGGCCTCAGGGGCTCTGAAGCCCCGGAGATTTGCACTTCCCGCCTGCAGCAGGACCATGGGAGCCGCCCCTGAGCCTGCCCTGAAGGCAACGCAGCAGCAGCCAGGGCTCCACAGCGGGCCAAGCCCCTGGGCCTGCCCACAGATCCTCTGCTCAAACCCTCGGGAATCCTGGCCACCCTCCCCTGGCACCTCCAGCCACTGCGGCCAAGCCTCGCTGCCGCTGCTGCAGCTCCAGCGCTGGCTGGGCCTGCACTGCCACAGCTGCTGGGGAGCACCGCGGCACAATTCCACCCTGGGGCTCACTCACACCCACACTCTGGGCTGCCTGCGACTGCACTGCTGCAAAATGTACCCATCCTGCTTCTTTTAAATCTTATTTCTCTGCTCAGAAAGGTTTCTCTACTCAAAGGTTTGCCTTTGGGAAAGAAATTTTAAAGGTTTTATTTAAGGGGTTCCCAGTCTGTTCGGATGTTAAACTCATCTCCACCACTCAATGGAGACGAGTTTAACATCAGAACAGACTGGGAATAGCCCAAAAGACACCCACAGAGATAAGGACCAGCAACAAAACATCAACGCCCCGCAGCAAACAGCAACCAACAGCTACCCCAGACACTGCCCCCGCACAGCTGGAGACACCTGGTCTGGAAAAGGCTGAGAAGGAAATCCAGGAGTGTGGACCGAATTCACAGCAGAGAGGAAGAAATCCGAGTCTAATAGGAAACCAAACACTAAAAACTTACACGACTTGGAAGCAATGAACATTAAAGCAGTGGATTTAGATTGGTTCAGACTAGGTAAAGTTTAGGAAAAATCGGGTAAAACTGACATGTCATGGAATGATTTTTCCTGCACAGCCGGGCTATGTGTGGATGAAAGTATTTCTGTTGCACATCCTGGCCAGAACCAAGCAATGCCTTGACTCTCTCACACGAAAGAGATTCTTGGAGAGTTTTTGTTTTCCCTACAGTTTCAGTGATAAGATTACAACATGAGAAACATTTTTTATAATAATCCTACTTTATATTGTCAGGTAGGTTTGGGACAGAAGGGTGAGAATCAATTTTTGGTCAGGGTTTTTCCATGTTCGCCTTTATGTTGCATTTTCCAAAATTGAAGAGCTTTAACCGTGATACTTTTAACTCTTAAATAGTTAATACTTTTTTTTAAAAAAGCAGATTCCGGGGGGCCACATGTGACTCACCAGATGGCAGCCCTGGAAGAGAAGCTTTGGTTCTAGTCAGCCAGGAGAGGAGCTTTAGGAATGCAAATGAACCCTGCTGGGCAAAGCCTGGCCAATGTACCTGGGTCTCTTGCCTGGGGCAGGAATTGGGCTGGTTCCCCCTGCCCCTCACCCCGAGCTCTGCCTGCTTGCACTGATGGAATTTGCACAGCTCAAGGCAGAGCCCGGGGTGAGGATATCTGACCCTGCAACAGAAACGGGTGAGGCTGCACAGGGAAACAGCAAATGGAGAATGTTGGGAAAACTTCACTATAAATAAATGGGGGGGAATCATCCCTCTGCCCACTCCAACGTGTGCTGTCACTGTCTATGTTATATAGGGTGGATTAGAGCACTGAGATGTTCTTGCTACCACAAGTTCCGGGAAATCAGTTGAGAATCCAAGTATTTGATGATTTAATTAGAGACAAATGGTCAATTGATGCAGCCCTGGCTGGAGAGAGCGGCCAAAGATGGGGAGAAGATGAACGGCCAGCAGAACAAATCCTACAACACCATGGACCAGCCCCTGGGAACCCAAACCAATTCATATCAGGAGCCACAGAACCCATTTCTCATTTCAATGGCACCATTAGATTACAAGCTGTCCTTGGAATAACCAACCAGACAGCTCCAGCTCCTGACCTTCCTGCTGAGCAATCCACTGAAATGAGGAACACAACATTTCACCATGGGATGGGATCAGATCATCTGTTAGCAGAGAAAAGAGGAGTTTGTGGAAAATCAAATGACTCAAACTGGTCTTGGCAAATAGATGACAAAGCCAAAGTGGTGAAACAGATAACAAAGGAAACAAAAAAGCAGCTCATGTACCAGTCCAAACGTGGAAAGGATGGGAATGGGACATGGTTTTGTGGTTCCCTGGCAGACCATGGGTTAAACGAATGCTGCTTCTGCTCTGATGTGCTGCAGCACCTCTCACCTTTTTACCATGCTCCACACCTTGAGAGTGCAGCTCATTCAGCAGCTGAGCGAGGGGCCAGGGACTTGTAGATAAGGAAGTAACGGGCGAAACCACCAGCTTCAATAAATGTTATTAATTAACATGGACTGCTGCTCACAGAAAGTCCCGCTAAATTCCTGAACGTCGAGAACAAAAAAGACTTAACAGAGCCGTGAATATCGGCTGTTCTACAAAAGTGGGGGTGCACATTAACGAGGACGTGCAGTTGGCAGATCGGGAGGTCTGAACCTTCCAAGTACCTCAGCCAGTGGGCAAAGGGAGAGGGAGATGAGCCGGGAAAATGAGGATAAAAAGGAGGCTGCGAACTACAACAATGGCAGCGAGCGCACGGCAAATGCGCCACGGCCTCTCCCTCTGCTCAGCAATAAAGTCACTTGTACAGGACTCCTCTGTCTCCTCGGGGCACAGAAACCTCCGGCCACGTGAATTTCCCCGCACAGCCCCGGGCACGGGGCAGCCGCCCCTGTGCCAGCCACAGGAACCGGGCCGAGCCAGCGCTGCTCCGGCAGCGGCTCCTGCCGAGGCAGCGGCCGCAAGGAGACCGCGGGCAGCCGCTCCCGCAGCGCCCTCACGGCAGCGGCACCACGGGCCGGACACGGCACAAGGAACCCGCCTGAGCCCCCTGCCGCCCCCGAGGCCCGCAGCGAGCCCCGAGCCCCCGCACAACCCAGCGCGGCTCCCACCTGCGCTGCGGCCGCCTCCCAGCTCCGCCGCCGCCTCACCGGTGGCTCCCGGTCACTCCCAGTATGGTCCAAATCACTCCCGGTAGGATCCCAGTTGCCCCCGACACGGTCCCAGCGGCTCCCAGTCATGCCCTGTATGGTTCCTTTCACTCTCAGTCCCTCTCAGGAAGAGCCCAGTGTGGCCCCAGTCACTTCCAGGATGAGCCCGGTCACACCTTACCCGATGCCATTTGCCCCCGCTGTGGTCCCAGTTGCTGCCAGTATAAGTCCAGTCACCTCCAGTTTGATCCCAGTTACTCCCAGACACTCCCAGTACTATGCCAGTCACTCCAAGTGTCACCCCATCAGTCCCAGTATGATCCCAGTATGACCCCAGCATGGGGCAGCTGCTCCCAGTATGATCCCAGTTGCTCCCTGCATTATTCCAGTTTCTCTTCTTCACCCCTACTACAGATCTGATCACTCCCAGTATGATTCCAGTCAGTCCCAGGATGATCCAAACCATTCCCAGTCCCTCCCAGTCCAATCTCAATTGTCCCCTGCATGTTCCCAGTAGCCCTCAGTGTGGTCCCAGTATATCCCAGTATGATCTCTGCTGCCTCAGTTCTGCTCCCAGTGGGTTCTTTTCCCAGTCTGTCCCAGTCCATTCCAGTCTGTCCCAGTCTCTCTCCAGCAGCTGCTGCCCACCCCCCCGTCCCAACCCCATTCCCGGGCACTGGGACCCCTGCACCCCCTTATCCTGCACCAACACCCCCCTGCACCCCCTTTCCCGGGTATCCTCCTCTCCCAGCCGCTGGATCCCCCATTTCCGTGAGCCCAGGGAGCCCCGGGCCCCCATTCCCGGCCAGCCCGGGGCACCTCAGCCCCAGCCTCCCTTTGCTGGGAAACCCGGCCTGGGCACGGGGCTCTGCGGCCGCTCTGGGATTTATGATCCCCCAAAGGAAAGGGAGAGAACAGCAGAGAGAGAGCGAGAGAGAAGGAGATTGGGAATCAGGGATCGGGTCCCAGCGCCCAGCCCTGCTCCGCCGGGGGTGGGACCCGCACCCGCAGCAAAAATTGGCTCCGCTGCTCCCGCTGCTTGCCCGGCTTTGGGCCGAGCCCAGCGGGGTCCGGGCAGAGTTTGAGCGCAGGGCCGGGAGTTCAGCAGAGCCCGGCCCGGGGGTCCCGCAGGGCGCGGCCCTGGAGGGTCCCAGACGGATCGCCGAGGGATCCAGAGGGGTGCCAGGAGGGGATCCAGGTGAATTCCCTGGAATTCGCCCTTTCCCCCTCCCCCCGCGCTCCCTCGGGCACTTTCGCTTTCGCGTCTCTGCAGCCGCGATCGGGGACGGCTGCGATGGCCCCAGCGCTGGGGCTGGGGGTGCTCCGGCGGCTCCTGGGGCTCCTGGGGGACCCGGGGGCCGCGACCAAAGGTGAGTGGGACCCCCCGAAACCGGGACCCCCCCTGAACCGCAATTCCCGGGCACCGGGACCCCCTTGATCTTCCATTCCCGGGCAGGGGAACCCTCCTGAACCCCCATTTTGGGTCATGCCACCCCCCCTCACTCCACTTCCCCAGCACCGGGACCCCCCTGTACCCCCTCATCTGGCACCGAGATCCCCTGAACCCCCATTTCTGTTCACCGGGACCCCCCTGAACCGCAATTCCTGGGCCCCGGGAACTCCCTAAACTTCCATTCCCGGGTACCGGGACTCCCCTGAACCCCCATTTTCGGTCCTGTGACCCCCTCAGCACCCTTTTTCAGCACCGGGACCCCCTGAACCCCCATTCCTGAGCACGCGGACCCCCTTGAGCGCCCATTTCTGGGCACAGGGACCCCCCTGTACCCCCTTGCCCAGCATTGGCACCGCCCTGTACCCCCTCATGTGGCCCCAGGACCCCCCTGAATCCCCATTTCTGGTCACCGACGCCCCCGGAACCACAATTCCCGGCCACCGGGACCCCCTTGAATCCCGAATTCCTGGAAGGAAACTCCCCCCGAACCCGCATTCCCTGGCACGGGAACCCCCTGAACCCCAATTTTTGGGCACTGGGACCCCCCTGCCCCCCCTAATCCGGGCCTAGGATCCCCCCGCACCCCCGTCAGTGCTCTGGGACCCCCTGCACGCCCATTCCCGGCCACCTCGTCCTTCCCAGACCCCAGACCCGCCCTTTTCCTCGGCTTTTGGACCCCCAGATCTCCCAAATTTCGGCGTCCCCCCAGTTCTTCATTCCCGGCGCTTCCTGGAAGGGGTTCCAGGGGATCCCGGAGGGTCCCCTGGGGTTCCAGGGGGTCAAGAGACCCCCCTTGAACGTTCATTTCGGGACACTGGGACCCCCCCTGTACCCCCTTCCTCAGCCCCGATAACCCCTGCACCCCCTTATCTGCAGCCTGGAACCCCCTGAGCCCCCATTCCCGGGCAGGGAAACCGCCCTGAACCCCAAGTTCTGGGCACCGGGATCCACTACATCCCCTTATCCGGCACTGGGACCCCCTGAACCTCAATTTTCAGGCACCAGGACCCCTTGAACCCCGGAACTCGGGAATGGAACCCCCCGGAACCCCATTCCTGGGCACCGGAACCCCAGTGCATCCTGTTATCTGGCCCTGGGACCCCCTGCACCCCTTTTCCCAGCACCAGATCCCAGCCAGGCCATTATCTGGCACCGGCACCCCTGAACCCCCATTCCTGGGCACCGGGACCCCACTGCATCCCCTTATACAGCACCAGGACCCCCTGAACCCCCATTCCACTGCACCAGGACCGCCGTGCACCCCCATATCTGAGACTGGAACCCTCCCAAACCCTCCGTTCTCAGGCACAGGGACCCCCCCTGCACCCCCTTATCCAGCACGGGGACCCTCCTGCACCCCCTCATGCAGCACCAATGCCCCCCCGCACCCCCTTTGCCGGCCCTCCCCCTCTCAGACACCCCAGCCCCCGCTTTTCCTTGACCCCAGCACCCCCTGGACCCCCACTCCTGCCTTCCACAGCCCCCACCCGCCACCTTCCTCAACACCGGGGCCTGTGCACCCCCTTTCCTGGGCACAGGGACCCCCTGGACACCCCATTGTTATAAAATTGACTCAAAACGAGTAATTTCCAATCAAAGAATTTATTAATTATTGAAGCAGTTATACTACGTAAGCAAAGGCTCAGCGCTGGGCGACAGGGGAGTCTCCACTCCACTACTGCCGCCCCAACTAGTTTCTGATTCAGTCCTTTTATCCTCTCCATCCTTCAGGAGTCCATGTTATCTCGGAGTTCTCTGCGCCTGCGCTGGTTGTTGCTAGGGGGTCATCCTTCTGTCTCCTGGTGGTCGGTGATAAAGGCTGCGGAGTCTTCCTCAGCCGCGTCTTCTTCACCCTATGTCCTTATCTGGTGACTTCTCTGTGGAAAATTACCAAAATCTTATGATTAATGCAATATGTGCCCTATCAAGCTTAAGCAAGCAAATGTCCTGCCTTGCAAACTGTGCCCTATCAAGCTTAAGCAAGCAAATATCCTGCCTTGCAGACTGTTTATCTGCCCCTGCCCCTTCCCCAGCTTTTCCCTGGTCGTTATCTCTGTGAGTTATCTGCTTGTACCATTTGTCAGCGGGAAAGGTTTCCCTGCTGGGTGTTAATCTGCCCCTGCCCTTTCCCCAGCCTTTCCCTGGTCGTTATTTCTGTGAGTTATCTGTTTGTACCATTTGCTGGGTGGGACTATGTGTGGGCTCCTGCAACCCCTTCCCTGGTATCCTTGTGGCTCATATCTCATGAAGTAGTACAGAAATAGTCAGCAGACAACTCTTGTAACACACTGGTCTCTTTTTCGTGATGAACAAAATGTAGTCCCTCATCTCAATCTCCCCTTTGTTTTGATACTCAATTTTGTTCGTCAAAACGCTCTAATTCCCTTTTGCTGAGCTCCAGAGATTCTTCTGGATCATCCATCTTCAAGGTTTCGTATTTTGCTCATGTGAGCATAAGGTGAGCAGCTTCTAATCTGCCTTTTACAATGCTAATCAATTTATTAAAAATACAAGGGCCAAACATGAGTCCCAATAGTAAGAGAAGTAGTGGACCCGCTATCGTTGATAATAAAGTTGTAAGCCAAGGAGAATAGTTAAACCAAGATTCATACCAGCTTTGGTGTTTTTCCCTTTCTCTTTGTCTTCTTTCTAGCCCCTCCCTTAGTTTTGCCATTGAGTCCCGTATAATTCCGCTCTTGTTTACATATGTGCAGCATTCTTCTCTTAAAGCAGCACATAGTCCTCCTTGTTGCAGGAATAATAGATTTAACCCCCTTCGATTTTGTAAGGCTACCTCTGCTAGGGAATCTAATGATTCTGTGAGGTCTTTGATGGAGGTTTCGATCCTCCTGAGGTCTTCATCTACAGAGGCTCTTAGTTCTTGGAATCCTCGGTGTTGCTGTATGAGTGAGGCTATTCCTGTTCCTGTCCCGGCTGCAGCTATTCCTAGTAACATTGCTACAGTGAAGGTTGTGAATATTTCCCGTTTCACTATGTGGGGTCCTATATTTTGATATTGTTCATAAACATACTCTACGGGGTGGTAAAGGACTCTGGGTACTATCAATACTTGAATACAAAAGTCACTGGATTCATTAAATCGGTCTATATTTATACATGGGGTGACTCCGAGAGTG
The DNA here is from genome assembly GCF_023055355.1 of Agelaius tricolor. Classification (NCBI taxonomy): domain Eukaryota; kingdom Metazoa; phylum Chordata; class Aves; order Passeriformes; family Icteridae; genus Agelaius; species Agelaius tricolor. Next base: position 1,037,469 of record NW_027269302.1, read on the forward strand.
TTACAGACCCATTTAGTATTTGCTGCTGGCAGTATCCAGCTGGCAGGTTTCTTAGGGTCACTCAAATTCCCCATAACCTGACATAGATGTCGTTTTTCCACTGGTACTCGTCCTATACATCTTCCTCTCCCCGTTACCCTTGCCAAGGTTATCCCTCTCGATTCTTCTCCTTCTTTTTTCCATAGGCACCTAGCTGGGTTGGTCCCATTTACTCGTCTGCTTTTTGCTGTTACCCCTATGGCTTCATAGAACGGGGGGTTTACGGTGTAACACAGCCAACATTCCTCAGTTACATTTGGATGGGTCTCATTCAGGACTAGGAAAGTGGCCTGTAATATTTTCCACAAGTCCCCTTCTCCCGGGTTTTCAGGTCCTCGGGTCGAATCAGTAAAGTTTTGCTTATACATTTCTGGAAGACTAGTGGTTGGGGCTGTTTCTGATTCATTCCCATTATTTTCTCCTAGCGTTAGTTCTCCAGCTATCGCCTGGTTTGGTCCAATTGGTTCGGGGTCGTGTGGCACGGTTGTCTTTTGGATTATAAAGTGCCCCCCTCTGTCTGTCCCTGGTTCCCATAATCGGGCTCCCCACATTTTCCCTAATAACCAGACTTGGTCATGTGGTTTTGTCACATTAATGTAAATCATATTGCATGTTCCATCTAACCCTCCTTCTTTCTGGGTATATGTGGAAGTGGGCTGTGTACACCCGTATGGACCCCATCCAGTTCTAATAAACCCGTCCTTGTTCCCCCCAAAGGAGCTTACTGATACACAGTCCCAATAAGCACAGTAAAAGTGTCCTGGATAGTTACAATACCCTTTTCCCGGGTTTGAGCTTGGACAAAAATAATATCCAAACTGATTTAAACATGGATTTACAGGTATTAAATCACACAAAGTACATAAAAAGCTGGGTGCGCCAGACGTGATTTTGGTCTGGATAACATACTGGTCTTCCCATCTAATCAGTGACCATTTGAAGGGTTGATGTGAATACCCTTCTGCCCCTGAACTTGTTATGATGCACCAGAAAAGAATTAAGGCTTGTAATTTGGGGCTGTCATTGTCGGAGCTCAGGTTGAATTTTACCTTTGGTTTCCCCAGTGGTGGGTTACCAATCCTGGGGCAGGACGACCAACATTTCCTGGACATCCCATATGGGGGTCGGGGCTTCCGACGGACTCCACTGGTTATTACCTCTCTGCCTCGCCCGACGACTCGGTTGCTGCGAGCCTCGGGGTTTGCCATCTTCTCGGCAGCAGGGGTATTCTTCAGGAGCCGGATAAACCTCCCGTTTCCACTTTTTAGCACTGGTGGCCCAGTTATCAGCTTTTATTAATGAGAGGTCACGCCGCAAATTGGGGGCTTTCTTCCGACACACCACTTCCAGGATGTCCAGGAGAAAGGGGATTGGTTCGTTAGGGTGGTAGCAGAACCGATCAGGATTTACCCCTTTGGAAAAGGTTTCCCACCACTCGTCAGATCCAAGCTTTACCTCCCCCATAGCAACTCTGCTACTAAGAATGATAGAAGTTAGTCTCCTCTCTTTCTCATAGCACGGCGTACAAATTCCCCTAGGTGTTCTACCACTCCGACAATGAGACCACCAAGGTTCGTGACACAATTTACAGGAAAAGCATACAAGGGGGTGACAGTCACAATCTAACCAGTTACACTTTAACCTAATATCTTTGTTTTGTGCTTTTTCCCCCTCCCATGTGTGCCCTTTATGTTCTAATCTCGGGGACTTAAAGTAGGGCTTTCTCAACTCGTCCTCTAAGAGTTTGCAATATCCAAGAGCCTCCTGATTCCCTATTAGGTGGGTTTGGAGATAATGGTTATCTCCAACCCAGATTATTATCCAAATCATTTATCAGTTCGTTTCAGCTTTAATTTGGTTTCTCCCGGGAGACTGCAAACCTCCCAGCTGTGAGGGGGTTTTACCGGTCCTTTTATGCGACTAGCATGAGTCCATCCTTTTTCAGCGGTTCGTATGGCTGCTTCTGTGGTGAGGAGTACTTGGAACGGTCCTTCCCACCTTGGAGTCAAGGGGTTTTCTTTCCAGCTTTTCACGAGCACCCAATCTCCTGGCTGTACCTGGTGTAAGATAAAATCTAAAGGAGGCCGTTGTGCTAACATACCTTTTTCCCATAATGCCTTTCTGTACTTTGTCAATTTCACCAAATATTTTTGCGTACATGTGTCATTAATGACAGGATGTTCGTTAGGATTTTCTAGGTTATACGGCATCCCATACATCATTTCAAAGGGCGATACCCCTAAATCAGCTCTAGGTCTTGTTCTTATATTTAGCAACGCTAGAGGAATACATTTAACCCAGGTCAAATTGGTTTCTGCTACCAGTTTGGTCAATTGCTTTTTTATTTCCCCATTCATTCGTTCAACTCGTCCAGAGCTCTGGGGATGCCAGGGGGCATGTTGTTCCCACCGTATGCCCAGAGCTGTTGCTAAGTTTTGGGTAACTTGGGAAATAAAATGTGGCCCTCTATCTGAGTCAATGACTTCTGGGACCCCGTATCTCGGGATTATCTCTTCCATCAATATTTTCGTAACTACTTTGGCTGTTTCTCTTACGGTTGGGAAGGCTTCCACAAAATGTGTTAGGTGGTCCACCAAGACCAATAAATATTTGGTTCTCCCTACTTTGGGGAGCTCGGTGAAATCTATCTGAATGTGGGAGAAAGGCCTTTTCGCTAGCGGTCGGCCTCCCTCCGGTAATTTTCTCAAATTTTTTCTATTTACTTGTAAGCAAATTAGGCATCCTCTGGTTACTTGTTTGGCAATGTCCCAGATTCCCACACTCACATACTTTGCAGCAAAATAATCTACCAGTCCCTGTGATCCCCAATGTGTTTTTTGATGTATCTTAGTCAGTAATCTATGTGCCAATGCTCTAGGTATTATTTCTCTGCCATCTGCTAATTTCCATGCTCCTTGTGCATCCCTTTTAGCTCCTAGTTTTTGTATTTTATTCTCTTCCTCTTTATTAAACTTGATGTCGGGGTCAGGTTCTGGTGTTTGGGAGTGTTCTATGTTTTCCTGCAAAGTGAGGAGTCTCAGGGCAGCCCGTTTAGCCTCCTGGTCAGCTGCATTATTTCCCCTACTTCTCAAATCCAGTCCTTTCTGGTGACCTTTCAGGTGAACTATAGCTATTTTTCGGGGTTTTCGTAGGGCACTGAGCACGTCTAATATTAATTTACGGTGAACTAAATCTTTCCCTTGTGAATTTATTAGTCCTCTTTCTTCCCATATTTTGCCAAATGTATGGACTACCCCATAGCTATATTTCGAGTCTGTAAAAATAGTCCCATCTTTTCCTGTTAACCATTCCAGGGCTCGTAGTACAGCATATAGTTCACATGCTTGGGCGGACCAGGATCCACTAAGGGGTCCCGATTCTATCACTTCCAGGTTGGGTCCCCTTATGATAGCATATCCTGATTTTCTCCTTCCCTCAACTACTCTGGAGGATCCATCCACAAACAGTCTTTCTCCTTTTTCCAATTCTTCTTCTTCCAAATCTGGTCTGATTTTTGTCTGTTCTTCTATAGTCACTATACAATCATGTGTTAGTGCTTCTTCTGGTCCTCCATATAAGAAGGAAGCTGGATTTTGGATATTAGTAGTTTCTAGAGTTAAATTTGGAGCCTCAATTAGTATTCCTTCATATTTTAGAAGCCTTGCGTCTGAGATCCATTTTTCAGCCTTTTGCTGTAAGACTCCCTGTATGTTATGGGGGGACAGCACTTTCAGGCTGCTATTAAATGTAATTTTCCGGGCTTCTTCTACCAAAAGAGCACATCCTACAATTGCTTGTAAGCACGTAGGCCATCCTCTGCTTACTGGGTCCAAGATCTTTGATAGATAAGCCACCGGTTTCCTTTTCTCTGCCCATTCTTGAGTAAGGACCCCATATGCGACCCCCTTGTCTACGTTTATGAACAAAAAGAAGGGTCTATTAGTATTAGGTAAACTTAATACCGGGGCATGGATTAGGCTCTCTTTAAGCTCTTGCAGCCTTTCGGTGTCCTCCTGATCCCATTTTAGGAGTCCCTCTTGAGTAAGTTTCTGATACAAGAAAGTCGCCTTACTACTGTAGTTTTCAATCCATTGTCGACAATAACCAGTTAGTCCAAGTATTTGCCTGATTTGTCTCTTATTTCTTGGAATTGGTAATGCTAAAATCGCCTGTATTCGTTCGGGGTCTATTCTCTTCTCTCCTTTCTTTAGATAATGGCCTAGGTATTTTACTTCTTCTTCGACAAATTGTAGTTTTGCCTTGGAGACTTTCAATCCCTTTAAGCCTAAAAAGTTCAATAACTTAATACTTTCTTTCCGTACATTCTCTTCCTGCTGCCCCGCCAGGAGTAGATCATCTACGTATTGGATTAATGTAACCCCTGGCCCCACTTGGTAATCCTGTAAAATTTGCTCTAAAGCCTGCCCGAAGAGATTAGGGGACTCAGTGAATCCTTGAGGGAGTACCGTCCATCTTAATTGTTGTCTCCTTCCCCGTATCGGGTCTTCCCATTCAAATGCAAAATAATCCCGGCTTTCTTTAGCCAAAGGGCATGCCCAAAAGGCATCTTTGAGATCTATAACACTGTACCATAAATTCTCAGGCCCCAGTTTAGTCAAGAGGGTATAAGGATTTGCCACCACCGGGAACCGGGCTACAATTCGCTTGTTTATTTCCCTTAAATCATGCACCAATCGATAGGTGCCGTTTGGCTTTTTAACTGGTAGGATGGGAGTATTGAACGGAGACATACAGGGTTCTAACAATCCATTATTCAACAACCTTTCTATTTCTGGTTTTAATCCTCGTCTCCCTTCTGGGGATAATGGGTATTGCTTAATTCGGACGGGGACATCCGGATTTTTGATAGTTACCGAAAATGGAGTGATTTTTAGCTGTCCCACGCTCTCAGGCGTGTACCAGACTTCGGGGTTAATTTGCTTTTCATCTTCTACCCTTAAAGGGCATAATTTAATTTTTAATTCCTTATTATCTACACCTATACTAATCCCTAATTCTATAATCATGTCTCGCCCGAGCAGATTATAATCTGACTCGGGTACCAATAATAGATTTCCCATCCCTATTTTGGATCCTGATTCTATAGTCACATTTTTTATGATTTGTACTTCAAAAGGTTCCCCTTTTGCCCCTATGACAGTGGCAGTTTCTTTAGAGATGGTACATCCTTTTGGTAGGTTCTGTACCGTGGATCTTTCTGCCCCCGTATCTACCAAGAATTCCATTTCTTGGTTGTGGGGACCCACTTTAAGTTTTATCAAGGGCTCTTTATGATTTTTCCGGGTCCCCACCAAATAGAGCCCCTGACCCCCCTAGTCCATTTGGAACTGCTTCTCGTCTCTGATTCGGACTCTACATTCTCGCTTAAAATGCCTTTTTTTTCCACAATAAAAACACACCTTCACCCCTTCTGACTCCCCTATACTTTTCTCTTTTTGTTCACTCGAACCTCCCTTTCGCCCTTCTCTTTGGTACCTCCCCCCACCTGTTGCTGCGACCATCAACCTTACTTGTCTGCGGTCTCTTTCGTCGTCCCTACGGACATATACTTTCTGTGCCTCCCTAAGCAGTTCATCCAGCCCCCTGTCCTGCCAGTCCTCTAACTTCTGGATTTTCTTCTTTATGTCATCCCACGATTTTAAAACGAAATGGACTTTCAGCATTGACTGTGAAGTTTGGCTATCGGGGTCCATTCCGGAGTACAATCGTAAGTTCCACCGTAATCTCTTGAGCCATTCCGTAGGCGACTCGTCCTTCTTTTGCCTATCGTTGAATGCCCGATCTATATTTTGCCCCCTCGGGACTGAGTCCCTAATCCCCTGAATAATTATGGTCCTTAAATCCTGCATATGTGTTCTATGTGCCGCATTTTGATGGTCCCAATGGGGGTTCTGTAGGGGCCATTTAGCGTCCGCAGCTGGGCCTTGGACATGCTGCGTGTCCCAAATACGCATTCCTTCCCTTCTTATCATATTCCGTTCTTCAGTAGAGAACAGAATGCCCAAAATGGACTGCATTTCTTCCCAGGTATAGATGTTTGGTCCTAAGAACTGGTCGACCCTCTCGGCTACCCCAAAAGGGTCCTCTAATAAATGTCCCATGTCCTTCTTAAAGTCTCGTACATCTGCCGAACTCAAGGGGACAGTAATAAATCCTATACCCGCCTGTGGTCCACCCATGGGCATCTCCCGTAGAGGGAATAGCCCCGTCTCAACCCTACTGCGGCTCCTTGTAATCGGGCCTTGGTAACCGGTTTGGTTAACCTCCCCTTGGTTACCCTCTTCATCATTGTTCGGTGCAGGTGGTTGTGGAGGTGGTGGGGCATTGGGTGCTGGCGGTGGGACATATGGGGGCGGTGCTATAATTAAGTCGCCCAAATCATTGTCCCTCTTCCCCTTTTTGTCCGGATCCCCTTTCCCTTCTCTTAATTGGAAAACATACACTTCGGGTCTTGCTACCCATATTTTGGCATAATCACTCTCCTCTTGAGAGAAGGGCTCTTTAGAATTTACCCATAGGTTCAAGTCCTGTCAAACCCAGTCTTCAGATGATCCAAACACAGGCCAAAAAACTTTTTTGGAAATCTCTTTCCCACCCCATACTTCCATGCAATAATGTATCATTCTGGCCCTATCCTTAGTCTCGGTCCCCGGGTAATGCTTCCAATTACTAAGCATGAATCCTAGGGGGCTGTCCCTTGGAATGGGGGGGAGTTTGACTTGGGTTGGGGTCTTGCTTTTCCCCTGCCCCATTCGTCCGGAGTGCCTTCTTTCCCTCTCAAATTCCTTTCACTTCCCCTTTTTCGTGGCCCGAGCCCTTCGCGGGTCTGCGGGAGCCGCACTACTCAAGGGTCCGCACTCACTTGGAGAGTCCGGCTGCCGGCCCTCCTCTCATTCACACTTGTCCACCGCCACACTCCGGGATCCCAACCCCGCCCGAACGGATTCCCTTTTATACTTACGCGTCCTGCGTCTTCGTCCGGACTCCGTGCACAGATTATTAAGGGGGTCACCGGTATAATTTGTCCCGTTTGCTTACTAGTATATATTTTAGGGTCGTCGGTGAGAGTGGTGGAGGTTCTCCCAGAGGGGCCACCCGGAAAGCACTGGATGAGGCGCCCCCCACTCTGGGTAGATCTTACCCGATCCAAACTCTCATCCGAGTCACGGCACCAAATTGTTATAAAATTGACTCAAAACGAGTAATTTCCAATCAAAGAATTTATTAATTATTGAAGCAGTTATATTACCTAAGCAAAGGCTCAGCGCTGGGCGACAGGGGAGTCTCCGCTCCACCAACTGCCGCACCAACTAGTTTCTGATTCAGTCCTTTTATCCTCTCTATCCTTCAGGAGTCCATGTTATCTCGGAGTTCTCTGCGCCTGCGCTGGTTGTTGCTAGGGGGTCATCCTTCTGTCTCCTGGTGGTCGGTGATAAAGGCTGCGGAGTCTTCCTCAGCTGCGTCTTCTTCACCCTGTGTCTTTATTTGGTGACTTCTCCGTAGAAAATTACCAAAATCTTATGATTAACGCAATATGTGCCCTATCAAGCTTAAGCAAGCAAATGTCCTGCCTTGCAAACTGTGCCCTATCAAGCTTAAGCAAGCAAATATCCTGCCTTGCAGACTGTTTATCTGCCCCTGCCCCTTCCCCAGCTGAGCATGGGCCGGTGACCTGCGCTTTGTCTGATTCCCCTTCCTTAATAACAGCCTGTCTTGTAGCTCTTTTCCCTTCTGCTGCCCTTGCAGAGCCATCCACAAACACATTGTCTCCCTCAGGCCAGGGAATGTCCCATCAATCTCTCCCAGCCTGGCTCGGGAGCTCTGTCCCTTGAGTGCAGTCCTGGGTTCCTTGCCAGCCCCTCTCCAGGCTGTTCAAACAGGAGGCTGGGTTAAACCCTTGCCCTGTCCTCAGTTCTGAATCCTCCTGTGCCATTGAACAAGTTTCATACTGTAATCACCGAGCCCTGCTCATCCATTGAGAGGCTCTTTTGGTTGTCAAAGCTTTAACTTGATGCCAGACTTGAACTCTAGGAGATCCTTCTGTTGTCATCAGTTTTCAGGCCTCTGCTCCCACGGAAGCTGTGGCTGCACAATTCTGCAGACAATGAGGCTGCTCTCTGGCCACTGGGTTAAACATTTTAGCACAAGAATTCCTTTGGCAAGACCCTGTTTAACGTCCACCTATAATTCAAATTCTTTTTCCCTGTCTGGAAGGCCCAGGACACTCGCCTCAGTTAATCTTAATTTTAACACTTGAAAATTCTGTGTTTCCCCCTTGTGTCCATCCATCCAGTTTGTTGACTGGCAAGATAGGAGTGTTGTAGGGAGACACCCTTGGCTCCAAAAGCCCTGCCTTTAACAGGGACTCAATACCAGGCTGTGAGCCCTTCCTTCCCTCTCTTGGAACAGGGTAGTGCTTGTCCTGGTTGCTTTAATTTGTAGAGGCTCCATATCTAATTTTCTGTATTTCCCTGGGGCTGCCCACACTTCTGGGTTCACTTCAGCATAGGCCTTGTCAGACTTTTGACACAGAGGTACAACAGAACTAGCCTCTGTATCCCTTTTTACAGTATTAAAATCCAGCTCTCAAAGTCCTTCCTAGTTAACTACAATCACAGGAGGAAGAAAAAGAAATTCATTTATTTCAAACCTATCCCCCACAGCTTCTAATAGTGGTTGAACAAATCATACCTGCTCATCTTTCCCTCTCATTCCCTTAAAAATTAAAATATTCCTTTACTATTTTCCCCTTTAGGTCTAAGATTCAGAGCAGATTGAGAGGCCCCTGTGTCCATCAGAAAATGCCTCCTCTCAATGCAGACCCACCTGAATGTTCTCAAGGGCTCCAGTGTGGAGGGGCCCTGGTGTGATGGGAGCTGTGACAGCCCTGCCAATCCATGTCCATCACGGGCTGGACTTGCTGGTCCTGAGGGTGCTGCTGTCTGTGCTTGCAGTGTCCTTGTGCCCTGCAGCTGGAGCCCTGATTCCTTGCCAGGGGCTGTTTGGGTGGGCTGTGCCCTGCCGAGGAGGGCAATGCCTCTGCCGGGTGCTTGTGGCCGAGCCGTGCCCTGGGTGCTGGGGCCCCCTTGGGCCCTGGGGCTGATCCCTCAGGGGCTGTAGGAGCTCTGCCCTGGCCTTTGCCTTCAGCTTGGCCTTTTGCTGCTCCCTTCTTGCATTCACCTGCTGGGCCTTTGTGCCCAAGTGCTGCAGGGCCTTCTTCTGCCCCTCCTGCAGCCCCCCTCAGTGCCTGTGGGTGCTTGTCTTGCTTTACAAGACAGGCGTCTGCTTGGGAAGGCAGAAAAAGCCTCTCTTGGAATGGAGAATGCAAACCCCCTCCCTCTTAATTTTTAGGATAGTGAAATCAAGGGGCTCTCAGGCAAAGATATGGGATTAGGAATAACGGTTCTTTACTAGTGTGTATAATATAATAATAGTAGTGTGTATAAACAGCTCCGGCAGTGACAACAAACAGAGCCCGGAGCCGGTCCCGGCCTTTCGGCTGCGGCACTTTCCCCTTGGGTGCAGTTCCGGGCACGGCCGGCAGGGGCGCCGGTGGCACCCGCGGGGCGGGGCAGCGCATCCCTGCCATGGGAACCTCTCTGAACGGCAATAGAGCAATCCCTTCATCTAACTCTTTCACTTTTTTACCTTCTGTAGCCTTTCTCCCCTGTTTTGAGAAAGAATTTGGAGAGGGCTGCCTTTTAACTGAGCTCCTAGTGTTTCGATAAGGTGCTTCCTGTAGAGAGAGGGATTTTCCCTGAACAGCAGGAGCTGTGGTTACCAAGGGGACGTAACTCAGAGCAGGAGGGGTCAGGGGAGGATATCCCGCCGAGGCTCGGTCGGAGTGTGGGCAGGGTGTGCTGCCGGAATCGCCAGAGGGGGATCTTCCCGTGGAGGCCGAGCCGGAGCGTGGGCAGCCCCCACATGGCTTCTGGCGGCTGATCCGGCAGCTCCCGGCAGAGAAAAGGCAGGTGGGAGACCCCGGCAGCAGCAGCGGCGCTGCCCAGCGCAGCTGGCACGGGCAGGGCAGCCGGGGATGGGATGGCTGGGACCCGCCCTCGGTGCGGTCGGCGCGGTGACCTCGGCCCACGCGGCAGGACAGAGCAACCCCCATCTTCCCCAGCATGGCCGGCAGAGCGGCCGCGGGCCGGGCAGTGGGGCCAGGGCACACAAATTCACCACCAGCGCCGGGGCAGGTGGAGCTGCCCTGGGCAGTGAGCCCGCACCTGGGATGGAAACCGGGGCAGGCGGAGCTGAGGCGGGCAGCGAGCCGGGACCCGGGACAGGCGCCTCGGCCGCCAACGGAGGGGGCAAGAGCTGCAGAGGATCCCACTCTCTTTCTGACTTTTCCTCTTGTTCCCCTCCCTTTCATTTCCCCTTTATATTTTCTTGGTTCTTTCCTCGGGTGTTTCTGATACTTCAAAGATTTTTATTCTCCTAAAATCTCCTGTCTAACATATGGCATATTCTCTTTCTTCTAGATTAAATGTTTTTTTTTCCAAAGAAATCCAGAACCTAACAAATCTCAACTTCTGCTTGGATATTTTGAAATGGTCGACGAGCTAACTCATGACCTCCTAATGTTGTTTTTCTCATCACCTTTTTATTTATCCTTTGGCAAATTAAGCATCTTTCAGTGACTTGCTTTGCTACACCAAAAATCCCAGTGCACCCAAAATTCCTCAAAAAATGATCACACAAAGCTTGAGTACACCAGTGGGGTTTCTGATGCACGTCTTCTAATATTTTCCTAGCAAGCACATTTTATTAAGTAATTGTCTTCCATGTAGAAGTTTCTATTTCCCTGATTTATCTTGTTCATTTCCTATCTTGTTTAATTCTTTTTTCTCGGCTTCCCTAAACTTTGGAATTTCCAGTTTTTCCTCGTTTGGAGTTAATATTAAACTAACTCTTTCAGCTCCATTTTCTGCTGTACCTTAGCTTTGTGATCTGCCCCCAGTTTGCCCAGTTTGCCTCTCCTTTGGCCCGGGCCGGGTTCCCCCCGCCCGCAGCGGCTGGGAGCAGCCGAGAGCCCCGCGCTGCCCATGCCGACCTGGCCCGGCTCCATGGCCGCTGCTGCCGCGGGCTGCGAGGGCTGCGGGAACGGGGCACCGAGGGTGTGGCTGCTGCTGGGGGAGGAGGAGGAGGCAGGGAAGGGCAGGGATGGAGGGGGAGGAGGAGGCGGGGTTAGGGGGGAGGAGGAGGAGAAGGAATGGAAGGGGCGGGATGGAAGAGGAGATGGTGGTGGGGATAAGACAGGGGAGGAGGAGGAGGGGGGATGGAAGAGGAGGAGCGGGAGGAGAAAGAGCAGTGAAGGAGGCGGGGTTAGGGGGGAGGAGGAGAGGGAGGTGGAGATAGGACAGAGGAGGAGCGGGAGGAAGAGGAAGAGGAGGGACCAGGGCGGATCAAGGCTGAGCTGCGGGAGCCACGCGGTCTCGTGCCCTGCCTGAATTCGCAGCCCCCACCTGTGGGATCATCGCCCCCCCCCCATGGCGCAGGTGAGCGGGGAGGGGGAGCCCGGCCCAGATATCCCAGGGGGGTCCCTGGTTTGGGTTTTTGGGGGGATGTTTGGAGAATGAAGAAGTCCAAGGCTGAGCGGAAAAGGCCCCTCGGGGGGACATCGGGGGGTGGCGGTGGCGGCTGCGGGCAGAGGCAGCCTGGAGGAGCAGAGCCCTGTGTCCCCCAGGAGGCCAAAGTGGGGAGGCCAGAGAGGGGGGAGCGCCGCCATTGGCGGGAGCCTCAAGAGCCTGGAGAGGGGCAGGGGGGACTCCTTGGAGCCGCTGCAGCCCAGAGCAGAGAATGAGGGGAGAAGGGAGCCTGGGAGCCCAAACAGCCCCGGCATCCCGAAATGGGGTGAGCCAAGAGGGGGGAGCTTTTGGCATTGCTGGCACTGCCAGCAGCCTGGGCAGGGCGGGCAATAAGGAGAAGGGGGACCCCCAATGCAAGGGTGACCCCAGCAGCTGGGACAGGGGGGAACCCCCGAACACCAGAGGGGAGGGACCAGGGATGGGGAACTCCTGGAAGGCTTTTTCAGGGCTGAATCTTGGTGTTTGGGAGGGTTTTCTGGAGCCCACATGGCCGGTGACTTGTAGAGATGGACTTGGGTGGGGGGAATTTCAAACTCCAGGTGCTCATCCCTTGTTTTCTCCAAACCAGGATTTCCCATTGCCAACCCCTGTGAGGCTGTGAGGAAGAGGAAGATGCTCTGGGACACTGAGGCAGGTGAGGAGGAAGTCAGTGCCCCTTTCCCCTCTGTGCTGCTCCATCTCCCAGCCCAGCACGGCCCCCGGCTGCAGCACAGCCCTGGGGGGATCTCGTTGCCCTTGCCTGTGGCACGGAGGCAAATCCCATGCTGTCCTTGTCCTTCCTCGCCCAGAGCAGGAGCTGAGCATGGAGAGCAGGGAGGACAAATGCCCGTGGCAGAACCTGGTGGCAGAGGCCGTTTTGAGCGGCTCCACGGTGCAGGAAGCCAACGGGGAGGAAAAGGCCCGGAGATGCCGCACGAGGAGGGGCTGCAAACGCAGATGGCGGGGATGTGAGGGGGAAAGAGGCAGCCTGGGCCGGGAAGGCGGCCGGAGATGGAGGCAGAGCTCGGAGCTGGTGCTCCATGAGCAGCTCCATGATGGGGAGAAGCCCCACACGTGCAAGGAGTGTGGCAAGAGCTTCAGGTGGAACTCCGAGCTGATCGTGCACCAGAGGACCCACACTGGGGAACGGCCCTACGAGTGTGGGGAGTGTGGGAAGAGCTTCAGCCAGAGCTCCCACCTGATCAGGCACCAGAGGACCCACACAGGGGAGAGGCCCTACGAGTGTGGGGAGTGTGGGAAGAGCTTCAGCCGGAGCTCCAGCCTGATCAGCCACCAGAGGACCCACACTGGGGAGAGGCCCTATGAGTGCTCCAAGTGTGGGAAGAGGTTTCAGACCAGGTCCCATCTTCTCCTGCACTATCAGAGTCACACAGAGGAGAGGCCCTTCCAATGCCCCGACTGTGGGGAAGGGATTCAAGCGTAACTCCACCCTCGTCACCCATCGGCGCATCCACACAGGGGAGAGGCCCTACGAGTGTGATAAATGCAGGAAGAGGTTTCAGACCAGCTCCAGGCTCCTCCGGCACTATCGGATTCACACAGAGGAGAGGCCCTTCCAATGCCCCGACTGTGGGAAGGGATTCCAGCGCAACTCCCACCTCGTCACCCACCGGCGCATCCACACTGGGGAGAGGCCCTACGAGTGTCCCCAGTGTGGGAAGAGCTTCTCACAGAGCTCTACCTTGACCCAACACCAACGGAGGCACCGGTAAGGGAAGCCCTGCGAGTGCCCCGAGTGCGGGAAGAGCTTCGTGCGCTGCTGCAGCTCCATCCCCCACTGGAGGAGGCACTTTGGGCACAGCCCTGGTCACTCACATTCCCTGTGATCCATGTTGGGAACACACCTGGCTGCTTCTCTTTTGGTTTGGCCTGAATTTTTTTCTCTTCTCCATCTCTCTGTCCTCCAAAAGTCCATTGGGATGGAACAGTCACCTCAAAACCACTCAAATTCCACTGAAAATAACTGAATTTTAACCCCAAAGGGCTCAATTCCACCTCAGATTGCTTGTTCCTTCCTCAAAAACTCAATCCCAGGCCAAACTCACTCCATTCCACAGCTGTCAAGTTGAGATGGAGTTGGAAGGAGATTGGGAGAAGTGGGATCTCAATTTGGAGCAGTGGGATGGGGATTGTGTGGGGCTGGGTGTGTGCGATGTATTTGATAGCAAATAAAACTTTCTGAGTTACTGATTTCTGTCCCGTTCATTTTCAGTCAGTTCTGTTTGCAGAGTGCCACCTTCTCAGCTGATTCAATTCCTATAAAATTCCCATTTTTTAAATCATCTAACACAAACAATCCAAAAACCAATATCAAAATAAAACCACCTGCACACAATTAATGTTTTAAAAATAATTTTAATTTTTCAAGAGTACTTAAGGATGTTATTAAAGTTTAATTGTTTGGTTGAAATGTCTGAGAAATTGTACTGGTGTTTGGTTTTGTGTTTAGTATATTTGTAATATGAATTGTTTAACTAAGAGGTGTTAGATTGCATGGTAGTTTCTTTAGATAATTTTATCTAAAGTACATTAGTCATCGAGTTAAAATTTTCAAAAGGTATTTCTTGATATATAATTTGTTTATTTATATGCATTGGTAATATTATAGTAATAGTTATTGTTGGTTTGAATTGAATCATTGTTGGAGTTGAATCATTGTAAAGAAGAGTTGAGATTTTTATATTTTATTGTTATTATAATTTATTTAACTTCAATTATTATTTCTTTGTTTATAATTTTATTGCAATTTGTTGAGGGGATAGGAAGGAAGTTCAAGGGCAGGAACATTTTTTCCTGGCTGGGAACTGGAATTCCAGACCCTGGGAGTGTGTGCAGGGCCCCACAGACTGGGATCAAATATGGGATGGGATCAAAGATGGACTGGGATCACCTGGACTGGGATCACATGGATGGGGATCGTGTGGATCAGAACCCTCCAGACCAGGATAGCCTGGAGTGGGATCAAATATGGACTGGGACTGTATGGACTGGGATCCCAGGGACTGGGACCATATGGATCAGGACCACACAGACTGGGATCAAATATGAACTGGGACTGTTTTTTAAAGTAACTTTGTTCTATAGTTTTTATTTCTGTTGTTAATTAAGCTCAGTGAAATAGCTGCTTGTGTTAAACTACCTGCTTGTGTGGGATAACATCCAATGCACCCAGGATGAGGACACCTGTACAGATCTGCCAACTATCAGCACTCCCTGTCTGAAGGCAGAGTGCACCAAGGCCCAAAACTGGAGGTGATAAAGAGAAGGAGCCAAAACCACAGCCAAGAAACACACATGCTCTGAAAAGGCAGACCCAGGGAGGGGCCATGTAAAATCATTCCTGGAATATGTAAAGTAGTTTATGGATATGCATGAGGCTCTATGAATATGCACCAGGCTGATGTAAGGGGAAAGGTATTTCAGGGCGATGCAGATTCCTTGGTTGTGGCTTTAGTCCATTTTTATCACGTCCAGTTTTTGGGCTTTGGTTCACTCTGACTCTGAGAAATTGAGGTTTTGGGATTTTTAGTATGTTGTGGATGGAAGCAAAATGGAGGGCACAGTGTTTCGTCCTGGGTTTCTTCTTCATGCTTCTTCCTTCTTCTTCATGGGTTTGGGTGGCTTTTTGTAATTGGGCAGAAATTCCACATTGCAGGCTCTTTGGGATCAGTTATTGGGTTAAAAGGGAAAATAATCTAGGTGTCAGTTCCTAATTGGATAGTTTAGTCTTAAAAGACCTTGGAACAAGAGATTGTTGGCCATTTTGTGCCTTCTAATGAAAAGCTGCTGAACTCCCAGTAATGAGGCTGGTTTACTGATAAGAAATAATAAACACTTGAGTCCGAACATGAATTACTGCCTCAAGTGCCTTCAATCCAGAGCCAGTGAAACCAACAACTGGTACCCCACAGCTTGAGGTAGTGCCAAGGCAGAACTTGTTCATGCTCTTTTCCCCTGGTGATTTTCTACTCCCGTCCAGACTCTAATAGCAAAGCCATGCTGGTGACAAAAGATTGACCTTGGCATCCTGGGGCACTTTCTGGGTGGGTGTTTGAATCTGCTTTTCCAGGCCTCGGGCTGAGCAGGGTGAGGCCGAGGCCTGGGCCCCTCCAGGCGGCGCCGGGAGCGCCCGGGGCAGCGGCGAGGGGCGGCCCTGAGGGGCGGCACAGGGGGCATTTCCCCCGAGCGGGCGGGCGGGCAGGCGGCGGGGAAAGGCGCCCTGGGCACAAGGGCAGGCACAAGGGCCCCGGCTCTCTGCAGTGCGGGCGGCCCAGCGCCAATCGCTGCTCCCGGA
The DNA here is from genome assembly GCF_023055355.1 of Agelaius tricolor. Taxonomy (NCBI): domain Eukaryota; kingdom Metazoa; phylum Chordata; class Aves; order Passeriformes; family Icteridae; genus Agelaius; species Agelaius tricolor. The sequence goes on from NW_027269302.1 coordinate 1,053,411, forward strand.
GCCGCTGCCAGGGCCGGGTCTCCTCCCCGCCGCTGACCCTGCACCTGCAGCGCTGCCTCCGCCTCTGCCGGGCTCCCCGGCACGGACGGCAAGGACGTGGACACGCTGCAGCCGGGCCCAGCAGGGACACCCAGATGGTGCCGGGGCTGCAGCTCCTCTCCTGCAAGGAAAGGCTGACACAGCTCGGCTTCTTCAGCCTGGGAAAGAGACCCAGCCTTGATCCAGCTGTGGCCTTCCAGTACCTGAGGGCAACACACAAGAAAGCTGGACAGGGACTTTGTACGAGGGCAGGCAAGGACAGGACAAGGGAGCATGGATCCAAATGGAGAGAGATTAGGTTTAGGTAAGGGATTCAGAAAAAAGGCTCTCCTGGAACAGGTTGCCCAGAGAAGGTGGGCATGTCCCGTCCCTGACAGTGTTCAAGGCCAGGCTGCATGGAGCTCTAGACAAGCCGGTCCAGTGCAAGGGATCCCCAGCCACAGCAGGAGAGTTGCAGCCATGGGATTTTCCAGATCCCTTCCAAGCCAAACCATGCCACGACTCCATGATTCTGGGATACTTCCCCTCCTCATCCTCTGGCAGAAAAAGAAACTTGGCCCCAAGTTCCACACTGCAGACCATGTCTTTTGGCAGCCTGCAACTGTGTCAACAGAGGATGAAAAGAGATGAAATTACTGACTCGATTTCCCTTTTCTACTTGAAAAGTAAATGCTCTGCTCCTGTCCACTCTGGCAAAATTGTCAGAAGAGGCAATTGTTCCCCACGAAATGCTTGGTCTCATGCAAAGAAGAAAGAAGCCAGAAGCCAACAGTCTTCGTTATTGCTACGTTGTTTTCTTTGGTTACTTCTCTAATAGGAATGACTTTGGTGTGTGATTTGTTTGTTTCTCTCTTTCGTTCCTTGGGGCGCGCGGCGGCTCCTCCGTTGGGTTCGCGGGGGCAACGGAGGAACGGCCGCGAGCTCCGGCGGCTCCGCAGCAGCAGCAGCAGCAGCAGCAGCAGCAGCGCTTCTCTCGATCGGTTTTCCACTCGACTTCCCACTCGCTCCCCATCCTCTTCTCCCTCTCACGCTCACTCTACTCCCGTCCCGTGCTGGGCCGTGCCGTCCATGTTCCACCTCTCCCAGCCCGGCTGATGCCGCGTCCCGCAAGGCGCCCCTCGGCGGGGCCGCCCCGTGCCCGCCCCTGCCCGGCCCGCCGTGGTTCCGCCTCGGCCGGGCTCTCTCCGTCCTGGCTGTGGCGCCGCTGGAAGAGCCGCTCGCTCTGGTGCTGGCGGAGCAGTGCGGGCTTTTGGCTGCACCTGGCGCGGGCTCTGGCCCAGCCCCGGCCGAGGCCCCGGCCCCGAACGAAGCCCCTGCCGCGGTTCCGCCCGCAGCCGCCCCGCTGCCGCCCGGCTCCCGCCCCGTGGCCGACAGCGTGGCCGGCAGCTGCCCCGCTCCGAGCTCCGCTGCTCGCCAGCTCGGCCGCCGGCCCCGAGCCACCGCAGCCCGGGGCGGCTCGGCAAGCAGCAGCGCGCCGGGCGGGCGGGTGCCCCGGGCAGAAGAGCGGCAGCGCGGTGCCGCCCGCACGGGCGGAGAGGCCTCCCCTAGAGCAGCTCTAGTGGCAGGGCCCGCTGCTGGGCAGCGGCGGCTGCAGCAGCGTTTACTCCGGTCCCTGCCACGCCGACGGCGCCCCGGGAAGAGACGGGGCCGGCTCGGAGGGCGGCGGGCGATGAGCTCAGCCTTGGCTCGCAGGCGGCCATCAAGCGAGTGTCCCGGGAGCGCATCTCAGAGTGGGCACGGCTGGGGAGTGCGCGGGGCCAGCGGGAGGAGCCGGCGGGGCGTGCCGGGCGGGGCTGTGGCGAGGCCCGGCAGGGCGGCAGCCGGAACGCTGCGAGGGCAGCGAGCGTGGAGTGAGCGGGGGCCGCGCAGCGCCCCGGGCCGGGCCATGGCGAGCCGCGGCGGGGCCGGGCAGGGGCTGCTCGAGGTGCGGCGCAGCTTCGGCCCCGCTGATGGCATCGCAGTCCCCCCACAGCGCAAGGGTGCCCTTGTGCCCCTGGAGCTGGCGCTGCTGTGGAAGGTGTCACGGCCTGGCTTCCCCGGCGTCGTGCGGCTCCTGGACTGGTTCGAGGTGCCCAAGGGCTTCGCACTGCTCATGGAGCGTCCGCAGCGCTGTCAGCACCTCTGGTACTTCCTGCACGAGCGGCGGTTCCTGACGGAGCCCGTGGCGCGGGGGCTGTTCCGCCAGGTGCTGGAGGCCATGGGGCACTGCAGCAGCCGCGGCGTCCTGCACCGCCACATCAAGGCCAAGAACGTCCTCGTCGACCTGGCCACGGGCGAGGCGAAGCTCATCGACTTCGGCTGCGGCACGATCCTCCAGGACACGTTCTACACCCGGATGTCAGGTGAGCCCAAAGCCGGGGCCCAGCTGGGCAGCAGAAGTTCCTCCCTTGGCTGGCAGAGGGGGAAGAGGGAGGGAAGGAAGGAGGCAAGGAAGGAGGGGGAATCCTTCTTCAGCCAGCTGCAGCCAGGTTGCTTTTTGGCAGGGCAGGGGCTGGCTGTTGTGGAACAGGAGCTGGCTGGGAGGGAGGGAGCAGCATGGGCCTGATGAGCTGCGCCCGTGTCCCATAGGAACGCTGGAGTACAGCCCACCGGAGTGGATCCTCTTTGGCTGCTACCATGGCCAGCCAGCCACCATCTGGTCCCTGGGCATCCTGCTCTATGAGCTGCTCTGAGGGCACCTTCCTTTCCACAGCAACGAGGACATTATCTGGGGCCAGCTCTTCTTCCCGCCCCGGGTGTCTCAAGGTGGGGATGCGCCTTCAAGGCACGAGGGGAAGAACGGGGTTGGGAGGGGCCGCTGGCACATAAGCGTCCTGCTCTTGCAGCTGGTGAGGAGGTGGATCTCCTGGGCTTAGCTGGAGGAGGTGGCACCTGTGCCTCTGTGCTGGTGTCCTCTGCAAGAGAGGATCGATAGGAAGCTTTTGGCTGCAGCTCTGAGCACTCCTGGTGTGGCCTGGGCACTGTGGAATGTGGGAGAGCATGGACAGGAGCCTTGTCCCGCTGAGCGGCGGTTTCTGGTTTCTCTCTGCAGAGTGCCAACACCTCATCAGGTGGTGTTTATGCATGGAGCCCACAGACAGGCCAGCTCTGGAGGACCTTTTTGAGCATTCTTGGCTGCAGGAGCCCTGCCTGGCCCAGGAGACAGCAGAGATGCCTCCCTGTGCACAGGAGGATCCAGGAGGCCAGCAAGCAGCAGCGGCACGCGTCTCGTGGCGCTGGAAGAAAACCCCGGAGCGTTTCCCTGCGGCCGCGGCGCGGAGGAGAGAGCGCAGCCGAGGAGATGCTGCTTCCGCTGGTCCCCGCGAGCTGTGGAGGGAGCGGCTCCGTGCTGCCCGTCCCATTGGAGAAGTGGTGGCAGTGCGGTGAAGGTGCCACGGACTGGGACAGGGGAAACATCCCCCTGCAGCTCAATGGCATCGTGATGTCCCCGCAAGCCGGGGCACAGCTGGCGCGTTCTTCTGGAGCACGACGTGGAGCTGGGAACACCATCCTGGAGCTGGCCGCTGGCGGGGCAGAGCCGATTGGCTTTGGCTGCGGCCCCTGCCTGGAGGACACGCTCTGCGCCCCGATGGAATCAAGATGAGTCCCCAGCCGGCGCAGGGGCGGGGGGATGCAGGTGCTCCCAGGCACGGCAGGGCTCGGCCTGGCCACATGCCGGAGGTTCCCTGCTCGGTGACGCTGGGGAATATTAATTTTTCCGCCAGCCGCCGAGCTGCTTTTGGGCAGGACAGGGGATGGATGTTGTGGAAGGGGAGCTGGCTCCTGGCCTTGCTGACAGCTTCTGCCAGCCAGCCTGGCACGGGCTGAGGCGGGGGCAGCCAGCCTGACAAAAGCATCCATCCATGTGGATGGGGGCAGCAGAGGGGGACGGGTTCCGAAGCCGTGCCCCAGCTGGTCTGCTCTGCAGGCCCTTGAGGAAGGGGTGTGTTTATGGGCGGGAAAGGTGGGGATTTTCCCCACCCCTGGACAGGTTTAATTCTCACATGGAGTGGTCAGACCCTCCTCAGGCCCATGAAACGGTGACAGGCTTTGTGCTTTTTCTTGTTTCCAGGTCTTGTTTTGAATTGACTTTCGTGCAATTGTTCTTTGTTTTTCCCAGGAGGATTACACCTGGTGCCCGGACCGGACGGGGAAGCGCCTGCAGTGTCCATGGAGCGCATCCAGTGCCAGCGCTGCCCCAGGGGCCACGGTCTGCAGGGACAGCCCCTTCCAGAAGGACGAGGACCTGGTTTGGGATCGGCTCCTCTCCTGGCAGCAGCTCTGCAGAGGTGGGCACCCGGCTCCACAGCTCGGCTGGCAGAAGGGCTCCGGGCAGGCGGCAGCGGGCACACGGGCATCCCGCTCTTGCAGCTGCTGAGGAGGTTGCTGTGCTGGGATTAAGCAGAGGAGGTGGAATGTGGCCTGCCCCACTGCCCTTCTCTAAAAACAGAGAATGGGTTGGGAGGTTTGGGCTCTGAGCACAGCCAGCAGCCTGGCCCGGGCACAGGCCATGGTGGGACAGGGGGACAGGAGCCTGCTGCCACTGACCGTGGCTCTCTGGTTTCTCTCCGCAGGCTGCCAGCACCTCATGCCATGGGAACGGCACCGCTCGGCCTGCCAGGCTGGGAGGGCTGGAGGGCGGCCGGTGTTCATTTGCTGTCAAAAATAAATTGGGGTTTTTTGTCATTGTCATCATCAGAGCGTTTCTTTCCTCCTTTTCCAAGCTCTTGGCCTCCCTTCCTCCAGGGTAATCTTTTTTGTCCTTCCTCAACCGCTTGACAGCATTTGGAAGGGGGGGTTAAGCAACGTGAAAAATTCAACAACAGCTCCTGTTGCCAACTGCAGCAGCCCCTTCAAGAGCCCTGAGCTTCCACCAAGGTCAGTGTGTGCCTTGCAAAAGGAAGTGCTTTGCAGTGATGGGGTTGTTGCCCTGCTGCAAAAGCTGGGAGGAAATCAGAAATGGAAAAATGCCAATTTGGCTCAACCACCTCCCAGGTTCTTCATCTTTTCCCTCTTCTCCATGATAGGCAGGCAGTGCTGGACTCCAGCAAGGTTCAAGTTCTTGGTGCTCTCTGGCATCAAAGTGATCAAGGAAACTCTTGTACGCAGGGACTACAACAGGGCTACTTGTCAGAACCCAGGAAATTCCCCTGGCTGCCCTGGAGGACTCGAGCCCCTGCCCAGGGCACTCAGAGACCCTGGCACAGAGCCCAAGACCCCTGTGCCTTTGATTTAGCCCTTGGACAAAACAACCTTATATGAAGAATTGCGAGCCATGAAAGTTTAAGTAGAATGATAGTGAATTTATCCCAGGGTGAAATATAGATTGTTGGGGTTTCTAGAATGGGGCTTCAGGGGGCAAGATGGAGGAATCTGGGCATGTCCAGCCTTTCTCCTTCTTCTTGGCCTCCATCTTCTGCTGTGATGGTGGCACTTTTAGATTGGTTTACAGTAGAAGCTCACTGTCTAGGTGATAGGTATTGGAAAGTCATTGTAAATATTGTACAGGTAGTTTTTAGGATTAAAAGATAACGCTGCCCTGGGGCAGGAGAAAGAATTTTATAGATAAGATACAAGAAACAACCTTGAGAGCCAGAAATGAAGAGCTCTGACTCCTTCTTCGAGCGCCAGGCTGGGAAAAGAGACTTTGGAACTTATCTCGGGCTCGCTCTGACCAGCCAGAGACCCCGAGAGCATGAGTCCGTAAGACGAAATACTGAAGGATGGGCTCCAAAACATAAATATCCTTGTTGGTCGTGTCTTCTTGACCAAGAAATCCTTCAAAGCTCTTGTAACTACAAGTCTTGCGGCCCTGTGAGCCATGCGGTGCAGATGGGAGCCAAACTCACCCTTCCTGTCTATGGAGAAGAGAAGAAAAAGCAATGGCATCATCTGAAAAACTCAGAGGTCCACTCTCTAGCTCCTTCCAAACTCCTTCAAATCACCCAAAGTGCAATTTAGCTACAAATAGGTGTCAAGGACTCTTTGTGCTGGCTCTTGGACACCAGAGCAGCTGCTTTAGAATCTTTCACAGAACCCTGTGCAGTTCTGTGGTGCCAGAAATGGATCATTTGAAGAAACTTTCCCAACTGACTTGCATGGAGGTTTGTCTGAAGGGTATTTGAGGAGAAAGGCTCCCAGCAGAGCTCTGGGCTTTGGCCTAGCTGTGTCCCCTGCTGATTGTCAAGTGTGCCATCAGCTGCAGGGCTTTCTGGGCTAAAACTATCATCAAGTCACTGGGACTTGCTCTTTTTGGCCTCTAAAAGCTGGACCCAATTTCGGGGCAAATTTGGAGACCTCATCTCTGGGTGGATGGAGCAGCCAGGATTTTCCCAGTTGCTGGGAATGGTTCTCCAGGCCATGGCTGTAAAACGGGGCTGCCCAGCAAGTGCGGATCTGCAAGATGAGAAACAATTGTCTTGCTTTGAAAAGAGAGGTGTCTGCTAAGGAAGGCAGAAGCCTTCTCTGAAATGGAAAATGTCAATCCCCTCCCTTCAAATGATTCTCATTTAGAAATTCAAATGCTCTTGGGGAAAGATATGGGGATAGGACTGAGCCCGCAGAGCCGGGCAGTGTTTGCTGATGCTCTGAGCCCTTGCTAAAGATCCTGTGCGGGCTGTCTCAGACACCTGGGGCCAGGGATTCCTTCCAAGCTGGGCCACTTTGGCTGGGCCGGGGGCGGCCCCGGGGCAGAAGGCAGTGTGTGCAAGGGCCCTGGGTGGCACGCTGCAGCACGGTCACCGTGCCATGGAACGGAAGCCGGTGTCCAAGGCCCCTTTGTGACACGTGGGAAATAGAAGCTTGCCCGGCTGCTGGCAACACGCAACGGGGCACAAGGGGACAGAGCGGTGCCGTGAGGAGCCCCCGCACAGCCCCTCGCTCCCGTCTGACCCGGAGCTTCTCCGTGACGCTGTTCCTGCAGCTGAGCTCGAGGCCAGAGCACGGGACTCGCTGACCCGTGGCCTTCCTGAGTCTTCTATTCTGCAGCTGCCCTCAAGGGCAGAGCATGGGACTTGGTGCCCCAGAGCTTTCCCAAGGCATCTCGCCTGCAAGTAGCTCCAGGCACAGCCATGGAGCAGAGACCCCCGAGAGTGCCCAAGCTGGCCTGGGTGGAGGAAGAGGAGGAGGAAGAAGAAGGCCCTGGAGCTGCCCCAGCACAGGAGACAGAAGAGGTGGTGCCGTTCCATCCAGCACAGGAGGGTGAGTGGCAGAGCTGGGCTGCAGGGCTGGAGCCTGCAGCCAATTGGCACCATGCCATGCCATGCCATGCCATGCCATGCCATGCCATGCCATCCCCTGGGGAAATGCCCATGGACAGGACGGAAGAGGGGCCGGGCAGACACCCCGCAGTGGCCGTGCTCCATCACCTGGGGCATCCCGGGGCTCTCCCTGCCTGGGCAGCGCAGGGCTGGGCTCTGTTCTCCGGCCTCTCCCGCAGCCCCTCAGCTCTGGCTGCGCTCGCTCTTTGCTAGATGCAGCCCTGGAGCGCACACAAGAGCAGGAATCCAGCCGTGGCCGCTTCCGCAGAACAGCGCAGGTACCTGCAGCCACCCCCACCTGGGCTGGGCCTGCTGTCCCTGCTCAGCCCAGCACTGTGTGTGCAGCGCTCCATGCAACATCCCCGGCCTCTTGCCCTTCTCCTACAGCTCGTCTGTGACTTTATCCGGAGCATTGGGCAGGAAGAGACCAGCACCATGGGCACTGGGCTCAGAGCTCACTCAGAGCTCCTCAGTCATGAGACCAGTGCCGCCCTGCTGCATTTGCTCCTGGAGAAGGCTGTTGCCAGGCCAGAACAAGTGAGCAGCCTGGGGCCAGGCTTCAATTCCCCCATGAGTCCCGTGGCTTCCCCAGCCACGCCTGCTGGTCCCTGGGAGCCTTTGTGGCCATGGCAGTGCGCTGGCAAGGGAAGCACTTCTCTGGGGACCCTGGGGACATGGCTCCCTCTGGCAGCTTTCCAAGTCTCCCCGTGCCTTCTCCAGGTGCCCGCCATGGTGAGGTTCATTCACCGATGGCTCCTGGCCAATGATTCTGCCCAGCACAGGCTGGACAAGGCCCTGCTGAATCTCACCAGAGCACACCCGGGTGAGGCAGTGGTGACGCTCCTGCGTGTGGCCCCGTCCTGTGACAGGTATGGGGCCCACCTGCCCAGAGGGCTCAGGCCTCCCCAACCCATCACCCTGTACCGCCTGGCCCAGGTGTCTGAGCAACAGAGAGTTCCAGGGCCCTCTGGCTGCTGCCTTTCCCAGCCCTGGCACGTCAGCCCCCGAGCCTGCTGCCATGCTCCCTTGCCGTCCTTCAGGGGCCTGTCCCCACAGGGCTGGGCTGCCTGGCTGCTGCTGGCCAGGCCCAGTGGGCAGAGGCAGAGCCAGCGGTCAGCCCGGGCCCCTAGGGATGCCCAGGCCACGGTGCTGTGTCTGAGACCCCCCTGAGACAGAGCTCTAACCCCGCAGAGCTGCCATCACCATGTGGAAGACCATCATGTGCTCGTCCAGGACTGCGGAGCCAGTGCTGCTGATCCTCCTGGATGTGCTGGGCAGCTGGCCAGAGCGCAGCACGTGCACCTCCGATGTGGACAAAACGGGTGTCTTTGGCCTGGCTGTGAGTTTCTGCAAGTGGCCTTTGCTGGCCCCAAGGCCCCCTCTCCAGCAGCTCTCCATCCTCCTTCCCCCACTGCATCTCCCTGCCTCAGGCGCTGGCCTGAAACCTGGCCCAGGGGCAGCCTCAGGCCCACCAGGCCCTGTGCTCCCCCTGCCAAGGTCTCTGCGGGCCTCTCCCTGCCCTGCTCGGGTCCTGCCCCAGGGACACCTGGGCACTAAGCACTGTCTCGAGGGCCTTTGTCCCGTGCAGGCAACCGTGGTGATGTGGAAGATGCTCCAGGAGCCCCATGTGCCACGTGTAGTGACGTCGTATTTCTCCCAGCTATTTGTGCATCTGCTCTTCCAAGTGTTCTTCAGCACAGAAGAGATGCCAGAGGAGGTCGATGCCTTCTGGAAGGAATGCCTGCAAGAGCACGGCCTTGCCACCAGCCCCAACAGGTGCTCCATGCCAGTCCTCCTGTCCCTGCCACGTGGCCTGCCAAGGAGTCAGTGCTGCCAGGGTGACCTGGCCTTTGCTGTGCACACAGGTTTGCAGTGCAGAGCCTGAAGTCCCTGCTCTGCCGAAAGCAGTACAAGGAGGTGGTGGTGTCAGTGGAACGCAAGCGTGGCTGGGACACGCTGCTCTGTGCTGACACCCGCCACTATGCCGTGGGTCTGCTGGCCAGGTGAGACTCCCCTTCTCCCCATTGCTCCCGGCATTTGTGCCTTGTGCCCGGGCTGTCCCACACAGTCCCCGTGGCCCTGGGACACAGGGCCTTGTCAGCGAGGGTCGGCCAAGCAGAATGGAAAAGGCTGGGAGGGGAGAGAGCACAGGAGGAGACACCTCCTAAAGGGCCCAGGTCCCCTTGCAGGATGGTGGTGAAAGACCAGCAGGCTCTGCCAGCCTGTCCTTGGAGAGATTTGCTCAGGTTCCTGGACCCTTTTTCGCCCTCCTAGGGAGATGCGCCATGCTTGTCTTGGGTTGGGTTCCAGTATTGCACTCCACCTCCTCTGGCTGCTCAGCACACAGGAGCCACACTGGGATCTGCCCGCCCTGGCGTTCCTTGTGGAGGTGAGCCGGGTGTGCAGCGCTGCCTGGCTGAGCTGCCTCCCAGCTCTCTGCCCTCTGGGAGCCGCAGCCGCCTGGGACGCTGCCCGCGCCCTGTGCTGCTGCTGCTGCTGCTGCTGCTGCTGCCTGTGCGGCTCCGGGCTCCTGCCGGCCGGCTCCCCCATCACTGGCCTGTGCCTTTCAGCTCCTCCAGTGCCTGGATGCCAGTGAATGTGGTGCCAGTGTTGTGAAGGTCTCTTCAAGGTACCTGCAGAGCGAGTGCAGGGAGAGGCGTCGCCTGGCGCTCAGGGCCCTGCTGGAGCTCATTGATGATCCCTCAATGGTGAGAAGGGGGCGGTGGCTGAAGCTGCGCTGGGAACGCAGTCACTTGGCCTGGCCTGGGCTTGGGCCGCTGGGGCAGCTGCTCCCAGCTCTCCTGCCTCCCGCTTCAGCTGCCCGCGTGCTTCAGGACAGGCCTTTGGCCTCTGGGCCCTGCGGCAGCAGGATGGCCTTTCACAGACTTGTGTTCCGCACAGGCCCAAAGAATGTGGAGCCTGACCCAATGCCTCATGGACCTACTGTGCGACAGTGATGCAGAGATCGCTGGCATGACCCTCATCACACTCAGCTTTCTATTCCTGCACAAATCACATATTCTGATGTCAACCCCCATTGCCCTGCAGCTGGCTGAGGCGCTCCTGCCACTCTTTGACCACGTAAGGCTCTGTGCCCCCAGCCACAGCCGCTGGCTGCTGCCTGGAAACTGTGTGCCCTGTGCATTTCCAGCCCTATGCCCAGGGGGGCCTGCAGGAGCCAATGCTGAGGTAGTTTTTCTTTTTTTTATTCCTACAGGATAATAGCCAGGTCCAGCTGCTCTCCATCAAACTCTTCCGAGACATGATGGAGTATTTGGAAGAGAGAGAAAACCCTTTGGAAAGCCCTGTGCAACAGAGCTTGCTTGCACTCTTCTTCCACTGCCATGATGAGAATCAGCGTGTGGCAGAGGTGAGGACTCGTGGGCTGCTGCTGTCCCCCTGGCAGGGGGCTCGGCTGCCTCCTGCCCTGCGCCTGCTGGATCGCAGCCTCCTGCAGGCCATGGCACGGGGACGCGGGTGCCGTGCCCTGGGCTGTGGGGCCATCTCCGCGTCCCTGCTGCTCTCCAGGCTTCTCGGGAAGCGCTGCTTTGTGCGGTCAAGTTGATGAAGAGGAGGGATCTCAAGAAGCTGGTGAAGGAGCAGAAACTGTGCAAGTTCAGCGAGTGCCTGGTAAGGAGGGCCTGCAAGGCCCAGCCTCAGGCTGGAGAAGGCCCCTGAGGGCGGCGCTCAGTGTGCGGGCCGGGCAGCTGTGCCCCTGCCCGCTGCGGCAGCCAGAGGCCGCGCGGGCTCCTCTCCAGGCTCCCGAGGGCCCGAGCCGGGTGCCCGTGGAGCCCCGGCCCGGCGGGGCTGCGGGGCGGCACCGCGGCTCCCCGGGCAGCAGCCGGCCCGCTGCCCCCTGCCCTCGGGAGCCCTTGGCCGGCGGCTGCTGGCCGCGCCTCAGGGCTGTGCGGGCAGGGGAGGCCGGGGCTGGGCGCAGGCAGCGCCCGGCCCAGGGGCTGAGCCCGCGCCAAGCCTTCCCTCCCGCCGCTCTTTGCAGCTGGCAGAGGACAGGAGCCGAGCGGCCGAGCACCTGCGCCGGGCCCTGCGCTACCTGCAGAGCCCACAGGAGCCCCTGCGAGAGGCGGCCATCAGCTTCATGGGTGAGCCACGAGCCCGCGCTCCCTCCCCGGCCCGGCCCGCCGCAGCTCGGCCCCGGCCCCGCCTGCTGCCTCGGCAGCGCCAGCCGGGCCCGGCGCCGTGGAGCCCCGCCTGGGCTGGGCATTGCCGCTGCCGCCCTCTGGCAGCTGTGCCCTGGGGCGGCAGCGTGCGCCAAGGGCCGGGCTGAGCCCTGCCGGGCCAGCAGCCCGTGTGGCCACAGCGCCGGCAGCGCCGCTGGCAGGGAGCTGTGCCGCTGCCGCCGTGACAGGCTCTGTGTTCACAGGCATGGCCGGGCGGCGCCTGAGGGGGCAGCAGCGAGAGCTGCAGCTGATCTGCGCTGGTGAGTGAGGGCAGCGGGCTGGCAGCGGGGGCTGCCGGGGGGGAGCTGCAAGCCCTGCCCCGGCTGCGGAGGGCTCTGCTCCCGTGGCCAGAGCACACTGAGCTTTCAGGGCCACGGGGGACATTGCTTGCCCGCAGCTTCGGCCTGATCGCCTTGCTCCCTGCTCCCTCCTGGCCACGGCAAGAGCCGGCTGGCATGGCCCTTGCAGGGGGCTCTCCTCGGCTCCCCGCACATCCGGCTCTGACCGTGGCTCTGTTGCTCTCTCTTTTGCAGCCCTTGAAGAAAAAACAAATGACATCAGCCTCGCCGTCGGAAGCCTGGCAATTCAAACGCTCTGCATCCTCAAGTCAGGAGAGCGGGCTCCCATCTCCAGCTTCCAGTGGCTCCTAAATCACCTGCGCAGGGCATGGAAGACATGGCCTCGTCTGTCGCTGCTCGGCTGCCTGTCCTGCCGCAGCTCTGTGGAGAGCTGATCCCAGAAGCTCTTTTTGCTGGGGCCACCTGAGTCAGGAGGAATTTTCTTTTACTTCAAGTATGTTCTTTTCTTTTACTTCAAGAATGTTCTTTTCTTTTTTCTTTTTTTTTTTTCCCTTTACCATGTAAATATAGACTGTGTTCTAATACACTGACTGCCAGGATCTTTCTTTTGCTGCCCAGGGTGCGCAGGGCCTAGGGGCAGAGGGGATAAAGGGTGCTTGTGCTCAGCCAGCTGCCCAGGCGTGCAGTGGGCAAGGGGAAATGGCCAGAAGGCCCTTGGCCTTTGGTGGTTCTGCTGAAGCCTTTGTGCTGCCCACAGAGCGGCTGGGCAGGGGCCGGAGCTGCGGGGATCCCTGCCAGAGCGCTGCCTGGAGATGGCCACAAGCCCTGTGCCAGGCAGGAAGCGCCATCCGTGCCCTCCTGCCCGTCTGCTGCTGGCTGCCTTGCTGAGGGCTCCCAGGTGCCTCTGCCTGGGGCTGCTCTGGAGCTGCTGTGGGGCTGCGGCGCTGCTGCCGGGCAGCTTGGCCGCGCTGGGGCAGGGCCTGAGGGGCTGGGGCGCTGGCAAGCCCTGAGCAATGGGGCTGTCAGAGGCCACAAGCAGCCCCCTGGCAGCCGCCTTCTTCCTGCCAGAGCTGACTTGCCAGGCGGATCCTGGGCACTCTGGAACTAACAGCATCAGTGTTATTAGAGAATGAAAGTGATCAAAGATGTCTAAAGTCCCACCATTTCAGAGGTGTTTGAGGGGGAATTCAGGATTTGGGGACACATTCTGTGTGGAGTGCCCCTGTTGCTAAGAGGCAGGAATTTGATCTCACCCTTCTTGTGTTGCTAAGAACTCCTCCCCTGACCCAAACCTGTGGAGAGCTTTGTGGACAGTTGGCTGGCTGAGAAAGGTCACGTCGACATAATATCGCTGGTTAAGCAAGAAGGAGAGAAGTCTAGGAGTCAGCAGTCAGTGTCCATATAAGGCAAGGACATTATGCCCTTGATGCAACAACAGGATAGGGAAGAGGCTCTTTTGCCAAAAATATGAAGAATAGTTTCAACAGAATAACCACAAGAATGCAGAAGGAGGCGTAGTTGGCCGATAAGTAACTAACCAATAATGAGCACTCCTTTGCAATATGTATGAGCTTTATTAACACCAATATAAATATGTGTGACTCTCAATAAAGTTCGAGACTTGCTGATCAGTCATATTGCATGCCACAGTTCTCCCGCCGATCCAACACAAACCCAAACTCCAGCCCTGGGATACCCTATAAAAGCCCCACGGCCCTCCCTTTGCCCTGTCTTTCGGGGGTCAGAAATGGACTCTGGAGCTTTCTGAAACCCAGACCCGTCTCGTTTGTTCCTGGCACCGGCAACTGCAGCCTCCCTGGACACCATGAACTCTGGAGAATGGGGGCAGCCAGTGGGGACAGGTCCTGGACTGCAAGATAAGTGTGTGTTCTGTTTGCCATCTGTCAGTGGTGGGGCAGTTATCTTCTGTTCATTGGGCAGTTTCTCTCTTCCACAACCAATCCTCCCTGTGGGGAGGTGTGTTCCATTAATAGGCCATTGATTATTAATTATTAATCTTCTGGTAATGGGCCACTGAGTGTCACTGCATGGCTGATTAAATGACATCATCCCATTGGGAGATGCTCCGCCCAGGGGGAGGAGCCAAGCATTCCTACCTGGACAGAATCTGAGATTTGGAACACTGTAGGCAGCCCTTTCCTACTGGATTCCCAGAGGATCAGCCTTTTCCTCCTGGATTCCCAGAGGAGCAGCTGTCTTCCTTCTCCACGGGATTCCCAGAGGATCAGCCTTTTCCTCCTGGATTCCCAGAGGAGCAGCTGTCTTTCTTCTCCACGGGATTCCCAGAGGATCAGCCTTTTCCAACTGGATTCCCAGAGGAAGGAAGATTCCCAGGCCCATCTACAGCAGCCCTGGACCTTCAGAGGAAAACTCCACCCTTCTCCAGGATCCCTGCTCCAACAGAGCCACACCTGGCACTGCAGGAGGGCTGCAGCCACCACTGAATGGGACTGCTGCCAGCACCCTGACCCACAGGGTGTCAGGCCCTGTTCTGATTCTGTCTGTGGGGTTTTTTTCGTTTGTACTACTGCATTTATATTTTTAATTTTTCCTAAAAAAGAACTGTTTTTCCTATTCCCATATCTTTGCCTGAAAGCTCCTTAATTTCAAAATGATAACAATTCAGAGGGAGGGGTTTACATTTTCCATTCCAGGAGAGGCTCCTGCCTTCCTTAGCAGACACCTGGCTTTTCAAACCAAGACAATAACAAAGTTACTTTAACACCACAGATATAAAATCCATTTTGATCTCTGCAAAAAGCCAATATTATGTGTCCATAACAATAAACCTCTTGCTGAGTGATGGTAGATGTCAAAGTAACTTTGTTATAAAGATATAGTTTTTATTTCTGTTGTTAATTAAGCTTAGTGAAATGGCTGCTTGTGTTAAACTGCCTGCTTGGATGGGATAACATCCAATGCACCCAGGATGAGGACACCTGTACAGATCTGCCAACTATCAGCACTCCCTGTCTGAAGTGAGCTACACTTTGGGAACATCTCATGTTTCATGCATCCAGTGGGTGACAAGATGATTTAAAATGCTAATGAAATAAACAAGAAAGTTCATTTTTGTTCCTCAAAATAACAACAACAACAACAACAACAACAAGTTCTGGTTTAATGAAAGGTGGAATCCGTTGCTCTTAAGAGCAAAGATTCATAGCTGGAATAAAGAGTGTTCAGCCCAGCTGTTTCTACTGTGAGGCCGTATTTCATCCCCCCTGAAAGTCCTTCATGTTTGCACAGAAAACTGTCCTTGCACAGCCCAATGAATTCCATCACTTCAGCTGGCCAAACAACCACTGTGGTCAAGTGGGGTCTGAGCAGCTTCCAGGATCCCAAGCAGCTTCAGAAGCTTCATTTTACACCTCCTCTTCTCCCAGTGAATACCCAGCACCACCATAACTGTGGACCCATAGCTGTGGATCACTGGCCTGGCCAGCACAGGGCTAATGTTTGCATCAGCCAGGAGGAGCTGCTCTGCCTGGCTGTCTGTCTCAGCCTCAGCCCTGAGACCCCAAATGCCTCCATTCTGGCCCAATCCTTCCTGGTGCTGAGCATAAGAACTTGTGCAGACAAGAGCAGGGAGGGAATCTCACCAGCCGTTTATCACCTCAGCAACAAGATCTTGGTACCAGGCTGTTATCTGTAGCAGAAAGCAGCAGCAGGAAGGAGACACCAGATCACCAGCCCCAGGCCATGGCCCTGGTGCTGTCCTTACCAGTGATCAGTGTCTGCAGCTCTCCAGGAGCTCAGGGAGCAGGGATGCTCCTCACCATCTCATCTTACCCATGCACCCAAAGCCACAGCCAGCTGTGTGCTCCTGCCCACCAGCACATGCCAAGGCACAGCGTGGGATTCTTGGGGAGGTGTCCTCTGCAGGGCCAGGAGCTGGACTTGGTGATGCTTGGGGGTCCTTTCCAGCCCAGGATATTTTGTGATTCTAAGGCTTTGGCCAGCCCAGGTTTCAGCCACCTCCCTGATCCAGGTGTGATTGACCCCAAACCAGATCTTGCCTCTGTCTACCCTCCAGTGCAAGGAACATGTTGCATCTACCCCAGACCCCTGCTTGTGTCTGATGGATCATGCTGACCTTTTCAACATATTTCTTGGAGTATTAGAAAACATTATCTGACAAAAAGAAAAAAAAACCAAAAAAAACAAAAAAAAAAAGAAAAAGAAAAAGAAAAAACAAACCAAAAAAACCAACAAACCAACCAAAACAAAATCAATTTGGGTAATGATGGTCTTTTGTTCCAGCTTATCCTGCACCAAACTCCACAGATGGTAACTCTGAACATTTCCCAGACCTTCACAGCAGAGCTTGGAACTGTCTCTCTGATTTCTTGGTTGTTTCATGACACATGCATTTCTCCTATATAATCCCAGTGTTTTGCTTAGAAGCCATATTATAACTGGGAATCAATCTTCTTCATTTGAACATCTAGGACAGATTCACACATCATTTCACCATTAACTAGGAGAGACTCAGCCTTGCAGATCTTTCAGGTTTTAAGCCTGGCTGTGTTGTTTCAGTTCTTTGCTGCTGCTTGTGTTTTCTGAAAAAAAAAAAAAACAAAAACAACAAACAAACAAACAAACAAACAAAAAAAAACAAACCAAAAAAAACCACCAAAAAACCAGACATTTGGACTTTCTGTTGCGGCTTGAAGAAGAACACAGGTTGTTTCATCGCTGTTGTGAGACGTGTTACCCGGCTCATTAATTCACAACAGTTCTTGTTTTCTCTGCCTTTTTCACACTGATGTGATACATTTGTGAAGTCCAGGGTTGTACTGCAAGTGATTAATGCTGCAGTAAAGTCTGATAAACTGAGATTCCGACAAAAAAGTGTGAAAAATGTAACCTCTAAAGTTCTGAAAGCTCACATGTGACAAAACCCATAAATCACCCCAGAAGCAGTCATTATGGTGAGATACTAACTAGATTATGCAGCTGCATTTGTCATCATTTCCCATTACGTAGAGAATAAACCTGTCAGGCTGATTTATGGCAGAGGGCTCCACAAGATGGGAACTGGCACCTGTACTGTTCTGTGGAAAACGATGAGAAATGCTGTGTCTGCTCAAGTGCTGAATGGAAAAGGAAGGAGGGGAGATAACTGTTATTTGAAGGCACTGATTCAGGGACAAAGACTTCAGAGAGGAGTCATGCTTACACCCATGGGATGGCAGGAAGAGTATCCACCAACCTGTCCCAACAGCAGCAGCAGCATCAGAATGCGTTCTCCACAGGTGGAGGGAAGAGAGGAGAGAGGAGGTCTTTTGAGGGGACCAAAGTCAGTCATGGAGAAGTCCTAGAAGCCTGGAATGGGTCGGGTCACAAGGAATCTGAAAAACCATCTTGTTCTAACCCCTGCTGTGGGCCGTGACAAACTGAACAGCTGAATGCCTGGCTACTCAGGGGATACTCAAGGTTTTGGATTCCATGCCTGTGCATCTACCGTGGAGCAGCTGGGTGTGCTGGGAGCAGATGGCATCCACCTGAGCTCAGAGCAGGCCAAAAGATGGGCAGATGTGGGACTGAGCAGGGCGAGGGACATCCCTGCACAGCAGCGCTCTGACAAGAGCAGCAGTGGCCTCCTCTCAGTGCCCTTCCCCGAGCAGCAGCCGCTGAACACCATGGTGGCTACACAGATGCTTTTGGCTCTGCAATCCCTTTGTGCTCAAAGGCCACGCTGGGCATTTCAGCTGGGCTGGAAGGTCTGGCTGGGCAGGGAACAGGCAAGAGGCACTGCTGGTGTGAGCTCCATGTGCTCACTGGGGACACAAGGAAGATTCTGTTCATCCAAAGGAAAACACAAGCAGCCAGTCCCTGCTAACACAGCAGTGCGACTCTGTCCAGAGCAGCTCAAATTCTCTGCCAGAACCACCCCCCTGCACCTTCTTGATCTGAAGGGGACTAGAAGTGGTTTCACTGCAGTTCTTCATTTCTGCTGTCTGACAATGGGAAGGTTTCACAGAGCTCTTGGATGGACTGGATCAGGGAAGAGTCAAGCAAGAAAAACTGAGCAACCATCACCCAACCCCACTGACAGAAGAACAAGTCCCATTAGGAAAAGCACCTCAGGTGTTTTCATAGTTGAAAATATGTATCCTACTCAACATTAGTGATTATAATCTTTTCCCTTTGGAAACTTATCAGAGGGGACTTCTGCCTGCTTTGTGAAGGGAGCCCCTGGGGCCCATCCCCTCCCAGAGGGGCTGCACTTGCTGCCTGCCGGGGCTTTCATTGCTGGGCCCACTGGGAGCCCCTGAGCTGGGCTGGGCACCAAGGGCAGGGCTGGCCCGGCTGTGATGCCTCTGGCCCCTGTGACACCAGGGGCAGCGTGTCACAATGGGGGCAGCTGGAAAAGGCCCCCGCAGGTAACG
Source organism: Agelaius tricolor (assembly GCF_023055355.1). Classification (NCBI taxonomy): domain Eukaryota; kingdom Metazoa; phylum Chordata; class Aves; order Passeriformes; family Icteridae; genus Agelaius; species Agelaius tricolor. Next base: position 1,071,581 of record NW_027269302.1, read on the forward strand.
CTGGCCCAGCACAGCCTGGGCAAGCGGTGAGTGCGCACGTGGCGGGGCTGGGCCGGGCCAGGGCTGGGCCACAAGCGCCGCACCCGGGCCTGCATTGTCCCCCTGCACCCAGGGCCAGCCCCTGGGGCCGGCGCCTTGGCCGGGGCACGGGGCTGCTGCTGCTGGCCCACTGGCACAGGCCCTGCTGCCTGCCAGCTGCCCGGGGCCCTCTGCTTCTGCCCTCACATCCCTGCGCCTCCGGGCCTCGCTTCAGCCCACACAAGCTCCCTTGGGAGCCCCAGTGAAAGCCTTGTCTCTCTCCTCCTGCAGACCATGGCGCACAGAGCAGTCCTGGCTGGGCTTGTGCTGCTCCTCTTCCTGTTCCCACTTTCCGTGGTGGACAGATTTCACGGGGATGGGCAGCCCCGTGCAGAGGAGATGAAAGCGGCCCCCCCAGAGCCAGCTGAGCCTGGCTGGGGACCCTGGCTCCTGGCTGCCTTGCGCTACCTGCACCAGCTCTGGCAAATTGCTCAGCCGCTGCTCCTGCCTTTGGGCTGGTGGCTCAGGCGCAGAAGGGCAGCCACGAGGCAGAGAGCAGCGGCCCAGAGAGCTGAGGAAAAGGCCAGAAGGAGGAAGGTGGAAAGCGAGCGGAGAAGGCGGCTCCTTAGGAAGAGATTCAAAGACATGGAGCAAATGTGCCGGGCCACGAAAGAAATAGAAAAGCAAATGGCCAGGCTGATTGGAATGAATAGGGATACAAACAGGATGCTGAAGGTAGGCAGGGCAGGCTTTTGGAGGAGCACAGGCAGTGGCTGTGTGAAGAAAAGCTTCCTGCTGGAGATGCTCTCTGGGCCGGCCAAGGCGAGCCGCACATCTTTGTGAGCAGCCGGCGCACAGAGCTGCGCTTGCTGCCCAGCACAGCCCTGCGCCGGGGCACAGGCTCCGGGCTCCTGACACACCCTGCCCCTCTGCCCTCTCTCTCCTCACGGGATCTGTAGTAACTGCATCTATTTTAACCCTTTTCCATACAGAGCCTTTGCATCTGCTCGGAGGAAAGCACCATCTGAAGGCATCGGCGCAATGTTTGGAGATTGATTCAGATTCTTAAATAGTTTTGAAATATTTAAAATATCTTATTTAAAAATAGTTGTCTTTAGAAACATTTTCCAAACTTTTTATTACTATAATGTGGATTAATACTCTTGTAAGATATCATAAATATTTTAATAATATGTAGTAATTAAATAATGGCACTTTTCTTTAGATTATATAGAACTTATATTTCATCAAAATTACCAAGAATTATTGCAGTTAACCAAAACTGAAGTATACTTTATTTCTGTTTAAAACAGCAAATGTTGCTTGATCTCCATGGTCCAATAATTATTTTGTGTCTTGTTTAATATTCATATATACAGTATATAGACTGTCGCTACGAATGCCTATAATCACAATTCGTTAATTTAAATTACACTCTCTGCCCTCCTGTCTTGGGAGGGTGACTTCCCTCAGGCAGCTGCAGTCCCTGTCAAGATACAATAAAGGCAATGCCTGAACAAACGCTGAGTCTGTGAGTGTCCATGCTGGACTCAGGTGTCAGCTGTGGGGAATTCCTGACACAGGGGCACCACAGCAGCCCTTGGCCATGCAGAGGCTCCTTTCCTCCCCTGCAGCAGCTGCTCCTTTGGTGCTGTGATCCAGCCTCTGCTCTGCGCGATGCCAAATGCAAGAAAACCAGGAGTGCCACCACTCAGACTGTCACTCGGGTCCCTGCAGAGCTCAGGAGCCACCATGGCTGTGTAGGTGTGGAACCTGCAGTGGGCCATGACAGCAGGGACAGCAGGGACAGCAGGGACAGGGGGACACAGCACAGCAATCACAGCCCGGCTGCCCTGGGACAGGCCCGGCAGGCGGACAGGACACGGGGCAGGCAGGAGTCCCCATCCTCTCTGTGCCCTCCTGAGCACAGGCACATAAGGGACAGGGGCAATGGGGACACAGCCGGCCCCTCTCCTCTGGGAATATCCCACCTGCCCAGGGGCCCTGACAGAACGCAGGGGCTGAGGCTCTGCAAGGGGAACCCAAGGGTGAGCAGGAGGACCTCAAAGTCACATCTGCCCACATTCTGCATGCAAACTGCTGCGTGGAGGAGAAAACCAGAGGGGCCTTGCCACAGCAGATCCCATCTGAGGGAAGGTGTTCTCTATTCCTGCACACGGGTGCCCCATGCAACATGGAGCACATGAATGCACTTGGACACCAGATTCTCAGCCCTGCTCGAGCGCTCTGGCACAGCAGGAGCGGCCATTCCCTAATAACACACAGGTTTGCAACTCTTGTGCAAAGCAACACAAATTGTCTCTCTCCTCCTGCAGACCATGGTGTCCAAATCAGTCCCTGCCCTGCTGGTGCTGCTCCTCTTCCACTTCCCACGGCCCGTGGTGATCAGTTGGGATGAGGATGCAGAGCTGGGCAAAGAGGGCCTGGAGCAGGCTACCCCAGAGCCACCCGAGCCTGCCTGGGGACCCCTGCTCTGGGCAGCCGTGCAGCAGGGGCCCTACTGGGCTGCTGCTGAGCTGCTCTTCCTGCCTTTCTTCCTCTGCCTCAGGCCCAGAAGGGCGGCCATGAAGCAGAGAGCAGCGGCCCGGAGAGCTGAAGAAGAGGCCAGAAGGTGCAGGATGGAAATGGAGCAGAGAAGGCTTCGCTTCCAGAGGACATGCAAAGACTTGAAGGAGATGTGGAGGACCATGAAGATGATCAAGAAGAAAATGGCCAGGCTGATTTGAATGAACAGCAAGGTGAGCTGGTTCCTGCTGTGAAGCTGAACTCATTGTGTTCAAGCCAGATTTCCTCTGCACGGATGTCATTGTAGTCAGATGAGAAATTGGCCCCTTAATTTGAATGCAGTGGTGCATAGAGCTGTAGTCTAATGTTTTAATGTAGCTGACCTGTGCCCTGATAGCAAGGGGTGTTTAACAAGTCTGGTATTGCCAGAAGGCTTTTGTTACTCTCAGACTGTGCTCTGCACATGGAGCAGCAGAAGAATTAAGGCCAAATCCTCCCTCAGGAACTGGAGGATATCACATTTGGGTAAGGAGCTTTTGTAAGGAAGAATTGACTGTTCTTCTCTTCCACAAGGTGACCCTGTGCTCCAACACGGCGATGGAGTTCTACCAGAGAATGCTGGTGCACCTGGAGGGTGTTGGCAAGGGAGGGGCAACCCTGATCATCACAGCCAGGTCCCAGCCCTTGCCTGGCTCCCCCAGGCACTGCCTTGCCCAAGCTTTGCTGGCTGCAGCTGCCAAGGAGAAGTGCTGCTGGATGCCCTCATGTTGTGCCAGCTGGACATGAGAACAGCAGTGCTTGGGCAGCAGCCTGTGGTGAAAAGCACCCCTGCTCACAGCCCAGCACGGGCCTGGGCCCTCTTCTAAAGGCACCAGCAATGATATCATTGATTGGCCTGGGCTTTGGTGCGTGAGGGGGAACAAATTTCCCGAGGGCCTCCTCTCCTTCTTCCTGCAAGAGGTGGAATTGTGCTGGTGGTGAGCACCGTGCACTGGTTTGGGCCACACCAAGCAGCTGCTGAGAGTCAGGGTCTGGCTCTGTCCATGAGGGCCCATGGCAGGGGGGAAGTGGCTCCCAGCAAGAGTGGGGAGGGCAAGGTCTGACGAGGGGAAAGCAGCCCTTGGTGGGGCAGGTCAGCTCCAGTTTTTCTCCTTCCCTCTGCTTCCCATTTTGAGCTTTAATGTTGTCAGAGCTGAGCCCAAAAGTCGTTGTTGCTGCAGCAGAATTCCATGCTGCTGTGCTGCTGTGGGTGTCAGTGTGATGCCCAGAGGGATGCAGCTCCCTGGGGCTGTTCCCTGCCCCAGGCAGAGCCATGCAGGCAGTGCCTGGGCTGCCATTCTGTAAAGCAGGTGGAGCTGGGGCCAGGCAGGGCCTGGAGCTGTGCAGTGAAGGAGCCAGGGAGCTGCAGGGCCTGGCAGGGGCTGATCAGCCCCTCTGTGGGGCAGCTGCTGTCTCGTGCCCTCCAGGGCTGGGGCAAAGACCTGAGTTCTCAGGCAGGGCAGCAGCACCATGGCAGAGAAGGGAGTCATTTGTACTGAGACACTGGGGTTGTGTGTTCCTTGGGCCTTGGGGAGCCCTGATCCTTGTTGGGAAGGCTCCCCCAGAGCTCGTGGCTCACTGGGACTGTTCCAGGAGTGCTTGCAAGCCTTCAGGGGTACAGGAGGGGCTGAGGCAGCTGTGGGGCAAAGGGCTCTGCCTGGGGCACTGGGCAGCCTCTGGGTGCTGCCTCTCAGGGTTTGGGCCTCCTTGACAAGACGTGTTGGAGTGGGCAGAGGTAGAAGGCAATTTATCCCTGTAGGGCTGTTCAATGTGCGTTTGACAGTGACCAATGTGTTCTGCTCCATTGCACAATCTCTGGGGGGAAACGTTCTCCATTCTCTCAGGATCTCTGATTGCCCTGGGGTCATCTCTCTGCCCAGATGTCTCGTTCCTGAGCTCCAAGTGTCCCCCCAAGTGCTGCTGTACGATGAGTGCCACCTGAAGGTGCCCCATGAGAGGAAGATCCTCATTAGGAATCCCAGCCACCTTCCTGGCTGCTACGGGCTCATTCCCCAGGTTTGGCATCATATCCACCTCCTCCTGTCAAATATTACTGAGGAGATTATTAGGGGAAAAAAGGGTTTGGATAAGACCTTGCTGGTTTCTATTCAGCCTTAAAGATCTGCTGAGAACAGGATCCTACCCAAATGTAAACTTTAGGAGGCAGTTGAAGCTCCTGAGGAAACAGTTGATGTTCTGGTCTTCAGGGGCTTTTCTTGTGGGAGATCTGAGAGGGTTGTGAAAAGCTGCTGCATCCACAGACACCAATGCCTGTGCTGGCAGCCTCCTTGCAGGATCCCCTGGGAGTGCTGAGCCTACAATTCTTGCATCTTGTTTGTGCCTTTTACCTTTGTCCTGGGCAGTTGTAAACGTGTGTGTAAGTTGCTGTTGCGGTGCATGTTAAGGAGTCTAAAGTTTCTCCAGAGGTGCCTCTGAAGCTGCATTTCATTCTGTCCATGCCAGAAACGCAAGGAGGACTCTGCTGTGCTCGACCCCAGCCCCAAGCCCTGTGGGATTGTGCAGCCCCAGAGCTCAGCAGAGATCCCAGCTGTGGTGGCAGTGCAGGCCCTGGGCACTCACGGCCCCAGCGCTGTCACCGGCGTGTTCGGGGATGAGCTGGGTCCCGAGCGGGTGGCTCGGGGATCCAATACGGGGACGCGTCGCTCCGGCAGCCCCGGCAGCCCCGGAGGGCTCCGGCCCCCGCCCGGCAGAGCTGCGGCTGCTGAGACCCCAAAATATCCCCAAAAAACAGGTGAGACACCCCAAAAATATCCCAAAAAATCCAGGGGAGACCCCTCAAAATCCCAAAAAATCCCAGTCAGACCCCCCTGAAAAATCTCAAACAATCTGGGTGAGATTCCCCCAAAAATGCCAAAAAATCCAGGTGAGATCCTCCCCAAAAAATCCCCAAAAATCCAAGTGAGATCCTCCCCAAAAAATCCCCAAAAGCCCCAAGTCCACGTGAGACACCTCCCCAAAAAAATTTCTAAAAATTCAGGTGAGACCCCCCCCGAAAATCCCAGTGACACCCCCCCCAAAAATCCAAAAGATTTTTTTTTTCCTGAAGAAAACAAGTGAGACCCACCCAAAAAAAACCCCAAAAAATCCCAAACCCACCCCAAAAAATCCAGGAGAAACCCCCAAAATTAAAAGAAAAAACAGGTGAGATCCCCCCCAAAAATCCCCAAAAAATCCCACACAGACCCTCCTGGATTTTTTGTGTGCAGCTGCTCCTGGCAGGGTGCACAGGGACAGGGATTCTGCCGGGGAAAAACAGGCACAGGCTGCTGTGGAGAAGGACAGGAGGGATGGGAGGCACAAACAGCTCCTGCTGGTGCAGGTGTCCCTCCCTCCCACTGCAGGTCCCTGTTCATTGTTATCTTATTTTCCAGAGATGAGCTTTACTCTCCTAAAGTCAAACCCCACCCACCAAAGGGGAAGAGAAGCAGTTTGGGTTCCTTGGCATCTCAATGGAGGCATTTCAAGGTCAGAAATGTGGAGGAGCCAGTCGCAGCCCTGAAAGAAGTGCAGGATTTTCCCCACTCTTCAGGAGCAGAGGTGGATTTTCTTGTCCATGCCGTGCTTGTGTTCCTCCCCAGCCTGCCAGCACCAAGTCCTGCTCATGCTGAGCTCCCTTTTTGCTGCCCTGCTGGGCTGTGCCCTGACAGTGGGCTGGGCAGCAGGGCCAGTGGCTGGACATGGGCTGAGGGGGAGGGAGAAACAGGAGAGTTTTCCTTGGAGAAGCTGACTCAGATCCTACAGGCCTGTGCTGAGTGTGGGATTTTGTGCCTTGTTTCCTTCCCAGTGTAAGATGAGGCTTTTCCCTGCATCATCCTGGTCAGATCTCCAGCTTCCCTCCCAGAGCCAGCTGGGATGATCCTGATCTCCATGGAGCCTCTTCCCAAGGCAGCCAGACTCCCTGTTTGCAGGGCTCTGCTTTCCCCCAGAGCTGCTGCTGCCCTGCTGGCCCTGGAGCTGTCTGACAAAGGGAGACTTTGCAAAGTGGCTGTCTCTGCCTCCCAGCACAGAAAATGGCTTGTTTTCCAGGTGCCAGCACCAACTCCTGAGCACCCTCACCTGCCACGAGGCTCGGAGGGGTTCAGGTGCTCCCTGGATGTGGCGCACGCTCCCCTGGGAGCGGAGAAGGCAGGAGGGAATCTGTCTCCCTGCCCATTGTCAGCGTGGCCAGCAGGGCTGGAGCTGCCAGTGCCGCTGGGGGCCCTCAGCACTGGCCACAGAGGGGCCTCCCATCCCTGCAGGCCCATCACAAAGGGCTGCTGGAGCAGCTGCTTGTTGGAGAGGCCGTGCAGGACACGTTGCAGGGCTGCCCAAGGACGCTGTGCAGCACCTGTGCAGGGCACTGCTCCCCCTGGAACTCCTCAGGTGCTCCACAGGAAATTTTGGCAGGAGCTTTTGCTGCAGTGCCTTGAGAAAGCAGCATTTAAATCAGAGAGAGAGGGAGAGAGCCTCAGGAGTCAGATGAGCTGGGCTGGACTCCTTCCCTCAGCTCCAGGAGCTCTCACTCTGAGTCTCCTCCTTTTCTAAAAGCAGGAAGCTTTTAAACTTTTTAAAGGCAAGTTGTGCATCAGAGAGAATTTCTACTGCCAGGAGACATCCCAGCTCCCTTTCCTGTCATGTACTAATTAATGCATTGGCCCGTGAGTGTGGGAGAAGATTTTGCCCATGGTCCCTGCCCTGGTCAGTGGCATGGATGCAGGATGAGGTGAGGGTGATTCTGGCAGTGTTTGGGGAATAGGCCCCTCTGGCTGCGGCTGCCCTTTGCTCCAAGATGCTCTTCTGCATCCATTTCCATGCTCAGCACCTCAATCTCTCCTGTCTTCCACCCAGGCTTTCAGTATCCTGCCCCTGCCAGGTGTGCTGCAGCCAGGAGAGGGCCAGCAGGTCTCCTCCACCTTCTCTGGCCACCTCAGCAGCACCTGCAGTGTCCCGGAGCTGTGCCACGTGGAGGGAGGCCCCAGCTACGAGGGGCTGGTGCCCGGGGAGGCCTCACGTGTCAGCTCCTCCCTGAGCCCCCCGAGATCAACTGTGGCTCCCAGGCCCCTCTCAGGGACAGGTGAGTCAGCCTTCCATGGGCTCCTGCTCTGCCATGGGTTATTGTCCCTGCAGGGCTCCCCTGCTCCAAGGACTCTGAGCTCAGAGGTGCTGCACAGCAAAGGCAGCAGCAACACAGGCATGGCCACTCTGAGCTCCCTGGCTGCCAAGAGAGGAAGGACCTTCTCCTGTTGAGACACAACATCTTCTTCTCTATTTGAGTGCTGAGCCCTCCTGGCTCAGCTGCTGCCTGCAGGGAGCTGGGCTCTGGGCTTGCCTTGGCACTGCCTCTAGAGGGGTCTGGAAGTCCATGGTGTTGAGTGGCATCTTCTCCATCATCTCCCTTCTTCACCAAAGCACTGGGATTGTGCTATGGGCAGGCGTGGGGCACAGAGCAAACTTTGCTTTGGGCCCTGCTCCTGCCCCAGATGAAGCCCTTGCACTGCTGATCTGCCAGGGCTCTCCTTATGCTGGGACAGCAGCCAGAAAAGCTCCTGTCCTTTAGGCTCCCCTGCAGCTGCAGCCGTGGGCAAGCACAGGAGAAGCTCAGCTCCAGCAAGGCAGCCCAGCTCAGGACACACAGGCCCAGGCTGGAGCTGGGAGTGGAGGTGCTCCAAGCCAGCCTGTGCATCAGGACTTCTTCAGGCCAGGCTGGAGTTGGTTTCATGGGGAGGAGAGGGACCAGGCTGCTTCCAATGGTTTCCGTGGCAGCCAGCACTGGTTTGCTTGGTCCCAGCTGGGCTCCAGCAGGAAATCTGCCTGACAAGAGCCTGCCTTGCAGGAGAGGAGTTCCTGCAGCCTCTGCTTTCTGACTGATAGCATTGTTCTCGTGAAGGAGCAGGCTATGGGTCGTTAAAGCCCAAGATCACGGGCAGAGACTCTCTAACTAATTAGAGTTAGACAGTGCTGTGTTTATTAACACCGGCGGGCGGCACCAGAGCCGTCCCTAAAAGGCGCGACCGCGCTGCCCAAGGTTCTTTGCCCTCTCTTTATTGCCCAAGATCTTACATACAATACATCTGCACAGGCCCAGCACCTCCCATCCCTGCTCTGTATTCAAATGAGCTCATTGGTCCTTCACACCTGTGCAATTCTTCCCTTGAATTGAATCCATGGTCTCGAATTGGGTCCGTGGTCTTAAGGGATGAAGTCAGGAATGTCTTCATCAGGTCTCTGTGACCCTCTGGCACCATCCAAGGTCCCCTGCTTAGTGACTGATTGACATCAAGCCCAGGTGCTAAACCATTGTTCTCCTGGTTTCAAGATGTTCTTATAACAGTTCACTGACTCCACTTCCTTCTAGAAAGAAGCTCCTAATGGTAAACAATAGAACAATCAGCTCCAGCTTAAGCATCTCATCATCATTAACCTATGGTCTGCCTGTCTAACTTACATCCTGATCAATGGGAATTGCTTCTAAGCCTCAGCTGAAATCTGAACTCTTTAAAATCATGCTTCAGCCATGCCCAGGGGGAAGGGGGCTGAATGAGCTGAGTAAGAATTGTAGGGGAGATGAGCAGATGTCAGCAATCTGTGCTCTGCTCTAAACTGGGAAGCCAAGAGACAAAGGGCGTTTTCAGGCAGCAGCACAGAGAGCTGCTGGATCAGCCTTGGGCAGGGCCTGGAGGGGTCTGGCTGTGCCTTCAGAGGGAGCTGGCACAGTCAAGAGCCTCTGATGGCAAAGCTGAGGTTTGGCTGGGCCTGGAGGTCCCCTTCCACCAATGCCCTCCCTTGGGATGTTCCCAAGCCCTGTGGCTTGAGGAGAATTCACGGGAATGGCCTCAGGGTCAAGGAATGAAGTGCAGGGCCAGCCAGGACTGGGGAGCCCAAGTTTCTGGTGGGGACTCTCAGCCATGGCTTCTGTTTTGTCTGCACAAGGGAGCTGAAGCAGCCGGCTCAAAAGCTTGAGGAGGAGGCAAAAGCCTTAGAGGAGGGAGAGAGGGGGAAGGAGGAAGAGAGGCAGAAGAAGGAAAAGAAGGGTGTCTCTGTGGGGAAGCAACCCCCAAAACCAGAGAAGGGGAAAAGCAAACAACCACAGAAGAAGGAAGCCAAGGCCCCAGAGAAGAAGGAAACCAAAATCCCAAATAAGGAAACCAAGGCCCCAGAGAAGAAGGAAACCAAAATCCCAAATAAGGAAACCAAGGCCCCAGAGAAGAAGGAAACCAAAGCACCAGAGAGGAAAGAAACCAAAATCCCAGAGAAGAAGAAAACCAAAGCCTCAAAGAAGGGGGAACCCAAAGCCCCAAAGAAGGAGGGAACTCAAATCCCAGAGGACACAGCTGAGCTGGAGAAGAACTCTTTACTCTTTATTCACACAACTCATTTTACACAGTTTGACAGACCTCGTGTGCAACTTTAGTTAGTTCATAGATTTCTTGCAGGTTATTCTAATATTGGTTAATAAAATAGATTTTACTTGTGCATCAAATCTCTCTGTTGTATTGTTTACCTGTTCTCTGCACTGATTCTCATGGACAAATCCCTTGTTGTTGCAGGTGCATTTGTTTTTCACCCTCAGAACAGATTGTTCACAAAGTCTCATTCTCACAAGAGCTTCCCATGGGAACTTGTAACTGCTTAGCTGCACTCAGGAGAGATGGCAGGCCAGCTGTTAATGTGGCAGAACAAGGCCTGATTTCATAAGGCCTTTCTTTTATCATTATCCTACCTGCCTGTGACATCTCCCCCTTCTTGTTCATTTAAAAAAGGCTCCTATGTTCTGATGCTGAAACAGCTCACTCTTGTCAGGGCATTATCTCATCAAGGTTATCACTGGTTATCTGTTAGATATGGGATAAGAGAGATAAAAGACCACTTACAATCAACAAAACTTACCAACTTCCATCAAGTCATTGACACAGGGTTTTGCAGCATGAGAAGACAAAAGAATAATGTCCAATGTCTCTTGGGGAAATGGAAAGAAATGGCCATTGTTTCCAATGAGTTGAGAAGTGTGAGAAAGTCTTTGAGCTGGAAATGTTGATCTTTGACACCACTGAATGTCCCCTGGCAGCTGGAACAGGGAATAACTGGAGAAGGTTCGTAGGAGCTCTGTACCATGAGGATGCCAGGAGGCTTTTGCTGGCAAATTGCCTCTGTCAGTGCCCAGACACAGTCGTGTCTGGCCAGGCCTCCTCCTGCTCCTGCTCTGGCCACAAAGGCTGCAAGGGGATGAGGTTATTTCTCTCTGCACTGGGCCTCATTTCTTCAGAGCTGATCAGTATCTGATGGAATGAACAGGTGACTGCTTTGAGCTGCTGATGATGAAACACAGGCACATCTTCTCCTGAAGGGAATGAATCAATCAGGCTGCACTGTGGAACACTCCATTGGGATTTAGATGGGATGATCTCGTTTCCAAATTCCTAATGTAAATATTGCGTTATTCAAAATGATTCCTTGTCCAAATGTCTCATGTTCATATTGCATTATTTGAACGTTCTTAAGGTGCTCATTCCTCTTCTTTTTTGTTTTTTAAGAATGAGATGCATGTCTTTTGTTATGAGTATGAAGCAACATCACAGTAAAATAATACATGCAGTGGACAAGAAACTTACAGCAATTGGGAATAATTTGGATACAACAATCAGGAACATTTCAAATAGCAGACAAAGCTAACAACGTAGGTGGAATGAGGTAAATAGCAATCTCTGCAATAATGTACCATCATCCCAGAGTCTGCAAACAGCTGACAAACCTCGATTCAGGGGGGACTTGGATCATTATTTCCAGATAATAATTCCCAAGCTGCCTTTAAAAAGAGTTCAACTGTCATGTCTAGAGGGTCAGATGGCCAAGTCAAAGCAACTCAAATCCAGTTTTGATGCAGAAAACATCTGGGTCTGTTGGCAAATTCCCGTCCAGGCAGAGCCAAGGCCTGGCCAGCACCCAAGCTCTAAGTGGGAGAGAATTCCCTGAACATCATTTAAAACAAGGCTCTTGAGAACAGCGCTGAGGAGTAAAGGTCTGGGGGCGACAGACTAATGAACCATGCAAGAGCTGTCTCCTCCAAAATCCCCTCAGCACAGAGATGCTTTAAACCCAGCAAACTGTGGGAGTGGTTCTGTAATAATCACTGGGGCTGCATCTGATTGCTGAGAGTAGATGTCACAATGCCATCAGTTTAGAGGAGGCTTCCCACCAAGCTGAGATATCATTTCTTGGAACTGTGAAAAAGACTTAAAAATGATGAGACAGCCCTGGGTCAAAGCATGGAGGATTTTGGTGGGATTTTGGGCAGATGGTTTGGTGTGTATCCAGAGTGACTTTGGGCAGATTTGGGGCCTGCTTGGGGCAGGTTTGGGGCAGATTTGTTGCTGCTGTTGGGGTTTTTCTCCCGTTTCCCCAGCTGCGGGCAGAGCCCCGAAGCACATCCTGTTCCTGCCCCACTCCCTGAGGAGCCCAAGGAGCTGCTGCTCCCCATGCTCTGCACCCAGGGAGATCTGGGGCAATCCCGGCATCCCGGGCATTACGGGCCCTTTGGGCACTGGGGGATTCTGGGGCTTGGGGGGCGAGAGGGGTGAGGGGGGCTTGGGGCTGGATTGTCTGGGGAAAGGATCGGGATTTTGGGGAAATGTCTGCATTTTTGGGAAAGAGCAGGGTTTGGGGGGGAGGGAATTCTGGATATTTTAGGGAGGAAATTTCTTGAATTTTGGTGGAAATTTCTGGATTTTTTAGGGAGGAATTTCTGAATTTTTTGCGGGGGTCTTCTGGATTTTTTGGGGAGGGATTTCTGGAGTTTATGGGAATGTTTCTGCATGGGGAATGGGGTTGGTTTTGTATAGTTTGGGGAGGAATGTTTCTGGATTTTCTGGGGAAAGTTCCTCATTTTTTTGGGAATGCTCCAGGATTTTTGGAGGAACATTTCTGGATTTCTATGGGAATGTTTCTGGATTTTTGGGGGAAAAGTTTCAGGCGTTCTTTTGAGAACATTTCTGGATTTTTTGGGGAACATTTCTCCATTTGGGGGGGAACATTCCTGGATTTTTGGAGGGAAATATTCCCAGGTTTCTGGGGAACACTCCCGGGTGTCTGGGGAACATTCCTGGGTTTCTGGGGAACATTCCCAGGTGTCTGGGGAACACTCCCGGGTTTCTGTGGAACATTCCCGGGTGTCTGGGGAACATTCCCGGGTGTCTGGGGAACACCCCCGGGTGTCTGGGGCTCTCCTGGCCCCGTTCCCAGCCCAGGTTCCCGGGGTTCAGGAGCTGCCCTGGTGCCCGGGCCCCGCGACATCGCCTGGGTGCAGTTGGAGCCCGAGGTGCAGGCGGGCGCCGCCCGCGAGGCCCTGCAGGGCTTCAGCATCACCCAGAGCAGCGCCAGGAAGATCTCCTGCCCCAAAAAGGGACCCAGTTTCCCACCTAAATCCCCTCTCTCCATCCCAAATCCTTCTTTGTGCATTCCAAATCCTTCTTCTTTCACCCCAAATCCCCTTTCCCAGCCCCCAGGGATTTTGGGGCTCCAGAGGGGTTATTGGGGTTTTTCCCAGCATTGTACCCAGGGTCTCTCTGCAGACATTGCACCTGGAGCTGCCCCAAATAAACCCCAAATAACCCCAAATTTTTGGGACTGGGGGCGGGGGGGGGGGGGGGTGGCGATTCTAAATTTCGGGGTTTGGGGGTGTTTGACCCCAAACTTTGGGAATTGGGGGGTTTGATCCTAAAATTTGGGGGTTGGGTGGGATTGATCCTAGAATTTGGGGTTTAGGGGATTTTGACACCTCAGGGTTTGGGGATTTTTGACCCCAAACTTTGGGAATTGGGGATGTTTGACACCTCAGGATTTGGGATTTGGGGGTTTTTGTTCCCAGGATTTGGGGTTTAAGAGGTTTTTTTTCCCCAGGATTTGGGGATCAAGGGGTTTGACATCCAAACTATGGGGATGAGGAGGGTTGGACACCTCAGATGTTTCAAACCCCAGGATTTGTGGTCAGGGGTTTTGGCCCCAAAGTTCGGGAAATGGGGGGATTGATCCCAGGATTTGGGGGGATTTAACCCCAAAGCTGGGGGGATCAGGGGGATTTGACACCCCAGGTTTTGGGATCGGGGGGATCTGACTCCAAAGTTTGGGATTGGGGCTTTAGACCCCAAACTTTGGGGATTGGGGGTGTTTGACACCTCAGGATTTGGGATTTGGGGGTGTTTGACCCCAGACTTTGGGAACGGGGGGTGATGGACACCCCAAATGTTTCAAACCCCAGGATTTGGGGTCAGGGGGATTTAACCCCAACATTTGCAAATTGCAGAGTGTTTGACACCCCAGGATCTGGGATTTGGGGGGTTTAAGGCCTAAAATTTGGGGTTCGGGCTGGGGGGCAGGGGGGGAGGTTGAGATCCCAGAGTTTGGGTCTGGGGGTGTTTGGCCCCCCCCAGTGTTTGAACCCCCAGGATTTGGGGTGTTTGACCCCAATGTTTGACCTCACCTCGGGTTTGGGGCCGGGGTTGAGATCAGGGACATTCCCTTGAGCCAGCGGCGGGATCGGGATCGGGAACGGGATCGGGAAGCGGAACAGGAACGGGGAGGGTCCCTGAGCCAAAGCCGGACCCCAACCCCAGGGTGAGGCCCTGCCGCAGTCCCGGAATGGCCCCATCCCCACAATCCCGGAGCCCTCCCCAGGCCCAGCCCCTCCCCGGCCGCTGAACGGAGCCTCCCTCAATCCCAGCCCGCCCCGATCCGGGCCGGAGCCATCCCCAGAGCCTCCCCCATTCCCGGCCCGGACCCTTCCATCCCTTTTTGGGGCGGCTCCTGCCGCTCCCCGCCCATTTCTGGGGGTTCCAAAGGGCCCCGCGGACCCTCCCCATTTTGGGGGTGTTGGGGGGGCCCCAGGGCCGCCCCGAGGGCCGAGGGGGGATCGAAAGCCCCAAACCCGAGGGGCTCCTGGGGGTGCCCAGTTCCTCCCGTCCCCAGCCCGAAACAGATCGTGGCCAATCAGAGCGCGGGGCGCTGATGACGATCCCGTTGCCGGGCAGAAACTCGGCGCACTGGCCCCGCCCGGCGATTTCCAGCGAATCAGCGCCCGGCTCGGCTGTGACTCATCGCGTGCCGGGCAGAACCCAGCGCCTCTCACAGCGCTGGCCAATCAGAGACTGCGCGGGGCCATTCCCAGCCAATCAGAGCGTTTGTCGCTGATGACTCTCAGTGTCCAGGAGAGGAATTTGGGGCGGGGGGCGGTGACCCCGGCGATGGGGATGGGGCGTGCGGCTGCAGCTGGGGCCGCACTGGTGGCACTGGGGGCGCTGGGAGCCCCCCCGGCCGCGGGGGGAGCGGGGGGCGCGGGGAGAAGGGGGGCGGGGGGGCCCCAAATTCAACCAAAGGGGGGTCGGGACCCCCAAAGGGAGCAGGAGGGGCCTGGAACCCCCAAAACCAAGCACGGGGGAGGGGATTGGGGACTGGGGGAACGATGGGGAAGGGGCGGGAGAGCGGGGGGAAGAGGGGGATGGGACCCCCAAATTGAGGTGGGAGGGAGCTGTGGACTGGGGGAAACCCCCATCAAATCCCATTAAAACCCCATAAAAATCCCATTAAATTCCACTCAATTCTTATTAAACACCATTAAAATCCAATAAAATCCTATTAAATTCCATTAAAATCCCATGACATCTCATTAAAATCCCATAAAATTCCATTACAATCCCATCAAATTCCATTAAAAGTCCATAAAATCCCATTAAAGTCCCATTAAATCCTATTAAAATTCCTATTAAATCCCATTAAATTCTATTAAAATCCTACTAAATTCCTATTGAAATCCATTTAAATCCCCTCCAATCCCATAAAATGATCCCAAATCCACACAGAATTGGCGCTGAATTACCCCCCACACATATCGCCCTAAAAACCCAAAAATGTGAAAAATTACCCCAAATTTACCCTGAATAACCCCAAAAAAACCCCAAATAACCCCAAAGGCACACAAAGAACCCAAATCCCCCAAATGACCCCAATCCCATAAATGACCCCAAATCCCATAAATGACCCCAAATCCCATAAATTACCCCAAATCCCATAAATGGGACTGGGAGAGGGGAGGAGAGGGGAGGGAAAGGGGGAGTGGGACAAACTGGGCGAGGAAATCAAACTCTGCAGTCAGACAGAGCAGGGATTTGTGTATCCAGCGCTGGGAGTGAGGGGGATCTCTCTGGCAAAAACCCACCCGGTCTCCTTTAGCCTTCAGCTCCATTTCAAAAGTCACAATTGCAACACTTCATTAGCATACTCACATTTGCATAAAGCTGTGTCCCGGTTTTACAGCCGTGTGTGGCTTCAGCGCCTGCGTCCTTTCCTCCTGTGGCGGCCCTCAGTCTTCTGGTGCTCTTTTGATGAAGGCTTCTGTCGTCCTCCTCACGCTGGAACTTTTTACCTGGACCATCAGCCCATGCCTGGTGCTCCTTGTTCTTCAGTCTAACCTGGTCTGAGCTGATTTTGCCCTTTGCAAGCTCTGTTCAAACTTGCTCTCTCGCTCTCGGTGCGTTTGTTGTGTCGCTGGCTCTGCTCTCTCTCTTGCTCTGCTGCCTCGCTGGCTTTGCCTGCATGTGAAAAATGCATGTATTTTATGATTGGCTTTTCGCAAATATTAAAATGAATATTATATGTCTGCTGTTAGAATATTATATATATATATATATATATATATGTATTTATTTTATATATATATATTATATATATATAATATATATTATATATAATAGGGTTACATATTATATATTATTATATATTATATATTATATATTATATATAATAAAATATATATTATATTTTATAATAATATAATATATAAAATATATAATGTATAATAATATATAATATATATACTATATATTATATATATTATATATAATATATATTATTTATAATAAATATTATACATTATATATTATATATTACATATATTAAAAATCATATATTATATAATTTTATAATATATAATATATATAATATATATTATATATTTTATATATATATAAATATTATATGTCTGGTGTATTAATTCTCTTAAGTAGTGTGTTAAATATAGTTTTAGGTTATAAAAATTGTTAAAATAGAAACGATGCTATGTAGGATTCTTTTTTTAAAGAAAGGACTTGCAGTGAGATAGCAGCCACAGGACACCTAAATCTTTCCAAGAAAAAGAATTTATTGCCCTCTTATCAGAAGGAATGAACTTCTTCCCGCCTCGAAAGCGCTGTTAGGATTCGGAGGAAGAAGGTGGCACTGCCCAGACAGAATCCTGTGTTTGAATGGAATTTATGCATCATGGATGAAGTGTATGAATATGCAACAGGCTGTTGTTTTTAAGGGTTAATCCTTTGTTAACGGGTGTCCTTTTTCGGGCTCGTGGTGCCCAGAAAAAGGTACCCGCACCTCCATAACCCTTTCTCTCTATTGTCTCATATTGTCCTAATTCAAATTGTCCAAATTATTATTACTCTTATTGTATTGCTATTTTTATAACCATTTTATTACTAATGGACTTTAAAAATTTCAAAATCAAGTGATTGGCGTGTTTCACACTGCACATCTCGCTCCAGGGCTGCTTGTGCTGAACCTTTCCTTGCACAGCCCTGAGGATTCCCCCAGCCCGGGCTCCCAGCAGCTCCAGGCCCGGCCAGGAGGAGCAGCAGGGCCAGGGCTGGCCGGGCGTCCCCCCAGATGTGGCCCCCGCTGGTGGCACAGCCGGACCCTTGGGAGGCTGCCTCAGGCTTTATTGTCCACCAGCATCCCAGGAGGGAGCAGAAAATCCTCCTGCAGACGCTGATTCTGGACACTCCCAGCGCTTCCTGGTCTCCAGGAGCTTCTGCCAAGCCCCAGTGAAACCTCGGTGCCACATTGTTCCACAGCCTCACAACGCTCTCCTGGCTCCCGTGAGGTCCCTCTGGGTCCTGCTGCAGCCTTGGCTCCATCAGGGTCTCCTGGTCTCCATCAGGGTCTCCTGGCTCCATCAGGGTCTCCTGGCTCCCATCAGGCTCTCCTGGCTCCATCAGGGTCTCCTGGCTCCATCAGGGTCTCCTGGTCTCCATCAGGGTCTCCTGGCTCCATCAGGGTCTCCTGGCTTCCATCAGGGTCTCCTGGCTCCATCAGGCTCTCCTGGCTTCCATGATGCTCCACTCAGTCCCAAGGGGCATCCGCGGCTCAGCTTTGGAGCCCTGCAAGATCCAAAGGTTCCTCCCAAAAAACACCAGCCCAGGGACCCCCAGGATATTTGGGCTGAGCTCCCGCTGCCCAGGCACCTGCATGGAACCCAAGTGACCGCTGGGACTCCATGGAATGTCCTGGAACAAACTGTCCCTGGTCAGACAGGGGTGCCATGGAACACAGGTGCCACTGGGACACGGACACTGCCCATGGAACCGAGTGTCCATGGGGACAGAGCTGGGCCTGATGGAACACTGGAGAACATTGTCACCCCATGGAATCCATGGAACCAGGTGTCCATGGTGACACTGGAGAACATTGTCACCCCATGGAATCCATGGAACCAGGTGTCCATGGAGACACTGGAGAACATTGTCACCCCATGGAATCCATGGAACCAGGTGTCCATGGTGACACTGGAGAACATTGTCACCCAATGGAATCCATGGAACCAGGTGTCCATGGTGACACTGGAGAACATTGTCACCCCATGGAATCCATGGAACCAGGTGTCCGTGGTGACAGAGCCGGGCCCAATGGAACCTACTGGAACACAGGAGAACATTGTTACCTGTTGGAACCCGGGCTGCTGAGAATTTTGGACTTTCTGAGCTGGCAGACACTGACCCCCAAGAGAACACTGCATTTGACCTGAGGCTGTGGAGAAGGCTTCCAAAATGGAATGATGGAGCTGGGATTATGGGTGTGGAGTTTGAATAGAAGGGTGTAATATCACATGGTGGACAACTTGGAGTTTAAGGTTTTAGAATATAGTAATATATATAAAGCAAGATGGAGGTTTTAGGGTGGAGGCTGATCCGTTTTCTTTGCCTTCTTCACCTGCTTCTTCTTCTTCTTCTTCTTCTTCTTCTCCTCCTTGTTTTCCTTCTCCTTCTCCTTCTCCTCCTCCTCCTCCTCCTCAGGTTTGGGTGGTACTGTGTAATTGGATAAAAAAGTCCCTTATGTTGGGCACGGGTGCTTGGTTATTGGGTTAAAAGGAAAAATAATTTAGGTGTCATTTCTTAATTGGACAGTTTATCCTCAGAAGACCTTGCAGAGAGAGAGACGGGGTTCCATTTTCACCTTGTTAGTGAAGTGCTGCAGAACTCACAGCTTGTGAGACTGTTCTAGAGACAAGAGCTAATGAACACCTGAGTCCAAACAAGAAATGCTGTCTTGGGATTTCATCCCGACCTTGGCAGAAAAGAAGCAAAAGAATTGACTGTTACCCCACGGAATCTCGTGGAACCAGGTGTCCACTGTTTCACTGTGCAGCCTCAGAGAGTGGTGAGACCCTTGTGTCACCATGGAATATCCTGAAACCACAGCTCCCTTGTGACAAACCTGGGCTTTATGAAACCAAGGACACCTCTGGGATGCAATGGAATCTCAAGGAACCAAGGGTCAGCTGTCAACACATCAGCTTCTCAGGAAACCAAGGCAAACACTGTGACACAGAGAGGGGCCTCATGGGACCCAGGAGACCATGGTGACAGCGTGGTGGGATCTCATGGAACCAAGTGTGAATTGTTACAGGAGCCAGGAGACCATGGTGACACCGTGGTGGGATCTCATGGAACCAAGTGTGAATTGTTACAGGACCCAGGAGACCATGGTGACGCCGTGGTGGGATCTCATGGAACCAAGTGTGAATTGTTACAGGACCCAGGAGACCATGGTGACACCGTGGTGGGATCTCATGGAACCAAGTGTGAATTTTTACAGGACCCAGGAGACCATGGTGACACCGTGGTGGGATCTCATGGAACCAAGAGCCCAGAGTTTCACGGCTCAGCCTCATGGAGCACTGGAGACCATGGTGTCCCAAAGGGAACACATGGAACAAAGGCTCCTTAGTGACACAGCAGGGCCTCATGGAATGCAAGAGATCATCCTGATGGAATGGAAACTCATGGATTCAAGGGTCCACTCTTTTGCTGCCTGGCCTCATGGAATGCTGGAGACCATTGTGGCACCATGGAAACGAATGGCACAAAGGCTCCACTGTGACCCAGCAGGGCCTCATGGAACCAAGGACACTGCTGTGATACAATGGAATCTCATGGAACCAAGGTCCAGCTGTGGCAAAACTGGGCCTCATGGAACCAAGGACACAGCTGTGATGCAATGGAATCTCTAGGATCCAAGGATCAATTGTCAACACATCAGGTTCCCATGAAACCAAGCAGAACATTGTGACACAGTGGAATCTCATGGGAGCAAGGCTCTGCTTTGATCAAGTGGGGCCTCATGGGACACAGGTGCCACTGGGACATTGTCAGGCCTGGTAGGAACAAGACACCACTGTGTCAGACCAAGGCCTCATGGGACCCTGGAGAGCCCTGGGACACAATGGAACCTGATGGAACCAAGGGCCCATTGTGACACGGCAGGGTCTCATGGAACCCCTGTGCCACTGGGACATTGCCAGGGCTGGTGCAAGCAAGGTTCCACTGTGACAAAGGCAGGCCTTGTGGCACCCAGGAGACCATTGTGGGACAATGGAATCTCATGGCAGCAAGGCCCCATTGTGACAAAGCGCGGCCTCATGGAAGCCCAGTGCCACTGGGACATCTCCAGCCTTGGAGGAAGCAAGTGTCCATTGTGACACAGCACAGCCTCAAATCACAGGAGAGCAGAGGGATGCCATGGAATCTTGGGGAACCAAGTGTCAATTCTAAACACAGCGAGGACTCATGGAACCCAGGAGACCATTGTGATGCTGCACTTTGTCACAACGGGGCCGTGCTTCTATGAGGATCCATGGGCCCACAATGTTCTCCTGGGTACCAGGAGGCCCCGCTGGGTCACAATGGCCCCTTGCTCCCACGAGCCACAGCACGGTCCCCGTTGCCCCTGGGTTCTGTGAGGCCCTGCTGCGTTCACAACTGACACTTGCTTCCATGAGATTCCATTGCGTCACAGTGGCCCCCATGTTTCCATGAGGTTCTGCTGGGTCACAGTGGACACTGGGTTCCACAAGAGCTGGCAATGTCCCAGTGGCACCTGTGTCCTGTGGGCCCCACTTTGCCAAAGCAGAGCCTTGGCTCCATGAGATTCCAGGCTGTCCCAATGCTCTGCTGAGTTCCACGAGGCTGTGCTGTGTCACAATGGACACTGAGTTCCACCTGCCCTGGCAATATCCAAGTGGCCCCTGGCTTCCATGAGGCCCCGTTGTGTTTGCAGGTGACACTTGGTTCCCCAAGATGTCATTGTCACGCCGCTCTCCTGGGCGCCCTGAGGCCTTGCTGTGTGTGAGACATGACCGCTACTTTTAAAATTTTAGAGTTGATTCAACCTTGAAAAAATGACAACAAAGGACTGAAACAGGAGAAATCACAGCACTGGGAGCCCTTCCCCACCCCGTGCCTATCAGCCACATGGCTCCTTCACAAATTGGCTGCTCCTCCTTTTAGGCTTTTGGTGTTGCACCAGGTAATCCTAGCCCCACCCAAAGTCTGTCAGGTAACTCTTTGTGGCCGTCCATTGGTGGAGAATGCTTTCTTGCACCCTGACTGGAGAGCAGGTGTTGCCATGCCTGCCTTCCAGTGACAAACCTGCCCTCCCCAAATGCCCCAACCACCAAGGCCATTACAAGGGGAGGGGAAAGAGGACTATGGGGGACAGATGACAATAACATCACTACACATCTTAACACACACATAGGATCTATCTCCTCACTGTGAGACCCAACTATGACATTACTCATCTGTAACACTGTGCAATAATGGAGCCTTGTTCCTAGCAGACCTGGCAATGTCCCAGTGGCACCTGTGTCCCATGAGGCCCCACTTGGTCAAAGCAGAGCCTTGGCTTAACAACTGACCCTTGTTTCCTTGAGATTCCATTTGTGAAAAACACGTTCACTCTCCTGTGAAAATGTACAAAGTTTAATAAGGGACAATGGGAGACCAGGACCCTGGAGCAAAGGTTATTACGGCCGGGTGCATCTTGGCACTCAGCCAGGAGCACCCTGTTACCTTCGGGGATCCCCTGAAATATCTTTCCCCTTACATCAGCCTGGTGCATATTCATAGAGCCTCATGCATATCCATAAACTACTTTACATATTCCAGGAATGATTTTACATGGCCCCTCCTTGGGTCTGCCTTTTCAGAGCATGTGTGTTTCTTGGCTGTGGTTTTGGCTCCTTCTCTTTATCACCTCCAGTTTTTGGGCCTTGCTACACTCTGCCTTCAGACGGGGAGTGCTGATAGTTGGCAGATCTGTACAGGTGTCCTCATCCTGGGTGCATTGGATGTTATCCCATCCAAGCAGGCAGTTTAACAGAAGCAGCTATTTCACTGAGATCAATTAACAACAGAAATAAAAACTATATCTTTAGAACAAAGTTACTTTAACATCACACATATAAAATCCATTTTAATATTTGCAAAAAGCCAATATTATGATATTTATCTATAACAGGGTGAAGGAGCCCTGGCCCAGGCTCTGGCCCTGGGGGACACGGGGACGCTGCCGTGGGGTCCCTGTCCCCCTGTGCCACCCCCAGGGCCCCGGCCCCCCGTCCCCGTGTCAGGCTCTGGGGTCGATCTCGTGGAACATCCTCTGGGGGAGGCTGCGGGGCCGGGAGGACCCGGGGGGACCCGGGGGGACAGGGGACCCCGCTGTGCACGAGCAGGGTTGGACTGCTCTGGGGGGAGCTGTGAGGGGGCCGGGCAGAGTGACCTCCCCAGTGACCTCACACAGCCCCCGTGATGTCACACAACCACTCTGTTATGTCACACAACCTCCATATGATGTCAATCAGCTGCTATGTGGTGTCACACAGCACATTTGTGGTGTCACAGTCACCCTATGATGTCACAGCCTTCTTTGTGACATCACACAGCTGCTCTGTGACTCTGCGTCACAACCCACATTGTGATGTCACAGAGCCGCCTTCTGTGATGTCACAGCTCGCTCTGTGATGTCACAACCCCCTCAGTGCTGTCCCACAGCCCACTCTGTGCTGTCCCACAGCCCCTTGCTGCCATCCCAGCTGCTCTGTGGCTCTGGGACACAGCCCCAGAGGTGCTGCTGTGACACAGCCCCCACGGGGACATCCCAGAGCCCCGGCCAGTGCTGAGCCCCTGTGAGCTCTGTCTGTGCCCTGCTCGTGTCCCTGAGGGGCCCTGGCAGTGCCCCAGCCCTGCTGGGCTGTGCACAGGAGCTGCTCCTGGCCAGAGCTGTCTCTCTGCAGCTCTGCTGCCCTTGCCAGGAGCTGCCTCTGGGCCAGGAGCCCGGCCCAGCTCAGCAGCACAGACACAGCACAAGGACTTTAATCACCCTCTGGGCCTTTGCTGCTCTTTGCATCACACCCAGTCCCTCAGAGTGGGCTCAAAGACTTCTCAAGAGCTCAGAGTGAGATTGAAATACTGAAGTTTCTTGTACTTTACAGAGATCCCTGTGAGGGACAGGACTGAGAAAGTGTCCCCAGGTTCCAGGGAGAGCAGAACACTGGAGGCACTGATGGCAGCTGGGGACAAACAAGGCAAAGGTGTCTCTGGTGCTGAGCAAACCTGGATTTGTTTCAGGAATGTAAAGGGCCAAGGCCTGAGTCCCAGGGCCTGGCCAGGCAGATCCTGTCCCTCCCTCCTTGCTCAGGGCTCTTCCCGGGATGGGCACTGGCATGTGGGGATGGGCAATACCAAGGGCAGGAGCGTGGGGCAGCCCCTGCCAGGCTGCTGAGCAGGGACAAGGAGGCAATGAGGCCCCAGGCCTGCAAGGGTCACTTGTCCCCTCCTGGCTCAGGCCCAGGCCCAGCAGCCATGGCCAAAGCGCTGCCCAGGTTGGCTCTGTCAGGGCTGTCTTGCAGCTGCTGCCCATCCCTGTGCCCTGTGCAGCCCAGGCTGTCCCACGGGGTCCCTGCCCTGGCCTCTGTCCCTGCAGGCTCTGGGCATCCCCCGGCTGCCCCACCTGGCTGGGCCCTTCCTTTGCTGACAGCTCTGCCTCCTGCCTGCCCCTGCCTCCCCACACAGAGCCTGGGGCTGCTCCAGGCTCCTGCTGGGGATGTGCTGCACCACAGCCCTGCCCTGACAGGGAAATTCCTTTCTCCTGCAGCCACTCTGGGCCTCCCCAGCTGCCCTTGGCGTTGATTCTTTCTCTCTCTGGCTGTTTTCCACTATGTCAAAAGGATCCACCATCCCTGAAATCGCTCTTTAAACACTCTCATGGCTCTGCTCCACTGTCCTCAGTCTCCACCCCACTGAGCACAGAGCTCCTTTGTCCCTATACAGTGCTCATGTTCCCAAGGCCTCCAAACCCCTCCTTGGGACATCTCTGGGCCCTCTCCAAGGTGTTTCCAAATGAAAACATTCGGCTCAGAGTCTAAAGAAATCACCAGAGGACAGGGCCAGCCTGACCTGTCTGTCCTTGCTACTTTTGTCTGGGACCAATCCTTGGATATACAGAATTTGGGAGGCCAAATTCTAATTTTGGCCATGGTCCCTGGACAAGAAGGCTGGTTCTTTTCCAAAGGAATGAAGGAACTGAGCCCCAGTGTTTCAGGGGCAGATGTGAGGTGACCACCAGAGGCCAAGGCCAGCCAGAGCTGGCAGGTTTGGTTTTGTGAGATACCCTTGCATAGATGGAATTATTTTAGGGAGAGTACCCATTTTGGCAATGGGCATCTGAAAAGTCAGACAGCTCTTTTCCATAGCAAGGAAAGCACAGAGCCCCCGTGCTCCAGGAGCTGATGAGAGGCAGCCCTTGACATCCCAAGATCAGCCAGAGCTGTCAGGTGGCCCCTGGGAGGCCAAGCCAGCCAGAGCCATTCCATGTTCCCTGGGTTCCATGGGGTCCCACAGTGTCCCAATGGTCCCTTGCTTCCATGGGGCCCTGAGGTGTCATAATGCCCCCTTGGTGACATGAGGCTCTGAAGGTTGGAATGGTCTCCATGGTTCCATCAGGCCCCACAGAGCCCCAATGGTCTCTGGGTCCATGGAGCCCCTCTGTGTCACCATGGCCCCTTGGTTCCCTGGGCTCCAGTGGTGCCACAATGATCCCCTTGGTTCCCTGGGCTCCTGTGGTGCCACAATGATCCCCTTGGTTCCCTGGGCTCCAGTGGTGCCACAATGATCCCCTTGGTTCCATGGGCTCCTGTGGTGCCACAATGATCCCCTTGGTTCCATGAGGTCCCCACAGTGTCCCAGGGATCTCCATGGGAAGGAAAGAACCCAGCCCCACTGTTGCAGGCGCAGCCACCAGAGGCCAATGCCAGCCAGCCTTGACAGTACTGGCAGATTTTGCCTGGGAGCAACCCTTGGATATTGAGAATTTCAGAGGTGGAATCCCAATTTCAGACATGGACACTGGAGGAGAAGGATGGTTCTTTTCCATAGGAAGGAAAGCACAGAACACCGGTGGTGTCTCAGGGACAGATGAAAGGCGGCCATCAGAGGCCAAGGCCAGCCAGACCTCTCTGTCCTGGCAGCTTTTGTCTGAAAGCAACCCTTGGATATTGGGAATCTGGGAGGTGGAACCCCAATTTCGGCCGTTTCTGCATGGATAAGAAGGACGGTTCTTTTCCATAGGAAGGAAAGCACCCAGCCCCAGTGTTTGGACAGCAGGGGAGAGGCAGCCCCCAGGAGCCAAGGGCAGCCAGACCTGTCTGTCCTGGCAGCTTTCACCTGGGAGCAACCCTTGGATGTACGGAGTTTTGGAGGGGGAATCCCAGTTTTGGCCATGGTCAGGATGGGTGTTTTTGCCCATAGGAAAGTAAAGCACAAAGTCCAAGTGTTTAGGAAGAAGATGAGAGGTGGCCACCCTCAGGCCAAGCCAGCCAGCCCTGTCTCTCCTGGCACCTTTTGTCTAGGGGCTTTCCTTGGACATTGGGCATTTTGGAGGTGCAATCTCAGTTTTGGCTGTGGGTGCCTGGACAGGAAGAAGAGTTCTTTTTATGACGAAGGAAAGCACCCAGCCCCAGTGTTTCAGAGGCAGATGAGGGCCAGCCCTCAGGAAGCCAAGGCCAGCCAGACTTGTCAGTGCTGGCAGCTTTTGTCTGGGAGCTATCCTTGGATATAAGGAATTCCAGAGGCAGTTGCCCAGTTTTGGCCATGAGTGCCTGGTTGAGATGGAGGGTTTTTTCCCACAAGAAATAAAAGTGATAGTGGAGCCCTGGAAAATGTTAAAAATAGTCTTTGAAAATATTGGGCTTTGTGTTTTCTCAGGTCACTGCACCTGCCTAAGCAGTATGATAAAAGATATAATTGTTAGATGTGGTGATTGTTTAGTAATTAAATATAATTATTATATAACCATAAGAAGAATCGTGAGAAACTATGTTGGAAATTTAAAGGGGGCTATGTTTAGCTGAAATCTGTTTATACAATAGAAGAATATAAGTTTAATAATTACATGAAAGTTATGTAATGATAGAGTATAAAACACGTTCACCTCGAATGTGTGGTCGGAATCAGATTTGGGTGGAAACTCCCCGATTCCCAGAGCTCTTGAATAAAAAGCACCGCATATAATCGCTGATGTGATTATGTGTTTCTGAACGCTAACATTTTGGCGACCCCGGATGGGACCCTGCGGGTGCTGCTGAGCGAGTTTCGCGACTCGACCACGCTCCAGCCGGCACCGAGGGATTCTCGGGGAGCTCGATCGGCCGCGACCGCTTCTGCCGCTCGCAGCGTCCCCGGGAGAAAGGTAAGGTGCTTTTTACTTTGGTTTGGGTGCCTGCCAATGAGACGCAGTGAAAGCTACGCTTGGTTGCGCTAAAGGAATTCCTGCTGGTACAAGCCCAGGCGCCGTTCCATAAGACAATCGCGAAAGCGGTGCGGGTTCGGCAATTTGTGGAATATTTGGAATGGAGAAACTGAAAGGGATTTTGGGCAGCAACACCTCTATCCTGCAAAGTTCTCCTTTGGGGTGCTTATTAGCACATTGGAAACAGGGGAATTTTGGGGAAGAATTACGTAAAGCTAAGTTGATTGATTATTGTATTACATGGTGGCCAGGATATGCCTTGGAGTATGGTGAAAAATGGCCAAAATACAGGACTCTGCAATATAACACTATTTCGCAGTTAATGTCATTTTGTAAACAAGAAGGAAAATGGGATGAGGTTCCGTATGTTGATTTGTTTGTCTATTTACGGGCAAAGCCAGAATGGCAGGATGAATGTGGATTAATGATGGTTAAAACATCTGCAAGCAGTAAGTGTGGGGTTTGTGAGGAACGTTGTTTAGAACACTTGGCGTTGAAAGAAAGCCTGAGTAGGGAAAATTATACAGATATTGATTTACAGGTAGCTCCAATAGGAACAAGAGAACCTAACCCTATCCCACCTGTTCCATCTGTCCCTATCCCACTGCCTGCTCCTACCCCACCTAGTCCTGAACCTGTCTCGTCTAGTACACCCTTCCCTCTTTATTCTCCTCTCCCATCGTCACCTGATCCCTCTTCCTCGGAAGATGAGCAAAACCTAACTGTGGTAGGAAGGAGAGAGAGAGAATCAATGATGGGGTAGCCCACAGAACCAGGAGTCGGTCTAACCTTGCCCCAGTTATGGATAGAAAAGACATAGGCAGACAAAAACGGACTGTAATTGCCCCCTTGCAACAAAGTGTAGGAGTGGAAGGGCCAGTATTTATAAAAGTGCCTTTCTCTCCTGCAGATTTAGTTATTTGGAAACAATCAGCCAGAATTCATAGAGAAAATCCTGATAAAATGGCATGAGTATTAAAAATGGTTATAAAAAACTCAAAATCCTGACTGGGATGACATACAATAATATGTATATTAATATATTATATATATAATTATATATAGTATAATAATATATCTAATATATATCTATATAGTATATTAATATATCTAATATATTAATATTAGATACTTTGATGGATTCTACTGAGAAACAGATGGTACTTAAGGCAGACAAAGAAAGGGCAAGAGAGCACATCAGAAATGGACTTGTAACAGGGAATTTAGATGAGAATTTCCCAATTGAGGATCCAAATTGGGACCCTAATTTATTTTGCGATATGGGGAGACTACGGAAATATCAAGAGTGGATCCAAATAGGAGTTCAGAATGCTGTGCCCAAAACTATAAATTGGTCTAAACTATATGAAGTTCAGCAGGAAGAGACAATGTCCAGACTTGAACAACCAGTTTCACCAGGGCAATCAGTGCCAGCAGGTTACCAAGGGGATGGTTTTGGGGGAGTATACCAGCTGACTAGACATAGAGCCAGTAGAACAAGTTAAGGAACCTGTTATAAATAAACAATTAGGACATAAAGAGGTCAAATTTCTAATAGATACAGGAGCTACTTACTCGGTATTGAATGATTTGCAAGGACAAATTGGGGACAAGGAAACAACAATAGTCGGCGCTACAGGAAAGAGGAAAAACGGCCATTCTTGCAACCCCTAGATTTGTGTTTTGGGAACAAAGTTATAACACACGAATTCCTATACGTACCTGAGGGTCCAATTCCGCTTTTAGGGAGAGATTTGCTAGCGAAACTTGATGCGGTAATAACCTTTGAAAATGGGGAGCGTATAATGAAAATATCTGAATCAAAGATGGGACAGATTTTAATGATCAAAGAAAAACCTGTTCCCTCTATCCCTAGGGAGGTAGGAGATGCAGTGATTCCCTCTGTATGGGAGACAGATATACCAGGGAAGGCTAATTGGCACAACCAGTGCATGTAGAGTTAAAAGAAGGGGTGAGGGCTGTACAAGTCAAACACTATTCCATAAAACCAGAAGCATGGCAAGGAATAAGTAAAGATAATTGAGAAATTCTTGAAATACCAAATTTTAGACAAAGAAAGTAGGAAACTGTTTGTCTGTGAGTGGGAAAACCCAGGGAATGGGAGAAAGACCCAGCTCACCTGGACACGATATAAGAACTCGCCGACCCTATTTGGAAACCAACTGGCAAAGGAGCTGGAGATTTGCACCGAGAGTGGGCAAGTACCAAGAGACCAATACCTGTTGTTGCAGTATGTTGATGATATACTAACAGCTACAGAAGAAAAGGCAACCTGTATAAAGATAACCATTGAGATTTTAAATTCCCTGGGAATGGGAGGTTATAAAGTATCCAGAGGAAAGGCACAAATTGCCCAACAGACTGTGATCTACCTGGGATGTGAAATTTCACAAGGGCAACGAAAACTAGGCACTAACTGTATCCAAGCCATTTGTGCTATTCCAGAGCCCCAGAATCTACATGAGCTGCGAGTCTTCCTCGGGATGGCAGGATGGTGTCGCCTGTGGATCATGGACTATGGACTGATTGTGAAACCCCTGTGTGAAGCTCAGAAGATGCAGCCATTCACCTGGGGCAAGCCACAGAAAGAAGCCTTCCTAAAATTAAAGGAAGCACTGACAACTGCTCCAGCATTAGGCTTACCTGATCTGTCTAAAGATTTTCAGCTGTTTGTCCATGAAAGGCTGCGCCTAGCACTAGGAGTCCTGACCCAAGGTCTGGGAAGCTGGAAAAGGCCGCTGGGCTACTTTTCCAAACAACTTGACAGCATAAGTGCCGGGTGGCCTCCATGTCTGCGGGCAGTCGCAGCCACTGTGATGCTGATACAAGAAGCCAGGAAGCTCACGATGGGAAGGCACATAGATGTCAATGTACCACACATGGTAACCACTGTCTTAGAGCAGAAGGGGGCCATTGGCTATCCCCAAGCAGGATGATGAAATTCCAGGTAGTCCTGACTGAGCAGGATGATGTCACATTAAAAACAACTAACCTTTTGAATCCAGCTTTGTTCCCAGGTACCACAACTGAAGAAGGCCCATTTAGAGCATGACTGTGTGGAGGTAATAGAGTACACCTACTCAGCAAGAGAAGACCTGAAAGACGTCCCACTAGAGCAGCCAGAGTGGGAGCTGTTTACAGATGGGAGCAGCTTCGTGGAAAACGGAACCAGATACGCTGGGTATGCGGTAACAACAGTCAGTACAGCAGTGGAGGCAAAGGCATTACCACCAAATACATCTGCCCAGAAGGCAGAACTGGTTGCTTTAACCAGGGCACTAGAATTAAGTGAAGGGGAAAGGATAAATATATGGACTGACTCAAAATATGCTTTTGGAGTGGTGCATGTACACGGAGCACTGTGGAAAGAAAGGGGACTATTGTCCTTCTCTGGGTATGCACATTAAACATCAGAATGCAGTCCTGCAATTGATAAAATCAGTACAAAAACCTGAACAAGTGGCAATCATACACTGTAAAGCACAGCAATCAGGAAACTCCAAAATCTGTGAGGGAAATCAAAAAGCAGACTGGGCAGCCCGACAGGTTGCTCGAGAGGTGCAAACAACAATGGCATTGATACCTTTAAAGCTTAATGTATCCCAATTCAATTTGCCTCCAGAACCAAAATATTCAGTAGAAGATGAGAGACTGGCACGTTTGCTAAATGCACAAAAGAATTCAGGGGGATGGTATGTGACTGCACAGGACAGATAGTGGTACCCCCTTCATAATGAGAGAAGTTCTACAAATTAAACATAACGAATGTCACTGGGGAGCAGAGGCATTGGTACAATTGCTAAAGCAGAGTTTAATTTCGGTATGTATGTTAACAATGGCAAAATCAGTAATGTCAAAGTGTGATATCTGCTTGAAAAACAACCCAGTGGCTAGACGACAGGCACAGCTAGGAAGAATTCGGATAGGAATAGAGCCAGGAGACTATTGGCAGGTAGATTTTGTAGAACTGCCAAGAACTCGAGGATACAAATACCTGTTAGTGGGGGTTGACACATTCTCTGGGTGGCCAGAAGCCCTTCCCTGTCGCACCGACCAAGCAAAGGAAACAGTAAAGTGGTTACTACAGGAGATTATTCCCAGGTTCGGGGTACCCCTAGGGTATCATCAGATAGGGGGCCCCATTTCATAGCTACAGTAGTAAGAGAGGTAAGTAGATTGCTGGGGATAACTTGGGACCTCCACACACCATGGAGACCCCAGTCCAGTGGACAGGTAGAGAGGATGAATCAGACACTAAAGAGGCAAATCAGTAAAATATGCCAAGAAGCCAAATTGCAGTGGCCCCAGGCTTTGCCAATAGCACTGTTGAGGATTCGGATAAAGCCTAGGAGTGGGATGTCAGTCAGTCCTTATGAGATATTGCATGGGAAACCATATGAATCTCCTGAGCCTAACCCTAATGTGCACGTCACAGGAAAGCAGGAAGTGTATAATTATGTTCTGTCTCTTGGGAAAACTTTAGCTCGGCTCCGGAGCATCCTCGTGTGGAATAGACCGCTGACTCTCGAGAACCCAGTTCATAACATACATCCAGGAGACGAGGTGTACATCAAGAACTGGAACGAAGAACCGCTGAAAGAAAAGTGGAGTGGGCCCCACCAGGTACTGCTGACCACCTTTACAGCAGTCAAAGTAGCCGGCGTGGACCCCTGGATTCACTACACCCGAGTGAAGAAAATCCATCCTGGATCACGGACTGTGTAAACTGTGGAACCAACAAGGCTGCAGATAAGATGTGTTTAATCACTTTGAGAATGCTATCAGTAATTGTGCCAATGTTATGGTCATTAATGTCTTTGGGATGTGAAATGCAAAAAGATCAACTAACCACTCTTCATTCTAGAATGAAGAGAGAGGTACAAGCAGAAACACAGGTGATAAAGGTTTCTAATGCAGTTTGGGCTGAGAATGTAATGATTGGATTAGTCAAAGACTTTGCCAAAATGCAAAACACCTGTAGAATAACTGCCTGTCTGCCAATACCAAAGGCAGCAGGAGACCCAGTAAATTGGGGAATCATAACAGCAAAACTACCTGAAATACAAAACAAGAAAACAATTGCATGCAAACAGGTACCCGAGTCGAGGCAAGTAGTCAAGGAAACTTGGGAGAAAATAGGAACATGGATGAGACCCATGGGCCAGAAAGACTGTATTCTAAGTGATGGCACACTAGGAACCCCTATGGGAGAATCAGGAGGCATCACACAATGGCAATGCTATTTGCCACACTATAAAAAGATTACAGAAAATGTTACAGAAACCACTCTGGTACAGAAGTGTGAGGCCAAGGATCAGAAAGATCAGACAGAGCCTTGGGACAGTGCGTGGTCTGTGAGTATCCTTCAAAGATTCCAATGTATGGCAAACACCCCTTGGTGCATTAAGTGGGAAGGCTCCGAGAATGAAACAGATCCAGCAGTAACAAACACTGCCACCAGTAGCAGAACGAGGGCAGACAAAGTAAGTTGGTGGGCATGTAATAAAACTTATGACTGCACTTCTGATGATGCAGAGATAAAGCAGATGCCACCCCTGGCAATAGCCCTACAAACTGGCTGTGCTTGCAGAGGGATCAAACATAAACAAGGCAGAGGGAATTATAAAGCAGTTGTAGGATGTACCAGGAGTACAGTCCGAGGTCCAGGACAATTTGTATGGGCAGCAAGCGATGGCACCTGGACAACACATCTGCCTGTAGATGGGAAAGTAAAGGAAATTACTTTAGGCCTCCCAACCTCATGTCCAATTTGGAAAAAGTCCCCATTTAACGGAAAACATGAACTTGTGCAGATAAGAGCAAGACGAGAAGTTCTAGACAATGAAAATCCAGATGACACTTGGCAAGAACCCTCTGGTGGAGTGAAATTTGGGTGGGCCCTAGAGTCTTTGCTTGGTCCTACAGCAAACTATCAGAGTAGAAGATGCTGTACAAACTTACAGGTCAGGTAGATAGACTGGCAAGAGTCACCCGGGAAGGCTTTAAAGAATTAAACGTACAATTACAAGGCACCACAAAAATGACTTTACAAAATCGATTAGCCTTAGATTTGTTACTCCTGAAAGAGCATGGAGTATGTGGATTTTTAAAGGGACGGGTTGGTCATTGCTGCGTTCACATCCCAAATGTAACTGCAGATGTAGAATATGACATCAATCAGTTGAAACAAAGAGAGCATGAAGCACAAGAAGAGCAAAAGGATTTGACTACGACCTGGCTAGGCAAAATCTTTAAAGGGTTAGGGTGGAATGTGAGTTCATGGATTAAATCTGTCATTGAGAGTGTGATAATCTTACTAATTGTATTCTTAGCAATTTGGTTAGTTCACAGCATCTTGAAAGGAGAGATACAGAAGAAAACGTCCTGGAACCAGAAGATAATAAAGGCTCTGACACGAGATCCACGCCCACCATCTTCTGGTTCTCCAGTGCATGACAGCATCCACGACAACGTTTACATCAACCATGGACTTGAAGAACGTCAAGAATAAATTGAGAAATAAAGGACTGTATCAAGTGAAAACATTTACACCTATAGTCAAGTGAAAATGCTTTCAAAGGGGGGAGAATGATAGTGGGGCCCTGGAAAAATGTCAAAAATAGACTCTGAAAATGTTAGGCTTTGTGCTTGCCAGATCATGTGAAATTGCACCTGCGTAAGCAGAACATGATAAATGATATAATTGTTACATGTGATGATTGTTTAGTAATTAAATATAATTATTGTTTAATCATAAGAAGAATCATGAGGAACTATGTTAGAAGTTTGAGGGGGGCCACGAGGAGCCCATGCTTGGCTGAAATCTATGTATACAATAGAACAATTGAAGTTCAGTCATTAACATGAAAGTTATATAAGGATAGAATATAAAAACATGTCCATCCCGAACCCATGTCGGAGTCAGATTTGGGTTGGTACCCCTGACACCCAGAGCTCTTCAATAAAAGCACCTGCATATAATCATTCTGGTGATTATGTGTTTCTGAACACTAATATACCCAGTAAAGTGTTAAACCCTTCCCAGTTGCTGTGCATGAGGGTCTGTGAATATGCACCAGGCTGATGTAAGGGGAAAGGTATTTCAGGGGATCCCTGAAGGTAACAGGGTGCTCCTGCCTGAGTGCCAAGATGCACCCAGTTTACATCTTCCAAGAACTGTTTAGCATGGCTCTGCCCTGGATCTGCCTTTTTAGAGCATGCAGATTCCTTGGCTGTGGTTTTAGTCCATTCTCTTTATCGCCTCCAGGTTTTGGGCCTTGGTGCACTCTGCCTTCAGACGGGGAGTGCTGATAGTTGGCAGATCTGTACAGGTGTCCTCATCCCGTGTGCATTGGATGTTATCCCATCCAAGCAGGCAGTTTAACACAAGCAGCCTTTTAACAAGCTTAATTAACGACAGAAATAAAAACTATAGAACAAAGTTCCTTTAAAAAACAGTCCCAGCCCATCTTTGATCCCAGTCTGTGTGGTCCTGATCCATATGGTCCCAGTCCCTGGGATCCCAGTCCATACAGTCCCAGTCCATATTTGATCCCACTCCAGGCTATCCTGGTCTGGAGGGTTCTGATTCACAGGATCCCCATCCATGTGATCCCAGTCCAGGTGATCCCAGCCCATATTTGATCCCAGCCCATATGTGATCCCAGTCCGTATTTCATCCCAGCCCATATTTGATCCCAGTCTATATTTGATCCCAGTCCGTATTTGATCTAAGCCCATATTTGATCCCAGTCTGGGGGGTCCTGCACACACTCCCAGGGTCTGGAATTCCAGTTCCCAGCCAGGAAAAAATGTTCCTGCCCTTGAACTTTCTTCCTATCCCCTCAACAAATTGCAATAAAATTATAAACAAAGAAATAATAATTGAAATTAAATAAATTATAATAAAAATAAAATATAAAAATCTCAACTCTTCTTTACAATGTTTCAACTCCAACAATGATTCAACTCAAACCAACAATAACTATTATTATAATATTACCAATGCATATAAATAAACAAATTATATATCAAGAAATACCTGTTGAAAATTTTAACTCGATGACTAATGTACTTTAGATTAAAAATATCTAAAGAAACTACCATGCAATCTAACACATCTTAGTTAAACAATGCATATTACAAATATACTAAACACAAAACCAAACACCACTATAATTTTTCAGACATTTCAACCAAACAATTAAACTTTAATAACATCCTTAAGTACTCTTGAAAAATTAAAATTATTTTCAAAAGATTAATTGTGTGCAGGTGGTTTTATTTTGATATTGGTTTTTGGATTGTTTGGGTTAGATGATTTAAAAAATGGGACTTTTATAGGAATTGAATCAGCTGAGAAGGTGGCACTCTGCAAACAGAACTGACTGAAAATGAACGGGACAGAATCAGTAACTCTGAAAGTTTTATTTGCTATCAAATACATCCCACACACCCAGGCCCACACAATCCCTATCCCACTGCTCCAAATTGGGATCCCACTTCTCCCAATCTCCTTCGAACCCCATCCCACCCTGGTGGCTGTGGAATGGATTGAGTTTGGCATGGGATTGAGTTTTTTGAGGAGGGAACAAAGAATTTGAGGTAGGATTGAGCCTTTTTGGGTTAAAATTCAGTTATTTTCAGTGGAATTTGAGTGGTTTTGAGGGGACAGATCCATCCCTCTTGGCTTCCGGAGTAGAGAGAGATGGAGAAGAGAAAAAAATTCAGGCCAAACCAAAGGAGAAGCAGCCAGGTGTGTTCCCAACATGGATCACAGGGAATGTGAGTGACCAGGGCTGTGCCCAAAGTGCCTCCTCCAGTGGGGGATGGAGCTGCAGCAGCGCACGAAGCTCTTCCCGCACTCAGGGCACTCGCAGGGCTTCCCTTACCGGTGCCTCCGTTGGTGTCGGGTAAAGTGAGAGCTGCTGGAGAAGCTCTTCCCACACTGGGGACACTCGTAGGGCCTCTCCCCAGTGTGGATGCGCCGGTGGGTGACGAGGTCAGAGTTGCGCTGGAATCCCTTCCCGCAGTCGGGGCACCGGAATGGCCTCTCCTCTGTGTGAATCCGATAGTGCCGGAGGAGACGGGAGCTGGTCATAAACCTCTTCCTGCATTTATCACACTCGTAGGGCCTCTCCCCTGTGTGGATGCGCCGGTGGGTGACGAGGGCGGAGTTGCGCTGGAATCCCTTCCCGCAGTCGGGGCATTGGAAGGGCCTCTCCTCTGTATGAATCCGATAGTGCTGGAAGAGACTCGAGCTGGTCTGAAACCTC
This sequence comes from Agelaius tricolor, assembly GCF_023055355.1. Lineage (NCBI taxonomy): Eukaryota > Metazoa > Chordata > Aves > Passeriformes > Icteridae > Agelaius > Agelaius tricolor. The sequence goes on from NW_027269302.1 coordinate 1,107,358, forward strand.
TTCCCGCACTTGGAGCACTCATAGGGCCTCTCCCCAGTGTGGGTCCTCTGGTGGCTGATCAGGTTGGAGCTCTGGCTGAAGCTCTTCCCACACTCCCCACACTCGTAGGGCTGTTCCCCAGTGTGGGTCCTCTGGTGCCTGATCAGCTCGGAGTTCCACCTGAAGCTCTTCCCACACTCCACGCACATGTGGGGCTTCTTCCCATCATGGAGCTGCTCATGGAGCACCAGCTCCGAGCTCCGGCTCCATCTCCGGCCGCCTTCCCGGCCCAGGCTGCCTCTTTCCCCCTCACATCCCCGCCATCTGCGTTTGCAGCCCCTCCTCGTGCGGCATCTCCGGGCCTTTTCCTCCCCGTTGGCTTCCTGCGCCGTGGAGCCGCTCAAAACGGCCTCTGCCACCAGGTTCTGCCGCGGGCATTTGTCCTCCCTGCTCTCCATGCTCAGCTCCTGCTCTGGGCGAGGAAGGACAAGGACAGCATGGGATTTGCCTCCCTGCCACAGGCAAGGGAAACGAGATCCCCCCCAGGGCACACCCGGGGACGCACTGTCCCCTCTTGGCTCTCCCCATTTCGGGATGCCGGGGCTCTTTGGGCTCCCGGGCTCCCTTCTCCCCTCATTCTCTGCTCTGGGCTGCAGCGGCTCCAAGGAGTCCCCCCTGCCCCTCTCCAGGCTCTTGAGGCTCCCGCCAATGGCGGCGCTCCCCCCTCTCTGGCCTCCCCACTTTGGCCTCCTGGGGGACACAGGGCTCTGCTCCTCCAGGCTGCCTCTGCCGGCAGCCGCCACCGCCACCCCCCGATGTCCCCCCGAGGGGCCTTTTCCGCTCAGCCTTGGACTTCTTCATTCTCCAAACATCCCCCCAAAAACCCAACCCAGGGACCCCCCGGGATATCCGGGCCTGGCTCCCCCTCCCCGCTCACCGGAGCCATGGGGGGGGCGATGATCCCACAGGTGGGGGCTGCGAATTCAGGCAGGGCTCGAGACCGCGTGGCTCCCGCAGCTCAGCCTTGATCCGCCTTTGTCCCTCCTCTTCCTCTCCCTCCCGCTCCTCCTCTGTCCGATCTCCACCTCCCTCTCCTCCTTTCCCCTAACCCCGCCTCCTTCACTGCTCTTTCTCCTCCCGCTCCTCCTCTTCCATCCCCCCTCCTCCTCCTCCTCTGCGTTATCCCCACCTCCTGCTCCTTTTCCATCCCTCCCCTTCCATTCCTTCTCCCCCTCCTCCCCCCTTACCCCGCCTCCTCCTCCCCCTCCATCCCTGCCCTTCCCTCCCTCCTCCTCCTCCCCCAGCAGCAGCCACACCCTCGGTGCCCCGTTCCCGCAGCCCTCGCAGCCCGCGGCAGCAGCGGCCATGGAGCCGGGCCAGGTCGGCATGGGCAGCGCGGGGCTCTCGGCTGCTCCCAGCCGCTGCGGGCGGGGGGAACCCGGCCCGGGCCAAAGGAGAGGCAAACTGGGCAAACTGGGGGCAGATCACAAAGCTAAGGATGCAGCAGAAAATGGAGCTGAAAGAGTTAGTTTAATATTCACTCCAAAGGAGGAAAAACTGGAAATTCCAAAGTTTAGGGAAGCCGAGAAAAAAGAATTAAACAAGATAGGAAATGAACAAGATAAATCAGAGTAATAGAAACTTCTACATGACTTAATAAAATGTGCTTACTAGGAAAAGATTAGAAGACGTGCATCAGAAACCCCACTGGCGTACTCAAGCTTTGTGTGATCATTTTTTAAGGAATTTTGGGTGCACTGGGATTTTTGGTGTAGCAAAGCAAGTCACTGAAAGATGCTTAATTTGCCAAAGGATAAATAAAAAGGTGATGAGAAAAACAACATTAGGAGGTCATGAGTTAGCTCGTCGACCATTTCAAAATATCCAAGCAGAAGTTTAGATTTGTTAGGTTCTGGATTTATTTGGAAAAAAAACCATTTAATCTAGAAGAAAGAGAAGATGCCATATGTTAGACAGGAGGTTTTAGGAGAATAAAAATCTTTGAAGTATCAGAAACACCCGAGGAAAAAACCAAGAAAATAAAAAGGGGAAATGAAAGGGAGGGGAACAAGAGGAAAAGTCAGAAAGAGAGTGGGATCCTCTGCAGCTCTTGCCCCCTCCGTTGGCGGCCGAGGCGCCTGTCCCGGGTCCCGGCTCGCTGCCCGCCTCAGCTCCGCCTGCCCCGGTTTCCATCCCAGGTGCGGGCTCACTGCCCAGGGCAGCTCCACCTGCCCCGGCGCTGGCGGTGAATTTGTGTGCCCTGGCCCCACTGCCCGGCCCGCGGCCGCTCTGCCGGCCATGCTGGGCAAGATGGGGTTGCTCTGTCCTGCCGCGTGGGCCGAGGTCACCGCGCCGACCGCACCGAGGGCGGGTCCCAGCCATCCCATCCCCGGCTGCCCTGCCCGTGCCAGCTGCGCTGGGCAGCGCCGCTGCTGCTGTCGGGGTCTCCCACCTGCCTTTTCTCTGCCGGGAGCTGCCGGATCAGCCGCCATAAGCCATGTGGGGGCTGCCCACGCTCCGGCTCGGCCTCCACGGGAAGATCCCCCTCTGGCCATTCCGGCAGCAGACCCTGCCCACACTCCGACCGAGCCTCGGCGGGATATCCTCCCCTGACCCCTCCTGCTCTGAGTTACGTCCCCTTGGTAACCACAGCTCCGGCTGTTCAGGGAAAATCCCTCTCTCTACAGGAAGCACCTTATCGAAACACTAGGAGCTCAGTTAAAAGGCAGCCCTCTCCAAATTCTTTCCCAAAACACGGGAGAAAGGCTACAGAAGGTAAAAAAGTGAAAGAGTTAGATGAAGGGATTGCTCTATTGCCGTTAAGAGAGGTTCCCATGGCAGGGATGCGCTGCCCCGCCCCGCGGGAGCCACCGGCGCCCCTGCCGGCCGTGCCCGGAACTGCACCCAAGGGGAAAGCGCCGCAGCCGAAAGGCCGGGACCGGCTCCGGGCTCTGTTTGTTGTCACTGCCGGAGCTGTTGATACACACTACTATTATTATATTATACACACTAGTAAAGAACCGTTATTCCTAATCCCATATCTTTGCCTGAGAGCCCCTTGATTTCACTATCCTAAAAATTAAGAGGGAGGGGGTTTGCAATCTCCATTCCAAGAGAGGCTTTTTCTGCCTTCCCAAGCAGACGCCTGTCTTGTAAAGCAAGACAAGCACCCACAGGCACTGAGGGGGGCTGCAGGAGGGGCAGAAGAAGGCCCTGCAGCACTTGGGCACAAAGGCCCAGCAGGTGAATGCAAGAAGGGAGCAGCAAAAGGCCAAGCTGAAGGCAAAGGCCAGGGCAGAGCTCCTACAGCCCCTGAGGGATCAGCCCCAGGGCCCAAGGGGGCCCCAGCACCCAGGGCACGGCTCGGCCACAAGCACCCGGCAGAGGCATTGCCCTCCTCGGCAGGGCACAGCCCACCCAAACAGCCCCTGGCAAGGAATCAGGGCTCCAGCTGCAGGGCACAAGGACACTGCAAGCAGAGACAGCAGCACCCTCAGGACCAGCAAGTCCACCCCGTGATGGACATGGATTGGCAGGGCTGACACAGCTCCCATCACACCAGGGACCCTCCACACTGGAGCCCTTGAGAACATTCAGGTGGGTCTGCATTGAGAGGAGGCATTTTCTGATGGACACAGGGCCTCTCAATCTGCTCTGAATCTTAGACCTAAAGGGGAAAATAGTAAAGGAATATTTTAATTTTTAAGGGAATGAGTGGGAAAGATGAGCAGGTATGATTTGTTCAACCACTATTAGAAGCTGTGGGGGATAGGTTTGAAATAAATGAATTTCTTTTTCTTCTTCCTGTGATTGTAATTAACTAGGAAGGAGTTTGAGAGCTGGATTTTAATACTGTAAAAAGGGATACAGAGGCCAGTTCTCTTGTACCTCTGTGTCAAAAGTCTGACAAGGCCTATGCTGAAGTGAACCCAGAAGTGTGGGCAGCCCCAGGGAAATACAGAAAATTAGATATGGAGCCTCTACAAATTAAAGCAACCAGGACAAGCAATACCCTGTTCCAAGAGAGGGAAGGAAGGGCTCACAGCCTGGTATTGAGTCCCTGTTAAAGGCAGGGCTTTTGGAGCCAAGGATGTCTCCCTACAACACTCCTATCTTGCCAGTCAACAAACTGGATGGATGGACACAAGGAGGAAACACAGAATTTTCAAGTGTTAAAATTAAGATTAACTGAGGCGAGTGGCCTGGCCCTTCCAGACAGGGAAAAAGAATTTGAATTATAGGTGGACGTTAAACAGGGTCTTGCCAAAGGAATTCTTGTGCTAAAATGTTTAACCCAGTGGCCAGAGAGCAGCCTCATTGTCTGCAGAATTGTGCAGCCACAGCTTCCGTGGGAGCAGAGGCCTGAAAACTGATGACAACAGGAGGATCTCCTAGAGTTCAAGTCTGGCATCAAGTTAAAGCTTTGACAACCAAAAGAGCCTCTAAATGGCTGAGCAGGGCTCGGTGATTACAGTATGAAACTTGTTCAGTGGCACAGGAGGATTCAGAACTGAGGACAGGGCAAGGGTTTAACCCAGCCTCCTGTTTGAACAGCCTGGAGAGGGGCTGGCAAGGAACCCAGGACTGCACTCAAGGGACAGAGCTCCCGAGCCAGGCTGGGAGAGATTGATGGGACATTCCCTGGCCTGAGGGAGACAATGTGTTTGTGGATGGCTCTGCAAGGGCAGCAGAAGGGAAAAGAGCTACAAGACAGGCTGTTATTAAGGAAGGGGAATCAGACAAAGCGCAGGTCACCGCCCCATGCTCAGCCCAACCCGCGGAGCTGTGGGTGCTTGTAAGAGCCTGGCACTGAAATGCCCTGAGCAGGAAGGCTTCAAAATCTTCTGCTGACACCATGGCACCTAACAGGGGGGCAAAAGCAATTCTGACTGCTTCAGCAATCACTGGATCACTTATTAACCTATTGCTAAAAGAAATAATTCAAAGATAATGGATTGTGGAAGCAATAGATTCAGATGGGGAACTCATTTTACAGGAAAGACCCTTCAGGGGGTTATGGCAGCTTTAGGAATACAGTGGGACCTCCATAACCCCTGACAAGCCCAGAGCTCGGGTTGGGTAGAAAGAATGAATGGGGAAATAAAGAAACACCTTTGGAAGCCGGAGATGGAAACCAAGATGCCATGGGTACAGCTTTTGCCATTGGCTTTGGCAAGAAAAAGAGCCAGACCCAAGGCATATATTCAATTATCTCCCTTGGAATTCATGTCTGGAATTCCTTACCTGGGCAATTCTCCACCTAGTGCAGGGTGGAAATAAGGGATGTAAATTTAAGGCACGCTGTAGCCAGGATCCTGTCTCCTGTGGAATCTCTCCCCCAGGAAGCTGGGCTGGCACAGAGCCTGCCCTGGGACTTTGCTGTTGCCAACACCCAGCCAGGCCATCGGCTCCTGCCTAAGGAGTGCAAAGCAGCACCACTGGTGGCCAAGGGGCCCACGCCAAGTGTCCCTGAGGCCAGAAACAGCCGCCAGCACAGCTGAGCACGGGGGGACCCCTCAGCCTGGCCTCAGGGGCTCTGAAGCCCCGGAGATTTGCACTTCCCGCCCGCAGCAGGACCATGGGAGCCCCACTGAGCCTGCCCTGAAGGCAACGCAGCAGCAGCCAGGGCTCCACAGCGGGCCAAGCCCCTGGGCCTGCCCACAGATCCTCTGCTCAAACCCTCGGGAATCCTGGCCACCCTCCCCTGGCACCTCCAGCCACTGCGGCCAAGCCTCGCTGCCGCTGCTGCAGCTCCAGCGCTGGCTGGGCCTGCACTGCCACAGCTGCTGGGGAGCACCGCGGCACAATTCCACCCTGGGGCTCACTCACACCCACACTCTGGGCTGCCTGCGACTGCACTGCTGCAAAATGTACCCATCCTGCTTCTTTTAAATCGTATTTCTCTGCTCAGAAAGGTTTCTCTACTCAAAGGTTTGCCTTTGGGAAAGAAATTTTAAAGGTTTTATTTAAAGGGTTCCCAGTCTGTTCGGATGTTAAACTCATCTCCACCACTCAATGGAGACGAGTTTAACATCAGAACAGACTGGGAATAGCCCAAAAGACACCCACAGAGATAAGGACCAGCAACAAAACATCAACGCCCCGCAGCAAACAGCAACCAACAGCTACCCCAGACACTGCCCCCGCACAGCTGGAGACACCTGGTCTGGAAAAGGCTGAGAAGGAAATCCAGGAGTGTGGGCGGAATTCACAGCAGAGGGGAAGAAATCCGAGTCTAATAGGAAACCAAATACTAAAAACTTACACGACTTGGAAGCAATGAACATTAAAGCAGTGGATTTAGATTGGTTCAGACTACGTCAAGTTTAGGAAAAATCGGGTAAAACTGACATGTCATGGAATGATGTTTTCTGCACAGCCGGGCTATGTGTGGATGAAAGTATTTCTGTTGCACATCCTGGCCAGAACCAAGTAATGCCTTGACTCTCTCACACGAAAGAGATTCTTGGAGAGTTTTTGTTTTCCCTACAGTTTCAGTGATAAGATTACAACATGAGAAACATTTTTTATAATAGTCCTACTTTATATTGTCAGGTAGGTTTGGGACAGAAGGGTGAGAATCAATTTTTGGTCTGGGTTTTTCCATGTTCGCCTTTATGTTGCATTTTGCAAAATTGAAGAGCTTTAACCGTGATACTTTTAACTCTTAAATAGTTAATACTTTTTTTAAAAAAAGCAGATTCCGGGGGGCCACATGTGACTCACCAGATGGCAGCCCTGGAAGAGAAGCTTTGGTTCTAGTCAGCCAGGAGAGGAGCTTTAGGAATGCAAATGAACCCTGCTGGGCAAAGCCTGGCCAATGTACCTGGGTCTCTTGCCTGGGGCAGGAATTGGGCTGGTTCCCCCTGCCCCTCACCCCGAGCTCTGCCTGCTTGCACTGATGGAATTTGCACAGCTCAAGGCAGAGCCCGGGGTGAGGATATCTGACCCTGCAACAGAAACGGGTGAGGCTGCACAGGGAAACAGCAAATGGAGAATGTTGGGAAAACTTCACTATAAATAAATGGGGGGGAATCATCCCTCTGCCCACTCCAACGTGTGCTGTCACTGTCTATGTTATATAGGGTGGATTAGAGCACTGAGATGTTCTTGCTACCACAAGTTCCGGGAAATCAGTTGGGAATCCAAGTATTTGATGATTTAATTAGAGACAAATGGTCAATTGATGCAGCCCTGGCTGGAGAGAGCGGCCAAAGATGGGGAGAAGATGAACGGCCAGCAGAACAAATCCTACAACACCATGGACCAGCCCCTGGGAACCCAAACCAATTCATATCAGGAGCCACAGAACCCATTTCTCATTTCAATGGCACCATTAGATTACAAGCTGCCCTCGGAATAACCAACCAGACAGCTCCAGCTCCTGACCTTCCTGCTGAGCAATCCACTGAAATGAGGAACACAACATTTCACCATGGGACGGGATCAGATCATCTGTTAGCAGAGAAAAGAGGAGTTTGTGGAAAATCAAATGACTCAAACTGGTCTTGGCAAATAGAGACAAAGCAAAAGTGGTGAAACAGATAACAAAGGAAACAAAAAAGCAGCTCATGTACCAGTCCAAACGTGGAAAGGATGGGAATGGGACATGGTTTTGTGGTTCCCTGGCAGACCATGGGTTAAACGAATGCTGCTTCTGCTCTGATGTGCTACAGCACCTCTCACCTTTTTACCGTGCTCCGCACCTTGAGAGTGCAGCTCATTCAGCAGCTGAGTGAGGGGCCAGGGACTTGTAGATAAGGAAGTAACGGGCGAAACCACCAGCTTCAATAAATGTTATTAATTAACATGGACTGCTGCTCGCAGAAAGTCCCGCTAAATTCCTGAACGTCGAGAACAAAAAAGACTTAACAGAGCCGTGAATATCGGCTGTTCTACAAAAGTGGGGGTGCACATTAACGAGGACGTGCAGTTGGCAGATCGGGAGGTCTGAACCTTCCAAGTACCTCAGCCAGTGGGCAAAGGGAGAGGGAGATGAGCCGGGAAAATGAGGATAAAAAGGAGGCTGCGAACTACAACAATGGCAGCGAGCGCACGGCAAATGCGCCACGGCCTCTCCCTCTGCTCAGCAATAAAGTCACTTGTACAGGACTCCTCTGTCTCCTCGGGGCACGGAAACCTCCGGCCACGTGAATTTCCCCGCACAGCCGCGGGCACGGGGCAGCCGCCCCTGTGCCAGCCACAGGAACCGGGCCGAGCCAGCGCTGCTCCGGCAGCGGCTCCTGCCGAGGCAGCGGCCGCAAGGAGACCGCGGGCAGCCGCTCCCGCAGCGCCCTCACGGCAGCGGCACCACGGGCCGGACACGGCACAAGGAACCCGCCTGAGCCCCCTGCCGCCCCCGAGGCCCGCAGCGAGCCCCGAGCCCCCGCACAACCCAGCGCGGCTCCCACCTGCGCTGCGGCCGCCTCCCAGCTCCGCCGCCGCCTCACCGGTGGCTCCCGGTCACTCCCAGTTTGGTCCAAATCACTCCCGGTAGGATCCCAGTTGCCCCCGACACGGTCCCAGCGGCTCCCAGTCATGCCCCGTATGGTTCCTTTCGCTCTCAGTCCTTCTCAGTAAGAGCCCAGTGTGGCCCCAGGCACTTCCAGTATGAGCCCGGTCACACCTTACCCGATGCCATTTGCCCCCGCTGTGGTCCCAGTTGCTGCCAGTATAAGTCCAGTCACCTCCAGTTTGATCCCAGTTACTCCCAGACACTCCCAGTACTATGCCAGTCACTCCAAGTGTCACCCCATCAGTCCCAGTATGATCCCAGTATGACCCCAGCATGGGGCAGCTGCTCCCAGTATGATCCCAGTTGCTCCCTGCATTATTCCAGTTTCTCTTCTTCACCCCTACTACAGATCTGATCACTCCCAGTATGATTCCAGTCAGTCCCAGGATGATCCAAACCATTCCCAGTCCAATCTCAATAGTCCCCTGCATGTTCCCAGTAGCCCTCAGTGTGGTCCCAGTATATCCCAGTATGATCTCTGCTGCCTCAGTTCTGCTCCCAGTGGGTTCTTTTCCCAGTCTGTCCCAGTCCATTCCAGTCTGTCCCAGTCTCTCTCCAGCAGCTGCTGCCCACCCCCCCCTCCCAACCCCATTCCCGGGCACTGGGACCCCCCCCTGCACCCCCTTATCCTGCCCCAACACCCTCCTGCACCCCCTTTCCCGGGTATCCTCCTCTCCCAGCCCCTGGATCCCCCATTTCCGTGAGCCCAGGGAGCCCCGGGCCCCCATTCCCGGCCAGCCCGGGGCACCTCAGCCCCAGCCTCCCTTTGCTGGGAAACCCGGCCTGGGCACGGGGCTCTGCGGCCGCTCTGGGATTTATGATCCCCCAAAGGAAAGGGAGAGAACAGCAGAGAGAGAGCGAGAGAGAAGGAGATTGGGAATCAGGGATCGGGTCCCAGCGCCCAGCCCTGCTCCGCCGGGGGTGGGACCCGCACCCGCAGCAAAAATTGGCTCCGCTGCTCCCGCTGCTTGCCCGGCTTTGGGCCGAGCCCAGCGGGGTCCGGGCAGAGTTTGAGCGCAGGGCCGGGAGTTCAGCAGAGCCCGGCCCGGGGGTCCCGCAGGGCGCGGCCCTGGAGGGTCCCAGACGGATCCCCGAGGGATCCAGAGGGGTGCCAGGAGGGGATCCAGGTGAATTCCCTGGAATTCGCCCTTTCCCCCTCCCCCCGCGCTCCCTCGGGCACTTTCGCTTTCGCGTCTCTGCAGCCGCGATCGGGGACGGCTGCGATGGCCCCAGCGCTGGGGCTGGGGGTGCTCCGGGGGCTCCTGGGGCTCCTGGGGGACCCGGGGGCCGCGACCAAAGGTGAGTGGGACCCCCCGAAACCGGGACCCCCCTGATCCGCAATTCCCGGGCACCGGGACCCCCTTGATCTTCCATTCCCGGGCAGGGGAACCCTCCTGAACCCCCATTTTGGGTCATGCCAGCCCCCCTCACTCCACTTCCCCAGCACCGGGACCCCCCTGTACCCCCTCATCTGGCACCGAGATCCCCTGAACCCCCATTTCTGTTCACCGGGACCCCCCTGAACCCCAATTCCTGGGCACCGGGAACTCCCTAAACCTCCATTCCCGGGTACCAGGACTCCCCTGAACCCCCATTTTCGGTCCTGTGACCCCCTCAGCACCCTTTTTCAGCACCGGGACCGCCCTGAACCCTCATTCCTGAGCACGCGGACCCCCTTGAGCGCCCATTTCTGGGCACAGGGACCCCCCTGTACCCCCTTGCCCAGCATTGGCACCGCCCTGTACCCCCTCATGTGGCCCCAGGACCCCCCTGAATCCCCATTTCTGGTCACCGACGCCCCCGGAACCGCAATTCCCGGCCACGGGGACCCCCTTGAATCCCGAATTCCTGGAAGGAAACTCCCCCCGAACCCGCATTCCCCGGCACGGGAACCCCCTGAACCCCAATTTTTGGGCACTGGGACCCCCCTGCCCCCCCTAATCCGGGCCTAGGATCCCCCCACACCCCCGTCAGTGCTCTGGGACACCCTGCACGCCCATTCCCGGCCACCTCGTCCTTCCCAGACCCCAGACCCGCCCTTTTCCTCGGCTTTTGGACCCCCAGATCTCCCAAATTTCGGCGTCCCCCCAGTTCTTCATTCCCGGCGCTTCCTGGAAGGGGTTCCAGGGGATCCCGGAGGGTCCCCTGGGGTTCCAGGGGGTCAAGAGACCCCCCTTGAAAGTTCATTTCGGGGCACTGGGACCCCCCCTGTACCCCCTTCCTCAGCCCCGATAACCCCTGCACCCCCTTATCTGCAGCCTGGAACCCCCTGAGCCCCCATTCCCGGGCAGGGAAACCGCCCTGAACCCCAATTTCTGGGCACCGGGATCCACTACATCCCCTTAGCCGGCACCGGGACCCCCTGAACCTCAATTTTCAGGCACCAGGACCCCTTGAACCCCGGAACTCAGGAATGGAACCCCCTGGAACCCCATTCCTGGGCACCGGGACCCCAGTGCATCCCGTTATCTGGCCCTGGGACCCCCTGCACCCCATTTCCCAGCACCAGATCCCAGCCAGGCCATTATCTGGCACCGGCACCCCTGAACCCCCATTCCTGGGCACCGGGACCCCACTGCATCCCCTTATACAGCACCAGGACCCCCTGAACCCCCATTCCACTGCACCAGGACCCCCGTGCACCCCCATATCCGAGACTGGAACCCTCCCAAACCCTCCATTCTCAGGCACAGGGACCCCCCCTGCACCCCCTTATCCAGCACGGGGACCCTCCTGCACCCCCTCATGCAGCACCAATGCCCCCCCGCACCCCCTTTCCCGGCCCTCCCCCTCTCAGACACCCCAGCCCCCGCTTTTCCTTGACCCCAGCACCCCCTGGACCCCCACTCCTGCCTTCCACAGCCCCCACCCACCACCCTCCTCAACACCGGGGCCCGTGCACCCCCTTTCCTGGGCACAGGGACCCCCTGGACACCCCATTGTTATAAAATTGACTCAAAACGAGTAATTTCCAATCAAAGAATTTATTAATTATTGAAGCAGTTATACTACGTAAGCAAAGGCTCAGCGCTGGGCGACAGGGGAGTCTCCGCTCCACCAACTGCCGCACCAACTAGTTTCTGATTCAGTCCTTTTATCCTCTCCATCCTTCAGGAGTCCATGTTATCTCGGAGTTCTCTGCGCCTGCGCTGGTTGTTGCTAGGGGGTCATCCTTCTGTCTCCTGGTGGTCGGTGATAAAGGCTGCGGAGTCTTCCTCAGCTGCGTCTTCTTCACCCTATGTCCTTATTTGGTGACTTCTCTGTGGAAAATTACCAAAATCTTATGATTAACGCAATATGTGCCCTATCAAGCTTAAGCAAGCAAATGTCCTGCCTTGCAAACTGTGCCCTATCAAGCTTAAGCAAGCAAATATCCTGCCTTGCAGACTGTTTATCTGCCCCTGCCCCTTCCCCAGCTTTTCCCTGGTCATTATCTCTGTGAGTTATCTGCTTGTACCATTTGTCAGCGGGAAAGGTTTCCCTGCTGGGTGTTAATCTGCCCCTGCCCTTTCCCCAGCCTTTCCCTGGTCGTTATTTCTGTGAGTTATCTGTTTGTACCATTTGCTGGGTGGGACTATGTGTGGGCTCCTGCAACCCCTTCCCTAGTATCCTTGTGGCTCATATCTCATGAAGTAGTACAGAAATAGTCAGCAGACAACTCTTGTAACACACTGGTCTCTTTTTCATGATGAACAAAATGTAGTCCCTCATCTCAATTTCCCCCCCATTTATTTATAGTAAAGTTTTCCCAACATTCTCCATTTGCTGTTTCCCTTTGCAGCTTCACCCTGCTTTTTTTTAAAAAAAGTATTAACTATTTAAGAGTTAAAAGTATCACGGTTAAAGCTCTTCAATTTTGCAAAATGCAACATAAAGGTGAACATGGAAAAACCCAGACCAAAAATTGATTCTCACCCTTCTGTCCCAAACCTACCTGACAATATAAAGTAGGATTATTATAAAAAATGTTTCTCATGTTGTAATCTTATCACTGAAACTGTAGGGAAAACAAAAACTCTCCAAGAATCTCTTTAGTGTGAGAGAGTCAAGGCATTACTTGGTTCTGGCCAGGATGGGCAACAGAAATACTTTCATCCACACATAGCCCGGCTGTGCAGAAAAAATCATTCCATGACATGTCAGTTTTACTCGATTTTTCCTAAACTTTACCTAGTCTGAACCAATCTAAATCCACTGCTTTAATATTCATTGCTTCCAAGTCGTGTAAGTTTTTAGTGTTTGGTTTCCTATTAGACTCGGATTTCTTCCCCTCTGCTGTGAATTCCGTCCACACTCCTGGATTTCCTTCTCAGCCTTTTCCAGACCAGGTGTCTCCAGCTGTGCGGGGGCAGTGTCTGGGGTAGCTGTTGGTTGCTGTTTGCTGCGGGGCGTTGATGTTTTGTTGCTGGTCGTTATCTCTGTGGGTGTCTTTTGGGCTATTCCCAGTCTGTTCGGATGTTAAACTCATCTCCATTGAGTGGTGGAGATGAGTTTAACATCCGAACAGACTGGGAACCCCTTAAATAAAACCTTTAAAATTTCTTTCCCAAAGGCAAGCCTTTGAGTAGAGAAACCTTTCTGAGCAGAGAAATAAGATTTAAAAGAAGCAGGATGGGTACATTTTGCAGCAGTGCAGTCGCAGGCAGCCCAGAGTGTGGGTGTGAGTGAGCCCCAGGGTGGAATTGTGCCGCGGTGCTCCCCAGCAGCTGTGGCAGTGCAGGCCCAGCCAGCGCTGGAGCTGCAGCAGCGGCAGCGAGGCTTGGCCGCAGTGGCTGGAGGTGCCAGGGGAGGGTGGCCAGGATTCCCGAGGGTTTGAGCAGAGGATCTGTGGGCAGGCCCAGGGGCTTGGCCCGCTGTGGAGCCCTGGCTGCTGCTGCGTTGCCTTCAGGGCAGGCTCAGTGGGGCTCCCATGGTCCTGCTGCAGGCGGGAAGTGCAAATCTCCGGGGCTTCAGAGCCCCTGAGGCCAGGCTGAGGGGTCCCCCCGTGCTCAGCTGTGCTGGCGGCTGTTTCTGGCCTCAGGGACACTTGGCGTGGGCCCCTTGGCCACCAGTGGTGCTGCTTTGCACTCCTTAGGCAGGAGCCGATGGCCTGGCTGGGTGTTGGCAACAGCAAAGTCCCAGGGCAGGCTCTGTGCCAGCCCAGCTTCCTGGGGGAGAGATTCCACAGGAGACAGGATCCTGGCTACAGCCTGCCTTAAATTTACATCCCTTATTTCCACCCTGCACTAGGTGGAGAATTGCCCAGGTAAGGAATTCCAGACATGAATTCCAAGGGAGATAATTGAATATCTGCCTTGGGTCTGGCTCTTTTTCTTGCCAAGGCCAATGGCAAAAGCTGTACCCATGGCATCTTGGTTTCCATCTCCGGCTTCCAAAGGTGTTTCTTTATTTCCCCATTCATTCTTTCTACCCAACCCGAGCTCTGGGCTTGCCAGGGGTTATGGAGGTCCCATTGTATTCCTAAAGCTGCCATAACCCCCTGAAGGGTCTTTCCTGTAAAATGAGTTCCCCATCTGAATCTATTGCTTCCACAATCCATTATCTTTGAATTATTTGTTTTAGCAATAGGTTAATAAGTGATCCAGTGCTTGCTGAAGCAGTCAGAATTGCTTTTGCCCCCCTGTTAGGTGCCATGGTGTCAGCAGAAGATTTTGAAGCCTTCCTGCTCAGGGCATTTCAGTGCCAGGCTCTTACAAGCACCCACAGCTCCGCGGGTTGAGCTGAGCATGGGCCGGTGACCTGCGCTTTGTCTGATTCCCCGTCCTTAATAACAGCCTGTCTTGTAGCTCTTTTCCCTTCTGCTGCCCTTGCAGAGCCATCCACAAACACATTGTCTCCCTCAGGCCAGGGAATGTCCCATCAATCTCTCCCAGCCTGGCTCGGGAGCTCTGTCCCTTGAGTGCAGTCCTGGGTTCCTTGCCAGCCCCTCTCCAGGCTGTTCAAACAGGAGGCTGGGTTAAACCCTTGCCCTGTCCTCAGTTCTGAATCCTCCTGTGCCACTGAACAAGTTTCATACTGTAATAACCGAGCCCTGCTCAGCCATTTAGAGGCTCTTTTGGTTGTCAAAGCTTTAACTTGATGCCAGACTTGAACTCTAGGAGATCCTCCTGTTGTCATCAGTTTTCAGGCTCTGCTCCCAGGGAAGCTGTGGCTGCACAATTCTGCAGACAATGAGGCTGCTCTCTGGCCACTGGGTTAAACATTTTAGCACAAGAATTCCTTTGGCAAGACCCTGTTTAACGTCCACCCATAATTCAAATTCTTTTTCCCTGTCTGGAAGGCCCAGGCCACTCGCCTCAGTTAATCTTAATTTTAACACTTGAAAATTCTGTGTTTCCTCCTTGTGTCCATCCATCCAGTCTGTTGACTGGCAAGATAGGAGTGTTGTAGGGAGACATCCTTGGCTCCAAAAGCCCTGCCTTTAACAGGGACTCAATACCAGGCTGTGAGCCCTTCCTTCCCTCTCTTGGAACAGGGTAGTGCTTGTCCTGGTTGCTTTAATTTGTAGAGGCTCCATATCTAATTTTCTGTATTTCCCTGGGGCTGCCCACACTTCTGGGTTCACTTCAGCATAGGCCTTGTCAGACTTTTGACACAGAGGTACAACAGAACTAGCCTCTGTATCCCTTTTTACAGTATTAAAATCCAGCTCTCAACCTCCTTCCTAGTTAATTACAATCACAGGAGGAAGAAAAAGAAATTCATTTATTTCAAACCTATCCCCCACAGCTTCTAATAGTGGTTGAACAAATCATACCTGCTCATCTTTCCCACTCATTCCCTTAAAAATTAAAATATTCCTTTACTATTTTCCCCTTTAGGTCTAAGATTCAGAGCAGATTGAGAGGCCCCTGTGTCCACCAGGAAATGCCTCCTCTCAATGCAGACCCACCTGAATGTTCTCAAGGGCTCCAGTGTGGAGGGTCCCTGGTGTGATGGGAGCTGTGACAGCCCTGCCAATCCATGTCCATCACGGGCTGGACTTGCTGGTCCTGAGGGTGCTGCTGTCTCTGCTTGCAGTGTCCTTGTGCCCTGCAGCTGGAGCCCTGATTCCTTGCCAGGGGCTGTTTGGGTGGGCTGTGCCCTGCCGAGGAGGGCAATGCCTCTGCCGGGTGCTTGTGGCCGAGCCGTGCCCTGGGTGCTGGGGCCCCCTTGGGCCCTGGGGCTGATCCCTCAGGGGCTGTAGGAGCTCTGCCCTGGCCTTTGCCTTCAGCTTGGCCTTTTGCTGCTCCCTTCTTGCATTCACCTGCTGGGCCTTTGTGCCCAAGTGCTGCAGGGCCTTCTTCTGCCCCTCCTGCAGCCCCCCTCAGTGCCTGTGGGTGCTTGTCTTGCTTTACAAGACAGGCGTCTGCTTGGGAAGGCAGAAAAAGCCTCTCTTGGAATGGAGAATGCAAAGCCCCTCCCTCTTAATTTTTAGGATAGTGAAATCAAGGGGCTCTCAGGCAAAGATATGGGATTAGGAATAACGGTTCTTTACTAGTGTGTATAATATAATAATAGTAGTGTGTATCAACAGCTCCGGCAGTGACAACAAACAGAGCCCGGAGCCGGTCCCGGCCTTTCGGCCGCGGCGCTTTCCCCTTGGGTGCAGTTCCGGGCACGGCCGGCAGGGGCGCCGGTGGCTCCCGCGGGGCGGGGCAGCGCATCCCTGCCATGGGAACCTCTCTTCACGGCAATAGAGCAATCCCTTCACCTAACTCTTTCACTTTTTTACCTTCTGTAGCCTTTCTCCCGTGTTTTGAGAAAGAATTTGGAGAGGGCTGCCTTTTAACTGAGCTCCTAGTGTTTCGATAAGGTGCTTCCTGTAGAGAGAGGGTTTTCCCTGAACAGCAGGAGCTGTGGTTGCCAAGGGGACGTAACTCAGAGCAGGAGGGGTCAGGGGAGGATATCCCGCCGAGGCTCGGTCGGAGTGTGGGCAGGGTCTGCTGCCGGAATCGCCAGAGGGGGATCTTCCCGTGGAGGCCGAGCCGGAGCGTGGGCAGCCCCCACATGGCTTCTGGCGGCTGATCCGGCAGCTCCCGGCAGAGAAAAGGCAGGTGGGAGACCCCGGCAGAAGCAGCGGCGCTGCCCAGCGCAGCTGGCACGGGCAGGGCAGCCGGGGATGGGATGGCTGGGACCCGCCCTCGGTGCGGTCGGCGCGGTGACCTCGGCCCACGCGGCAGGACAGAGCAACCCCATCTTGCCCAGCATGGCCGGCAGAGCGGCCGCGGGCCGGGCAGTGGGGCCAGGGCACACAAATTCACCGCCAGCGCCGGGGCAGGTGGAGCTGCCCTGGGCAGTGAGCCCGCACCTGGGATGGAAACCGGGGCAGGCGGAGCTGAGGCGGGCAGCGAGCCGGGACCCGGGACAGGCGCCTCGGCCGCCAACGGAGGGGGCAAGAGCTGCAGAGGATCCCACTCTCTTTCTGACTTTTCCTCTTGTTCCCCTCCCTTTCATTTCCCCTTTTTATTTTCTTGGTTTTTTCCTCGGGTGTTTCTGATACTTCAAAGATTTTTATTCTCCTAAAATCTCCTGTCTAACATATGGCATATTCTCTTTCTTCTAGATTAAATGGTTTTTTTTCCAAATAAATCCAGAACCTAACAAATCCAAACTTCTGCTTGGATATTTTGAAATGGTCGACGAGCTAACTCATGACCTCCTAATGCTGTTTTTCTCATCACCTTTTTATTTATCCTTTGGCAAATTAAGCATCTTTCAGTGACTTGCTTTGCTACACCAAAAATCCCAGTGCACCCAAAATTCCTTAAAAAATGATCACACAAAGCTTGAGTACGCCAGTGGGGTTTCTGATGCACGTCTTCTAATCTTTTCCTAGTAAGCACATTTTATTAAGTAATTGTCTTCCATGTAGAAGTTTCTATTTCCCTGATTTATCTTGCTCATTTCCTATCTTGTTTCATTCTTTTTTCTCGGCTTCCCTAAACTTTGGAATTTTCAGTTTTTCCTCGTTTGGAGTTAATATTAAAGAAACTCTTTCAGCTCCATTTTCTGCTGCATCCTTAGCTTTGTGATCTGCCCCCAGTTTGCCCAGTTTGCCTCTCCTTTGGCCCGGGCTGGGTTCCCCCCGCCCGCAGCGGCTGGGAGCAGCCGAGAGCCCCGCGCTGCCCATGCCGACCTGGCCCGGCTCCATGGCCGCTGCTGCCGCGGGCTGCGAGGGCTGCGGGAACGGGGCACCGAGGGTGTGGCTGCTGCTGGGGGAGGAGGAGGAGGGAGGGAAGGGCAGGGATGGAGGGGGAGGAGGAGGCAGGGTTAGGGGGGAGGAGGAGGAGAAGGAATGGAAGGGGCGGGATGGAAGAGGAGCAGGAGGCGGGGATAAGACAGGGGAGGAGGAGGAGGGGGGATGGAAGAGGAGGAGCGGGAGGAGAAAGAGCAGTGAAGGAGGCGGGGTTAGAGGGCAGGAGGAGAGGGAGGAGGAGATAGGACAGAGGAGGAGCGGGAGGAAGAGGAAGAGGAGGGACAAAGGCGGATCAAGTCTCAGCTGCGGGAGCCACGCGGTCTCGAGCCCTGCCTGAATTCGCAGCCCCCACCTGTGGGATCATCGCCCCCCCCATGGCTCCGGTGAGCTGGGAGGGGGAGCCCGGCCCGGATATCCCGGGGGGTCCCTGGGTTGTGTTTTTGGGGGGATGTTTGGAGAATGAAGAAGTCCAAGGCTGAGCGGAAAAGGCCCCTCGGGGGGACATCGGGGCGTGGCGGTGGCGGCTGCCGGCAGAGGCAGCCTGGAGGAGCAGAGCCCTGTGTGCCCCAGGAGGCCAAAGTGGGGAGGCCAGAGAGGGGGGAGCGCCGCCATTGGCGGGAGCCTCAAGAGCCTGGAGAGGGGCAGGGGGGACTCCTTGGAGCCGCTGCAGCGCAGAGCAGAGAATGAGGGGAGAAGGGAGCCCGGGAGCCCAAACAGCCCCGGCATCCCGAAATGGGGAGAGCCAAGAGGGGGCAGTGCGTCCCCAGAGACGGCCTGGGGGGATCTCGATGCCCTTGCCTGTGGCACGGAGGCAAATCCCATGCTGTCCTTGTCCTTCCTCACCCAGAGCAGGAGCTGAGCATGGAGAGCAGGGAGGACAAATGCCCGCGGCAGAACCTGGTGGCAGAGGCCGTTTTGAGCAGCTCCACGGCGCAGGAAGCCAACGGGGAGGAAAAGGCCCGGAGATGCCGCACGAGGAGGGGCTGCAAACGCAGATGGCGGGGATGTGAGGGGGAAAGAGCCAGCCTGGGCCGGGAAGGCGGCCGGAGATGGAGGCAGAGCTCGGAGCTGGTGCTCCATGAGCAGCTCCATGATGGGGAGAAGCCCCACACGTGCGAGGAGTGTGGGAAGAGCTTCAGGTGGAACTCTGAGCTGATCAAGCACCAGAGGATCCACACTGGGGAACGGCCCTACGAGTGTGGGGAGTGTGGGAAGAGCTTCAGCCAGAGCTCCAACGTGATCGTGCACCAGAGGACCCACACTGGGGAGAGGCCCTACGAGTGTGGGCAGTGTGGGAAGAGCTTCAGCCAGCGCTGCAGCCTGATCAGCCACCAGAGGACCCACACTGGGGAGAGGCCCTATGAGTGCTCCAAGTGTGGGAAGAGGTTTCAGACCAGGTCCCATCTTCTCCTACACTATCAGAGTCACACAGAGGAGAGGCCCTTCCAATGCCCCGACTGTGGGAAGGGATTCAAGCGTAACTCCGCCCTCATCACCCACCGGCGCATCCACACTGGGGAGAGGCCCTACGAGTGTGATAAATGCAGGAAGAGGTTTCAGACCAGCTCCAATCACCTCCTGCACTATCGGATTCACACAGAGGAGAGGCCCTTCCAATGCCCCGACTGTGGGAAGGGATTCAAGCGCAACTCCGCCCTCGTCACCCACCGGCGCATCCACACAGGGGAGAGGCCCTACGAGTGTGATAAATGCAGGAAGAGGTTTCAGACCAGCTCCCATCTCCTCCGGCACTATCGGATTCACACAGAGGAGAGGCCCTTCCAATGCCCCGACTGCGGCAAGGGATTCAAGTACAACTCCCACCTCGTCCTTCACCAGCGCATCCACACCGGGGAGAGGCCCTACGAGTGTCCCCAGTGTGGGAAGAGCTTCTCCTGCAGCTCTCACTTGACCCGACACCAACGGAGGCACCGGTAAGGGTAGCCCTGCGAGTGCCCCAAGTGCAGGAAGAGCTTCGTGCGCTGCTGCAGCTCCATCCCCCACTGGAGGAGGCACTTTGGGCACAGCCCTGGTCACTCACATTCCCTGTGATCCATGTTGGGAACACACCTGGCTGCTTGTCCTTTGGTTTGGCCTGAATTTTTTTCTCTTCTCCATGTGTTTCCACTCCAAAAGCCAAGAGGGATGAATCTGTCACCTCAAAACCACTCAAATTCCACTGAAAATAACTGAATTTTAACCCAAAAAGGCTCAATCCTACCTCAAATTCCTTGTTCCCTCCTCAAAAAACCTCAATCCCATGCTAAACTCTCCATTCCACAGCCACCAGGGTGAGATGGGGTTAGAAGGGGACTGGGAGAAGTGGGATCCCAATTTGGAGCAATGGGATTGGGATTGTGTGGGGCTGGGTGTGTGGGTTGTATTTGATAGCAAATAAAACTTTCAGAGTTACTGATTTCTGTCCTGTTCATTTTCAGTCAGTTCTGTTTGCAGAGTGCCACCTTCTCAGCTGATTCAATTCTTATAAAAGTCCCATTTTTTAAATCATCTAGCCTCTAACAATTAAAAAACCAATATCCAAATAAAACCACGCACCCCCAATAAACCTTTTAAAAATAATTTTAATTGTTTTGGAGTACTTAAGGATGTTATTAAAGTTTAATTGTATGGTTGAAATGTCTGAGAAATTGTAGTGGTGTTTGCTTTTGTGTTTAGTATATTTGTAATATGAATTGTTTTACTAAGGTGTGTTAGATTGCTTGGTAGTTTCTTTAGATATTTTTATCTAAAGTACATTAGTCATAGAGTTAAAATTTTCAAAAGGTATTTCTTGATATATAATTTGTTTATTTATATACATTAGTAATATTATAGTAATAGTTGTTGCTTTGGTTTGAATCACTGTTGGAGTATTGTAAAGAAGATTTGAGATTTTTATATTTTATTTTTATTATAATTTTTTAAAGTTCAATTATTATTTCTTTGTTTATAATTTTATTGCAATTTGTTGCGGGGATAGGAAGGAAGTTCAAGGGCAGGAACATTTTTTCCTGGCTGGGAACTGGAATTCCAGACCCTGGGAGTGTGTGCAGTACCCCACAGACTGGGATCAAAGATGGGCTGGGATCAAATACGGACTGGGATCAAATACGGACTGGGATCAAATATGGGCTGGGATCACATGGATGGGGATCCTGTGCATCAGAACCCTCCAGACCAGGATAGCCTGGAGTGGGATCAAATATGGACTGGGACTGTATGGACTGGGATCCCAGGGACTGGGACCATATGGATCAGGACCACACAGACTGGGATCAAATATGGGCTGGGACTGTTTTTTAAAGTAACTTTGTTATAAGTTTTTATTTCTGTTGTTAATTAAGCTTGTGAAATAGCTGCTTCTGTTAAACTGCCTGCTTGGATGGGATAACATCCAATGCACATGGGATGAGGACACCTGTACAGATCTGCCAACTATCAGCACTCCCCGTCTGAAGGCAGAGTGCACCAAGGCCCAAAACCTGGAGGTGATAAAGAGAAGGAGCCAAAACCACAGCCAAGAAACACACATGCTCTGAAAAGGCAGACCCAAGGAGGGGCCACGTAAAATCATTCCTGGAATATGTAAAGTAGTTTATGGGTATGCATGAGGCTCTATGAATATGCACCAGGCTGATGTAAGGGGAAAGGTATTTCAGGGCGATGCAGATTCCTTGGTTGTGGTTTTAGTCCATTTTTATCACCTCCAGTTTTTGGGCTTTGGTCTACTCTGACTCTGAGAAATTGAGGTTTTGGGATTTTTAGTATGTTGTGGATGGAAGCAAAATGGAAGGCACAGTGTTTCGTCCTGGGTTTCTTCTTCATGCTTCTTCCTTCTTCTTCATGGGTTTGGGTGGCTTTTTGTAATTGGGCAGAAATTCCACATTGCAGGCTCTTTGGGATCAGTTATTGGGTTAAAAGGGAAAATAATCTAGGTGTCAGTTCCTAATTGGATAGTTTAGTCTTAAAAGACCTTGGAACAAGAGATTGTGGGCCATTTTGTGCCTTCTACTGAAAAGCTGCTGAACTCCCAGTAATGAGGCTGTTTTACTGATAAGAAATAATAAACACTTGAGTCTGAACATGAATTACTGTCTCAAGTGCCTTCAATCCAGAGCCAGTGAAACCAACAACTGGTACCCCACAGCTTGAGGTAGTGCCAAGGCAGAACTTGTTCATGCTCTTTTCCCCTGGTGATTTTCTACTCCCATCCAGACTCTGATAGCAAAGCCGTGCTGGTGACAAAAGATTGACCTTGGCATCCTGGGGCACTTTCTGGGTGGGTGTTTGAATCTGCTTTTCCAGGCCTCGGGCTGAGCAGGGTGAGGCCGAGGCCTGGGCCCCTCCAGGCGGCGCTGGGAGCGCCTGGGGCAGCGGCGAGGGGCGGCCCTGAGGGGCGGCACAGGGGGCATTTCCCCCGGGCGGGCGGGCGGGCGGGCGGCGGGGAAAGGCGCCCTGGGCACAAGGGCAGGCACAAGGGCCCCGGCTCTCTGCAGTGCGGGCGGCCCAGCGCCGATCGCTGCTCCCGGAGCCGCTGCCAGGGCCGGGTCTCCTCCCCGCCGCTGACCCTGCACCTGCAGCGCTGCCTCCGCCTCTGCCGGGCTCCCCGGCACGGACGGCAAGGACGTGGACACGCTGCAGCAGGGGCCCAGCAGGGACACCCAGATGGTGCCGGGGCTGCAGCTCCTCTCCTGCAAGGAAAGGCTGACACAGCTCGGCTTCTTCAGCCTGGGAAAGAGACCCAGCCTTGATCCAGCTGTGGCCTTCCAGTACCTGAGGGCAACACACAAGAAAGCGGGACAGGGACTTTGTACGAGGGCAGGCAAGGACAGGACAAGGGAGCATGGATCCAAATGGAGAGAGATTAGGTTTAGGTAAGGGATTCAGAAAAAAGACTCTCCTGGAACAGGTTGCCCAGAGAAGGTGGGCATGTCCCGTCCCTGACAGTGTTCAAGGCCAGGCTGCATGGAGCTCTAGACAAGCCGGTCCAGTGCAAGGGATCCCCAGCCACAGCAGGAGAGTTGCAGCCATGGGATTTTCCAGATCCCTTCCAAGCCAAACCATGCCACGACTCCATGATTCTGGGATACTTCCCCTCCTCATCCTCTGGCAGAAAAAGAAACTTGGCCCCAAGTTCCACACTGCAGACCATGTCTTTTGGCAGCCTGCAACTGTGTCAACAGAGGATGAAAAGAGATGACATTACTGACACGATTTCC
Organism: Agelaius tricolor; assembly: GCF_023055355.1. NCBI lineage: Eukaryota > Metazoa > Chordata > Aves > Passeriformes > Icteridae > Agelaius > Agelaius tricolor. The sequence continues at coordinate 1,130,249 of NW_027269302.1, forward strand.
CTTTTCTACTTGAAAAGTAAATGCTCTGCTCCTGTCCACTCTGGCAAAATTGTCACAAGAGGCAATTGTTCCCCATGAAAAGCTTGGTCTCATGCAAAGAAGAAAGAAGCCAGAAGCCAACAGTCTTCGTTATTGCTACGTTGTTTTCTTTGGTTGCTTCTCTAATAGGAATGACTTTGGGGTGTGATCTGTTTGTTTCTCTCTTTCGTTCCTTGGGGCGCGCGGCGGCTCCTCCGTTGGGTTCCCCGGGCAATGGAGGAACGGCCGCGAGCTCCGGCGGCTCCGCAGCAGCAGCAGCAGCAGCAGCAGCAGCAGCAGCAGCAGCAGCAGCAGCAGCAGCAGCAGCAGCAGCAGCAGCAGCGCTTCTCTTGATTGGTTTTCCACTCGACTTCCCACTCGCTCCCCATCCTCTTCTCCCTCTCACACTCACCCTACTCCCGTCCCGTGTTGGGCCGTGCCGTCCGTGTTCCGCCTCTCCCAGCCCGGCTGATGCCGCGTCCCGCAAGGCGCCCCTCGGCGGGGCCTCCCCGTGCCCGCCCCTGCCCGGCCCGCCGTGGTTCCGCCTCGGCCGGGCTCTCTCCGTCCTGTCTGTGGCGCCGCTGGAGGAGCCGCTCGCTCTGGTGCTGGCGGAGCAGTGCGGTCTTTTGGCCGCGCCTGGCGCGGGCTCTGGCCCAGCCCCAGCTGAGGCCCCGGACCCGAACGAAGCCCCTGCCGCGGTTCCGCCGGCGGCCGCCCCGCTGCCGCCCGGCTCCCGCCCCGTGGCTGACAGCGTGGCCGGCAGCTGCCCTGCTCCGAGCTCGGCCGCTCGCCAGCTCGGCCTCCGGCCCCGAGCCGCCGCAGCCCGGGGCGGTTCGGCAAGCAGCAGCGTGCCGGGCGGGCGGGTGCCCCGGGCAGAAGAGCGGCAGCGCGGTGCCACCCGCATGGGCGGAGAGGCCTCCCCTAGAGCAGCTCTAGCGGCAGGGCCCGCTGCTGGGCAGCGGCGGCTGCGGCAGCGTTTACTCCGGTCCCCGCCTCACCGATGGCGCCCCGGGAAGAGACGGGGCCGGCTCGGAGGGCGGCGGCGGGCGGCGGGCGATGAGCTCAGCCCGCCGCTGGCCTTGGCTCGCAGGCGGCCATCAAGCGAGTGTCCGGGAGCGCATCTCGGAGTGGGCGCGGCTGGGGAGTGAGCGGGGCCAGCGGGAGGAGCCGGCGGGGCGTGCCGGGTGGGGCTGAGGCGAGGCCCGGCAGGGCGGCAGCCGGAACGCTGCGAGGGCAGCGAGCGTGGAGTGAGCGGGGGCCGCGCAGCGCCCCGGGCCGGGCCATGGCGAGCCGCGGCGGGGCCGGGCAGGAGCTGCCCGAGGCGCGGCGCAGCTTCGGCCCTGCTGACGGCATCGCGGTCCCCCCGCAGCGCAAGGGCGCCCTTGTGCCCCTGGAGCTGGCGCTGCTGTGGATGGTGTCGCGGCCTGGCTTCGTGCGGCTCCTGGACTGCTTCGAGGTGCCCGAGGGCTTCGTGCTGCTCACGGAGCGTCCGCAGCGCTGTCAGCACCTCTGGTACTTCCTGCACGAGCGGCGGTTCCTGACGGAGCCCGTGGCGCGGGGGCTGTTCCGCCAGGTGCTGGAGGCCATGGGGCACTGCAGCAGCCGCGGCGTCCTGCACCCCCACATCAAGGCCGAGAACGTCCTCGTCGACCTGGCCACGGGCGAGGCGAAGCTCATCGACTTCGGCTGCGGCACGATCCTCCAGGACACGTTCTACACCCGGATGTCAGGTGAGCCCAATGCCGGGGCCCAGCTGGGCAGCAGAAGTTCCTCCCTTGGCTGGCAGAGGGGGAAGAGGGAGGGAAGGAAGGAGGGAAGGAAGGAGGGGGAATCCTTCTTCAGCCAGCTGCAGCCAAGTTGCTTTGTGGCAGGGCAGGGGCTGGCTATTGTGGAACGGGAGCTGGCTGGGAGGGAGGGAGCAGCATGGGCCTGATGAGCTGTGCCCGTATCCCATAGGAACGCTGGAGTACAGCCCACCGGAGTGGATCCTCTTTGGCTGCTACCATGGCCAGCCAGCCACCATCTGGTCCCTGGGCATCCTGCTCTATGAGCTGCTCTGTGGGCACCTTCCTTTCCACACCAACGAGGACATCGTCCGGGGCCAGCTCTTCTTCCTGCCCCGGGTGTCTCAAGGTGGGGATGCGCCTTCAAGGCACGAGGGGAAGAACGGGGTTGGGAGGGGCGGCTGGCACATAAGCGTCCTGCTCTTGCAGCTGGTGAGGAGGTGGATCTCCTGGGCTTAGCTGGAGGAGGTGGCACCTGTGCCTCTGTGCTGGTGTCCTCCGCAAGAGAGGATCGATAGGAAGCTTTTGGCTGCAGCTCTGAGCACTCCTGGTGTGGCCTGGGCACTGTGGAATGTGGGAGAGCACAGACAGGAGCCTTGTCCCGCTGAGCGGCGGTTTCTGGTTTCTCTCCGCAGAGTGCCAACACCTCATCAGGTGGTGTTTATGCATGGAGCCCACAGACAGGCCAGCACTGGAGGACCTTTTTGAGCATTCTTGGCTGCAGGAGCCCTGCCTGGCCCAGGAGACAGCAGAGATCCAGGAGCCCAGCAAGCAGCAGCGGCACGCGTCTCATGGCGCTGGAAGAAAACCCCGGAGCGTTTCCCTGCGGCCGCGGCGCAGAGGAGAGAGCGCAGCCGAGGAGATGCTGCTTCCGCTGGTCCCTGCGAGCTGTGGAGGGAGCGGCTCTGTGCTGCCCGTCCCATTGGAGAAGTGGTGGCAGTGCGGTGAAGGTGCCACGGACTGGGACAGGGGAAACATCCCCCTGCAGCTCAATGGCATCGTGATGTCCCCGCAAGCCGAGGCACAGCTGGCGCATTCTTCTGGAGCACGACGTGGAGCTGGGAACACCATCCTGGAGCTGGCTGCTGGCGGGGCAGAGCCGATTGGCTTTGGCTGCGGCCCCTGCCTGGAGGACACGCTCTGCGCCCCGATGGAATCAAGATGAGTCCCCAGCCGGCGCAGGGGCGGGGGGATGCTGGTGCTTCCAGGCACGGCAGGGCTCGGCCTGGCCACGCGCCAGAGGTTCCCCGCTCGGCGGCGCTGGGGAATATTAATTTTTCCGCCGGCCGCCGAGCTGCTTTTTGGCAGGACAGGGGATGGATGTTGTGGAAGGGGAGCCGGCTCCTGGCCTTGCTGACAGCTTCTGCCAGCCAGCCTGGCACGGGCTGAGGCGGGGGCAGCCAGCCTGACAAAAGCATCCATCCATGTGGATGGGGGCGGCAGAGGGGGACGGGTTCCGAAGCCGTGCCCCAGCTGGTCTGCTCTGCAGGCCCTTGAGGAAGGGGTGCGTTTATGGGCGGGAGAGGTGGGGATTTTCCCCACCCGTGGACAGGTTTAATTCTCACATGGAGTGGTCAGACCCTCCTCAGGCCCATGAAACGGTGACAGGCTTTGTGCTTTTTCTTGTTTCCAGGTCTTGTTTTGAATTGACTTTCGTGCAATTGTTCTTTGTTTTTCCCAGGAGGATTACACCTGGTGCCCGGACCGGACAGGGAAGCGCCTGCAGCGTCCGTGGAGCGCGTCCATTGCCAGCGCTGCCCCAGGGGCCACGGTCTGCAGGGACAGCCCCTTCCAGAAGGACGAGGACCTGGTTTGGGATCGGCTCCTCTCCTGGCAGCAGCTCTGCAGAGGTGGGCACCCGGCTCCACAGCTCGGTTGGCAGAAGGGCTCCGGGCAGGCGGCAGCGGGCACACGGGCATCCCGCTCTTGCAGCTGCTGAGGAGGTTGCTGTGCCGGGATTAAGCAGAGGAGGTGGAACGTGGCCTGCCCCGCTGCCCTTCTCTAAAAACAGAGAATGGGTCGGGAGGTTTGGGCTCTGAGCACAGCCAGCAGCCTGGCCCGGGCACAGGCCCTGGCGGGACAGGGGGACAGGAGCCTGCTGCCACTGACCGTGGCTCTCTGGTTTCTCTCCGCAGGCTGCCAGCACCTCATGCCATGGGAACGGCACCGCTCGGCCTGCCAGGCTGGGAGGGCTGGAGGGCGGCCGGTGTTCATTTGCTGTCAAAAATAAATTGGGGTTTTTTGTCATTGTCATCATTGGAGCGTTTCTTTCCTCCTTTTCCAAGCTCTTGGCCTCCCTTCCTCCAGGGTAATCTTTTTTCTCCTTCCTCAACCGCTTGACGGCATTTGGCAGGGGGGGTTAAGCAACGTGAAAAATTCAACAACAGTTCCTGTTGCCAACTGCAGCAGCCCCTTCAAGAGCCCTGAGCTTCCACCAAGGTCAGTGTGTGCCTTGCAAAAGGAAGTGCTTTGCAGTGATGGGGTTGTTGCCCTGCTGCAAAAGCTGGGAGGAAATCAGAAATGGAAAAATGTCAATTTGGCTCAACCACCGCCCAGGTTCTTCATCTTTTCCCTCTTCTCCATGATAGGCAGGCAGGGCTGGACTCCAGCAAGGTTCAAGTTCTTGGTGCTCTCTGGCATCAAAGGGATCAAGGAAACTCTTGTACGCAGGGACTACAACAGGGCTACTTGTCAGAACCCAGGAAATTCCCCTGGCTGCCCTGGAGGACTCGAGCCCCTGCCCAGGGCGCTCAGAGACCCTGGCACAGAGCCCAAGACCCCTGTGCCTTTGATTTAGCCCTTGGAAAAAACAACCTTACATGAAGAATTGCGAGCCATGAAAGTTTAAGTAGAATGATAGTGAATTTATCACAGGGTGAAATATAGATTGTTGGGGTTTCTAGAATGGGGCTACAGGGGGCAAGATGGAGGAATCTGGGCATGTCCAGCCTTTCTCCTTCTTCTTGGCCTCCATCTTCTGCTGTGATGGTGGCACTTTCAGTTTGGTTTAGAGTAGAAGCACAATGTCTAACATAGGTGATGGGTATTGGAAAGTCATTGTAAATATTGTACAGGTAGTTTTTAGGATAAAAAGATAACACCACCCTGGGGCAGGCAGAATGCCATAGAATGTCTTGCTGAGCAGACCTTGGCAGGACAGGAGAAAGAATTTTATAGATAAGATACAAGAAACAACCTTGAGAGCCAGAAATGAAGAGCTCTGACTCCTTCTTTGAGCACCAGGCTGGGAAAAGAGACTTTGGAACTTATCTCGGGCTCACTCTGACCAGCCAGAGACCCCGAGAGCATGAGTCCGTAAGACGAAATCTTGAAGGATTGGCTCCAAAACATAAATATCCTTGTTGGCCATGTCTTCTTGACCAAGAAATCCTTCAAAGCTCTTGTAACTACAAGTCTTGCGGCCCTGTGAGCCATGCGGTGCAGATGGGAGCCCAACTCACCCTTCCTGTCTATGTAGAAGAGAAGAAAAAGCAATGGCATCATCTGAAAAACTCAGAGGTCCGCTCTCTAGCTCCTTCCAAACTCCTTCAAATCACCCAAAGTGCAATTTAGCTACAAATAGGTGTCAAAGACACTTTGTGCTGGCTCTTGGACACCAGAGCAGCTGCTTTAGAATCTTTCACAGAACCCTGTGCAGTTCTGTAGTGCCAGAAATGGATCATTTGAAGAAACTTTCCCAACTGACTTGCATGGAGGTTTGTCTGAAGGGTATTTGAGGAGAAAGGCTCCCGGCAGAGCTCTGGGCTTTGGCCTAGCTGTGTCCCCTGCTGATTGTCAAGTGTGCCATCAGCTGCAGGGCTTTCTGGGCTAAAACTATCATCAAGTCACTGGGACTTGCTATTTTTGGCCTCTAAAAGCTGGAGCCACTTTCGGGGCAAATTTGGAGACCTCATCTCTGGGTGGATGGAGCAGCTAGGATTTTCCCAGTTGCTGGGAATGGTTCTCCAGGCCCTGGGTGTAAAACGGGGCTGCCCAGCAAGTGCGGATCTGCAAGATGATAAACAATTGTCTTGGTTTGAAAAGAGAGGTGTCTGCTAAGGAAGGCAGAAGCCTTCTGTGAAATGGAAAATGTCAATCCCCTCCCTTCAAATGATTCTCATTTAGAAATTCAAATGCTCTCAGGGAAAGATATGGGGATAGGACTGAGCCCGCAGAGCCGGGCAGCGTTTGCTGATGCTCTGAGCCCTTGCTAAAGATCCTGTGCGGGCTGTCTCAGACACCTGGGGCCAGGGATTCCTTCCAAGCTGGGCCACTTTGGCTGGGCCGGGGGCGGCCCCGGGGCAGAAGGCAGTGTGTGCAAGGGCCCTGGGTGGCACGCTGCAGCACGGTCACCGTGCCATGGAACGGAAGCCGGTGTCCAAGGCCCCTTTGTGACACGTGGGAAATAGAAGCTTGCCCGGCTGCTGGCAACACGCAACGGGGCACAAGGGGACAGAGCGGTGCCGTGAGGAGCCCCCGCACAGCGCACTCGCTCCCGTCTGACCCGGAGCTTCTCCGCGGCGCTGTTCCTGCAGCTGAGCTCGAGGCCAGAGCACAGGACTCGCTGACCTGTGGCCTTCCTGAGGCTTCTATTCTGCAGCTGCCCTCAAGGGCAGAGCGTGGGACTTGGTGCCCCGGAGCTTTCCCAAGGCATCTCTCCTGCAAGGAGCTCCAGGCACAGCCATGGAGCAGAGACCCCCGAGAGTGCCCAAGCTGGCCTGGGTGGAGGAGGAGGAGGAGGAAGAAGAAGGCCCTGGAGCTGCCCCAGCACAGGAGACAGAAGAGGTGGTGCCGTTCCATCCACCTCAGGAGGGTGAGTGGAAGAACTGGGCTGCAGGGCTGGAGCCTGCAGCCAATTGGCGCCATGCCATGCCATGCCATGCCATGCCATCCCCTGGGGAAATGCCCATGGACAGGAAGGAAGAGGGGCCGGGCAGACACCCCGCAGTGGCCGTGCTCCATCCCCTGGGGCATCCCGGGGCTCTCCCTGCCTGGGCAGTGCAGGGCTCTGTTCTCCGGCCTCTCCCGCAGCCCCTCAGCTCTGGCTGCGCTTGCTCTTTGCCAGATGCAGCCCTGGAGCGCACACAAGAGCAGGAATCCAGCCGTGGCCGCTTCCGCAGAACAGCGCAGGTACCTGCAGCCACCCCCACCTGGGCTGGGCCTGCTGTCCCTGCTCAGCCCAGCACCGTGTGTGCAGCGCTCCATGCAACATCCCCGGCCTCTTGCCCTTCTCCTACAGCTCGTCTGCGACTTTATCCGGAGCATTGGGCAGGAAGAGACCAGCACCATGGGCGCTGGGCTCAGAGCTCACTCAGAGCTCCTCAGTCATGAGACCAGTGCCGCCCTGCTGGATTTGCTCCTGGAGAAGGGTGTTGCCAGGCCAGAACAAGTGAGCAGCCTGGGGCCAGGCTTCAATTCCCCCATGAGTCCCGTGGCTTCCCCAGCCACGCCTGCTGGTCCCTGGGAGCCTTTGAGGCCATGGCAGTGCGCTGGCAAGGGAAGCACTTCTCTGGGGACCCTGGGGACATCGCTCCCTCTGGCAGCTTTCCAAGTCTCCCCGTGCCTTCTCCAGGTGCCCGCCATGGTGAGGTCCATTCACTGATGGCTCCTGGCCAATGATTCTGCCCAGCACAGGCTGGACAAGGCCCTGCTGAATCTCACCAGAGCACACCCGGGTGAGGCAGTGGTGACGCTCCTGCATGCGGCCCCGTCCTGTGACAGGTATGGGGCCCACCTGCCCAGAGGGCTCAGGCCTCCCCAGCCCATCACCCTGTACCGCCTGGCCCAGGTGTCTGAGCAACAGAGAGTTCCAGGGCCCTCTGGCTGCTGCCTTTCCCAGCCCTGGCACGTCAGCCCCCGAGCCTGCTGCCATGCTCCCTTGCCATCCCTCAGGGGCCTGTCCCCACAGGGCTGGGCTGCCTGGCTGCTGCTGGCCAGGCCCAGTGGGCAGAGGAAGAGCCGGCGGTCAGCCCGGGCCCCTAGGGATGCCCAGGCCACGGTGCTGTGTCTGAGACCCCCCTGAGACAGAGCTCTAACCCCTCAGAGCTGCCATCTCCATGTGGAAGACCATCATGTGCTCGTCCAGGACTGCAGAGCCAGTGCTGCTGATCCTCCTGGATGTGCTGGGCAGCTGGCCCAAGCACAGCACGTGCACCTCCGATGGGGACAAAACGGGTGTCTTTGGCCTGGCTGTGAGTTTCAGCAAGTGGCCTTTGCTGGCCCCAAGGCCGCCTCTCCAGCAGCTCTCCATCCTCCTTCCCCCACTGCATCTCCCTGCCTCAGGCGCTGGCCTGAAACCTGGCCCAGGGGCAGCCTCAGGCCCACCAGGCCCCGTGCTCCCCCTGCCAAGGTCTCTGCGGGCCTCTCCCTGCCCTGCTCGGGCCCTGCCCCAGGGACACCTGGGCACTGAGCGCTGTCTTGGGGGCCTTTGTCCCTTGCAGGCCACCGTGGTGATGTGGAAGATGCTCCAGGAGCCCCATGTGCCACGTGTAGTGACGTCGTATTTCCCCCAGCTATTTGTGCATCTGCTCTTCCAAGTGTTCTTCAGCACAGAAGAGATGCCAGAGGAGGTCGATGCCTTCTGGAAGGAATGCCTGCAAGAGCACGGCCTTGCCACCAGCCCCAACAGGTGCTCCATGCCAGTCCTCCTGTCCCTGCCACGTGGCCTGCCAAGGAGCCAGTGCTGCCAGGGTGACCTGGCCTTTGCTGTGCACACAGGTTTGCAGTGCAGACCCTGAAGTCCCTGCTCTGCCGAAAGCAGTACAAGGAGGTGGTGGTGTCAGTGGAACGCAAGCGTGGCTGGGACACGCTGCTCTGTGCTGACACCCGCCACTATGCCGTGGGTCTGCTGGCCAGGTGAGACTCCCCTTCTTCCCATTGCTTCCGGCATTTGTGCCCTGTGCCCGGGCTGTCCCACACAGTCCCTGTGGCCCTGGGTCACAGGGCCTTGTCACCGAGGGTCGGCCAAGCAGACTGGAAAAGGCTGGCAGGGGAGAGAGCACAGGAGGAGACACCTCCTAAAGGGCCCAGGTCCCCTTGCAGGACGGTGGTGAAAGACCAGCAGGCTCTGCCAGCCTGTCCTTGGAGAGATTTGCTCAGGTTCCTGGTCCCTTTTTCGCCCTCCTAGGGAGATGCGCCATGCTTGTCTTGGGTTGGGTTCCAGTATTGCACTCCACCTCCTCTGGCTGCTCAGCACACAGGAGCCACACTGGGATCTGCCCGCCCTGGCGTTCCTTGTGGAGGTGAGCCGGGTGTGCAGCGCTGCCTGGCTGAGCTGCCTCCCAGCTCTCTGCCCTCTGGGAGCCGCAGCCACCTGGGACGCTGCCCGCGCCCTGTGCTGCTGCTGCTGCTGCTGCTGCTGCTGCTGCCTGGGCCCAGCCCTGTGCGGCTCCGGGCTCCTGCCGGCCGGCTCCCCCATCACTGGCCTGTGCCTTTCAGCTCCTCCAGTGCCTGGATGCCAGTGAATGTGGTGCCAGTGTTGTGAAGGTCTCTTCAAGGTACCTGCAGAGCGAGTGCAGGGAGAGGCGTCGCCTGGCGCTCAGGGCCCTGCTGGAGCTCATTGATGATCCCTCAATGGTGAGAAGGGGGCGGTGGCTGAAGCTGCGCTGGGAACGCAGTCACTTGGCCTGGCCTGGGCTTGGGGCGCTGGGGCAGCTGCTCCCAGCTCTCCTGCCTCCCGCTTCAGCTGCCCGCGTGCTTCGGGACAGGCCTTTGGCCTCTGGGCCCTGCGGCAGCAGGATGGCCTTTCACAGACTTGTGTTCCGCACAGGCCCAAAGAATGTGGAGCCTGACCCAAAGCCTCATGGACCTACTGTGCGACAGTGATGCAGAGATAGCTGGCATGACCCTCATCACACTCAGTTTTCTATTCCTGCACAAATCACACATTCTGATGTCAACCCCCATTGCCCTGCAGCTGGCTGAGGCGCTCCTGCCACTCTTTGACCACGTAAGGCTCTGTGCCCCCAGCCACAGCCACCGGCTGCTGCCTGGAAACTGTGTGCCCTGTGCATTTCCAGCCCTATGCCCAGGGGGGCCTGCAGGAGCCAATGCTGAGCTAGTTTTTCTTTTTATTTTCCTACAGGATAATAGCCAGGTCCAGCTGCTCTCCATCAAACTCTTCCGAGACATGATGGAGTATTTGGAAGAGAGAGAAAAACCTTTGGAAATCCCTGTACAACAGAGCTTGCTTGCACTCTTCTTCCACTGCCATGATGAGAATCAGCGTGTGGCAGAGGTGAGGACTCGTGGGCTGCTGCTGTCCCCCTGGCAGGGGGCTCGGCTGCCTCCTGCCCTGCGCCTGCTGGATCGCAGCCTCCTGCAGGCCATGGCACGGGGACGCGGGTGCCGTGCCCTGGGCTGTGGGGCCATCTCCACGTCCCTGCTGCTCTCCAGGCTTCTCGGGAAGCGCTGCTTTCTGCGGTCAAGTTGATGAAGAGGAGGGATCTCAAGAAGCTGGTGAAGGAGCAGAAACTGTGCAAGTTCAGCGAGTGCCTGGTAAGGAGGGCCTGCAAGGCCCAGCCTCAGGCTGGAGAAGGCCCCTGAGGGCGGCGCTCAGTGTGCGGGCCGGGCAGCTGTGCCCCTGCCCGCTGCTGCAGCCAGAGGCCGCGCGGGCTCCTCTCCAGGCTCCCGAGGGCCCGAGCCGGGTGCCCGTGGAGCCCCGGCCCGGCGGGGCTGCGGGGCGGCACCGCGGCTCCCCGGGCAGCAGCCGGCCCGCTGCCCCCTCCCCTCGGGAGCCCTTGGCCGGCGGCTGCTGGCCGCGCCTCAGGGCTGTGCGGGCAGGGGAGGCCGGGGCTGGGCGCAGGCAGCGCCCGGCTCAGGGGCTGAGCCCGCGCCAAGCCTTCCCTCCTGCCGCTCTCTGCAGCTGGCAGAGGACAGGAGCCGAGCGGCCGAGCACCTGCGCCGGGCCCTGCGCTACCTGCAGAGCCCACAGGAGCCCCTGCGAGAGGCGGCCATCAGCTTCATGGGTGAGCCACGAGCCCGCGCTCCCTCCCCGGCCCGGCCCGCCGCAGCTCGGCCCCGGCCCCGCCTGCTGCCCCGGCAGCGCCAGCCGGGCCCGGCGCCGTGGAGCCCCGCCTGGGCTGGGCATTGCTGCTGGGGCCCTCTGGCAGCCGTGCCCTGGGGCGGCAGCGTGCGCCAAGGGCCGGGCTGAGCCCTGCCGGGCCAGCAGCCCGTGTGGCCACAGCGCCGGCAGCGCCGCTGGCAGGGAGCTGTGCCGCTGCCGCCGTGACAGGCTCTGTGTTCACAGGCATGGCCGGGCGGCGCCTGAGGGGGCAGCAGCGAGAGCTGCAGCTGATCTGCGCTGGTGAGTGAGGGCAGCGGGCTGGCAGCGGGGGCTGCCGGGGGGGAGCTGCAAGCCCTGCCCCGGCTGCGGAGGGCTCTGCTCCCGTGGCCAGAGCACACTGAGCTTTCAGGGCCACGGGGGCCATTGGTGGCCCGCAGCTTCGGCCTGATCGCCTTGCTCCCTGCTCCCTCCTGGCCATGGCAAGAGCCGGCTGGCATGGCCCTTGCAGGGGGCTCTCCTCGGCTCCCCGCAGATCTGCCTCTGACCGTGGCTCTGTTGCTCTCTCTTGCAGCCCTTGAAGACAAAACAAATGACATCAGCCTCGCCGTCGGAAGCCTGGCAATTCAAACGCTCTGCATCCTCAAGTCAGGAGAGCGGGCTCCCATCTCCAGCTTCCAGTGGCTCCGAAATCACCTGCGCAGGGCATGGAAGACACTGCCTCGTGTGTCACGGCTCGGCTGCCTGCCCTGCTGCAGCTCTGTGGAGAGCTGATCCCAGAAGCTGTTTTTGCTGGGCCACCTGAGTCAGGAGGATTTTTCTTTTACTTCAAGAATGTTCTTTTCTTTGTTTTTTTTTTTTTTCCCTTTACTATGTAAATATAGACTGTGTTCTAATACACAGACTGCCAGGATCTTTCTTTTTCTGCCCAGGCTCCGCAGGGCCTAGGGGAAGAGGGGATAAAGGGTGCTTGTGCTCAGCCAGCTGCCCAGGCGTGCAGTGGGCAAGGGGAAATGGCCAGAAGGCCCTTGGCCTTTGGTGGTTCTGCTGAAGCCTTTGTGCTGCCCACAGAGCGGCTGGGCAGGGCCGGAGCTGCGGGGATCCCTGCCAGAGCGCTGCCTGGAGATGGCCACAATCCCTGTGCCAGGCAGGAAGCGCCATCCGTGCCCTCCTGCCCGTCTGCTGCTGGCTGCCTTGCTGAGGGCTCCCGGGTGCCTCTGCCTGGGGCTGCTCTGGAGCTGCTGTGGGGCTGCGGCGCTGCTGCCGGGCAGCTTGGCCGCGCTGGGGCAGGGCCTGAGGGGCTGGGGCGCTGGCAAGCCCTGAGCAATGGGGCTGTCAGAGGCCACAAGCAGCCCCCTGGCAGCCGCCTTCTTCCTGCCAGAGCTGACTTGCCAGGCGGATCCTGGGCACTCTGGAACTAACAGCATCAGTGTTATTAGAGAATGAAAGTGATCAAAGATGTCTAAAGTCCCACCATTTCAGAGGTGTTTGAGGGGGAATTCAGGATTTGGGGACACATTCTGTGTGGGGTGCCCCTGTTGCTAAGAGGCAGGAATTTGATCTCACCCTTCTTGTGTTGCTAAGAACTCCTCCCCTGACCCAAACCCACACTCCAGCCCTGGGATACCCTATAAAAACCCCACGGCCCTGCCTCTGCCCTGTCTTTCAGGGGTCAGAAATGGACTCTGGAGCTTTCTGAAACCCAGACCCGTCTAGTTTGTTCCCGGCACCGGCAGCTGCAGCCTCCCTGGACACCATGAACTCTGGAGAATGGGGGCAGCCAGTGGGGACAGGTCCTGGAGTGCAAGATAAGTGTGTGTTCTGTTTGCCATCTGTCAGTGGTGGGGCAGTTATCTTCTGTTCATTGGGCAGTTTCTCTCTTCCACAACCAATCCTCCCTCTGGGGAGGTGTGTTCCATTAATAGGCCATTAATTATTAATTATCTTCTGGTAATGTGCCACTGAGTGTCACTGCATGGCTGATTAAATGACATCATGCCATTGGGAGATGCTCCGCCCAGGGGGAGGAGCCAAGCATTCCTACCTGGATAGAATCTGAGATTTGGAACACTGTAGGCAGCCTTTTCCTCCTGGATTCCCAGAGGAGCAGCTGTCTTTCTTCTCCACGGGATTCCCAGAGGATCAGCCTTTTCCAACTGGATTCCCAGAGGAGCAGCTGTCTTTCTTCTCCACGGGATTCCCAGAGGATCAGCCTTTTCCCACTGGATTCCCAGAGGAACGAAGATTCCCAGGCCCATCTACAGCAGCCCTGGACCTTCAGAGGGAAACTCCACCCTTCTCCAGGATCCCTGCTCCAACAGAGCCACACCTGGCACTGCAGGAGGGCTGCAGCCACCACTGAATGGGACTGCTGCCAGCACCCTGACCCACAGGGGGTCAGGCCCTGTTCTGACTCTGTCAGTGGGGTTTTTTTCATCTGTACTACTGCATTTATATTGTTAATTTTTCCTAAAAAAGAACTGTTATTCCTATTCCCATATCTTTGCCTGAAAGCTCCTTAATTTCAAAATTATAACAATTCAGAGGGAGGGGTTTACATTTTCCATTCCAGGGGAGGCTCCTGCCTTCCTTAGCAGACACCTGGCTTTTCAAACCAAGACAATAACAAAGTTACTTTAACACCACAGATAGAAAATCCATTTTAATCTCTGCAAAAAGCCAATATTATGTGTCCATAACAATAAACCTCTCGCTGAGTGATGGTAGATGTCAAAGTAACTTTGCTATAAAGATACAGTTTTTATTTCTGTTGTTAATTAAGCTTAGTGAAATAGCTGCTTGTGTTAAACTGCCTGCTTGGATGGGATAACATCCAATGCACCCAGGATGAGGACACCTGTACAGATCTGCCAACTATCAGCACTGCCTGTCTGAAGTGAGCTACACTTTGGTAACATCTCATGTTTCATGCATGCAGTGGGTGACCAGATGATTTAAAATGCTAATAAAATAAACAAGAAAGATTTTAAAATGCTAATAAAATAAACAAGAAAGGTCATTTATGTTCCTCAAAATAACAACAACAATAACAACAACAACAACAAGTTCTGGTTTAATGAAAGGTGGAATCTGTTGCTCTTAAGAGCAAAGATTCATAGCTGGAATAAAGAGTGTTCAGCCCAGCTGTTTCTACTGTGAGGCCATATTTCATCCCCCCTGAAAGTCCTTCATGTTTGCACAGAAAACTGTCCCTGCACAGCCCAATGAATTCCATCACTTCAGCTGGCCAAACAACCACTGTGGTCAAGTGGGGTCTGAGCAGCTTCCAGGATCCCAAGCAGCTTCAGAAGCTTCATTTTACACCTCCTCTTCTCCCAGTGAATACCCAGCACCACCATCACTGTGGACCCATAGCTATGGATCACTGGCCTGGCCAGCACAGGGCTAATGTTTGCATCAGCCAGGAGGAGCTGCTCTGCCTGCCTGTCTGTCTCAGCCTCAGCCCTGAGACCCCAAATGCCTCCATTCTGGCCCAATCCTTCCTGGTGCTGAGCATAAGAACTCGTGCAGACAAGAGCAGGGAGGGAATCTCCCCAGCCGTTTATCACCTCAGCAACAAGACCTTGGTACCAGGCTGTTATCTGTAGCAGAAAGCAGCAGCAGGAAGGAGACACCAGATCACCAGCCCCAGGCCATGGTCCTGGTGCTGTCCTTACCAGTGATCAGTGTCTGCAGCTCTCCAGGAGCTCAGGGAGCAGGGATGCTCCTCACCATCTCATCTTACCCATGCACCCAAAGCCACAGCCAGCTGTGTGCTCCTGCCCAGCAGCACATGCCAAGGCACAGCGTGGGATTCTTGGGGAGGTGTCCTCTGCAGGGCCAGGAGCTGGACTTGGTGATCCTTGGGGGTCCTTTCCAGCCCAGGATATTTTGTGATTCTAAGGCTTTGGCCAGCCCAGGTTTCAGCCACCTCCCCGATCCAGGTGTGATTGACCCCAAACCAGATCTTGCCTCTGTCTACCCTCCAGTGCAAGGAACATGTTGCATCTACCCCAGCCCTGCTGCTTGTGTCTGATGGATCATGCTGACCTTTTCAACATATTTCTTGGAGTATTATAAAACATTATCTGACAAAAAGCAAACAAACAAAAAAAAAAAAAAAAAAAAGAAAAAGCAAACCAAAAACCAACAAACCAGCCCAAACGAAATCAATTTGGGTAATGATGGCCTTTTGTTCCAGTTTATCCTGCACCAAACTCCACAGATGGTAAATCTGAACATTTCCCAGACCTTCACAGCAGAGCTTGGAACTGTCTCTCTGATTTCTTGGTTGTTTCATGACACATGCATTTCTCCTATATAATCCCAGTGTTTTGCTTAGAAGCCATATTATAACTGGGAATCAATCTTCTTCATTTGAACATCTAGGACAGATTCACACATCATTTCACCATTAACTAGGATAGACTCAGCCTTGCAGATCTTTCAGGTTTCAAGCCTGGCTGTGTTGTTTCAGTTCTTTGCTGCTGCCTGTGTTTTGTGAAAAAAAAAAAAAAATAACCAGACTTTGGGACTTTCTGTTGTGGCTTGAAGAAGAACACAGGTTGTTTCATCGCTGTTGTGAGACGTGTTACCCGGCTCATTAATTCACAACAGTTCTTGTTTTCTCTGCCTTTTTTCACGCTGATGTGATACATTTGTGAAGTCCAGGGTTGTACTGCAAGTGATTAATGCTGCAGTAAAGTCTGATAAACTGAGATTCCAACAAAAAAGTGTGAAAAATGTAACCTCTAAAGTTCTGAAAGCTCACATATGACAAAACCCATAAATCACCCCAGAGGCAGTCATTATGGAGAGTTACTAACGTGATTATGCAGCTGCATTTGTCATCATTTCCCATTACGTAGAGAATAAACCTGTCAGGCTGATTTATGGCAGAGGGCTCCACAAGATGGGAACTGGCACCTGTACTGTTCCGTGGAAAACGATGAGAAATGCTGTGTCTGCTCAAGTGCTGAATGGAAAAGGAAGGAGGGGAGATAACTGTTCTTTGAAGGCACTGATTCAGGGACAAAGGCTTCAGAGAGGAGTCATGCTTACTCCCATGGGATGGCAGGAAGAGTATCCACTAACCTGTCCCAACAGCAGCAGCAGCATCAGAATGCGTTCTCCACAGGTGGAGGGAAGAGAGGAGAGAGGAGGTCTTTTGAGGGGACCAAAGTCAGTCATGGAGAAATCCTAGAAGCCTGGAATGGTTCAGGTCACAAGGAATCTGAAAAACCATCTTGTTCTAACCCCTGCTGTGGGCCGTGACAAACTGAACAGCTGAATGCCTGGCTACTCAGGGGATACTCAAGGTTTTGGATTCCATGCCTGTGCATCTACCGTGGAGCAGCTGGGTCTGCTGGGAGCAGATGGCATCCACCTGAGCTCAGAGCAGGCCAAAAGATGGGCAGATGTGGGACTGAGCAGGGCGAGGGACATCCCTGCACAGCAGCGCTCTGACAAGAGCAGCAGTGGCCTCCTCTCAGTGCCCTTCCCCGAGCAGCAGCCGCTGAACACCATGGTGGCTACACAGATGCTTTTGGCTCTGCAATCCCTTTGTGCTCAAAGGCCACGCTGGGCATTGCAGCTGGGCTGGAAGGTCTGGCTGGGCAGGGAACGGGCAAGAGGCACTGGTGGTGTGAGCTCCATGTGTTCACTGGGGACACAAGGAAGATTCTGTTCATCCAAAGAAAAACACAAGCAGCCAGTCCCTGCTAACACAGCAGTGCGACTCTGTCCAGAGCAGCTCAAACTCTCTGCCAGAACCATCCCCCTGCACCTTCTTGATCTGAAGGGGACTAGAAGTGGTTTCACTGCAGTTCTTTATTTCTGATGTCTGACAATAGGAAGGTTTCACAGAAGTCTTGGATGGACTGGATCAGGGAATAGTCAAGCAAGAAAAACTGAGCAACCATCACCCAACCCCACTCACAGAAGAACGAGTCCCATTAGGAAAAGCACCTCAGGTGTTTTCATAGCTGATAATATGTATCCTACTCAACATTATTGATTATAATCTTTTCCCTTTGGAAACTTATCAGTGGGGACTTCTGCCTGCTTTGTGAAGGGAGCCCCTGGGGCCCATCCCCTCCCAGAGGGGCTGCACTTGCTGCCTGCCGGGGCTTTCATTGCTGGGCCCACTGGGAGCCCCTGAGCTGGGCTGGGCACCAAGGGCAGGGCTGGCCCGGCTGTGATGCCTCTGGCCCCTGTGACACCAGGGGCAGCGTGTCACAATGGGGGCAGCTGGAAAAGGCCCCCGCAGGTAACGCTGGCCCAGCACAGCCTGGGCAAGCGGTGAGTGCGCACGTGGCGGGGCTGGGCCGGGCCAGGGCCGGGCCACAAGCGCCGCACCCGGGCCTGCATTGTCCCCCTGCACCCAGGGCCAGCCCCTGGGGCCGGCGCCTTGGCCGGGGCACGGGGCTGCTGCTGCTGGCCCACTGGCACAGGCCCTGCTGCCTGCCAGCTGCCCAGGGCCCTCTGCTTCTGCCCTCACATCCCTGCGCCTCCGGGCCTCACTTCAGCCCCCACAAGCTCCCTTGGCAGCCCCAGTGAAAGCCTTGTCTCTCTCCTCCTGCAGACCATGGCGCACAGAGCAGTCCTGGCTGGGCTTGTGCTGCTCCTCTTCCTGTTCCCACTTTCCGTGGTGCACAGATTTCACGGGGATGGGCAGCCCCGTGCAGAGGAGATGAAAGCGGCCCCCCCAGAGCCAGCTGAGCCTGGCTGGGGACCCTGGCTCCTGGCTGCCTTGCGCTACCTGCACCAGCTCTGGCAAATTGCTCAGCCGCTGCTCCTGCTTTTGGGCTGGTGGCTCAGGCGCAGAAGGGCAGCCACGAGGCAGAGAGCAGCGGCCCAGAGAGCTGAGGAAAAGGCCAGAAGGAGGAAGGTGGAAAGCGAGCGGAGAAGGCGGCTCCTTAGGAAGAGATTCAAAGACATGGAGCAAATGCGCCAGGCCACGAAAGAAATAGAAAAGCAAATGGCCAGGCTGATTGGAATGAATAGGGATACAAACAGGATGCTGAAGGTAGGCAGGGCAGGCTCTTGGAGGAGCACAGGCAGTGGCTGTGTGAAGAAAAGCTTCCTGCTGGAGATGCTCTCTGGGCCGGCCAAGGCGAGCCGCACATCTTTGTGTGCAGCCGGCGCACAGAGCTGCGCTTGCTGCCCAGCACAGCCCTGCGCCGGGGCACAGGCTCCGGGCTCCTGACACACCCTGCCCCTCTGCCCTCTCTCTCCTCACGGGATCTGTAGTAACTGCATCTATTTTAACCCTTTCCCATACAGAGCCTTTGCATCTGCTCGGAGGAAAGCACCATCTGAAGGCATCGGGCGCAATGATTGGAGATTGATTCAAATTCTTAAATAGTTTTGAAATATTTAAAATGTTTTCTTTAAAAATAATTGTCTTTAGCAACATTTTCCAAACTTTTTATTACTATAATGTAGATTACTACTCTTGTAAGAGATCGTAAATATTTTAATAATAAGTAGGAATTAAATAATGGCGCTTTTTTTATATTACATAGAACTTATATTTATCAAAATTACCAAGAATTATTGCAGTTAAGCAAAACTGAAGTATACTTTATTTTTATCTAAACCAGCAAATGTTGCTTAATCTTCATGATCCAATAATTATTTTGTGTCTTGTTTAATATTCATATATACAGTACATAGACTGTTGCTACAAATGCCTATAATCACAATTGGTTAATTTAAATTACACTCTCTGCCCTCCTGTCTCGGGAGGGTGACTTCCCTCAGGCAGCTGCAGTCCCTGTCAAGATGCAATAAAGGCAATGCCTGAACAAACGCTGTGTCTGTGAGTGTCCATGCTGGACTCAGGTGTCAGCTGTGGGGAATTCCTGACACAGGGGCACCACAGCAGCCCTTGGCCATGCAGAGGCTCCTTTCCTCCCCTGCAGCAGCTGCTCCTTTGGTGCTGTGATCCAGCCTCTGCTCTGCGCGATGCCAAATGCAAGAAAACCAGGAGTGCCACCACTCAGACTGTCACTCGGGTCCCTGCAGAGCTCAGGAGCCACCATGGCTGTGTAGGTGTGGAACCTGCAGTGGGCCATGACAGCAGGGACAGCAGGGACAGCAGGGACAGGGGGACACAGCACAGCAATCACAGCCCGGCTGCCCTGGGACAGGCCCGGCAGGCAGACAGGACACGGGGCAGGCAGGAGTCCCCATCCTCTCTGTGCCCTCCTGAGCACAGGCACATAAGGGACAGGGGCAATGGGGACACAGCCGGCCCCTCTCCTCTGGGAATATCCCACCTGCCCAGGGGCCCTGACAGAACGCAGGGGCTGAGGCTCTGCAAGGGGAACCCAAGGGTGAGCAGGAGGACCTCCAAGTTACATCTGCCCACATTCTGCATGCAAACTGCTGCGTGGAGGAGAAAACCAGAGGGGCCTTGCCACAGCAGATCCCATCTGAGGGAAGGTGTTCTCTATTCCTGCACACGGGTGCCCCATGCAACATGGAGCACATGAATGCACTTGGACACCAGATTCTCAGCCCTGCTCGAGCGCTCTGGCACAGCAGGAGCGGCCATTCCCTAATAACACACGGGTTTGCAACTCTTGTGCAAAGCAACACAAATTGTCTCTCTCCTCCTGCAGACCATGGTGTCCAAATCAGTCCCTGCCCTGCTGGTGCTGCTCCTCTTCCACTTCCCACGGCCCGTGGTGATCAGTTGGGATGAGGATGCAGAGCTGGGCAAAGAGGGCCTGGAGCAGGCTACCCCAGAGGCACCCGAGCCTGCCTGGGGACCCCTGCTCTGGGCAGCCGTGCAGCAGGGGCCCTACTGGGCTGCTGCTGAGCTGCTCTTCCTGCCTTTCTTCCTCTGCCTCAGGCCCAGAAGGGCGGCCATGAAGCAGAGAGCAGCGGCCCGGAGAGCTGAAGAAGAGGCCAGAAGGCGCAGGATGGAAATGGAGCAGAGAAGGCTTCGCTTCAAGAGGACATGCAAAGACTTGAAGGAGCTGTGGAGGACCATGAAGATGATCAAGAAGAAAATGGCCAGGCTGATTTGAATGAACAGCTGTAGAGAGCTTTTTGGATAATTGGCTAGCTGAGAAGGGCCACTTTGATGTGATACTGTTGGATAAGGATAGGGGAAACAAGCTGGGGATTATGCAGCCAGTGTCCAATCACTGACAAAAGTCATAGTGACCTTCGCTGAAACGGGAAGATGGGGGAGAAAATCGCTTGCCAGAAAATGAAGATATCCTAGGTAGAGAAGCTAGAAGAATGCAAACATAGAAACAAAATAATCATTAGAGCATAGAAGTAGGTGTGGTTGATCTAAGTGTGCTTTAGCCAATAATGAGCTCAGCTTTTGCAATATGTATAAGCTTCATTAACACCAATATAAATATGTGTGAGCTTTCAATAAACTTTGGGATTTGCAATTCACGCATATTGTGTGAGGCATTTCTTCCGCTGTTCACAACAAACAGCAAGGTGAGCTGGTTCCTGCTGTGCAGCTGAACTCATTGTGTTCAAGGCAGATTTCTTCTGCATGGATGTCATTGTAGTCAGATGAGAAATTGGCCCCTTAATTGGAATGCAGTGGTGCATAGTGGAGCTGTAGTCTAATGTTTCAATGTAGCTGACCTGTGCCCGGATAGCAAGGGGTGTTTAACAAATCTGGTATTGCCAGAAGGCTTTTGTGACTCTCAGACTGTGCTCTGCACATGGAGCAGCAGAAGAATTAAGGCCAAATCCTCCCTCAGGAACTGGAGGATATCACACGTGGGTAAGGAGCTTTTGTAAGGGAGAATTGACTGTTCTTCTCTTCCACCAGGTGACCCTGTGCTCCAACACGGTGATGGAGTTCTACCAGAGAATGCTGGTGCACTTGGAGGGTGTTGGCAAGGGAGGGGCAACCCTGATCATCACAGCCAGGTCCCAGCCCTTGCCTGGCTCCCCCAGGCACTGCCTTGCCCAGGCTTTGCTGGCTGCAGTGCCAAGGAGAAGTGCTGCTGGATGCCCTCATGTTGTGCCAGCTGGACATGAGAACAGCAGTGCTTGGGCAGCAGCCTGTGGTGAAAAGCACCCCTGCTCACAGCCCAGCACGGGCCTGGGCCCTCTTCTAAAGGCACCAGCAATGATATCATTGATTGGCCTGGGCTTTGGTGCGTGAGGGGGAACAAATTTCCCGAGGGCCTCCTCTCCTTCTTCCTGCAAGAGGTGGAGTTGTGCTGGTGGTGAGCACCGTGCACGGGTTTGGGCCACACCAAGCAGCTGCTGAGAGTCAGGGTCTGGCTCTGTCCATGAGGGCCCATGGCAGGGGGGAAGTGGCTCCCAGCAAGAGTGGGGAGGGCAAGGTCTGACGAGGGGAAAGCAGCCCTTGGTGTGGCAGGTCAGCTCCAGATTTTCTCCTTCCCTCTGCTTCCCAATTTGAGCTTTAATGTTGTCAGAGCTGAGCCCAAAAGTCGTTGTTGCTGCAGCAGAATTCCATGCTGCTGTGCTGCTGTGGGTGTCAGTGTGATGCCCAGAGGGATGCAGCTCCCTGGGGCTGTTCCCTGTCCCAGGCAGAGCCATGCAGGCAGTGCCTGGGCTGCCATTCTGTAAAGCAGGTGGAGCTGGGGCCAGGCAGGGCCTGGAGCTGTGCAGTGGAGGAGCCAGGGAGCTGCAGGGCCTGGCAGGGGCTGATCAGCCCCTCTGTGGGGCAGCTGCTGTCTCGTGCCCTCCAGGGCTGGGGCAAAGACCTGAGTTCTCAGGCAGGGCAGCAGCTCCATGGCAGAGAAGGGAGTCATTTGTACTGAGACACTGGGGTTGTGTGTTCCTCGGGCCTTGGGGAGCCCTGATCCTTGTTGGGAAGGCTCCCCCAGAGCTCGTGGCTCACTGGGACTGTTCCAGGAGTCCTTGCAAGCCTTCTGGGGTACAGGAGGGGCTGAGGCAGCTGTGGGGCAAAGGGCTCTGCCTGGGGCACTGGGCAGCCTCTGGGTGCTGCCTCTCAGGGTTTGGGCCTCCTTGACAAGACGTGTTGGAGTGGGCAGAGGTAGAAGGCAATTTATCCCTGTAGGGCTGTTCAATGTGCATTGGACAGCGACCAATGTGTTCTGCTCCATTGCACAATCTCTGGGGGGAAACGTTCTCCATTCTCTCAGGATCTCTGATTGCCCTGGGGTCATCTCTCTGCCCAGATGTCTCGTTCCTGAGCTCCAAGTGTCCCCCCAAGTGCTGCTGTACCATGAGTGCCACCTGAAGGTGCCCTAGGAGAGGAAGATCCTCATGAGGAATCCCAGCCACCTTCCTGGCTGCTACGGGCTCATTCCCCAAGTTTGGCATCACATCCACCTCCTCCTGTCAAATATTACTGAGGAGATTATTAGGGGAAAAAAGGGTTTGGATAAGACCTTGCTGGTTTCTATTCAGCCTTAAAGATCTGCTGAGAACAGGATCCTACCCAAATGTAAACTTTAGGAGGCAGTTGAAGCTCCTGAGGAAACAGTTGATGTTCTGGTCTTCAGGGGCTTTTCTTGTGGGAGATCTTAGAGGGTTGTGAAAAGCTGCTGCATCCACAGACACCAATGCCTGTGCTGGCAGCCTCCTTGCAGGATCCCCTGGGAGTGCTAAGCCTACAATTCTTGCATCTTGTTTGTGCCTTTTACCTTTGTCCTGGGCAGTTGTAAACGTGTGTGTAAGTTGCTGTTGCGGTGCATGTTGAGGAGTCTAAAGTTTCTCCAGAGGTGCCTCTGAAGCTGCATTTCATTCTGTCCCTGCCAGAAACGCAAGGAGGACTCTGCTGTGCTCGACCCCAGCCCCAAGCCCTGTGGGATTGTGCAGCCCCAGAGCTCAGCAGAGATCCCAGCTGTGGTGGCAGTGCAGGCCCTGGGCACTCACGGCCCCAGCGCTGTCACCGGCGTGTTCGGGGATGAGCTGGGTCCCGAGCGGGTGGCTCGGGGATCCAATACGGGGACGCGTCGCTCCGGCAGCCCCGGCAGCCCCGGAGGGCTCCGGCCCCCGCCCGGCAGAGCTGCGGCTGCTGAGACCCCAAAATATCCCCAAAAAACAGGTGAGACACCCCAAAAATATCCCAAAAAATCCAGGGGAGACCCCTCAAAATCCCAAAAAATCCCAGTCAGACCCCCCTGAAAAATCTCAAACAATCTGGGTGAGATTCCCCCAAAAATGCCAAAAAATTCGGGTGAGATCCTCCCCAAAAAATCCCCAAAAACCCGAAGTCCACGTGAGACACCTCAGCAAAAAAATTTTTAAAAATTCAGGTGAGACCCCCCCCCCCCAAAAATCCAAGTGAGACCCCCCCAAAAATCCCAAAGATTTTTTTTTCCCAAAGAAAACAAGTGAGACCCCCCCCAAAAAATCCAGGTGAGACCCCCCCCAAAAAAACCCAAATAAATCCCAAACCCACCCCAAAAAATCCAGGAGAAACCCCCAAAAATAAAACAAAAAACAGGTGAGATCCCCCCAAAAATCCCAAACAATCCCACTCAGACCTCCCTGGATTTTTTGTGTGCAGCTGCTCCTGGCAGGGTGCACAGGGACAGGGATTCTGCCGGGGAAAACAGGCCCAGGCTGCTGGGGAGAAGGACAGGAGGGATGGGAGGCACAAACAGCTCCTGCTGGTGCAGGTGTCCCTCCCTCCCACTGCAGGTCCCTGTTCATGGTTATCTTATTTTCCAGAGATGAGCTTTACCCTCCTAAAGTCAAACCCCACCCACCAAAGGGGAAGAGAAGCAGTTTGGGTTCCTTGGCATCTCAATGGAGGCATTTCAAGGTCAGAAATGTGGAGGAGCCAGTCGCAGCCCTGAAAGAAGTGCAGGATTTTCCCCACTCTTCAGGAGCAGAGGTGGATTTTCTTGTCCATGCCGTGCTTGTGTTCCTCCCCAGCCTGCCAGCACCAAGTCCTGCTCATGCTGAGCTCCCTTTTTGCTGCCCTGCTGGGCTGTGCCCTGACAGTGGGCTGGGCAGCAGGGCCAGTGGCTGGACATGGGCTGAGGGGGAGGGAGAAACAGGAGAGTTTTCCTTGGAGAAGCTGACTCAGATCCTACAGGCCTGTGCTGAGTGTGGGATTTTGTGCCTTGTTTCCTTCCCAGTGTAAGATGAGGCTTTTCCCTGCATCATCCTGGTCAGATCTCCAGCTTCCCTCCCAGAGCCAGCTGGGATGATCCTGATCTCCATGGAGCCTCTTCCCAAGGCAGCCAGACTCCCTGTTTGCAGGGCTCTGCTTTCCCCCAGAGCTGCTGCTGCCCTGCTGGCCCTGGAGCTGTCTGACAAAGGGAGACTTTGCAAAGTGGCTGTCTCTGCCTCCCAGCACAGAAAATGGCTTGTTTTCCAGGTGCCAGCACCAACTCCTGAGCACCCTCACCTGCCACGAGGCTCGGAGGGGTTCAGGTGCTCCCTGGACGTGGCGCACGCTCCCCTGGGAGCGGAGAAGGCAGGAGGGAATCTGTCTCCCTGCCCATTGTCAGCGTGGCCAGCAGGGCTGGAGCTGCCAGTGCCACTGGGGGCCCTCAGCACTGGCCACAGAGGGGCCTCCCATCCCTGCAGGCCCATCACAAAGGGCTGCTGGAGCAGCTGCTTGTTGGAGAGGCCGTGCAGGACACGTTGCAGGGCTGCCCAAGGACGCTGTGCAGCACCTGTGCAGGGCACTGCTCCCCCTGGAACTCCTCAGGTGCTCCACAGGAAATTTTGGCAGGAGCTTTTGCTGCAGCACCTTGAGAAAGCAGCATTTAAACCAGAGAGAGAGGGCAAGAGCCTCAGGAGTCAGATGAGCTGGGCTGGACTCCTTCCCTCAGCTCCAGGAGCTCTCACTCTGAGTCTCCTCCTTTTCTAAAAGCAGGAAGCTTTTAAACTTTTTAAAGGCAAGTTGTGCATCAGAGAGAATTTCTACTGCCAGGAGACATCCCAGTTCCCTTTCCTGTCATGTACTAATTAATGAATTGGCCCGTGAGTGTGGGAGAAGATTTTGCCCATGGTCCCTGCCCTGGTCAGTGGCATGGATGCAGAATGAGGTGAGGGTGATTCTGGCAGTGTTTGGGGAATAGGCCCCTCTGGCTGCAGCTGCCCTTTGCTCCAAGATGCTCTTCTGCATCCATTTCCATGCTCAGCACCTCAATCTCTCCTGTCTTCCACCCAGGCTTTCAGTATCCTGCCCCTGCCAGGTGTGCTGCAGCCAGGAGAGAGCCAGCAGGTCTCCTCCACCTTCTCTGGCCACCTCAGCAGCACCTGCAGTGTCCCGGAGCTGTGCCACGTGGAGGGAGGCCCCAGCTACGAGGGGCTGGTGCCCGGGGAGGCCTCACGTGTCAGCTCCTCCCTGAGCCCCCCGAGATCAACTGTGGCTCCCAGGCCCCTCTCAGGAACAGGTGAGTCAGCCTTCCATGGGCTCCTGCTCTGCCATGGGTTATTGTCCCTGCAGGGCTCCCCTGCTCCAAGGACTCTGAGCTCAGAGGTGCCGCACAGCAAAGGCAGCAGCAACACAGGCATGGCCACTCTGAGCTCCCTGGCTGCCAAGAGAGGAAGGACCTTCTCCTGTTGAGACACAACATCTTCTTCTCTATCTGAGTGCTGAGCCCTCCTGGCTCAGCTGCTGCCTGCAGGGAGCTGGGCTCTGGGCTTGCCTTGGCACTGCCTCTAGAGGGGTCTGGAAGTGCATGGTGTTGAGTGGCATCTTCTCCATCATCTCCCTTCTTCACCAAAGCACTGGGATTGTGCTATGGGCAGGCGTGGGGCACAGAGCAAACCTTGCTTTGGGCCCTGCTCCTGCCCCAGATGAAGCCCTTGCACTGCTGATGTGCCAGGGCTCTCCTTATGCTGGGACAGCAGCCAGAAAAGCTCCTGTCCTTTAGGCTCCCCTGCAGCTGCAGCCGTGGGCAAGCACAGGAGAAGCTCAGCTCCAGCAAGGCAGCCCAGCTCAGGACACACAGGCCCAGGCTGGAGCTGGGAGTGGAGGTGCTCCAAGCCAGCCTGTGCATCAGGACTTCTTCAGGCCAGGCTGGAGTTGGTTTCATGGGGAGGAGAGGGACGAGGCTGCTTCCAATGGTTTCCGTGGCAGCCAGCACTGGTTTGCTTGGTCCCAGCTGGGCTCCAGCAGGAAATCTGCCTGACAAGAGCCTGCCTTGCAGGAGAGGAGTTCCTGCAGCCTCTGCTTTCTGACTGATAGCATTGTTCTCGTGAAGGAGCAGGCTATGGGTCGTTAAAGCCCAAGGTCACGGGCAGAGACTCTCTAACTAATTAGAGTTAGACAGTGCTGTGTTTATTAACACCGGCGGGCGGCACCAGAGCCGTCCCTAAAAGGCGCGACCGCGCTGCCCAAGGTTCTTTGCCCTCTCTTTATTGCCCAAGATCTTACATACAATACATCTGCACAAGCCCAGCACCTCCCATCCCCGCTCTGTATTCAAATGAGCTCATTGGTCCTTCACACCTGTGCAATTCTTCCCTTGAATTGGGTCCGTGGTCTCAAATTGGGTCCGTGGTCTTAAGGGATGAAGTCAGGAATGTCTTCATCAGGTCTCTGTGACCCTCTGGCACCATCCAAGGTCCCCTGCTTAGTGACTGATTGACATCAAGCCCAGGTGCTAAACCATTGTTCTCCTGGTTTCAAGATGTTCTTATAACAGTTCACCGACTCCACTTCCTTCTAGAAAGAAGCTCCTAATGGTAAACAATAGAACAATCAGCTCCGGCTTAAGCATCTCACAATCATTAACCTATGGTCTGCCTGTCTAACTTACATCCTGATCAGTGGGAATTGCTTCTAAGCCTCAGCTGAAATCTGAACTCTTGAAAATCATGCTTCAGCCATGCCCAGGGGGAAGGGGGCTGAATGAGCTGAGTAAGAACTGTAGGGGAGATGAGCAGATGTCAGCAATCTGTGCTCTGCTCTAAACTGGGAAGCCAAGAGACAAAGGGCATTTTCAGGCAGCAGCACAGAGAGCTGCTGGATCAGCCTTGGGCAGGGCCTGGAGGGGTCTGGCTGTGCCTTCAGAGGGAGCTGGCACAGTCAAGAGCCTCTGATGGCAAAGCTGAGGTTTGGCTGGGCCTGGAGGTCCCCTTCCACCAATGCCCTCCCTTGGGATGTTCCCAAGCCCTGTGGCTTGAGGAGAATTCACGGGAATGGCCTCAGGGTCAAGGAATGAAGTGCAGGGCCAGCCAGGACTGGGGAGCCCAAGTTTCTGGTGGGGACTCTCAGCCATGGTTTCTGTTTTGTCTGCACAAGGGAGCTGAAGCAGCCGGCTCAAAAGCTTGAGGAGGAGGCAAAAGCCTTAGAGGAGGGAGAGAGGGGGAAGGAGGAAGAGAGGCAGAAGAAGGAAAAGAAGGGTGTCTCTGTGGGGAAGCAACCCCCAAAACCAGAGAAGGGGAAAAGCAAACAACCACAGAAGAAGGAAGCCAAGGCCCCAGAGAAGAAGGAAAAGAAAGCCCCAGAGAAGAAGGAAACCAAGGCCCCAAAGAAGGAAACCAAAATCCCAGAGAAGAAGAAAACCAAAGCCTCAAAGAAGGGGGAACCCAAAGCCCCAAAGAAGGGGGGAACTCAAATCCCAGAGGACACAGATGAGATGGAGAAGAACTCTTTACTCTTTATTCACACAACTCATTTTACACAGTTTGACAGACCCCGTGTGCAGCTTTAGTTAGTTCATAGATTTCTTAGCAGTTATTCTATTACTGGTTAATAAAATAGATTTTACTTGTGCATCAAATCTCTCTGTTGTATTGTTTACCTGTTCTCTGCACTGATTCTCACGGACAAATCCCTTGTTGTTGCAGGTGCATTTGTTTTTCACCCTCAGAACAGATTGTTCACAAAGTCTCATTCTCACAAGAGCTTCCCATGGGAACTTGTAACTGCTTAGCTGCACTCACAAGAGATGGCAGGCCAGCTGTTAATGTGGCAGAACAAGGCCTGATTTCATAAGGCCTTTCTTTTATCATTATCCCACCTGCCTGTGACATCTCCCCCTTCTCGTTCATTTAAAAAAGGCTCCTATGTTCTGATGCTGAAACAGCTCACTCTTGTCAGGGCATTATCTCATCAAGGTTATCACTGGTTATCTGTTAGATATGGGATAAGAGAGATAAAAGACCAACTACAATCAACAAAACTTACCAAATTCCATCAAGTCATTGACGCAGGGTTTTGCAGCAGGAGAAGACAAAAGAATAATGTCCAATGTCTCTTGGGGAAATGGAAAGGAATGACCATTGTTTCCAATGAGTTGAGAAGTGTGAGAAAGTCTTTGAGCTGGAAATGTTGATCTTTGACACCACTGAATGTCCCCTGGCAGCTGGAACAGGGAATAACTGGAGAAGGTTCGTAGGAGCTCTGTACCATGAGGATGCCAGGAGGCTTTTGCTGGCAAATTGCCTCTGTCAGTGTCCAGACACAGCCATGTCTGGGCAGTCCTCCTCCTGTTCCTGCTCTGGCCACAAAGGCTGCAAGGGGATGAGGTTATTTCTCTCTGCACTGGGCCTCATTTCTTCAGAGCTGATCAGTATCTGATGGAATGAACAGGTGACTGCTTTGAGCTGCTGCTGATGAAACACAGGCACATCTTCTCCTGAAGGTGATGAATCAATCAGGCTGCACTGTGGTACACTCCATTGGGATTTAGATGGGATGATCTTGTTTCCAAATTCCTCATGTAAATATTGCATTGTTCAAAATGATTCCTTGTCCAAATTTCTCATGTACATGTTGCATTATTTGAACGTTCTTAAGGCGTTCATTCCTCTTCTTTTTTTGTTTTTTAGGAATGAGATGCATGTCTTTTGTTATGAGCATGAAGCAACATCACAGTAAAATAATACATGCAGTGGACAAGAAACTTACAGCAATTGGGAATAATTTGGATACAACAATCAGGAACATTTCAAATAGCAGACAAAGCTAACAACGTAGGTGGAATGAGGTAAATAGCAATCTCTGCAATAATGTACCATCATCCCAGGGTCTGCAAACAGCTGACAAACCTCGATTCAGGGGGGACCTGGATCATTATTTCCAGATAATAATTCCCAAGCTGCCTTTAAAAAGAGTTCAACTGTCATGTCTAGAGGGTCAGATGGCCAAGTCAAAGCAACTCAAATCCAGTTTTGATGCAGAAAACATCTGGGTCTGTTGGCAAATTCCCGTCCAGGCAGAGCCAAGGCCTGGCCCCCACCCAAGCTCTAAGTGGGAGAGAATTCCCTGAACGTCATTGAAAACAAGGCTCTTGAGAACAGCGCTGAGGAGTAAAGGTCTGGGGGCGACAGACTAATGAACCATGCAAGAGCTGTCTCCTCCAAAATCCCCTCAGCACAGAGATGCTTTAAACCCAGCAAACTGTTGGAGTGGTTCTGTAATAATCATTGGGGCTGCATCTGATTGCTGAGAGTAGATGTCACAATGCCATCAGTTTAGAGGAGGCTTCCCACCAAGCTGAGATATCATTTCTTGGAACTGTGAAAAAGACTTAAAACTGATGAGACAGCCCTGGGTCAAAGCATGGAGGATTTTGGTGGGATTTTGGGCAGATGGTTTGGTGTGTATCCAGAGTGACTTTGGGCAGATTTGGGGCCTGCTTGGGGCAGGTTTGGGGCAGATTTGTTGCTGCTGTTGGGGTTTTTCTCCCGTTTCCCCAGCTGTGGGCAGAGCCCCGAAGCACATCCTGTTCCTGCCCCGCTCCCTGAGGAGCCCAAGGAGCTGCTGCTCCCCATGCTCTGCACCCAGGGAGATCTGGGGCAATCCCGGCATCCCGGGCATCCCGGGCATTCCGGGCCCTTTGGGCATTGGGGGATTCTGGGGCTTGGGGGGCAAGAGGGGTGAGGGGGGCTTGGGGCTGGATTGTCTGGGGAAAGGATCGGGATTTTGGGGGAATGTCTGGAGTTTTGGGAAAGACCAGGGTTTGGGGGGGAGGAAATTCTGGATATTTTAGGGAGGAATTTCTGAATTTTTTGCGGAGGTCTTCTGGATTTTTTGGGGAGGGGTTTCTGGATTTTTGGGAATGTTTCTGCATGGAGAATGGGGTTGGTTTTATATAGTTTGGGGAGGAATGTTTCTGGATTTTCTGGGGCAAGTTCCTCATGTTTTGGGAATGTTCCAGGATTTTTGGAGGAACATTTCTGGATTTCTTTGGGAATGTTTCTGGATTTTTGGGGGAATGTTTCAGGTGTTCTTTTGAGAACATTTCTGGATTTTTTGGGGAACATTTCTCCATTTGGGGGGGAACATTTCTGGATTTTTGGGGGGGAACATACCTGCGTTTCTGGGGAACATTCCCGGGTTTCTGGGGAACATTCCCGGGTTTCTGGGGCACACTCCCGGGTGTCTGGGGAACACTCCCGGGTGTCTGGGGAACACCCCCGGGTGTCTGGGGCTCTCCTGGCCCCGTTCCCAGCCCAGGTTCCCGGGGTTCAGGAGCTGCCCTGGTGCCCGGGCCCCGCGACATCGCCTGGGTGCACTTGGAGCCCGAGGTGCAGGCGGGCGCCGCCCGCGAGGCCCTGCAGGGCCTCAGCATCACCCAGAGCAGCGCCAGGAAGATCTCCTGCGCCAAAAAGGGACCCAGTTTCCCACCCAAATCCCCTCTCTCCATCCCAAATCCTTCTTTGTGCATTCCAAATCCTTCTTCTTTCACCCCAAATCCCCTTTCCCAGCCCCAGGGATTTTGGGGCTCCTGAGGGGTTATTGGGGTTTTTCCCAGCATTGTACCCAGGGTCTCTCTGCAGACATTGCACCTGGAACTGCCCCAAATAAACCCCAAATAACCCCAAATTTTGGGACTGGGGGTGGGGGGGGGTGTGATAATAAAATTCGAGGTTTAGGGATGTTTGACCCCAAACTTTGGGAATTGGGGGGTTTGATCCTAAACTTTGGGGGTTGGGTGGGGTTGATCCAAAAATTTGGGGTTTAGGGGATTTTGACACCTCAGGGTTTGGGGATTTTTGACCCCAGACTTTGGGAACTGGGGATGTTTGACACCCCTGGGTTTCGGATTTGGGGGTTTTTGTTCCCAGGATTTGGGGTTTGGGAGTTTTTTTCCCCAGGATTTGGGGATCAGGGGGTTTGACCCCCAAACTTTGGGATCAAGGCGGTTGGACACCCCAGATGTTTCAAACCCCAGGATTTGGGGTCTGGGGGTTTTGATCACAAAGTTTGGGAATTGGGGGGATTGAGCCCAGGATTTGGGGGAATTTAACCCCAAAGTTGGGGGAGCAGGGGGATTTGACACCCCAGAGTTTGGGATCGGGGGGCCTTTGACCCCAAAGTTTGGGGATTGGGGGCTTTGACCCAAAACTTTGGGGATGAGGAGGGTTGGACACCCCAGATGTTTCAAACCCCAGGAGTTGGGGATTGGGGCTTTAGACCCCAATCTTTGGGGGTTGGAGGTGTTTGACACCTCAGGATTTGGGATTTGGGGGGGTTTGACCCCAGACTTTGGGAACGGGGGGTGTTGGACACCCCAAATGTTTCAAACCCCAGCATTTGGGGTCAGGGGGATTTAACCCCAACATTTGCAAATTGCAGAGTGTTTGACACCCCAGGATCTGGGATTTGGGGGGTTTAAGGCCTAAAATTTGGGGTTCGGGCTGAGGGGCAGGGGGGAAGTTGAGATCCCAGAGTTTGGGTCTGGGGGTGTTTGGCCCCCCCCAGTGTTTGAACCCCAGGATTTGGGGTCCAGGGGAGTTGACCCCAGGATTTGGGGTGTTTGACCCCAATGTTTGACCTCACCTCGGGTTTGGGGTCGGGGTTGAGATCAGGGACATTCCCTGGAGCCAGCGGCGGGATCGGGATCGGGAACGGGATCGGGAAGCGGAACAGGAACGGGGAGGGTCCCTGAGCCAATGCCGGACCCCAACCCCAGGGAGAGGCCCCGCCGCAGTCCCGGAATGGCCCCATCCCCACAATCCCGGCGCCCTCCCCAGGCCCAGCCCCTCCCCAGCCGCTGAACGGAGCCTCCCTCAATCCCAGCCCGACCCGATCCGGGCCGGAGCCATCCCCAGAGCCTCCCCCATTCCCGGCCCGGGCCCTTCCATCCCTTTTTGGGGCGGCTCCTGCCGCTCCCCGCCCATTTCTGGGGGTTCCAAAGGGCCCCGCGGACCCTCCCCATTTTGGGGGTGTTGGGGTGGCCCCAGGGCCGCCCCGAGGGCCGAGGGGGGATCGAAAGCCCCAAACCCGAGGGGCTCCTGGGGGTGCCCAGTTCCTCCCGTCCCCAGCCCGAAACAGATCGTGGCCAATCAGAGCGCGGGACGCTGATGACGATCCCGCTGCCGGGCAGACACTCGGCGCACTGGCCCCGCCCGGCGATTTCCAGCGAATCAGCGCCCGGCTCGGCTGTGACTCATCGCGTGCCGGGCAGAACCCAGCGCCTCTCCCAGCGCTGGCCAATCAGAGACTGCGCGGGGCCATTCCCAGCCAATCAGAGCGTTTGTCGCTGATGGCTCTCAGTGTCCAGGAGCGGAATTTGGGGCGGGGGGCGGTGACCCCGGCGATGGGGATGGGGCGTGCGGGGGCAGCTGGGGCCGCACTGGTGGCACTGGGGGCGCTGGGAGCCCCCCCGGCCGCGGGGGGAGCGGGGGGCGCGGGGAGAAGGGGGGCGGGGGGGCCCCAAATTCAACCAAAGGGGGGTCGGGACCCCCAAAGGGAGCAGGAGGGGCCTGGAACCCCCAAAACCAAGCACGGGGGAGGGGATTGGGGACTGGGGGAACGATGGGGAAGGGGCGGGAGAGCGGCGGGAAAGAGGGGAATGGGACCCCCAAATTGAGGTGGGAGGGAGCTGTGGACTGGGGGAAACCCCCATCAAATCCCATTAAAACCCCATAGAAATCCCATTAAATTCCACTCAATTCCCATCAAACACCATTAAAATCCCATTAAAATCCCATGACATCTCATAAAAATCCCATAAAATTACATTACAATCCCATCAAATTCCATTAAATGTCCATAAAATCCCATTAAAATCCCATTAAATCCTATTACATTTCTATTAAATCTCATTAAATTCTATTAAAATCCTACTAAATTCCTATTAAAATCCATTAAAATCTCCTTCAATCCCATAAAATGATCCCAAACCCACACAGAATTGGCCCTGAATTATCCCCCACACACACGGCCCTAAAAACCGAAAAATGTGAAAAACTACCCCAAATGATCCCAAATGTACCCTGAATAACCCAAAAAAAACCCCAAATAACCCCAAAGGCACACAAAGAACCCAAATCCCCCAAATGACCCCAATCCCATAAATGACCCCAAATCCCATAAATGACCCCAAATCCCATAAATGGGACTGGGAGAGGGGAGGAGAGGGCAGGGAAAGGGGGAGTGGGACAAACTGGGCGAGGAAATCAAACTCTGCAGTCAGACAGAGCAGGGATTTGTGTATCCAGCGCTGGG
Organism: Agelaius tricolor; assembly: GCF_023055355.1. Lineage (NCBI taxonomy): Eukaryota > Metazoa > Chordata > Aves > Passeriformes > Icteridae > Agelaius > Agelaius tricolor. The sequence continues at coordinate 1,163,406 of NW_027269302.1, forward strand.
AGCGAGGGGGATCTCTCTGGCAAAAACCCACTCGGTCTCCTTTAGCCTTCAGCTCCATTTTAAAAGTCACAATTACAACACTTCATTAGCATACTCACATTTGCATAAAGCTGTGTCCCGGTTTTACAGCCGTGTGTGGCTTCAGCGCCTGCGTCCGTTCCTCCTGTGGCAGCCCTCAGTCTTCTGGTGCTCTTTTGATGAAGGCTTCTGTCGTCCTCCTCACGTTGGAACTTTTTACCTGGACCATCAGCCCATGCCTGGTGCTCCTTGTTCTTCAGTCTAACCTGGTCTGAGCTGATTTTGCCCTTTGCAAGCTCTGTTCAAACTTGCTCTCTCGCTCTCGGTGCGTTTGTTGTGTCGCTGGCTCTGCTCTCTCTCTTGCTCTGCTGCCTTGCTGGCTTTGCCTGCATGTGAAAAATGCATGTATTTTATGATTGGCTTTTCGCAAATATTAAAATGAATATTATATGTCTGCTGTTAGAAAGTAATGCTGTATTAATTCTCTTAAGTACTGTGTTAAATATAGTTTTAGGTTATAAAAATTGTTAAAATAGAAACGATGCTATGTAGAGAAAGGACTTGCAGTGAGACAGCAGCCACAGGACACCTAAATCTTTCAGAAAAAAGCATTTATGGCCCTCTTATCAGAAGAAATGAACTTCTTCCCATCTCGAAGGCGCTGTTAGGATTTGGAGGAAGAAGGTGGCACTGCCCAGACAGAATCCTGTGTTTGAATGGAATTTATGCATCCTGGATGAAGTGTATGAATATGCAACAGGCTGTTGTTTTTAAGGGTTAATCCTTTGTTAACGGGTGTCCCTTTTCAGGCTCGTGCTGCCCAGAAAAAGGTACCCGGACCTCCATAACCCTTTCTCTCTATTGTCTCATATTGTCCTAATTCAAATTGTCCAAATTATTATTTCTCTAATTGCATTGCTATTTTTATAACCATTTTATTACTAATGAACTTTTACAATTTCAAAATCAAGTGATTGGCGTGTTTCACACTGCACATCTCGCTCCAGGGCTGCTTGTGCTGAACCTTTCCTTGCACAGCCCTGAGGATTCCCCCAGCCCGGGCTCCCAGCAGCTCCAGGCCCGGCCAGGAGGAGCAGCAGGGCCAGGGCTGGCCGGGCGTCCCCCCAGATGTGGCCCCCGCTGGTGGCACAGCCGGACCCTTGGGAGGCTGCCTCAGGCTTTATTGTCCACCAGCATCCCAGGAGGGAGCAGAAAATCCTCCTGCAGACGCTGATTCCGGAGGCTCCCAGCGCTTCCTTGTCTCCAGGAGCTTCTGCCAAGCCCCAGTGAAACCTCGGTGCCACATTGTTCCACAGCCTCACAACGCTCTCCTGGCTCCCGTGAGGTCCCTCTGTGTCCCGCTGCAGCCTTGGCTCCATCAGGGTCTCCTGGCTCCCATTAGGGTCTCCTGGCTCCATCAGGCTCTCCTGGCTCCATCAGGCTCTCCTGGCTTCCATCAGGGTCTCCTGGCTCCATCAGGCTCTCCTGGCTTCCATGATGCTCCACTCTGTCCCAAGGGGCATCCGCGGCTCAGCTTTGGAGCCCTGCAAGATCCAAAGGTTCCCCCCAAAAAACACCAGCCCAGGGACCCCGAGGATATTTGGGCTGAGCTCCCGCTGCCCAGGCACCTGCATGGAACCCAAGTGACCGCTGGGACTCCATGGAATGTCCTGGAACAAACTGTCCCTGGTCAGACAGGGGTGCCATGGAACACAGGTGCCACTGGGACACGGACACTGCCCATGGAACCGAATGTCCATGGGGACAGAGCCGGGCCTGATGGAACACTGGAGAACATTGTCACCCCATGGAATCCATGGAACCAGGTGTCCATGGTGACACTGCAGAACATTGTCACCCAATGGAATCCATGGAACCAGGTGTCCATGGTGAGACTGGAGAACATTGTCACCCCATGGAATCCATGGAACCAGGTGTCCATGGTGACACTGGAGAACATTGTCACCCCATGGAATCCCATGGAACCAGGTGTCCATGGTGACACTGGAGAACATTGTCACCCCATGGAATCCATGGAACCAGGTGTCCATGGTGACACTGGAGAACATTGTCACCCCATGGAATCCCATGGAACCAGGTGTCCATGGTGACACTGGAGAACATTGTCACCCCATGGAATCTCATGGAACCAGGTGTCCATGGTGACACTGGAGAACATTGTCACCCCATGGAATCCCATGGAACCAGGTGTCCATGGAGACACTGGAGAACATTGTCACCCCATGGAATCCCATGGAACCAGGTGTCCATGGTGACAGAGCCGGGCCCAATGGAACCTACTGGAACACAGGAGAACATTGTTACCTGTTGGAACCCGGGCTGCTGAGAATTTTGGACTTTCTGAGCTGACAGACACTGACCCCCAAGAGAACACTGCATTTGACCTGAGGCTGTGGAGAAGGCTTCCAAAATGGAATGATGGAACTGGGATTATGAGTATGGAGTTTGAATAGAAGGGTGTAATATCACATGGTGGACAACTTGGAGTTTAAGGTTTTAGAATATAGTAATATATATAAAGATGGAGGTTTTAGGGCGGAGGCTGATCCTTTTTCTTTGCCTTCTTCTTCTTCTTCTTCTTCTTCTTCTTCTTCTTCTTCTTCTTCTTCTTCTTCTTCTTCTTCTCCTTCTCCTTCTCCTTCTCCTTCTCCTTCTTCTTCTCCTTCTCCTTCTCCTTCTTGTTCTTCCTCTTCTCCTTCTTCTCCTTCTTCTTCTCCTTCTTCTTCTTCTACGTCTTCCTCTTCCCCTTCCTCTTCCTCCTCCTCTTCTTCCTTGTCTTCTTCTTCCTCTTCTTCCTCTTCCTCCTCTTCTTCTTCTTCTTCTTCCTCATCTCCTTCTCCTTCTCCTTCTTCTCCTTCTCCTTCTCCTTCTCCTTCTCCCTCTCCCTCTCCTTCTCCTTCTCCTTCTCCTTCTCCTTCTCCTTCTCCTTCTCCTTCTCCTTCTCCTTCTCCTTCTCCTTCTCCTTCTCCTTCTCCTCCTTCTCTTCTTCTTTACCTTCTTCTCCTTCATCTCCTTCATCTCCTTCTTCTTCTTCTTCTCCTCCTCCTCCTCCTGCCCCTCCTCCTCCTCCTCCTCCTCAGGTTCGGGTGGTATTGTGTAATTGGATAAAAAAGTCCCTTATGTTGGGCACGGGTGCTTGGTTATTGGGTTAAAAGGAAAAATAATTTAGGTGTCATTTCTTAATTGGACAGTTTATCCTCAAAAGACCTTGCAGAGAGAGAGACAGCGCTCCATTTTTACCTTGTTAGTGAAGTGCTGCAGAACTCACAGCTTGTGAGACTGTTCTAGAGACAAGAGCTAATGAACACCTGAGTCCAAACAAGAAATGCTGTCTTGGGATTTCATCCCGACCTTGGCAGAAAAGAAGCAAAAGAATTGACTGTTACCCCACGGAATCTCATGGAACCAGGTGTCCACTGTTTCATGGTGCAGCCTCAGAGAGTGATGAGACCATTGTGCCACCATGGAATATCCTGAAACCACGGCTCCCTTGTGACAAACCTGGGCTTTATGAAACCAAGGACACCACTGGGATGCAATGGAATCTCAAGGGACCAAGGGTCAGCTGTCAACACATCAGCTTCTCAGGAAACCAAGGCAAACACTGTGACACAGAGAGGGGCCCTCATGGGACCCAGGAGACCATGGTGACACCGTGGTGGGATCTCATGGAACCAAGTGTGAATTGTTACAGGACCCAGGAGACCATGGTGACACCGTGGTGGGATCTCATGGAACCAAGTGTGAATTGTTACAGCACCCAGGAGACCATGGTGACACCGTGGTGGGATCTCATGGAACCAAGTGTGAATTGTTACAGCACCCAGGAGACCATGGTGACACCGTGGTGGGATCTCATGGAACCAAGAGCCCAGAGTTTCACGGCTCAGCCTCATGGAGCGCTGGAGACCATGGTGTCCCAAAGGGAACACATGGAACAAAGGCTCCTTAGTGACACAGCAGGGCCTCATGGAATGCAAGAGATCATCCTGATGGAATGGAAACTCATGGATTCAAGGGTCCACTCTTTTGCTGCGTGGCCTCATGGAATGCTGGAGACCATTGTGGCACCATGGAAACGAATGGCACAAAGGCTCCACTGTGACCCAGCAGGGCCTTATAGAACCAAGGACACTGCTGTGATACAATGGAATCTCATGGAACCAAGGTCCAGTTGTGACAAAGCTGGGCCTCATGGAACCAAGGACACAGCCGTGATGCAATGGAATCTCTAGGATCCAAGGATCAATTGTCAACACATCAGGTTCCCATGAAACCAAGCAGAACATTGTGACACAGTGGAATCTCATGGGAGCAAGGCTCTGCTTTGATCAAGTGGGGCCTCATGGGACACAGGTGCCACAGGGACATTGTCAGGCCTGGTAGGAACAAGACACCACTGTGTCAGACCAAGGCCTCATGGGACCCTGGAGAGCCCTGTGACACGATGGAACCTGATGGAACCAAGGGCCCATTGTGACACGGCAGGGTCTCATGGAACCCCTGTGCCACTGGGACATTGCCAGGGCTGGTGCAAGCAAGGTTCCACTGTGACAAAGGCAGGCCTTGTGGCACCCAGGAGACCATTGTGGGACAATGGAATCTCATGGCAGCAAGGCCCCATTGTGACAAAGCGCGGCCTCATGGAAGCCCAGTGCCACTGGGACATCTCCAGCCTTGGAGGAAGCAAGTGTCCATTGTGACACAGCACAGCCTCAAATCACAGGAGAGCAGAGGGATGCCATGGAATCTTGGGGAACCAAGTGTCAATTCTAAACACAGCGAGGACTCATGGAACCCAGGAGACCATTGTGATGCTGCACTTTGTCACAACGGGGCCATGCTTCTATGAGGATCCATGGGCCCACAATGTTCTCCTGGGTTCCAGGAGGCCCCACTGGGTCACAATGGCCCCTTGCTCCCACGAGCCACAGCACGGTCCCCGTTGCCCCTGGGTTCTGTGAGGCCCTGCTGCGTTCACAACTGACACTTGCTTCCATGAGATTCCATTGCGTCACAGTGGCCCCCATGTTTCCATGAGGTTCTGCTGTGTCACAGTGGACACTGGGTTCCACAAGAGCTGGCAATGTCCCAGTGGCACCTGTGTCCTGTGGGCCCCACTTTGCCAAAGCAGAGCCTTGGCTCCATGAGATTCCAGGCTGTCCCAATGCTCTGCTGAGTTCCACGAGGCTGTGCTGTGTCACAATGGACACTGAGTTCCACCTGCCCTGGCAATATCCAAGTGGCCCCTGGCTTCCATGAGGCCCCGTTGTGTTTGCAGGTGACACTTGGTTCCTCAAGATGTCATTGTCACGCCGCTCTCCTGGGCGTCCTGAGGCCTTGCTGTGTGAGAAATGACCGCTACTTTTAAAATTTTAAGGTTGATTCAACCTTGAAAAAAATGACAACAAAGGACTGAAACAGGAGAAATCACAGCACTGGGAGCCCTTCCCCACCCCGTGCCTATCAGCCACATGGCTCCTTCACAAATTGGCTGCTCCTCCTTTTAGACTTTTGGTGTTGCACCAGGTAATCCTAGCCCCACCCAAAGTCTGTCAGGTAACTCTTTGTGGCCGTCCATTGGTGGAGAATGCTTTCTTGCACCCTGACTGGAGAGCAGGTGTTGCCATGCCTGCCTTCCAGTGACAAACCTGCCCTCCCCAAATGCCCCAACCACCAAGGCCATTACAAGGGCAGGGGAAAGAGGACTATAGGGGACAGATGACAATAACATCACTACACATCTTAACACACACATAGGATCTATCTCCTCACTGTGAGACCCAACTATGACATTACTCATCTGTAACACTGTGCAATAATGGAGCCTTGTTCCTACCAGACCTGGCAATGTCCCAGTGGCACCTGTGTCCCATGAGGCCCCACTTGGTCAAAGCAGAGCCTTGGCTTAACAACTGACCCTTGTTCCCTTGAGATTCCATTTGTGAAGAACACGTTCACTCTCCTGTGAAAATGCACAAAGTTTAATAAAGGACAATGGGAGACCAGGACCATGGAGCAAAGGTTATTACGGCCGGGTGCATCTTGGCACTCAGCCAGGAGCACCCTGTTACCTTTGGGGATCCCCTGAAATACCTTTCCCCTTACATCAGCCTGGTGCATATTCATAGAGCCTCATGCATACCCATAAACTACTTTACATATTCCAGGAATGATTTTACGTGGCCCCTCCTTGGGTCTGCCTTTTCAGAGCATGTGTGTTTCTTGGCTGTGGTTTTGGCTCCTTCTCTTTATCACCTCCAGGTTTTGGGCCTTGGTGCACTCTGCCTTCAGACGGGGAGTGCTGATAGTTGGCAGATCTGTACAGGTGTCCTCATCCTGGGTGCATTGGATGTTATCCCATCCAAGCAGGCAGTTTAACACAAGCACACTTCTATCAGCTATTTCACTACTATGTCTAAGCTCAATTAACAACAGAAATAAAAACTATATCTTTAGAACAAGGTTATTTTACCACCACACATATAAAATCCATTTTAATATTTGCAAAAAGCCAATATTATGATATTTATCTATAACAGGGTGAAGGAGCCCTGGCCCAGGCTCTGGCCCTGGGGCACACGGGGACGCTGCCGGGGGGTCCCTGTCCCCCTGTGCCACCCCCAGGGCCCCGGCCCCCGTCCCCGTGTCAGGCTCTGGGGTCGATCTCGTAGAACATCCTCTGGGGGAGGCTGCAGGGCCAGGGACGGGGGGACCCTGGGGGACAGGGGACCCTGCTGTGCACGAGCAGGGTTGGACTGCTCTGGGGGGAGCTGTGAGGGGGCCGGGGCAGAGTGACCTCCCCAGTGACCTTACACAGCCCCCATGATGTCACACAGCCCCCGTGATGTCACACAGCCCCATGTGATGTCACACAATATCTGTGATGTCACACAGCCACCGTGATGTCACACAGCCTCTGTGATGTCACACAGCCCCCGTGATGTCACACAGCCCCTGTGATGTCACACTGTCCCTGTGATGTCACACAATCACTCTGTTAGGTCACACAACCTCCATATGATGTCATTCAGCTGCTATGTGATGTCACACAGCACATTTGTGGTGTCACAGTCACCCTGGGATGTGACAGCCTTCTCTGTGGCATCACACAGCTGCTCTGTGACTCTGTGTCACAACCCACATTGTGATGTCACAGAGCCGCCTTCTGTGATGTCACAGCTAGCTCTGTGATGTCACAACCCCCTCAGTGCTGTCACACAGCCCACTCTGTGCTGTCCCACAGCCCCTTGCTGCCATCCCAGCTGCTCTGTGGCTCTGGGACACAGCCCCAGAGGTGCTGCTGTGACACAGCCCCCGTGGGGACATCCCACAGCCCCGGCCAGTGCTGAGCCCCTGGGAGCTCTGTCTGTGCCCTGCTCATGTCCCTGAGGGGCCCTGGCAGTGCCCCAGCCCTGCTGGGCTGTGCACAGGAGCTGCTCCTGGCCAGAGCTGTCTCTCTGCAGCTCTGCTGCCCTTGCCAGGAGCTGCCTGTGGGCCAGGAGCCCGGCCCAGCTCAGCAGCACAGACACAGCACAAGGACTTTAATCACCCTCTGGGCCTTTGCTGCTCTTTGCATCACACCCAGTCCCTCAGGGTGGGCTCAAAGACTTCTCAAGAGCTCCAAGTCAGATTGAAATACTGAAGTTTCTTGTACTTTAAAGAGATCCCTCTGAGGGACAGGACTGAGAAAGTGTCCCCGGGTTCCAGGGAGAGCAGAACTGTTGCCTTCTTGTGAAGGCCGCGATGACCTGGTTTCAGGGTCCAGCACTTCGATCTCCTTTTGTGGGATCCCTTGTGGCCAATAACGGACGCTGACACCAATGTGGTGGACAGTTAAAGGCCTTTATTGAGGGGTCTTAAGGGTATTTATGGACTAAGGGGTCTCTCTACGTCAGACAGGGGTTTGGCTATACTTTCTAGGGTTAGTATGGAGTGGAAAGTTACTGGCATGCATAGGTTAGGGGGGCTACACGTCTGGCTACATTCCAAGGGTGATCCTTATCTATGGGGAGGGGGGTAGAAGGATTCCTGTAACTTTCCGTTACAGCCCGAAATCTTCCGAGCGCCTGTCCCTGGCCTACCACACTTCCCCCCCCTCTTTCACAAATGAACGAGGTAGTCTTGTACATTGGCACTAAAATGAGGTAGGAAGTTGAGATCTGACTAGGGAAAAGGGTCTTGGGGAAACCTGAGTAAGTTTCTGCCAGGCAAGTCTCTCGTGACTGGCAGTGTCTCCTGTTGAGTTCACAGGAATTGTGGCTGTCCCAGGAACAGGATGTTAGCCCGTTCTATGCGGGCCTGAACGAATGAGACTAGCTTGTTCAGCAGACATGGCCCGAAGGTAATAGCTAAAAGCAGCATTGCCAATGGACCTATTAGGGTAGAAATCAGGGTGGTTAGCTATGGTGATTGGTTGAACCAGGATTCGAACCAGTTCTGTTGGGCTTCTCTGTCTTTCTGTCTCTGAGCCAGTCTGTTTCGGAGTTCTGCCATGGAGTCTCTAACGACTCTTGTATGGTCAGCGTAGAAACAGCATTCCTCTTTCAAGGCGGCACACAGGCCCCCTTGCTGCATGAACAGGAGATCCAGTCCTCGCCTGTTCTGCAGGACCACTTCTGAGAGTGAAGAGACTGACTTTTCTAGAAAGGAAATGGATTTCTCGATCCTCTGCAGGTCCTCATCGATGGTCATCTGCAGCTGGGACAATCCTTGGTGTTGAGTTGCTAGGGCTGAGACACCTGTTGCCGTTCCAGCCGCTCCTAGGCCGAGCAACATTGCGATAGTTATACCTGTTAATATTTCTCTCTTGTGGAGCCGGTTGTTATTTTTGGAAAGGTGGTACACCTCTTCGTCTGAGTGGTACAGGATCCTAGGGATGATCAGAACTTGAACACAAAAGTCGTTAGAGTTATCGAATTTGGCAAGAGACACGCAGGGACTTACTCCAGATCTCTGGCAAACCCACATCCCAGATGCAGATGGGACTACCCACTTATTATTTTTTCTGTCGGGCTCGACTACTTCGGTGCAGATGTCGCCTTTCCGCTTAGCTAGGGTTGCATTGCCAAAGCATCTGCCCTGACCTGTGACTTGACTCAGGGTAATTCCTTTGCGGGGTGTGTCCCATCTGCACTGGCGAGGGGCATCGGCTGTGGAATAGCTGAAAGGGGTATCTAAAGCGACTCCTTCGTAAAAGGGGGGTTTAACATCGTAACAAAGCCAGCAGGACTCAGTTAGGTTCGGGTTAGATTCATTTAGGGATAAAAAGGTAGCTTCTAACATGCGAAGGATTGGGTTCGAGCCTGAGCTGGCTGATTGGCCTATCTGGAAGGCTTCCTCATCGCCAGTCAGGACGTCGGTGACCCTTGTGGGTAAGGGTTTGGGGTAGGTCATATTTTTCCCTTTCTGTGTGCTTTTGATCACTTTGTTGGGCCCAACTGCTCTGGGTGCTGACGGTGGGAATCTGGTAATTCGCACATTCACCCACTTTTCTGACCCTTGAAGGACTACTGTCCATGCTTTGCCCACGGCCCAGCTAGGGTGATTCGGCTGTAAAACTGTCATGTTATAGTGAGTGCATTTCCGAAATTTGGGGACTTTATGTTGGTTTCGATAGAAACTTCCCTGGAGGAAGACGGGTGTTTTGCAGCCTGCGGGTGCCCAGGTGAACTGTAGGAATCTGTCGGGCTCTTGTGGGTCCCACCCAGGTCCTGACGGCCTGGCGTCTGTAACTATTGTTTCGCAGCCCCAGTGCCCACAGTATCCCCACCCTGGGCGATTGCAATAACTTTTTCCTGGGTTTGAGGCTGGGCACCAGTAAGATAGGTACATGTGCGTGGCGTGTGAAGAATGGGGGTCTACCTTTGGTTGTTCTGGAAACAGGTCGGTGATGTGAAGCATGAAGGACGGGGCGTTCGGCGTGGTGATGACTCTGAGCACCTTGTCACCAGCAACATGTTGCATGACCCACCTGAAGGGCTGATGAGGGTAGTAGTCTGGGCTGGCTTGTCCTCCGGTGACAAGCCCCAATAGCATAATCACGCAGAAACACCGCGCTTGCTTGGGTCTCGCCCGTGTGGGTCTCTCAGGTGCTGTCCGGTGGCTCGGTCGGCTGTCACTTTCCTCTGGGAGGGGAACGTACGCATCCCGGGGACGGCCGATAGAAACTCACAGTTCTCATCAGTCTTGTCCCGCCCACTGTGAAGGTCAGGCTTGATTGACCTAAGTGGACACCACCTAATTTCGCCGTCCTTTTTGACAGCTGCGTACCCTCGTCCCGTGAGCATCAACCTCCAGCCCTGTTCCCATTCACCTAGCTCATTTCTAATTGCAACCTGTGGGCCTTCCTCTAGAGCTCTGGTGGCCCAGTGTTTTTGGACAGGGCTGTTTGTTTCATCCCCCCTGGGAAACTGATTCAGTGCTAGCAAAGCAGTTGCTAGTATGCGTGCCTGATCTCCCGGGGGAATAGAATGGGCAAAACCCTCTGCTTTTGCCAACACCTTCAGCCTGGTTTTCAGGGTCTGATTCGCCCGCTCTACTATGGCCTGCCCAGTACTGTTATACGGGATACCCTGTACTAATGTGATGCCCCATTTCGAGGCGAATTCTTGCACTGGTTTGGAGGTGAAGTTGGAACCGTTGTCAGTTTTTATCTGCTTGGGGATGCCGAGCCACGCCATGACTGTCAGCCAGTGCTGAATTGTGGCTTTAGAGTTAGTTTTGGGGTGCTGTGTGGCCACGATCATTCCGCTGAAAGTGTCCACCGTCACGGCAAGCCACGCTCGGGGCTTCAGCAGTTGACACAAGGTGAAGTCCGACTGCCAGATTTGTGAAGGCTTGAGACCTCTCGGGTTGATCCCACTGGTCCACAGGGGTGACTTCTGGCAGTGAGGACAGGTAGCCACCACATGCCTTGCGTCTGCTGTCGAAATCCCGCACCTCTTCGCCAGGGCCTTGGCCCCGATGTGGAGTGATTCATGCAGCTGACGAGCTTCCTGCAACGTCCATACGCCTTTTGCTGCGGCGTCCGCCTTGTCGTTGCCTATCTGGAAGTAACCTTTGATTGGGTCGTGGCTGTTGGCGTGAATGATGGATACGGTGCCCTGTCGTGAAGAGAGCGCTTCTTCCAGCATTAGGGCTGCTGTAGATGTTGACACACCTGGTCCTGCCATGGCTAGGCAAAGCCTTGCCACGAATATAGAGTCTGTTACTATATTGAGGTGTTCATCTTTGAAAAGTCCACACGCTAAGACCACTGCTGCCGCTTCCAGTTGCTGCACTGACAGTGTGGGGTCACATGCTTTGATGCAATGCCATTGCTCTCCTGCCTGCCACACTGCCGTTGCCGTAGAAGTCGTGGAGGAAGCATCCGTGAAGACCGTTGGTCCTGGCTGCGGTCGGTCCTTGACCTTTGGCGGTACGTCTATGTCGACGATGGTCAGCAGCCGAGTCCAGGGCGGTTTTGCTGAGTAGGAGATTTCTCCTCCGAAGCCGGTGAGAGCAAGGGTTAGGTGCTCTGAAATTGCGGGTGACTCCGCAGACGGTTGCTTGCGAAAGGGAAGATGTATTCTTGTCGGCTCAGTTCCTAGGTGTCTCAGGGCGAGTTTCCTGCCTTTCCTGATGAGGTTAGCGATGCATTCGACTCCTGGGGAGAATGCACGAGCAGGTCTCCCGAGGACCACCCATTGGATCGGCCGGGCCTTTTCCGAAGGCCCTTGTGCCAGTGCCCCCACTCCGCCCTTTGGCGTGAAGTGTATGTATAAGTCCAGGGGCATGGCCGGGTTCCACCGGGCTAGCGTGCCAGTGGACATCTGCTGATCGATGAAATCGAGGGAGCTCGCCGCTTGTGGTGTCAGCTCCTTGGGTTCCCAGGGGTGTTGTCCCTTCAGGAGGTCATATAAAGGATCCATGACCTCGGGGGGGATCAGGATGACGTTGCGGACCCACTGCAGCAATCCCACCAGGCATTGCACATCGTGAAGTGTCCTGATGTCCCGGTTGATCCTTACCTTGGGAGGAGTCACATAGGAGCTTGTGATTCCCACTCCCAGGAAGGTCACGCAGGGTCCTCTCTTGACCTTTGCGCTTGCGATCTCGAAGCCGTTGGCCTGGAGGGTTTCTGTGATCGCAGACACCAGGTGATCCACCTGGCTCGTCGATGGTGCAGCGACTAGGATGTCGTCCATGTATTGGATGATGGTTGCGGCAGGGTAGGAATGTCGGACTGGCATCAGCGCTCTGTCCACGGTGATCTGGCAGATAACCGGACTGTCCACTAGGCCCTGGGGAAGTACCCTCCATTGGAAACGGAGGTTAGGCCGATTACCGTTTGGAAACGCGACGGAAAAGGCAAAGCGTTCTCTGTCGTCCGGATGCAGGGGTATCGAGAAGAAGCAGTCTTTGATGTCCAGTACTGCGCATGGCTGTCCTTCAGGGATGGCTGAATTCATGGGTAGCAGTGTCTGGACCGGACCCATGGGTCGAATCGTCTTGTTCACTTCTCTCAGGTCGTGGACGAGACGATAACCCTCTCCGGACCTTTTGGGGATTACAAACACAGGGGTGTTCCATGGACTGGTGGAGGGTTCTATGTGACCCTTTTGCAGTTCACGGTTGACCAGTTCCAGCAAAGCTGCCACTCGAGGCTCTGACAAAGGCCACTGCTCCCTCCAAACAGGATCTGATGATTTCCAAGTCAATTTGATCGGCAGCTGAGGGTGTACAGCAGTGACCCCTATGATAAATTTGTAATCTTGACTCCTAGCATAGCAAGGACGTCCCTTCCTATTAGTGGTGGAGAGTTTTGCAAAATGTAGGGGTAAATTGCTACTGTCTGTTCTGGTCCCTTGTTTGTGTGAAGTGTGATAGCCACCAGCTGGGTGCTTTTCCACGCCCGGGTTTGTCCCCCCACCCCGTTCACTGGGGGGACTTCCTTGAACCGCCAATGTCTGGGCCAATGCCGCTGAGGGAGAATCGTGCAGTCTGATCCCGTGTCTACCCAAAACTGAAGTCCTACGATGTGGGGGTCCTGACTGCCATAGAGGCGGCATGTCCCCCACACCCTCGGGGGTTCCTTCCCTATTCTCATGGCCAGGGCCACCCAGGGGTCCCGGTTTGGGGCGTCCCCTGCTGGCCCTGTTGCGCTTGCGTGGCTTGTGATGATGGGGGGTGCGAGGGTGCAGTCGGTGGTACTGCATAGCTCTGCCATTGTATTGCTGGTGAGGGTGCAATACTGGCTGCCTCCTGTGGGAACATAGGGTATGGGGATCCCCTGCCCCACTGTGGGTTGACATAGATGGGCCATCTCGCATCCAGAGCGGGAGGGGGCTGAATATGGCCCGCACGCCCCCCCCCCTCCCGTTTCCCCGGGGCCGGGATCTACAGTCCCTAGCCAGGTGACCTCTCTTCCCACAGCTCCAGCAGGTCCCTCTGGGGCGCTGTTGGGGCGAGGGTGTTGCCTGGGGACGCTGTGCTGGCTGGGGGCAGTTAGCCGCAACATGACCTGACTGACCACATTTGAAGCAGGCCATCACACTGGTTAGGGTGTGCACGGTTGCCTGAAGTGGGGTCAGCTGCTCTTCCCTCACAACATGCTTAATCATGTCAGCCAGGCTGGCCCCGGCTGGTAGGGAACGCAATATATCTTTGGTTACGGTGTTACATTGTTGCCGAAGGCAGTCAGTTACCACCGGGCCTTTTGCGACAGTGGGTAAATTAGAGGAGTCCACGGCAGCCTGAAGGCGGTCAACAAATTGTGTAAAGCTTTCACTCTCCCCCTGTTTGATGGTCGACCATGGTGTCGGTCTGGCCACCACCCTGGATGCGGCGCGTATAGCTTCTCTGGCCGCCCGGGAAGTCGCCCTGACTTCCTCGATCCGGAGCTGGGCAGCTTGTTGCTGGGGTGTGGCCACTTCGTCGTGCTTCCCCAACAACCTAGATAAACTCGACCCGTGGAGTGGCTGCCCTTCCCCCGCCGTCTGAGCGAGCATGGTTGCACATTGGTCCGTCCATTCCTGTTTAAATATTATCAAACCCGCCCCATCAAAAAGCATACGGCTTATTTGCACTATATCGAAAGGGAGTAAATCGTCATTGCTAAAAAGACCATCCACGAGAGTGGAAACCACCCCTGAGTTAATTCCTTTTTCTGAAATGGCTTTTACTATTGTTTGAACATCTTTGGAATTAACGGGAGTATACGTTCTTTGCTGGTTCCCCTGGGGTCCCGTAATTCTCACCGGGAAGGCATGCACCGATGCTGCGGATGCCCATTCCGCGCATTCGATTTTGATTTTACCCCAGTCGGTGAGTTCGTATTGGGGCTGGTTCCCGGTTGTGTTAAAAGTTTTAATTGGTTTCGTCCGAAACCGCATTGATTCTGTTTTCTCTGCTTCCGAGTCGCTGCTGGACTCGGTGGGCTCCGCAGAGCGATCTGGGGAGCTGTGGCTCCCTTCAGAGTCGGAAGTCGACTGCCAATATACTTCCGGTCTCTGCTGCCGTTTTGTCCGGCTACGGCCCCGCTCCTCCCCTCGGGGGCGGTGCTGATGTTGCTGGTGGTGCCGCCCCCTGGGCTCGCCCTGCCTCCCGCAGGGAGGGATCTCTCCCATATATAGTGGCATCAGTGGGCGCGGCTCCCGAGTGAGTGTCCGCCCTCTGTTGCACCCCCACGCATGCGCGTCTGCTGGGACCCACGGCTCTCGGCCGGGCATGGGCTCAGCGCTGGTTTCCCGCGCATGCGTGTTCGCGGCTGGCCGCGGTTCTGGGTTCTTCCCGCCGTGAGGCGGCGGGCTCCACCCCTCTCCCCGGCCATCCGCGCCATATTCAAACGGGTAGGGCGGCGGATCCCCTCCGCCGCTCGCCCGCGCGCTTGCCCTCTCGATATTTCGGGCTTCTGCCGCCAGCCCCTCCCAAAAGGACCGTGCGAGTCCCTCCGCTTCTTGCGCTAAGTCGGCTAGCAGCGGGGAAGGGTTGGGCGAGGGGTCCGCGGGCACCCCGGGGGGCTCCGGAGGTGGTCTGGGCCCCGGCGGGTCCCCTGAAGGGGTCAGGGGGTCCCCCGGGGGCTCCGAGGGCTCCGGGGGCTTTGGGCTGGAGGAGGGATGGGTCGCGCCCGGTCCCCCCGTCTCCCCGCTCTCAATCGAGTCGCCACCAGGGGGGTTTCGCGTTCCCGCCCCCTCCCCCTGCTGTGGCGCGATTAACAAACAGGAGCGCGCAACGTTCCACGTCTCCTGTTCTTCTAATGCTTTGCGTAGGGCGGCTTCTGCCTTCCCCCACGCTTTCAGGCTTTTGCTGCTGCCTGTGGCTTTTGTGTCCTCTGCTAGCGCGACAGTACATTTCTGCCACACCCCAGGGTGTAATATATCTATGGGTCGAGAAATGACCCCAATTTCTAGGAGTCTCGTCAATGCGAGATTAAAATTCCTGAGTTCACATTTGATTCCCCATTGCATATGTATCAAACTTACGACCTTCGCTATCGCTTCCATACGAATCGCGGGTCTCTGGGGCGTCCCCCTTCTTCGTTATGGCCGTTCCGGCGTTGAGTGCTGTCCCCTGGCCAGGAGTACTCCCGTCGCCCGGACTCGTCCCGATCCCGGGTTTTGGCACCACTATGTTGCCTTCTTGTGAAGGCCGCGATGACCTGGTTTCAGGGGTCCAGCACTTCGATCTCCTTTTGTGGGATCCCTTGTGGCCAATAACGGACGCTGACACCAATGTGGTGGACGGTTAAAGGCCTTTATTGAGGGGTCTTAAGGGTATTTATGGACTAAGGGGTCTCTCTACGTCAGACAGGGGTTTGGCTATACTTTCTAGGGTTAGTATGGAGTGGAAAGTTACTGGCATGCATAGGTTAGGGGGGCTACACGTCTGGCTACATTCCAAGGGTGATCCTTATCTATGGGGAGGGGGGTAGAAGGATTCCTGTAACTTTCCGTTACAGCCCGAAATCTTCCGAGCGCCTGTCCCTGGCCTACCACACAGAACACTGGAGGCACTGATGGCAGCTGGGGACAAACAAGGCAAAGGTGTCTCTGGTGCTGAGCAAACCTGGATTTGTTTCAGGAATGCAAAGGGCCAAGGCCTGAGCCCCAGCCCCTGGCAAGGCAGATCCTGTCCCTTCCTCCTTGCTCAGGGCTCTTCCCGGGATGGGTCCTGGCATGTGGGGATGGGCAATGCCAAGGGCAGGAGCGTGGGGCGGCCCCTGCCAGGCTGCTGAGCAGGGACAAGGAGGCAATGAGGCCCCAGGCCTGCAAGGGTCACTTGTCCCCTCCTGGCTCAGGCCCAGGGCCAGCAGCCATGGCCAAAGCGCTGCCCAGGTTGGCTCTGTCAGGGCTGTCTTGCAGCTGCTGCCCATCCCTGTGCCCTGTGCAGCCCAGGCTGTCCCACAGTGTCCCTGCCCTGGCCTCTGTCCCTGCAGGCTCTCGGCATCCCCCGGCTGCCCCACCTGGCTGGGCCCTTCCTTTGCTGACAGCTCTGCCTCCTGCCTGCCCCTGCCTGCCCACACAGAGCCTGGGGCTGCTCCAGGCTCCTGCTGGGGACGTGCTGCACCACAGCCCTGCCCTGACAGGGAAATTCCTTTCTCCTGCAGCCACTCTGGGCCTCCCCAGCTGCCCTTGGCGTTAATTCTTTCTCTCTCTGGCTGTTTTCCACTATGTCAAAAGGATCCACCATTCCTGAAATCGCTCTTTAAACACTCTCATGGCTCTGCTCCACTGTCCTCAGTCTCCACCCCACTGAGCACAGAGCTCCTTTGTCCCTATACAGTGCTCATGGGCCCAAGGCCTCCAAACCCCTCCTTGGGACATCTCTGGGCCCTCTCCAAGGTGTTTCCAAATTAAAACATTCGGCTCAGAGTCAAAAGAAATCACCAGAGGACAGGGCCAGCCCGACCTGTCTGTCCTGGCTACTTTTGTCTGGGAGCGATCCTTGGATATACAGAATTTGGGAGGCCAAATTCTAATTTTGGCCATGGTCCCTGGACAAGAAGGCTGGTTCTTTTCCATAGGAATGAAGGAACAGAGCCCCAGTGTTTCAGGGACATATGAGAGGTGACCACCAGAGGTCAAGGCCAGCCAGAGCTGGCAGGTTTTGTTTTGTGAGATACCCTTGCATAGAGGAAATTATTTTAGGGAGAGTACCCGTTTTGGCAATGGGCATCTGAAAAGTCAAACAGCTCTTTTCCATAGCAAGGAAAGCAGAGAGCCCCAGTGCTCCAGAAGCTGATGAGAGGCAGCCCTTGACAGCCCAAGATCAGCCAGAGCTGTCAGGTGGCCCCTGGGAGGCCAAGCCAGCCAGAGCTGTTCCATGTTCCCTGGGTTCCATGGGGTCCCACAGGGTCCCAATGGTCCCTTGCTTCCATGGGGCCCTGAGGTGTCATAATGCCCCCTTGGTGACACGAGGCCCTGAAGGTTGGAATGGTCTCCATGGTTCCATCAGGCCCCACAGAGCCCCTCTGTGTCACCATGGCCCCTTGGTTCCCTGGGCTCCAGTGGTGCCACAATGATCCCCTTGGTTCCCTGGGCTCCAGTGGTGCCACAATGATCCCCTTGGTTCCATGGGCTCCAGTGGGGCCACAATGATCCCCTTGGTTCCCTGGGCTCCAGTGGTGCCACAATGATCCCCTTGGTTCCATGGGCTCCAGTGGGGCCACAATGATCCCCTTGGTTCCATGGGCTCCAGTGGGGCCACAATGATCCCCTTGGTTCCATGAGGTCCCCACAGTGTCCCAGGGATCTCCATGGGAAGGAAAGAACCCAGCCCCACTGTTGCAGGCGCAGCCACCAGAGGCCCAGGCCAGCCAGCCTTGACGGTACTGGCAGATTTTGCCTGGGAGCAACCCTTGGATATTGAGAATTTCAGAGGTGGAATCCCAATTTCAGACATGGACACTGGAGGAGAAGGATGGTTCTTTTCCATAGGAAGGAAAGCACAGAACACCGGTGGTGTCTCAGGGGCAGATGAAAGGCGGCCATCAGAGGCCAAGGCCAGCCAGACCTCTCTGTCCTGGCAGCTTTTGTCTGAAAGCAACCCTTGGATATCAGGAATTTGGGAGGTGGAACCCCAATTTCGGCCATTTCTGCATGGATAAGGAGGACGGTTCTTTTCCATAGGAAGGAAAGCACCCAGCCCCAGTGTTTGGACAGCAGGGGAGAGGCACCCCCAGGAGGCCAAGGGCAGCCAGACCTGTCTGTCCTGGCAGCTTTCACCTGCGAGCAATCCTTGGATGTACGGAGTTTTGGAGGGGGAATCCCAGTTTTGGCCATGGTCAAGATGGGTGTTTTTGCCCATAGGAAAGTAAAGCACAAAGTCCAAGTGTTTAGGAAGAAGATGAGAGGTGGCCACCCTCAGGCCAAGCCAGCCAGCCCTGTCTCTCCTGGCACCTTTTGTCTAGGGGCTTTCCTTGGACATTGGGCATTTTGGAGGTGCAATCTCAGTTTTGGCTGTGGGTGCCTGGACAGGAAGAAGAGCTCTTTTCATAAGGAAGGAAAGCACCAAGCCCCAGTGTTTCAGAGGCAGATGAGGGCCAGCCCTCAGGAAGCCAAGGCCAGCCAGACTTGTCACTCCTGGCAGCTTTTGTCTGGGAGCTATCCTTGGATATAGGGAATTCAAGAGGCAGTTGCCCAGTTTTGGCCATGAGTGCCTGGTTGAGATGAAGGGTTTTTTCCCACAAGAAATAAAAGTGATAGTGGAGCCCTGGAAAATGTTAAAAATAGTCATTGAAAATATTGGGCTTTGTGTTTTCTCAGGTCACTGCACCTGCCTAAGCAGAATGATAAAAAATATGATTGTTAGATGTGGTGATTGTTTAGTAATTAAATATAATTATTATATAACTATAAGAAGAATCTATGTGAGAAACTATGTTGGAAATTTAAAGGGGGCTATGTTTAGCTGAAATCTGTGTATACAATAGAAGAATATAAGTTTAATAATTACATGAAATTTATGTAATGATAGAGTATAAAACACGTTCACCTCGAATGTATGGTCGGAATCAGATTTGGGTGGAAACTACCCCGATTCCCAGAGCTCTTGAATAAAAAGCACCGCATATAATCGCTTCTGTGATTATGTGTTTCTGAACGCTAACATTTTGGTGACCCCGGCTGGACCCTGCGGGTGCTGCTGAGCGAGTTTCGCGACTCGACCGCGCTCCAGCCGGCACCGAGGGATTCTCGGGGAGCTCGATCGGCCGCAACCGCTTCTGCCGCTCGCCACGTCCCCGGGAGAAAGGTAAGGTGCTTTTTACTTTGGTTTGGGTGCCTGCCAATGAGACGCAGCGAAAGCTACGCTTGGTTGGGCTAAAGGAATTCCTGCTGGTACAAGCCCAGGCGCCGTTCCATAAGACAATCGCGAGAGCGTTGCGGGTTCGGCAATTTGTGGTATATTTGGAATGGAGAAACTTAAAGGGATTTTGGGCAGCAACACCTCTATCCCGCAATGTTCTCCTTTGGGGTGCTTATTAGCACATTGGAAACAGGGTAATTTTGGGGAAGAATTACGTAAAGCTAAGTTGATTGATTATTGTAATACATGGTGGCCAGAATATGCCTTGGAGTATGGTGAAAAATGGCCAAAATACGGGACTCTGCAATATAACACTATTTCGCAGTTTATGTCGTTTTGTAAACAAGAAGGAAAATGGGATGAGGTTCCGTATGTTGATTTGTTTTTCTATTTACGGGCAAAGCCAGAATGGCAGGATGAATGTGGATTAATGATGGTTAAAACATCTGAAAGCAATAAGTGTGGGGTTTGTGAGGAACGTTATTTAGAACACTTGGCGTTGAAAGAAAGCCTGAGTAGGGAAAATTATACAGATATTGATTTACAGGTAGCTCCAATAGGAACAAGAGAACCTAACCCTATCCCACCTGTTCCATCTGTCCCTATCCCACTGCCTGCTCCTACCCCACCTAATCCTGAACCTGTCTCGTCTAGTACACCCTTCCCTCTTTATTCTCCTCTCCCATCGTCACCTGATCCTTCTTCCTCGGAAGATGAGCAAAACCTAACTGTGGCAGGAAGGAGAGAGAGAGAATCAACGATGGGGTAGCCCCCAGAACCAGGAGTCGGTCTAACCTTGCCCCAGTTATGGATAGAAAAGACATAGGCAGACAAAAATGGATTGTAATTGCCCCCTTGCGACAAAGTGTAGGAGTGGAAGGGCCAGTATTTATAAAAGTGCCTTTCTCTCCTGCAGATTTAGTTATTTGGAAACAATCAGCCAGAATTCATAGAGAAAATCCTGATAAAATGGCATGAGTATTAAAAATGGTTATAAAAACCTCAAAATCCTGACTGGGATGACATACAATAATATGTATAATAATATTATATATATATAAAATTATATATAGTATAATAATATATCTAATATATATCTATATATAATATATTAATATATCTAATATATTAATATTAGATACTTTGATGGATTCTACTGAGAAAGAGACGGTACTTAAGGCAGCCAAAGAAAGGGTAAGACAGAACATCAGAAATGGATTCGTAACAGGGAATTTAGATGAGAATTTCCCAACTGAGGATCCAAATTGGGACCCTAATTTATTTTGCGGTATGGGGAGACTACGGAAATATCAAGAGTGGATCCAAATAGGAGTTCAGAATGCTGTGCCCAAAACTATAAATTGGTCTAAACTATACAAAGTTCGACAGGAAGGAATCTCCCACTGCGTTTTTGGAGAGGCTTAAGGAGGTAGCAAGAAAATATACAGATCTCCAAATGGACACAGCACAAGCAAAGGTTCAGCTCGCTCTCATATTCTTGGGCCAGTCACAGGACGATATTCGTAGAAAATTGCAAAATTAGAAGGGGAAGAACGAAGGAATTTGAATAAGCTACATGAGGTAGCCTGGAAGGTATATAACAATCGCGAAAGAGAAGCTAGTAAAAGGCAGCAGCAGAATCTGTTGGCAGTAATACAAGGAAAAGGGAACCCAAATTTCAGGGGATGTAACAGGAATAGTCAAAATAGGAGACCAGTCAGGCAGGGGTTAAACCTAAATCAATGTGCGTATTGCAAGCGGGAGGGGCATTGGAAGAGACAATGTCCAGACTTGAACAACCAGTTTCACCAGGGCAATCAGTGCCAGCAGGTTACCAAGGGGATGGTTTTGGGGGAGTATACCAGCTGACTAGACACAGAGCCAGTAGAACAAGTTAAGGAACCTGTTATAAATAAACAATTAGGACATAAAGAAGTCAAATTTCTAATAGATACAGGAGCTACTCACTCGGTATTGAATGATTTGCAAGGACAAATTGGGGACAAGGAAACAACAATAGTCGGCGCTACAGGGAAAGAGGAAAAACGGCCATTCTTGCAACCCCTAGATTTGTGTTTTGGGAACAAAGTTATAACAGGAATTCCTATACGTACCTGAGTGTCCAATTCCGCTTTTAGGGAGAGATTTGCTAGAGAAACTTGATGCGGTAATAACCTTTGAAAATGGGGAGCTTATAATGAAAATACCTGAATCAAAGACGGGACAGATTTTAATGATCAAAGAAAAACCTGTTCCCTCTACCCCTAGGGAGGTAGGAGATGCAGTGATTCCCTCTGTATGGGAGACAGATATACCAGGGAAATCTAAATTGGCACAACCAGTGCATGTAGAGTTAAAAGAAGGGGCGAGGGCTGTACAAGTCAAACACTATTCCATAACACCAGAAGCACGGCAAGGAATAAGTAAAGATTATTGAGAAATTCTTGAAATACCGAATTTTAGAAGAATGTGAACCAGAATTTAATACACCAATATTCCAAATAAAGAAGCCAGATGGTGAATATAGATTAGTGCAGGATTTGGGAGCAATAAATAAAATAACAAAGGACATTTCTCCAGTGGTAACAAATCCTTACACATTGCTAACATCCGTAAAGGAGATATATAAGTGGTTTACTGAAATTGATTTAAAAGATGCCTTTTTCTGCATCCCCCCTTGACAAAGAAAGTAGGAAACTGTTTGCCTGTGAGTGGGAAAACCCAGGGAATGGGAGAAAGACCCAACTCACCTGGACACGATATAAGAACTCGCCGACCCTATTTGGAAACCAACTGGCAAAGGAGCTGGAGATTTGCACCGAGAGTGGGCAAGTACCAAGAGACCAATACCTGTTGTTGCAGTATGTTGATGATATACTAATAGCTACAGAAGAAAAGCAACCTGTATAAAGGTAACCATTGAGATTTTAAATTTACTGGGAATGGGAGGTTATAAATATCCAGAGGAAAGGCACAAATTGCCCAACAGACTGTGATCTACCTGGGATGTGAAATTTCACAAGGGCAACGAAAACTAGGCACTAACCGTATCCAAGCTATTTGTGCTATTCCAGAGCCCCAGAATCTACATGAGCTGCGAGTCTTCCTCGGGATGGCAGGATGGTGTTGCCTGTGGATCATGGACTGTGGACTGATTGTGAAACCCCTGTGTGAAGCTCAGAAGATGCAGCCATTCACCTGGGGCAAGCCACAGAAAGAAGCCTTCCTAAAATTAAAGGAAGCACTGACAACTGCTCCAGCATTAGGCTTACCTGATCTGTCTAAAGATTTTCAGCTGTTTGTCCATGAAAGGCTGCGCCTAGCACTAGGAGTCCTGACCCAAGGTCTGGGAAGCTGGAAAAGGCCGGTGGGCTACTTTTCCAAACAACTTGACAGCATAAGTGCCGGGTGGCCTCCATGTCTGCGGGCAGTCGCAGCCACTGTGATGCTGATACAAGAAGCCAGGAAGCTCACGATGGGAAGGCACATAGATGTCAATGTACCACACATGGTAACCTCTGTCTTAGAGCAGAAGGGGGCCATTGGCTATCCCCAAGCAGGATGATGAAATTCCAGGTAGTCCTGACTGAGCAGGGTGATGTCACATTAAAAACAACTAACCTTTTGAATCCAGCTTTGTTCCTAGGTACCACAACTGAAGAAGGCCCATTAGAGCATGACTGTGTGGAGGTAATAGAGTACACCTACTCAGCAAGAGAAGACCTGAAAGACGTCCCACTAGAGCAGCCAGAGTGGGAGCTGTTTACAGATGGGAGCAGCTTCGTGGAAAACGGAACCAGATACGCTGGGTATGCGGTAACAACAGTCAGTACAGCAGTGGAGGCAAAGGCATTACCACCAAATACATCTGCCCAGAAGGCAGAACTGGTTGCTTTAACCAGGACACTAGAATTAAGTGAAGGGAAAAAGGTAAATATCTGGACTGACTCAAAATATGCTTTTGGACTGGTGCATGTACACGGAGCACTGTGGAAAGAAAGGGGACTATTGTCCTTCTCTGGGTATGCACATTAAACATCAGGATGCAGTCCTGCAATTGATAAAAGCAGTACAAAAACCTGAACAAGTGGCAATCATACACTGCAAAGCACACCAATCAGGAAACTCCAAAATCTGTGAGGGAAATCGAAAGGTAGACTGGAGAGCCCGACAGGTTGCTCGAGAGGTGCAAACAACAATGGCATTGATACCTTTATAGCTTAATATATCCCAATTCAATTTGCCTCCAGAACCAAAATATTCAGTAGAAGATGAGAGACTGGCACGTTTGCTAAATGCACAAAAGAATTCAGAGGGATGGTATGTGACTGCACAAGGACAGATAGTGGTACCCCCTTGATAATGAGAGAAGTTCTACAAATTAAAAATAACGAATGTCATTGGGGTGCAGAGGCATTGGTAAAATTGCTAAAGCAGGGTTGAATTTCGGTACGGATGTTAACAATGGCAAAATCAGTAATGTCAAAATGTGATATCTGCTTGAAAAACAACCCAGTGGCTAGACGACAGGCACAGCTAGGACGAATTCGGATAGGAATAGAGCCAGGAGACTATTGGCAGGTAGATTTTGTAGACTTGCCAAGAACTCGAGGATACAAATACCTGTTAGTGGGGGTTGACACATTCTCTGGGTGGCCAGAAGCCCTTCCCTGTCACACCAACCAAGCAAAGGAAACAGTAAAGTGGTTACTACAGGAGATTATTCCCAGGTTCGGGGTGCCCCTAGTGTATCATCAGATAGGGGGCCCCATTTCATAGCTACAGTAGTAAGAGAGGTAAGTAGATTGCTGGGGATAACTTGGGACCTCCACACACCATGGAGACCCCAGTCAAGTGGACAGGTAGAGAGGATGAATCAGACACTAAAGAGGCAAATCAGTAAAATATGCCAAGAAGCCAAATTGCAGTGGCCCCAGGCTTTGCCAATAGCACTGTTGAGGATTCGGATAAAGCCTAGGAGTGGGATGTCAGTCAGTCCTTATGAGATATTGCATGGGAAACCATATGAATCTCCTGAGCCTAACCCTAATGTGCACGTCACAGGAAAGCAGGAAGTGTATAATTATGTTCTGTCTCTCGGGAAAACTTTAGCTCGGCTCCGGAGCATCCTCGTGTGGAATAGACCGCTGACTCTCGAGAGCCCAGTTCATAACATACATCCAGGAGACGAGGTGTACATCAAGA
This sequence comes from Agelaius tricolor, assembly GCF_023055355.1. NCBI lineage: Eukaryota > Metazoa > Chordata > Aves > Passeriformes > Icteridae > Agelaius > Agelaius tricolor. The sequence goes on from NW_027269302.1 coordinate 1,187,937, forward strand.
ACTGGAACGAAGAACCGCTGAAAGAAAAGTGGAGTGGAGCCCACCAGGTACTGCTGACCACCTTTACAGCAGCCAAAGCAGCCGGCGTGGACCCCTGGATTCACTATACCCGAGTGAAGAAAATCCATCCTGGATCACGGACTGTGTAAACTGTGGAACCAACAAGGCTGCAGATAAGATGTGTTTAATTACTTTGAGAATGCTATCAGTAATTGTGCCAATGGTATGGTCATTAATGTCTTTGGGATGTGGAATGCAAAAAGATCAACTAAACACTTTTCATTCTAGAATGAAGAGAGAGGTACAAGCAGAAACACAGGTGATAAAGGTTTCTAATGCAGTTTGGGCTGAGAATGTAATGATTGGATTAGTCAAAGACTTTGCCAAAATGCAAAACACCTGTAGAATAACTGCCTGTATACCAATACCAAAGGGCAGCAGGAGACCCAGTAAATTGGGGAATCACAACATCAAAACTACCTGAAATACAAAAGAACAAAACAATTGCATGCAAACAGGTACCCGAGTCGAGGCAAGTAATCAAGGAAACTTGGGAGAAAATAGGAACATGGATGAGACCCATGGGCCAGAAAGACTGTATTCTAAGTGCTGGCACACTAGGAACCCCTATGGGAGAATCAGGAGGCATCACACAATGGCAATGCTATTTGCCACACTATAAAAAGATTACAGAAAATGTTACAGAAACCACTCTGGTATGGAAGTGTGAGGCCAAGGATCAGAAAGGTCAGACAGCCTTGGGACAGTGCGTGGTCTGTGAGTATCCTTCAAAGATTCCAATGTATGGCAAACACCCCTTGGTGCATTAAGTGGGAAGGCTCCGGGAATGAAACAGATCCAGCAGTAACAAACACTGCCACCAGTAGCAGAACGAGGGCAGACAAAGTAAGTTGGTGGGCATGTAATAAAACTTATGACTGCACTTCTGCTGATGCAGAGATAAAGCAGATGCCACCCCTGGCAATAGCCCTAAACACTGGCTGTGCTTGCAGAGGGATCAAACATAAACAAGGCAGAGTGAATTATAAAGCAGCTGTAGGATGTACCAGGAGTACAGTCCGAGGTCCAGGACAATTTGTATGGGCAGCAAGCGATGGCACCTGGACAACACATCTGCCTGTAGATGGGAAAGTAAAGGAAATTACTTTAGGCCTCCCAACCTCATGTCCAATTTGGAAAAAGTCCCCATTTAACGGAAAACATGAACTTGTGCAGATAAGAACAAGACAAGAAGTTCTAGACAATGAAAATCCAGATGACACTTGGCAAGAACCCTCTGGTGGAGTGAAATTTGGGTGGGCCCGAGAGTCTTTGCTTGGTCCTACAGCAAACTATCAGAGTAGAAGATGCTGTACAAACTTACAGGTCAGGTGGATAGACTGGCAAGAGTCACCCGGGAAGGATTTAAAGAATTAAATGTACAATTACAAGGCACCACAAAAATGACTTTACAAAATCGATTAGCCTTAGATTTGTTACTCCTGAAAGAGCATGGAGTATGTGGATTTTTAAAGGGACGGGTTGGTCATTGCTGCGTTCACATCCCAAATGTAACTGCAGATGTAGAATATGACATCAATCAGTTGAAACAAAGAGAGCATGAAGCACAAGAAGAGCAAAAGGATTTGACTACGACCTGGCTAGGCAAAATCTTTAAAGGGCTAGGGTGGAATGTGAGTTCATGGATTAAATCTATCATTGAGAGTGTGATAATCTTACTAATTGTATTCTTAGCAATTTGGTTAGTTCACAGCATCTTGAAAGGAGAGATACAGAAGAAAACGTCCTGGAACCAGAAGATAATAAAGGCACTGACACGAGATCCACGCCCACCATCTTCTGGTTCTCCAGTTCGTGACAGCATCCACGACAACGTTTACATCAACCATGGACTTGAAGAACGTCAAGAATAAATTGAGAAATAAAGGACTGTATCAAGTGAAAACATTTACACCTATAGTGAAGTGAAAATGCTTTCAAAGGGGGGAGAATGATAGTGGGGCCCTGGAAAAATGTCAAAAATAGACTCTGAAAATGTTAGGCTTTGTGCTTGCCAGATCATGTGAAATTGCACCTGCGTAAGCAGAACATGACAAATGATATAATTGTTAGATGTGATGATTGTTTAGTAATTAAATATAATTATTGTTTAATCATAAGAAGAATCATGAGGAACTATGTTAGAAGTTTGAGGGGGGCCACGAGGAGCCCATGCTTGGCTGAAATCTATGTATACAATAGAACAATTGAAGTTCAGTCATTAACATGAAAGTTATATAACGATAGAATATAAAAACATGTTCATCCCAAACCCATGTCGGAGTCAGATTTGGGTTGGTACCCCTGAATCCCAGAGCTCTTCAATAAAAGCACCTGCATATAATCATTCTGGTGATTATGTGTTTCTGAACGCTAATATACCCAGTAAAGTGTTAAACCCTTCCCAGCTGCTGTGCATGAGGCTCTATGAATATGCACCAGGCTGATGTAAGGGGAAAGGTATTTCAGGGGATCCCTGAAGGTAACAGGGTGCTCCTGCCTGAGTGCCAAGATGCACCCAGTTTACATCTTCCAAGAACTGTTTAGCATGGCTCTGCCCTGGATCTGCCTTTTTAGAGCATGCAGATTCCTTGGCTGTGGTTTTAGTCCATTCTCTTTATCACCTCCAGGTTTTGGGCCTTGGTGCACTCTGCCTTCAGACAGGGAGTGCTGATAGTTGGCAGATCTGTACAGGTGTCCTCATCCTGGGTGCATTGGATGTTATCCCATCCAAGCAGGCAGTTTAACACAAGCAGCTATTTCACTGAGCCTAATTAACAACAGAAATAAAAACTATAGAACAAAGTTACTTTAAAAAACAGTCCCAGCCTATATTTGATCCCAGTCTGTGTGGTCCTGATCCATATGGTCCCAGTCCCTGGGATCCCAGTCCATACAGTCCCAGTCCATATTTGATCCCACTCCAGGCTATCCTGGTCTGGAGGGTTCTGATCCACACGATCCCCATCCATGTGATCCCAGCCCATATTTGATCCCAGCCCGTATTTGATCCCAGTCCGTATTTGATCCCAGCCCATATTTGATCCCAGTCTGTGGGGTCCTGCACACACTCCCTGGGTCTGGAATTCCAGTTCCCAGCAAGGAAAAAATGTTCCTGCCCTTGAACTTCCTTCCTATCCCCTCAACAAATTGCAATAAAATTATAAACAAAGAAATAATAATTGAAATTAAATAAATTATAATAAAAATAAAATATAAAAATCTCAACTCTTCTTTCCAATGATTCAACTCCAACAATGATTCAACTCAAACCAACAATAACTATTACTATAATATTACCAATGCATATAAATAAACAAATTATATATCAAGAAATACCTTTTGAAAATTTTAACTCGATGACTAATGTACTTTAGATAAAAAATATGTAAAGAAATTAACATGTAATCTAACACCTCTTAGTTAAACAATTCATATTACAAATATACTAAACACAAAACCAAACACCAGTACAATTTCTCAGACATTTCAACCAAACAATTAAACTTTAATAACATCCTTAAGTACTCTTGAAAAATTAAAATTATTTTTAAAACATTAATTGTGTGCAGGTGGTTTTATTTTGATATTGGTTTTTGGATTGTTTGGGTTAGATGATTTAAAAAATGGGATTTTTATAGGAATTGAATCAGCTGAGAAGGTGGCACTCTGCAAACAGAACTGACTGAAAATGAACGGGACAGAAATCAGTAACTCTGAAAGTTTTATTTGCTATCAAATACATCCCACACACCCAGCCCCACACAATCCCCATCCCACTGCTCCAAATTGAGATCCCACTTCTCCCAATCTCCTTCCAACTCCATCTCAACTTGACAGTTGTGGAATGGAGTGAGTTTGGCATGGGATTGAGTTTTTTGAGGAAGGAACAAGCAATCTGAGGTGGAATTGAGCCCTTTTTGGGTTAAAATTCAGTTATTTTCAGTGGAATTAGAGTGGTTTTGAGGTGACTGTTCCATCCCAATGGACTTTTGGAGGACAGAGAGATGGAGAAGAGAAAAAAATTCAGGTCAAACCAAAGGAGAAGCAGCCAGGAGTGTCCCCAACATGGATCACAGGGAATGTGAGTGACCAGGGCTGTGCCCAAAGTGCCTCCTCCAGTGGGGGATGGAGCTGCAGCAGCGCACGAAGCTCTTCCCGCACTCGGGGCACTCGCAGGGCTTCCCTTACCGGTGCCTCCGTTGGTGTTTGGTCAAGTTAGAGCTGCAGGAGAAGCTCTTCCCACACTGGGGACACTCGTAGGGCCTCTCCCCAGTGTGGATGCGCCGGTGGGCGACGAGGGTGCAGTTGTGCCTGAATCCCTTCCCACAGTCGGGGCATTGGAATGGCCTCTCCTCTCTGTGAATCTGATAGTGCTGGAGGAGATGGGAGCTGGTCAGAAACCTCTTCCTGCATTTATCACACTCGTAGGGCCTCTCCCCTGTGTGGATGCGCCGATGGGTGATGAGGGCGGAGTTACGCTTGAATCCCTTCCCACAGTCGGGGCATTGGAAGGGCCTCTCCTCTGTGTGACTCTGATAGTGCAGGAGAAGATCAGAGATGGTCTGAAACCTCTTCCCACACTTGGAGCACTCATAGGGCCTCTCCCCCGTGTGGGTCCTCTGGTGCCTGATCAGGCTGGAGCTGCAGCTGAAGCTCTTCCCACACTCCCCACACTCGTAGGGCCGTTCCCCAGTGTGGATCCTCTGGTGCACGATCAGGTGGCAGTTCCACCTGAAGCTCTTCCCACACTCCACGCACGTGTGGGGCTTCTCCCCATCATGGAGCTGCTCATGGAGCACCAGCTCTGAGCTCTGGCTCCATCTCCGGCCGCCTTCCCAGCCCAGGCTGCCTCTTTCCCCCTCACATCCCCGCCATCTGCGTTTGCAGCCCCTCCTCCTGCGGCATCTCCGGGCCTTTTCCTCCCCGTTGGCTTCCTGCGCCGTGGAGCTGCTCAAAACGGCCTCTTCCACCAGGTTCTGCCGCGGGCATTTGTCCTCCCTGCTCTCCATGCTCAGCTCCTGCCCTGGGCGAGGAAGGACAAGGACAGCATGGGATTTGCCTCCGTGCCACAGGCAAGGGCAACGAGATCCCCCCGGGCCGTCTCTGGGGACGCACTGCCCCCTCTTGGCTCTCCCCATTTCGGGATGCCGGGGCTCTTTGGGCTCCCGGGCTCCCTTCTCCCCTCATTCTCTGCTCTGGGCTGCAGCGGCTCCAAGGAGTCCCCCCTGCCCCTCTCCAGGCTCTTGAGGCTCCCGCCAATGGCGGCGCTCCCCCCTCTCTGGCCTCCCCACTTTGGCCTCCTGGGGCACACAGGGCTCTGCTCCTCCAGGCTGCCTCTGCCCGCAGCCGCCACCGCCACCCCCCGATGTCCCCCCGAGGGGCCTTTTCCGCTCAGCCTTGGACTTCTTCATTCTCCAAACATCCCCCCAAAAACCCAACCCAGGGACCCCTGGGATATCCAGGCCGGACTCCCCCTCCCCACTTACCTGCGCCATGAGGGAGGCGATGATCCCACACGTGGGGGCTGTGAATTCAGGCAAGGCTGGAACGCATGGTTCCCCCAGCTCACCCTTGATCCGCCTTTGTCCCTCCTCTTCCTCTTCCTCCCACTCCTCCTCTGTCTTATCTCCCCCTCCTTCTTCTCCTCCATCCTTCCTCCCTCTCCTCCTCCCCCCTAACCCCGCCTCCTTCACTGCTCTTTCTCCTCCCGCTCCTCCTCTTCCATCTCCCCTCCTCCTCCTCCTCCTCCTCCCCTGTCTTATCCCCACCACCATCTCCTCTTCCATCCCGCCCCTTCCTTTCCTTCTCCTCCTCCTCCCCCCTTACCCCGCCTCCTCCTCCCCCTCCATCCCTGCCCTTCCCTCCTCCTCCTCCTCCCCCAGCAGCAGCCACACCCTCGGTGCCCCCGTTCCCGCAGCCCTCGCAGCCCGCGGCAGCAGCGGCCATGGAGCCGGGCCAGGTCGGCATGGGCAGCGCGGGGCTCTCGGCTGCTCCCAGCCGCTGCGGGCGGGGGGGAACCCGGCCCGGGCCAAAGGAGAGGCAAACTGGGCAAACTGGGGGCTGCACATCCAAACTGGGCCTTGCTGGGGACCCTGCCTGGCCCCTGCCAGCCCTTGGGGCTCCTCTCGGCACATCCGCCAGGGGGGAACGCACACAGGCCTGGGGGATCCCAGCAGTGGCAGCACTGCCAGGGACTGGGCTGCACTGGGATCGTACTGGGAGCGACTGGGGCTGTGCTGGCTTTGTACTGACATCAGACTGGGATCATACTGCCGTATCAGGGCAGACTGTGATTGCACCTAGGGACACTGGGATCATACTGGGAGTGAGTAGGAGCCTGTGGGGGGCACTTGAGACCATGTTAGGGACAAATGGGATTTACTGGGATGAACTGGGATGGTGCTGAGTATTACTGGGAGTAGCTGTGAACAACTGGGGACATGCTAGGAGCAACTGGGAGGAACTGGAACTGAATGGGTGCATGCTGGGGGTGATTGGAAACTGCTGGGCTTATACTGGGGTGAACTGGGATCATGCTGGAGCTGACTGGGATCATTCTGGCAGTGAGTGCCACTACACTGAGGCTGACTGGGAGTGCTTGGGAGCAAATGGGATCATACTGGAAGGAACTGGAAAGATGCTGGAGGGAACTGGGCTACACTGGGGGATACTGGGAGTGACTGGAACAAAAGTGAGGGGAAAGAGAGCAACTGGAACCATGTGGAGCACAACTGGTTCATACTGGCAGGGACTGGGAGCACACTGGGCTCATCTCTGGATCATACTGGGAGGGACTGGACTAATACTGGGAGGATCTGAGAGGGACTGGGAGCACACCCTGCACATCATCCCCCAGATAGGGCCTGACTGGGAGCAACTGGGAGCACGCTGGCAGCAAATGGCATCATACTGGGACTGACTGGGCTGATCTAGGGAGCAACTGGAACCATACTGGAGGCAGCTGGGACCATACTGGGAGAGACTGGAAGCAACTGGGATTATACTGGGACCACACTGGGTGGGCTGGCATGTGACTGGGATCAAACTGGAGCTTACTGAAACATACTGGGAGTGTCTCTAACCATCCTGGGGGCACTGGAACCACACTGGGAACAGCTGGGACCATGCTGGGAGCAACTGGGACGATGCTGGGGGAAACTGAATCTACCCTGGAGGCAACTGGGCACGACTGGGACCCTGCTGGGAGGGACTGGGACTATTCTTGGGGCAACTGGGATCATCATGGGAGGAACTGGGAACAGCTGGAATTATGCTGGGAGCAACTGGGATCACACTGGGATCCCAGTGAGAGCAGCTGAGTCCATGCTGGGTTACACTGGGATCTCACTGAGAGCGACTGGAATCACACTGGGATTGACTGGGAGTGGCTGGTTTTGTGGATTTTGGGGGATTTTCTTGGCATTTTGAGGGGGAGTTTTTCTGGGGGTGGTTGGGGGTTTATTGAAATTTCTTGAGTCTCTTTTTGAATTTTGGGGATTTTACTGGGATGTTGTTGGGATTTTTTGGGATTCTCAGAAATTCCTGGGGTTTTATTGGGATTTTTAGGAGATTTTGGGGCATTTTATTGGAATTGTGGTGGCATTCAGGGGGATTCATTGGGGATTTGGGGATTTTTGGTGGGATTTGGGGGTTTTGGGTGTTGCCAGGATTTCTTTGGATCTTGGGGAAGATTTTTTGTGATTTTTTCTGGTTTTGGGGACATCTTTGAGGGATTTGCCGAGTTTAATTTGGATTTTTGGGGTTTTTGGGATTCCAAAGGATTTTGTGGGCTTTTATTTGGATTCTAGGGTGTTCTAATGGGATTTTGAGAGATTTAATTGGGATTTTGTGGGTTTTATTGGGGCTTTCACGGCTTTTAAGGAGATTTTGGTGCCTCTCAGCCCTTCCCCACACCCAGGGAATGCCCCAAAGCCCCCCTAAAATTCCACTAAAACCCCACAAAATCCCCAAAAATTACAAGATAACCCTCAAAAACCCCAGAGAATCTCCAAACATCCCAGTGGAACTCAGCAAAATTTAAAAAACTCCCCAATTTTTCAATAAATCCTTCCCCAAAAAACCTACACAACCCCAACAAAACACCAAAAATCCAAAACACCCCAAATCAACAAAATCCCCCAAAATCACATTGCCATCACAAAACCCAATAATTCTCCCCAAAAACCCCAATAATTCCCCCCGAACTCCCAAGAAAATCTCCCAAAAAAGCCACCCCCAAATCCCCAAAAACCCTCTCAAAATCCCCAAAATCCCCACAAACCCCCCTAGCCTCAGTGGGGCCGTCCTGGATCAGGGGGCACCGGCCGGTGGAAAGGAGCCACTTCAGGGGGCCCTGGGAGCTTTTTGGGGAGGGGGCACCATGGGAGACACCCCAAAAACGGGGGAGGGAACCCCTGCAGTGCCCCCTCCCCCCGAAACCCCCAGACCCCGGTTCAGGGTGGGCCTGGGACCCCCCGGGACCCCCAAATCTCCCCCAGGACCCCTCCAGGAACCCCAAACTCCCCAGAGTCCCCCAGTGTTGGCCCAGAACCTCTCTGGACCCCCAAACCCTCCCCAGGACCCCAAAAACCTCCCCAGGACCCTCAAACCCCCCAGTTCTCCCCAAAATTCACCCCAGACCCACCTGAGACGCCCCCAAATCCATCAGACTGCCCCAAATCCCCCTCGGACCCCTCAATCCCCCCAAACCTCATGAAATCGCCTCAGACTCCTCGAAGTTCCCCAGACCCACCTCAGAACCGCCCAGATCCACTCACAACCGCCCAGTTCCTCTCGCAATCCCCCAAAATCCCCCCAGACTCTCCCAATTCCCCTCAGTTCCCCCTAAACCCACCTGAGAACGCTCCAGACGCTCTCAAGCTCCCCCCAAAGCTCCCTAAAGCCCCCTCAGACCCACCAAAGCCCCCTCAGACCCCCTCATTTCCCCCAAACCCACCGCACAACCTCGTGTTTCCCGTCGATGCCCCTAAAAATCCCCAATTTCCCCTCAGACCCGCCCCAAACCCCCCCAGTTTGCCCCCGGCCCCACCTCAGCTCCGCTCTCCCTCACAATCTCGCGCCTCCACCGCGTGTGCGGGCTCTCAGCAATGGCGGCGCGCCCCGGCCCGAACCAACCAATCAGCGCGCTGCACATCCCTGAACTAACCAATCACGGCGCGGATCCCCCAGCAAGGCCCGCCTCCCCTGTGCCGTCCCAGCCAATCAGAGGCGACCGGAAGCGGCGCCCCCTTCCCCGCCGCCGCCGGGACCCCCCGGGCTCGGGACAGGAGCGGGAGGGGCCTGAGAGGGGATCGGGGGGGGCGGGGGAGGGTCCGGGGGGTCTGGGGGGGCTTTGGGGAGGGGTCCGGGGGTTTGGGGGGGTCTGGGGAGGGGTCCTGGGGCACTGTGGGGGGACCTGGGGGGTGCGGATGGGTCCTAAGAGGGGTCTCGGGAGGGGGAGGGGGTCGTGGGAGGGTCTGGGGGGGTTTTGAGGAGGGGTCGTAGGAAGGTCTTGGGAGGGTCTGGGGGTGTTGGGATGGTCCTGGGGGAATTTGGGGAGGGCTCTGGGGGGTCCTGAGGGTGTCCTGGAGGGTTTTGGAGGTTTGGGGAGGGGCTTTGGGGGGTCTGGAAGGGTTTTGGGAGAGGGTCTGGTGGGGGGGGGGATTTGGGGAGTTTTGGGGAGAGGTCCCGGCGCGATCTGGGGAGGGGCTGGGGGAGCCTGAGTTGGGTTTGGGGAGGGGTCTGGAGGGTCCTGGGTGGGGTCTTGGGAAGGGTCTGGGGGGGGGTCTCAGGGGACATCCTGGGCTGGGCCCCATTGGGGTCTGGGGGCTCTCAGGGGGGTCCTGGGCAAACCTTGGGGGGCTCTGGGGGTCCCGGGGGGAGATTTGGGGGTCCCGGGGGGTCCCAGGCCCACCCTGAACCGGGGTCTGGGGGTTTCGGGGGGAGGGGGCACTGCAGGGGTTCCCCCCCCCGGTTTTTGGGGGGGTCTCCCATGGTGCCCCCTCCCCAAAAAGCTCCCAGGGCCCCCTGAAGTGGCTCCTTTCCACCGGCCGGTGCCCCCTGATCCAGGACGGCCCCACTGAGTCTGGGGGGGTTTGTGGGGACTTTGGGGTTCTGAGAGGGGTTTTGGGGATTTGGGGGTGGCTTTTTTGGGCTTTTTTGGGATTTTGTTGGGAGTTTAGGAGGGATTATTGGGGGTTTGGGGGAGAATTGTTGGGGTTTGAGATGGTTATGTGATTTTGGGGGGTTTTGTTGATTTGGGGTGTTTTGGATTTTTGGTGTTTTGTTGGGGTTGTGTAGGTTTTTTGGGGAAGGATTTATTGAAAAATTGGGGAGTTTTTTAAATTTTGCTGAGTTCCACTGGGATGTTTGGTGATTCTCTGGGGTTTTTGAGGGTTATCTTGTAATTTTTGGGGATTTTGTGGGGTTTTAGTGGAATTTTAGGGGGGCTTTGGGGCATTCCCTGGGTGTGGGGAAGGGCTGAGAGGCACCAAAATCTCCTTAAAAGCCGTGAAAGCCCCAATAAAACCCACAAAATCCCAATTAAATCTCTCAAAATCCCATTAGAACACCCTAGAATCCCAATAAAAGCCCACAAAATCCTTTGGAATCCCAAAAACCCCAAAAATCCTGATTAAACTCCGCAAATCCCCACAAAATATCCCCAAAACCATTAAAAGCCCCACAAAATCTCCTGCAAGATCCAAGGAAATCCTGGCAAGACCCAAAAAATCCCCCAAAACCCCCCAAATCCCACCAAGAATCCCCAAAAACCCCAAATCCCCAATGAATCCCTCTGAATGCCACCACAATTCCATTAAAATGCCCCAAAATCTCCTAAAAATCCCAATAAAACCCCAGGAATTTCTGAGAATCCCAAAAAATCCCAACAACATCCCAGTAAAATCCCCAAAATTCAAAAAAAGCCACAAGAAATTTCAATAAACCCCCAACCACCCCCAGAAAACTCCCCCTCAAAATGCCAAGAAAATCCCCCAAAATCCAAACCCCCCAAATCCACAAAACCAGCCACTCCCAGTCAATCCCAGTGTGATTCCAGTCGCTCTCAATGAGATCCCAGTGTAACCCAGCATGGACTCAGCTGCTCTCACTGGGATCCCAGTGTGATCCCAGTTGCTCCCAGCATAATTCCAGCTGTTCCCAGTTCCTCCCATGATGATCCCAGTTGCCCCAAGAATAGTCCCAGTCCCTCCCAGCAGGGTCCCAGTCATGCCCAGTTGCCTCCAGGGTAGATTCAGTTTCCCCCAGCATCGTCCCAGTTGCTCCCAGCATGATCCCAGCTGTTCCCAGTGTGGTTCCAGTGCCCCCAGGATGGTTAGAGACACTCCCAGTATGTTTCAGTTACCTCAGAATGATCCCAGTCTTTCCCAGTTCCTCCCAGTTTCCTCTGGCATCATCCCAGTTTCCATCTGTTGCTCAAAGGGTGGCCCCAGTTGCTCCCAGGATGATCCCAGTTGCCCCAGTTGTAGTCTCAGTCCTCTCAGCATGGTTCCAGAACCTTCCAGCCGATCCCAGTTGCTCCCAGTGGGTCACATTTTCCTCCCAACATGGGCCCAGTAGCTCCCAGTAAGCCCCAGTCGGGTTCCATTCACACCCAGTATAATCCCAGTATGAGTGTAGCCACTCCCAGTATGATCCCAGTCCCTTGCAGTCTAATCCCAGTTGCTCCCAGTCACTCCCAGTCTGATGCCAGTGCCCCCAGTGGGATCCCAGTTGCTCCCAGCATGGGCCCAGCTGTTCCCAGTGTGCTTCCATCACTCCCCTATGGTTACAGACACTCCCAGGATGGTCCCAGTTGAACCCAGTTGCCCCTGCTCTAGTCCCAGTCCCTCCCCAGATGATCCCAGTCCCTCCCAGCTTGGTCCCACTCACTCCCAGTTGCCCCCAGTGTGGTCCCAGTTCTCCCCAGCATGGTCCCAGTTGTTCCCAGTGTGGTTCCAGTCCCCCCAGTATGGTTCCAGACACTCCCAGTATATCCCAGTTGCCCCCAGCATGTCTGCAGTCATTCCCAGGCACTGCCAGTGGCCCCAGTAAGGTGTCAGTTATCCCAGTATGATCCCCCAGTCATGCCCAGTATATCCCAGTTGCCCCCAGCATGCATCCAGTCCTTCCCAGTTCCTCCAGTTTGCTTGCAGCATCATCCCAGTTTCCCTCAGCTGCTCCCAGTAGCCCAAAGTGTGATCCCAGTCGCTCCCTTTCAACCCCAATATGATCCCAGTAAGCTCCAGTTTGATCCCAGTCACATGCCAGCCCTCCCAGTGGGGTCCCAGTATAATCCCAGTTGCTTCCAATCTCTCCCAGTATGGTCCCAGCTGCCTCCCGTGTGGTTCCAGTTGCTCCCTAGATCAGCCCAGTCAGTCCCAGTATGATGCCATTTGCTGCCAGCGTGCTCCCAGTTGCTCCCAGTCAGGCCCTATCTGGGGGATGATGCGCAGGGTGTGCTCCCAGTCCCTCTCAGATCCTCCCAGTATTAGTCCAGTCCCTCCCAGTATGATCCAAATATGGCCCCAGTGTGCTCCCAGTCCCTGCCAGTATGAACCAGTTGTGCTCCACATGGTTCCAGTTGCTCTCTTTCCCCTCACTTTTGTTCCAGTCACTCCCAGTATCCCCCAGTGTAGCCCAGTTCCCTCCAGCATCTTTGCAGTTCCTTCCAGTATGATCCCATTTGCTCCCAAGCACTCCCAGTCAGCCTCAGTGTAGTGGCACTCACTGCCAGAATGATCCCAGTCACCTCCAGCATGATCCCAGTTCATTCTAGTATAAGCCCAGCAGTTTCCAATCACCCCCAGCAGGCTCCCAGTCACTCCCAGTTCCTTCCAGTTCCTCCTAGCATGATTACCAGTTGCTCACAGCTACTCCCAGTAACACTCAGCACCATCCCAGTCACTCCCAGTATATCCCATTTGCCCCTAACGTGGTCTCAATTGCCTCCTGCAGGCTCCTGCTCTCTCCCAGTATGATCCCAGTATGATCCCAGTCTGATGTCAGTACAAAGCCAGTACAGCCCCAGTCGCTCCCAGTACGATCCCAGTGCAGCCCAGTCCCTGGCAGTGCTGCCACTGCTGGGATCCCCCAGGCCTGTGTGCGCTCCCCCCTGGCGGATGTGCCGAGAGGAGCCCCAAGGACTGGCAGGGGCCAGGCAGGGTCCCCAGCAAGGCCCAGTTTGGATGTGCAGCCCCCAGTTTGCCCAGTTTGCCTCTCCTTTGGCCCGGGCCGGGTTCCCCCCGCCCGCAGCGGCTGGGAGCAGCCGAGAGCCCCGCGCTGCCCATGCCGACCTGGCCCGGCTCCATGGCCGCTGCTGCCGCGGGCTGCGAGGGCTGCGGGAACGGGGCACCGAGGGTGTGGCTGCTGCTGGGGGAGGAGGAGGAGGAGGGAAGGGCAGGGATGGAGGGGGAGGAGGAGGCGGGGTTAGGGGGGGAGGAGGAGGAAAGGGAGGAGGGATGGAAGGGGCGGGATGGAGGTGGAGAGAGAGCAGCGATGGAAGGAGGAGAAGGAGGTGGGGTTAGGGGGGAGGAGGAGGAGGAGAAGGGATGGAAGGGGAGGGATGGACGATGAGAAGGCGGTGGGGATAACAGAGGACCGGGAGGGGGGATGGAAGAGGAGGAGTGGGAGGAAGAGGAAGAGGAGGGGCAAAGGCGGATCAAGGCTGAGCTGAGGGAGCCACGCGGTCTCGATCCCTGCCTGAATTCGCAGCCCCCACCTGTGGGATCATTGCCCCCCCCATGGCTCCGGTGAGCGGGGAGGGGGAGCCCGGCCCGGATATCCCGGGGGGTCCCTGGGTTGGGTTTTTGGGGGGATGTTTGGAGAATGAAGAAGTCCAAGGCTGAGCGGAAAAGGCCCCTCGGGGGGACATCGGGGGGTGGCGGGTGGCGGCTGCCGGCAGAGGCAGCCTGGAGGAGCAGAGCCCTGTGTGCCCCAGGAGGCCAAAGTGGGGAGGCCAGAGAGGGGGGAGCGCCGCCATTGGCGGGAGCCTCAAGAGCCTGGAGAGGGGCAGGGGGGACTCCTTGGAGCCGCTGCAGCGCAGAGCAGAGAATGAGGGGAGAAGGGAGCCCGGGAGCCCAAACAGCCCCAGCATCCCGAAATGGGGAGAGCCAAGAGGGGGGAGCTTTTGGCATTGCTGGCACTGCCAGCAGCCTGGGCAGGGTGGGCACCCAGGAGAAGGGGGACCCCCAATCCAAGCATGACCCCAGCAGCTGGGACAGGGTAGAACCCCTGAACACCAAAGGGGAGGGACCAGGGATGGGGAACTCCTGGGAGGCTTTTTCATGGCTGAATCTTGGTGTTTGGGAGGGTTTACTGGAGCCCAGATGGCTGGTGACTTGTAGAGATGGACTTGGGCAGAGGGACGTTGAAACTCAATGTGCTCATCCCTTGTTTTCTCCAAACCAGGATTTCCCATTGCCAACCCCTGGGAGGCTGCGAGGAAGAGGAAGATGCTCCAGGGCACTGAAGCAGGTGAGGAGGTAGTCAGTGTCTCTGGAATGCTTAAATTTAGAGGGTTTTGGGAAAGCTTCAAAAGACAAGCCTCAGAGACAGTAGAACTGTGATTATAGCTTTGCAGCAGCCATAAGATTGGTCAGCAGAAAAATTATAGAAGAAGTAGAAAGTAAGGAGCAATAGAACAACGGTCTGTGCATTAACACTTATCTATACTAACTCCCTAACCTGCAGAAAAGTATATATAGCAAGATATCAGGAAGTTCCCAGCTTAATAATGGAGCTCTGTTCATCGTGTTTTAAGGCTTACAAATAGGTATTGTGTTTGAAGTAATGGAGCATGGTTTTAACCAATAGTGCTTGGATGGAACCACTGTCAATATGCTTTTGCTTTGTGTGATTGGTGAAAAACCTTTTAAAGTAAGTTTTAACATTAAGGTTGTTTTCTGCTACCTGGGATGTGAGCTGCTGGCATCTTCCCATTGGCATAACCAAGAAATGAGACTGATGCTGAAAAATAAAACAGCTCAAGACGCGTTCCTAGCAGTCCAGTCCTGTTTGTGATGTGTGCACAGCCGCGAGCTGGCGATGAATGCCCCTTTCCCCTCTGTGCTGCTCCATCTCCCAGCCCAGCAGGGCCCCCGGCTGCAGCACAGCCCTGGGGGGATCTCGTTGGCCTTGCCTGTGGCACGGAGGCAAATCCCATGCTGTCCTTGTCCTTCCTCGCCCAGAGCAGGAGCTGAGCATGGAGAGCAGGGAGGACAAATGCCCGCGGCAGAACCTGGTGGAAGAGGCCGTTTTGAGCGGCTCCACGGCGCAGGAAGCCAACGGGGAGGAAAAGGCCCGGAGATGCCGCACGAGGAAGGGCGGCAAACGCAGATGGCGGGGATGTGAGGGGGAAAGAGGCAGCCTGGGCCGGGAAGGAGGCCGGAGATGGAGGCAGAGCTCGGAGCTGGTGCTCCATGAGCAGCTCCATGATGGGGAGAAGCCCCACACGTGCATGGAGTGTGGGAAGAGCTTCAGGTGGAACTGCCACCTGATCAGCCACCAGAGGATCCACACTGGGGAACGGCCCTACGAGTGTGAGGAGTGTGGGAAGAGCTTCAGCCAGATCTCCAGCCTGATCGTGCACCAGAGGTCCCACACTGGGGAGAGACCCTATGAGTGTTCCAAGTGTGCGAAGAGGTTTCAGACCAGCTCCCATCTCCTCCGGCACTATCAGAGTCACACAGAGGAGAGGCCCTTCCAATGCCCCGACTGTGGGAAGGGATTCAAGTACAACTCCACCCTCGTCAGGCACCGGCGCATTCACACTGGGGAGAGGCCCTACGAGTGTGATAAATGCAGGAAGAGGTTTCAGACCAGCCCTGATCTCGTCCTGCACTATCGGATTCACACAGATGAGAGGCCCTTCCACTGCCCAGACTGCGGGAAGGGATTCAAATACAACTGCACCCTTGTCAGGCACCAGCGCATCCACACAGGGGAGAGTCCCTACGAGTGTCCCCAGTGTGGGAAGAGCTTCTCACAGAGCTCTCACTTGACCCGACACCAACGGAGGCACCGGTAAGGGAAGCCCTGCGAGTGCCCCGAGTGCGGGAAGAGCTTCGTGCGCTGCTGCAGCTCCATCCCCCACTGGAGGAGGCACTTTGGGCACAGCCCTGGTCACTCACATTCCCTGTGATCCATGTTGGGAACACACCTGGCTGCTTCTCCTTTGTTTGGCTTTAATTTTTGCTCTTCTCAATATCTTTGCACTCCAAAAACCAAGAGGGATTGATCTGTCACCTCAAAACCACTCAAATCCCACTGAAAACAGCTACATTTTAAGCCATAAATGCTCAATCCCACTTCAAATTGCTTGTTCCTTCCTCAAAAAAACTCCATCCCAGGATAAACTTGCTCAGTTCCACACCCATCAGGGTGAGATGGGGTTAGAAGGAGATTGGGAGAAGTGGGATCCCAATGTGGAGCAGTGGGATGGGGATTGTGTGGGGCTGGCATTGTGGGATGTATTTGATAGCAAATAAAACTTTCAAGCGGTCCTGATTTCTGTCCCGTTCATTTTCAGTCAGTTCTGTTTGCAGAGTGCCACCTTGTCAGCTGATTAAATTCCTATAAAAGTCCTATTTTTAAATCATCTAACCCAAACAATCCAAAAACCAATATCCAAGTAAAGCCACTCACCTGTAATTAAATTTTTAAAAATTATTTTAATTGTTTTTGAGTATCTAAGGGTGATAAAGTTTAATTGTTTGGTTAAAATGTCTGAGAAATTATACTGCTGTTTGGTTTTGCGTTTAGTATATTTGTAATATGAATTGTTTCACTACGGTGTGTTAGATTGTATGCTAGCTTTTTTAGATGTTTTTTATCTAAAGTATATTAGTCATCGAGTTAAAACTTTCAAAAGGGATTTCTTGGTATATAACTTGTTTATTTATATGCATTGGTAATATTATAGCAACAATTGTTGTTTTTTTTGGGTTGAACCATTGGAATATTGTAAGGAAGACTTGAGATTTTTATATTTCATTTTTATTATAATTTATTTAATTTTAATTATTATTTCTTTATTTATAATTCTAATTTTTTTGAGATGTGTCCTGGTTTAGGGCAAATTTGAGAGAAAACCTCCACGGGGGCCCCTCCAGAAAGCAAAGCCACAGGGCCCTCCCCACAACCGGTTCGGGAGGGATTGCTCAGAGAGAAGTGGAAAGAACCTGTTCATTTAACAGGCACAGCACCCCCAGCACACAAAATGAACAATACCCATGACACCGCTCTTTCCCGGCTCTGAAAAGGATGACAAATTCAGAAAGTCTCTCTTGGGGGTGGTCGCTCTGTTCTCAGTCCCTCCGGCGCTGGGGCAGCTGCTGCAGCCACAAGGTGCAAACTCTCGGTGTTTCCCAGCTCCCAGTCCAGAGCAGGTTCAAGTAATTCTGAAAAAAGGAAAGGAAAAACAGTCCAGGGAAAAATTCAGACTGCTTAGCTAAACTAACTAATGAGCAGAAGCAAAAAGCGAGAGCAAAGCAGGAGCAAGAGCAAAGCAAAAAGCCCAGCAAAAGCCCAGCAAAAAGCAAAAACAGCACCATGTACTGCCCCGTCTCTGTGTCCCACCAGCTGTGGAGGAGCAGGCTGATAAGAAACCAAAACAAAACTTTCACTCTTCAGAGCCAGTCTTGAAGGCACAGAACATAATATCCAGCATGAACAGAAGACATGAATGGGGATACAAGCATCGTAACGTCACCCTAGGACAATGTCCCAAAGGTCCGTTTGCTGTAGATGGGATGACTTGCACGTCAGTGTTTTCCAAGGCAGCTTCTGCTGCTGCTGCCACACCGACTCCTGCGCTCCCGGCTGTGGCTGATTGAAGAATGTCCAGGTTGTGGGGGAGCATTTGTGTCACGGCGCGCCCCCTTTAGCGCTCGGTTCCGCGGGTCCCAGCGGCTCCGTCTCTCTCGTCTGTGGATTTGCATTCGCCGCTTCGGTGCCCGTGCTTGTCACATCTGCTGCACTTTCCCTTGGAACCAGTAGCTGTTGCTGTTTGATACTTTTCTTTACGGCTCTGATTTGCACCCGTGGCTGCCACACCGAAGGCAAACTCGGTCGGGGCCGTTTTCTCTGTGCTGCACAAGTGGTTCAAGGGCAGTTGCCATTGATAGGTGGCCTTGTCCTCTGGAGCTCCTACTCCCAAACAAGCTTCTGTCATGTCTGCCACATTAGCTGTTCTGGGCAAAGTTTGCAGGATCCTTTTGGAGGTGAGATTTGCATTTTCTACTGCTAATTGCATTCCTAGCACAGTTTTAACCTCTGGGCACATTCCTGGAGCCCAAACTACTGCATTTCTGAGGCGATCTAGGAAACTCATACAAGTCTCATTTCCCTCTTGTCCAATGGGGGTATAAGATGGAGGTGCTAGTCCCATATCTGGAAATGCATGAGAAGCCTCTCATGCAAGTTTCTGAGACTGTTGCAAAATAGCAGTATGCAAACGTGCTTGAGCTTGCGGGTCAGCAAAAGGGCCTCTCTTCAGCATCATTTCTGGGGGGCCAGGCTCCCTAGGGTCTCTTTCGAAGGGGTTTTGATTATTTTTACCATTTCAACACTTTCTGTGTGTCCCTGCAAGCAAGAAAGCACCACAGAGCCTCTCCCTCAAAGCCTTGAGGTAGTGCCAAGGCAGAACTTGTTCATGCTCTTTTCCCCTGGTGATTTTCTACTCCCGTCCAGACTCTGATAGCAAAGCCGT
This sequence comes from Agelaius tricolor, assembly GCF_023055355.1. Classification (NCBI taxonomy): domain Eukaryota; kingdom Metazoa; phylum Chordata; class Aves; order Passeriformes; family Icteridae; genus Agelaius; species Agelaius tricolor. The sequence continues at coordinate 1,206,709 of NW_027269302.1, forward strand.
GCTGGTGACAAAAGATTGACCTTGGCATCCTGGGGCGCTTTCTGGGTGGGTGTTTGAATCTGCTTTTCCAGGCCTCGGGCTGAGCAGGGTGAGGCCGAGGCCTGGGCCCCTCCAGGCGGCGCCGGGAGCGCCCGGGGCAGCGGCGAGGGGCGGCCCTGAGGGGCGGCACAGGGGGCATTTCCCCCGAGCGGGCGGGCGGGCGGGCGGCGGGGAAAGGCGCCCTGGGCACAAGGGCAGGCACAAGGGCCCCGGCTCTCTGCAGTGCGGGCGGCCCAGCGCCAATCGCTGCTCCCGGAGCCGCTGCCAGGGCCGGGTCTCCTCCCCGCCGCTGACCCTGCACCTGCAGCGCTGCCTCCGCCTCTGCCGGGCTCCCCGGCACGGACGGCAAGGACGTGGACACGCTGCAGCAGGGGCCCAGCAGGGACACCCAGATGGTGCCGGGGCTGCAGCTCCTCTCCTGCAAGGAAAGGCTGACACAGCTCGGCTTCTTCAGCCTGGGAAAGAGACCCAGCCTTGATCCAGCTGTGGCCTTCCAGTACCTGAGGGCAACACACAAGAAAGCTGGACAGGGACTTTGTACGAGGGCAGGCAAGGACAGGACAAGGGAGCATGGATCCAAATGGAGAGAGATTAGGTTTAGGTAAGGGATTCAGAAAAAAGACTCTCCTGGAACAGGTTGCCCAGAGAAGGTGGGCATGTCCCGTCCCTGACAGTGTTCAAGGCCAGGCTGCATGGAGCTCTAGACAAGCTAGTCCAGTGCAAGGGGTCCCCAGCCACAGCAGGGGGGTTGCAGCCATGGGATTTTCCAGATCCCTTCCAAGCCAAACCATGCCACGACTCCATGATTCTGGGATACTTCCCCTCCTCATCCTCTGGCAGAAAAAGAAACTTGGCCCCAAGTTCCACACTGCAGACCATGTCTTTTAGCAGCCTGCAACTGTGTCAACAGAGGATGAAAAGAGATGACATTACTGACATGATTTTCCTTTTCTATTAAAAAAGCAAATGCTCTGCTCCTGTCCACTCTGGCAAAATTGTCAGAAGAGGCAATTGTTCCCCATGAAATGCTTGGTCTCATGCAAAGAAGAAAGAAGCCAGAAGCCAACAGTCTTCGTTATTGCTACATTGTTTTCTTTGGTTACTTCTCTAATAGGAATGACTTTGGGGTGTGATTTGTTTGTTTCTCTCTTTCGTTCCTTGGGGCGCGCGGCGGCTCCTCCGTTGGGTTCACGGGGGCAACGGAGGAACGGCCGCGAGCTCCGGCGGCTCCACAGCAGCAGCAGCGCTTCTCTTGATTGGTTTTCCGCTTGACTTTTCACTCGCTCCCCATCCCCTTCTCCCTCTCACACTCACTCGATTCCCGTTCCGTCCCGTGCCGTCCGTGTTCCGCCTCTCCCAGCCCGGCTGATGCCGCGTCCCGCAAGGCGCCCCTCGGCGGGGCCGCCCCGTGCCCGCCCCTGCCCGGCCCGCCGTGGTTCCGCCTCGGCCGGGCTCTCTCTGTCCTGGCTGTGGCGCCGCTGGAAGAGCCGCTCGCTCTGGTGCTGGCGGAGCAGCGCGGGCTTTTGGCTGCGCCTGGTGCGGGCTCTGGCCCAGCCCCGGCCGAGGCCCCGGCCCCGAACGAAGCCCCTGCCGCGGTTCCGCCCGCAGCCGCCCCGCTGCCGCCCGGCTTCCGCCCCGTGGCCGACAGCGTGGCCGGCAGCTGCCCGGCTCCGAGCTCCGCCACTCGCCAGCTCGGCCGCCGGCCCCGAGCCACCGCAGCCCGGGGCGGCTCGGCAAGCAGCAGCGCGCCGGGCGGGCGGGTGCCCCGGGCAGAAGAGCGGCAGCGCGGTGCCACCCGCACGGGCGGAGAGGCCTCCCCTGGAGCAGCTCTAGCGGCAGGGCCCGCTGCTGGGCAGCGGCGGCTGCGGCAGCGTTTACTCCGGTCCCCGCCTCGCCGACGGCGCCCCGGGAAGAGACGGGGCCGGCTCGGAGGGCGGCGGCGGGCGGCGGGTGATGAGCTCAGCCCGCCGCTGGCCTTGGCTCGCAGGCGGCCATCAAGCGAGTGTCCCGGGAGCGCATCTCGGAGTGGGCGCGGCTGGGGAGTGAGCGGGGCCAGCGGGAGGAGCCGGCGGGGCGTGCCGGGCGGGGCTGAGGCGAGGCCCGGCAGGGCGGCAGCCGGAACGCTGCGAGGGCAGCGAGCGTGGAGTGAGCGGGGGCCGCGCAGCGCCCCGGGCCGGGCCATGGCGAGCCGCGGCGGGGCCGGGCAGGGGCTGCCCGAGGCGCGGCGCAGCTTCGGCGCCGCTGACGGCATCGCGGTCCCCCCGCAGCGCAAGGGCGCCCTTGTGGCCCTGGAGCTGGCGCTGCTGTGGATGGTGTCACGGCCTGGCTTCGTGCGGCTCCTGGACTGGTTCGAGGTGCCCGAGGGCTCCGAGCTGCTCATGGAGCGTCCTCAGCGCTGTCAGCACCTCTGGTACTTCCTGCACGAGCGGCGGTTCCTGACGGAGCCCGTGGGGCGGGGGCTGTTCCGCCAGGTGCTGGAGGCCATGGGGCACTGCAGCAGCCGCGGCGTCCTGCACCCCCACATCAAGGCCGAGAACGTCCTCATCGACCTGGCCATGGGTGAGGCGAAGCTCATCGACTTCGGCTGCGGCACGATCCTCCAGGACACGTTCTACACCCAGATGTCAGGTGAGCCCAAAGCCGGGGCCCAGCTGGGCAGCAGAAGTTCCTCCCTTGGCTGGCATAGGGGGAAGAGGGAGGGAAGGAAGGAGGGAAGGAAGGAGGGGGAATCCTTCTTCAGCCAGCTGCAGCCAAGTTGCTTTGTGGCAGGGCAGGGGCTGGCTATTGTGGAACAGGAGCTGGCTGGGAGGGAGGGAGCAGCATGGGCCTGATGAGCTGCGCCCGTGTCCCATGGGAACGCCGGAGTACAGCCCACTGGAGTGGATCCTCTTTGGCTGCTACCATGGCCAGCCAGCCACCATCTGGTCCCTCGGCATCCTGCTCTATGAGCTGCTCTGTGGGCACCTTTCTTTCCATACCAACGAGGACATCGTCCGGGGCCAGCTCTTCTTCCCACCCTGGGTGTCTCAAGGTGGGGATGCGCCTTCAAGGCACGAGGGGAAGAACGGGGTTGGGAGGGGCGGCTGGCACATAAGCGTCCTGCTCTTGCAGCTGGTGAGGAGGTGCATCTCCTGGGCTTAGCTGGACGAGGTGGCACCTGTGCCTCTGTGCTGGTGTCCTCCGCAAGAGAGGATCGATAGGAAGCTTTTGGCTGCAGCTCTGAGCACTCCTGGTGTGGCCTGGGCACTGTGGAATGTGGGAGAGCATGGACAGGAGCCTTGTCCTGCTGAGCAGCGGTTTCTGGTTTCTCTCCGCAGAGTGCCAACACCTCATCAGGTGGTGTTTATGCATGGAGCCCACAGACAGGCCAGCACTGGAGGACCTTTTTGAGCATTCTTGGCTGCAGGAGCCCTGCCTGGCCCAGGAGACAGCAGAGATGCCTCCCTGTGCACAGGAGGATCCAGGAGCCTAGCAAGCAGCAGCAGCACGCGTCTCATGGCGCTGGAAGAAAACCCCGGAGCGTTTCCCTGCGGCCGCGGCACGGAGGAGAGAGCGCAGCCGAGGAGATGCTGCTTCCGCTGGTCCCCGCGAGCTGTGGAGGCAGCGGCTCCGTGCTGCCCGTCCCATTGGAGAAGTGGTGGCAGTGCGGTGAAGGTGCCACGGACTGGGACAGGGGAAACATCCCCCTGCAGCTCAATGGCATCGTGATGTCCCCGCAAGCCGAGGCACAGCTGGCGCGTTCTTCTGGAGCACGACGTGGAGCTGGGAACACCATCCTGGAGCTGGCCGCTGGCGGGGCAGAGCCGATTGGCTTTGGCTGCGGCCCCTGCCTGGAGGACACGCTCTGCGCCCCGATGGAATCAAGATGAGTCCCCAGCCGGCGCAGGGGCGGGGGGATGCTGGTGCTCCCAGGCACGGCAGGGCTCGGCCTGGCCACATGCCGGAGGTTCCCCGCTCGGCGGCGCTGGGGAATATTAATTTTTCCGCCGGCCGCCGAGCTGCTTTTTGGCAGGACAGGTGTTGCCTTCTTGTGAAGGCCGCGATGACCTGGTTTCAGGGGCCCAGCACTTCGATCTCCTTTTGTGGGATCCCTTGTGGCCAATAACGGACGCTGACACCAATGTGGTGGACGGTTTATTGAGAGGTCTTAAGGGTATTTATGGACTAAGGGGTCTCTCTACGTCAGACAGGGGTTTGGCTATACTTTCTAGGGTTAGTATGGAGTGGAAAGTTACTGGCATGCATAGGTTAGGGGGGCTACACGTCTGGCTACATTCCAAGGGTGATCCTTATCTATGGGGAGGGGGGTAGAAGGATTCCTGTAACTTTCCGTTACAGCCCGAAATCTTCCGAGCGCCTGTCCCTGGCCTACCACACTTCCCCCCCCTCTTTCACAAATGAACGAGGTAGTCTTATACATAGGCACTGAAATGAGGTAGGAAGTTGAGATCTGATTAGGGGAAAAGGGTCTTGGGAAACCTGAGTAAGTTTCTGCCAGGCAAGTCTCTCATGACTGGCAGCATCTCCTGTTGAGTTCACAGGAATTGTGGCTGTCCCAGGAACAGGATGTTAGCCCGTTCTATGCGGGCCTGAACGAATGAGACTAGCTTGTTCAGCAGGCATGGCCCGAAGGTAACAGCTAAAAGCAGTATTGCCAATGGACCTATTAGGGTAGAAATCAGGGTGGTTAGCCATGGTGATTGGTTGAACCAGGATTTGAACCAGTTCTGTTGGGCTTCCCTGTCTTTCTGTCTCTGAGCCAGTCTGTTTCGGAGTTCTGCCATGGAGTCTCTAACGACTCCTGTGTGGTCGGCGTAGAAACAGCATTCCTCTTTCAAGGCGGCACACAGGCCCCCTTGCTGCATGAACAGGAGATCCAGTCCTCGCCTGTTCTGCAGGACCACTTCTGAGAGTGAGGAGACTGACTTTTCTAGGAAGGAAATGGATTTCTCGATCCTCTGCAGGTCCTCATCGATGGTCATCTGCAGCTGGGACAATCCTTGGTGTTGAGTCGCTAGGGCTGAGACACCTGTTGCCGTTCCAGCCGCTCCTAGGCCGAGCAGCATTGCGATAGTTATACCTGTTAATATTTCTCTCTTGTGGAGCCGGTTGTTATTTTCGGAAAGGTGGTACACCTCTTCGTCTGAGTGGTACAGGATCCTAGGGATGATCAGAACTTGAACACAAAAGTCGTTAGAGTTATTGAATTTAGCAAGAGACACGCAGGGACTTACTCCAGATCTCTGGCAAACCCACATCCCAGATGCAGATGGGACTACCCACTTATTATTTTTTCTGTCGGGCTCGACTACTTTGGTGCAGATGTCGCCTTTCCGCTTAGCTAGGGTTGCATTGCCGAAGCATCTGCCCTGACCTGTGACTTGACTCAGGGTAATTCCTTTGCGGGGTGTGTCCCATCTGCACTGGCGAGGGGCATCGGCTGTGGAATAGCTGAAAGGGGTATCTAAAGCGACTCCTTCGTAAAAGGGGGGTTTAACATCATAGCAAAGCCAGCAGGACTCAGTTAGGTTAGGGTTAGATTCATTCAGGGATAGAAAGGTGGCTTCTAACATGCGAAGGATTGGGTTCGAGTCTGAGCTGGCTGATTGGCCTATCTGGAAGGCTTCCTCATCGCCAGTCGGGACGTCGGTGACCCTTGTGGGTAGGGGTTTGGGGTAGGTCATGTTTCTCCCTTTCTGTGTGCTTTTGCCTGTGGGAGCATAGGGTAGGAAGATCCCCTGCCCCACTATGGGTTGGCATAGATGGGCCGTCTCGCATCCATAGCGGGAGGGGGCTGAATCCCGCACGTCCCCTCCCTCTCAAAAAGCATACGGCTTATTTGCACTATATGAAAAGGGAGTAAATCATCATTGCTAAAAAGACCATCCACGAGAGTGGAAACCACCCCTGAGTTAATTCCTTTTTCTGAAATGGCTTTTACTATTGTTTGAACATCTTTGGAATTAACGGGAGTATACGTTCTTTGCTGGTTCCCCTGGGGTCCCGTAATTCTCACCGGGAAGGCATGCACCGATGCTGCGGATGCCCATTCCGCGCATTCGATTTTGATTTTACCCCAGTCGGTGAGTTCGTATTGGGGCTGGTTCCCGGTTGTGTTAAAAGTTTTAATTGGTTTCGTCCGAAACCGCATTGATTCTGTTTTCTCTGCTTCCGAGTCGCTGCTGGACTCGGTGGGCTCCGCAGAGTGATCTGGGGAGCTGTGGCTCCCTTCAGAGTCGGAAGTCGACTGCCAATATACTTCCGGTCTCTGCTGCCGTTTTGTCCGGCTACGGCCCCGCTCCTCCCCTCGGGGGCGGTGCTGATGTTGCTGGCGGTGCCGCCCCCTGGGCTCGCTCTGCCTCCCGCAGGGAGAGATCTTTCCCATATATGGTGGCATCAGTAGGCGCGGCTCCCGGGTGAGTGCCTGCCCTCTGTTGCACCCCCACGCATGCGCGTCTGCTGGGACCCACGGCTCTCGGCCGGGCATGGGCTCAGCGCTGGTTTCCCGCGCATGCGTGTTCGCGGTTGGCCGCGGTTCTGGGTTCGTCCCGCCGCGGACCGGCGGGCTCCACCCCTCTCCCCGGCCACCCGCGCCATATTCAAACGGGTAGGGCGGCGGATCCCCTCCGCCGCTCGCCCGCGCGCTTGCCCTCTCGATATTTCGGGCTTCTGTCGCCAGCCCCTCCCAAAAGGACCGTGCGAGTCCCTCCGCTTCTTGCGCTAAGTCGGCTAGCGGCGGGGAAGGGTTGGGCGAGGGGTCCGCGGGCACCCCGGGGGGCTCCGGAGGTGGTCTGGGCCCCGGCGGGTCCCCCGAAGGGGTCAGGGGGTCCCCCGGGGGCTCTGAGAGCTCCGGGGGCTTTGGGCTGGAGGAGGGATGGGTCGCGCCCGGTCCCCCCGTCTCCCCGCTCTCAATCGAGTCGCCACCAGGGGGGTTTCGCGTTCCCGCCCCCTCCCCCTGCTGTGGCGCGATTAACAAACAGGAGCGCGCAACGTTCCACGTCCCCTGTTCTTCTAATGCTTTGCGTAGGGCGGCTTCTGCCTTTCCCCACGCTTTCAGGCTTTTGCTGCTGCCTGTGGCTTTTGTGTCCTCTGCTAGCGCGACAGTACATTTCTGCCACACCCCAGGGTGTAATATATCTATGGGTCGAGAAATGACCCCAATTTCTAGGAGTCTCGTCAATGCGAGATTAAAATTCCTGAGTTCACATTTGATTCCCCATTGCATATGTATCAAACTTACGACCTTCGCTATCGCTTCCATACGAATCGCGGGTCTCTGGGGCGTCCCCCTTCTTCGTTATGGCCGTTCCGGCGTTGAGTGCTGTCCCCTGGTCAGGAGTACTCCCGTCGCCCGGACTCGTCCCTCCGTCCCAATCCCGGGCTTCAGCACCACTATGTTGCCTTCTTGTGAAGGCCGCGATGACCTGGTTTCAGGGGCCCAGCACTTCGATCTCCTTTTGTGGGATCCCTTGTGGCCAATAACGGACGCTGACACCAATGTGGTGGACGGTTAAAGGCGTTTATTGAGAGGTCTTAAGGGTATTTATGGACTAAGGGGTCTCTCTACGTCAGACAGGGGTTTGGCTATACTTTCTAGGGTTAGTATGGAGTGGAAAGTTACTGGCATGCATAGGTTAGGGGGGCTACACGTCTGGCTACATTCCAAGGGTGATCCTTATCTATGGGGAGGGGGGTAGAAGGATTCCTGTAACTTTCCGTTACAGCCCGAAATCTTCCGAGCGCCTGTCCCTGGCCTACCACAGACAGGGGATGGATGTTGTGGAAGGGGAGCCGGCTCCTGGCCTTGCTGACAGCTTCTGCCAGCCAGCCTGGCACGGGCTGAGGCGGGGGCAGCCAGCCTGACAAAAGCATCCATCCATGTGGATGGGGGCGGCAGAGGGGGACGGGTTCCGAAGCCGTGCCCCAGCTGGTCTGCTCTGCAGGCCCTTGAGGAAGGGGTGCGTTTATGGGCGGGAAAGGTGGGGATTTTCCCCACCTGTGGACAGGTTTAATTCTCACATGGAGTGGTCAGACCCTCCTCAGGCCCATGAAACGGTGACAGGCTTTGTGCTTTTTCTTGTTTCCAGGTCTTGTTTTGAATTGACTTTCGTGCAATTGTTCTTTGTTTTTCCCAGGAGGATTACACCTGGTGCCCGGACCGGACGGGGAAGCCCCTGCAGCGTCCGTGGAGCGCGTCCAGTGCCAGCGCTGCCCCAGGGGCCACGGTCTGCAGGGACAGCCCCTTCCAGAAGGACGAGGACCTGGTTTCGGATCGGCTCCTCTCCTGGCAGCAGCTCTCCAGAGGTGGGCACCCGGCTCCACAGCTCGGCTGGCAGAAGGGCTCCGGGCAGGCGGCAGCGGGCACACGGGCATCCCGCTCTTGCAGCTGCTGAGGAGGTTGCTGTGCCGGGATTAAGCAGAGGAGGTGGAACGTGGCCTGCCCCGCTGCCCTTCTCTAAAAACAGAGAATGGGTCGGGAGGTTTGGGCTCTGAGCACAGCCAGCAGCCTGGCCCGGGCACAGGCCCTGGCGGGACAGGGGGACAGGAGCCTGCTGCCACTGACCGTGGCTCTCTGGTTTCTCTCCGCAGGCTGCCAGCACCTCATGCCATGGGAACGGCACCGCTCGGCCTGCCAGGCTGGGAGGGCTGGAGGGCGGCCGGTGTTCATTTGCTGTTAAAAATAAATTGGGTTTTTTTGTCATTGTCATCATCGGAGCGTTTCTTTCCTCCTTTTCCAAGCTCTTGGCCTCCCTTCCTCCAGGGTAATCTTTTTTCTCCTTCCTCAACCGCTTGACGGCATTTGGCAGGGGGGGTTAAGCAACGTGAAAAATTCAACAACAGCTCCTGTTGCCAACTGCAGCAGCCCCTTCAAGAGCCCTGAGCTTCCACCAAGGTCAGTGTGTGCCTTGCAAAAGGAAGTGCTTTGCAGTGATAGGGTTGTTGCCCTGCTGCAAAAGCTGGGAGGAAATCAGAAATGGAAAAATGTCAATTTGGCTCAACCACCGCCCAGGTTCTTCATCTTTTCCCTCTTCTCCATGATAGGCAGGCAGGGATGGACTCCAGCAAGTTTCAAGTTCTTCGTGCTCTCTGGCATCAAAGGGATCAAGGAAACTCTTGTACGCAGGGACTACAACAGGGCTACTTGTCAGAACCCAGGAAATTCCTCTGGCTGCCCTGGAGGACTCGAGCCCCTGCCCAGGGGGCTCAGAGACCCTGGCACAGAGCCCAAGACCCCTGTGCTTTTGATTTAGCCCTTGGAAAAAACAACCTTATATGAAGAATTGCGAGCCATGACAGTTTAAGTAGAATGACAGTGAATTTATCACAGAGTGAAAAATAGATTGTTGGGTTTTCTAGAATGGGGGTTCATGGGCCAAGATGGTGGAATCTGGGCTTGTCCACCCTTTCTCCTTCGTCTTGGTCTTCATCTTCTGCTGTGATGTTGGGCCTTTTAGATTGGTTTAGAGTAGAAGCTCACAGTCTAACATAGGTGATAGGTATTGGAAAGTATTTGTAAATGTGGTAGTGTTAGTTTTTAGGATAAAAAGATAACACCACCCTGGGGCAGGCAGAGTGCCTTAGACTGTCTTCCTGAGCAGACCTAGGCAGGACAGGAGAAAGAATTTTATAGATAAGATACAAGAAACAACCTTGTGAGCCAGAAATGAAGAGCTCTGACTCCTTCTTCGAGCGCCGGGCTGGGAAAAGAGACTTTGGAACTTATCTCGGGCTCACTCTGACCAGCGAGAGACCCCGAGAGCATGAGTCCGTAAGACGAAATCTTGAAGGATTGGCTCCAAAACATAAATATCCTTGTTGGCCGTGTCTTCTTGACCAAGAAATCCTTCAAAGCTCTTGTAACTACAAGTCTTGTGGCCCTGTGAGCCATGCGGTGCAGATGGGAGCCAAACTCACCCTTCCTGTCTATGTAGAAGAGAAGAAAAAGCAATGGCATCATCTGAAAAACTCACAGGTCCGCTCTCTAGCTCCTTCCAAACTCCTTCAAATCGCCCAAAGTGCGATTTAGCTACAAATAGGTGTCAAGGACTCTTAGTGCTGGCTCTTGGACTCCAGAGCAGCTGCTTTAGAATCTTTCACAGAACCCTGTGCAGTTCTGTAGTGCCAGAAATGGATCATTTGAAGAAACTTTCCCAACTGACTTGCATGGAGGTTTGTTTGAAGGGTATTTGAGGAGAAAGGCTCCCGGCAGAGCTCTGGGCTTTGGCCTAGCTGTGTCCCCTGCTGATTGTCAAGTGTGCCATCAGCTGCAGGGCTTTCTGGGCTAAAACTATCATCAAGTCACTGGGACTTGCTATTTTTGGCCTCTAAAAGCTGGACCCACTTTCGGGGCAAATTTGGAGACCTCATCTCTGGGTGGATGGAGCAGCCAGGATTTTCCCAGTTGCTGGGAATGGTTCTCCAGGCCCTGGGTGTAAAAGGGGGCTGCCCAGCAAGTGCGGATCTGCAAGATGATAAACAATTGTCTTGGTTTGAAAAGAGAGGTGTCTGCTAAGGAAGGCAGAAGCCTTCTGTGAAATGGAAAATGTCAATCCCCTCCCTTCAAATGATTCTCATTTAGAAATTTAAATGCTCTTGGGGAAAGATATGGGGATAGGACTGAGCCCGCAGAGCCGGGCAGCGTTTGCTGATGCTCTGAGCCCTTGCTAAAGATCCTGTGCGGGCTGTCTCAGACACCTGGGGCCAGGGATTCCTTCCAAGCTGGGCCACTTTGGCTGGGCCAGGGGCGGCCCCGGGGCAGAAGGCAGTGTGTGCAAGGGCCCTGGGTGGCACGCTGCAGCACGGGCACCGTGCCATGGAACGGAAGCCGGTGTCCAAGGCCCCTTTGTGACACGTGGGAAATAGAAGCTTGCCCGGCTGCTGGCAACACGCAACGGGGCACAACGGGACAGAGCGGTGCCGTGAGGAGCCCCCGCACAGCGCACTCACTCCCGTCTGACCCGGAGCTTCTCCGCGGCACTGTTCCTGCAGCTGAGCTCGAGGCCAGAGCACAGGACTCGCTGACCCGTGGCCTTCCTGAGGCTTCTATTCTGCAGCTGCCCTCAAGGGCAGAGCGTGGGACTTGGTGCCCCGGAGCTTTCCCAAGGCATCTCTCCTGCAAGTAGCTCCAGGCACAGCCATGGAGCAGAGACCCCCGAGAGTGCCCAAGCTGGCCTGGGTGGAGGAGGAGGAGGAGGAAGAAGAAGGCCCTGGAGCTGCCCCAGCACAGGAGACAGAAGAGGTGGTGCCGTTCCATCCACCGCAGGAGGGTGAGTGGCAGAGCTGGGCTGCCACAGGGCTGGAGCCTGTGCCAATTGGCGCCATGCCATGCCATGCCATGCCATGCCATGCCATGCCATGCCATGCCATCCCCTGGGGAAATGCCCATGGACAGGAGGGAAGAGGGGCCGGGCAGACACCCCGCAGTGGCCGTGCTCCATCCCCTGGGGCATCCCGGGGCTCTCCCTGCCTGGGCAGCGCAGGGCTGGGCTCTGTTCTCCGGCCTCTGCCACAGCCCCTCAGCTCTGGCTGCGCTCGCTCTTTGCCAGATGCAGCCCTGGAGCGCACACAAGAGCAGGAATCCAGCCGTGGCTGCTTCCGCAGAACAGCGCAGGTACCTGCAGCCACCCCCACCTGGGCTGGGCCTGCTGTCCCTGCTCAGTCCAGCACCGTGTGTGCAGTGCTCCATGCAACATCCCCGGCCTCTTGCCCTTCTCCTACAGCTCGTCTGCGACTTTATCCGGAGCATTGGGCAGGAAGAGACCAGCACCATGGGCACTGGGCTCAGAGCTCTCTCAGAGCTCCTCAGTCATGAGACCAGTGCCGCCCTGCTGGATTTGCTCCTGGAGAAGGCTGTTGCCAGGCCAGAACAAGTGAGCAGCCTGGGGCCAGGCTTCAATTCCCCCATGAGTCCCGTGGCTTCCCCAGCCACGTCTGCTGGTCCCTGGGAGCCTTTGAGGCCATGGCAGTGCGCTGGCAAGGGAAGCACTTCTCTGGGGACCCTGGGGACATGGCTCCCTCTGGCAGCTTTCCAAGTCTCCCCGTGCCTTCTCCAGGTGCCCGCCATGGTGAGGTCCATTCACCGATGCCTCCTGGCCAATGATTCTGCCCAGCACAGGCTGGACAAGGCCCTGCTGAGTCTCACCAGAGCACACCCGGGTGAGGCAGTGGTGACGCTTCTGCGTGTGGCCCCATCCTGTGACAGGTATGGGGCCCACCTGCCCAGAGGGCTCAGGCCTCCCCAGCCCATCACCCTGTACCGCCTGGCGCAGGTGTCTGAGCAACAGAGAGTTCCAGGGCCCTCTGGCTGCTGCCTTTCCCAACCCTGGCACGTCAGCCCCTGAGCCTGCTGCCATGCTCCCTTGCCATCCCTCAGGGGCCTGTCCCCACAGGGCTGGGCTGCCTGGCTGCTGCTGGCCAGGCCCAGTGGGCAGAGGAAGAGCCGGCGGTCAGCCCGGGCCCCTAGGGATGCCCAGGCCACGGTGCTGTGTCTGAGACCCCCCTGAGACAGAGCTCTAACCCTGCAGAGCTGCCATCTCCATGTGGAAGACCATCATGTGCTCGTCCAGGACTGCAGAGCCAGTGCTGCTGATCCTCCTGGATGTGCTGGGCAGCTTGCCACAGCAGATCCCATCTGAGGGAAGGTGTTCTCTATTCCTGCACACGGGTGCCCCGTGCAACATGGAGCACATGAATGCACTTGGACACCAGATTCTCAGCCCTGCTCGAGCGCTCTGGCACAGCAGGAGCGGCCATTCCCTAATAACACACGGGTTTGCAACTCTTGTGCAAAGCAACACAAATTGTCTCTCTCCTCCTGCAGACCATGGTGTCCAAATCAGTCCCTGCCCTGCTGGTGCTGCTCCTCTTCCACTTCCCACGGCCCGTGGTGATCAGTTGGGATGAGGATGCAGAGCTGGGCAAAGAGGGCCTGGAGCAGGCTACCCCAGAGGCACCCGAGCCTGCCTGGGGACCCCTGCTCTGGGCAGCCGTGCAGCAGGGGCCCTACTGGGCTGCTGCTGAGCTGCTCTTCCTGCCTTTCTTCCTCTGCCTCAGGCCCAGAAGGGCGGCCATGAAGCAGAGAGCAGCGGCCCGGAGAGCTGAAGAAGAGGCCAGAAGGTGCAGGATGGAAATGGAGCAGAGAAGGCTTCGCTTCAAGAGGACATGCAAAAAGACTTGAAGGTGATGTGGAAGACCATGAAGATGATCAAGAAGAGAATGGCCAGGCTGATTTGAATGAACAGCAAGGTGAGCTGGTTCCTGCTGTGCAGCTGAACTCATTGTGTTCAATCAGATTTCCTCTGCACGGATGTCATTGTAGTCAGATGAGAAATTGGCCCCTTAATTTGAATGCAGTGGTGCATAGAGCTGTAGTCTAATGTTTCAATGTAGCTGACCTGTGCCCTGATAGCAAGGGGTGTTTAACAAATCTGGTATTGCCAGAAGGCTTTTGTGACTCTCAGACTGTGCTCTGCACATGGAGCAGCAGAAGAATTAAGGCCAAATCCTCCCTCAGGAACTGGAGGATATCACACGTGGGTAAGGAGCTTTTGTAAGGGAGAATTGACTGTTCTTCTCTCCCACCAGGTGACCCTGTGCTCCAACACGGTGATGGAGTTCTACCAGAGAATGCTGGTGCACCTGGAGGGTGTTGGCAAGGGAGGGGCAGCCCTGATCACCACAGCCAGGTCCCAGCCCTTGCCTGGCTCCCCCAGGCACTGCCTTGCCCAGGCTTTGCTGGCTGCAGTGCCAAGGAGAAGTGCTGCTGGATGCCCTCATGTTGTGCCAGCTGGACATGAGAACAGCAGTGCTTGGGCAGCAGCCTGTGGTGAAAAGCACCCCTGCTCACAGCCAGCACGGGCCTGGGCCCTCTTCTAAAGGCACCAGCAATGATATCATTGATTGGCCTGGGCTTTGGTGCGTGAGGGGGAACAAATTTCCCGAGGGCCTCCTCTCCTTCTTCCTGCAAGAGGTGGAGTTGAGCTGGTGGTGAGCACCGTGCACTGGTTTGGGTCACACCAAGCAGCTGCTGAGAGTCAGGGTCTGGCTCTGTCCATGAGGGCCCATGGCAGGGGGGAAGTGGCTCCCAGCAAGAGTGGGGAGGGCAAGGTCTGACGAGGGGAAAGCAGCCCTTGGTGGGGCAGGTCAGCTCCAGATTTTCTCCTTCCCTCTGCTTCCCATTTTGAGCTTTAATGTTGTCAGAGCTGAGCCCAAAAGTCGTTGTTGCTGCAGCAGAATTCCATGCTGCTGTGCTGCTGTGGGTGTCAGTGTGATGCCCAGAGGGATGCAGCTCCCTGGGGCTGTTCCCTGTCCCAGGCAGAGCCATGCAGGCAGTGCCTGGGCTGCCATTCTGTAAAGCAGGTGGAGCTGGGGCCAGGCAGGGCCTGGAGCTGTGCAGTGGAGGAGCCAGGGAGCTGCAGGGCCTGGCAGGGGCTGATCAGCCCCTCTGTGGGGCAGCTGCTGTCTCGTGCCCTCCAGGGCTGGGGCAAAGAGCTGAGTTCTCAGGCAGGGCAGCAGCACCATGGCAGAGAAGGGAGTCATTTGTACTGAGACACTGGGGCTGTGTGTTCCTTGAGCCTTGGGGAGCCCTGATCCTTGTTGGGAAGGCTCCCCCAGAGCTCGTGGCTCACTGGGACTGTTCCAGGAGTCCTTGCAAGCCTTCTGGGGTACAGGAGGGGCTGAGGCAGCTGTGGGGCAAAGGGCTCTGCCTGGGGCACTGGGCAGCCTCTGGGTGCTGCCTCTCAGGGTTTGGGCCTCCTTGACAAGACGTGTTGGAGTGGGCAGAGGTAGAAGGCAATTTATCCCTGTAGGGCTGTTCAATGTGCATTGGACAGTGACCAATGTGTTCTGCTCCATTGCACAATCTCTGGGGGGAAACGTTCTCCATTCTCTCAGGATCTCTGATTGCCCTGGGGTCATCTCTCTGCCCAGATGTCTCGTTCCTGAGCTCCAAGTGTCCCCCCAAGTGCTGCTGTATGATGAGTGCCACCTGAAGGTGCCCTAGGAGAGGAAGATCCTCATTAGGAATCCCAGCCACCTTCCTGGCTGCTACGGGCTCATTCCCCAGGTTTGGCATCACATCCACCTCCTCCTGTCAAATATTATTGAGGAGATTATTAGGGGAAAAAAGGATTTGGATAAGACCTTGCTGGTTTCTATTCAGCCTTAAAGATCTGCTGAGAACAGGATCCTACCCGAATGTAAACTTTAGGAGGCAGTTTGTAGAGAGCTTTTTAGATAATTGGTTAGCTGAGAAAGGACATTCCGATGTGATACCGATGGATAAGGGTAAGAGAAACAAGCTGAGAACTGAGCAACCAGTGCTCAATTACTGACGAAGGTCACAGTGACCTTCTCTAAAACGAGAAGACGGGGGAGAAAATTGCTTGCCAGAAAATGTAGCTATCCCAAGATAGAGAAATTAGAAGAATGTACACATAGAAGCAAAATAATTGTTAAGAGATAGAAGTAGGTGTGTTTGATCTAAGTGTGCTTTAACCAATAATGAGCTCGGCTTTTGCAATATGTATAAGCTTCATTAACACTGATATAAATATGTGTAGAGTTTCAATAAACTTCGAGATTTGCTATTCATCGCATATGGTGTGTCGCATCTCTCCCGCCGCTACGACAGCAGTTGAAGCTCCTGAGGAAACAGTTGATGTTCTGGTCTTCAGGGGCTTTTCTTGTGGGAGATCTGAGAGGGCTGTGAAAAGCTGCTGCATCCACAGACACCAGTGCCCGTGCTGGCAGCCTCCTTGCAGGATCCCCTGGGAGTGCTAAGCCTACAATTCTTGCATCTTGTTTGTGCCTTTTACCTTTGTCCTGGGCAGTTGTAAATGTGTGTGTAAGTTGCTGTTGCGGTGCATGTTAAGGAGTCTAAAGTTTCTCCAGAGGTGCCTCTGAAGCTGCATTTCATTCTGTCCCTGCCAGAAAGGCAAGGAGGACTCTGCTGTGCTCGACCCCAGCCCCAAGCCCTGTGGGATTGTGCAGCCCCAGAGCTCAGCAGAGATCCCAGCTGTGGTGGCAGTGCAGGCCCTGGGCACTCACGGCCCCAGCGCTGTCACCGGCGTGTTCGGGGATGAGCTGGGTCCCGAGCGGGTGGCTCGGGGATCCAATACGGGGACGCGTCGCTCCGGCAGCCCCGGCAGCCCCGGAGGGCTCCGGCCCCCGCCCGGCAGAGCTGCGGCTGCTGAGACCCCAAAATATCCCCAAAAAACAGGTGAGACACCCCAAAAATATCCCAAAAAATCCAGGGGAGACCCCTCAAAATCCCAAAAAATCCCAGTCAGACCCCCCTGAAAAATCTCAAACAATCTGGGTGAGATTCCCCCAAAAATGCCAAAAAATCCGGGTGAGATCCTCCCCAAAAAATCCCCAAAAAACCCCAAAGTCCAGGTGAGACACCTCCCCAAAAAAATTTTTAAAAATTCAGGTGAGACCCCCCCCTCGAAAATCCCAGTGAGACCCCCCCAAAAGCCCAGAAAACTAGTGAGACCCCCCAAAAAAATCCAGGTGAGAAACATCAAAAAATTCCTCAAAAATCTAGGTGAGGTCCTCCAAAAATGCCAAAAAGTCCAGGTGAGACCCTCCCCCCAAAAAAACCCAAATAAATCCCAAACCCACCCCAAAAAATCCAGGAGAAACCCCTAAAAATAAAATAAAAAACAGGTGAGATCCCCCCCAAAAATCCCAAAAAATCCCACTCAGACCTCCCTGGATTTTTTGTGTGCAGCTGCTCCTGGCAGGGTGCACAGGGACAGGGATTCTGCCAGGGAAAACAGGCACAGGCTGCTGCGGAGAAGGACAGGAGGGATGGGAGGCACAAACAGCTCCTGCTGGTGCAGGTGTCCCTCCCTCCCACTGCAGGTCCCTGTTCATTGTTATCTTATTTTCCAGAGATGAGCTTTACCCTCCTAAAGTCAAACCCCACCCACCAAAGGGGAAGAGAAGCAGTTTGGGTTCCTTGGCATCTCAATGGAGGCATTTCAAGGTCAGAAATGTGGAGGAGCCAGTCGCAGCCCTGAAAGAAGTGCAGGATTTTCCCCACTCTTCAGGAGCAGAGGTAGATTTTCTTGTCCATGCCGTGCTTGTGTTCCTCCCCAGCCTGCCAGCACCAAGTCCTGCTCATGCTGAGCTCCCTTTTTGCTGCCCTGCTGGGCTGTGCCCTGCCAGTGGGCTGGGCAGCAGGGCCAGTGGCTGGACATGGGCTGAGGGGGAGGGAGAAACAGGAGAGTTTTCCTTGGAGAAGCTGACTCAGATCCTACAGGCCTGTGCTGAGTGTGGGATTTTGTGCCTTGTTTCCTTCCCAGTGTAAGATGAGGCTTTTCCCTGCATCATCCTGGTCAGATCTCCAGCTTCCCTCCCAGAGCCAGCTGGGATGATCCTGATCTCCATGGAGCCTCTTCCCAAGGCAGCCAGACTCCCTGTTTGCAGGGCTCTGCTTTCCCCCAGAGCTGCTGCTGCCCTGCTGGCCCTGGAGCTGTCTGACAAAGGGAGACTTTGCAAAGTGGCTGTCTCTGCCTCCCAGCACAGAAAATGGCTTGTTTTCCAGGTGCCAGCACCAACTCCTGAGCACCCTCACCTGCCACGAGGCTCGGAGGGGTTCAGGTGCTCCCTGGACGTGGCGCACGCTGCCCTGGGAGCGGAGAAGGCAGGAGGGAATCTGTCTCCCTGCCCATTGTCAGCGTGGCCAGCAGGGCTGGAGCTGCCAGTGCCGCTGGGGGCCCTCAGCACTGGCCACAGAGGGGCCTCCCATCCCTGCAGGCCCATCACAAAGGGCTGCTGGAGCAGCTGCTTGTTGGAGAGGCCGTGCAGGACACGTTGCAGGGCTGCCCAAGGACGCTGGGCAGCACCTGTGCAGGGCACTGCTCCCCCTGGAACTCCTCAGGTGCTCCACAGGAAATTTTGGCAGGAGCTTTTGCTGCAGCACCTTGAGAAAGCAGCATTTAAACCAGAGAGAGAGGGCAAGAGCCTCAGGAGTCAGATGAGCTGCGCTGGGCTCCTTCCCTCAGCTCCAGGAGCTCTCACTCTGAGTCTCCTCCTTTTCTAAAAGCAGGAAGCTTTTAAACTTTTTAAAGGCAAGTTGTGCATCAGAGAGAATTTCTACTGCCAGGAGACATTCCAGCTCCCTTTCATGTCATGTACTAATTAATGCATTGGCCCGTGAGTGTGGGAGAAGATTTTGCCCATGGTCCCTGCCCTGGTCAGTGGCATGGATGCAGGATGAGGTGAGGGTGATTCTGGCAGTGTTTGGGGAATAGGCCCCTCTGGCTACAGCTGCCCTTTGCTCCAAGATGCTCTTCTGCATCCATTCCCATGCTCAGCACCTCAATCTCTCCTGTCTTCCACCCAGGCTTTCAGTATCCTGCCCCTGCCAGGTGTGCTGCAGCCAGGAGAGAGCCAGCAGGTCTCCTCCACCTTCTCTGGCCACCTCAGCAGCACCTGCAGTGTCCCGGAGCTGTGCCACGTGGAGGGAGGCCCCAGCTACGAGGGGCTGGTGCCCGGGGAGGCCTCACGTGTCAGCTCCTCCCTGAGCCCCCCGAGATCAACTGTGGCTCCCAGGCCCCTCTCAGGGACAGGTGAGTCAGCCTTCCATGGGCTCCTGCTCTGCCATGGGTTATTGTCCCTGCAGGGCTCCCCTGCTCCAAGGACTCTGAGCTCAGAGGTGCCGCACAGCAAAGGCAGCAGCAACACAGGCATGGCCACTCTGAGCTCCCTGGCTGCCAAGAGAGGAAGGACCTTCTCCTGTTGAGACACAACATCTTCTTCTCTATCTGAGTGCTGAGCCCTCCTGGCTCAGCTGCTGCCTGCAGGGAGCTGGGCTCTGGGCTTGCCTTGGCACTGCCTCTAGAGGGGTCTGCAAGTCCATGGTGTTGAGTGGCATCTTCTCCATCATCTCCCTTCTTCACCAAAGCACTGGGATTGTGCTATGGGCAGGCGTGGGGCACAGAGCAAACCTTGCTTTGGGCCCTGCTCCTGCCCCAGATGAAGCCCTTGCACTGCTGATCTGCCAGGGCTCTCCTTATGCTGGGACAGCAGCCAGAAAAGCTCCTGTCCTTTAGGCTCCCCTGCAGCTGCAGCCGTGGGCAAGCACAGGAGAAGCTCAGCTCCAGCAATGCAGCCCAGCTCAGGACACACAGGCCCAGGCTGGAGCTGGGAGTGGAGGTGCTCCAAGCCAGCCTGTGCATCAGGACTTCTTCAGGCCAGGCTGGAGTTGGTTTCATGGGGAGGAGAGGGACCAGGCTGCTTCCAATGGTTTCCGTGGCAGCCAGCACTGGTTTGCTTGGTCCCAGCTGGGCTCCAGCAGGAAATCTGCCTGACAAGAGCCTGCCTTGCAGGAGAGGAGTTCCTGCAGCCTCTGCTTTCTGACTGATAGCATTGTTCTCGTGAAGGAGCAGGCTATGGTCGTTAAAGCCCAAGATCACGGGCAGAGACTCTCTAACTAATTAGAGTTAGACAGTGGTGTGTTTATTAACACCGGCGGGCGGCACCAGAGCCGTCCCTAAAAGGCGCGACCGCGCTGCCCAAGGTTCTTTGCCCTCTCTTTATTGCCCAAGATCTTACATACAATACATCTGCACAAGCCCAGCACCTCCCATCCCCGCTCTGTATTCAAATGAGCTCATTGGTCCTTCACACCTGTGCAATTCTTCCCTTGAATTGGGTCCGTGGTCTCAAATTGGGTCCGTGGTCTTAAGGGATGAAGTCAGGAATGTCTTCATCAGGTCTCTGTGACCCTCTGGCACCATCCAAGGTCCCCTGCTTAGTGACTGATTGACATCAAGCCCAGGTGCTAAACCATTGTTCTCCTGGTTTCAAGATGTTCTTATAACAGTTCACTGACTCCACTTCCTTCTAGAAAGGAGCTCCTAATGGTAAACAATAGAACAATCAGCTCTGGCTTAAGCATCTCAGAATCATTAACCTATGGTCTGCCTGTCTAACTTACATCCTGATCAGTGGGAATTGCTTCTAAGCCTCAGCTGAAATCTGAACTCTTGAAAATCATGCTTCAGCCATGCCCAGGGGGAAGGGGGCTGAATGAGCTGAGTAAGAATTGTAGGGGAGATGAGCAGCTGTCAGCAATCTGTGCTCTGCTCTAAACTGGGAAGCCAAGAGACAAAGGGCGTTTTCAGGCAGCAGCACAGAGAGCTGCTGGATCAGCCTTGGGCAGGGCCTGGAGGGGTCTGGCTGTGCCTTCAGAGGGAGCTGGCACAGTCAAGAGCCTCTGATGGCAAAGCTGAGGTTTGGCTGGGCCTGGAGGTCCCCTTCCACCAATGCCCTCCCTTGGGATGTTCCCAGCCCCTGTGGCTTGAGGAGAATTCACGGAAATGGCCTCAGGGTCAAGGAATGAAGTGCAGGGCCAGCCAGGACTGGGGAGCCCAAGTTTCTGGTGGGGACTCTCAGCCATGGTTTCTGTTTTGTCTGCACAAGGGAGCTGAAGCAGCCGGCTCAAAAGCTTGAGGAGGAGGCAAAAGCCTTAGAGGAGGGAGAGAGGGGGAAGGAGGAAGAGAGGCAGAAGAAGGAAAAGAAGGGTGTCTCTGTGGGGAAGCAACCCCCAAAACCAGAGAAGGGGAAAAGCAAACAACCACAGAAGAAGGAAGCCAAGGCCCCAGAGAAGAAGGAAACCAAAATCCCAGAGAAGAAGGAAACCAAAATCCCAGAGAAGAAGAAAACCAAAGCCTCAAAGAAGGGGGAACCCAAAGCCCCAAAGAAGGGGGGAACTCAAATCCCAGAGGACACAGCTGAGCTGGAGAAGAACTCTTTACTCTTTATTCACACAACTCATTTTACACAGTTTGACAGACCCCGTGTGCAGCTTTAGTTAGTTCATAGATTTCTTGCAGGTTATTCTATTACTGGTTAATAAAATAGATTTTACTTGTGCATCAAATCTCTCTGTTGTATTGTTTACCTGTTCTCTTCACTGATTCTCACGGACAAATCCCTTGTTGTTGCAGGTGCATTTGTTTTTCACCCTCAGAACAGATTGTTCACAAAGTCTCATTCTCACAAGAGCTTCCCATGGGAACTTGTAACTGCTTAGCTGCACTCACAAGAGATGGCAGGCCAGCTGTTAATGTGGCAGAACAAGGCCTGATTTCATAAGGCCTTTCTTTTATCATTATCCCACCTGCCTGTGACATCTCCCCCTTCTCGTTCATTTAAAAAAGGCTCCTATGTTCTGATGCTGAAACAGCTCACTCTTGTCAGGGCATTATCTCATCAAGGTTATCACTGGTTATCTGTTAGATATGGGATAAGAGAGATAAAAGACCACTTACAATCCACAAAACTTACCAAATTCCATCAAGTCATTGACACAGCGTTTTGCAGCAGGAGAAGACAAAAGAATAATGTCCAATGTCTCTTAGGGAAATGGAAAGGAATGACCATTGTTTCCAACGAGTTGAGAAGTGTGAGAAAGTCTTTGAGCTGGAAATGTTGATCTTTGACACCACTGAATGTCCCCTGGCAGCTGGAACAGGGAATAACTGGAGAAGGTTCGTAGGAGCTCTGTACCATGAGGATGCCAGGAGGCTTTGCTGGCAAATTGCCTCTGTCAGTGCCCAGACACAGCCGTGTCTGGCCAGGCCTCCTCCTGCTCCTGCTCTGGCCACAAAGGCTGCAAGGGGATGAGGTTATTTCTCTCTGCACTGGGCCTCATTTCTTCAGAGCTGATCAGGATCTGATGGAATGAACAGGTGACTGCTTTGAGCTGCTGCTGATGAAACACAGGCACATCTTCTCCTGAAGGTGATGAATCAATCAGGCTGCACTGTGGTACACTCCATTGGGATTTAGATGGGATGATCTTGTTTCCAAATTCCTAATGTAAATATTGCATTATTCAAAATGATTACTTGTCCAAATGTCTTATGTTCATATTGCATTATTTGAACATTCTTAAGGCATTCATTCCTCTTCTTTTTTGTTTTTTAAGAATGAGATGTGTGTCTTTTGTTATGAGTATGAAGCAACATCACAGTAAAATGATACATGCAGTGGACAAGAAACTTACAGCAATTAGGAAGAATTTGGATACAACAATCAGGAACATTTCAAATAGCAGACAAAGCTAACAACGTAGGTGGAATGAGGTAAATAGCAATCTCTGCAATAATGTACCATCATCCCAGGGTCTGCAAACAGCTGACAAACCTCGATTCAGGGGGTACTTGGATCATTATTTCCAGATAATAATTCCCAAGCTGCCTTTAAAAAGAGTTCAACTGTCATGTCTAGAGGGTCAGATGGCCAAGTCAAAGCAACTCAAATCCAGTTTTGATGCAGAAAACATCTGGGTCTGTTGGCAAATTCCCGTCCAGGCAGAGCCAAGGCCTGGCCCCCACCCAAGCTCTAAGTGGGAGAGAATTCCCTGAACGTCATTGAAAACAAGGCTCTTGAGAACAGCGCTGAGGAGTAAAGGTCTGGGGGCGACAGACTAATGAACCATGCAAGAGCTGTCTCCTCCAAAATCCCCTCAGCACAGAGATGCTTTAAACCCAGCAAACTGTTGGAGTGGTTCTGTAATAATCATTGGGGCTGCATCTGATTGCTGAGAGTAGATGTCACAATGCCATCAGTTTAGAGGAGGCTTCCCACCAAGCTGAGATATCATTTCTTGGAACTGTGAAAAAGACTTAAAAATGATGAGACAGCCCTGGGTCAAAGCATGGAGGATTTTGGTGGGATTTTGGGCAGATGGTTTGGTGTGTATCCAGAGTGACTTTGGGCAGATTTGGGGCCTGCTTGGGGCAGGTTTGGGGCAGATTTGTTGCTGCTGTTGGGGTTTTTCTCCCGTTTCCCCAGCTGTGGGCAGAGCCCCGAAGCACATCCTGTTCCTGCCCTGCTCCCTGAGGAGCCCAAGGAGCTGCTGCTCCCCATGCTCTGCACCCAGGGAGATCTGGGGCAATCCCGGCATCCCGGGCATCCCGGGTATTCCGGGCCCTTTGGGCATTGGGGGATTCTGGGGCTTGGGGGGCGAGAGGGGTGAGGGGGGCTTGGGGCTGGATTGTCTGGGGAAAGGATCGGGATTTTGGGGGAATGTCTGGAGTTTTGGGAAAGAGCAGGATTTGGCGGGGAGGAAATTCTGGATATTTTAGGGAGGAAATTTCTTGAATTTTGGTGGAAATTTCTGGATTTTTTAGGGAGAATTTTCTGAATTTTTTGTGGGGCTCTTCTGGATTTTTGGGGAGGGATTTCTGGATTTTGGGGAATGTTTCTGGAGTTTTTGCGAATGTTTCTGCATGGAGAATGGGGTTGGTTTTGTATAGTTTGGGGAGGAATGTTTCTGGATTTTCTGGGGAAAGTTCCTCAGTTTTTGGGAATGTTCCAGGATTTTTGGAGGAACATTTCTGGATTTCTATGGGAATGTTTCTGGATTTTTGGGTGAATGTTTCAGGTGTTCTTCTGAGAACATTTCTGGATTTTTTGGGGAACATTTCTCCAATTGTGGGGGAACATTTCTGGATTTTTGGCGGGGAATATTCCCAGGTTTCTGGGGAACATTCCCGGGTGTCTGTGGAACATTCCCGGCTGTCTGGGAACATTCCCGGGTGTCTGGGGAACATTCCCAGGTGCCTGGGGAACACTCCCGGGTTTCTGGGGAACACTCCCGGGTGTCTGGGGAACACTCCCGGGTGTCTGGGGAACATTCCCGGGTGTCTGGGGCTCTCCTGGCCCCGTTCCCAGCCCAGGTTCCCGGGGTTCAGGAGCTGCCCTGGTGCCCGGGCCCCGCGACATCGCCTGGGTGCACTTGGAGCCCGAGGTGCAGGCAGGCGCCGCCCGCGAGGCCCTGCAGGGCTTCAGCATCACCCAGAGCAGCGCCAGGAAGATCTCCTGCGCCAAAAAGGGACCCAGTTTCCCACCCAAATCCCCTCTCTCCATCCCAAATCCTTCTTTGTGCATTCCAAATCCTTCTTCTTTCACCCCAAATCCCCTTTACCAGCCCCCAGGGATTTTGGGGCTCCAGAGGGGTTATTGGGGTTTTTCCCAGCATTGTACCCAGGGTCTCTCTGCAGACATTGCACCTGGAGCTGCCCCAAATAAACCCCAAATAACCCCAAAATTTGGGACTGAAGGGGGGGGGAGGTGATACAAAAATTCGGGGTTTGGGGGTGTTTGACCCCAAACTTTGGGAATTGGGGGGTTTGATCCTAAAATTTGGGGTTTAGGGGATTTTGACACCTCAGGGTTTGGGGATTTTTGACCCCAACCTTTGGGAACTGGGGACGTTTGACACCCCTGGATTTGGGATTTGGGGGTTTTTGTTCCCAGGATTTGGGGTTTAAGAGGTTTTCTCCTGAGGATTTGGGGATCAGGGGGTTTGACCCCCAAACTTTAGGATCAGGGCGGTTGGACACCCCAGATGTTTCAAACCCCAGGTTTTGGTGTCAGGGGGTTTGACCCCAAAGTTCGGGAATTGTGGGGATTGACCCCAAACTTTGGGGATGAGGAGGGTTGGACATCCCAGATATTTCAAACCCCAGGAGTTGGGGATTGGGGGTTTAGACCCCAAACTTTGGGGGTTGGGGGTGTTTGACACCTCAGGATTTGGGATTTGGGGGTGTTTGACCCCAGACTTTGGGAACGGGGGGTGATGGACACCCCAAATGTTTCAAACCCCAGGATTTGGGGTCAGGGGGATTTAACCCCAACATTTGCAAATTGCAGAGTGTTTGACATCCCAGGATCTGCGATTTGGGGGGTTTAAGGCCTAAAATTTGGGGTTCGGGCTGGGGGGCAGGGGGGGAGGTTGAGATCCCAGAGTTTGGGTCTGGGGGTGTTTGGCCTCCCCCAGTGTTTGAACCCCCAGGATTTGGGGTCCGGGGGAGTTGACCCCAGGATTTGGGGTGTTTGACCCCAATGTTTGACCTCACCTCGGGTTTGGGGTCGGGGTTGAGATCAGGGACATTCCCTGGAGCCAGCGGCGGGATCGGGATCGGGATCGGGAAGCGGAACAGGAACGGGGAGGGTCCCTGAGCCAAAGCCGGACCCCAACCCCAGGGAGAGGCCCCGCCGCAGTCCCGGAATGGCCCCATCCCCACAATCCCGGAGCCCTCCCCAGGCCCAGCCCCTCCCCGGCCGCTGAACGGAGCCTCCCTCAATCCCAGCCCGCCCCGATCCGGGCCGGAGCCATCCCCAGAGCCTCCCCCATTCCCGGCCCGGACCCTTCCATCCCTTTTTGGGGCGGCTCCTGCCGCTCCCCGCCCATTTCTGGGGGTTCCAAAGGGCCCCGCGTACCCTCCCCATTTTGGGGGTGTTGGGGGGGCCCCAGGGCCGCCCCGAGGGCCGAGGGGGGATCGAAAGCCCCAGACCCGAGGGGCTCCTGGGGGTGCCCAGTTCCTCCCGTCCCCAGCCCGAAACAGATCCTGGCCAATCAGAGTGCGGGGCTCTGATGACGATCCCGTTGCCGGGCGGACACTCGGCGCACTGGCCCCGCCCGGCGATTTCCAGCGAATCAGCGCCCGGCTCGGCTGTGACTCATCGCGTGCCGGGCAGAACCCAGCGCCTCTCACAGCGCTGGCCAATCAGAGACTGCGCGGGGCCATTCCCAGCCAATCAGAGCGTTTGTCGCTGATGGCTCTCAGTGTCCAGGAGCGGAATTTGGGGCGGGGGGCGGTGACCCCGGCGATGGGGATGGGGCGTGCGGGGGCAGCTGGGGCCGCACTGGTGGCACTGGGGGCGCTGGGAGCCCCCCCGGCCGCGGGGGGAGCGGGGGGCGCGGGGAGAAGGGGGGCGGGGGGGCCCCAAATTCAACCAAAGGGTGGTCGGGACCCCCAAAGGGAGCAGGCGGGGCCTGGAACCCCCAAAACCAAGCACGGGGGAGGGGATTGGGGACTGGGGGAACGATGGGGAAGGGGCGGGAGAGCGGCGGGGAAGAGGGGGATGGGACCCCCAAATTGAGGTGGGAGGGAGCTGTGGACTGGGGGAATGCTGTGGACTGGGGGAAACCCCCATCAAATCCCATTAAATCCCATAAAAATCCCATTAAATTCCACTCAATTCCCATTAAACATTATTAAAATCCTATTAAATTCCATTAAAATCCTATTAAAATCCCATGACATCTCATTAAAATCCCATAAAACTCCATTACAATCCCATCAAATTCCATTAAAAATCCATAAAATCCCATTAAGATCCCATTAAATCCTATTAAATTTCTATTAAATCCCATTAAATCCCATTAAATCCCATTAAAATCCTACTAAATTCCGATTAAAATCCTACTAAATCCCCTCCAATCCCATAAAATGATCCCAAACCCACACAGAACTGGCCCTGAATTACCCCGGACACACACAGCCCTAAAAACCCAACAATGTGAAAAGTTACCCCAAATTATCCCAAATTTACCCTGAATAACCCCCCAAAAAACCCCAAATAACCCCAAAGGCACACAAAGAACCCAAATCCCCCAAATGACTCCAAATGCCCCAAATGATCCCAATCCCATAAATGACCCCAAATCCCATAAATGGGACTGGGAGAGGGGAGGAGAGGGCAGGGAAAGGGGGAGTGGGACAAACTGGGCAAGGAAATCAAACTCTGCAGTCAGACAGAGCAGGGATTTGTGTATCCAGCGCTGGGAGCGAGGGGGATCTCTCTGGCAAAAACCCACTCGGTCTCCTTTAGCCTTCAGCTCCATTTTAAAAGTCACAATTACAACACTTCATTAGCATACTCGCATTTGCATAAAGCTGTGTCCCGGTTTTACAGCCGTGTGTGGCTTCAGCGCCTGCGTCCGTTCCTCCTGTGGCGGCCCTCAGTCTTCTGGTGCTCTTTTGATGAAGGCTTCTGTCGTCCTCCTCACGCTGGAACTTTTTACCTGGACCATCAGCCCATGCCTGGTGCTCCTTGTTCTTCAGTCTAACCTGGTCTGAGCTGATTTTGCCCTTTGCAAGCTCTGTTCAAACTTGCTCTCTCGCTCTCGGTGCGTTTGTTGTGTCGCTGGCTCTGCTCTCTCTCTTGCTCTGCTGCCTCGCTGGCTTTGCCTGCATGGGAAAAATGCATGTATTTTATGATTGGCTTTTCGCAAATATTAAAATGAATATTATATGTCTGCTGTTAGAAAGTAATGCTGTATTAATTCTCTTAAGTACTGTGTTAAATATAGTTTTAGGTTATAAAAATTGTTAAAATAGAAACGATGCTATGTAGGATTCTTGTTTTAAAGAAAGGACTCGCAGTGAGATAGCAGCCACAGGACACCTAAATCTTTCAGAGAAAAAGAATTTATTGCCCTCTTGTCAGAAGAAATGAACTTCTTCCCACCTCGAAGGCGCTGTTAGGATTCGGAGGAAGAAGGTGGCACTGCCCAGACAGAATCCTGTGTTTGAATGGAATTTATGCATCATGGATGAAGTGTATGAATATGCAACAGGCTGTTGTTTTTAAGGGTTAATCCTTTGTTAACGGGTGTCCCTTTTCGGGCTCGTGCTGCCCAGAAAAAGGTACCCGGACCTCCATAAACCTTTTTCTCTATTGTCTCATATTGTCCTAATTCAAATTGTCCAAATTATTATTTCTCTAATTGCATTGCTACTTTTATAACCATTTTATTACTAATGAACTTTTACAATTTCAAAATCAAGTGATTGGCGTGTTTCACACTGCACATCTCGCTCCAGGGCTGCTTGTGCTGAACCTTTCCTTGCACAGCCCTGAGGATTCCCCCAGCCCGGGCTCCCAGCAGCTCCAGGCCCGGCCAGGAGGAGCAGCAGGGCCAGGGCTGGCCGGGCGTCCCCCCAGATGTGGCCCCCGCTGGTGGCACAGCCGGACCCTTGGGAGGCTGCCTCAGGCTTTATTGTCCACCAGCATCCCAGGAGGGAGCAGAAAATCCTCCTGTAGACACTGATTCCGGAGGCTCCCAGCGCTTCCTTGTCTCCAGGAGCTTCTGCCAAGCCCCAGTGAAACCTCGGTGCCACATTGTTCCACAGCCTCACAACGCTCTCCTGGCTCCCGTGAGGTCCCTCTGTGTCCCGCTGCAGCCTTGGCTCCATCAGGGTCTCCTGGCTCCATCAGGGTCTCCTGGCTTCCATCAGGCTCTCCTGGCTCCATCAGGCTCTCCTGGCTTCCATCAGGGTCTCCTGGTTTCCATCAGGGTCTCCTGGCTCCATCAGGCTCTCCTGGTTTCCATCAGGGTCTCCTGGCTCCATCAGGCTCTCCTGGCTCCATCAGGCTCTCCTGGCTCCATCAGGCTCTCCTGGCTTCCATGCTGCTCCACTCTGTCCCAAGGGGCATCCGCGGCTCAGCTTTGGAGCCCTGCAAGATCCAAAGGTTCCCCCCAACAAACACCAGCCCAGGGACCCCCAGGATATTTGGGCTGAGCTCCCGCTGCCCAGGCACCTGCATGGAACCCAAGTGACCGCTGGGACTCCATGGAATGTCCTGGAACAAACTGTCCCTGGTCAGACAGGGGTGCCATGGAACACAGGTGCCACTGGGACACGGACACTGCCCATGGAACCGAGTGTCCATGGGGACAGAGCCGGGCCTGATGGAACACTGGAGAACATTGTCACCCCATGGAATCCATGGAACCAGGTGTCCATGGTGACACTGGAGAACATTGTCACCCCATGGAATCCCATGGAACCAGGTGTCCATGGAGACACTGGAGAACATTGTCACCCCATGGAATCCCATGGAACCAGGTGTCCATGGTGACAGAGCCCTGGAACACTGGAGAACATTGTCACCCCATGGAATCCATGGTACCAGGTGTCCATGGTGACACTGGAGAACATTGTCACCTCATGGAATCTCATGGAACCAGGTGTCCATGACAGAGCCGGGCCCAATGGAACCTACTGGAACACAGGAGAACACTGTTACCTGTTGGAACCCGGGCTGCTGAGAATTTTGGACTTTCTGAGCTGACAGACACTGACCCCCAAGAGAACACTGCATTTGACCTGAGGCTGTGGAGAAGGCTTCCAAAATGGAATGATGGAACTGGGATTATGGGTGTGGAGTTTGAATAGAAGGGTGTAATATCACATGGTGGACAACTTGGAGTTTAAGGTTTTAGAATATAGTAATATATATAAAGCAAGATGGAGGTTTTAGGGTGGAGGCTGATCCTTTTTCTTCTTCTTCTTCTTCTTCTTCTTCTTCTTCTTCTTCTTCTTCTTCTTCTTCTTCTTCTTCTCCTTCGCCTTCTTCTTCTTCTCCTCCTTCTTCTTCTTCTTCTTCTTCTTCTTCTTCTTCTTCTTCTTCTTCTTCTTCTTCTTCTTCTTCTTCTTCTTCTTCTCCTTCTTCTCCTTCTCCTTCTCCTCCTTCTCCTTCTCCTCCGTCTCCTTCTCCTCCTCCTCCTCCTCGTCCCTTATGTTGGGCACGGGTGCTTGGTTATTGGGTTAAAAGTAAAAATAATTCAGGTGTCATTTCTTAATTGGACAGTTTATCCTCAGAAGACCTTGCAGAGAGAGACATGGGGCTCCATTTTCACCTTGTTAGTGAAGTGCTGCAGAACTCACAGCTTGTGAGACTGTTCTAGAGACAAGAGCTAATGAACACCTGAGTCCAAACAAGAAATGCTGTCTTGGGATTTCATCCTGACCTTGGCAGAAAAGAAGCAAAAGAATTGACTCTTACCCCACGGAATCTCATGGAACCAGGTGTCCACTGTTTGACGGTGCAGCCTCAGAGAGTGGTGAGACCCTTGTGGCACCATGGAATATCCTGAAACCACGGCTCCCTTGTGACAAACCTGGGCTTTATGAAACCAAGGACACCGCTGGGATGCAATGGAATCTCATAGAACCAAGGGTCAACTGTCAACACATCAGCTTCTCAGGAAACCAAGGCAAACACTGTGACACAGAGAGGGGCCTCAGGGGACCCAGGAGACCATGGTGACACCGTGCTGGGATCTCATGGAACCAAGTGTGAATTGTTACAGGACCCAGGAGACCATGGTGACACCGTGGTGGGATCTCATGGAACCAAGAGCCCAGAGTTTCACAGCTCAGCCTCATGGAGCGCTGGAGACCATGGTGTCCCAAAGGGAACACATGGAACAAAGGCTCCTTAGTGACACAGCAGGGCCTCATGGAATGCAAGAGATCATCCTGATGGAATGGGAACTCATGGATTCAAGGGTCCACTCTTTTGCTGCGTGGCCTTATGGAATGCTGGAGACCATTGTGGCACCATGGAAACGAATGGCACAAAGGCTCCACTGTGACCCAGCAGGGCCTCATGGAACCAAGGACACAGCTGTGATGCCATGGAATCTTGGGGAACCAAGTGTCAATTCTAAACACAGCAAGGACTCATGGAACCCAGGAGACCATTGTGATGCTGCACTTTGTCACACCGGGGCCGTGCTTCTATGAGGATCCATGGGCCCACAATGTTCTCCTGGGTTCCAGGAGGCCCCGCTGGGTCACAATGGCCCCTTGCTCCCACGAGCCACAGCACGGTCCCCGTTGCCCCTGGGTTCTGTGAGGCCCTGCTGCGTTCACAACTGACACTTGCTTCCATGAGATTCCATTGCGTCACAGTGGCCCCCATGTTTCCATGAGGTTCTGCTGTGTCACAGTGGACACTGGGTTCCACAAGAGCTGGCAATGTCCCAGTGGCACCTGTGTCCTGTGGGCCCCACTTTGCCAAAGCAGAGCCTTGGCTCCATGAGATTCCAGGCTGTCCCAATGCTCTGCTGAGTTCCACGAGGCTGTGCTGTGTCACAATGGACACTGAGTTCCACCTGCCCTGGCAATATCCAAGTGGCCCCTGGCTTCCATGAGGCCCCGTTGTGTTTGCAGGTGACACTTGGTTCCCCAAGGTGTCATTGTCACGCCGCTCTCCTGGGCGCCCTGAGGCCTTGCTGTGTGAGAAATGACCGCTACTTTTAAAATTTTTAAGGTTGATTCAACCTTGAAAAAAATGACAACAAAGGACTGAAACAGGAGAAATCACAGTACTGGGAGCCCTTCCCCACCCCGTGCCTATCAGCCACATGGCTCCTTCACAAATTGGCTGCTCCTCCTTTTAGACTTTTGGTGTTGCACCAGGTAATCCTAGCCCCACCCAAAGTCTGTCAGGTAACTCTTTGTGGCCATCCATTGGTGGAGAATGCTTTCTTGCAACCTGACTGGAGAGCAGGTGTTGCCATGCCTGCCTTCCAGTGACAAACCTGCCCTCCCCAAATGCCCCAACCACCAAGGCCATTACAAGGGGAGGGGAAGAGGACTATGGGGGACAGATGACAATAAAATCACTACACATCTTAACACACACATAGGATCTATCTCCTCACTGTGAGACCCAACTATGACATTACTCATCTGTAACACTGTGCAATAATGGAGCCTTGTTCCTACCAGGCCTGGCAATGTCCCAGTGGCACCTGTGTCCCATGAGGCCCCACTTGGTCAACGCAGAGCCTTGGCTTAACAACTGACCCTTGTTTCCTTGAGATTCCATTTGTGAAAAACACGTTCACTCTCCTGTGAAAATGTACAAAGTTTAATAAAGGACAATGGGAGACCAGGACCATGGAGCAAAGGTTATTATGGCCGGGTGCCTCTTGGCACTCAGCCAGGAGCACCCTGTTACCTTTGGGGATCCCCTGAAATACCTTTCCCCTTACATCAGCCTGGTGCATATTCATAGACCCTCATGCATATCCATAAACTACTTTACATATTTCAGGAATGATTTTACATGGCCCCTCATTGGGTCTGCCTTTTCAGAGCGTGTGTGTTTCTTGGCTGTGGTTTTGGCTCCTTCTCTTTATCACCTCCAGTTTTTGGGCCTTGGTGCACTCTGCCTTCAGACAGGGAGTGCTGATAGTTGGCAGATCTGTACAGGTGTCCTCATCCCATGTGCATTGGATGTTATCCCATCCAAGCAGGCAGTTTAACACAAGCACACTCCTATTAGCTATTTCACTACTATGTCTAAGCTCAATTAACAACAGAAATAAAAACTATATCTTTAGAACAAAGTTACTTTAACAGCACACAGATAAAATCCATTTTAATATTTGCAAAAAGCCAATATTATGATATTTATCCATAACAGGGTGAAGGAGCCCTGGCCCAGGCTCTGGCCATGGGGGACACGGGGACGCTGCCGGGGGGTCCCTGTCCCCCTGTGCCACCCCCAGGGCCCCGGCCCCCTGTCCCCGTGTCAGGCTCTGGGGTCGATCTTGTGGAACATCCTCTGGGGGAGGCTGTGGGGCCGGGGGGCCCGGGGGGACAGGGGACCCCGCTGTGCACGAGCAGGCTTGGACTGCTCTGGGGGGAGCTGTGAGGGGGCCGGGGCAGAGTGACCTCCCCAGTGACCTCACACAGCCCCCGTGATGTCACACAGCCTCTGTGATGTCACACAGCCCCCGTGATGTCACACTGCCCCTGTGATGTCACACTGTCCCTGTGATGTCACACAATCACTCTGTTAGGTCACACAACCTCCATATGATGTCATTCAGCTGCTATGTGATGTCACACAGCACATTTGTGGTGTCACAGTCACCCTGTGATGTGACAGCCTTCTCTGTGGCATCACACAGCTGCTCTGTGACTCTGTGTCACAACCCACATTGTGATGTCACAGAGCCACCTTCTGTGATGTCACAGCTAGCTCTGTGCTGTCACAACCCCCTCAGTGCTGTCACACAGCCCACTCTGTGCTGTCACACAGCCCCTTGCTGCCATCCCAGCTGCTCTGTGGCTCTGGGACACAGCCCCAGAGGTGCTGCTGTGACACAGCCCCCGTGGGGACATCCCACAGCCCCGGCCAGTGCTGAGCCCCTGGGAGCTCTGTCTGTGCCCTGCTCATGTCCCTGAGGGGCCCTGGCAGTGCCCCAGCCCTGCTGGGCTGTGCACAGGAGCTGCTCCTGGCCAGAGCTGTCTCTCTGCAGCTCTGCTGCCCTTGCCAGGAGCTGCCTGTGGGCCAGGAGCCCGGCCCAGCTCAGCAGCACAGACACAGCACAAGGACTTTAATCACCCTCTGGGCCTTTGCTGCTCTTTGCATCACACCCAGTCCCTCAGAGTGGGCTCAAAGACTTCTCAAGAGCTCCAAGTCAGATTGAAATACTGAAGTTTCTTGTACTTTAAAGAGATCCCTCTGAGGGACAGCGCTGAGAAAGTGTCCCCAGGTTCCAGGGAGAGCAGAACACTGGAGGCACTGATGGCAGCTGGGGACAAACAAGGCAAAGGTGTCTCTGGTGCTGAGCAAACCTGGATTTGTTTCAGGAATGTAAAGGGCCAAGGCCTGAGCCCCAGCCCTGTCCAGGCAGATCCTGTCCCTCCCTCCTTGCTCAGGGCTCTTCCCGGGATGGGCCCTGGCATGTGGGGATGGGCAATGCCAAGGGCAGGAGCGTGGGGCGGCCCCTGCCAGGCTGCTGAGCAGGGACAGGGAGGCCATGAGGCCCCAGGCCTGCAAGGGTCACTTGTCCCCTCCTGGCTCAGGCCCAGGGCCAGCAGCCATGGCCAAAGCGCTGCCCAGGTTGGCTCTGTCAGGGCTGTCTTGCAGCTGCTGCCCATCCCTGTGCCCTGTGCAGCCCAGGCTGTCCCACAGTGTCCCTGCCCTGGCCTCTGTCCCTGCAGGCTCTGGGCATCCCCCGGCTGCCCCACCTGGCTGGGCCCTTCCTTTGCTGACAGCTCTGCCTCCTGCCTGCCCCTGCCTGCCCACACAAAGCCTGGGGCTGCTCCAGGCTCCTGCTGGGGACGTGCTGCACCACAGCCCTGCCCTGACAGGGAAATTCCTTTCTCCTGCAGCCACTCTGGGCCTCCCCAGCTGCCCTTGGCGTTAATTCTTTCTCTCTCTGGCTGTTTTCCACTATGTCAAAAGGATCCACCATCCCTGAAATCACTCTTTAAACACTCTCATGGCTCTGCTCCACTGTCCTCAGTCTCTACCCCACTGAGCACAGAGCTCCTTTGTCCCTATACAGTGCTCATGGGCCCAAGGCCTCCAAACCCCTCCTTGGGACATCTCTGGGCCCTCTCCAAGGTGTTTCCAAATGAAAACATTCGGCTCAGAGTCTAAAGAAATCACCAGAGGACAGGGCCAGCCCGACCTGTCTGTCCTGGCTACTTTTGTCTGGGAGCGATCCTTGGATATCCATAATTTGGGAGGCCAAATTCTAATTTTGGCCATGGTCCCTGGACAAGAAGGCTGGTTCTTTTCCATAGGAATGAAGGAACAGAGCCCCAGTGTTTCAGGGGCAGATGAGAGGTGACCACCAGAGGCCAAGGCCAGCCAGAGCTGGCAGGTTTTGTTTGGTGAGATACCCTTGCACAGAGGAAATTATTTTAGGGAGAGTACCCGTTCTGGCAATGGGCATCTGAAAAGTCAGACAGCCCTTTTCCATAGCAAGGAAAGCAGAGAGCCCCAGTGCTCCAGGAGCTGATGAGAGGCAGCCCTTGACATGCCAAGATCAGCCAGAGCTGTCAGGTGGCCCCTGGGAGGCCAAGCCAGCCAGAGCTGTTCCATGTTCCCAGGGTTCCATGGGGTCCCACAGTGTCCCAATGGTCCCTTGCTTCCATGGGGCCCTGAGGTGTCATAATGACCCCTTGGTGACACCAGGCCCTGAAGGTTGGAATGGTCTCCATGGTTCCATCAGGCCCCACAGAGCCACAATGGTCTCTGGGTCCATGGAGCCCCTCTGTGTCACCATGGCCCCTTGGTTCCATGGGCTCCAGTGGTGCCACAATGATCCCCTTGGTTCCATGGGCTCCAGTGGGGCCACAATGATCCCCTTGGTTCCATGGGCTCCAGTGGGGCCACAATGATCCCCTTGGTTCCATGAGGTCCCCACAGTGTCCCAGGGATCTCCATGGGAAGGAAAGAACCCAGCCACACTGTTGCAGGCGCAGCCACCAGAGGCCCAGGCCAGCCAGCCTTGACGGTACGGGCAGGTTTTGCCTGGGAGCAACCCTTGGATATTCAGAATTTCAGAGGTGGAATCCCAATTTCAGACATGGACACTGGAGGAGAAGGATGGTTCTTTTCCATAGGAAGGAAAGCACAGAACACCGGTGGTGTCTCAGGGGCAGATGAAAGGCAGCCATCAGAGGCCAAGGCCAGCCAGACCTCTCTGTCCTTGCAGCTTTTGTCTGAAAGCAACCCTTGGATATCAGGAATTTGGGAGGTGGAACCCCAATTTTGGCCGTTTCTGCATGGATAAGAAGGACGGTTCTTTTCCATAGGAAGGAAAGCACCCAGCCCCAGTGTTTGGACAGCAGGGGAGAGGCACCCCCAGGAGGCCAAGGGCAGCCAGACCTGTCTGTCCTGGCAGCTTTCACCTGGGAGCAATCCTTGGATGTACGGAGTTTTGGAGGGGGAATCCCAGTTTTGGCCATGGTCAAGATGGGTGTTTTTGCCCATAGGAAAGTAAAGCACAAAGTCCAAGTGTTTAGGAAGAAGATGAAAGGTGGCCACCCTCAGGCCAAGCCAGCCAGCCCTGTCTCTCCTGGCACCTTTTGTCTAGGGGCTTTCCTTGGACATTGGGCATTTTGGAGGTGCAATCTCAGTTTTGGCTGTGGGTGCCTGGACAGGAAGAAGAGCTCTTTTCATAAGGAAGGAAAGCACCCAGCCCCAGTGTTTCAGAGGCAGATGAGGGCCAGCCCTCAGGAAGCCAAGGCCAGCCAGACTTGTCAGTGCTGGAAGCTTTTGTCTGGGAGCTATCCTTGGATATAGGGAATTCCAGAGGCAGTTGCCCAGTTTTGGCCATGAGTGCCTGGTTGAGATGGAGGGTTTTTTCCCCCAAGAAATAAAAGCACATGGTCCCAGGGTTTCAAAGGCAGATGAGAGGTGGCCCCAGGTAGCCAAGGCAGCCAGATCTGTCCCTCCTGGCAGATTTCATCTGGGAACAAGCTTTGCATGTAAGGGAATTTGGAGAAGGAATCCCAGTTTGGGCCATAGGGCCCTGGAGGAGGATCAGGACAGTTCTGTCCCATAGGAAGGAGAGCCCAGAGCCCCAGTGCTTCAGGGGCAGATGAGGAGCAGCCCTCGACATGCCAAGGTCAGCCAGACCTGTCCAGCAGCCCCCGGGAGGCCAAACCAGCCACACCTGCTCCCTGTGCCCTTGGTTCCATGGGGCCCCACAGTGTCCCAATGGTCTCCTTGATTCCAGGAGTCCCTGCAGTGTCACAATGTTCTCCTTTCTTCTGCAGTGTCACAACGGCCCCTTGGCTTCCCTGAGCCCTTGCAATGTCCCCATGGCCCCTCGGCTCCCTGTGGCCCCGCTGTGTCACAACGGCTCCTTGGTTCCACGGGCCCCACAGCTTCATCCTTGGCCCTTGGTTCCAGAGGGGGCCTGAGTTTCACAATGGTCCCCCTGATTCCGTGAGGCACCAGAGTGTCACAATGGTCTCTTTGCTCCCATGAGGTTCCATAGTGCCACCATGGTGTCCTTGGATCTGCGTTGTCACAAGGGCCCCTTGGTTCCATGAGTTTCTGGACTATCAGCAATGGTTTCTTTGCTCCAGAGGGGCCTTGATGTGTCACAAGGGCTCCGTGGCTGGGGTTTGTGTCTCACCCACGCTGGAACCCCAGCAGTTGGTAGCCATGTGCGTTTCTTTCTATAGAGCTTCTGTCTTCCTGTCTCTCTGTCTTCTCCTTCTAATGCTCTTGATATGGAACATTTTTGGGTACCTCAACAACTGAAGTTAATAAACATTTCCAGGTACACCAGGCTGAGTTAATGAAGTTACTGCTATGGTGTTTTGTGTTGAATTGGATGTTTTAGTAAATCTTTTTCCAAAGTTTCTTGATTTTCTGTACTTTGCCAATAAAGTTTTGTGTCATTTTGACCTCTTGAGAATATATGGTTGGTGTTTCTCCTGTGCACCAAATTCCAGGAAAGGAACCCTTGGTTACTGTGAGAAATGACAGCTGACTTTCAAAATTTTAAAAGCTTTATTCAACCTTAACAAAAATGACAAGAAAAGGACTAAATAAGGAAGAACAGGCCTGGGAGCTCCCCTCATGGCTGCCTACCACGTGCCTGGCTCGTCCTCAAGATGGACGCTTCACCTTTGATACCCCGGGATTGCATCAGCCAACCCTGGCCCCTCCCACAGTCTGTCAGTCAACTCTTCTTTGCTGTTTACTGGTGGAGTCTGCTTTCCTGCAGCTTGATTGGAGGGTCAGGTGCTGTCATGCCACGCCCCCTCCCCTAGGAACAAGTCTTTGTTCTCGCCTTCTTTCTACCTGTTCTGGATGGCTCAGGCTGTCTGATGGTAACAACGGGGGGAAAGGGACTGTGGGGAGAACAGAGGACACATAAACAACAGACTGCAATAACATAATGACACATCAATAAAGCTTCTCTTAATATTCACACAGTATCCATTGCGAGAGCCAATCATCTCATTAGCCATCTATAACACAAAGGGACCTAAAATCACCGTTACAAGGTAAAATTACCCAAAGAGGCCTAAAATCCACCCATATGGGCCTAAAATCAGCCAAAGGCATCTAAAATCCACTCTAAAACTGCCCAGTTTATCCTAAAATCACCCAAACAGGCCCAAACCCCACCCAAATGGGCTTAAATCATTCAAAGGGATCTAAAATCCACCCTCAAACCCAACAGATTTGGCCTAAAATCTGCAAAGGGGCCTAAGATCCACCCTAAAAGGCTTGAAATCACTGCAAGGGATCTGAAACCCACCCTAAACCTGTCCAGTTTGGCCTAAAATCACCCAAATGGACCTAAATTCTCCGGGACCAAGACCAAACCCAGCAGCAGAAGTGGCACCAGCCACAAGACTGACACTGGAACTGAGATTGGCAGCGCCACAGGACCGGCACCGGGACTAGGACCAAGACCCAGACCAGAACCAGCACCAGAACTGGCACTGGGACCAAGACTGGGACCAAGCCTGACACTGGGACCGGCACCAGGAGCGCTTTGGAACTGGGACTGGCACCGGCAGCGCTCCAGGACTGGGATCAGGACCGAGACTGGAACCCGGCACCCGCACCGGGACTGCTCTGGGACCGGGACCAGGACCGAGACCGGGAGCCCTCCAGGACTGAGACCGAGACCGTCACCGGAACCAGCACCAAGAGTGGCAGCGCTCTGGGACAGGGACTGAGACTGAGATTGGCACTGGGAGCACTCCAGGACCAAGACCAGCACCAGTAGCAGCACTGGGTCCAGAACCGCTCTGGGACCAAGACTGAGACCAGCACTGAAACCAGCACCAGCACCAGCACCGAGAATGGCACCGCTCCAGGACCGAGACTGGGACTGAGACTGGGACTGGCACCACTCTGGTACCAAGACTGGGACTGGGACTGGCACCGCTCCAGTATCGAGATCAACACGAGAACCAGAATCAGCCCCAGGAGTGCTCCGGGACTGAGATGGAGACTGAGGCAGGCACCGAAACCAGGATCAGCACCAGGATCACTCTGGGACCAGCACAAGGAGCAGGAACTGAACTGGAAATAGGATTGGAAATGGGATTGGCACTGGGATCCCTCCTGGACCTCTGCATTCGTTCCGGGGAGCTTTGGCTGCGCCCCCGGGCAGGATGGGGAGGGACCCCTGGGCAGGGCGGGACCCCCTTGGTTCACATTGATCCGGTGCAGCCATCCCGGTCCATATGGTCCAGTTTGTATGATCCCAGTCTCGGCTCCTAATCCCCATGGTCCCAGCCTGTGAAATCCCAGTCCACATGATCCCAGTCTGTACAATCCCAAGCCATACAATCCCAGTCTACATGATGCCAGTCCACATGGTCCCAATTGGTGCAGTCCCAGTCTGTGGGATCCCAGTCCATATCATCCCAGTCTGTATGGTCCTGCATGGCACACACTCCAAGGACCTGGAATTCCAGTTCCCAGCCAGGAAAAGATGTTCCTGCCCTTGAAGGCAAAGCTCCTAAGAAGGGGCCGAAAGCCAAGTGGATCCTACAGTGACATTTCACTGCCAGCCTTCAGAACTTCACCCATGGCCGTTGTAGCTCCTGCACTGGGAATTAAATCAGGGCAGGGTCTTTGGTGGCAGCTGCCCTGGCTCAAGGGAGACACTGAGAGAGAAACAGAGCAGGCAAAGAGAGGCAGGAGAGAAAGGAGGACACAAACACAATCAGCTGAGAAGGTGGCACTAACTCTGAAAGTTTTATTTGCTATCAAATACATCCCACCCACCCAGCCCCACACAATCCCAATCCCATCACTCCAAATTGGGATTGCACTTCTCCCAATCTCCTTCACACCCCATCTCACTCTGGCAGCTGTGGAATGGAGTGAGTCTGGCGTGGGACTGAGTTTTTTAGGGTGGGAACAAGGCATTTTGATGTGGGATTGAGCCTGTATGAATTAAAATCCAGTTGTTTTCAGTGGGATTCACTTGTTTTGAGGTGACCCTCTTGGCTTTTGGAGTGCAAAGAGATGGAGAACACTGCACAAAATCCCCCCCCAGACTACACAAATCCTTCAGAATATTCTCTCCAAACCATCAATTTCCCATTAAAAAACTCTGAAACTGTGGGACTTTAGACATCTTTGATCAATTTTTTTCTTTAAACACTGTTTTGGCTGTTTTTAAGGGATGAAGATGAATCAGAAAAAAATGCCAAACAAAAGGACAAGCAGGCAGGAGTGTCCCCAACATGGATCACAGGGAATGTGAGTGACCAGGGCTGTGCCCAAAGTGCCTCCTCCAGTGGGG
The DNA here is from genome assembly GCF_023055355.1 of Agelaius tricolor. Classification (NCBI taxonomy): domain Eukaryota; kingdom Metazoa; phylum Chordata; class Aves; order Passeriformes; family Icteridae; genus Agelaius; species Agelaius tricolor. Next base: position 1,246,394 of record NW_027269302.1, read on the forward strand.
GATGGAGCTGCAGCAGCGCACGAAGCTCTTCCCGCACTCGGGGCACTCACAGGGCTTCCCTTACCGGTGCCTCCATTGGTGTCGGGTCAAGTGAGAGCTGCTGGAGAAGCTCTTCCCACACTGGGGACACTCGTAGGGCCTCTCCCCCGTGTGGATGCGCCGGTGGGTGACGAGGTGGGAGTTGTACTTGAATCCCTTCCCGCAGTCTGGGCATCCGAAGGGCCTCTCCTCTGTGTGAATCCGATAGTGCCAGAGGAGATTGAAGCTGGTCTGAAACCTCTTCCTGCATTTATCACACTCGTAGAGCCTCTCCCCTGTGTGGATGCGCCGGTGCCAGACAACGTCGGAGTTGTTCTGGAATCCCTTCCCACAGTCGGGGCATTGGAAGGGCCTCTCCTCTGTGTGACTCTGATAGTGCAGGAGAAGATCAGAGCTGGTCTGAAACCTCTTCGCACACTTGGAACACTCATAGGGCCTCTCCCCAGTGTGGGTCCTCTGGTGCTTGATCAGGCTGGAGCTCTGGCTGAAGCTCTTCCCACACTCCCCACACTTGTAGGGCTTTTCCCCAGTGTGGGTCCTCTGGTGCACAGTCAGGTCGTACTTCCACCTGAAGCTCTTCCCACACTCCTCGCACGTGTGGGGCTTCTCCCCATCATGGAGCTGCTCATGGAGCACCTGCTCCGAGCTCTGCCTCCATCTCCGGCCGCCTTCCCGGCCCAGGCTGGCTCTTTCCCCCTCATATCCCCGCCATCTGCGTTTGCAGCCCCTCCTCGTGTGCCATCTCCGGGCCTTTTCCTCCCCGTTGGCTTCCTGCGCCGTGGAGCCGCTCAAAACGGCCTCTGCCACCAGGTTCTGCCGCGGGCATTTGTCCTCCCTGCTCTCCATGCTCAGCTCCTGCTCTGGGCGAGGAAGGACAAGGACAGGACGGTGAGATGAGGGACTACATTTTGTTCGTCACGAAAAAGAGACCAGTGTGTTACAAGAGTTGTCTGCTGACTATTTCTGTACTACTTCATGAGATATGAGCTACAAGGATACCAGGGAAGGGGTTGCAGGAGCCCACACATAGTCCCACCCAGCAAATGGTACAAACAGATAACTCACAGAAATAACGACCAGGGAAAGGCTGGGGAAAGGGCAGGGGCAGATAAACACCCAGCAGGGAAACCTTTCCCGCTGACAAATGGTACAAGCAGATAACTCACAGAGATAACGACCAGGGAAAAGCTGGGGAAGGGGCAGGGGCAGATAAACAGTCTGCAAGGCAGGATATTTGCTTGCTTAAGCTTGATAGGGCACAGTTTGCAAGGCAGGACATTTGCTTGCTTAAGCTTGATAGGGCACATATTGCGTTAATCATAAGATTTTGGTAATTTTCCACGGAGAAGTCACCAAATAAGGACATAGGGTGAAGAAGACACGGCTGAGGAAGACTCCGCAGCCTTTATCACCGACCACCAGGAGACAGAAGGATGACCCCCTAGCAACAACCAGCGCAGGCGCAGAGAACTCCGAGATAACATGGACTCCTGAAGGATGGAGAGGATAAAAGGACTGAATCAGAAACTAGTTGGGGCGGCAGTAGGTGGAGCGGAGACTCCCCTGTCGCCCAGCGCTGAGCCTTTGCTTACGTAGTATAACTGCTTCAATAATTAATAAATTCTTTGATTGGAAATTACTCATTTTGAGTCAATTCTATAACAATTTGGTGCCGTGACTCGGATGAGGGTTTGGATCGGGTAAGATCTACCCAGAGTGGGGGGCGCCTCATCCAGTGCTTTCCGGGTGGCCCCTCTGGGAGAACCTCCACCACTCTCACCGACGACCCTAAAATATATACTAGTAAGCAAACGGGACAAATTATACCGGTGAACCCCTTAATAATCTGTGCACGGAGTCCGGACGAAGACGCAGGACGCGTAAGTATAAAAGGGAATCCGTTCGGGCGGGGTTGGGATCCCGGAGTGTGGCGGTGGACAAGTGTGAATGAGAGGAGGGCCGGCAGCCGGACTCTCCAAGTGAGTGCGGACCCTTGAGTAGTGCGGTTCCCGTAGACCCGCGAGGGCTCGGGCCACGAAAAAGGGGAAGTGAAAGGAATTTGAGAGTGAAAGAAGGCACTCCGGACGAATGGGGCAGGGGAAAAGCAAGACCCCAACCCAAGTCAAACTCCCCCCCATTCCAAGGGACAGCCCCCTAGGATTTATGCTTAGTAATTGGAAGCATTATCCGGGGACCGAGACTAAGGATAGGGCCAGAATGATACATTATTGCATGGAAGTATGGGGTGGGAAAGAGATTTCCAAAAAAGTTTTTTGGCCCGTGTTTGGATCATCTGAAGACTGGGTTCGACAGGACTTGAACCTATGGGTAAATTCTAAAGAGCCCTTCTCGTAAGAGGAGAGTGATTATGCCAAAATATGGGTAGCAAGACCCGAAGTGTATGTTTTCCAATTAAGAGAAGGGAAAGGGGATCCGGACAAAAAGGGGAAGAGGGACAATCATTTGGGCGACTTAATTATAGCACCGCCCCCATATGTCCCACCGCCAGCACCCAATGCCCCACCACCTCCACAACCACCTGCACCGAACAATGATGAAGAGGGTAACCAAGGGGAGGTTAACCAAACCGGTTACCAAGGCCCGATTACAAGGAGCCGCAGTAGGGTTGAGACGGGGTTATTCCCTCTATGGGAGATGCCCATGGGTGGACCACAGGCGGGTATAGGATTTATTACTGTCCCCTTGAGTTCGGCAGATGTACGAGACTTTAAGAAGGACATGGGACATTTATTAGAGGACCCTTTTGGGGTAGCCGAGAGGGTCGACCAGTTCTTAGGACCAAACATCTATACCTGGGAAGAAATGCAGTCCATTTTGGGCATTCTGTTCTCTACTGAAGAACGGAATATGATAAGAAGGGAAGGAATGTGTATTTGGGACACGCAGCATGTCCAAGGCCCGGCTGCGGACGCTAAATGGCCCCTACAGAACCCCCACTGGGACCATCAAAATGCGGCACATAGAACACATATGCAGGATTTAAGGACCATAATTATTCAGGGGATTAGGGACTCAGTCCCGAGGGGGCAAAATATAGATCGGGCATTCAACGATAGGCAAAAGAAGGACGAGTCGCCTACGGAATGGCTCGAGAGATTACGGCGGAACTTACAATTGTACTCCGGAATGGACCCCGATAGCCAAACTTCACAGTCAATGCTGAAAGTCCATTTTGTTTTAAAATCGTGGGACAACATTAAGAAGAAAATCCAGAAGTTAGAGGACTGGCAGGACAGGGGGCTGGATGAACTGCTTAGGGAGGCACAGAAAGTATATGTCCGTAGGGACGACGAAAGAGACCGCAGACAAGTAAGGTTGATGGTCGCAGCAACAGGTGGGGGGAGGTACCAAAGAGAAGGGCGAAAGGGAGGTTCGAGTGAACAAAAAGAGAAAAGTATAGGGGAGTCAGAAGGGGTGAAGGTGTGTTTTTATTGCGGAAAAAAAGGGCATTTTAAGCGAGAAGGTAGAGTCCGAATCAGAGACGAGAAGCAGTTCCAAATGGACTAGGGGGGTCAGGGGCTCTATTTGGTGGGGACCCGGAAAAATCATAAAGAGCCCTTGATAAAACTTAAAGTGGGTCCCCACAACCAAGAAATGGAATTCTTGGTAGATACGGGGGCAGAAAGATCCACGGTACAGAACCTACCAAAAGGATGTACCATCTCTAAAGAAACTGCCACTGTCATAGGGGCAAAAGGGGAACCTTTTGAAGTACAAATCATAAAAAATGTGACTATAGAATCAGGATCCAAAATAGGGATGGGAAATCTATTATTGGTACCCGAGTCAGATTAAATCTGCTTGGGCGAGACATGATTATAGAATTAGGGATTAGTATAGGTGTAGATAATAAGGAATTAAAAATTAAATTATGCCCTTTAAGGGTAGAAGATGAAAAGCAAATTAACCCCGAAGTCTGGTACACGCCTGAGAGCGTGGGACAGCTAAAAATCACTCCATTTTCGGTAACTATCAAAAATCCGGATGTCCCCGTCCGAATTAAGCAATACCCATTATCCCCAGAAGGGAGACGAGGATTAAAACCAGAAATAGAAAGGTTGTTGAATAATGGATTGTTAGAACCCTGTATGTCTCCGTTCAATACTCCCATCCTACCAGTTAAAAAGCCAAACGGCACCTATCGATTGGTGCATGATTTAAGGGAAATAAACAAGCGAACTGTAGCCCGGTTCCCGGTGGTGGCAAATCCTTATACCCTCTTGACTAAACTGGGGCCTGAGAATTTATGGTACAGTGTTATAGATCTCAAAGATGCCTTTTGGGCATGCCCTTTGGCTAAAGAAAGCCGGGATTATTTTGCATTTGAATGGGAAGACCCCATACGGGAAGGAGACAACAATTAAGATGGACGGTACTCCCTCAAGGATTCACTGAATCCCCTAATCTCTTCGGGCAGGCTTTAGAGCAAATTTTACAGGATTACCAAGTGGGGCCAGGGGTTGCATTAATCCAATACGTAGATGATCTACTCCTGGCGGGGCAGCAGGAAGAGAATGTACGGAAAGAAAGTATTAAGTTATTGAACTTTTTAGGCTTAAAGGGATTGAAAGTCTCCAAGGCAAAACTACAATTTGTCGAAGAAGAAGTAAAATACCTAGGCCATTATCTAAAGAAAGGAGAGAAAAGAATAGACCCCGAACGAATACAGGCGATTTTAGCATTACCAATTCCAAGAAATAAGAGACAAATCAGGCAAATACTTGGACTAACTGGGTATTGTCGACAATGGATTGAAAACTACAGTAGTAAGGCGATTTTCTTGTATCAGAAACTTACTCAAGAGGGACTCCTAAAATGGGATCAGGAGGACACCGAAAGGCTGCAAGAGCTTAAAGAGAGCCTAATCCATGCCCCGGTATTAAGTTTACCTAATACTAATAGACCCTTCTTTTTGTTCATAAACGTAGACAAGGGGGTCGCATATGGGGTCCTTACTCAAGAATGGGCAGAGAAAAGGAAACCGGTGGCTGCTCTATCAAAGATCTTGGACCCAGTAAGCAGAGGATGGCCTACGTGCTTACAAGCAATTGTAGGATGTGCTCTTTTGGTAGAAGAAGCCCGGAAAATTACATTTAATAGCAGCCTGAAAGTGCTGTCCCCCCATAACATACGGGGAGTCTTACAGCAAAAGGCTGAAAAATGGATCTCAGACGCAAGGCTTCTAAAATATGAAGGAATATTAATTGAGGCTCCAAATTTAACTCTAGAAACTACTAATATCCAAAATCCAGCTTCCTTCTTATATGGAGGACCAGAAGAAGCACTAACACATGATTGTATAGTGACTATAGAAGAACAGACAAAAATCAGACCAGATTTGGAAGAAGAAGAATTGGAAAAAGGAGGAAGACTGTTTGTGGATGGATCCTCCAGAGTAGTTGAGGGAAGGAGAAAATCAGGATATGCTATCATAAGGGGACCCAACCTGGAAGTGATAGAATCGGGACCCCTTAGTGGATCCTGGTCCGCCCAAGCATGTGAACTATATGCTGTACTACGAGCCCTGGAATGGTTAACAGGAAAAGATGGGACTATTTTGACGGACTCGAAATATAGCTATGGGGTAGTCCATACATTTGGCAAAATATGGGAGGAAAGAGGACTAATAAATTCACAAGGGAAAGATTTAGTTCACCGTAAATTAATATTAGACGTGCTCAGTGCCCTACGAAAACCCCGAAAAATAGCTATAGTTCACCTGAAAGGTCACCAAAAAGGACTGGATTTGAGAAGTAGGGGAAATAATGCAGCTGACCAGGAGGCTAAACAGGCTGCCCTGAGACTCCTCACCTTGCAGGAAAACATAGAACACTCCCAAACACCAGAACCTGACCCCGACATCAAGTTTAATAAAGAAGAAGAGAATAAAATACAAAAACTAGGAGCTAAAAGGGATGCACAAGGAGCATGGAAATTAGCAGATGGCAGAGAAATAATACCTAGAGCATTGGCACATAGATTACTGACTAAGATACATCAAAAAACACATTGGGGATCACAGGGACTGGTAGATTATTTTGCTGCAAAGTATGTGAGTGTGGGAATCTGGGACATTGCCAAACAAGTAAACAGAGGATGCCTAATTTGCTTACAAGTAAATAGAAAAAATTTGAGAAAATTACCGGAGGGAGGCCAACCGCTAGCGAAAAGGCCTTTCTCCCACATTCAGATAGATTTCACCGAGCTCCCCAAAGTAGGGAGAACCAAATATTTATTGGTCTTGGTGGACCACCTAACACATTTTGTGGAAGCCTTCCCAACCGTAAGAGAAACAGCCAAAGTAGTTACGAAAATATTGATGGAAGAGATAATCCCGAGATATGGGGTCCCAGAAGTCATTGACTCAGATAGAGGGCCACATTTTATTTCCCAAGTTACCCAAAACTTAGCAACAGCTCTGGGCATACGGTGGGAACAACATGCCCCCTGGCATCCCCAGAGCTCTGGACGAGTTGAACGAATGAATGGGGAAATAAAAAAGCAATTGACCAAACTGGTAGCAGAAACCAATTTGACCTGGGTTAAATGTATTCCTCTAGCGTTGCTAAATATAAGAACAAGACCTAGAGCTGATTTAGGGGTATCACCGTTTGAAATGATGTATGGGATGCCGTATAACCTAGAAAATCCTAACGAACATCCTGTCATTAATGACACATGTACGCAAAAATATTTGGTGGAATTGACAAAGTACAGAAAGGCATTATGGGAAAAAGGTATGTTAGCACAACGGCCTCCTTTAGATTTTATCTTACACCAGGTACAGCCAGGAGATTGGGTGCTCGTGAAAAGCTGGAAAGAAAACCCCTTGACTCCAAGGTGGGAAGGACCGTTCCAAGTACTCCTCACCACAGAGGCAGCCATACGAACCGCTGAAAAAGGATGGACTCATGCTAGTCGCATAAAAGGACCGGTAAAACCCCCTCACAGCTGGGAGGTTTGCAGTCTCCCGGGAGAAACCAAATTAAAGCTGAAACGAACTGATAAATGATTTGGATAATAATCTGGGTTGGAGATAACCATTATCTCCAAACCCACCTAATAGGGAATCGGGAGGCTCCTGGATATTGCAAACTCTTAGAGGACGAGTTGAGAAAGCCCTACTTTAAGTCCCCGAGATTAGAACATAAAGGGCACACATGGGAGGGGGAAAAAGCACAAAACAAAGATATTAGGTTAAAGTGTAACTGGTTAGATTGTGACTGTCACCCCCTTGTATGCTTTTCCTGTAAATTGTGTCACGAACCTTGGTGGTCTCATTGTCGGAGTGGTAGAACACCTAGGGGAATTTGTACGCCGTGCTATGAGAAAGAGAGGAGACTAACTTCTATCATTCTTAGTAGCAGAGTTGCTACGGGGGAGGTAAAGCTTGGATCTGACGAGTGGTGGGAAACCTTTTCCAAAGGGGTAAATCCTGATCGGTTCTGCTACCACCCTAACGAACCGATCCCCTTTCTCCTGGACATCCTGGAAGTGGTGTGTCGGAAGAAAGCCCCCAATTTGCGGCGTGACCTCTCATTAATAAAAGCTGATAACTGGGCCACCAGTGCTAAAAAGTGGAAACGGGAGGTTTATCCGGCTCCTGAAGAATACCTCTGCTGCCGAGAAGATGGCAAACCCCGAGGCTCGCAGCAAACGAGTCGTCGGGCAAGGCAGAGAGGTAATAACCAGTGGAGTCCATCGGAAGCCCCGACCCCCATATGGGATGTCCAGGAAATGTTGGCCGTCCTGCCCCAGGATTGGTAACCCACCACTGGGGAAACCAAAGGTAAAATTCAACCTGAGCTCCGACAATGACAGCCCCAAATTACAAGCCTTAATTCTTTTCTGGTGCATCGTAACAAGTTCAGGGGCAGAAGGGTATTCACATCAACCCTTCAAATGGTCACTGATTAGATGGGAAGACCAGTATGTTATCCAGACCAAAATCACGTCTGGCGCACCCAGCTTTTTATGTACTTTGTGTGATTTAATACCTGTAAATCCATGTTTAAATCAGTTTGGATGTTATTTTTGTCCAAGCTCAAACCCGGGAAAAGGGTATTGTAACTATCCAGGACACTTTTACTGTGCTTATTGGGACTGTGTATCAGTAAGCTCCTTTGGGGGGAACGAGGACGGGTTTATCAGAACTGGATGGGGTCCATACGGGTGTACACAGCCCACTTCCACATATACCCAGAAAGAAGGAGGGTTAGATGGAACATGCAATATGATTTACATTAATGTGAAAAAACCACATGACCAAGTCTGGTTATTAGGGAAAATGTGGGGAGCCCGATTATGGGAACCAGGGACAGACAGAGGGGGGCACTTTATAATCCAAAAGACAACCGTGCCACACGACCCCGAACCAATTGGACCAAACCAGGCGATAGCTGGAGAACTAACGCTAGGAGAAAATAATGGAAATGAATCAGAAACAGCCCCAACCACTAGTCTTCCAGAAATGTATAAGCAAAACTTTACTGATTCGACCCGAGGACCTGAAAACCCAGGAGAAGGGGACTTGTGGAAAATATTACAGGCCACTTTCCTAGTCCTGAATGAGACCCATCCAAATCTAACTGAGGAATGTTGGCTGTGTTACACCGTAAACCCCCCGTTCTATGAAGCCATAGGGGTAACAGCAAAAAGCAGATGAGTAAATGGGACCAACCCAGCTAGGTGCCTATGGAAAAAAGAAAGAGAAGAATCGAGAGGGATAACCTTGGCAAGGGTAACGGGGAGAGGAAGATGTATAGGACGAGTACCAGTGGAAAAACGACATCTATGTCAGGTTATGGGGAATTAGAGTGACCCTAAGAAACCTGCCAGCTGGATACTGCCAGCAGCAAATACTAAATGGGTCTGTAACACTCTCAGAGTCACCCCATGTATAAATATAGACCGATTTAATGAATCCAGTGACTTTTGTATTCAAGTATTGATAGTACCCAGAGTCCTTTACCACCCCGTAGAGTACGTTTATGAACAATATCAAAATATAGGACCCCACATAGTGAAACGGGAAATATTCACAACCTTCACTGTAGCAATGTTACTAGGAATAGGTGCAGCCGGGACAGGAACAGGAATAGCCTCACTCATACAGCAACACCGAGGATTCCAAGAACTAAGAGCCTCTGTAGATGAAGACCTCAGGAGGATCAAAACCTCCATCAAAGACCTCACAGAATCATTAGATTCCCTAGCAGAGGTAGCCTTACAAAATCGAAGGGGGTTAAATCTATTATTCCTGCAACAAGGAGGACTATGTGCTGCTTTAAGAGAAGAATGCTGCACATATGTAAACAAGAGCGGAATTATACGGGACTCAATGGCAAAACTAAGGGAGGGGCTAGAAAGAAGACAAAGAGAAAGGGAAAAACACCAAAGCTGCTATGAATCTTGGTTTAACTATTCTCCTTGGCTTACAACTTTATTATCAATGATAGCGGGTCCACTACTTCTCTTACTATTGGGACTCACGTTTGGCCCTTGTATTTTTAATAAATTGATTAGCATTGTAAAAGGCAGATTAGAAGCTGCTCACCTTATGCTCACACGAGCAAAATACGGAACCTTGAAGATGGATGATCCAGAAGAATCTCTGGAGCTCAGCAAAAGGGAATTAGAGCGTTTTGACGAACAAAATTGAGTATCAAAACAAAGGGGGGATTGAGATGAGGGACTACATTTTGTTCGTCACGAAAAAGAGACCAGTGTGTTACAAGAGTTGTCTGCTGACTATTTCTGTACTACTTCATGAGATATAAGCCACAAGGATACCAGGGAAGGGGTTGCAGGAGCCCACACATAGTCCCACCCAGCAAATGGTACAAACAGATAACTCACAGAAATAACGACCAGGGAAAGGCTGGGGAAAGGGCAGGGGCAGATTAACACCCAGCAGGGAAACCTTTCCCGCTGACAAATGGTACAAGCAGATAACTCACAGAGATAATGACCAGGGAAAAGCTGGGGAAGGGGCAGGGGCAGATAAACAGTCTGCAAGGCAGGATATTTGCTTGCTTAAGCTTGATAGGGCACAGTTTGCAAGGCAGGACATTTGCTTGCTTAAGCTTGATAGGGCACATATTGCATTAATCATAAGATTTTGGTAATTTTCCACAGAGAAGTCACCAAATAAGGACATAGGGTGAAGAAGACGCGGCTGAGGAAGACTCCGCAGCCTTTATCACCGACCACCAGGAGACAGAAGGATGACCCCCTAGCAACAACCAGCGCAGGCGCAGAGAACTCCGAGATAACATGGACTCCTGAAGGATGGAGAGGATAAAAGGACTGAATCAGAAACTAGTTGGGGCGGCAGTAGGTGGAGCGGAGACTCCCCTGTCGCCCAGCGCTGAGCCTTTGCTTACGTAGTATAACTGCTTCAATAATTAATAAATTCTTTGATTGGAAATTACTCGTTTTGAGTCAATTTTATAACAATGGGGTGTCCAGGGGGTCCCTGTGCCCAGGAAAGGGGGTGCACGGGCCCCGGTGTTGAGGAAGGTGGTGGGTGGGGGCTGTGGAAGGCAGGAGTGGGGGTCCAGGGGGTGCTGGGGTCAAGGAAAAGCGGGGGCTGGGGTGTCTGAGAGGGGGAGGGCCGGGAAAGGGGGTGCGGGGGGGCATTGGTGCTGCATGAAGGGGTGCAGGAGGGTCCCCGTGCTGGATAAGGGGGTGCAGGGGGGGTCCCTGTGCCTGAGAACGGAGGGTTTGGGAGGGTTCCAGTCTCAGATATGGGGGTGCACGGGGGTCCTGGTGCAGTGGAATGGGGGTTCAGGGGGTCCTGGTGCTGTATAAGGGGATGCAGTGGGGTCCCGGTGCCCAGGAATGGGGGTTCAGGGGTGCCGGTGCCAGATAATGGCCTGGCTGGGATCTGGTGCTGGGAAAAGGGGTGCAGGGGGTCCCAGGGCCAGATAACGGGATGCACTGGGGTCCCGGTGCCCAGGAATGGGGTTCCGGGGGGTTCCATTCCCGAGTTCCGGGGTTCAAGGGGTCCTGGTGCCTGAAAATTGAGGTTCAGGGGGTCCCGGTGCCGGATAAGGGGATGTAGTGGATCCCGGTGCCCAGAACTTGGGGTTCAGGGCGGTTTCCCTGCCCGGGAATGGGGGCTCAGGGGGTTCCAGGCTGCAGATAAGGGGGTGCAGGGGTTATCGGGGCTGAGGAAGGGGGTACAGGGGGGGGTCCCAGTGCCCCAAAATGAACGTTCAAGGGGGGTCTCTTGACCCCCTGGAACCCCAGGGGACCCTCCGGGATCCCCTGGAACCCCTTCCAGGAAGCGCCGGCAATGAAGAACTGGGGGGACGCCAAAATTTGGGAGATCTGGGGGTCCAAAAGCCGAGGAAAAGGGCGGGTCTGGGGTCTGGGAAGGACGAGGTGGCCGGGAATGGGCGTGCAGGGCGTCCCAGAGCACTGACGGGGGTGCGGGGGGATCCTAGGCCCGGATTAGGGGGGGCAGGGGGGTCCCAGTGCCCAAAAATTGGGGTTCAGGGGGTTCCCGTGCCGGGGAATGCGGGTTCGGGGGGAGTTTCCTTCCAGGAATTTGGGATTCAAGGGGGTCCCGGTGGCCGGGAATTGCGGTTCCGGGGGCGTCGGTGACCAGAAATGGGGATTCAGGGGGGTCCTGGGGCCACATGAGGGGGTACAGGGCGGTGCCAATGCTGGGCAAGGGGGTACAGGGGGGTCCCTGTGCCCAGAAATGGGCGCTCAAGGGGGTCCGCGTGCTCAGGAATGGGGGTTCAGGGCGGTCCCGGAGCTGAAAAAGGGTGCTGAGGGGGTCACAGGACCGAAAATGGGGGTTCAGGGGAGTCCCGGTACCCGGGAATGGAGGTTTAGGGAGTTCCCGGTGCCCAGGAATTGCGGTTCAGGGGGGTCCCGGTGAACAGAAATGGGGGTTCAGGGGATCTCGATGCCAGATGAGGGGGTACAGGGGGGTCCCGGTGCTGGGGAAGTGGAGTGAGGGGGGGTGGCATGACCCAAAATGGGGGTTCAGGAGGGTTCCCCTGCCCGGGAATGGAGGTTTAGAGGGTTCCCCTGCCCGGGAATGGAAGATCAAGGGGGTCCCGGTGCCCGGGAATTGCGGTTCAGGGGGGTCCCGGTTTCGGGGGGTCCCACTCACCTTTGGTCGCGGCCCCCGGGTCCCCCAGGAGCCCCCGGAGCACCCCCAGCCCCAGCGCTGGGGCCATCGCAGCCGTCCCCGATCGCGGCTGCAGAGACGCGAAAGCCAAAGTGCCCGAGGGAGCGCGGGGGGAGGGGGAAAGGGCGAATTCCAGGGAATTCACCTGGATCCCCTCCTGGCACCCCTCTGGATCCCTCGGCGATCCGTCTGGGACCCTCCAGGGCCGCGCCCTGCGGGACCCCCGGGCCGGGCTCTGCTGAACTCCCGGCCCTGCGCTCAAACTCTGCCCGGACCCCGCTGGGCTCGGCCCAAAGCCGGGCAAGCAGCGGGAGCAGCGGAGCCAATTTTTGCTGCGGGTGCGGGTCCCACCCCCGGCGGAGCAGGGCTGGGCGCTGGGACCCGATCCCTGATTCCCAATCTCCTTCTCTCTCGCTCTCTCTCTGCTGTTCTCTCCCTTTCCTTTGGGGGATCATAAATCCCAGAGCGGCCGCAGAGCCCCGTGCCCAGGCCGGGTTTCCCAGCAAAGGGAGGCTGGGGCTGAGGTGCCCCGGGCTGGCCGGGAATGGGGGCCCGGGGCTCCCTGGGCTCACGGAAATGGGGGATCCAGGGGCTGGGAGAGGAGGATACCCGGGAAAGGGGGTGCGGGGGGGTGTTGGTGCAGGATAAGGGGGTGCAGGGGGGGGTCCCAGTGCCCGGGAATGGGGTTGGGAGGGGGGGGTGGGCAGCAGCTGCTGGAGAGAGACTGGGACAGACTGGAATGGACTGGGACAGACTGGGAAAAGAACCCACTGGGAGCAGAACTGAGGCAGCAGAGATCATACTGGGATATACTGGGACCACACTGAGGGCTACTGGGAACATGCAGGGGACAATGGAGATTGGACTGGGAGGGACTGGGAATGGTTTGGATCATCCTGGGACTGACTGGAATCATACTGGGAGTGATCAGATCTGTAGTAGGGGTGAAGAGGAGAAACTGGAATAATGCAGGGAGCAACTGGGATCATACTGGGAGCAGCTGCCCCATGCTGGGGTCATACTGGGATCATACTGGGACTGATGGGGTGACACTTGGAGTGACTGGCATAGTACTGGGAGTGTCTGGGAGTAACTGGGATCAAACTGGAGGTGACTGGACTTATACTGGCAGCAACTGGGACCACAGCGGGGGCAAATGGCATCGGGTAAGGTGTGACCGGGCTCATACTGGAAGTGCCTGGGGCCACACTGGGCTCTTACTGAGAGGGACTGAGAGTGAAAGGAACCATACAGGGCATGACTGGGAGCCGCTGGGACCGTGTCGGGGGCAACTGGGATCCTACCGGGAGTGATTTGGACCATACTGGGAGTGACCGGGACCCACCGGTGAGGCGGCGGCGGAGCTGGGAGGCGGCCGCAGCGCAGGTGGGAGCCGCGCTGGGTTGTGCGGGGGCTCGGGGCTCGCTGCGGGCCTCGGGGGCGGCAGGGGGCTCAGGCGGGTTCCTTGTGCCGTGTCCGGCCCGTGGTGCCGCTGCCGTGAGGGCGCTGCGGGAGCGGCTGCCCGCGGTCTCCTTGCGGCCGCTGCCTCGGCAGGAGCCGCTGCCGGAGCAGCGCTGGCTCGGCCCGGTTCCTGTGGCTGGCACAGGGGCGGCTGCCCCGTGCCCGCGGCTGTGCGGGGAAATTCACGTGGCCGGAGGTTTCCGTGCCCCGAGGAGACAGAGGAGTCCTGTACAAGTGACTTTATTGCTGAGCAGAGGGAGAGGCCGTGGCGCATTTGCCGTGCGCTCGCTGCCATTGTTGTAGTTCGCAGCCTCCTTTTTATCCTCATTTTCCCGGCTCATCTCCCTCTCCCTTTGCCCACTGGCTGAGGTACTTGGAAGGTTCAGACCTCCCGATCTGCCAACTGCACGTCCTCGTTAATGTGCACCCCCACTTTTGTAGAACAGCCGATATTCACGGCTCTGTTAAGTCTTTTTTGTTCTCGACGTTCAGGAATTTAGCGGGACTTTCTATGAGCAGCAGTCCATGTTAATTAATAACATTTATTGAAGCTGGTGGTTTCGCCCATTACTTCCTTATCTACAAGCCCCTGGCCCCTCGCTCAGCTGCTGAATGAGCTGCACTCTCAAGGTGTGGAGCACGGTAAAAAGGTGAGAGGTGCTGTAGCACATCAGAGCAGAAGCAGCATTCGTTTAACCCATGGTCTGCCAGGGAACCACAAAACCATGTCCCATTCCCATCCTTTCCACGTTTGGACTGGTACATGAGCTGCTTTTTTGTTTCCTTTGTTATCTGTTTCACCACTTTTGCTTTGTCATCTATTTGCCAAGACCAGTTTGAGTCATTTGATTTTCCACAAACTCCTCTTTTCTCTGCTAACAGATGATCTGATCCCATCCCATGGTGAAATGTTGTGTTCCTCATTTCAGTGGATTGCTCAGCAGGAAGGTCAGGAGCTGGAGCTGTCTGGTTGGTTATTCCGAGGACAGCTTGTAATCTAATGGTGCCATTGAAATGAGGAATGGGTTCTGTGGCTCCTGATATGAATTGGTTCGGGTTCCCAGGGGCTGGTCCATGGTGTTGTAGGATTTGTTCTGCTGGCCGTTCATCTTCTCCCCATCTTTGGCCGCTCTCTCCAGCCAGGGCTGCATCAATTGACCATTTGTCTCTAATTAAATCATCAAATACTTGGATTCCCAACTGATTTCCCGGAACTTGTGGTAGCAAGAACATCTCAGTGCTCTAATCCACCCTATATAACATAGACAGTGACAGCACACGTTGGAGTGGGCAGAGGGATGATTCCCCCCCATTTATTTATAGTGAAGTTTTCCCAACATTCTCCATTTGCTGTTTCCCTTTGCAGCTTCACCCGTTTCTCTTGCAGGGTCAGATATCCTCACCCCGGGCTCTGCCTTGAGCTGTGCAAATTCCATCAGTGCAAGCAGGCAGAGCTCGGGGTGAGGGGCAGGGGGAATCAGCCCAATTCCTGCCCCAGGCAAGAGACCCAGGTACATTGGCCAGGCTTTGCCCAGCAGGGTTCATTTGCATTCCTAAAGCTCCTCTCCTGGCTGACTAGAACCAAAGCTCCTCTTCCAGGGCAGCCATCTGGTGAGTCACATGTGGCCCCCCGGAATCTGCTTTTTTTAAAAAAAGTATTAACTATTTAAGAGTTAAAAGTATCACGGTTAAAGCTCTTCAATTTTGCAAAATGCAACATAAAGGCGAACATGGAAAAACCCAGACCAAAAATTGATTCTCACCCTTCTGTCCCAAACCTACCTGACAATATAAAGTAGGATTATTATAACAAATGTTTCTCATGTTGTAATCTTATCACTGAAACTGTAGGGAAAACAAAAACTCTCCAAGAATCTCTTTAGTGTGAGAGAGTCAAGGCATTACTTGGTTCTGGCCAGGATGGGCAACAGAAATACTTTCATCCACACATAGCCCAGCTGTGCAGAAAACATCATTCCATGACATGTCAGTTTTACCCGATTTTTCCTAAACTTTACGTGGTCTGAACCAATCTAAATCCACTGCTTTAATGTTCATTGCTTCCAAGTCGTGTAAGTTTTTAGTATTTGGTTTCCTATTAGTCTCGGATTTCTTCCCCTCTGCTGTGAATTCCGCCCACACTCCTGGATTTCCTTCTCAGCCTTTTCCAGACCAGGTGTCTCCAGCTGTGCGGGGGCAGTGTCTGGGGTAGCTGTTGGTTGCTGTTTGCTGCGGGGCGTTGATGTTTTGTTGCTGGTCCTTATCTCTGTGGGTGTCTTTTGGGCTATTCCCAGTCTGTTCGGATGTTAAACTCGTCTCCATTGAGTGGTGGAGATGAGTTTAACATCCGAACAGACTGGGAACCCCTTAAATAAAACCTTTAAAATTTCTTTCCCAAAGGCAAACCTTTGAGTAGAGAAACCTTTCTGAGCAGAGAAATAAGATTTAAAAGAAGCAGAATGGGTACATTTTGCAGCAGTGCAGTCGCAGGCAGCCCAGAGTGTGGGTGTGAGTGAGCCCCAGGGTGGAATTGTGCCGCGGTGCTCCCCAGCAGCTGTGGCAGTGCAGGCCCAGCCAGCGCTGGAGCTGCAGCAGCGGCAGCGAGGCTTGGCCGCAGTGGCTGGAGGTGCCAGGGGAGGGTGGCCAGGATTCCCGAGGGTTTGAGCAGAGGATCTGTGGGCAGGCCCAGGGGCTTGGCCCGCTGTGGAGCCCTGGCTGCTGCTGCGTTGCCTTCAGGGCAGGCTCAGGGGCGGCTCCCATGGTCCTGCTGCAGGCGGGAAGTGCAAATCTCCGGGGCTTCAGAGCCCCTGAGGCCAGGCTGAGGGGTCCCCCCGTGCTCAGCTGTGCTGGCGGCTGTTTCTGGCCTCAGGGACACTTGGCGTGGGCCCCTTGGCCACCAGTGGTGCTGCTTTGCACTCCTTAGGCAGGAGCCGATGGCCTGGCTGGGTGTTGGCAACAGCAAAGTCCCAGGGCAGGCTCTGTGCCAGCCCAGCTTCCTGGGGGAGAGATTCCACAGGAGACAGGATCCTGGCTACAGCCTGCCTTACATTTACATCCCTTATTTCCACCCTGCACTAGGCGGAGAATTGCCCAGGTAAGGAATTCCAGACATGAATTCCAAGGGAGATAATTGAATATCTGCCTTGGGTCTGGCTCTTTTTCTTGCCAAGGCCAATGGCAAAAGCTGTACCCATGGCATCTTGGTTTCTATCTCCGGCTTCCAAAGGTGTTTCTTTATTTCCCCATTCATTCTTTCTACCCAGCCCGAGCTCTGGGCTTGTCAGGGGTTATGGAGGTCCCATTGTATTCCTAAAGCTGCCATAACCCCCTGAAGGGTCTTTCCTGTAAAATGAGTTCCCCATCTGAATCTATTGCTTCCACAATCCATTATCTTTGAATCATTTCTTTTAGCAATAGGTTAATAAGTGATCCAGTGCTTGCTGAAGCAGTCAGAATTGCTTTTGCCCCCCTGTTAGGTGCCATGGTGTCAGCAGAAGATTTTGAAGCCTTCCTGCTCAGGGCATTTCAGTGCCAGGCTCTTACAAGCACCCACAGCTCCGCGGGTTGGGCTGAGCATGGGCCGGTGACCTGTGCTTTGTCTGATTCCCCTTCCTTAATAACAGCCTGTCTTGTAGCTCTTTTCCCTCCTGCTGCCCTTGCAGAGCCATCCACAAACACATTGTCTCCCTCAGGCCAGGGAATGTCCCATCAATCTCTCCCAGCCTGGCTCGGGAGCTCTGTCCCTTGAGTGCAATCCTGGGTTCCTTGCCAGCCCCTCTCCAGGCTGTTCAAACAGGAGGCTGGGTTAAACCCTTGCCCTGTCCTCAGTTCTGAATCCTCCTGTGCCACTGAACAAGTTTCATACTGTAATCACCGAGCCCTGCTCATCCATTTAGAGGCTCTTTTGGTTGTCAAAGCTTTAACTTGATGCCAGACTTGAACTCTAGGAGATCCTCCTGTTGTCATCAGTTTTCAGCCTCTGCTCCCACGGAAGCTGTGGCTGCACAATTCTGCAGACAATGAGGCTGCTCTCTGGCCACTGGGTTAAACATTTTAGCACAAGAATTCCTTTGGCAAGACCCTGTTTAACGTCCACCTATAATTCAAATTCTTTTTCCCTGTCTGGAAGGCCCAGGCCACTCGCCTCAGTTAATCTTAATTTTAACACTTGAAAATTCTGTGTTTCCTCCTTGTGTCCATCCATCCAGTCTGTTGACTGGCAAGATAGGAGTGTTGTAAGGAGACACCCTTGGCTCCAAAAGCCCTGCCTTTAACAGGGACTCAATACCAGGCTGTGAGCCCTTCCTTCCCTCTCTTGGAACAGGGTATTGCTTGTCCTGGTTGCTTTAATTTGTAGAGGCTCCATATCTAATTTTCTGTATTTCCCTGGGGCTGCCCACACTTCTGGGTTCACTTCAGCATAGGCCTTGTCAGACTTTTGACACAGAGGTACAACAGAACTAGCCTCTGTATCCCTTTTTACAGTATTAAAATCCAGCTCTCAACCTCCTTCCTAGTTAATTTCAATCACAGGAGGAAGAAAAAGAAATTCATTTATTTCAAACCTATCCCCCACAGCTTCTAATAGTGGTTGAACAAATCATACCTGCTCATCTTTCCCACTCATTCCCTTAAAAATTAAAATATTCCTTTACTATTTTCCCCTTTAGGTCTAAGATTCAGAGCAGATTGAGAGGCCCCTGTGTCCATCAGGAAATGCCTCCTCTCAATGCAGACCCACCTGAATGTTCTCAAGGGCTCCAGTGTGGAGGGTCCCTGGTGTGATGGGAGCTGTGCCAGCCCTGCCAATCCATGTCCATCACGGGCTGGACTTGCTGGTCCTGAGGGTGCTGCTGTCTCTGCTTGCAGTGTCCTTGTGCCCTGCAGCCGGAGCCCTGATTCCTTGCCAGGGGCTGTTTGGGTGGGCTGTGCCCTGCCGAGGAGGGCAATGCCTCTGCCGGGTGCTTGTGGCCGAGCCGTGCCCTGGGTGCTGGGGCCCCCTTGGGCCCTGGGGCTGATCCCTCAGGGGCTGTAGGAGCTCTGCCCTGGCCTTTGCCTTCAGCTTGGCCTTTTGCTGCTCCCTTCTTGCATTCACCTGCTGGGCCTTTGTGTCCAAGTGCTGCAGGGCCTTCTTCTGCCCCTCCTGCAGCCCCCCTCAGTGCCTGTGGGTGCTTGTCTTGCTTTACAAGACAGGCGTCTGCTTGGGAAGGCAGAAAAAGCCTCTCTTGGGATGGAGAATGGAAACCCCCTCCCTCTTAATTTTTAGGATAGTGAAATCAAGGGGCTCTCAGGCAAAGATATGGGATTAGGAATAACGGTTCTTTCCTAGTGTGTATAATATAATAATAGTAGTGTGTATCAACAGCTCCGGCAGTGACAACAAACAGAGCCCGGAGCCGGTCCCGGCCTTTCGGCCGCGGCGCTTTCCCCTTGGGTGCAGTTCCGGGCACGGCCGGCAGGGGCGCCGGTGGCTCCCGCGGGGCGGGGCAGCGCATCCCTGCCATGGGAACCTCTCTTAACGGCAATAGAGCAATCCCTTCATCTAACTCTTTCACTTTTTTACCTTCTGTAGCCTTTCTCCCGTGTTTTGGGAAAGAATTTGGAGAGGGCTGCCTTTTAACTGAGCTCCTCGTGTTTCGATAAGGTGCTTCCTGTAGAGAGAGGGATTTTCCCTGAACAGCAGGAGCTGTGGTTACCAAGGGGACGTAACTCAGAGCAGGAGGGGTCAGGGGAGGATATCCCGCCGAGGCTCGGTCGGAGTGTGGGCAGGGTCTGCTGCCGGAATCGCCAGAGGGGGATCTTCCCGTGGAGGCCGAGCCGGAGCGTGGGCAGCCCCCACATGGCTTCTGGCGGCTGATCCGGCAGCTCCCGGCAGAGAAAAGGCAGGTGGGAGACCCCGGCAGCAGCAGCGGCGCTGCCCAGCGCAGCTGGCAGAGGCAGGGCAGCCGGGGATGGGATGGCTGGGACCCGCCCTCGGTGCGGTCGGCGCGGTGACCTCGGCCCACGCGGCAGGACAGAGCAACCCCATCTTGCCCAGCATGGCCGGCAGAGCGGCCGCGGGCCGGGCAGTGGGGCCAGGGCACACAAATTCACCGCCAGCGCCGGGGCAGGTGGAGCTGCCCTGGGCAGTGAGCCCGCACCTGGGATGGAAACCGGGGCAGGCGGAGCTGAGGCGGGCAGCGAGCCGGGACCCGGGACAGGCGCCTCGGCCGCCAACGGAGGGGGCAAGAGCTGCAGAGGATCCCACTCTCTTTCTGACTTTTCCTCTTGTTCCCCTCCCTTTCATTTCCCCTTTTTATTTTCTTGGTTTTTTCCTCGGGTGTTTCTGATACTTCAAAGATTTTTATTCTCCTAAAATCTCCTGTCTAACATATGGCATATTCTCTTTCTTCTAGATTAAATGGGTTTTTTTCCAAATAAATCCAGAACCTAACAAATCTAAACTTCTGCTTGGATATTTTGAAATGGTCGACGAGCTAACTCATGACCTCCTAATGTTGTTTTTCTCATCACCTTTTTATTTATCCTTTGGCAAATTAAGCATCTTTCAGTGACTTGCTTTGCTACACCAAAAATCCCAGTGCACCCAAAATTCCTTAAAAAATGATCACACAAAGCTTGAGTACGCCAGTGGGGTTTCTGATGCACGTCTTCTAATCTTTTCCTAGTAAGCACATTTTATTAAGTAATTGTCTTCCATGTAGAAGTTTCTATTTCCCAGATATATCTTGTTCATTTCCTATCTTGTTTAATTCTTTTTTCTCGGCTTCCCTAAACTTTGGAATTTCCAGTTTTTCCTCGTTTGGAGTGAATACTAAAGAAACTCTTTCAGCTCCATTTTCTGCTGCATCCTTAGCTTTGTGATCTGCCCCCAGTTTGCCCAGTTTGCCTCTCCTTTGGCCCGGGCCGGGTTCCCCCCGCCCGCAGCGGCTGGGAGCAGCCGAGAGCCCCGCGCTGCCCATGCCGACCTGGCCCGGCTCCATGGCCGCTGCTGCCGCGGGCTGCGAGGGCTGCGGGAACGGGGCACCGAGGGTGTGGCTGCTGCTGGGGGAGGAGGAGGAGGGAGGGAAGGGCAGGGATGGAGGGGGAGGAGGAGGCGGGGTAAGGGGGGAGGAGGGGGAGAAGGAATGGAAGGGGCGGGATGGAAAAGGAGAGGGAGGTGGGGATAACGCAGAGGAGGAGGAGGAGGGGGGATGGAAGAGGAGGAGCGGGAGGAAGAGGAAGAGGAGGGACAAGGGCGGATCAAGGCTGAGCTGCGGGAGCCACGCGGTCTCAAGCCCTGCCTGAATTCGCAGCCCCCACCTGTGGGATCATCGCCCCCCCATGGCTCCGGTGAGCGGGGAGGGGGAGCCTGGCCCGGATATCCCGGGGGGTCCCTGGGTTGGGTTTCTGGGGGGATGTTTGGAGAATGAAGAAGTCCAAAGCTGAGCGGAAAAGGCCCCTCGGGGGGACATCGGGCGGTGGCGGTGGCGGCTGCCGGCAGAGGCAGCCTGGAGGAGCAGAGCCCTGTGTCCCCCAGGAGGCCAAAGTGGGGAGGCCAGAGAGGGGGGAGCGCCGCCATTGGCGGGAGCCTCAAGAGCCTGGAGAGGGGCAGGGGGGACTCCTTGGAGCCGCTGCAGCGCAGAGCAGAGAATGAGGGGAGAAGGGAGCCCGGGAGCCCAAACAGCCCCGGCATCCCGAAATGGGGAGGGCCAAGAGGGGGCAGTGCGTCCCCAGAGACGGCCTGGGGGGATCTCGTTGCCCTTGCCTGTGGCACGGAGGCAAATCCCATGCTGTCCTTGTCCTTCCTCGCCCAGAGCAGGAGCTGAGCATGGAGAGCAGGGAGGACAAATGCCCGCGGCAGAACCTGGTGGCAGAGGCCGTTTTGAGCGGCTCCACGGCGCAGGAAGCCAAGGGGGAGGAAAAGGCCCGGAGATGCCGCACGAGGAGGGGCTGCAAACGCAGATGGCGGGGATGTGATGGGGAAAGAGGCAGCCTGGGCCGGGAAGGCGGCCGGAGATGGAGCCAGAGCTCGGAGCTGGTGCTCCATGAGCAGCTCCAGGATGGGGAGAAGCCCCACACGTGCGAGGAGTGTGGGAAGAGCTTCAGGTGGAACTCCGAGCTGATCAGGCACCAGAGGACCCACACTGGGGAACGGCCCTACGAGTGTGGGGAATGTGGGAAGAGCTTCAGCCAGAGCTCCAACCTGATCAGCCACCAGAGGACCCACACTGGGGAGAGACCCTATGAGTGCTCCAAGTGCGGGAAGAGGTTTCAGACCAGCTCGAGTCTCTTCCAGCACTATCGGATTCATACAGAGGAGAGGCCCTTCCAATGCCCCGACTGTGGGAAGGGATTCAAGTACAACTCCGACGTTGTCAAGCACCGGCGCATCCACACTGGGGAGAGGCCCTACGAGTGTGATAAATGCAGGAAGAGGTTTCAGACCAGCTCCCATCTCCTCCGGCACTATCGGATTCACACAGAGGAGAGGCCATTCCAATGCCCCGACTGCGGGAAGGGATTCCAGCGCAACTGCACCCTCGTCACCCACCGGCGCATCCACACTGGGGAGAGGCCCCACGAGTGTCCCCAGTGTGGGAAGAGCTTCTCCTGCAGCTCTCACTTGACCCGACACCAACGGAGGCACCGGTAAGGGAAGCCCTGCGAGTGCCCCGAGTGCGGGAAGAGCTTCGTGCGCTGCTGCAGCTCCATCCCCCACTGGAGGAGGCACTTTGGGCACAGCCCTGGTCACTCACATTCCCTGTGATCCATGTTGGGGACACACCTGCCTGCTTGTCCTTTGGTTTGGCCTGAATTTTTTTCTCTTCTCCATCTCTCTCTACTCCAGAAGCCAAGAGGGATGGATCTGTCCCCTCAAAACCACTCAAATTCTACTGAAAATAACTGAATTTTAACCCAAAAAGGCTCAATCCTACCTCAAATTCCTTGTTCCCTCCTCAAAAAACTCAATCCCATGCCAAACTCAATCCATTCCACAGCCACCAGGGTGAGATGGGGTTCGAAGGGGATTGGGAGAAGTGGGATCCCAATTTGGAGCAATGGGATAGGGATTGTGTGGGCCTGGGTGTGTGGGATGTATTTTATAGCAAATAAAACTTTCAGAGTTACTGATTCTGTCCCGTTCATTTTCAGTCAGTTCTGTTTGCAGAGTGCCACCTTCTCAGCTGATTCAATTCCTATAAAAATCCCATTTTTTAAATCATCTAACCCAAACAATCCAAAAATCATTATCAAAATAAAATCACCCGCACACAATTAATGTTTTAAAAATAATTTTAATTTTTCAAGAGTACTTAAGGATGTTATTAAAGTTTAATTGTTTGGTTGAAATGTCTGAGAAATTATAGTGGTGTTTGGTTTTGTGTTTAGTGTATTTGTAATATGAATTGTTTAACTAAGATCTGTTAGATTGCATGTTAGTTTCTTTAGATATTTTTCATCTGAAGTACTTAAGTCATCGAGTTCTTGGAACGTAAACTAGTTTGGGGGAAAAGTTTGCTGTGCATGAGGGTCTGTGAATATGCACCAGGCTGATGTAAGGGGAAAGGTATTTCAGGGGATCCCTGAAGGTAACAGGGTGCTCCTGCCTGAGCGCCAAGATGCACCCGGCCGTAATAACCTTTGCTCCATGGTCCTGGTCCCCCATTAAACTTTTATTAAAGTCCTTTATTAACCTGTTTACATTTTCACAGGAGAGTGAACGTGTTTTTCACAGGCAGCTTCACAGAAACTGGAACACGTGGGGGTTCCCAGGAGGGGGCACCGCTGATCCAGGGCATGGAGGCGCTGCCTGCAATCGTCCATAACCGCCCATAAGGAGCCTCCAGGGCTTTACCCTCCATGAGCTGCAGCAGACGTGTCGGGAAAGGTGACAAGAACCCGTGGAATGGTCCTTGTTGCAGGCAGATTGGCCACTTGCAGCTCTTCAAAACTCCCTCCCGTGAAAAATTAAAGAACTTCAACCATTCAAAAATGTGAAAAATGCGTTCACTCTCCTGTGAAAATCTAAAAAGTTTAATAAAGGACAATGGGAGACCAGGACCATGGAGCAAAGGGTATTACGGCCGGGTGCATCTTGGCACTCAGCCAGGAGCACCCTGTTACCTTCAGGGATCCCCTGAAATACCTTTCCCCTTACATCAGCCTGGTGCATATTCATAGAGCCTCATGCACAGCAGCTGGGAAGGGTTTAACACTTTACTGGGTATATTAGCGTTCAGAAACACATAATCACCAGAATGATTATATGCAGGTGCTTTTATTGAAGAGCTCTGGGTGTCAGGGGTACCAGCCCAAATCTGACTCCGACATGGGTTCGGGATGGACATGTTTTTATATTCTATCCTTATATAACTTTCATGTTAATGATTAAACTTCAATTGTTCTATTGTATACATAGATTTCAGCCAAGCATGGGCTCCTCGTGGCCCCCCTCAAACTTCTAACATAGTTCCTCATGATTCTTCTTATGATTAAACAATAATTATATTTAATTACTAAACAATCATCACATCTAACAATTATATCATTTGTCATGTTCTGCTTACGCAGGTGCAATTTCACATGATCTGGCAAGCACAAAGCCTAACATTTTCAGAGTCTATTTTTGACATTTTTCCAGGGCCCCACTATCATTCTCCCCCCTTTGAAAGCATTTTCACTTCACTATAGGTGTAAATGTTTTCACTTGATACAGTCCTTTATTTCTCAATTTATTCTTGACGTTCTTCAAGTCCATGGTTGATGTAAACGTTGTCGTGGATGCTGTCACGAACTGGAGAACCAGAAGATGGTGGGCGTGGATCTCGTGTCAGAGCCTTTATTATCTTCTGGTTCCAGGATGTTTTCTTCTGTATCTCTCCTTTCAAGATGCTGTGAACTAACCAAATTGCTAAGAATACAATTAGTAAGATTATCACACTCTCAATGATAGATTTAATCCATGAACGCACATTCCACCCTAGCCCTTTAAAGATTTTGCCTAGCCAGGTCGTAGTCAAATCCTTTTGCTCTTCTTGTGCTTCATGCTCTCTTTGTTTCAACTGATTGATGTCATATTCTACATCTGCAGTTACATTTGGGATGTGAACACAGCAATGACCAACCCGTCCCTTTAAAAATCCACATACTCCATGCTCTTTCAGGAGTAACAAATCTAAGGCTAATCGATTTTGTAAAGTCATTTTTGTGGTGGCTTGTAATTGTACATTTAATTCTTTAAATCCTTCCCGGGTGACTCTTGCCAGTCTATCTACCTGACCTGTAAGTTTGTACAGCATCTCCCTACTCTTATAGTTTGCTATAGGACCAAGCAAAGACTCTCGGGCCCACCCAAATTTCACTCCACCAGAGGGTTCTTGCCAAGTGTCATCTGGATTTTCATTGTCTAGAACTTCTCGTCTTGCTCTTATCTGCACAAGTTCATGTTTTCCGTTAAATGGGGACTTTTTCCAAATTGGACATGAGGTTGGGAGGCCTAAAGTAATTTCCTTTACTTTCCCATCTACAGGCAGATGTGTTGTCCAGGTGCCATCGCTTGCTGCCCATACAAATTGTCCTGGACCTCGGACTGTACTCCTGGTACATCCTACAACTGCTTTATAATTCACTCTGCCTCGTTTATGTTTGATCCCTCTGCAAGCACAGCCAGTTTGTAGGGCTATTGCCAGGGGTGGCATCTGCTTTATCTCTGCATCATCAGAAGTGCAGTCATAAGTTTTATTACATGCCCACCAACTTACTTTGTCTGCCCTCGTTCTGCTACTGGTGGCAGTGTTTGTTACTGCTGGATCTGTTTCATTCTCGGGGCCTTCCCACTTAATGCACCAAGGGGTGTTTGCCATACATTGGAATCTTTGAAGGATACTCACAGACCACGCACTGTCCCAAGGCTCT
Source organism: Agelaius tricolor (assembly GCF_023055355.1). NCBI lineage: Eukaryota > Metazoa > Chordata > Aves > Passeriformes > Icteridae > Agelaius > Agelaius tricolor. The sequence goes on from NW_027269302.1 coordinate 1,271,961, forward strand.
GTCTGATCTTTCTGATCCTTGGCCTCACACTTCCATACCAGAGTGGTTTCTGTAACATTTTCTGTAATCTGTTTATAGTGTGGCAAATAGCATTGCCATTGTGTGATGCCTGCTGATTCTCCCATAGGGGTTCCTAGTGTGCCATCACTTAGAATACAGTCTTTCTGGCCCATGGGTCTCATCCATGTTCCTATTTTCTCCCAAGTTTCCGTGACTACTTGCCTCGACTCAGGTACCTGTTTGCATGCAATTGTTTTGTTCTTTTGTATTTCAGGTAGTTTTGCTGTTATGATTCCCCAATTTACTGGATCTCCTGCTGCCCTTTGGTATTGGTATACAGGCAGTTATTCTACAGGTGTTTTGCATTTTGGCAAAGGCTTTGACTAATCCAATCATTACATTCTCAGCCCAAACTGCATTAGAAACCTTTATCACCTGTGTTTCTGTTTGTACCTCTCTCTTCATTCTAGAATGAAGAGTGTTTAGTTGATCTTTTTGCATTCCACATCCCAAAGACATTAATGACCATAACGTTAGCACAATTACTGATAGCATTCTCAAAGTGATTAAACACATCTTATCTGCAGCCTTGTTGGTTCCACAGTTTACACAGTCCGTGATCCAGGATGGATTTTCTTCACTCGGGTGTAGTGAATCCAGGGGTCCACGCCGGCTACTTTGGCTGCTGTAAAGGTGGTCAGCAGTACCTGGTGGGGCCCACTCCACTTTTCTTTCAGTGGTTCTTTGTTCCAGTTCTTGATGTACACCTCGTCTCCTGGATGTATGTTATGAACTGGGTTCTCGAGAGTCAGCGGTCTATTCCACACGAGGATGCTCCGGAGCCGAGCTAAAGTTTTCCCGAGAGACAGAACATAATTATACACTTCCTGCTTTCCTGTGACGTGCACATTAGGGTTAGGCTCAGGAGATTCATATGGTTTCCCATGCAATATCTCATAAGGACTGACTGACATCCCACTCCTAGGCTTTATCCGAATCCTCAACAGTGCTATTGGCAAAGCCTGGGGCCACTGCAATTTGGCTTCTTGGCATATTTTACTGATTTGCCTCTTTAGTGTCTGATTCATCCTCTCTACCTGTCCACTTGACTGGGGTCTCCACGGTGTGTGGAGGTCCCAAGTTATCCCCAGCAATCTACTTACCTCTCTTACTACTGTAGCTATGAAATGGGGCCCCCTATCTGATGATACCCCTAGGGGTACCCCGAACCTGGGAATAATCTCCTGTAGTAACCACTTTACTGTTTCCTTTGCTTGGTTGGTGCGACAGGGAAGGGCTTCTGGCCACCCAGAGAATGTGTCAACCCCCACTAACAGGTATTTGTATCCTCGAGTTCTTGGCAGTTCTACAAAATCTGCCTGCCAATAGTCTCCTGGCTCTATTCCTATCCGAATTCTTCCTAGCTGTGCCTGCCGCCAGCCACTGGGTTGCTTTTCAAGCAGATATCACATTTTGACATTACTGATTTTGCCATTGTTAACATCCGTACCAAAATTAAACTCTGCTTTAGCAATTTTACCAATGCCTCTGCTCCCCAGTGACATTCGTTATGTTTAATTTGTAGAACTTCTCTCATTATGAAGGGAGTACCACTATCTGTCCTTGTGCAGTCACATACCATTCCTCTGAATTCTTTTGTGCATTTAGCAAACGTGCCAGTCTCTCATCTTCTACTGAATATTTTGGTTCTGGAGGCAAATTGAATTGGGATACATTAAGCTTTAAAGGTATCAATGCCATTGTTGTTTGCACCTCTCGAGCAACCTGTCGGGCTCTCCAGTCTGCCTTTCGATTTCCCTCACAGATTTTGGAGTTTTCCTGATTGCTGTGCTCTACAGTGTATGATTGCCACTTGTTCAGGTTTTTGTACTGCTTTTATCAATTGCAGGACTGCATCCTGATGTTTAATGTGCATACCCAGAGAAGGACAATAGTCCTCCTTCTTTCCACAGTGCTCCGTGTACATGCACCACTCCAAAAGCATATTTTGAGTCAGTCCAGATATTTCCCTTTTTCCCTTCACTTAATTCTAGCGCCCTGGTTAAAGCAACCAGTTCTGCCTTCTGGGCAGATGTATTTGGTGGTAATGCCTTTGCCTCCACTGCTGTACTGACTGTTGTTACCGCATACCCAGCGTATCTGGTTCCGTTTTCCACGAAGCTGCTCCCATCTGTAAACAGCTCCCACTCTGGCTGCTCTAGTGGGACGTCTTTCAGGTCTTCTCTTGCTGAGTAGGTGTACTCTATTACCTCCACACAGTCATGCTCTAATGGGCCTTCTTCAGTTGTGGTACCTAGGAACAAAGCTGGATTCAAAAGGTTAGTTGTTTTTAATGTGACATCACCCTGCTCAGTCAGGACTACCTGGAATTTCATCATCCTGCTTGGGGATAGCCAATGGCCCCCTTCTGCTCTAAGACAGTGGTTACCATGTGTGGTACATTGACATCTATGTGCCTTCCCATCGTGAGCTTCCTGGCTTCTTGTATCAGCATCACAGTGGCTGCGACTGCCCGCAGACATGGAGGCCACCCGGCACTTATGCTGTCAAGTTGTTTGGAAAAGTAGCCCAGCGGCCTTTTCCAGCTTCCCAGACCTTGGGTCAGGACTCCTAGTGCTAGGCGCAGCCTTTCATGGACAAACAGCTGAAAATCTTTCGACAGATCAGGTAATGCTAATGCTGGAGCAGTTGTCAGTGCTTCCTTTAATTTTAGGAAGGCTTCTTTCTGTGGCTTGCCCCAGGTGAATGGCTGCATCTTCTGAGCTTCACACAGGGGTTTCACAATCAGTCCATAGTCCATGATCCACAGGCGACACCATCCTGCCATCCCGAGGAAGACTCGCAGCTCATGTAGATTCTGGGGCTCTGGAATAGCACAAATAGCTTGGATACGGTTAGTGCCTAGTTTTCGTTGCCCTTGTGAAATTTCACATCCCAGGTAGATCACAGTCTGTTGGGCAATTTGTGCCTTTCCTCTGGATACTTTATAACCTCCCATTCCCAGGGAATTTAAAATCTCAATGGTTACCTTTATACAGGTTGCCTTTTCTTCTGTAGCTATTAGTATATCATCAACATACTGCAACAACAGGTATTGGTCTCTTGGTACTTGCCCATTCTCGGTCCAAATCTCCAGCTCCTTTGCCAGTTGGTTTCCAAATAGGGTCGGCGAGTTCTTATATTGTGTCAAGGTGAGCTGGGTCTTTCTCCCATTCCCTGGGTTTTCCCACTCACCGGCAAACAGTTTCCTACTTTCTTTGTCAATGGGGATGCAGAAAAAGGCATCTTTTAAATCAATTTCAGTAAACTACTTATATATCTCTTTTACGAATGTTAGCAATGTGTAAGGATTTGTTACCACTGGAGAAATGTCCTTTGTGATTTTATTTATTGCTCTCAAATCCTGCACTAATCTATATTCACCATTTGGCTTCTTTACTGGAAATATTGGTGTATTAAATTCTGATTCACATTCTTCTAGAATTTGGTATTTCAAGAATTTCTCAATAATCTTTACTTATTCCTTGCCGTGCTTCTGGTTTTATGGGATATTGTTTGACTTGTAGAGCCCTCGCCCCTTCTTTTAACTCTACATGCACTGGTTGTGCCAATTTAGATTTCCCTGGTATATCTGTCTCCCATACAGAGGGAATCACTGCATCTCCTACCTCCCTAGGGATAGAGGGAACAGGTTTTTCTTTGATCATTAAAATCTGTCCCGTCTTTGATTCAGATATTTTCATTATAAGCTCCCCATTTTCAAAGGTTATTACCGCATCAAGTTTCTCTAGCAAATCTCTCCCGAAAAGCGGAATTGGACACTCAGGTACGTATAGGAATTCGTGTGTTATAACTTTGTTCCCAAAACACAAATCTAGGGGTTGCAAGAATGGCCGTTTTTCCTCTTTCCCTGTAGCGCCGACTATTGTTGTTTCCTTGTCCCCAATTTGTCCTTGCAAATCATTCAATACCGAGTAAGTAGCTCCTGTATCTATTAGAAATTTGACCTCTTTATGTCCTAATTGTATATTTAGAACAGGTTCCTTAACTTGTTCTACTGGCTCTGTGTCTAGTCAGCCAGTATACTCCCCCAAAACCATCCCCTTGGTAACCTGCTGGCACTGATTGCCCTGGTGAAACTGGTTGTTCAAGTCTGGACATTGTCTCTTCCTGCTGAACTTCATATAGTTTAGACCAATTTATAGTTTTGGGCACAGCATTCTGAACTCCTATTTGGATCCACTCTTGATATTTCCGTAGTCTCCCGATATCGCAAAATAAATCATGGTCCCAATTTGGATCCTCAATTGGGAAATTCTCATCTCAATTCCCTGTTACGAGTCCATTTCTGATGTCCTCTCTTACCCTTTCTTTGTCTGCCTTAAGTACCATCTCTTTCTCAGTAGAATCCATCAAAGTATCTAATATTAATATATCAGATATATTAATATACTATATATAATTATATATATATATATAAATACATATATAATATATTAATATACATATTATTGTATGTCATCCCAGTCAGGATTTTGAGTTTTGTATAACCATTTTTAATACTCATGCCATTTTATCAGGATTTTCTCTATGAATTCTGGCTGATTGTTTCCAAATATCTAAATCTGCAGGAGAGAAAGGCACTTTTATAAATACTGGCCCTTCCACTCCTACACTTTGTCGCAAGGGGGCAATTACAATCCGTTTTTCTCTGCCTATGTCTTTTCTATCCATAACTGGGGCAAGGTTAGACCGACTCCTGGTTCTGTGGGCTACCCCATTGTTGATTCTCTCTCTCTCCTTCCTGCCACAGTTAGGTTTTGCTCATCTTCCGAGGAAGAGGGATCAGGTGACGATGGGAGAGGAGAATAAAGAGGGAAGGGTGTACTAGACGAGACCGGTTCAGGACTAGGTGGGGTAGGAGCAGGCAGTGGGATAGGGACAGATGGAACAGGTGGGATAGGGTTAGGTTCTCTTGTTCCTATTGGAGCTACCTGTAAATCAATATCTGTATAATTTTCCCTACTCAGGCTTTCTTTCAACGCCAAGTTTTCTAAACAACGTTCCTCACAAACCCCACACTTATTGCTTGCAGTTGTTTTAACCATCATTAATCCACATTCATCCTGCCATTCTGGCTTTTCCCGTAAATAGACAAACAAATCAACATACGGAACCTCATCCCATTTTCCTTCTTGTTTACAAAATGACATTAACTGCGAAATAGTGTTATATTCCAATGTGCTAATAAGCACCCCAAAGGAGAACTTTGCGGGATAGAGGTGTTGCCGCCCAAAATCCCTTTCAGTTTCTCCATTCCAAATATACCACAAATTGCCGAACCCACAACGCTTTCGCGATTGTCTTATGGAACGGCGCCTGGGCTGGTACCAGCAGGAATTCCTTTAGCCCAACCAAGCGTAGCTTTCGCTGCGTCTCATTGGCAGGCACCCAAACCAAAGTAAAAAGCACCTTACCTTTCTCCCGGGGACGTGGTGAGCGGCAGAAGCGGTCGCGGCCGATCGAGCTCCCCGAGAATCCCTCAGTGCCAGCTGGAGCGCGGTCGAGTTGCGAAACTCGCTCAGCAGCACCCGCAGGGTCCCATCCGGGGTCGCCAAAATGTTAGCGTTCAGAAACACATAATCACAGAAGCGATTATATGCGGTGCTTTTTATTCAAGATCTCTGGGAATCGGGGTAGTTTCCACCGAAATCTGATTCCGACCAAACATTCGAGGTGAATGTGTTTTATCCTCTATCATTACATAACTTTCATGTTAATTATTAAACTTATATTCTTCTATTGTATGGACAGATTTCAGCTAAACATAGCCCCCTTTAAATTTCCAACAGAGTTTCTCACGATTCTTCTTATGGTTATATAATAATTCTATTTAATTACTAAACAATCACCACATCTAACAATTATATCTTTTATCATACTGCTTACGCAGGTGCAGTGACCTGAGAAAACACAAAGCCCAATATTTTCAAAGACTATTTTTAACATTTTCCAGGGCTGCACTATCACTTTTATTTCTTGTGGGAAAAAACCCTCCATCTCAACCAGGCATTCATGGCCAAAACTGGGCAACTGCCTCTGGAATTCCTTATATCCAAGGATAGCTCCCAGACAAAAGCTGCCAGCACTGACAAGTCTGGCTGGCCTTGGCTTCCTGAGGGCTGGCCCTCATCTGCCTCTGAAACACTGGGGCTGGGTGCTTTCCTTCCTTATGAAAAGAGCTCTTCTTCCTGTCCAGGCACCCACAGCCAAAACTGAGATTGCACCTCCAAAATGCCCAATGTTCAAGGAAAGCCCCTAGACAAAAGGTGCCAGGAGAGACAGGGCTGGCTGGCTTGGCCTCAGGGTGGCCACCTCTCATCTTCTTCCTAAACACTTGGACTTTGTGCTTTACTTTCCTATGGGAAAAAACACCCATCTTGACCATGGCCAAAACTGGGATTCCCCCTCCAAAACTCCGTACATCCAAGGATTGCTCCCAGGTGAAAGCTGCCAGGACAGACAGGTCTGGCTGCCCTCGGGCTCCTGGGGGTGCCTCTCCCCTGCTGTCCAAACACTGGGGCTGGGTGCTTTCCTTCCTATGGAAAAGAACCGTCCTTCTTATCCATGCAGAAACGGCCGAAATTGGGGTTCCACCTCCCAAATTCCCAATATCCAAGGGTTGCTTTCAGACAAAAGCTGCCAGGACAGAGAGGTCTGGCTGGCCTTGGCCTCTGATGGCTGCCTTTCATCTGCCCCTGAGACACCACCGGTGTTCTGTGCTTTCCTTCCTATGGAAAAGAACCATCCTTCTCCTCCAGAGTCCATGTCTGAAATTGGGATTCCACCTCTGAAATTCTCAATATCCAAGGGTTACTCCCAGGCAAAATCTGCCAGTACCGTCAAGGCTGGCTGGCCTGGGCCTCTGGTGGCTGCGCCTGCAACAGTGGGGCTGGGTTCTTTCCTTCCCATGGAGATCCCTGGGACACTGTGGGGACCTCATGGAACCAAGGGGATCATTGTGGCTCCACTGGAGCCCATGGAACCAAGGGGATCATTGTGGCCCCACTGGAGCCCAGGGAACCAAGGGGATCATTGTGGCCCCACTGGAGCCCATGGAACCAAGGGGCCATTGTGGCTCAGTGGGGCCTGATGGAACCATGGAGACCATTCCAACCTTCAGGGCCTGGTGTCACCAAGGGGTCATTATGACACCTCAGGGCCCCATGGAAGCAAGGGACCATTGGGACACTGTAGGGCCCCATGGAACCCAGGGAACATGGAACAGCTCTGGCTGGCTTGGCCTCCCAGGGGCCACCTGACAGCTCTGGCTGATCTTGGCATGTCAAGGGCTGCCTCTCATCAGCTCCTGGAGCACTGGGGCTCTGTGCTTTCCTTGCTATGGAAAAGAGCTGTCTGACTTTTCAGATGCCCATTGCCAGAACGGGTACTCTCCCTAAAATAATTCCTATTTGCAAGGGTATCTCACCAAACAAAACCTGCCAGCTCTGGCTGGCCTTGGCCTCTGGTGGTCACCTCTCATCTGCCCCTGAAACACTGGGGCTCTGTTCCTGCATTCCTATGGAAAAGAACCAGCCTTCTTGTCCAGGAACCATGGCCAAAATTAGAATTTGGCCTCCCAAATTCTGTATATCCAAGGATTGCCTCCAAGACAAAAGTAGCCAGGACAGACAGGTCGAGCTGGCCCTGTCCTCTGGTGATTTCTTTAGACCCTGAACTGAATGTTTTCATTTGGAAACACCTTGGAGAGGGCCCAGAGATGTCCCAAGCAGGGGCGGTTTGGAGGCCTTGGGCCCATGAGCACTGTATAGGGACAAAGGAGCTCTGTGCTCAGTGGGGTAGAGACTGAGGACAGTGGAGCAGAGCCATGAGAGTGTCTAAAGAGCGATTTCAGGGATGGTGGATCCTTTTGACATAGTGGAAAACAGCCAGAGAGAGAAAGAATCAACGCCAAGGGCAGCTGGGGAGGCCCAGAGTGGCTGCAGGAGAAAGGAATTTCCCTGTCAGGGCAGGGCTGTGGTGCAGCACATCCCCAGCAGGAGCCTGGAGCAGCCCCAGGCTTTGTGTGGGCAGGCAGGGGCAGGCAGGAGGCAGAGCTGTCAGCAAAGGAAGGGCCCAGCCAGGTGGGGCAGCCGGGGGATGCCCAGAGCCTGCAGGGACAGAGGCCAGGGCAGGGACCCCGTGGGACAGCCTGGGCTGCACAGGGCACAGGGATGGGCAGCAGCTGCAAGACAGCCCTGACAGAGCCAACCTGGGCAGTGCTTTGGCCATGGCTGCTGGGCCTGGGCCTGAGCCAGGAGGGGACAAGTGACCCTTGCAGGCCTGGGGCCTCATTGCCTCCTTGTCCCTGCTCAGCAGCCTGGCAGGGGCCGCCCCACGCTCCTGCCCTTGGCATTGCCCATCCCCACATGCCAGGGCCCATCCCGGGAAGAGCCCTGAGCAAGGAGGGAGGGACAGGATCTGCCTGGCCAGGCCCTGGGGCTCAGGCCTTGGCCCTTTACATTCCTGAAACAAATCCAGGTTTGCTCAGCACCAGAGACACCTTTGCCTTGTTTGTCCCCAGCTGCCATCAGTGCCTCCAGTGTTCTGCTCTCCCTGGAACCCAGGGACACTTTCTCAGCCCTGTCCCTCACAGGGATCTCTTTAAAGTACAAGAAACTTCAGTATTTCAATCTCACTCTTAGCTCTTGAGAAGTCTTTGAGCCCACTCTGAGGGACTGGGTGTGATGCAAAGAGCAGCAAAGGCCCAGAGGGTGATTAAAGTCCTTGTGCTGTGTTTGTGCTGCTGAGCTGGGCCGGGCTCCTGGCCCAGAGGCAGCTCCTGGCAAGGGCAGCAGAGCTGCAGAGAGACAGCTCTGGCCAGGAGCAGCTCCTGTGCACAGCCCAGCAGGGCTGGGGCACTGCCAGGGCCCCTCAGGGACACGAGCAGGGCACAGACAGAGCTCCCAGGGGCTCAGCACTGGCCGGGGCTGTGGGATGTCCCCGCGGGGGCTGTGTCACAGCAGCACCTCTGGGGCTGTGTCCCAGAGCCACAGAGCAGCTGGGATGGCAGCAAGGGGCTGTGTGACAGCACAGAGTGGGCTGTGTGACAGCACTGAGGGGCTTGTGACATCACAGAGCTAGCTGTGACATCACAGAAGGCGGCTCTGTGACATCACAATGTGGGTTGTGACATAGAGTGACAGAGCAGCTGTGTGATGCCACAGAGAAGGCTGTCACATCACAGGGTGACTGTGACATCACAAATCTGCTGTGTGACATCACATAGCAGCTGAATGATATCATATAAAGGTTGTGTGACATAACAGAGTGATTATGTGACATCACAGGGGCTGTGTGACATCACGGGGGCTGTCTGAGGTCCCTGGGGAGGTCACTCTGCCCCGGCCCCCTCACAGCTCCCCCCAGAGCAGTCCAACCCTGCTCGTGCACAGCGGGGTCCCCTGTCCCCCTGGGTCCCCCCGGGTCCCCCGGCCCCGCAGCCTCCCCCAGAGGATGTTCCACAAGATCGACCCCAGAGCCTGACACGGGGCTGGGGGCCGGGGCCCTGGGGGTGGCACAGGGAGACAGGGACCCCCTGGCAGCGTCCCCGTGTCCCCCAGGGCCAGAGCCTGGGCCAGGGCTCCTTCACGCTGTTATAGATAAATATCATAATATTAGCTTTTTGCAAATATTAAAATGGATTTTATATGTGTGATGTTAAAGTAACTTTGTTCTAAAGATATAGTTTTTATTTCTGTTCTTAATTAAGCTCAGTGAAATAGCTGCTTGTGTTAAACTGCCTGCTTGGATGGGATAACATCCAATGCACCCAGGATGAGGACACCTGTACAGATCTGCCAACTATCAGCACTCCCCGTCTGAAGGCAGAATGCAGCAAGGCCCAAAACCTGGAGGTGATAAAGAGAAGGAGCCAAAACCACAGCCAAGAAACACACATGCTCTGAAAAGGCAGACCCAAGGAGGGGCCATGTAAAATCATTCCTGGAATATGTAAAGTAGTTTATGGGTATGCATGAGGCTCTATGAATATGCACCAGGCTGATGTAAGGGGAAAGGTATTTCAGGGGATCCCCGAAGGTAACAGGGTGCTCCTGGCTGAGTGCCAAGAGGCACCCAGCCGTAATAACCTTTGCTCCATGGTCCTGCTCTCCCATTGTCCTTTATTAAACTTTGTACATTTTCACAGGAGAGTGAACGTGTTTTTCACAAATGGAATCTCAAGGAAACAAGGGTCAGTTGTTAAGCCAAGGCTCTGCGTTGACCAAGTGGGGCCTCATGGGACACAGGTGCCACAGGGACATTGCCAGGCCTGGTAGGAACAAGGCTCCATTATTGCACAGTGTTACAGATGAGTAATGTCATAGTTGGGTCTCACAGTGAGGAGATAGATCCTATGTGTGTGTTAAGATGTGTAGTGATGTTATTGTCATCTGTCCCCCATAGTCCTCTTTCCCCTCCCCTTGTAATGGCCTTGGTGGTTGGGGCATTTGGGGAGGGCAGGTTTGTCACTGGAAGGCAGGCATGGCAACACCTGCTCTCCAGTCAGGTTGCAAGAAAGCATTCTCCACCAATGGACGGCCACAAAGAGTTACCTGACAGACTTTGGGTGGGGCTAGGATTACCTGATGCAACACCAAAAGTCTAAAAGGAGGAGCAGCCAATTTGTGAAGGAGCCATGTGGCTGATAGCCACGGGGTGGGGAAGGGCTCCCAGTGCTGTGATTTCTCCTGTTTCAGTCCTTTGTTGTCATTTTTTTCAAGGTTGAATCACCCTTAAAACTTTAAAAGTAGCGGTTATGTCTCACACACAGCAAGGCCTCAGGGCGCCCAGGAGAGCGGCGTGACAATGACACCTTGGGGAACCAAGTGTCACCTGCAAACACAACGGGGCCTCATGGAAGCCAGGGGCCACTTGGATATTGCCAGGGCAGGTGGAACTCAGTGTCCATTGTGACACAGCACAGCCTCGTGGAACTCAGCAGAGCATTGGGACAGCCTGGAATCTCATGGAGCCAAGGCTCTGCTTTGGCAAAGTGGGGCCCACAGGACACAGGTGCCACTGGGACATTGCCAGCTCTTGTGGAACCCAGTGTCCACTGTGACCCAGCAGAACCTCATGGAAACATGGGGGCCACTGTGACGCAATGGAATCCCATGGAAGCAAGTGTCAGTTGTGAACACAGCAGGGCCTCACAGAACCCAGGGGCAACGGGGACCGTGCTGTGGCTCGTGGGAGCAAGGGGCCATTGTGACCCAGCGGGGCCTCCTGGGACCCAGGAGAACATTGTGGGCCCATGGATCCTCATAGAAGCACGGCCCCATTGTGACAAAATGCAGCATCACAATGGTCTCCTGGGTTCCATGAGTCCTCGCTGTGTTTAGAATTGACACTTGGTTCCCCAAGATTCCATGGCTCCATCCCTCTGCTCTCCTGTGATTTGAGGCTGTGCTGTGTCACAATGGACACTTGCTTCCTCCAAGGCTGGAGATGTCCCAGTGGCACTGGGCTTCCATGAGGCCGCGCTTTGTCACAACGGGGCCTTGCTTCCATGAGATTCCATTGTCCCACAATGGTCTCCTGGGTGCCACAAGGCCTGCCTTTGTCACAGTGGAACCTTGCTTGCACCAGCCCTGGCAATGTCCCAGTGGCACAGGGGTTCCAGGAGACCCTGCCGTGTCACAATGGGCCCTTGGTTCCATCAGGTTCCATTGTGTCCCAGGGCTCTCCTAGGTCCCATGAGGCCTTGGTCTGACACAGTGGTGTCTTGTTCCTACCAGGTCTGACAATGTCCCAGTGGCACCTGTGTCCCATGAGGCCCCACTTGATCAAAGCAGAGCCTTGCTCCCATGAGATTCCCCTGTGTCACAATGTTCTGCTTGGTTTCATGAGAACCTGATGTGTTGACAATTGATCCTTGGATCCTAGAGATTCCATTGCATCACGGCTGTGTCCTTGGTTCCATGAGGCCCAGCTTTGTCACAACTGGACCTTGGTTCCATGAGATTCTATGGTGTTACCATGGTCTCTTGGGTCCTGCAACAATTCACAGTTGGTTCCATGAGATCCCACCACGGTGTCACCATGGTCTCCTGGGTCCCATGAGGGCCCCTCTCTGTGCCACAGTGTTTGCCTTTGTTTCCTGAGAAGCTGATGTGTTGACAGTTGACCCTTGGTTCTATGAGATTCCATTGCATCCCAGCGGTGTCCTTGGTTTCATAAAGCCCAGGTTTGTCACAAGGGAGCCGTGGTTTCAGGATATTCCATGGTGACACAAGGGTCTCACCACTCTCTGAGGCTGCACCGTGAAACAGTGGACACCTGGTTCCACGAGATTCCGTGGCGTAACAGTCAATTCTTTTGCTTCTTTTCTGCCAAGGTCGGGATGAAATCCCAAGACAGCATTTCTTGTTTGGACTCAGGTGTTCATTAGCTCTTGTCTCTAGAACAGTCTCACAAGCTGTGAGTTCTGCAGTGCTTCGCTAACAAGGTAAAAATGGAGCCCCATCTCTCTCTCTCTGCAAGGTCTTTTGAGGATAAACTGTCCAATTAAGAAATGACACCTAAATTGTTTTTACTTTTAACCCAATAACCAATCACCCGTGCCCAACATAAGGGACGAGGAGGAGGAGGAGGAGGAGGAGGAGAAGGAGAAGGAGAAGGAGAAGGAGAAGAAGAAGAAGAAGAAGAAGAAGAAGAAGAAGAAGAAGAAGAAGAAGGCAAAGAAGAAGGATCAGCCTCCACCCTAAAACCTCCATCTTGCTTTATCTATATTACTATATTCTAAAACCTTAAACTCCAAGTTGTCCACCATGTGATATTACACCCTTCTATTCAAACTCCACACCCATAATCCCAGTTCCATCATTCCATTTTGGAAGCCTTCTCCACAGCCTCAGGTCAAATGCAGTGTTCTCTTGGGGGTCAGTGTCTGCCAGCTCAGAAAGTCCAAAATTCTCAGCAGCCTGGGTTCCAACAGGTAACAATGTTCTCCTGTGTTCCAGTAGGTTCCATTGGACCCGGCTCTGTCACCATGGACACCTGGTTCCATGGATTCCATGGGGTGACAATGTTCTCCAGTGTCACCATGGACACCTGGTTCCATGGGATTCCATGGGGTGACAATGTTCTCCAGTGTTCCATCAGGCCCGGCTCTGTCCCCATGGACACTCGGTTCCATGGGCAGTGTCCGTGTCCCAGTGGCACCTGTGTTCCATGGCACCCCTGTCTGACCAGGGACAGTTTGTTCCAGGACATTCCAATGAGTCCCAGCGGTCACTTGGGTTCCATGCAGGTGCCTGGGCAGCGGGAGCTCAGCCCAAATATCCTGGGGGTCCCTGGGCTGGTGTTTTTTGGGGGGAACCTTTGGATCTTGCAGGGCTCCAAAGCTGAGCCATGGATGCCCCTTGGGACTGAGTGGAGCATCATGGAAGCCAGGAGACCCTGATGGAACCAGGAGAGCCTGATGGTGCCAGGAGAGCCTGATGGAGCCAGGAGACCCTGATGGAGACCAGGGGACCCTGATGGAGCCAGGAGACCCTGATGGAAGCCAGGAGAGCCTGATGGAAGCCAAGAGACCCTGATGGAGCCAGGAGACCCTGATGGAGCCAAGGCTGCAGCAGGACCCAGAGGGACCTCACGGGAGCCAGGAGAGCGTTGTGAGGCTGTCAACAATGTGGCACCGAGGTTTCCCTGGGGCTTGGCAGAAGCTCCCGGAGACAAGGAAGCGCTGGGAGCCTCCGGAATCAGCGTCTGCAGGAGGATTTTCTGCTCCCTCCTGGGATGCTGGTGGACAATAAAGCCTGAGGCAGCCTCCCAAGGGTCCGGCTGTGCCACCAGCGGGGGCCACATCTGGGGGGACGCCCTGCCAGCCCTGGCCCTGCTGCTCCTCCTGGCCGGGCCTGGAGCTGCTGGGAGCCCGGGCTGGGGGAATCCTCAGGGCTGTGCAAGGAAAGGTTCAGCACAAGCAGCCCTGGAGCGAGATGTGCAGTGTGAAATACGCCAATCACTTGATTTTGAAATTGTAAAAGTTCCATAGTAATAAAATGGTTATAAAAACAGTAATATAATTAGAGTAATAATAATTTGGACAATTTGAATTAGGACAATATGAGACAATAGAGAGAAAGGGTTATGGAGGTCTGGGTACCTTTTCTGGGCAGCACGAGCCTGAAAAAGGAACCCGTTAACACAGGATTAACCCTTAAAAACAACAGCCTGTTGCATATTCATACACTTCATCCATGATGCATAAATTCCATTCAAACACAGGATTCTGTCTGGACAGTGCCACCTTCTTCCTCTGAATCCTAACAGCGCCTTCAAGGCGGGAAGAAATTCATTTCTTCTGATAAGAGGGCAAGAAATTCTTTTTCTCTGAAAGATTTAGGTGTCCTGTGGCTGCTATCTCACTGTGAGTCCTTTCTGTAAAAAAAGAATCCTACATAGCATCGTTTCTATTTTAACATTTTTTATAACCTAAAACTATATTTAACACACTCCTTAAGAGAATTAATACAGCAGACATATAATATTAATATATAAATATATTATATATAATAATTATATAATGTATGATTACATAAAATATATAATATAATTATATAATATATAATATATATTATATATAATATAATTATATATGTAATATATAAGATATAATATTATATATATTATATATTGTTATATATTATATATTTTATATATAATATATAGATTATAGTATATTATTATATTATATTATATTATATATATATATAATATTCTAACACCAGACATATAATATTCATTTTAATATTTGCAAAAAGCCAATCATAAAATACATGCATTTTTCCCATGCAGGCAAAGCCAGCGAGGCAGCAGAGCAAGAGAGAGAGCAGAGCCAGCGACACAACAAACGCACCGAGAGCGAGAGAGCAAGTTTGAACAGAGCTTGCAAAGGGCAAAATCAGCTCAGACCAGGTTAGACTGAAGAACAAGGAGCACCAGGCATGGGCTGATGGTCCAGGTAAAAAGTTCCAGCGTGAGGAGGACGACAGAAGCCTTCATCAAAAGAGCACCAGAAGACTGAGGGCCGCCACAGGAGGAACGGACGCAGGCGCTGAAGCCACACACGGCTGTAAAACCGGGACACAGCTTTATGCAAATGTGACTATGCTAATGAAGTGTTGTAATTGTGACTTTTAAAATGGAGCTGAAGGCTAAAGGAGACCGAGTGGGTTTTTGCCAGAGAGATCCCCCTCGCTCCCAGCGCTGGATACACAAATCCCTGCTCTGTCTGACTGCAGAGTTTGATTTCCTCGCCCAGTTTGTCCCACTCCCCCTTTCCCTGCCCTCTCCTCCCCTCTCCCAGTCCCATTTATGGGATTTGGGGTCATTTATGGGATTTGGGGTCATTTATGGGATTGGGATCATTTGGGGCATTTGGAGTCATTTGGGGGATTTGGGTTCTTTGTGTGCCTTTGGGGTTATTTGGGGGTTTTTTGGGGTGTTTCAGGGTAAATTTGGGATAATTTGGGGTAATTTTTCACATTGTTAGTTTTTTAGGGCCGTGTGTGTGGGGGGTAATTCAGGGCCAATTCTGTGTGGGTTTGGGATTATTTTATGGGATTGGATGGGATTTTAATGGATTTAAATAGGAATTTAGTAGGATTTTAATGGGATTTAATAGGAATTTAAAAGGATTTAATGGGATTTTAATTGGATTTTATGGACTTTTAATGGAACGTTATGGGATTGTAATGGAATTTTATGGGATTTTAATGAGATGTCATGATATTTTAATAGGATTTTAATAATGTTTAATGGGAATTGAGTGGAATTTAATGGGATTTTTATGGGATTTAATGGGATTTGATGGGGGTTTCCCCCAGTCCACAGCTCCCTCCCACCTCAATTTGGGGGTCCCATCCCCCTCTTCCCGCCGCTCTCCCGCCCCTTCACCATCGTTCCCCCAGTCCCCAGTCCCCTCCCCCGTGCTTGGTTTTGGGGGTTCCAGGCCCCTCCTGCTCCCTTTGGGGGTCCCGACCCCCCTTGGGTTGAATTTGGGGCCCCCCCGCCCCCCTTCTCCCCGCGCCCCCCGCTCCCCCCGCGGCCGGGGGGGCTCCCAGCGCCCCCAGTGCCACCAGTGCGGCCCCAGCTGCCCCCGCACGCCCCATCCCCATCGCCGGGGTCACCGCCCCCCGCCCCAAATTCCGCTCCTGGACACTGAGAGTCATCAGCGACAAACGCTCTGATTGGCTGGGAATGGCCCCGCGCAGTCTCTGATTGGCCAGCGCTGTGAGAGGCGCTGGGTTCTGCCCGGCACCCGATGAGTCACAGCCGAGCCGGCCGCTGATTCGCTGGAAATCGCCGGGCGGGGCCAGTGCGCCGAGTTTCTGCCCGGCAGCGGGATCGTCATCAGAGCCCCGCGCTCTGATTGGCCAGGATCTGTTTCGGGCTGGAGACGGGAGGAACTGGGCACCCCCAGGAGCCCCTCGGGTTTGGGGCTTTCGATCCCCCCTCGGCCCTCGGGGCGGCCCTGGGGCCACCCTAACACCCCCAAAATGGGGAGGGTCCGCGGGGCCCTTTGGAACCCCCAGAAATGGGCGGGCAGCGGCAGGAGCCGCCCCAAAAAGGGATGGAAGGGTCCGGGCCGGGAATGGGGGAGGCTCTGGGGATGGCTCCGGCCCGGATCGGGGCGGGCTGGGATTGAGGGAGGCTCCGTTCAGCGGCCGGGGAGGGGCTGGGCCTGGGGAGGGCTCCGGGATTGTGGGGATGGGGCCATTCCGGGACTGCGGCGGGGCCTCTCCCTGGGGCTGGGGTCCGGCATTGGCTCAGGGACCCTCCCCGTTCCTGTTCCGCTTCTCGATCCCGTTCCCGATCCCGATCCCGCCGCTGGCTCCAGGGAATGTCCCTGATCTCAACCCCGGCCCCAAACCCGAGGTGAGGTCAAACATTGGGGTCAAACACCCCAAATCCTGGGGTCAACTCCCCCGGACCCCAAATCCTGGGGGTTCAAACACTGGGGGGGGCCAAACACCCCCAGACCCAAACTCTGCGATCTCAACCTCCCCCCCTGCCCCCCAGCCCGAACCCCAAATTTTAGGCCTTAAACCCCCCAAATCCCAGATCCTGGGGTGTCAAACACTCTCCAATTTGCAAATGTTGGGGGTAAATCCCCCTGACCCCGAATACTGGGGTTTGAAACATTTGGGGTGTCCATCACCCCCCGTTCCCAAAGTCTGGGGTCAAACACCCCCAAATCCCAAATCCTGAGTTGTCAAACACCCCCAATCCCCAAAGTTTGGGGTCTAAAGCCCCAATCCCAAACTTTGGAGTCAGATCCCCCCGATCCCAAAACCTGGGGTGTCAAATCCCCCTGATCCCCCCAGCTTTGGGGTTAAATCCCCCCAAATCCAGGGATCAATCCCCCCATTTCCCGAACTTTGGGGCCAAAACCCCTGACCACAAATCCTGGGGTTTGAAACATCTGAGGTGTCCAACCCTCCTCATCCCCATAGTTTGGATGTCAAACCCCTTGATCCCCAAATCCTGGGGAAAAAAAACCTCTTAAACCCCAAATCCTGGGAACAAAAACCCCCAAATCCCAAATCCTGAGGTGTCAAACATCCCCAATTCCCAAAGTTTGGGGTCAAAAATCCCCAAACCCTGAGGTGTCAAAATCCCCTAAACCCCAAATTCTAGGATCAATCCCACCCAACCCCCAAATTTTAGGATCAAACCCCCCAATTCCCAAAGTTTGGGGTCAAACACCCCCAAACCCCGAATTTTAGAATCGCCACCCCCCCCCCCCCCCCGCCCCCAGTCCCAAAAATTTGGGGTTATTTGGGGTTTATTTGGGGCAGCTCCAGGTGCAATGTCTGCAGAGAGACCCTGGGTACAATGCTGGGAAAAACCCCAATAACCCCTCTGGAGCCCCAAAATCCCTGGGGGCTGGCAAAGGGGATTTGGGGTGAAAGAAGAAGGATTTGGAATGCACAAAGAAGGATTTGGGATGGAGAGAGGGGATTTAGGTGGGAAACTGGGTCCCTTTTTGGCGCAGGAGATCTTCCTGGCGCTGCTCTGGGTGATGCTGAAGCCCTGCAGGGCCTCGCGGGCGGCGCCCGCCTGCACCTCGGGCTCCAACTGCACCCAGGCGATGTCGCGGGGCCCGGGCACCAGGGCAGCTCCTGAACCCCGGGAACCTGGGCTGGGAACGGGGCCAGGAGAGCCTCAGACACCCGGGGGTGTTCCCCAGACACCCGGGAATGTTCCACAGACACCCGAAGCCTTCTCTGCTCCATTTCCATCCTGCGCCTTCTGGCCTCTTCTTCAGCTCTCCGGGCCGCTGCTCTCTGCTTCATGGCCGCCCTTCTGGGCCTGAGGCAGAGGAAGAAAGGCAGGAAGAGCAGCTCAGCAGCAGCCCAGTAGGGCCCCTGCTGCACGGCTGCCCAGAGCAGGGGTCCCCAGGCAGGCTCGGGTGGCTCTGGGGTAGCCTGCTCCAGGCCCTCTTTGCCCAGCTCTGCATCCTCATCCCAACTGATCACCACGGGCCGTGGGAAGTGGAAGAGGAGCAGCACCAGCAGGGCAGGGACTGATTTGGACACCATGGTCTGCAGGAGGAGAGAGACAATTTGTGTTGCTTTGCACAAGAGTTGCAAACCCGTGTGTTATTAGGGAATGGCCGCTCCTGCTGTGCCAGAGCGCTCGAGCAGGGCTGATAATCTGGTGTCAAAGTGCATTCATGTGCTTCATGTTGCACGGGGCACCCGTGTGCAGGAATAGAGAACACCTTCCCTCAGATGGGATCTGCTGTGGCAAGGCCCCTCTGGTTTTCTCCTCCACGCAGCAGTTTGCATGCAGAATGTGGGCAGATGTAACTTGGAGGTCCTCCTGCTCACCCTTGGGTTCCCCTTGCAGAGCCTCAGCCCCTGCGTTCTGTCAGGGCCCCTGGGCAGGTGGGATATTCCCAGAGGAGAGGGGCCGGCTGTGTCCCCATTGCCCCTGTCCCTTATGTGCCTGTGCTCAGGAGGGCACAGAGAGGATGGGGACTCCTGCCTGCCCCATGTCCTGTCTGCCTGCCGGGCCTGTCCCAGGGCAGCCGGGCTGTGATTGCTGTGCTGTGTCCCCCTGTCCCTGCTGTCCCTGCTGTCCCTGCTGTCATGGCCCACTGCAGGTTCCACACCTACACAGCCATGGTGGCTCCTGAGCTCTGCAGGGACCCGAGTGACAGTCTGAGTGGTGGCACTCCTGGTTTTCTTGCATTTGGCATCGCACAGAGCAGAGGCTGGATCACAGCACCAAAGGAGCAGCTGCTGCAGGGGAGGAAAGGAGCCTCTGCATGGCCAAGGGCTGCTGTGGTGCCCCTGTGTCAGGAATTCGCCACAGCTGACACCTGAGTCCAGCATGGACACTCACAGACACAGCGTTTGTTCAGGCATTGCCTTTATTGCATCTTGACAGGGACTGCAGCTGCCTGAGGGAAGTCACCCTCCCGAGACAGGAGGGCAGAGAGTGTAATTTAAATTAACCAATTATGATTATAGGCATTCGTAGCGACAGTCTATGTACTGTATATATGAATATTAAACAAGACACAAAATAATTATTGGATCATGAAGATTAAGCAACATTTGCTGGTTTAGATAAAAAGAAAGTATACTTCAGTTTTGCTTAACTGCAATAATTCTTGGTAATTTTGAAGAATTATAAGTTCTATATAATCTTAAGAAAAGTGCCATTATTTAATTACTACTTATTATTAAAATATTTATGATCTCTTACAAGAGTATTAATCTACATTACAGTAATAAAAAGTTTGGAAAATGTTTCTAAACACAATTTTTTTTAAACAAAACAATTTAAATATTTCAAAACTATTTAAGAATTTGAATCAATCTCCAATCATTGGGCCCGATTCCTTCAGATGGTGCTTTCCTCCGAGCAGATGCAAAGGCTCTGTATGGGAAAGGGTTAAAATAGATGCAGTTACTACAGATCCCGTGAGGAGAGAGAGGGCAGAGGGGCAGGGTGTGTCAGGAGCCCGGAGCCTGTGCCCCAGCGCAGGGCTGTGCTGGGCAGCAAGCGCAGCTCTGTGCGCCGGCTGCTCACAAAGATGTGCGGCTCGCCTTGGCCGGCCCAGAGAGCATCTCCAGCAGGAAGCTTTTCTTCACACAGCCACTGCCTGTGCTCCTCCAAGAGCCTGCCCTGCCTACCTTCAGCATCCTGTTTGTATCCCTATTCATTCCAATCAGCCTGGCCATTTGCTTTTCTATTTCTTTTGTGGCCCGGCGCATTTGCTCCATGTCTTTGAATCTCTTCCTAAGGAGCCGCCTTCTCCGCTCGCTTTCCACCTTCCTCCTTCTGGCCTTTTCCTCAGCTCTCTGGGCCGCTGCTCTCTGCCTCGTGGCTGCCCTTCTGCGCCTGAGCCACCAGCCCAAAAGCAGGAGCAGCGGCTGAGCAATTTGCCAGAGCTGGTGCAGGTAGCGCAAGGCAGCCAGGAGCCAGGGTCCCCAGCCAGGCTCAGCTGGCTCTGGGGGGGCCGCTTTCATCTCCTCTGCACGGGGCTGCCCATCCCCGTGAAATCTGTCCACCACGGAAAGTGGGAACAGGAAGAGGAGCAGCACAAGCCCAGCCAGGACTGCTCTGTGCGCCATGGTCTGCAGGAGGAGAGAGACAAGGCTTTCACTGGGGCTGCCAAGGGAGCTTGTGGGGGCTGAAGTGAGGCCCGGAGGCGCAGGGCTGTGAGGGCAGAAGCAGAGGGCCCCGGGCAGCTGGCAGGCAGCAGGGCCTGTGCCAGTGGGCCAGCAGCAGCAGCCCCGTGCCCCGGCCAAGGCGCCGGCCCCAGGGGCTGGCCCTGGGTGCAGGGGGACAATGCAGGCCCGGGTGCGGCGCTCGTGGCCCGGCCCTGGCCCGGCCCAGCCCCGCCACGTGCGCACTCACCGCTTGCCCAGGCTGTGCTGGGCCAGCGTTACCTGCGGGGGCCTTTTCCAGCTGCCCCCATTGTGACACGCTGCCCCTGGTGTCACAGGGGCCAGAGGCATCACAGCCGGGCCAGCCCTGCCCTTGGTGCCCAGCCCAGCTCAGGGGCTCCCAGTGGGCCCAGCAATGAAAGCCCCGGCAGGCAGCAAGTGCAGCCCCTCTGGGAGGGGATGGGCCCCAGGGGCTCCCTTCACAAAGCAGGCAGAAGTCCCCTCTGATAAGTTTCCAAATGGAAAAGATTATAATCCATAATGTTGAGTAGGATACATATTATCAACTATGAAAACACCTGAGGTGCTTTTCCTAATGGGACTTGTTCTTCTGTGAGTGGGGTTGGGTGATGGTTGCTCAGTTTTTCTTGCTTGACTCTTCCCTGATCCAGTCCATCCAAGACTTCTCTGAAACCTTCCCATTATCAGACAGCAGAAAGAAAGAACTGCAGTGAAACCACTTCTAGTCCCCTTCAGATCAAGAAGGTGCAGGGGGATGGTTCTGGCAGAGAATTTGAGCTGCTCTGGACAGGGTCGCACTGCTGTGTTAGCAGGGACTGGCTGCTTGTGGTTTTCTTTGGATGAACAGAATCTTCCTTGTGTCCCCAGTGAGCACATGGAGCTCACACCAGCAGTGCCTCTTGCCTGTTCCCTGCCCAGCCAGACCTTCCAGCCCAGCTGAAATGCCCAGCATGGCCTTTGAGCACAAAGGGATTGCAGAGCCAAAAGCATCTGTGTAGCCACCATGGTGTTCAGCGGCTGCTGCTCGGGGAAGGGCACTGAGAGGAGGCCACTGCTGCTCTTGTCAGAGCGCTGCTGTGCAGGGATGTCCCTCGCCCTGCTCAGTCCCACATCTGCCCATCTTTTGGCCTGCTCTGAGCTCAGGCGGATGCCATCTGCTCCCAGCAGACCCAGCTGCTCCACGGTAGATGCACAGGCATGGAATCCAAAACCTTGAGTATCCCCTGAGTAGCCAGGCATTCAGCTGTTCAGTTTGTCACGGCCCACATCAGGGGTTAAAACAAGATGGTTTTTCAGATTCCTTGTGACCCAAACCATTCCAGGCTTCTAGGATTTCTCCATGACTGACTTTGGTCCCCTCAAAAGACCTCCTCTCTCCTCTCTTCCCTCCACCTGTGGAGAATGCATTCTGATGCTGCTGCTGCTGTTGGGACAGGTTGGTGGATACTCTTCCTGCCATCCCATGGGTGTAAGCATGACTCCTCTCTGAAGTCTTTGTCCCTGAATCAGTGCCTTCAAAGAACAGTTATCTCCCCTCCTTCCTTTTCCATTCAGCACTTGAGCAGACACAGCATTTCTCATCGTTTCCACAGAACAGCACAGGTGCCAGTTCCCATCTTGTGGAGCCCTCTGCCATAAATCAGCCTGACAGGTTTATTCTCTATGTAATGGGAAATGATAACAAATGCAGCTGCATAATTAGTTAGTAACTCACCATAATGACTGCCTCTGGGGTGATTTATGGGTTTTGTCACATGTGAGCTTTCAGAACTTTAGAGATTACATTTTTCACAGTTTTTTGTATGAATCTCAGTTTATCAGACTTCACTGCAGCATTAATCACTTGCAGTACAACCCTGGACTTCACAAATGTATCACATCAGCGTGCAAAAGGCAGAGAAAACAAGAACTGTTGTGAATTAATGAGCGGGGTAACACATGTCTCACAACAGCGATGAAACAACCTGTGTTCTTCTTCAAGCCGCAACAGAAAGTCCCAAAGTCTGGTTATTTAATTTTTTTTTTTCACAAAACACAGGCAGCAGCAAAGAACTGAAACAACACAGCCAGGCTTGAAACCTGAAAGATCTGCAAGGCTGAGTCTATCCTAGTTAATGGTGAAATGATGTGTGACTCTGTCCTAGATGTTCAAATGAAGAAGATTGATTCCCAGTTATAATATGGCTTCTAAGCAAAACACTGGGATTATATAGGAGAAATGCACGTGTCATGAAACAACCAAGAAATCAGAGAGACAGTTCCAAGCTCTACTGTGAAGGTCTGGGAAATGTTCAGAGTTACCATCTGTGGAGTTTGGTGCAGGATAAGCTGGAACAAAAGGCCATCATTACCCAAATTGATTTCCTTTGGGTTGGTTTGTTGGTTTTTTGGTTTGTTTTTTCTTTTTTTTTTTGGGGTTTTTTTGTTTGTTTTTTTTTTTTTAGTTTATTGTTTGTCAGATAATGTTTTTTAATACTCCAAGAAATATGTTGAAAAGGTCAGCATGATCCATCAGACACAAGCAGCGGGGCTGGGGTAGATGCAACGTGTTCCTTGCACTGGAGGGTAGACAGAGGCAAGATCTGGTTTGGGGTCAATCACACCTGGATCAGGGAGGTGGCTGAAACCTGGGCTGGCCAAAGCCTTAGAATCACAAAATATCCTGGGCTGGAAAGGACCCCCAAGAATCACCAAGTCCAGCTCCTGGCCCTGCAGAGGACACCTCCCCAAGAATCCCACGCTGTGCCTTGGCATGTGCTGGTGGGCAGGAGCACACAGCTGGCTGTGGCTTTGGGTGCATGGGTAAGATGAGATGGTGAGGAGCATCCCTGCTCCCTGAGCTCCTGGAGAGCTGCAGACACTGATCACTGGTAAGGACAGCACCAGGGCCATGGCCTGGGGCTGGTGATCTGGTGTCTCCTTCCTGCTGCTGCTTTCTGCTACAGATAACAGCCTGGTACCAAGGTCTTGTTGCTGAGGTGATAAATGGCTGGGGAGATTCCCTCCCTGCTCTTGTCTGCACGAGTTCTTATGCTCAGCACCAGGAAGGATTGGGCCAGAATGGAGGCATTTGGGGTCTCAGGGCTGAGGCTGAGACAGACAGGCAGGCAGAGCAGCTCCTCCTGGCTGATGCAAACATTGGCCCTGTGCTGGCCAGGCCAGTGATCCATAGCTATGGGTCCACAGTGATGGTGGTGCTGGGTATTCACTGGGAGAAGAGGAGGTGTAAAATGAAGCTTCTGAAGCTGCTTGGGATCCTGGAAGCTGCTCAGACCCCACTTGACCACAGTGGTTGTTTGGCCAGCTGAAGTGATGGAATTTATTGGGCTGTGCAGGGACAGTTTTCTGTGCAAACATGAAGGACTTTCAGGGGGGATGAAATACGGCCTCACAGTAGAAACAGCTGGGCTGAACACTCTTTATTCCAGCTATGAATCTTTGCTCTTAAGAGCAACAGATTCCACCTTTCATTAAACCAGAACTTGTTGTTGTTGTTGTTGCTATTTTGAGGAACATAAATGACCTTTCTTGTTTATTTTATTAGCATTTTTAAATCTTTGTTGTTTATTTTATTAGCATTTTTAATCATCTTGTCACCCACTGCAGGCATGAAACATGAGATGTTACCAAAGTGTAGCTCACTTCAGACAGGGAGTGCTGATAGTTGGCAGATCTGTACAGGTGTCCTCATCCTGGGTGCATTGGATGTTATCCCATCCAAGCAGGCAGTTTAACACAAGCAGCTATTTCACTAAGCTTAATTAACAACAGAAATAAAAACTATATCTTTATAGCAAAGTTAGTTTGACATCTACCATCACTCAGCAAGAGGTTTATTGTTATGGACACATAATATTGGCTTTTTGCAGAGATTAAAATGGATTTTCTATCTGTGGTGTTCAAGTAACTTTGTTATTGTCTTGGTTAGAAAAGCCAGGTGTCTGCTAAGGAAGGCAGGAGCCTCCCCTGGAATGGAAAATGTCAACCCCTCCCTCTGAATTGTTATAATTTTGAAATTAAGGAGCTTTCAGGCAAAGATATGGGAATAGGAATAACAGTTCTTTTTTAGGAAAAAATAAAAATATAAATGCAGTAGTACAAACGAAAAAAACCCCACTGACAGAGTCAGAACAGGGCCTGACCCCCTGTGGGTCAGGGTGCTGGCAGCAGTCCCATTCAGTGGTGGCTGCAGCCCTCCTGCAGTGCCAGGTGTGGCTCTGTTGGAGCAGGGATCCTGGAGAAGGGTGGAGTTTTCCTCTGAAGGTCCAGGGCTGCTGTAGATGGGCCTGGGAATCTTCCTTCCTCTGGGAATCCAGGAGGAAAAGGCTGATCCTCTGGGAATCCCATGGAGAAGAAAGACAGCTGCTCCTCTGGGAATCCAGGAGGAAAAGGCTGATCCTCTGGGAATCCCGTGGAGAAGAAAGACAGCTGCTCCTCTGGGAATCCAGGAGGAAAAGGCTGATCCTCTGGGAATCCCGTGGAGAAGAAAGACAGCTGCTCCTCTGGGAGTCCAGGAGGAAAAGGCTGCCTACAGTGTTCCAAATCTCAGATTCTGTCCAGGTAGGAATGCTTGGCTCCTCCCCCTCGGCGGAGCATCTCCCAATGGGATGATGTCATTTAATCAGCCATGCAGTGACACTCAGTGGCCCAATACCAGAAGATAATTAATAATTAATGGCCTATTAATGGAACACACCTCCCCAGAGGGAGGATTGGTTGTGGAAGAGAGAAACTGCCCAATGAACAAAAGATAACTGCCCCACCACTGACAGATGGCAAACAGAACACACACTTATCTTGCAGTCCAGGACCGTCCCCACTGGCTGCCCCCATTCTCCAGAGTTCATGGTGTCCAGGGAGGCTGCAGCTGCCGGTGCCGGGAACAAACGAGACGGGTCTGGGTTTCAGAAAGCTCCAGAGTCCATTTCTGACCCCCAAAAGACAGGGCAAAGGCAGGGCCGTGGGGTTTTTATAGGGTATCCCAGGGCTGGAGTGTGAGTTTGGGTCAGGGGAGGAGTTCTTAGCAACACAAGAAGGGTGAGATCAAATTCCTGCCTCTTAGCAACAGGGGCACCCCACACAGAATGTGTCCCCAAATCCTAAATTCCCCCTCAAACACCTCTGAAATGGTGGGACTTTAGACATCTTTGATCAATTTCATTCTCTAATAACACTGATGCTGTTAGTTCCAGAGTGCCCAGGATCCGCCTGGCAAGTCAGCTCTGGCAGGAAGAAGGCGGCTGCCAGGGGGCTGCTTGTGGCCTCTGACAGCCCCATTGCTCAGGGCTTGCCAGCGCCCCAGCCCCTCAGGCCCTGCCCCAGCGCGGCCAAGCTGCCCGGCAGCAGCGCCGCAGCCCCACAGCAGCTCCAGAGCAGCCCCAGGCAGAGGCACCCGGGAGCCCTCAGCAAGGCAGCCAGCAGCAGACGGGCAGGAGGGCACGGATGGCGCTTCCTGCCTGGCACAGGGCTTGTGGCCATCTCCAGGCAGCGCTCTGGCAGGGATCCCCGCAGCTCCGGCCCCTGCCCAGCCGCTCTGTGGGCAGCACAAAGGCTTCAGCAGAACCACCAAAGGCCAAGGGCCTTCTGGCCATTTCCCCTTGCCCACTGCACGCCTGGGCAGCTGGCTGAGCACAAGCACCCTTTATCCCCTCTTCCCCTAGGCCCTGCGCACCCTGGGCAGCAAAAGAAAGATCCTGGCAGTCTGTGTATTAGAACACAGTCTATATTTACATGGTAAAGGGAAAAAAAAAAAAAAAAAAAAGAAAAGAACATTCTTGAAGTAAAAGAAAAGAACATTCTTGAAGTAAAAGAAAATTCCTCCTGACTCAGGTGGCCCCAGCAAAAAGAGCTTCTGGGATCAGCTCTCCACAGAGCTGCAGCAGGACAAGCAGCCGAGCAGTGACAGACGAGGCCATGTCTTCCATGCCCTGCGCAGGTGATTTTGGAGCCACTGGAAGCTGGAGATGGGAGCCCGCTCTCCTGACTTGAGGATGCAGAGTGTTTGAATTGCCAGGCTTCCGATGGCGAGGCTGATGTCATTTGTTTTGTCTTCAAGGGCTGCAAGAGAGAGCAACAGAGCCACGGTCAGAGCCGGATCTGCGGGGAGCCGAGGAGAGCCTCCAGCAAGGGCCATGCCAGGCGGCTCTTGCCATGGCCAGGAGGGAGCAGGGAGCAAGGCGATCAGGCCGAAGCTGCGGGCCACCAATGGCCCCCGTGGCCCTGAAAGCTCAGTGTGCTCTGGCCACGGGAGCAGAGCCCTCCGCAGCCGGGGCAGGGCTTGCAGCTCCCCCCCGGCAGCCCCCGCTGCCAGCCCGCTGCCCTCACTCACCAGCGCAGATCAGCTGCAGCTCTCGCTGCTGCCCCCTCAGGCGCCGCCCGGCCATGCCTGTGAACACAGAGCCTGTCACGGCGGCAGCGGCACAGCTCCCTGCCAGCGGCGCTGCCGGCGCTGTGGCCACACGGGCTGCTGGCCCGGCAGGGCTCAGCCCGGCCCTTGGCGCACGCTGCCGCCCCAGGGCACGGCTGCCAGAGGGCGGCAGCAGCAATGCCCAGCCCAGGCGGGGCTCCACGGCGCCGGGCCCGGCTGGCGCTGCCGGGGCAGCAGGCGGGGCCGGGGCCGAGCTGCGGCGGGCCGGGCCGGGGAGGGAGCGCGGGCTCGTGGCTCACCCATGAAGCTGATGGCCGCCTCTCGCAGGGGCTCCTGCGGGCTCTGCAGGTAGCGCAGGGCCCGGCGCAGGTGCTCGGCCGCTCGGCTCCTGTCCTCTGCCAGCTGCAGAGAGCGGCAGGAGGGAAGGCTTGGCGCGGGCTCAGCCCCTGAGCCGGGCGCTGCCTGCGCCCAGCCCCAGCCTCCCCTGCCCGCACAGCCCTGAGGCGCGGCCAGCAGCCGCCGGCCAAGGGCTCCCGAGGGGAGGGGGCAGCCGGCCGGCTGCTGCCCGGGGAGCCGCGGTGCCGCCCCGCAGCCCCGCCGGGCCGGGGCTCCACGGGCACCCGGCTCGGGCCCTCGGGAGCCTGGAGAGGAGCCCGCGCGGCCTCTGGCTGCCGCAGCGGGCAGGGGCACAGCTGCCCGGCCCGCACACTGAGCGCCGCCCTCAGGGGCCTTCTCCAGCCTGAGGCTGGGCCTTGCAGGCCCTCCTTACCCGGCACTCGCTGAACTTGCACAGTTGCTGCTCCTTCACCAGCTTCTTGAGATCCCTCCTGTTCATCAACTTGAGCGCACAAAGCAGCGCTTCCCGAGAAGCCTGGAGAGCAGCAGGGACGTGGAGATGGCCCCACAGCCCAGGGCACGGCACCCGCGTCCCCGTGCCATGGCCTGCAGGAGGCTGCGATCCAGCAGGCGCAGGGCAGGAGGCAGCCGAGCCCCCTGCCAGGGGAACAGCAGCAGCCCACGAGTCCTCACCTCTGCCACACGCTGATTCTCATCATGGCAGTGGAAGAAGAGTGCAAGCAAGCTCTGTTGTACAGGGATTTCCAAAGGGTTTTCTCTCTCTTCCAAATACTCCATCATGTCTCGGAAGAGTTTGATGGAGAGCAGCTGGACCTGGCTATTATCCTGTAGGAAAATAAAAAGAAAAACTACCTCAGCATTGGCTCCTGCAGGCCCCCCTGGGCATAGGGCTGGAAATGCACAGGGCACACAGTTTCCAGGCAGCAGCCGGTGGCTGTGGCTGGGGGCACAGAGCCTTACGTGGTCAAAGAGTGGCAGGAGCGCCTCAGCCAGCTGCAGGGCAATGGGGGTTGACATCAGAATGTGTGATTTGTGCAGGAATAGAAAGCTGAGTGTGATGAGGGTCATGCCAGCTATCTCTGCATCACTGTCGCACAGTAGGTCCATGAGGCTTTGGGTCAGGCTCCACATTCTTTGGGCCTGTGCGGAACACAAGTCTGTGAAAGGCCATCCTGCTGCCGCAGGGCCCAGAGGCCAAAGGCCTGTCCCGAAGCACGCGGGCAGCTGAAGCGGGAGGCAGGAGAGCTGGGAGCAGCTGCCCCAGCGCCCCAAGCCCAGGCCAGGCCAAGTGACTGCGTTCCCAGTGCAGCTTCAGCCACCGCCCCCTTCTCACCATTGAGGGATCATCAATGAGCTCCAGCAGGGCCCTGAGTGCCAGGCGATGCCTCTCCCTGCACTCGCTCTGCAGGTACCTTGAAGAGACCTTCACAACACTGGCACCACATTCACTGGCATCCAGGCACTGGAGGAGCTGAAAGGCACAGGCCAGTGATGGGGGAGCCGGCCGGCAGGAGCCCGGAGCCGCACAGGGCTGGGCCCAGGCAGCAGCAGCAGCAGAGGCAGCACAGGGCGCGGGCAGCATCCCAGGTGGCTGCGGCTCCCAGAGGGCAGAGAGCTGGGAGGCAGCTCAGCCAGGCAGCGCTGCACACCCGGCTCACCTCCACAAGGAACGCCAGGGCGGGCAGATCCCAGTGTGGCTCCTGTGTGCTGAGCAGCCAGAGGAGGTGGAGTGCAATACTGGAACCCAACCCAAGACAAGCATGGCGCATCTCCCTAGGAGGGCAAAAAAGGGACCAGGAACCTGAGCAAATCTCTCCAAGGACAGGCTGGCAGAGCCTGCTGGTCTTTCACCACCGTCCTGCAAGGGGACCTGGGCCCTTTAGGAGGTGTCTCCTCCTGTGCTCTCTCCCCTGCCAGCCTTTTCCAGTCTGCTTGGCCGTCCCTCGGTGACAAGGCCCTGTGACCCAGGGCCACGGGGACTGTGTGGGACCGCCCGGGCACAGGGCACAAATGCCGGGAGCAATGGGAAGAAGGGGAGTCTCACCTGGCCAGCAGACCCACGGCATAGTGGCGGGTGTCAGCACAGAGCAGTGTGTCCCAGCCACGCTTGCGTTCCACTGACACCACCCCCTCCTTGTACTGCTTTTGGCAGAGCAGGGACTTCAGGGTCTGCACTGCAAACCTGTGTGCACAGCAAAGGCCAGGTCACCCTGGCAGCACTGGCTCCTTGGCAGGCCACATGGCAGGGACAGGAGGACTGGCATGGAGCACCTGTTGGGGCTGGTGGCAAGGCCGTGCTCTTGCAAGCATTCCTTCCAGAAGGCATCGACCTCCTCTGGCATCTCTTCTGTGCTGAAGAACACTTGGAAGAGCAGATGCACAAATAGCTGGGGGAAATACGACGTCACTACACGTGGCACATGGGGCTCCTGGAGCATCTTCCACATCACCACGGTTGCCTGCAAGGGACAAAGGCCCCCGAGACAGCGCTCAGTGCCCAGGTGTCCCTGTGGCAGGGCCCGAGCAGGGCAGGGAGAGGCCCGCAGAGACCTTGGCAGGGGGAGCACGGGGCCTGGTGGGCCTGAGGCTGCCCCTGGGCCAGGTTTCAGGCCAGCGCCTGAGGCAGGGAGATGCATTGGGGGAAGGAGGATGGAGAGCTGCTGGAGAGGCGGCCTTGGGGCCAGCAAAGGCCACTTGCAGAAACTCACAGCCAGGCCAAAGACACCCGTTTTGTCCCCATCGGAGGTGCACGTGCTGTGCTTGGGCCAGCTGCCCAGCACATCCAGGAGGATCAGCAGCACTGGCTCTGCAGTCCTGGACGAGCACATGATGGTCTTCCACATGGAGATGGCAGCTCTGCGGGGTTAGAGCTCTGTCTCAGGGGGGTCTCAGACACAGCACCGTGGCCTGGGCATCCCTAGGGGCCCGGGCTGACCGCTGGCTCTTCCTCTGCCCACTGGGCCTGGCCAGCAGCAGCCAGGCAGCCCAGCCCTGTGGGGACAGGCCCCTGAGGGACGGCAAGGGAGCAGGCAGCAGGCTCGGGGGCTGACGTGCCAGGGCTGGGAAAGGCAGCAGCTAGAGGGCCCTGGAACTCTCTGTTGCTCAGACACCTGGGCCAGGCGGTACAGGGTGATGGGCTGGGGAGGCCTGAGCCCTCTGGGCAGGTGGGCCCCATACCTGTCACAGGACGGGGCTGCACGCAGGAGCGTCACCACTGCCTCACCCGGGTGTGCTCTGGTGAGATTCAGCAGGGCCTTGTCCAGCCTGTGCTGGGCAGAATCATTGGCCAGGAGCCATCGGTGAATGGACCTCACCAGGGCGGGCACCTGGAGAAGGCACGGGGAGACTTGGAAAGCTGCCAGAGGGAGTGATGTCCCCAGGGTCCCCAGAGAAGTGCTTCCCTTGCCAGCGCACTGCCATGGCCTCAAAGGCTCCCAGGGACCAGCAGGCGTGGCTGGGGAAGCCACGGGACTCATGGGGGAATTGAAGCCTGGCCCCAGGCTGCTCACTTGTTCTGGCCTGGCAACAGCCTTCTCCAGGAGCAAATCCAGCAGGGCGGCACTGGTCTCATGACTGAGGAGCTCTGAGTGAGCTCTGAGCCCAGTGCCCATGGTGCTGGTCTCTTCCTGCCCAATGCTCCGGATAAAGTCGCAGACGAGCTGTAGGAGAAGGGCAAGAGGCCGGGGATGTTGCATGGAGTGCTGCACACACGGTGCTGGGCTGAGCAGGGACAGCAGGCCCAGCCCAGGTGGGGGTGGCTGCAGGTACCTGCGCTGTTCTGCGGAAGCGGCCACGGCTGGATTCCTGCTCTTGTGTGCGCTCCAGGGCTGCATCTGGCAAAGAGCGAGCACAGCCAGAGCTGAGGGGCTGCGGGAGAGGCCGGAGAACAGAGCCCAGCCCTGCGCTGCCCAGGCAGGGAGAGCCCCGGGATGCCCCAGGGGATGGAGCACGGCCACTGCAGGGTGTCTGCCCAGCCCCTCTTCCTTCCTGTCCATGGGCATTTCCCCAGGGGATGGCATGGCATGGCATGGCATGGCATGGCATGGCATGGCATGGCATGGCATGGCATGGCATGGCATGGCATGGCATGGCGCCAATTGGCTGCAGGCTCCAGCCCTGCAGCCCAGTTCTTCCACTCACCCTCCTGCGGTGGATGGAACGGCACCACCTCTTCTGTCTCCTGTGCTGGGGCAGCTCCAGGGCCTTCTTCTTCCTCCTCCTCCTCCTCCACCCAGGCCAGCTTGGGCACTCTCGGGGGTCTCTGCTCCATGGCTGTGCCTGGAGCTCCTTGCAGGAGAGATGCCTTGGGAAAGCTCCGGGGCACCAAGTCCCACGCTCTGCACTTGAGGGCAGCTGCAGAATAGAAGCCTCAGGAAGGCCACAGGTCAGCGAGTCCTGTGCTCTGGCCTCGAGCTCAGCTGCAGGAACAGCGCCACGGAGAAGCTCCGGGTCAGACGGGAGCGAGTGCGCTGTGCGGGGGCTCCTCACGGCACCGCTCTGTCCCCTTGTGCCCCGTTGCGTGTTGCCAGCAGCCGGGCAAGCTTCTATTTCCCACGTGTCACAAAGGGGCCTTGGACACCGGCTTCCGTTCCATGGCACGGTGACCGTGCTGCAGCGTGCCACCCAGGGCCCTTGCACACACTGCCTTCTGCCCCGGGGCCGCCCCCGGCCCAGCCAAAGTGGCCCAGCTTGGAAGGAATCCCTGGCCCCAGGTGTCTGAGACAGCCCGCACAGGATCTTTAGCAAGGGCTCAGAGCATCAGCAAACGCTGCCCAGCTCTGCGGGCTCAGTCCTATCCCCATATCTTTCCCCAAGAGCATTTGAATTTCTAAATGAGAATCATTTGAAGGGAGGGGATTGACATTTTCCATTTCAGAGAAGGCTTCTGCCTTCCTTAGCAGACACCTCTCTTTTCAAAGCAAGACAATTGTTTATCATCTTGCAGATCCGCACTTGCTGGGCAGCCCCGTTTTACACCCAGGGCCTGGAGAACCATTCCCAGCAACTGGGAAAATCCTAGCTGCTCCATCCACCCAGAGGTGAGGTCTCCAAATTTGCCCCGAAAGTGGGTCCAGCTTTTAGAGGCCAAAAATAGCAAGTCCCAGTGACTTGATGATAGTTTTAGCCCAGAAAGCCCTGCAGCTGATGGCACACTTCACAATCAGCAGGGGACACAGCTAGGCCAAAGCCCAGAGCTCTGCCGGGAGCCTTTCTCCTCAAATACCCTTCAGACAAACCTCCATGCAAGTCAGTTGGGAAAGTTTCTTCAAATGATCCATTTCTGGCACCACAGAACTGCACAGGGTTCTGTGAAAGATTCTAAAGCAGCTGCTCTGGTGTCCAAGAGCCAGCACAAAGAGTCTTGGACACCTATTTGTAGCTAAATCCCACTTTGGGTGATTTGAAGGAGTTTGGAAGGAGCTAGAGAGCGGACCTCTGAGTTTTTCAGATGATGCCATTGCTTTTTCTTCTCTTCTCCATAGACAGGAAGGGTGAGTTGGGCTCCCATCTGCACCGCATGGCTCACAGGGCCTCAAGACTTGTAGTTACAAGAGCTTTGAAGGATTTCTTGGTCAAGAAGACACGACCAACAAGGATATTTATGTTTTGGAGCCAATCCTTCAAGATTTCGTCTTACGGACTCATGCTCTCGGGGTCTCTCGCTGGTCAGAGTGAGCCCGAGATAAGTTCCAAAGTCTCTTTTCCCAGCCTGGTGCTCAAAGAAGGAGTCAGAGCTCTTCATTTCTGGCTCTCAAGGTTGTTTCTTGTATCTTATCTATAAAATTCTTTCTCCTGTCCTGCCAAGGTCTGCTCAGCAAGACATTCTATGGCATTCTGCCTGCCCCAGGGTGGTGTTATCTTTTTATCCTAAAAACTACCTGTACAATATTTACAATGACTTTCCAATACCCATCACCTATGTTAGACAGTGTGCTTCTACTCTAAACCAAACTGAAAGTGCCACCATCACAGCAGAAGATGGAGGCCAAGAAGAAGGAGAAAGGCTGGACATGCCCAGATTCCTCCATCTTGCCCCCTGAAGCCCCATTCTAGAAACCCCAACAATCTATATTTCACCCTGGGATAAATTCACTATCATTCTACTTAAACTTTCATGGCTCGCAATTCTTCATGTAAGGTTGTTTTGTCCAAGGGCTAAATCAAAGGCACAGGGGTCTTGGGCTCTGTGCCAGGGTCTCTGAGCCCCCTGGGCAGGGGCTCGAGTCCTCCAGGGCAGCCAGAGGAATTTCCTGGGTTCTGACAAGTAGTCCTGTTGCAGTCCCTGCGTACAAGAGTTTCCTTGATCCCTTTGATGCCAGAGAGCACCAAGAACTTGAACCTTGCTGGAGTCCAGCACTGCCTGCCTATCATGGAGAAGAGGGAAAAGATGAAGAACCTGGGCGGTGGTTGAGCCAAATTGGCATTTTTCCATTTCTGATTTCCTCCCAGCTTTTGCAGCAGGGCAACAACCCCATCACTGCAAAGCACTTCCTTTTGCAAGGCACACACTGACCTTGGTGGAAGCTCAGGGCTCTTGAAGGGGCTGCTGCAGTTGGCAACAGGAACTGTTGTTGAATTTTTCACGTTGCTTAACCCCCCCTGCCAAATGCCGTCAAGCGGTTGAGGAAGGAGAAAAAAGATTACCCTGGAGGAAGGGAGGCCAAGAGCTTGGAAAAGGAGGAAAGAAACGCTCCGATGATGACAATGACAAAAAACCCCAATTTATTTTTGACAGCAAATGAACACCGGCCGCCCTCCAGCCCTCCCAGCCTGGCAGGCCGAGCGGTGCCGTTCCCATGGCATGAGGTGCTGGCAGCCTGCGGAGAGAAACCAGAGAGCCACGGTCAGTGGCAGCAGGCTCCTGTCCCCCTGTCCCGCCAGGGCCTGTGCCCGGGCCAGGCTGCTGGCTGTGCTCAGAGCCCAAACCTCCCGACCCATTCTCTGTTTTTAGAGAAGGGCAGCGGGGCAGGCCAGGTTCCACCTCCTCTGCTTAATCCCGGCACAGCAACCTCCTCAGCAGCTGCAAGAGCGGGATGCCCGTGTGCCCGCTGCCGCCTGCCCGGAGCCCTTCTGCCAGCCGAGCTGTGGAGCCGGGTGTCCACCTCTGCAGAGCTGCTGCCAGGAGAGGAGCCGATCCCAAACCAGGTCCTCGTCCTTCTGGAAGGGGCTGTCCCTGCAGACCGTGGCCCCTGGGGCAGCGCTGGCAATGGACGCGCTCCACGGACGCTGCAGGCGCTTCCCCGTCCGGTCCGGGCACCAGGTGTAATCCTCCTGGGAAAAACAAAGAACAATTGCACGAAAGTCAATTCAAAACAAGACATGGAAACAAGAAAAAGCACAAAGCCTGTCACCGTTTCATGGGCCTGAGGAGGGTCTGACCACTCCATGTGAGAATTAAACCTGTCCACGGGTGGGGAAAATCCCCACCTCTCCCGCCCATAAACGCACCCCTTCCTCAAGGGCCTGCAGAGCAGACCAGCTGGGGCACGGCTTCGGAACCCGTCCCCCTCTGCCGCCCCCATCCACATGGATGGATGCTTTTGTCAGGCTGGCTGCCCCCGCCTCAGCCCGTGCCAGGCTGGCTGGCAGAAGCTGTCAGCAAGGCCAGGAGCCGGCTCCCCTTCCACAACATCCATCCCCTGTCCTGCCAAAAAGCAGCTCGGCGGCCGGCGGAAAAATTAATATTCCCCAGCGCTGCCGAGCGGGGAACCTCTGGCGCGTGGCCAGGCCGAGCCCTGCCGTGCCTGGAAGCACCAGCATCCCCCCGCCCCTGCGCCGGCTGGGGACTCATCTTGATTCCATCGGGGCGCAGAGCGTGTCCTCCAGGCAGGGGCCGCAGCCAAAGCCAATCGGCTCTGCCCCGCCAGCGGCCAGCTCCAGGATGGTGTTCCCAGCTCCACGTCGTGCTCCAGAAGAACGCGCCAGCTGTGCCTCGGCTTGCGGGGACATCACGATGCCATTGAGCTGCAGGGGGATGTTTCCCCTGTCCCAGTCCGTGGCACCTTCACCGCACTGCCACCACTTCTCCAATGGGACGGGCAGCACGGAGCTGCTGCCTCCACAGCTCGCAGGGACCAGCGGAAGCAGCATCTCCTCGGCTGCGCTCTCTCCTCTGCGCCGCGGCCGCAGGGAAACGCTCCGGGGTTTTCTTCCAGCGCCATGAGACGCGTGCCGCTGCTGCTTGCTGGGCTCCTGGATCTCTGCTGTCTCCTGGGCCAGGCAGGGCTCCTGCAGCCAAGAATGCTCAAAAAGGTCCTCCAGTGCTGGCCTGTCTGTGGGCTCCATGCATAAACACCACCTGATGAGGTGCTGGCACTCTGCGGAGAGAAACCAGAATCCGCCGCTCAGCGGGACAAGGCTCCTGTCTGTGCTCTCCCACATTCCACAGTGCCCAGGCCACACCAGGAGTGCTCAGAGCTGCAGCCAAAAGCTTCCTATCGATCCTCTCTTGCGGAGGACACCAGCACAGAGGCACAGGTGCCACCTCCTCCAGCTAAGCCCAGGAGATGCACCTCCTCACCAGCTGCAAGAGCAGGACGCTTATGTGCCAGCCGCCCCTCCCAGTCCCGTTCTTTCCCTCGTGCCTTGAAGGCGCATCCCCACCTTGAGACACCCGGGGCAGGAAGAAGAGCTGGCCCCGGACGATGTCCTCGTTGGTGTGGAAAGGAAGGTGCCCACAGAGCAGCTCATAGAGCAGGATGTCCAGGGACCAGATGGTGGCTGGCTGGCCATGGTAGCAGCCAAAGAGGATCCACTCCGGTGGGCTGTACTCCGGCGTTCCTATGGGACATGGGCGCAGCTCATCAGACCCATGCTGCTCCCTCCCTCCCAGCCAGCTCCCGTTCCACAACAGCCAGCCCCTGCCCTGCCACAAAGCAACCTGGCTGCAGCTGGCTGAAGAAGGATTCCCCCTCCTTCCTTCCCTCCTTCCTTCCCTCCCTCTTCCCCCTATGCCAGCCAAGGCTGCCCAGCTGGGTCCCGGCTTTGGGCTCACCTGACATCCGGGTGTAGAACGTGTCCTGGAGGATCGTGCCGCAGCCGAAGTCGATGAGCTTCACCTCGCCCGTGGCCAGGTTGACGAGGACGTTCTCGGCCTTGATGTGGCGGTGCAGGACGCCGCGGCTGCTGCAGTGCCCCATGGCCTCCAGCAGCTGGCGGAACAGCCCCCGCGCCACGGGCTCCGTCAGGAACCGCCGCTCGTGCAGGAAGTACCAGAGGTGCTGACAGCGCTGCGGACGCTCCGTGAGCAGCACGAAGCCCTCGGGCACCTCGAAGCAGTCCAGGAGCCGCACGAAGCCAGGCCGCGACACCATCCACAGCAGCGCCAGCTCCAGGGGCACAAGGGCGCCCTTGCGCTGCGGGGGGACCGCGATGCCGTCAGCGGGGCCGAAGCTGCGCCGCGCCTCGGGCAGCCCCTGCCCGGCCCCGCCGCGGCTCGCCATGGCCCGGCCCGGGGCGCTGCGCGGCCCCCGCTCACTCCACGCTCGCTGCCCTCGCAGCGTTCCGGCTGCCGCCCTGCCGGGCCTCGCCTCAGCCCCGCCCGGCACGCCCCGCCGGCTCCTCCCGCTGGCCCCGCTCACTCCCCAGCCGCGCCCACTCCGAGATGTGCTCCCGGGACACTCGCTTGATGGCTGCCTGCGAGCCAAGGCCAGCGGCGGGCTGAGCTCATCGCCCGCCGCCCGCCGCCGCCCTCCGAGCTGGCCCCGTCTCTTCCCGGGGCGCCATCGGTGAGGCGGGGACCGGAGTAAACGCTGTCGCAGCCGCCGCTGCCCAGCAGTGGGCCCTGCCGCTAGAGCTGCTCTAGGGGAGGCCTCTCCGCCCATGCGGGCGGTACCGCGCTGCCGCTTTTCTGCCCGGGGCACCCGCCCGCCCGGCACGCTGCTGCTTGCCGAGCTGCCCCGAGCTGCGGCGGCTCGGGGCCGGCGGCCGAGCTGGCGAGCGGCGGAGCTCGGAGCAGGGCAGCTGCCGGCCACGCTGTCAGCCACGGGGCGGGAGCCGGGCGGCAGCGGGGCGGCTGCGGGCGGAACCGCGGCAGGGGCTTCGTTCGGGGCCGGGGCCTCGGCCGGGGCTGGGCCAGAGCCCGCGCCAGGCGCAGCCAAAAGCCCGCACTGCTCCGCCAGCACCAGAGCGAGCGGCTCTTCCAGCGGCGCCACAGCCAGGACGGAGAGAGCCCGGCCGAGGCGGAACCACGGCGGGCCGGGCAGGGGCGGGCACGGGGCGGCCCCGCCGAGGGGCGCCTTGCGGGACGCGGCATCAGCCGGGCTGGGAGAGGCGGAACACGGACGGCACGGCCCAACACGGGACGGGAGTAGGGTGAGTGTGAGAGGGAGAAGAGGATGGGGAGCGAGTGGGAAGTCGAGTGGAAAACCAATCAAGAGAAGCGCTGCTGCTGCTGCTGCTGCTGCTGCTGCTGCTGCTGCTGCTGCTGCTGCTGCTGCGGAGCCGCCGGAGATCGCGGCCGTTCCTCCATTGCCCGGGGAACCCAACGGAGGAGCCGCCGCGCGCCCCAAGGAACGAAAGAGAGAAACAAACAGATCACACCCCAAAGTCATTCCTATTAGAGAAGCAACCAAAGAAAACAACGTAGCAATAACGAAGACTGTTGGCTTCTGGCTTATTTCTTCTTTGCATGAGACCAAGCTTTTCATGGGGAACAATTGCCTCTTGTGACAATTTTGCCAGAGTGGACAGGAGCAGAGCATTTACTTTTCAAGTAGAAAAGGGAAATCGTGTCAGTAATGTCATCTCTTTTCATCCTCTGTTGACACAGTTGCAGGCTGCCAAAAGACATGGTCTGCAGTGTGGAGCTTGGGGCCAAGTTTCTTTTTCTGCCAGAGGATGAGGAGGGGAAGTATCCCAGAATCATGGAGTCGTGGCATGGTTTGGCTTGGAAGGGATCTGGAAAATCCCATGGCTGCAACTCTCCTGCTGTGGCTGGGGATCCCTTGCACTGGACCGGCTTGTCTAGAGCTCCATGCAGCCTGGCCTTGAACACTGTCAGGGACGGGACATGCCCACCTTCTCTGGGCAACCTGTTCCAGGAGAGTCTTTTTTCTGAATCCCTTACCTAAACCTAATCTCTCTCCATTTGGATCCATGCTCCCTTGTCCTGTCCTTGCCTGCCCTCGTACAAAGTCCCTGTCCAGCTTTCTTGTGTGTTGCCCTCAGGTACTGGAAGGCCACAGCTGGATCAAGGCTGGGTCTCTTTCCCAGGCTGAAGAAGCCGAGCTGTGTCAGCCTTTCCTTGCAGGAGAGGAGCTGCAGCCCCGGCACCATCTGGGTGTCCCTGCTGGGCCCCTGCTGCAGCGTGTCCACGTCCTTGCCGTCCGTGCCGGGGAGCCCGGCAGAGGCGGAGGCAGCGCTGCAGGTGCAGGGTCAGCGGCGGGGAGGAGACCCGGCCCTGGCAGCGGCTCCGGGAGCAGCGATCGGCGCTGGGCCGCCCGCACTGCAGAGAGCCGGGGCCCTTGTGCCTGCCCTTGTGCCCAGGGCGCCTTTCCCCGCCGCCCGCCCGCCCGCCCGCTCGGGGGAAATGCCCCCTGTGCCGCCCCTCAGGGCCGCCCCTCGCCGCTGCCCCGGGCGCTCCCGGCGCCGCCTGGAGGGGCCCAGGCCTCGGCCTCACCCTGCTCAGCCCGAGGCCTGGAAAAGCAGATTCAAACACCCACCCAGAAAGTGCCCCAGGATGCCAAGGTCAATCTTTTGTCACCAGCACGGCTTTGCTATCAGAGTCTGGACGGGAGTAGAAAATCACCAGGGGAAAAGAGCATGAACAAGTTCTGCCTTGGCACTACCTCAAGCTGTGGGGTACCAGTTGTTGGTTTCACTGGCTCTGGATTGAAGGCACTTGAGACAGTAATTCATGTTCAGACTCAAGTGTTTATTATTTCTTATCAGTAAAACAGCCTCATTACTGGGAGTTCAGCAGCTTTTCAGTAGAAGGCACAAAATGGCCCACAATCTCTTGTTCCAAGGTCTTTTAAGACTAAACTATCCAATTAGGAACTGACACCTAGATTATTTTCCCTTTTAACCCAATAACTGATCCCAAAGAGCCTGCAATGTGGAATTTCTGCCCAATTACAAAAAGCCACCCAAACCCATGAAGAAGAAGGAAGAAGCATGAAGAAGAAACCCAGGACGAAACACTGTGCCTTCCATTTTGCTTCCATCCACAACATACTAAAAATCCCAAAACCTCAATTTCTCAGAGTCAGAGTAGACCAAAGCCCAAAAACTGGAGGTGATAAGAATGGACTAAAACCACAACCAAGGAATCTGCATCGCCCTGAAATACCTTTCCCCTTACATCAGCCTGGTGCATATTCATAGACCCTCATGCATACCCATAAACTACTTTACATATTCCAGGAATGATTTTACGTGGCCCCTCCTTGGGTCTGCCTTTTCAGAGCATGTGTGTTTCTTGGCTGTGGTTTTGGCTCCTTCTCTTTATCACCTCCAGGTTTTGGGCCTTGGTGCACTCTGCCTTCAGACGGGGAGTGCTGATAGTTGGCAGATCTGTACAGGTGTCCTCATCCCGTGTGCATTGGATGTTATCCCATCCAAGCAGGCAGTTTAACACAAGCAGCTATTTCACAAGCTTAATTAACAACAGAAATAAAAACTTATAACAAAGTTACTTTAAAAAACAGTCCCAGCCCATATTTGATCCCAGTCTGTGTGGTCCTGATCCATATGGTCCCAGTCCCTGGGATCCCAGTCCATACAGTCCCAGTCCATATTTGATCCCACTTCAGGCTATCCTGGTCTGGAGGGTTCTGATGCACAGGATCCCCATCCATGTGATCCCCATCCATGTGATCCCAGTCCGTATTTGATCCCAGTCCGTATTTGATCCCAGCCCATCTTTGATCCCAGTCTGTGGGGTCCTGCACACACTCCCAGGGTCTGGAATTCCAGTTCCCAGCCAGGAAAAAATGTTCCTGCCCTTGAACTTCCTTCCTATCCCCGCAACAAACTGCAATAAAATTATAAACAAAGAAATAATAATTGAACTTTAAAAAATTATAATAAAAATAAAATATAAAAATCTCAAATCTTCTTTACAATACTCCAACAGTGATTCAAACCAAAGCAACAACTATTACTATAATATTACTAATGTATATAAATAAACAAATTATATATCAAGAAATACCTTTTGAAAATTTTAACTCTATGACTAATGTACTTTAGATAAAAATATCTAAAGAAACTACCAAGCAATCTAACACACCTTAGTAAAACAATTCATATTACAAATATACTAAACACAAAACCAAACACCACTACAATTTCTCAGACATTTCAACCAAACAATTAAACTTTAATAACATCCTTAAGTACTCCAAAACAATTAAAATTATTTTTAAAAGGTTTATTGGGGGTGCGTGGTTTTATTTGGATATTGGTTTTTTAATTGTTAGAGGCTAGATGATTTAAAAAATGGGACTTTTATAAGAATTGAATCAGCTGAGAAGGTGGCACTCTGCAAACAGAACTGACTGAAAATGAACAGGACAGAAATCACTAACTCTGAAAGTTTTATTTGCTATCAAATACAACCCACACACCCAGCCCCACACAATCCCAATCCCATTGCTCCAGATTGGGATCCCACTTCTCCCAGTCCCCTTCTAACCCCATCTCACCCTGGTGGCTGTGGAATGGAGAGTTTAGCATGGGATTGAGGTTTTTTGAGGAGGGAACAAGGAATTTGAGGTAGGATTGAGCCTTTTTGGGTTAAAATTCAGTTATTTTCAGTGGAATTTGAGTGGTTTTGAGGTGACAGATTCATCCCTCTTGGCTTTTAGAGTGGAAACACATGGAGAAGAGAAAAAAATTCAGGCCAAACCAAAGGACAAGCAGGCAGGTGTGTTCCCAACATGGATCACAGGGAATGTGAGTGACCAGGGCTGTGCCCAAAGTGCCTCCTCCAGTGGGGGATGGAGCTGCAGCAGCGCACGAAGCTCTTCCCGCACTCGGGGCACTTGCAGGGCTTCCCTTACCGGTGCCTCCGTTGGTTTTGGGTCAAGTGAGAGCTGCAGGAGAAGCTCTTCCCACACTGGGGACACTCGTAGGGCCTCTCCCCAGTGTGGATGCGCCGGTGCCTGACGAGGGTGGAGTTCTGCTGGAATCCCTTCCCACAGTCGGGGCAGCGGAATGGCCTCTCCTCTGTGTGAATCCGATAGTGCCGGAGGAGATGGGAGCTGGTCTGAAACCTCTTCCTGCATTTATCACACTCGTAGGGCCTCTCCCCTGTGTGGATGCGCTGGTGCTTGATGAGGTCAGAGTTGCGCTTGAATCCCTTCCCACAGTCGGGGCATTGGAAGGGCCTCTCCTCTGTGTGACTCTGATAGTGCAGGAGAAGATCAGAGCTGGTCTGAAACCTCTTCCCACACTTGGAGCACTCATAGGGCCTCTCCCCCGTGTGGGTCCTCTGGTGCCTGATCAGGCTGGAGCTGCAGCTGAAGCTCTGTCCACACTCCCCACACTCGTAGGGCCGTTCCCCAGTGTGGGTCCTCTGGTGCCTGATCAGCTCGGAGTTCCACCTGAAGCTCTTCCCACACTCCACGCACGTGTGGGGCTTCTCCCCATCATGGAGCTGCTCATGGAGCACCAGCTCCGAGCTCTGGCTCCATCTCCGGCCGCCTTCCCGGCCCAGGCTGGCTCTTTCCCCCTCACATCCCCGCCATCTGCGTTTGCAGCCCCTCCTCGTGCGGCATCTGCGGGCCTTTTCCTCCCCGTTGGCTTCCTGCGCCGTGGAGCCGCTCAAAACGGCCTCTGCCACCAGGTTCTGCCGCGGGCATTTGTCCTCCCTGCTCTCCATGCTCAGCTCCTGCTCTGGGCGAGGAAGGACAA
The DNA here is from genome assembly GCF_023055355.1 of Agelaius tricolor. Taxonomy (NCBI): domain Eukaryota; kingdom Metazoa; phylum Chordata; class Aves; order Passeriformes; family Icteridae; genus Agelaius; species Agelaius tricolor. The sequence goes on from NW_027269302.1 coordinate 1,314,279, forward strand.
GGACAGCATGGGATTTGCCTCCGTGCCACAGGCAAGGGCAACGAGATCCCCCCAGGCCGTCTCTGGGGACGCACTGCCCCCTCTTGGCTCTCCCCATTTCGGGATGCCAGGGCTGTTTGGGCTCCCGGGCTCCCTTCTCCCCTCATTCTCTGCTCTGCGCTGCAGCGGCTCCAAGGAGTCCCCCCTGCCCCTCTCCAGGCTCTTGAGGCTCCCGCCAATGGCGGCGCTCCCCCCTCTCTGGCCTCCCCACTTTGGCCTCCTGGGGGACACAGGGCTCTGCTCCTCCAGGCTGCCTCTGCCGGCAGCCGCCACCGCCACCCCCCGATGTCCCCCCGAAGGGCCTTTTCCGCTCAGCCTTGGACTTCTTCATTCTCCAAACATCCCCCCAAAAACCCAACCCAGGGACCCCCCGGGATATCCGGGCCGGGCTCCCCCTCCCCGCTCACCGGAGCCATGGGGGGGGCGATGATCCCACAGGTGGGGGCTGCGAATTCAGGCAGGGATCGAGACCGCGTGGCTCCCGCAGCTCAGCCTTGATCCACCTTTGTCCCTCCTCTTCCTCTTCCTCCCGTTCCTCCTCTGTCCTATCTCCACCTCCCTCTCCTCCTCCCCCCTAACCCCGCCTCCTTCACTGCTCTTTCTCCTCCCGCTCCTCCTCTTCCATCCCCCCTCCTCCTCCTCCTCCCCTGTCTTATCCCCACCTCCATCTCCTCTTCCATCCCGCCCCTTCCATTCCTTCTCCCCCTCCTGCCCCCTAACCCCGCCTCCTCCTCCCCCTCCATCCCTGCCCTTCCCTCCCTCCTCCTCCTCCCCCAGCAGCAGCCACACCCTCGGTGCCCCGTTCCCGCAGCCCTCGCAGCCCGCGGCAGCAGCGGCCATGGAGCCGGGCCAGGTCGGCATGGGCAGCGCGGGGCTCTCGGCTGCTCCCAGCCGCTGCGGGCGGGGGGAACCCGGCCCGGGCCAAAGGAGAGGCAAACTGGGCAAACTGGGGGCACATCACAAAGCTAAGGATGCAGCAGAAAATGGAGCTGAAAGAGTTATGTTAATATTAACTCCAAACGAGGAAAAACTGGAAATTCCAAAGTTTAGGGAAGCCGAGAAAAAAGAATTAAACAAGATAGGAAATGAACAAGATAAATCAGGGAAATAGAAACTTCTACATGGAAGACAATTACTTAATAAAATGTGCTTACTAGGAAAAGATTAGAAGACGTGCATCAGAAACCCCACTGGCATACTCAAGCTTTGTGTGATCATTTTTTAAGGAATTTTGGGTGCACTGGGATTTTTGGTGTAGCAAAGCAAGTCACTGAAAGATGCTTAATTTGCCAAAGGATAAATAAAAAGGTGATGAGAAAAACAACATTAGGAGGTCATGAGTTAGCTCGTCGACCATTTCAAAATATCCAAGCATTGGATTTGTTAGGTTCTGGATTTATTTGGAAAAAAACCCATTTAATCTAGAAGAAAGAGAATATGCCATATGTTAGACAGGAGATTTTAGGAGAATAAAAATCTTTGAAGTATCAGAAACACCCGAGGAAAAAACCAAGAAAATAAAAAGGGGAAATGAAAGGGAGGGGAACAAGAGGAAAAGTCAGAAAGAGAGTGGGATCCTCTGCAGCTCTTGCCCCCTCCGTTGGCGGCCGAGGCGCCTGTCCCGGGTCCCGGCTCGCTGCCCGCCTCAGCTCCGCCTGCCCCGGTTTCCATCCCAGGTGCGGGCTCACTGCCCAGGGCAGCTCCACCTGCCCCGGCGCTGGCGGTGAATTTGTGTGCCCTGGCCCCACTGCCCGGCCCGCGGCCGCTCTGCCGGCCATGCTGGGCAAGATGGGGTTGCTCTGTCCTGCCGCGTGGGCCGAGGTCACCGCGCCGACCGCACCGAGGGCGGGTCCCAGCCATCCCATCCCCGGCTGCCCTGCCCGTGCCAGCTGCGCTGGGCAGCGCCGCTGCTGCTGCCGGGGTCTCCCACCTGCCTTTTCTCTGCCGGGAGCTGCCGGATCAGCCGCCAGAAGCCATGTGGGGGCTGCCCACGCTCCGGCTCAGCCTCCACGGGAAGATCCCCCTCTGGCGATTCCGGCAGCAGACCCTGCCCACACTCCGACCGAGCCTCGGCGGGATATCCTCCCCTGACCCCTCCTGCTCTGAGTTACGTCCCCTTGGTAACCACAGCTCCGGCTGTTCAGGGAAAATCCCTCTCTCTACAGGAAGCACCTTATCAAAACACTAGGAGCTCAGTTAAAAGGCAGCACTCTCCAAATTCTTTCTCAAAACACGGGAGAAAGGCTACAGAAGGTAAAAAAGTGAAAGAGTTAGATGAAGGGATTGCTCTATTGCCGTTAAGAGAGGTTCCCATGGCAGGGATGCGCTGCCCCGCCCCGCGGGAGCCACCGGCGCCCCTGCCGGCCGTGCCCGGAACTGCACCCAAGGGGAAAGCGCCGCGGCCGAAAGGCCGGGACCGGCTCCGGGCTCTGTTTGTTGTCACTGCCGGAGCTGTTGATACACACTACTATTATTATATTATACACACTAGGAAAGAACCGTTATTCCTAATCCCATATCTTTGCCTGAGAGCCCCTTGATTTCACTATCCTAAAAATTAAGAGGGAGGGGGTTTGCATTCTCCATTCCAAGAGAGGCTTTTTCTGCCTTCCCAAGCAGACACTGTCTTGTAAAGCAAGACAAGCACCCACAGGCACTGAGGGGGGCTGCAGGAGGGGCAGAAGAAGGCCCTGCAGCACTTGGGCACAAAGGCCCAGCAGGTGAATGCAAGAAGGGAGCAGCAAAAGGCCAAGCTGAAGGCAAAGGCCAGGGCAGAGCTCCTACAGCCCCTGAGGGATCAGCCCCAGGGCCCAAGGGGGCCCCAGCACCCAGGGCACGGCTCGGCCACAAGCACCCGGCAGAGGCATTGCCCTCCTCGGCAGGGCACAGCCCACCCAAACAGCCCCTGGCAAGGAATCAGGGCTCCGGCTGCAGGGCACAAGGACACTGCAAGCAGAGACAGCAGCACCCTCAGGACCAGCAAGTCCAGCCCGTGATGGACATGGATTGGCAGGGCTGGCACAGCTCCCATCACACCAGGGACCCTCCACACTGGAGCCCTTGAGAACATTCAGGTGGGTCTGCATTGAGAGGAGGCATTTCCTGATGGACACAGGGGCCTCTCAATCTGCTCTGAATCTTAGACCTAAAGGGGAAAATAGTAAAGGAATATTTTAATTTTTAAGGGAATGAGAGGGAAAGATGAGCAGGTATGATTTGTTCAACCACTATTAGAAGCTGTGGGGGATAGGTTTGAAATAAATGAATTTCTTTTTCTTCTTCCTGTGATTGTAATTAACTAGAAAGGAGTTTGAGAGCTGGATTTTAATACTGTAAAAAGGGATACAGAGGCCAGTTCTGTTGTACCTCTGTGTCAAAAGTCTGACAAGGCCTATGCTGAAGTGAACCCAGAAGTGTGGGCAGCCCCAGGGAAATACAGAAAATTAGATATGGAGCCTCTACAAATTAAAGCAACCAGGACAAGCACTACCCTGTTCCAAGAGAGGGAAGGAAGGGCTCACAGCCTGGTATTGAGTCCCTGTTAAAGGCAGGGCTTTTGGAGCCAAGGGTGTCTCCCTACAACACTCCTATCTTGCCAGTCAACAAACTGGATGGATGGACACAAGGAGGAAACACAGAATTTTCAAGTGTTAAAATTAAGATTAACTGAGGCGAGTGGCCTGGGCTTTCCAGACAGGGAAAAAGAATTTGAATTATAGGTGGACGTTAAACAGGGTCTTGCCAAAGGAATTCTTGTGCTAAAATGTTTAACCCAGTGGCCAGAGAGCAGCCTCATTGTCTGCAGAATTGTGCAGCCACAGCTTCCGTGGGAGCAGAGGCTGAAAACTGATGACAACAGGAGGATCTCCTAGAGTTCAAGTCTGGCATCAAGTTAAAGCTTTGACAACCAAAAGAGCCTCTCAATGGATGAGCAGGGCTCGGTGATTACAGTATGAAACTTGTTCAGTGGCACAGGAGGATTCAGAACTGAGGACAGGGCAAGGGTTTAACCCAGCCTCCTGTTTGAACAGCCTGGAGAGGGGCTGGCAAGGAACCCAGGACTGCACTCAAGGGACAGAGCTCCCGAGCCAGGCTGGGAGAGATTGATGGGACATTCCCTGGCCTGAGGGAGACAATGTGTTTGTGGATGGCTCTGCAAGGGCAGCAGAAGGGAAAAGAGCTACAAGACAGGCTGTTATTAAGGAAGGGGAATCAGACAAAGCGCAGGTCACCGCCCCATGCTCAGCCCAACCCGCGGAGCTGTGGGTGCTTGTAAGAGCCTGGCACTGAAATGCCCTGAGCAGGAAGGCTTCAAAATCTTCTGCTGACACCATGGCACCTAACAGGGGGCAAAAGCAATTCTGACTGCTTCAGCAATCACTGGATCACTTATTAACCTCTTGCTAAAACAAATAATTCAAAGATAATGGATTGTGGAAGCAATAGATTCAGATGGGGAACTCATTTTACAGGAAAGACCCTTCAGGGGGTTATGGCAGCTTTAGGAATACAATGGGACCTCCATAACCCCTGGCAAGCCCAGAGCTCGGGTTGGGTAGAAAGAATGAATGGGGAAATAAAGAAACACCTTTGGAAGCCGGAGATGGAAACCAAGATGCCATGGGTACAGCTTTTGCCATTGGCCTTGGCAAGAAAAAGAGCCAGACCCAAGGCAGATATTCAATTATCTCCCTTGGAATTCATGTCTGGAATTCCTTACCTGGGCAGTTCTCCGCCTAGTGCAGGGTGGAAATAAGGGATGTAAATGTAAGGCAGGCTGTAGCCAGGATCCTGTCTCCTGTGGAATCTCTCCCCCAGGAAGCTGGGCTGGCACAGAGCCTGCCCTGGGACTTTGCTGTTGCCAACACCCAGCCAGGCCATCGGCTCCTGCCTAAGGAGTGCAAAGCAGCACCACTGGTGGCCAAGGGGCCCACGCCAAGTGTCCCTGAGGCCAGAAACAGCCGCCAGCACAGCTGAGCACGGGGGGACCCCTCAGCCTGGCCTCAGGGGCTCTGAAGCCCCGGAGATTTGCACTTCCCGCCTGCAGCAGGACCATGGGAGCCGCCCCTGAGCCTGCCCTGAAGGCAACGCAGCAGCAGCCAGGGCTCCACAGCGGGCCAAGCCCCTGGGCCTGCCCACAGATCCTCTGCTCAAACCCTCGGGAATCCTGGCCACCCTCCCCTGGCACCTCCAGCCACTGCGGCCAAGCCTCGCTGCCGCTGCTGCAGCTCCAGCGCTGGCTGGGCCTGCACTGCCACAGCTGCTGGGGAGCACCGCGGCACAATTCCACCCTGGGGCTCACTCACACCCACACTCTGGGCTGCCTGCGACTGCACTGCTGCAAAATGTACCCATTCTGCTTCTTTTAAATCTTATTTCTCTGCTCAGAAAGGTTTCTCTACTCAAAGGTTTGCCTTTGGGAAAGAAATTTTAAAGGTTTTATTTAAGGGGTTCCCAGTCTGTTCGGATGTTAAACTCATCTCCACCACTCAATGGAGATGAGTTTAACATCCGAACAGACTGGGAATAGCCCAAAAGACACCCACAGAGATAAGGACCAGCAACAAAACATCAACGCCCCGCAGCAAACAGCAACCAACAGCTACCCCAGACACTGCCCCCGCACAGCTGGAGACACCTGGTCTGGAAAAGGCTGAGAAGGAAATCCAGGAGTGTGGGCGGAATTCACAGCAGAGGGGAAGAAATCCGAGTCTAATAGGAAACCAAACACTAAAAACTTACACGACTTGGAAGCAATGAACATTAAAGCAGTGGATTTAGATTGGTTCAGACTACGTAAAGTTTAGGAAAAATCGAGTAAAACTGACATGTCATGGAATGATTTTTTCTGCACAGCCGGGCTATGTGTGGATGAAAGTATTTCTGTTGCACATCCTGGCCAGAACCAAGTAATGCCTTGACTCTCTCACACTAAAGAGATTCTTGGAGAGTTTTTGTTTTCCCTACAGTTTCAGTGATAAGATTACAACATGAGAAACATTTTTTATAATAATCCTACTTTATATTGTCAGGTAGGTTTGGGACAGAAGGGTGAGAATCAATTTTTGGTCTGGGTTTTTCCATGTTCGCCTTTATGTTGCATTTTGCAAAATTGAAGAGCTTTAACCATGATACTTTTAACTCTTAAATAGTTAATACTTTTTTTAAAAAAGCAGATTCCGGGGGCCACATGTGACTCAGCAGATGGCAGCCCTGGAAGAGAAGCTTTGGTTCTAGTCAGCCAGGAGAGGAGCTTTAGGAATGCAAATGAACCCTGCTGGGCAAAGCCTGGCCAATGTACCTGGGTCTCTTGCCTGGGGCAGGAATTGGGCTGGTTCCCCCTGCCCCTCACCCCGAGCTCTGCCTGCTTGCACTGATGGAATTTGCACAGCTCAAGGCAGAGCCCGGGGTGAGGATATCTGACCCTGCAACAGAAACGGGTGAGGCTGCACAGGGAAACAGCAAATGGAGAATGTTGGGAAAACTTCACTATAAATAAATGGGGGGGAATCATCCCTCTGCCCACTCCAACGTGTGCTGTCACTGTCTATGTTATATAGGGTGGATTAGAGCACTGAGATGTTCTTGCTCCCACAAGTTCCGGGAAATCAGTTGGGAATCCAAGTATTTGATGATTTAATTAGAGACAAATGGTCAATTGATGCAGCCCTGGCTGGAGAGAGCGGCCAAAGATGGGGAGAAGATGAACGGCCAGCAGAACAAATCCTACAACACCATGGACCAGCCCCTGGGAACCCAAACCAATTCATATCAGGAGCCACAGAACCCATTTCTCATTTCAATGGCACCATTAGATTACAAGCTGCCCTCGGAATAACCAACTAGACAGCTCCAGCTCCTGACCTTCCTGCTGAGCAATCCACTGAAATGAGGAACACAACATTTCACCATGGGACGGGATCAGATCATCTGATAGCAGAGAAAAGAGGAGTTTGTGGAAAATCAAATGACTCAAACTGGTCTTGGCAAATAGATGACAAAGCAAAAGTGGTGAAACAGATAACAAAGGAAACAAAAAAGCAGCTCATGTACCAGTCCAAACGTGGAAAAGATGGGAATGGGACATGGTTTTGTGGTTCCCTGGCAGACCATGGGTTAAACGAATGCTGCTTCTGCTCTGATGTGCTACAGCACCTCTCACCTTTTTACCGTGCTCCACACCTTGAGAGTGCAGCTCATTCAGCAGCTGAGCGAGGGGCCAGGGACTTGTAGATAAGGAAGTAATGGGCGAAACCACCAGCTTCAATAAATGTTATTAATTAACATGGACTGCTGCTCGCAGAAAGTCCCGCTAAATTCCTGAACGTCGAGAACAAAAAAGACTTAACAGAGCCGTGAATATCGGCTGTTCTACAAAAGTGGGGGTGCACATTAACGAGGACGTGCAGTTGGCAGATCGGGAGGTCTGAACCTTCCAAGTACCTCAGCCAGTGGGCAAAGGGAGAGGGAGATGAGCCGGGAAAATGAGGATAAAAAGGAGGCTGCGAACTACAACAATGGCAGCGAGCGCACGGCAAATGCGCCACGGCCTCTCCCTCTGCTCAGCAATAAAGTCACTTGTACAGGACTCCTCTGTCTCCTCGGGGCACGGAAACCTCCGGCCACGTGAATTTCCCCGCACAGCCCCGGGCACGGGGCAGCCGCCCCTGTGCCAGCCACAGGAACCGGGCCGAGCCAGCGCTGCTCCGGCAGCGGCTCCTGCCGAGGCAGCGGCCGCAAGGAGACCGCGGGCAGCCGCTCCCGCAGCGCCCTCACGGCAGCGGCACCACGGGCCGGACACGGCACAAGGAACCCGCCTGAGCCCCCTGCCGCCCCCGAGGCCCGCAGCGAGCCCCGAGCCCCCGCACAACCCAGCGCGGCTCCCACCTGCGCTGCGGCCGCCTCCCAGCTCCGCCGCCGCCTCACCGGTGGCTCCCGGTCACTCCCAGTATGGTCCAAATCACTCCCGGTAGGATCCCAGTTGCCCCCGACACGGTCCCAGCGGCTCCCAGTCATGCCCTGTATGGTTCCTTTCACTCTCAGTCCCTCTCAGGAAGAGCCCAGTGTGGCCCCAGGCACTTCCAGGATGAGCCCGGTCACACCTTACTCGATGCCATTTGCCCCCGCTGTGGTCCCAGTTGCTGCCAGTATAAGTCCAGTCACCTCCAGTTTGATCCCAGTTACTCCCAGACACTCCCAGTACTATGCCAGTCACTCCAAGTGTCACCCCATCAGTCCCAGTATGATCCCAGTATGACCCCAGCATGGGGCAGCTGCTCCCAGTATGATCCCAGTTGCTCCCTGCATTATTCCAGTTTCTCTTCTTCACCCCTACTACAGATCTGATCACTCCCAGTATGATTCCAGTCAGTCCCAGGATGATCCAAACCATTCCCAGTCCAATCTCAATTGTCCCCTGCATGTTCCCAGTAGCCCTCAGTGTGGTCCCAGTATATCCCAGTATGATCTCTGCTGCCTCAGTTCTGCTGCCAGTGGGTTCTTTTCCCAGTCTGTCCCAGTCCATTCCAGTCTGTCCCAGTCTCTCTCCAGCAGCTGCTGCCCACCCCCCCCTCCCAACCCCATTCCCGGGCACTGGGACCCCCCCCTGCACCCCCTTATCCTGCACCAACACCCCCCTGCACCCCCTTTCCCGGGTATCCTCCTCTCCCAGCCCCTGGATCCCCCATTTCCGTGAGCCCAGGGAGCCCCGGGCCCCCATTCCCGGCCAGCCCGGGGCACCTCAGCCCCAGCCTCCCTTTGCTGGGAAACCCGGCCTGGGCACGGGGCTCTGCGGCCGCTCTGGGATTTATGATCCCCCAAAGGAAAGGGAGAGAACAGCAGAGAGAGAGAGAGCGAGAGAGAAGGAGATTGGGAATCAGGGATCGGGTCCCAGCGCCCAGCCCTGCTCCGCCGGGGGTGGGACCCGCACCCGCAGCAAAAATTGGCTCCGCTGCTCCCGCTGCTTGCCCGGCTTTGGGCCGAGCCCAGCGGGGTCCGGGCAGAGTTTGAGCGCAGGGCCGGGAGTTCAGCACAGCCCGGCCCGGGGGTCCCGCAGGGCGCGGCCCTGGAGGGTCCCAGACGGATCCCCGAGGGATCCAGAGGGGTGCCAGGAGGGGATCCAGGTGAATTCCCTGGAATTCGCCCTTTCCCCCTCCCCCCGCGCTCCCTCGGGCACTTTGGCTTTCGCGTCTCTGCAGCCGCGATCGGGGACGGCTGCGATGGCCCCAGCGCTGGGGCTGGGGGTGCTCTGGGGGCTCCTGGGGCTCCTGGGGGACCCGGGGGCCGCGACCAAAGGTGAGTGGGACCCCCCGAAACCGGGACCCCCCTGAACCGCAATTCCCGGGCACCGGGACCCCCTTGATCTTCCATTCCCGGGCAGGGGAACCCTCTAAACCTCCATTCCCGGGCAGGGGAACGCTCCTGAACCCCCATTTTGGGTCATGTCACCCCCCATCACTCCACTTCCCCAGCACCGGGACCCCCCTGTACCCCCTCATCTGGCACCGAGATCCCCTGAACCCCCATTTCTGTTCACCGGGACCCCCCTGAACCGCAATTCCTGGGCACCGGGAACTCCCTAAACCTCCATTCCCGGGTACCGGGACCCCCCTGAACCCCCATTTTCGGTCCTGTGACCCCCTCAGCACCCTTTTTCAGCACCGGGACCCCCCTGAACCCCCATTCCTGAGCACGCGGACCCCCTTGAGCGCCCATTTCTGGGCACAGGGACCCCCCTGTACCCCCTTGCCCAGCATTGGCACCGCCCTGTACCCCCTCATGTGGCCCCAGGACCCCCCTGAATCCCCATTTCTGGTCACCGACGCCCCCGGAACCGCAATTCCCGGCCACCGGGACCCCCTTGAATCCCGAATTCCTGGAAGGAAACTCCCCCCGAACCCGCATTCCCCGGCACGGGAACCCCCTGAACCCCAATTTTTGGGCACTGGGACCCCCCTGCCCCCCCCCCTAATCCGGGCCTAGGATCCCCCCGCACCCCCGTCAGTGCTCTGGGACGCCCTGCACGCCCATTCCCGGCCACCTCGTCCTTCCCAGACCCCAGACCCGCCCTTTTCCTCGGCTTTTGGACCCCCAGATCTCCCAAATTTTGGCGTCCCCCCAGTTCTTCATTGCCGGCGCTTCCTGGAAGGGGTTCCAGGGGATCCCGGAGGGTCCCCTGGGGTTCCAGGGGTGTCGTAACGGCGGGAGAGATGCGACACACCATATGCGATGAATAGCAAATCTCGAAGTTTATTGAAAGCTTACACACTTTTATATTAGTGTTAATGAAGCTTATGCATATTGCAAAATCTGAGCTCATTATTGGTTAAAGCACACTATAATCAAACACACCTACTTCTATCTCTTAACAATTATTTTGCCTCTATGTGTACATTCTTCTAATTTCTCTACCTTGGGATAACTACATTTTCTGGCAAGCAATTTTCTCCCCCGTCTTCCCGTTTTAGAGAAGGTCACTGTGACCTTCATCAGTAATTGGGCATCGGTTGCTCAGTTCCCAGCTTGTTTCTCTTACCCTTATCCATCGGTATCACATCGGAATGTCCTTTCTCAGCTAACCAATTCTCCAAAAAGCTCTCTACATCTCCCCTGTTTTTCTGTTGAACAAGCATAGTTTGATTAAATGCAGTAGTTATCATCTTTCTCACCATATTCTGCAAGCATATACAAAAACAAGGCAAAACTAATACTAACAGCAAAACTACAATAGCTACTACAATGCTAACCTTAATAAGTGAACGTAACCATGATCCTAAGTTTAAAGATTTGAGCCATCCATCAATACCAAGGCCTGATCTGTGTGAAGCCTTTGTTTCAGTGAAGTCTGACGTATCAACAAAGTCTTTCAGCATCTTGGTTAAACACAGGAAACAGAGAAAAATAACTCAGAACTAACTCACTTATAAAATATTAAGAAATACAAATCAGATGATGTGTTTTAGATTGGATATTTGAGACAAATAAGCAGTGTAGAATAACTCATGTGCTCGTGAATCTCCTTATGCAAAGCCAGTGAAGAACTTAACACGTGTGAGACAAGCTACAGCTCACACTGGTTATTTTCAGAGGGAAAAAAAATATATAAAAAGTGATGGAGAAGTTACAAGTTGAGTCAGGTGCTTAGAGTATTACAGGTTTGCTTTAAATTGAACAGGTACAAGAAATATGTTTCTAAGTACAAAGGGACGTTAATGCTGTGGTATGATTTTTTTAAACTCATATTCTCTTTCAGATTAAAATGTAAATTAAATGAGAGAATATTTTAAATGACATATTGTGTTCTCACTTGGACAAAGAAAAAGGATAACAACTAAGTACAAAATACTCTTTGTTCGATGTTACAGGAAGAGCTAAGCAACAGTTTTCCTGTAGACTAAAATCATTATTCAAACAATAGAATGAATGTTTTCTAGGCCTCAAACATCAGTGTTTATGCTTTATGTTTTAAAAGTCAATTGATGCTTAAACAGTAGGGATGAATATATTCTTTTTGGTAATTATTTATCAAAATTGTCCCCAATAATAATAATAATAATAATAATAGTATTAATATTATGGTTGGAAGTCTATTATATATTTTAGTATCTGTTTTGAGTGGAAGTTTTGTTGTTTTTTTTGTGCAAACTAACATTCAGGCTAAATTATAATTCTAAATGTTACATGACATCCAGTCCAGTTTTCTAAACATATAATGAGTAACAGTTGTTTGGATTTTCTTTTTGCATCTGTGTAAGCAGTTATAGCATCTGATAAGGACTTTAGTGATCTTTTTGGGCATTAAATCTAACTCCACTGTCCTATCACGACCTTTTTTGAGCAAATCAGTTAAAATGTCAATTTTCTGAAAAAGAGTTTTATGTTGTTGAAGTGGAGGAGATATCCATTCCAAAGCCCATATCTCCCCCGTTTTTCTGTTATGCTAAGTAAGTGCACCCAGTAAAAATTTTTGTCTACACCAAACTGTCAGCTGTACAGGGAGATCAAAATCACGTCTCTGAACACTGCCTTGTGTAACACGGTCTAATATCTGCTGTAGTGTTTCAGCCCGTTCAGGGGTTATACGAACAGGCTGTGCTGGATCAGTTCCCTTTAACAAAGGTCAAAGTGCATCTAACAGTTCATTGTTCGATTCGCATAGGTGGAAAAAGAATATACAGCATAATAGAACTCTCTCTTACATAACCAGCGTCCATCATTCTAGATAAAACAAACAATCCCAACACTGTAGCTGAGAAATGTCCTAAAAGCAAAACTCTCACAGATAATTCATCAATAATGAGTGGTCTGTTTAGTCCCGTTGGAACTTTTCCTGGGTGAACAGTCACCAAAATCACTGTCTGCTGCTGTTGCTAGGTCTACCCCGAGGCTCCCGGCGGTTGCGGGCTGAAGGCAGGTTTAGCCGAAGTGGTGATAGCTGCGGGCAGCCGCGGGGCGGGCGGACTCACCGGAGCCCGCTGCTCCACGGGGGGTGGAAGGCCCGTCCTGCCGCCCCCCCTTCGGCTCGGGGACGGGGCGGCTGCGGAGCGGTGCTGGCGGCTGCGCTGCAGCTGCTGAGTCGGCCGGGGCCGGCACGAGCCTCTCCGGCGGGGCGGCTGCGGGCTGCGCGCTGCGGCAGGGCTGCTGAGGGTGCGGGTCCGGAGCGGGAGGAGGCGGAGGCGGTGTAGGGTTTAACACCGGGGCAGGCGGCGCGGACGGCACGGCTGGAATACGCGCGGGGGGGCTACTGCCCGCGGCAGAAGCCGATAGCTGCAGGGAGCTGCTTTTTAGAGCAGGAGCTTGTATCGGCGGGGACCCAAACCAGTCTCTGCAACGCCTGTTGCTTTCACGGGCTGCACTAGTCTGCTGGGCAGCTCTTTCCCCTGCCTGGTATTCCAAGAATTCAGCATGCACGACTCGCCATAAATTTCCCAACTCTTTCGCGGTCTTATCCTCATCTATGAGTGCACGCCACAGCTTATTCCCGAATACACACCATTCCGACAACTCATGCACTGTATGCGGATTACGAAAAAACTCCTGTGCACACCCATAAGCTAACAACCCAGGAAGTTCTTTCTGTAAATCTATCCCTCTAATCTGACGCCCTCGTAAAAAGTCAGTAAATAAATCATATGCTGCTTGCCTGTCTTTATCCATTTCAACGAAGATTGCGCGCTTCTTGCGGCTCTATTCAGGTCCGGCAGCACGTAGCAGCCGGGCTCTCCTCTGAGGTCACCCGGGGCCTGAACACCTTCCTTTTTCAGCGGTGTTTTTTGCCGTCCCCAGCCGCGAAAGGACCTGCACTTGACTTTTACGCCTCCGACCGTGGCTAGTCCCGAAGGTACACGTCCGGGGTCACCATTTGTCGTAACGGCGGGAGAGATGCGACACACCATATGCGATGAATAGCAAATCTCGAAGTTTATTGAAAGCTTACACACTTTTATATTAGTGTTAATGAAGCTTATGCATATTGCAAAATCTGAGCTCATTATTGGTTAAAGCACACTATAATCAAACACACCTACTTCTATCTCTTAACAATTATTTTGCCTCTATGTGTACATTCTTCTAATTTCTCTACCTTGGGATAACTACATTTTCTGGCAAGCAATTTTCTCCCCCGTCTTCCCGTTTTAGAGAAGGTCACTGTGACCTTCATCAGTAATTGGGCATCGGTTGCTCAGTTCCCAGCTTGTTTCTCTTACCCTTATCCATCGGTATCACATCGGAATGTCCTTTCTCAGCTAACCAATTCTCCAAAAAGCTCTCTACACAGGGGGTCAAGAGACCCCCCTTGAACGTTCATTTCGGGGCACTGGGACCCCCCCTGTACCCCCTTCCTCAGCCCCGATAACCCCTGCACCCCCTTATCTGCAGCCTGGAACCCCCTGAGCCCCCATTCCCGGGCAGGGAAACCGCCCTGAACCCCAATTTCTGGGCACCGGGATCCACTACATCCCCTTACCCGGCACCGGGACCCCCTGAACCTCAATTTTCAGGCACCAGGACCCCTTGAACCCCGGAACTCGGGAATGGAACCCCCCAGAACCCCATTCCTGGGCACCAGGACCCCAGTGCATCCCGTTATCTGGCCCTGGGACCCCCTGCACCCCATTTCCCAGCACCAGATCCCAGCCAGGCCATTATCTGGCACCGGCACCCCTGAACCCCCATTCCTGGGCACCGGGACCCCACTGCATCCCCTTATACAGCACCAGGACCCCCTGAACTCCCATTCCACTGCACCAGGACCGCCGTGCACCCCCATATCTGAGACTGGAACCCTCCCAAACCCTCCGTTCTCAGGCACAGGGACCCCCCCTGCACCCCCTTATCCAGCACGGGGACCCTCCTGCACCCCCTCATGCAGCACCAATGCCCCCCCGCACCCCCTTTCCCGGCCCTCCCCCTCTCAGACACCCCAGCCCCCGCTTTTCCTTGACCCCAGCACCCCCTGGACCCCCACTCCTGCCTTCCACAGCCCCCACCCACCACCTTCCTCAACACCGGGGCCCGTGCACCCCCTTTCCTGGGCACAGGGACCCCCTGGACACCCCATTGTTATAAAATTGACTCAAAACGAGTAATTTCCAATCAAAGAATTTATTAATTATTGAAGCAGTTATACTACGTAAGCAAAGGCTCAGCGCTGGGCGACAGGGGAGTCTCCGCTCCACCTACTGCCGCCCCAACTAGTTTCTGATTCAGTCCTTTTATCCTCTCCATCCTTCAGGAGTCCATGTTATCTCGGAGTTCTCTGCACCTGCGCTGGTTGTTGCTAGGGGGTCATCCTTCTGTCTCCTGGTGGTCGGTGATAAAGGCTGCGGAGTCTTCCTCAGCCGCGTCTTCTTCACCCTATGTCCTTATTTGGTGACTTCTCTGTGGAAAATTACCAAAATCTTATGATTAACGCAATATGTGCCCTATCAAGCTTAAGCAAGCAAATGTCCTGCCTTGCAAACTGTGCCCTATCAAGCTTAAGCAAGCAAATATCCTGCCTTGCAGACTGTTTATCTGCCCCTGCCCCTTCCCCAGCTTTTCCCTGGTCGTTATCTCTGTGAGTTATCTGCTTGTACCATTTGTCAGCGGGAAAGGTTTCCCTGCTGGGTGTTAATCTGCCCCTGCCCTTTCCCCAGCCTTTCCCTGGTCGTTATTTCTGTGAGTTATCTGTTTGTACCATTTGCTGCGTGGGACTATGTGTGGGCTCCTGCAACCCCTTCCCTGGTATCCTTGTAGCTCATATCTCATGAAGTAGTACAGAAATAGTCAGCAGACAACTCTTGTAACACACTGGTCTCTTTTTCATGACGAACAAAATGTAGTCCCTCATCTCAATTCCCCCCCATTTATTTATAGTAAAGTTTTCCCAACATTCTCCATTTGCTGTTTCCCTTTGCAGCTTCACCCTGCTTTTTTTAAAAAAAGTATTAACTATTTAAGAGTTAAAAGTATCACGGTTAAAGCTCTTCAATTTTGCAAAATACAACATAAAGGCGAACATGGAAAAACCCAGACCAAAAATTGATTCTCACCCTTCTGTCCCAAACCTACCTGACAATATAAAGTAGGATTATTATAAAAAATGTTTCTCATGTTGTAATCTTATCACTGAAACTGTAGGGAAAACAAAAACTCTCCAAGAATCTCTTTAGTGTGAGAGAGTCAAGGCATTGCTTGGTTCTGGCCAGGATGGGCAACAGAAATACTTTCATCCACAAATAGCCTGGCTGAGCAGAAAACATCATTCCATGACATGTCAGTTTTACTCGATTTTTCCTAAACTTTACCTAGTCTGAACCAATCTAAATCCACTGCTTTAATGTTCATTGCTTCCAAGTCGTGTAAGTTTTTAATGTTTGGTTTCCTTTTAGACTCGGATTTCTTCCCCTCTGCTGTGAATTCTGCCCACACTCCTGGATTTCCTTCTCAGCCTTTTCCAGACCAGGTGTCTCCAGCTGTGCGGGGGCAGTGTCTGGGGTAGCTGTTGGTTGCTGTTTGCTGCGGGGCGTTGATGTTTTGTTGCTGGTCCTTATCTCTGTGGGTGTCTTTTGGGCTATTCCCAGTCTGTTCGGATGTTAAACTCATCTCCATTGAGTGGTGGAGATGAGTTTAACATCCGAACAGACTGGGAACCCCTTAAATAAAACCTTTAAAATTTCTTTCCCAAAGGCAAACCTTTGAGTAGAGAAACCTTTCTGAGCAGAGAAATAAGATTTAAAAGAAGCAGGATGGGTACATTTTGCAGCAGTGCAGTCGCAGGCAGCCCAGAGTGTGGGTGTGAGTGAGCCCCAGGGTGGAATTGTGCCGCGGTGCTCCCCAGCAGCTGTGGCAGTGCAGGCCCAGCCAGCGCTGGAGCTGCAGCAGCGGCAGCGAGGCTTGGCCGCAGTGGCTGGAGGTGCCAGGGGAGGGTGGCCAGGATTCCCGAGGGTTTGAGCAGAGGATCTGTGGGCAGGCCCAGGGGCTTGGCCCGCTGTGGAGCCCTGGCTGCTGCTGCGTTGCCTTCAGGGCAGGCTCAGGGGCGGCTCCCATGGTCCTGCTGCAGGCGGGAAGTGCAAATCTCCGGGGCTTCAGAGCCCCTGAGGCCAGGCTGAGGGGTCCCCCCGTGCTCAGCTGTGCTGGCGGCTGTTTCTGGCCTCAGGGACACTTGGCGTGGGCCCCTTGGCCACCAGTGGTGCTGCTTTGCACTCCTTAGGCAGGAGCCGATGGCCTGGCTGGGTGTTGGCAACAGCAAAGTCCCAGGGCAGGCTCTGTGCCAGCCCAGCTTCCTGGGGGAGAGATTCCACAGGAGACAGGATTCTGGCTACAGCCTGCCTTAAATTTACATCCCTTATTTCCACCCTGCACTAGGTGGAGAATTGCCCAGGTAAGGAATTCCAGACATGAATTCCAAGGGAGATAATTGAATATCTGCCTTGGGTCTGGCTCTTTTTCTTGCCAAGGCCAATGGCAAAAGCTGTACCCATGGCATCTTGGTTTCCATCTCCGGCTTCCAAAGGTGTTTCTTTATTTCCCCATTCATTCTTTCTACCCAACCCGAGCTCTGGGCTTGCCAGGGGTTATGGAGGTCCCATTGTATTCCTAAAGCTGCCATAACCCCCTGAAGGGTCTTTCCTGTAAAATGAGTTCCCCATCTGAATCTATTGCTTCCACAATCCATTATCTTTGAATTATTTGTTTTAGCAAGAGGTTAATAAGTGATCCAGTGATTGCTGAAGCAGTCAGAATTGCTTTTGCCCCCCTGTTAGGTGCCATGGTGTCAGCAGAAGATTTTGAAGCCTTCCTGCTGAGGGCATTTCAGTGCCAGGCTCTTACAAGCACCCACAGCTCCGCGGGTTGGGCTGAGCATGGGGCGGTGACCTGCGCTTTGTCTGATTCCCCTTCCTTAATAACAGCCTGTCTTGTAGCTCTTTTCCCTTCTGCTGCCCTTGCAGAGCCATCCACAAACACATTGTCTCCCTCAGGCCAGGGAATGTCCCATCAATCTCTCCCAGCCTGGCTCGGGAGCTCTGTCCCTTGAGTGCAGTCCTGGGTTCCTTGCCAGCCCCTCTCCAGGCTGTTCAAACAGGAGGCTGGGTTAAACCCTTGCCCTGTCCTCAGTTCTGAATCCTCCTGTGCCATTGAACAAGTTTCATACTGTAATAACCGAGCCCTACTCATCCATTGAGAGGCTCTTTTGGTTGTCAAAGCTTTAACTTGATGCCAGACTTGAACTCTAGGAGATCCTCCTGTTGTCATCAGTTTTCAGCCTCTGCTCCCACGGAAGCTGTGGCTGCACAATTCTGCAGACAATGAGGCTGCTCTCTGGCCACTGGGTTAAACATTTTAGCACAAGAATTCCTTTGGCAAGACCCTGTTTAACGTCCACCTATAATTCAAATTCCTTTTCCCTGTCTGGAAGGCCCAGGCCACTCGCCTCAGTTAATCTTAATTTTAACACTTGAAAATTCTGTGTTTCCTCCTTGTGTCCATCCATCCAGTTTGTTGACTGGCAAGATAGGAGTGTTGTAGGGAGACACCCTTGGCTCCAAAAGCCCTGCCTTTAACAGGGACTCAATACCAGGCTGTGAGCCCTTCCTTCCCTCTCTTGGAACAGGGTAGTGCTTGTCCTGGTTGCTTTAATTTGTAGAGGCTCCATATCTAATTTTCTGTATTTCCCTGGGGCTGCCCACACTTCTGGGTTCACTTCAGCATAGGCCTTGTCAGACTTTTGACACAGAGGTACAACAGAACTGGCCTCTGTATCCCTTTTTACAGTATTAAAATCCAGCTCTCAACCTCCTTCCTAGTTAATTACAATCACAGGAAGAAGAAAAAGAAATTCATTTATTTCAAACCTATCCCCCACAGCTTCTAATAGTGGTTGAACAAATCATACCTGCTCATCTTTCCCACTCATTCCCTTAAAAATTAAAATATTCCTTTACTATTTTCCCCTTTAGGTCTAAGATTCAGAGCAGATTGAGAGGCCCCTGTGTCCATCAGGAAATGCCTCCTCTCAATGCAGACCCACCTGAATGTTCTCAAGGGCTCCAGTGTGGAGGGTCCCTGGTGTGATGGGAGCTGTGACAGCCCTGCCAATCCATGTCCATCACGGGCTGGACTTGCTGGTCCTGAGGGTGCTGCTGTCTCTGCTTGCAGTGTCCTTGTGCCCTGCAGCTGGAGCCCTGATTCCTTGCCAGGGGCTGTTTGGGTGGGCTGTGCCCTGCCGAGGAGGGCAATGCCTCTGCCGGGTGCTTGTGGCCGAGCCGTGCCCTGGGTGCTGGGGCCCCCTTGGGCCCTGGGGCTGATCCCTCAGGGGCTGTAGGAGCTCTGCCCTGGCCTTTGCCTTCAGCTTGGCCTTTTGCTGCTCCCTTCTTGCATTCACCTGCTGGGCCTTTGTGTCCAAGTGCTGCAGGGCCTTCTTCTGCCCCTCCTGCAGCCCCCCTCAGTGCCTGTGGGTGCTTGTCTTGCTTTACAAGACAGGCGTCTGCTTGGGAAGGCAGAAAAAGCCTCTCTTGGAATGGAGAATGCAAACCCCCTCCCTCTTAATTTTTAGGATGGTGAAATCAAGGGGCTCTCAGGCAAAGATAGGGGATTAGGAATAACGGTTCTTTACTAGTGTGTATAATATAATAATAGTAGTGTGTATCAACAGCTCCGGCAGTGCCAACAAACAGAGCCCGGAGCCGGTCCCGGCCTTTCGGCTGCGGCGCTTTCCCCTTGGGTGCAGTTCCGGGCACGGCCGGCAGGGGCGCCGGTGGCTCCCGCGGGGCGGGGCAGCGCATCCCTGCCATGGGAACCTCTCTTAACGGCAATAGAGCAATCCCTTCATCTAACTCTTTCACTTTTTTACCTTCTGTAGCCTTTCTCCCGTGTTTTGAGAAAGAATTTGGAGAGGGCTGCCTTTTAACTGAGCTCCTCGTGTTTTGATAAGGTGCTTCCTGTAGAGAGAGGGATTTTCCCTGAGCAGCCGGAGCTGTGGTTACCAAGGGGACGTAACTCAGAGCAGGAGGGGTCAGGGGAGGATATCCCGCCGAGGCTCGGTGGGAGTGTGGGCAGGGTCTGCTGCCGGAATGGCCAGAGGGGGATCTTCCCGTGGAGGCCGAGCCGGAGCGTGGGCAGCCCCCACATGGCTTATGGCGGCTGATCCGGCAGCTCCCGGCAGAGAAAAGGCAGGTGGGAGACCCCGGCAGCAGCAGCGGCGCTGCCCAGCGCAGCTGGCACGGGCAGGGCAGCCGGGGATGGGATGGCTGGGACCCGCCCTCGGTGCGGTCGGCGCGGTGACCTCGGCCCACGCGGCAGGACAGAGCAACCCCATCTTGCCCAGCATGGCCGGCAGAGCGGCCGCGGGCCGGGCAGTGGGGCCAGGGCACACAAATTCACCGCCAGCGCCGGGACAGGTGGAGCTGCCCTGGGCAGTGAGCCCGCACCTGGGATGGAAACCGGGGCAGGCGGAGCTGAGGCGGGCAGCGAGCCGGGACCCGGGACAGGCGCCTCGGCCGCCAACGGAGGGGGCAAGACCTGCAGAGGATCCCACTCTCTTTCTGACTTTTCCTCTTGTTCCCCTCCCTTTCATTTCCCTTCTTTATTTTCTTGGTTTTTTCCTCGGGTGTTTCTGATACTTCAAAGATTTTTATTCTCCTAAAATCTCCTGTCTAACATATGGCATATTCTCTTTCTTCTAGATTAAATGGGTTTTTTTCCAAATAAATCCAGAACCTAACAAATCCAATGCTTGGATATTTTGAAATGGTCGACGAGCTAACTCATGACCTCCTAATGTTGTTTTTCTCATCACCTTTTTATTTATCCTTTGGCAAATTAAGCATCTTTCAGTGACTTGCTTTGCTACACCAAAAATCCCAGTGCACCCAAAATTCCTTAAAAAATGATCACACAAAGCTTGAGTATGCCAGTGGGGTTTCTGATGCACGTCTTCTAATCTTTTCCTAGTAAGTACATTTTATTAAGTAATTGTCTTCCATGTAGAAGTTTCTATTTCCCTGATTTATCTTGTTCATTTCCTATCTTGTTTAATTCTTTTTTCTCGGCTTCCCTAAACTTTGGAATTTCCAGTTTTTCCTCGTTTGGAGTTAATATTAACATAACTCTTTCAGCTCCATTTTCTGCTGCATCCTTAGCTTTGTGATCTGCCCCCAGTTTGCCCAGTTTGCCTCTCCTTTGGCCCGGGCCGGGTTCCCCCCGCCCGCAGCGGCTGGGAGCAGCCGAGAGCCCCGCGCTGCCCATGCCGACCTGGCCCGGCTCCATGGCCGCTGCTGCCGCGGGCTGCGAGGGCTGCGGGAACGGGGCACCGAGGGTGTGGCTGCTGCTGGGGGAGGAGGAGGAGGGAGGGAAGGGCAGGGATGGAGGGGGAGGAGGAGGCGGGGTTAGGGGGCAGGAGGGGGAGAAGGAATGGAAGGGGCGGGATGGAAGAGGAGATGGAGGTGGGGATAAGACAGGGGAGGAGGAGGAGGAGGGGGGATGGAAGAGGAGGAGCGGGAGGAGAAAGAGCAGTGAAGGAGGCGGGGTTAGGGGGGAGGAGGAGAGGGAGGTGGAGATAGGACAGAGGAGGAACGGGAGGAAGAGGAAGAGGAGGGACAAAGGTGGATCAAGGCTGAGCTGCGGGAGCCACGCGGTCTCGATCCCTGCCTGAATTCGCAGCCCCCACCTGTGGGATCATCGCCCCCCCCATGGCTCCGGTGAGCGGGGAGGGGGAGCCCGGCCCGGATATCCCGGGGGGTCCCTGGGTTGGGTTTTTGGGGGGATGTTTGGAGAATGAAGAAGTCCAAGGCTGAGCGGAAAAGGCCCCTCGGGGGGACATCGGGGGGTGGCGGTGGCGGCTGCCGGCAGAGGCAGCCTGGAGGAGCAGAGCCCTGTGTGCCCCAGGAGGCCAAAGTGGGGAGGCCAGAGAGGGGGGAGCGCCACCATTGGCGGGAGCCTCAAGAGCCTGGAGAGGGGCAGGGGGGACTCCTTGGAGCCGCTGCAGCGCAGAGCAGAGAATGAGGGGAGAAGGGAGCCCCGGAGCCCAAACAGCCCTGGCATCCCGAAATGGGGAGAGCCAAGAGGGGGCAGTGCGTCCCCAGAGACGGCCTGGGGGGATCTCGTTGCCCTTGCCTGTGGCACGGAGGCAAATCCCATGCTGTCCTTGTCCTTCCTCGCCCAGAGCAGGAGCTGAGCATGGAGAGCAGGGAGGACAAATGCCCGCGGCAGAACCTGGTGGCAGAGGCCGTTTTGAGCGGCTCCACGGCGCAGGAAGCCAACGGGGAGGAAAAGGCCCGGAGATGCCGCACGAGGAGGGGCTGCAAACGCAGATGGCGGGGACCTGAGGGGGAAAGAGCCAGCCTGGGCCGGGAAGGCGGCCGGAGATGGAGCCAGAGCTCAGAGCTGGTGCTCCATGAGCAGCTCCATGATGGGGAGAAGCCCCACACGTGCGTGGAGTGTGGGAAGAGCTTCAGGTGGAACTCCGAGCTGATCAGGCACCAGAGGACCCACACTGGGGAATGGCCCTACGAGTGTGGGGAGTGTGGGAAGAGCTTCAGAGAGAGCTCCAGCCTGATCAGGCACCAGAGGACCCACACGGGGGAGAGGCCCTATGAGTGCTCCAAGTGTGGGAAGAGGTTTCAGACCAGCTCCAGTCTCCTCCAGCACTATCAGAGTCACACAGAGGAGAGGCCCTTCCAATGCCCCGACTGTGGGAAGGGATTCCAGCGTAACTCCGCCCTCGTCACCCATCGGCGCATCCACACAGGGGAGAGGCCCTACGAGTGTGATAAATGCAGGAAGAGGTTTCAGACCAGCTCCAGTCTCCTCCGGCACTATTGGATTCACACAGAGGTGAGGCCCTTCCAATGCCCCGACTGTGGGAAGGGATTCCAGCGCAACTCCCACCTCGTCACCCACCGGCGCATCCACACAGGGGAGAGGCCCTACGAGTGTCCCCAGTGTGGGAAGAGCTTCTCCAGCAGCTCTCACTTGACCCGACACCAACGGAGGCACCGGTAAGGGAAGCCCTGCGAGTGCCCCGAGTGCGGGAAGAGCTTCGTGCGCTGCTGCAGCTCCATCCCCCACTGGAGGAGGCACTTTGGGCACAGCCCTGGTCACTCACATTCCCTGTGATCCATGTTGGGGACACACCTGGCTGCTTCTCCTTTGGTTTGACCTGAATTTTTTTCTCAATCTCACTGTCCTCCAAAAGTCCATTGGGATGGAACAGTCACCTCAAAACCACTTAAATCCCTCTGAAAATAACTGAATTTTAACCCGAAAGGGCTCAATTCCACCTCAGATTGCTTGTTCCCTCCTCAAAAAACTCAATCCCAAGCCAAACTCACTCCATTCCACAGCTGTCAAGTTGAGATGGAGTTGGAAGGAGATTGGGAGAAGAGGGATCTCAATTTGGAGCAGTGGGATGGGGATTGTGTGGGGCTGGGTGTGTGGGATGTATTTGATAGCAAATAAAACTTTCAGAGTTACTGATTTCTGTCCCATTCATTTTCAGTCAGTTCTGTTTGCAGAGTGCCACCTTCTCAGCTGATTCAATTCCTATAAAAATCCCATTTTTTAAATCATCTAACCCAAACAATCCAAAAACCAATATCAAAATAAAGCCACGTGCACACAATTAATGTTTTAAAAATAATTTTAATTTTTCAAGTGTACTTAAGGATGTTATTAAAGTTTAATTGTTTGGTTGAAATGTCTGAGAAATTGTAGTGGTGTTTGGTTTTGTGTTTAGTATATTTGTAATATGAATTGTTTTACTAAGGTGTGTTAGATTGCTTGGTAGTTTCTTTAGATATTTTTTATCTAAAGTACATTAGTCATCGAGTTAAAATTTTCAAAAGGTATTTCTTGATATATAATTTGTTTATTTATATGTATTGGTAATATTATAGTAATAGTTGTATCTTTGGTTTGAATCATTGTTGGAGTATTGTAAAGAAGAGTTGAGATTTTTATATTTTATTTTTATTATAATTATTAAAATTTCAATTATTATTTCTTTGTTTATAATTGTATTGCAATTTGTTGCGGGGATAGGAAGGAAGTTCAAGGGCAGGAACATTTTTTCCTTGCTGGGAACTGGAATTCCAGACCCTGGGAGTGTGTGCAGGACCCCACAGACTGGGATCAAATATGGGCTGGGATCAAATATGGGCTTGGATCCTTTGGATTGGGGCTGCACAGGCTGGGACCATATGGATCAGGACCACACAGACTGGGATCAATTGGACTGGGATCAAATATGGGCTGGGACTGTTTTTTAAAGTAACTTTGTTATAAGTTTTTATTTCTGTTGTTAATTAAGCTCAGTGAAATAGCTACTTGTGTTAAACTGCCTGCTTGGATGGGATAACATCCAATGCACCCAGGATGAGGACACCTGTACAGATCTGCCAACTATCAGCACTCCCCGTCTGAAGGCAGAGTGCACCAAGGCCCAAAAACTGGAGGTGATAAAGAGAAGGAGCCAAAACCACAGCCAAGAAACACACATGCTCTGAAAAGGCAGACCCAGAGAGGGGCCATGTAAAATCATTCCTGGAATATGTAAAGTAGTTTATGGGTATGCATGAGGGTCTATGAATATGCACCAGGCTGATGTAAGGGGAAAGGTATTTCAGGGCGATGCAGATTCCTTGGTTGTGGTTTTAGTCCATTCTTATCACCTCCAGTTTTTGGGCTTTGGTCCATTCTGACTCTGAGAAGTTTAGGTTTTGGGATTTTTAGTATGTTGTGGATGGAAGCAAAATAGAGGGCCCAGTGTTTTGTCCTGGGTTTCTTCTTCATGCTTCTTCCTTCTAATTCATGAGTTTGGGTGGCTTTCTGTAATTGGGCAGAAATTCCACATTGCAGGCTCTTTGGGATCAGTAATTAGGTTAAAAGGGAAAATAATCTAGGTGTCAGTTCCTAATTGGATAGTTTAGTCTTAAAAGACCTTGGAACAAGAGATTGTTGGCCATTTTGTGCCTTCTAATGAAAAGCTGCTGAACTCCCAGTAATGAGGCTGTTTTACTGATAAGAAATAATAAACACTTGAGTCTGAACATGAATTACTGTCTCAAGTGCCTTCAATCCAGAGCCAGTGAAACCAACAACTGGTACCCCACAGCTTGAGGTAGTGCCAAGGCAGAACTTGTTCATGCTCTTTTCCCCTGGTGATTTTCTACTGCCGTCCAGACTCTGATAGCAAAGCCGTGCTGGTGACAAAAGATTGACCTTGGCATCCTGGGGCACTTTCTGGGTGGGTGTTTGAATCTGCTTTTCCAGGCCTCGGGCTGAGCAGGGTGAGGCCGAGGCCTGGGCCCCTCCAGGCGGCGCCGGGAGCGCCCGGGGCAGCGGCGAGGGGCGGCCCTGAGGGGCGGCACAGGGGGCATTTCCCCCGAGCGGGCGGGCGGGCGGGCGGCGGGGAAAGGCGCCCTGGGCACAAGGGCAGGCACAAGGGCCCCGGCTCTCTGCAGTGCGGGCGGCCCAGCGCCGATCGCTGCTCCCGGAGCCGCTGCCAGGGCCGGGTCTCCTCCCCGCCGCTGACCCTGCACCTGCAGCGCTGCCTCCGCCTCTGCCGGGCTCCCCGGCACGGACGGCAAGGACGTGGACACGCTGCAGCAGGGGCCCAGCAGGGACACCCAGATGGTGCCGGGGCTGCAGCTCCTCTCCTGCAAGGAAAGGCTGACACAGCTCGGCTTCTTCAGCCTGGGAAAGAGACCCAGCCTTGATCCAGCTGTGGCCTTCCAGTACCTGAGGGCAACACACAAGAAAGCTGGACAGGGACTTTGTACGAGGGCAGGCAAGGACAGGACAAGGGAGCATGGATCCAAATGGAGAGAGATTAGGTTTAGGTAAGGGATTCAGAAAAAAGACTCTCCTGGAACAGGTTGCCCAGAGAAGGTGGGCATGTCCCGTCCCTGACAGTGTTCAAGGCCAGGCTGCATGGAGCTCTAGACAAGCCGGTCCAGTGCAAGGGGTCCCCAGCCACAGCAGGGGGGTTGCAGCCATGGGATTTTCCAGATCCCTTCCAAGCCAAACCATGCCACGACTCCATGATTCTGGGATACTTCCCCTCCTCATCCTCTGGCAGAAAAAGAAACTTGGCCTCAAGTTCCACACTGCAGACCATGTCTTTTGACAGCCTGCAACTGTGTCAACAGAGACAGAGATGACATTACTGACATGATTTCCCTTTTCTACTTGAAAAGTAAATGCTCTGCTCCTGTCCACTCTGGCAAAATTGTCAGAAGAGGCAATTGTTCCCCACAAAATGCTTGGTCTCATGCAAAGAAGAAAGAAGCCAGAAGCCAACACTCTTCGTTATTGCTACATTGTTTTCTTTGGTTACTTCTCTAATAGGAATGACTTTGGGGTGTGATTTGTTTGTTTCTCTCTTTCGTTCCTTGGGGCGCGTGGCGGCTCCTCCGTTGGGTTTGCGGGGGGAACGCAGGAACGGCCGCGAGCTCCGGCAGTTCCGCAGCAGCAGCAGCAGCAGCAGCAGCAGCAGCGCTTCTCTTGATTGGTTTTCCGCTTGACTTTTCACTCGCTCCCCATCCCCTTCTCCCTCTCACACTCACTCTACTCCCGTCCCTTGCTGTGCTGTCCGTGTTCCGCCTCTCCCAGCCCGGCTGATGCCGCGTCCCGCAAGGCGCCCCTCGGCGGGGCCGCCCCGTGCCCGCCCCTGCCCGGCCCGCCGTGGTTCCGCCTCGGCCGGGCTCTCTCCGTCCTGGCTGTGGCGCCGCTGGAAGAGCCGCTCGCTCTGGTGCTGGCGGAGCAGCGCGGGGTTTTGGCTGCGCCTGGTGCGGGCTCTGGCCCAGCCCGGCCGAGGCCCCGGCCCCGAACGAAGCCCCTGCCGCGGTTCCGCCCGCGGCCGCCCCGCTGCCGCCCGGCTCCCGCCCCTGGCCAACAGCGTGGCCGGCAGCTGCCCCGCTCCGAGCTCCGCCGCTCGCCAGCTCGGCCGCCGGCCCCGAGCTGCCGCAGCCCGGGGCGGCTCGGCAAGCAGCAGCGCGCCGGGCGGGCGGGTGCCCCGGGCAGAAGAGCGGCAGCGCGGTGCCGCCCGCACGGGCGGAGAGGCCTCCCCTAGAGCAGCTCTAGCGGCAGGGCCCGCTGCTGGGCAGCGGCGGCTGCGGCAGCGTTTACTCCGGTCCCCGCGTCGCCGACAGCGCCCCGGGAAGAGACGGGGCTGGCTCGGAGGGCGGCGGCGGGCGCCGGGCGATGAGCTCAGCCCGCCGCTGGCCTTGGCTCGCAGGCGGCCATCAAGCGAGTGTCCCGGGAGCGCATCTCGGAGTGGGCGCGGCTGGGGAGTGAGAGGGGCCAGCGGGAAGAGCCGGCGGGGCGTGCCGGGCGGGGCTGAGGCGAGGCCCGGCAGGGCGGCAGCCGGAACGCTGCGAGGGCAGCGAGCGTGGAGTGAGCGGGGGCCGCGCAGCGCCCCAGGCCGGGCCATGGCGAGCCGCGGCGGGGCCGGGCAGGGGCTGCCCGAGGCACAGCGCAGCATCGGCCCCGCTGACGGCATCGCGGTCCCCCCGCAGCGCAAGGGCGCCCTTGTGCCCCTGGAGCTGGCGCTGCTGTGGATGGTGTCGTGGCCTGGCTTCCGAGGCGTCGTGAGGCTCCTGGACTGGTTCGAGGTGCCCGAGGGCTTCGCGCTGCTCATGGAGCGTCCGCAGCGCTGTCAGCACCTCTGGTACTTCCTGCACGAGTGGCGGTTCCTGACGGAGCCCGTGGGGCGGGGGCTGTTCCGGCAGGTGCTGGAGGCCATGGGGCACTGCAGCAGCCACGGCGTCCTGCACCGCCACATCAAGGCCGAGAACGTCCTCGTCAACCTGGCCACGGGCGAGGTGAAGCTCATCGACTTCGGCTGCGGCACGATCCTCCAGGACACGTTCTACACCCGGATGTCAGGTGAGCCCAAAGCCGGGACCCAGCTGGGCAGCCTTGGCTGGCATAGGGGGAAGAGGGAGGGAAGGAAGGAGGGAAGGAAGGAGGGGGAATCCTTCTTCAGCCAGCTGCAAGCAAGTTGCTTTTTGGCAGGGCAGGGCCTGGCTGTTGTGGAACGGGAGCTGGCTGGGAGGGAGGGAGCAGCATGGGTCTGATGAGCTGCGCCCATGTCCCATAGGAACGCCAGAGTACAGCCCACCGGAGTGGATCCTCTTTGGCTGCTACCATGGCCAGCCAGCCACCATCTGGTCCCTGGGCATCCTGCTCTATGAGCTGCTCTGAGGGCACCTTCCTTTCCACACCAACGAGGACATCGTCCGGGGCCAGCTCTTCTTCCTGCCCCGGGTGTCTCAAGGTGGGGATGCGCCTTCAAGGCACGAGGGGAAGAATGGGATTGGGAGGGGCGGCTGGCACATAAGCGTCCTGCTCTTGCAGC
The DNA here is from genome assembly GCF_023055355.1 of Agelaius tricolor. Classification (NCBI taxonomy): domain Eukaryota; kingdom Metazoa; phylum Chordata; class Aves; order Passeriformes; family Icteridae; genus Agelaius; species Agelaius tricolor. Next base: position 1,342,156 of record NW_027269302.1, read on the forward strand.
TGGTGAGGAGGTGCATCTCCTGGGCTTAGCTGGAGGAGGTGGCACCTGTGCCTCTGTGCTGGTGTCCTCTGCAAGAGAGGATCGATAGGAAGCTTTTGGCTGCAGCTCTGAGCACTCCTGGTGTGGCCTGGGCGCTGTGGAATGTGGGAGAGCACGGACAGGAGCCTTGTCCCGCTGAGCGGCGGTTTCTGGTTTCTCTCCGCAGAGTGCCAGCACCTCATCAGGTGGTGTTTATGCATGGAGCCCACAGACAGGCCAGCACTGGAGGACCTTTTTGAGCATTCTTGGCTGCAGGAGCCCTGCCTGGCCCAGGAGACAGCAGAGATGCCTCCCTGTGCACAGGAGGATCCAGGAGCCCAGCAAGCAGCAGCGGCACGCGTCTCGTGGCGCTGGAAGAAAACCCCGGAGCGTTTCCCTGCGGCCGCGGCGCGGAGGAGAGAGCGCAGCCGAGGAGATGCTGCTTCCGCTGGTCCCCACGAGCTGTGGAGGGAGCGGCTCCGTGCTGCCCGTCCCATTGGAGAAGTGGTGGCAGTGCGGTGAAGGTGCCACGGACTGGGACAGGGGAAACATCCCCCTGCAGCTCAATGGCATCGTGATGTCCCCGCAAGCCGGGGCACAGCTGGCGCGTTCTTCTGGAGCACGACGTGGAGCTGGGAACACCATCCTGGAGCTGGCTGCTGGCGGGGCAGAGCCGATTGGCTTTGGCTGCGGCCCCTGCCTGGAGGACACGCTCTGCGCCCCGATGGAATCAAGATGAGTCCCCAGCCGGCGCAGGGGCGGGGGGATGCTGGTGCTCCCAGGCACGGCAGGGCTCGGCCTGGCCACGCGCCGGAGGTTCCCTGCTCGGCGGCGCTGGGGAATATTAATTTTCCCTCCGGCCACCGAGCTGCTTTTTGGCAGGACAGGGGATGGATGTTGTGGAAGGGGAGCTGGCTCCTGGCCTTGCTGACAGCTTCTGCCAGCCAGCCTGGCACGGGCTGAGGCGGGGGCAGCCAGCCTGACAAAAGCATCCATCCATGTGGATGGGGGCGGCAGAGGGGGACGGGTTCCCAAGCCGTGCCCCAGCTGGTCTGCTCTGCAGGCCCTTGAGGAAGGGGTGCGTTTATGGGCAGGAAAGGTGGGGATTTTCCCCACCCGTGGACAGGTTTAATTCTCACATGGAGTGGTCAGACCCTCCTCAGGCCCATGAAACGGTGACAGGCTTTGTGCTTTTTCTTGTTTCCATGTCTTGTTTTGAATTGACTTTCGTGCAATTGTTCTTTGTTTTTTCCAGGAGGATTACACCTGGTGCCCGGACCGGACGGGGAAGCGCCTGCAGCGTCCGTGGAGCGCGTCCATTGCCAGCGCTGCCCCAGGGGCCACGGTCTGCAGGGACAGCCCCTTCCAGAAGGACGAGGACCTGGTTTGGGATCGGCTCCTCTCCTGGCAGCAGCTCTGCAGAGGTGGACACCCGGCTCCACAGCTCGGCTGGCAGAAGGGCTCCGGGCAGGCGGCAGCGGGCACACGGGCATCCCGCTCTTGCAGCTGCTGAGGAGGTTGCTGTGCCGGGATTAAGCAGAGGAGGTGGAACCTGGCCTGCCCCGCTGCCCTTCTCTAAAAACAGAGAATGGGTCGGGAGGTTTGGGCTCTGAGCACAGCCAGCAGCCTGGCCCGGGCACAGGCCCTGGCGGGACAGAGGGACAGGAGCCTGCTGCCACTGACCGTGGCTCTCTGGTTTCTCTCCGCAGGCTGCCAGCACCTCATGCCATGGGAACGGCACCGCTCGGCCTGCCAGGCTGGGAGGGCTGGAGGGCGGCCGGTGTTCATTTGCTGTCAAAAATAAATTGGGTTTTTTGTCATTGTCATCATCGGAGCGTTTCTTTCCTCCTTTTCCAAGCTCTTGGCCTCCCTTCCTCCAGGGTAATCTTTTTTCTCCTTCCTCAACCGCTTGATGGCATTTGGCAGGGGGGGTTAAGCAACGTGAAAAATTCAACAACAGCTCCTGTTGCCAACTGCAGCAGCCCCTTCAAGAGCCCTGAGCTTCCACCAAGGTGAGTGTGTGCCTTGCAAAAGGAAGTGCTTTGCAGTGATGGGGTTGTTGCCCTGCTGCAAAAGCTGGGAGGAAATCAGAAATGGAAAAATGCCAATTGGGCTCAACCACCACCCAGGTTCTTCATCTTTTCCCTCTTCTCCATGACAGGCAGGCAGTGCTGGACTCCAGTAAGGTTCAAGTTCTTGGTGCTCTCTGGCATCAAAGGGATCAAGTAAACTCTTGTACGCAGGGACTACAACAGGGCTACTTGTCAGAACCCAGGAAATTCCTCTGGCTGCCCTGGAGGACTCGAGCCCCTGCCCAGGGGGCTCAGAGACCCTGGCACAGAGCCCAAGACCCCTGTGCCTTTGATTTAGCCCTTGGAAAAAACAACCTTACATGAAGAATTGCGAGCCATGACAGTTTCAGTAGAATGATAGTGAATTTATCCCAGGGTGGAAAATAGATTTTTGGGGGTTTCTAGAATGGGGCTTCAAGGGCCAAGATGGAGGAATCTGGGCTTGTCCAGCCTTTCTCCTTCTTCTTGGCCTCCATCTTCTGCTGTGATGTTGGCACTTTTAGATTGGTTTAGAGTAGAAGCTCACAGTCTAACATAGGTGATAGGTATTGGAAAGTAATTGTCAATATTGTACAGGTAGTTTTTAGGATAAAAAGATAACGCTGCCCTGGGGCAGGCAGAGTGCCTTAGACTGTCTTGCTGAGAGGATCTTGGCAGGACAGGAGAAAGAATTTTATAGATAAGATACAAGAAATAACCCTGAGAGCCAGAAATGAAGAGCTCTGACTCCTTCTTCGAGCGCCGGGCTGGGAAAAGAGACTTTGGAACTTATCTCGGGCTCACTCTGACCAGCCAGAGACCCCGAGAGCATGAGTCCGTAAGACGAAATCTTGAAGGATTGGCTCCAAAACATAAATATCCTTGTTGGTTGTGTCTTCTTGACCAAGAAATCCTTCAAAGCTCTTGTAACTACAAGTCTTGCGGCCCTGTGAGCCATGCGGTGCAGATGTGAGCCCAACTCACCCTTCCTGTCTACGGAGAAGAGAAGAAAAAGCAATGGCATCATCTGAGAAACTCAGAGGTCCACTCTCTAGCTCCTTCCAAACTCCTTCAAATCGCCCAAAGTGCGATTTAGCTTACAAATAGGTGTCAAGGACTCTTAGTGCTGGCTCTTGGACTCCAGAGCAGCTGCTTTAGAATCTTTCACAGAACCCTGTGCAGTTCTGTAGTGCCAGAAATAGATCATTTGAAGAAACTTTCCCAACTGACTTGCATGGAGATTTGTTTGAAGGCTATTTGAGGAGAAAGGCTCCCGGCAGAGCTCTGGGCTTTGGCCTAGCTGTGTCCCCTGCTGATTGTCAAGTGTGCCATCAGCTGCAGGGCTTTCTGGGCTAAAACTATCATCAAGTCACTGGGACTTGCTCTTTTTGGCCTCTAAAAGCTGGACCCACTTTCGGGGCAAATTTGGAGACCTTGCCTCTGGGTGGATGGAGCAGCTAGGATTTTCCCAGTTGCTGGGAATGGTTCTCCAGGCCCTGGGTGTAAAACGGGGCTGCCCAGCAAGTGCGGGTCTGCAAGATGATAAACAATTGTCTTGGTTTGAAAAGACAGGTGTCTGCTAAGGAAGGCAGAAGCCTTCTCTGAAATGGAAAATGTCAATCCCCTCCCTTCAAATGATTCTCATTTAGAAATTCAAATGCTCTCAGGGAAAGATATGGGGATAGGACTGAGCCCGCAGAGCCGGGCAGCGTTTGCTGATGCTCTGAGCCCTTCCTAAAGATCCTGTGCAGGCTGTCTCAGAGACCTGGGGCCAGGGATTCCTTCCAAGCTGGGCCACTTTGGCTGGGCCGGGGGCGGCCCCGGGGCAGAAGGCAGTGTGTGCAAGGGCCCTGGGTGGCACGCTGCAGCACGGTCACCGTGCCATGGAACGGAAGCCGGTGTCCAAGGCCCCTTTGTGACACGTGGGAAATAGAAGCTTGCCCGGCTGCTGGCAACACGCAACGGGGCACAAGGGGACAGAGCGGTGCCGTGAGGAGCCCCCGCACAGCGCACTCGCTCCCGTCTGACCCGGAGCTTCTCCGTGGCGCTGTTCCTGCAGCTGAGCTCGAGGCCAGAGCACAGGACTCGCTGACCCGTGGCCTTCCTGAGGCTTCTATTCTGCAGCTGCCCTCAAGGGCAGAGCGTGGGACTTGGTGCCCCGGAGCTTTCCCAAGGCATCTCTCCTGCAAGTAGCTCCAGGCACAGCCATGGAGCAGAGACCCCCGAGAGTGCCCAAGCTGGCCTGGGTGGAGGAAGAGGAGGAGGAAGAAGAAGGCCCTGGAGCTGCCCTGGCACAGGAGACAGAAGAGGTGGTGCCGTTCCATCCACCGCAGGAGGGTGAGTGGCAGAGCTGGGCTGCCACAGGGCTGGAGCCTGTGCCAATTGGCGCCATGCCATGCCATGCCATGCCATGCCATGCCATGCCATGCCATGCCATGCCATGCCATGCCATGCCATGCCATCCCCTGGGGAAATGCCCGTGGACAGGAGGGAAGAGGGGCCGGGCAGACACCCCGCAGTGGCCGTGCTCCAACCCCTGGGGCATCCCGGAGCTCTCCCTGCCTGGGCAGCGCAGGGCTGGGCTCTGTTCTCCGGCCTCTCCCGCAGCCCCTCAGCTCTGGCTGCGCTCGCTCTTTGCCAGATGCAGCCCTGGAGCGCACACAAGAGCAGGAATCCAGCCGTGGCCGCTTCCGCAGAACAGCGCAGGTACCTGCAGCCACCCCCACCTGGGCTGGGCCTGCTGTCCCTGCTCAGCCCAGCACCGTGTGTGCAGCACTCCATGCAATATCCCCGGCCTCTTGCCCTTCTCCTACAGCTCGTCTGTGACTTTATCCGGAGCATTGGGCAGGAAGAGACCAGCACCATGGGCACTGGGCTCAGAGCTCACTCAGAGCTCCTCAGTCATGAGACCAGTGCCGCCCTGCTGGATTTGCTCCTGGAGAAGGCTGTTGCCAGGCCAGAACAAGTGAGCAGCCTGGGGCCAGGCTTCAATTCCCCCATGAGTCCCGTGGCTTCCCCAGCCACGCCTGCTGGTCCCTGGGAGCCTTTGAGGCCATGGCAGTGCGCTGGCAAGGGAAGCACTTCTCTGGGGACCCTGGGGACATCGCTCCCTCTGGCAGCTTTCCAAGTCTCCCTGTGCCTTCTCCAGGTGCCCGCCATGGTGAGGTCCATTCACCGATGGCTCCTGGCCAATGATTCTGCCCAGCACAGGCTGGACAAGGCCCTGCTGAATCTCACCAGAGCACACCCGGGTGAGGCAGTGGTGACGCTCCTGCGTGCGGCCCCATCCTGTGACAGGTATGGGGCCCACTTGGCCAGAGGGCTCAGGCCTCCCCAGCCCATCACCCTGTACCGCCTGGCCCAGGTGTCTGAGCAACAGAGAGTTCCAGGGCCCTCTGGCTGCTGCCTTTCCCAGCCCTGGCACATCAGCCCCCGAGCCTGCTGCCTGCTCCCTTGCCGTCCTTCAGGGGCCTGTCCCCACAGGGCTGGGCTGCCTGGCTGCTGCTGGCCAGGCCCAGTGGGCAGAGGAAGAGCCGGCGGTCAGCCCGGGCCCCTAGGGATGCCCAGGCCACGGTGCTGTGTCTGAGACCCCCCTGAGACAGAGCTCTAACCCCGCAGAGCTGCCATCTCCATGTGGAAGACCATCATGTGCTCGTCCAGGACTGCGGAGCCAGTGCTGCTGATCCTCCTGGATGTGCTGGGCAGCTGGCCCAAGCACAGCACGTGCACCTCCGATGGGGACAAAACGGGTGTCTTTGGCCTGGCTGTGAGTTTCTGCAAGTGGCCTTTGCTGGCCCCATGGCTTCCTCTCCAGCAGCTCTCCATCCTCCTTCCCCCAATGCATCTCCCTGCCTCAGGCGCTGGCCTGAAACCTGGCCCAGGGGCAGCCTCAGGCCCACCAGGCCCTGTGCTCCCCCTGCCAAGGTCTCTGCGGGCCTCTCCCTGCCCTGCTCGGGCCCTGCCCCAGGGACACCTGGGCACTGAGCGCTGTCTCGGGGGCCTTTGTCCCTTGCAGGCAACCGTGGTGATGTGGAAGATGCTCCAGGAGCCCCATGTGCCACGTGTAGTGACGTCGTATTTCCCCCAGCTATTTGTGCATCTGCTCTTCCAAGTGTACTTCAGCACAGAAGAGATGCCAGAGGAGGTCGATGCCTTCTGGAAGGAATGCCTGCAAGAGCACGGCCTTGCCACCAGCCCCAACAGGTGCTCCATGCCAGTCCTCCTGTCCCTGCCACGTGGCCTGCCAAGGAGCCAGTGCTGCCAGGGTGACCTGGCCTTTGCTGTGCACACAGGTTGGCAGTGCAGAGTCTGAAGTCCCTGCTCTGCCGAAAGCAGTACAAGGAGGTGGTGCTGTCAGTGGAACGCAAGCGTGGCTGGGACACGCTGCTCTGTGCTGACACCCGCCACTATGCCGTGGGTCTGCTGGCCAGGTGAGACTCCCCTTCTCCCCATTGCTCCCGGCATTTGTGCCTTGTGCCCGGGCTGTCCCACACAGTCCCCGTGGCCCTGGGTCACAGGGCCTTGTCACTGAGGGACGGCCAAGCAGACTGGAAAAGGCTGGGAGGGGAGAGAGCACAGGAGGAGACACCTCCTAAAGGGCCCAGGTCCCCTTGCAGGACGGTGGTGAAAGACCAGCAGGCTCTGCCAGCCTGTCCTTGGAGAGATTTGCTCAGGTTCCTGGTCCCTTTTTCGCCCTCCTAGGGAGATGCGCCATGCTTGTCTTGGGTTGGCTTCCAGTATTGCACTCCACCTCCTCTGGCTGCTCAGCACACAGGAGCCACACTGGGATCTGCCCACCCTGGCGTTCCTTGTGGAGGTGAGCCGGGTGTGCAGCGCTGCCTGGCTGAGCTGCCTCCCAGCTCTCTGCCCTCTGGGAGCCGCAGCCGCCTGGGACGCTGCCCGCGCCCTGTGCTGCTGCTGCTGCTGCTGCTGCTGCTGCTGCTGCTGCTGCCTGGGCCCAGCCCTGTGCGGCTCCGGGCTCCTGCCGGCCGGCTCCCCCATCACTGGCCTGTGCCTTTCAGCTCCTCCAGTGCCTGGATGCCAGTGAATGTGGTGCCAGTGTTGTGAAGGTCTCTTCAAGGTACCTGCAGAGCGAGTGCAGGGAGAGGCGTCGCCTGGCGCTCAGGGCCCTGCTGGAGCTCATTGATGATCCCTCAATGGTGAGAAGGGGGCGGTGGCTGAAGCTGTGCTGGGAACGCAGTCACTTGGCCTGGCCTGGCCTTGGGGCGCTGGGGCAGCTGCTCCCAGCTCTCCTGCCTCCCGCTTCAGCTGCCCGCGTGCTTCGGGACAGGCCTTTGGCCTCTGGGCCCTGCGGCAGCAGGATGGCCTTTCACAGACTTTCACAGACTGTGTTCCGCACAGGCCGAAAGAATGTGGAGCCTGACCCAATGCCTCATGGACCTACTGTGCGACAATGATGCAGAGATAGCTGGCATGACCCTCATCACACTCAGCTTTCTATTCCTGCACAAATCACATATTCTGATGTCAACCCCCATTGCCCTGCAGCTGGCTGAGGCGCTCCTGCCACTCTTTGACCACGTAAGGCTCTGTGCCCCCAGCCACAGCCGCTGGCTGCTGCCTGGAAACTGTGTGCCCTGAGCATTTCCAGCCCTGTGCCCAGGGGGCCTGGAGGAGCCAATTCTGACGTAGCTTTTCTTTTTTTTTTTCCTACAGGATAATAGCCAGGTCCAGCTGCTCTCCATCAAACTCTTCCGAGACATGATGGAGTATTTGGAAGAGAGAGAAAACCCTTTGGAAAGCCCTGTGCAACAGAGCCTGCTTGCACTCTTCTTCCACTGCCATGATGAGAATCAGCGTGTGGCAGAGGTGAGGACTCGTGGGCTGCTGCTGTTCCCCTGGCAGGGGGCTCGGCTGCCTCCTGCCCTGCGCCTGCTGGATCGCAGCCTCCTGCAGGCCATGGCACAGGGACGCGGGTGCCGTGCCCTGGGCTGTGGGGCCATCTCCGCGTCCCTGCTGCTCTCCAGGCTTCTCGGGAAGCGCTGCTTTGTGCAGTCAAGTTGATGAAGAGGAGGGATCTCAAGAAGCTGGTGAAGGAGCAGAAACTGTGGAAGTTCAGCGAGTGCCTGGTAAGGAGGGCCTGCAAGGCCCAGCCTCAGGCTGGAGAAGGCCCCTGAGGGCGGCGCTCAGTGTGCGGGCCGGGCAGCTGTGCCCCTGCCCGCTGCGGCAGCCAGAGGCCGCACGGGCTCCTCTCCAGGCTCCCGAGGGCCCGAGCCGGGTGCCCGTGGAGCCCCGGCCCGGCGGGGCTGCGGGGCGGCACCGCGGCTCCCCGGGCAGCAGCCGGCCCGCTGCCCCCTGCCCTCGGGAGCCCTTGGCCGGCGGCTGCTGGCCGCGCCTCAGGGCTGTGCGGGCAGGGGAGGCCGGGGCTGGGCGCAGGCAGCGCCTGGCCCAGGGGCTGAGCCCGCGCCAAGCCTTCCCTCCTGCCGCTCTCTGCAGCTGGCAGAGGACAGGAGCCGAGCGGCCGAGCACCTGCGCCGGGCCCTGCGCTACCTGCAGAGCCCACAGGAGCCCCTGCGAGAGGCGGCCATCAGCTTCATGGGTGAGCCACGAGCCCGCGCCCCCTCCCCGGCCCGGCCCGCCGCAGCTCGGCCCCGGCCCCGCCTGCTGCCCCGGCAGCGCCAGCCGGGCCCGGCGCCGTGGAGCCCCGCCCGGCCTGGGCATTGCTGCTGCCGCCCTCTGGCAGCCGTGCCCTGGGGCGGCAGCGTGCGCCAAGGGCCGGGCTGAGCCCTGCCGGGCCAGCAGCCCGTGTGGCCACAGCGCCGGCAGCGCCGCTGGCAGGGAGCTGTGCCGCTGCCGCCGTGACAGGCTCTGTGTTCACAGGCATGGCCGGGCGGCGCCTGAGGGGGCAGCAGCGAGAGCTGCAGCTGATCTGCGCTGGTGAGTGAGGGCAGCGGGCTGGCAGCGGGGGCTGCCGGGGGGGAGCTGCAAGCCCTGCCCCGGCTGCGGAGGGCTCTGCTCCCGTGGCCAGAGCACACTGAGCTTTCAGGGCCACGGGGGCCATTGGTGGCCCGCAGCTTCGGCCTGATCGCCTTGCTCCCTGCTCCCTCCTGGCCATGGCAAGAGCCGCCTGGCATGGCCCTTGCAGGGGGCTCTCCTCGGCTCCCCGCACATCCGGCTCTGACCCTGGCTCTGTTGCTCTCTCTTGCAGCCCTTGAAGACAAAACAAATGACATCAGCCTCGCCGTCGGAAGCCTGGCAATTCAAACGCTCTGCATCCTCAAGTCAGGAGAGCGGGCTCCCATCTCCAGCTTCCAGTGGCTCCTAAATCACCTGCGCAGGGCATGGAAGAGACGGCCTCGTGTGTCACGGCTCGGCTGCCTGCCCTGCTGCAGCTCTGTGGAGAGCTGATCCCAGAAGCTCTTTTTGCTGGGGCCACCTGAGTCAGGAGGAATTTTCTTTTACTTCAAGAATGTTCTTTTCTTTTTTTTTTTTTTTTTCCCTTTACCATGTAAATATAGACTGTGTTCTAATACACAGACTGCCAGGATCTTTCTTTTGCTGCCCAGGGTGCGCAGGGCCCAGGGGCAGAGGGGATAAAGGGTGCTTGTGCTCAGCCAGCTGCCCAGGCGTGCAGTGGGCAAGGGGAAATGGCCAGAAGGCCCTTGGCCTTTGGTGGTTCTGCTGAAGCCTTTGTGCTGCCCACAGAGCGGCTGGGCAGGGGCCGGAGCTGCGGGGATCCCTGCCAGAGCGGTGCCTGGAGATGGCCACAAGCCCTGTGCCAGGCAGGAAGCGCCATCCGTGCCCTCCTGCCCGTCTGCTGCTGGCTGCCTTGCTGAGGGCTCCCAGGTGCCTCTGCCTGGGGCTGCTCTGGAGCTGCTGTGGGGCTGCGGCGCTGCTGCCGGGCAGCTTGGCCGCGCTGGGGCAGGGCCTGAGGGGCTGGGGCGCTGGCAAGCCCTGAGCAATGGGGCTGTCAGAGGCCACAAGCAGCCCCCTGGCAGCCGCCTTCTTCCTGCCAGAGCTGACTTGCCAGGCGGATCCTGGGCACTCTGGAACTAACAGTTTAATGAAAGGTGGAATCTGTTGCTCTTAAGAGCAAAGATTCATAGCTGGAATAAAGAGTGTTCAGCCCAGCTGTTTCTACTGTGAGGCCGTATTTCATCCCCCCTGAAAGTCCTTCATGTTTGCACAGAAAACTGTCCCTGCACAGCCCAATAAATTCCATCACTTCAGCTGGCCAAACAACCACTGTGGTCAAGTGGGGTCTGAGCAGCTTCCAGGATCCCAAGCAGCTTCAGAAGCTTCATTTTACACCTCCTCTTCTCCCAGTGAATACCCAGCACCACCATCACTGTGGACCCATAGCTATGGATCACTGGCCTGGCCAGCACAGGGCTAATGTTTGCATCAGCCAGGAGGAGCTGCTCTGCCTGCCTGTCTGTCTCAGCCTCAGCCCTGAGACCCCAAATGCCTCCATTCTGGCCCAATCCTTCCTGGTGCTGAGCATAAGAACTCGTGCAGACAAGAGCAGGGAGGGAATCTCCCCAGCCGTTTATCACCTCAGCAACAAGACCTTGGTACCAGGCTGTTATCTGTAGCAGAAAGCAGCAGCAGGAAGGAGGCACCAGATCACCAGCCCCAGGCCATGGCCCTGGTGCTGTCCTTACCAGTGATCAGTGTCTGCAGCTCTCCAGGAGCTCAGGGAGCAGGGATGCTCCTCACCATCTCATCTTACCCATGCACCCAAAGCCACAGCCAGCTGTGTGCTCCTGCCCACCAGCACATGCCAAGGCACAGCGTGGGATTCTTGGGGAGGTGTCCTCTGCAGGGCCAGGAGCTGGACTTGGTGATTCTTGGGGGTCCTTTCCAGCCCAGGATATTTTGTGATTCTAAGGCTTTGGCCAGCCCAGGTTTCAGCCACCTCCCTGATCCAGGTGTGATTGACCCCAAACCAGATCTTGCCTCTGTCTACCCTCCAGTGCAAGGAACATGTTGCATCAACCCCAGACCCCTGCTTGTGTCTGATGGATCATGCTGACCTTTTCAACATATTTCTTGGAGTATTATAAAACATTACCTGACAAAAACCAACCAAACAAACAAAACAAAACAAAACAAACCCAAAAAACAAACCAAAAAGCCAAGAAACCAGCCCAAACGGAATCAATTTGGGTGATGATGGCCTTTTGTTCCAGTTTATCCTGCACCAAACTCCACAGATGGTAACTCTGAACATTTCCCAGACCTTCACAGTAGAGCTTGGAACTGTCTCTCTGATTTCTTGGTTGTTTCATGACACATGCATTTCTCCTATATAATCCCAGTGTTTTGCTTAGAAGCCATATTATAACTGGGAATCAATCTTCTTCATTTGAACATCTAGGACAGATTCACACATCATTTCACCATTAACATGGATAGACTCAGCCTTGCAGATCTTTCAGGTTTCAAACCTGGCTGTGTTGTTTCAGTTCTTTGCTGCTGCCTGTGTTTTGTGAAAAAAAAAAATTAAATAACCAGACTTTGGGACTTTCTGTTGCAGCTTGAAGAAGAACACAGGTTGTTTCATCACTGTTGTGAGACGTGTTACCCGGCTCATTAATTCACAACAGTTCTTGTTTTCTCTGCCTTTTGCACGCTGATGTGATACATTTGTGAAGTCCAGGGTTGTACTGCAAGTGATAATGCTGCAGTAAAGTCTGATAAACTGAGATTCCAACAAAAAACTGTGAAAAATGTAACCTCTAAAGTTCTGAAAGCTCACATGTGACAAAACCCATAAATCAGCCCAGAAGCAGTCATTATGGTGAGTTACTAACTAGATTATGCAGCTGCATTTGTCATCATTTCCCATTACGTAGAGAATAAACCTGTCAGGCTGATTTATGGCAGAGGGCTCCACAAGATGGGAACTGGCACCTGTACTGTTCTGTGGAAAACGATGAGAAATGCTGTGTGTGCTCAAGTGCTGAATGGAAAAGGAAGGAGGGGAGATAACTGTTATTTGAAGGCACTGATTCAGGGACAAAGACTTCAGAGAGGAGTCATGCTTACACCCATGGGATGGCAGGAAGAGTATCCACCAACCTGTCCCAACAGCAGCAGCAGCATCAGAATGCGTTCTCCACAGGTGGAGGGAAGAGAGGAGAGAGGAGGTCTTTTGAGGGGACCAAAGTCAGTCATGGAGAAATCCTAGAAGCCTGGAATGGTTCGGGTCACAAGGAATCTGAAAAACCATCTTGTTCTAACCCCTGATGTGGGCCGTGACAAACTGAACAGCTGAATGCCTGGCTACTCAGGGGATACTCAAGGTTTTGGATTCCATGCCTGTGCATCTACCGTGGAGCAGCTGGGTCTGCTGGGAGCAGATGGCATCCACCTGACCCCAGACCAGGCCAAAAGATGGGCAGATGTGGGACTGAGCAGGGCAAGGGACATTCCTGCACAGCAGCGCTCTGACAAGAGCAGCAGTGGCCTCCTCTCAGTGCCCTTCCCCGAGCAGCAGCCGCTGAACACCATGGTGGCTACACAGATGCTTTTGGCTCTGCAATCCCTTTGTGCTCAAAGGCCACGCTGGGCATTTCAGCTGGGCTGGAAGGTCTGGCTGGGCAGGGAACAGGCAAGAGGCACTGCTGGTGTGAGCTCCATGTGTTCACTGGGGACACAAGGAAGATTCTGTTCATCCAAAGAAAACCACAAGCAGCCAGTCCCTGCTAACACAGCAGTGCGACTCTGTCCAGAGCAGCTCAAATTCTCTGCCAGAACCATCCCCCTGCACCTTCTTGATCTGAAGGGGACTAGAAGTGGTTTCACTGCAGTTCTTCATTTCTGCTGTCTGAGAATGGGAAGGTTTCAGAGAAGTCTTGGATGGACTGGATCAGGGAAGAGTCAAGCAAGAAAAACTGAGCAACCATCACCCAACGCCACTCACAGAAGAACAAGTCCCATTAGGAAAAGCACCTCAGGTGTTTTCATAGTTGATAATATGTATCCTACTCAACATTATTGATTATAATCTTTTCTCTTTGGAACCTTATCAGTGGGGACTTCTGCCTGCTTTGTGAAGGGAGCCCCTGGGGCCCATCCCCTCCCAGAGGGGCTGCACTTGCTGCCTGCCGGGGCTTTCATTGCTGGGCCCACTGGGAGCCCCTGAGCTGGGCTGGGCACCAAGGGCAGGGCTGGCCCGGCTGTGATGCCTCTGGCCCCTGTGACACCAGGGGCAGCGTGTCACAATGGGGGCAGCTGGAAAAGGCCCCCGCAGGTAACGCTGGCCCAGCACAGCCTGGGCAAGCGGTGAGTGCGCACGTGGCGGGGCTGGGCCGGGCCAGGGCCGGGCCACGAGCGCCGCACCCGGGCCTGCATTGTCCCCCTGCACCCAGGGCCAGCCCCTGGGGCCGGCGCCTTGGCCGGGGCACGGGGCTGCTGCTGCTGGCCCACTGGCACAGGCCCTGCTGCCTGCCAGCTGCCCGGGGCCCTCTGCTTCTGCCCTCACAGCCCTGCGCCTCCGGGCCTCACTTCAGCCCCCACAAGCTCCCTTGGGAGCCCCAGTGAAAGCCTTGTCTCTCTCCTCCTGCAGACCATGACGCACAGAGCAGTCCTGGCTGGGCTTGTGCTGCTCCTCTTCCTGTTCCCACTTTCTGTGGTGGACAGATTTCACGGGGATGGGCAGCCCCGTGCAGAGGAGATGAAAGCGGCCCCCCCAGAGCCAGCTGAGCCTGGCTGGGGACCCTGGCTCCTGGCTGCCTTGCGCTACCTGCACCAGCTCTGGCAAATTGCTCAGCCGCTGCTCCTGCTTTTGGGCTGGTGGCTCAGGCGCAGAAGGGCAGCCATGAGGCAGAGAGCAGCGGCCCAGAGAGCTGAGGAAAAGGCCAGAAGGAGGAAGGTGGAAAGCGAGCGGAGAAGGCGGCTCCTTAGGAAGAGATTCAAAGACATGGAGCAAATGCGCCGGGCCACGAAAGAAATAGAAAAGCAAATGGCCAGGCTGATTGGAATGAATAGGGATACAAACAGGATGCTAAAGGTAGGCAGGGCAGGCTTTTGGAGGAGCACAGGCAGTGGCTGTGTGAAGAAAAGCTTCCTGCTGGAGATGCTCTCTGGGCCGGCCAAGGCGAGCCGCACATCTTTGTGAGCAGCCGGCGCACAGAGCTGCGCTTGCTGCCCAGCACAGCCCTGCGCCGGGGCACAGGCTCCGGGCTCCTGACACACCCTGCCCCTCTGCCCTCTCTCTCCTCACGGGATCTGTAGGAACTGCATCTATTTTAACCCTTTCCCATACAGAGCCTTTGCATCTGCTCGGAGGAAAGCACCATTTGAAGGCATCGGGCCAATGTTTGGAGATTGATTCAAGTTCTTAAATGGTTTTGAAATATTTAAAATATCTTATTTAAAAATAATTGTCTTTAGAAACATTTTCCAAATTTTTTATTTCTATAATGTAGATTAATACTCTTGTAAGAGATCATAAATAGTTTAATAGTAAGTAGTAAATAAATAATGGCACTTTTCTTTAGATTACATATAATAATATATTATAATTAATTTATAATTAATTGTATTAATTATATAATTCTTCAAAATTACCAAGAATTATTGCAGTTAACCAAAACTGAAGTATACTTTATTTTTATCTAAACCAGCAAATGTTGCTTGATCATCATGATCCAATAATTATTTTGTGTCTTGTTTAATATTCATATATACAGTATATAGACTGTCGCTACGAATGCCTATAATCACAATTGGTTAATTTAAATTACACTCTCTGCCCTCCTGTCTCGGGAGGGTGACTTCCCTCAGGCAGCTGCAGTCCCTGTCAAGATGCAATAAAGGCAATGCCTGAACAAACGCTGTGTCTGTGAGTGTCCATGCTGGACTCAGGTGTCAGCTGTGGGGAATTCCTGACACAGGGGCACCACAGCAGCCCTTGGCCATGCAGAGGCTCCTTTCCTCCCCTGCAGCAGCTGCTCCTTTGGTGCTGTGATCCAGCCTCTGCTCTGCGCGATGCCAAATGCAAGAAAACCACGAGTGCCACCACTCAGACTGTCACTCGGGTCCCTGCAGAGCTCAGGAGCCACCATGGCTGTGTAGGTGTGGAACCTGCAGTGGGCCATGACAGCAGGGACAGCAGGGACAGCAGGGACAGCAGGGACAGGGGGACACAGCACAGCAATCACAGCCTGGCTGCCCTGGGACAGGCCCGGCAGGCGGACAGGACACGGGGCAGGCAGGAGTCCCCATCCTCTCTGTGCCCTCCTGAGCACAGGCACATAAGGGACAGGGGCAATGGGGACACAGCCGGCCCCTCTCCTCTGGGAATATCCCACCTGCCCAGGGGCCCTGACAGAACGCAGGGGCTGAGGCTCTGCAAGGGGAACCCAAGGGTGAGCAGGAGGACCTCCAAGTCACATCTGCCCACATTCTGCATGCAAACTGCTGCGTGGAGGAGAAAACCAGAGGGGCCTTGCCACAGCAGATCCCATCTGAGGGATGTTGTTCTCTATTCCTGCACATGGGTGCCCCATGCAACATGGAGCACATGAATGCACTTTGACACCAGATTCTCACCCCTGCTCGAGCGCTCTGGCACAGCAGGAGCGGCCATTCCCTAATAACACACGGGTTTGCAACTCTTGTGCAAAGCAACACAAATTGTCTCTCTCCTCCTGCAGACCATGGTGTCCAAATCAGTCCCTGCCCTGCTGGTGCTGCTCCTCTTCCACTTCCCACGGCCCGTGGTGATCAGTTGGGATGAGGATGCAGAGCTGGGCAAAGAGGGCCTGGAGCAGGCTACCCCAGAGGCACCTGAGCCTGCCTGGGGACCCCTGCTCTGGGCAGCCGTGCAGCAGGGGCCCTACTGGGCTGCTGCTGAGCTGCTCTTCCTGCCTTTCTTCCTCTGCCTCAGGCGCAGAAGGGCAGCCATGAAGCAGAGAGCAGTGGCCCGGAGAGCTGAAGAAGAGGCCAGAAGGCGCAGGATGGAAATGGAGCAGAGAAGGCTTCGCTTAAAGAGGGCATGCAAAGACTTGAAGGAGATGTGGAGGACCATGAAGATGATCAAGAAGAAAATGGCCAGGCTGATTTGAATGAACAGCAAGGTGAGCGGGATGCTCTCTGGGCCGGCCAAGGCGAGCCGCACATCGTTGTCAGCAGCCAGCGCACAGAGCTGCGCTTGCTGCCCAGCACAGCCCTGCGCCAGGGCACAGGCTCAGGGCTCCTGACACACCCTGCCCCTCTGCCCTCTCTCTTCCTTTATCCGTGTTAACTGTATCTATTTGAACCCTTTTCCATACAGAAGCTTTGCATTTGCTCGAGGATGGAGGCATTTGAAGCAGGATTGGGCCGGATGGATGGATGGATGGGGCAGGCACAGGGCCTGCAAGGCCTCCCTGGCGTTCAGCAGCCTAAGGCAGGAAATGCCGAGTCATGATGGCTGGGCCTAAGATGCCCCTCTTCCGCCTTTGGGCCCCTGCTTATCTCTCTCTACGACTATAGGTCACTTTCGCCTCAACCCTTATTATTGAACAATTTCTGAAACCCCTGAATGCTATAAAAACCTTTACTTTCACCCAGATTGGCAGAAGAGGCTGTCCCTGAAAACCTTTGCAGAAGAGCCCAATAAAGACATCTCTGTGGAACCTCACACAGCCTTCTCCTCTCTCTCCCTGCATCTGCCCAAGGCACTTAGCAAGCCAAAGAGCTGAAATCCCAAATGATTTGCTGATAATCACAAAGAGCTGATATCCCCCATGAGCTGAGCTTGCTAAGGTAGCCTGCAGCTGGAAGCTGCCTGGGAGTCCAGGCAGGCTGTGCTGGACAGGACTGTGCTATCCGGAGCAGCCACAGCCGGACGGGGATACCCCGAAACGTGGCCGAGGCACGCATTAGGTGGATATTGATTTAACTTCATACTTAGTTTAGAAATAATTTAGATAATTTATTTTTTTATCTATAAAGAATTTCATTGTATAGTATAAAAATTGTACATTTTGGTAGGAATTATATAAAAGACAACTACTAATTCTATTAGAATGATTCTACATTCTACTTACTACATAGTAATTATCATTAATTGTAACAATTACTGCGAATTATGGCAATGAACCAGAATTGATATATGTTGAATCTTTGTCATACTAAGTAACTTTTCACACTCTACAATGTCCAAACACCATTGTCATTCTATTAGTTCATATATCTTTTAGAACGCTCTAGAAAAAAATTCTTAAGGTAAGGATGACTATTACTGTGATTTGTTCCTGAGGATGTTTAAAGTATATGATAGATTTTCAAAAGGACACTGCCCGCCCTCATTTCTTGTGGCATTCTGTTCCCTCTGGAGCTGCAGTCAGTGCAGAGTTCCAACAAAGGCAGGGCTTGAACAAACACTGTGTCTGTGAGTGTCCACAGTGGCCTCCAAGGCCATCCAGTTCTACCCCTGTGCCATGGGCTGGGACACCTCTGGCTGGGCCAGGCTGCTCCAAGGCCCATCCAGCCTGGACTGGAACACTTGCAGGGACGGGGCAGCCGCAGCTGCTCTGAGCGCCCTGTGCCAGGGCCTCACAGCCCTCACAGCCAAGGCTTCCTTCCCCAGAGCCCAGCTCGGCCTGCCCTGTGGCAGGGGGAAGAAGCCATTGGCCCTGGCGCTGGCCCTGCAGGCCCTGGCCCACAGCCCCTCTGCAGGGCTCTGCTGGGCCTGGTGCAGGCACGGAAAGGCCGCAGGAAGGCGCCCCTGGAGAAGGCCTTGGAGAGCGCTGGGGCCAGCAGTGCCCCCGTGAGGGCAGCGAGCAGGGCCCGGCCTGTCCGTCCGTGCGCGAGGGCACAGGGCGGGCGCTGGGGCCCTGCCAGCTGGAGCGCATGAATGCGCTCGGACCTGAGATTCCTGCCCCTTGCTCAGCTGTTCCGCTACAGCACGAGTGGCCAATTTGTGCCACTCTCGTACAAAACAGCTGAAATTCTCTGCCAGAACCAGCCGTGTGCTGCTTCTTGATCTAGAGGAGCCTGGAGGTGGCCTGGCTACTGTTCCATCTCAGTGATGTCCGACAATGGGAAGGTTTCACAGAGCTCTTGGATGGGCTGCATCTGGGAAGACTCAGGCAGGAAAACTGAGCCACCCTCACCTACTCCACAGAGAAAGAGAGAAAAACCAGCGCCATCACAGAAGCAACTCTGGTGCTCTCATAGTTGATATTATGTATCCTATTCGAGATTATCAGTTATATTCTTTTCTCTTCCATAACATGTCTGGCAACTTCTGCCTGCTTTGTGAAGGGAGCCCCTGGGGCCCATCCCCTCCCAGAGGGGCTGCACTTGCTGCCTGCCGGGGCTTTCATTGCTGGGCCCACTGGGAGCCCCTGAGCTGGGCTGGGCACCAAGGGCAGGGCTGGCCCGGCTGTGATGCCTCTGGCCCCTGTGACAGCAGGGGCAGCGTGTCACAATGGGGGCAGCTGGAAAAGGCCCCCGCAGGTAACGCTGGCCCAGCACAGCCTGAGCAAGCGGTGAGTGCGCACGTGGCGGGGCTGGGCCGGGCCAGGGCCGGGCCACGAGCGCCGCACCCGGGCCTGCATTGTCCCCCTGCACCCAGGGCCAGCCCCTGGGGCCGGCGCCTTGGCCGGGGCACGGGGCTGCTGCTGCTGGCCCACTGGCACAGGCCCTGCTGCCTGCCAGCTGCCCGGGGCCCTCTGCTTCTGCCCTCACAGCCCTGCGCCTCCGGGCCTCACTTCAGCCCCCACAAGCTCCCTTGGGAGCCCCAGTGAAAGCCTTGTCTCTCTCCTCCTGCAGACCATGGCGCACAGAGCAGTCCTGGCTGGGCTTGTGCTGCTCCTCTTCCTGTTCCCACTTTCCGTGGTGGACAGATTTCACGGGGATGGGCAGCCCCGTGCAGAGGAGATGAAAGCGGCCCCCCCAGAGCCAGCTGAGCCTGGCTGGGGACCCTGGCTCCTGGCTGCCTTGCGCTACCTGCACCAGCTCTGGCAAATTGCTCAGCCGCTGCTCCTGCTTTTGGGCTGGTGGCTCAGGCGCAGAAGGGCAGCCACGAGGCAGAGAGCAGCGGCCCAGAGAGCTGAGGAAAAGGCCAGAAGGAGGAAGGTGGAAAGCGAGCAGAGAAGGCGGCTCCTTAGGAAGAGATTCAAAGACATGGAGCAAATGCGCCGGGCCACGAAAGAAATAGAAAAGCAAATGGCCAGGCTGATTGGAATGAATAGGGATACAAACAGGATGCTGAAGGTAGGCAGGGCAGGCTCTTGGAGGAGCACAGGCAGTGGCTGTGTGAAGAAAAGCTTCCTGCTGGAGATGCTCTCTGGGCCGGCCAAGGCGAGCCGCACATCTTTGTGAGCAGCCGGCGCACAGAGCTGCGCTTGCTGCCCAGCACAGCCCTGCGCCGGGGCACAGGCTCCGGGCTCCTGACACACCCTGCCCCTCTGCCCCCTCTCTCCTCACGGGATCTGTAGTAACTGCATCTATTTTAACCCTTTCCCATACAGAGGCTTTGCATCTGCTCGGAGGAAAGCAGCATTTGAAGGCATCAGGCGCAATGATTGGAGAATGATTCAAATTCTTAAATAGTTTTGAAATATGTAAAATGTTTTCTTTAAAAATAGTTGTCTTTAGAAACATTTTCAAAACTTTTTATTACTATAATGTAGATTACTAGTCTTGTAAGATAACATAAATATTTTAATATTAAGTAGTAATAAATAATGGCACTTTTCCTTATATTACATAGAACTTATAATTCATCAAAATTACCAAGAATTATTACAGTTAACAAAAACTGAAGTATACTTTATTTCTGTTTAAACCAGCAAATGTTGCTTGATCATCATGATCCAATAATTATTTTGTGTCTTGTTTAATATTCATATATACAGTATATAGACTGTCGCTACGAATGCCTATAATCACAATTGGTTAATTTAAATTACACTCTCTGCCCTCCTGTCTCGGGAGGGTGACTTCCCTCAGGCAGCTGCAGTCCCTGTCAAGATGCAATAAAGGCAATGCCTGAACAAACGCTGTGTCTGTGAGTGTCCATGCTGGACTCAGGTGTCAGCTGTGGGGAATTCCTGACACAGGGGCACCACAGCAGCCCTTGGCCATGCAGAGGCTCCTTTCCTCCCCTGCAGCAGCTGCTCCTTTGGTGCTGTGATCCAGCCTCTGCTCTGCGTGATGCCAAATGCAAGAAAACCACGAGTGCCACCACTCAGACTGTCACTTAGGTCCCTGCAGAACTCAGGAGCCACCATGGCTGTGTAGGTGTGGAACCTGCAGTGGGCCATGACAGCAGGGACAGCAGGGACAGCAGGGACAGGGGGACACAGCACAGCAATCACAGCCCGGCTGCCCTGGGACAGGCCCGGCAGGCGGACAGGACACGGGGCAGGCAGGAGTCCCCATCCTCTCTGTGCCCTCCTGAGCACAGGCACATAAGGGACAGGGGCAATGGGGACACAGCCGGC
Source organism: Agelaius tricolor (assembly GCF_023055355.1). Lineage (NCBI taxonomy): Eukaryota > Metazoa > Chordata > Aves > Passeriformes > Icteridae > Agelaius > Agelaius tricolor. The sequence goes on from NW_027269302.1 coordinate 1,362,632, forward strand.
CCCTCTCCTCTGGGAATATCCCACCTGCCCAGGGGCCCTGACAGAACGCAGGGGCTGAGGCTCTGCAAGGGGAACCCAAGGGTGAGCAGGAGGACCTCCAAGTCACATCTGCCCACATTCTGCATGCAAACTGCTGTGTGGAGGAGAAAACCAGAGGGGCCTTGCCACAGCAGATCCCATCTGAGGGAAGTTGTTCTCTATTCCTGCACATGGGTGCCCCATGCAACATGGAGCACATGAATGCACTTTGACACCAGATTCTCACCCCTGCTCGAGCGCTCTGGCACAGCAGGAGCGGCCATTCCCTAATAACACACGGGTTTGCAACTCTTGTGCAAAGCAACACAAATTGTCTCTCTCCTCCTGCAGACCATGGTGTCCAAATCAGTCCCTGCCCTGCTGGTGCTGCTCCTCTTCCACTTCCCACGGCCCGTGGTGATCAGTTGGGATGAGGATGCAGAGCTGGGCAAAGAGGGCCTGGAGCAGGCTACCCCAGAGCCACCCGAGCCTGCCTGGGGACCCCTGCTCTGGGCAGCCGTGCAGCAGGGGCCCTACTGGGCTGCTGCTGAGCTGCTCTTCCTGCCTTTCTTCCTCTGCCTCAGGCGCAGAAGGGCAGCCATGAAGCAGAGAGCAGTGGCCCGGAGAGCTGAAGAAGAGGCCAGAAGGCGCAGGATGGAAATGGAGCAGAGAAGGCTTCGGGTGTCTGGGGAACATTCCCAGGTTTCTTGGGAAGACTCCCGGGTGTCTGGGGAACACCCCCGGGTGTCTGGGGCTCTCCTGGCCCCGTTCCCAGCCCAGGTTCCCGGGGTTCAGGAGCTGCCCTGGTGCCCGGGCCCCGCGACATCGCCAGGGTGCACTTGGAGCCCGAGGTGCAGGCGGGCGCCGCCCGCGAGGCCCTGCAGGGCTTCAGCATCACCCAGAGCAGCGCCAGGAAGATCTCCTGCGCCAAAAAGGGACCCAGTTTCCCACCCAAATCCCCTCTCTCCATCCCAAATCCTTCTTTGTGCATTCCAAATCCTTCTTCTTTCACCCCAAATCCCCTTTCCCAGCCCCCAGGGATTTTGGGGCTCCAGAGGGGTTATTGGGGTTTTTCACAGCATTGTACCCAGGGTCTCTCTGCAGACATTGCACCTGGAGCTGCCCCAAATAAACCCCAAATGACCCCAAATTTTGGGACTGGGGGTTGGGGGGGGGGGGGGTGATACAAAAATTCGGGGTTTGGGGGTGTTTGACCCCAATCTTTGGGAACTGGGGGGTTTGATCCTGAACTTTGGGGGTTGGGTGGGGTTGATCCTAAAATTTGGGGTTTAGGGGATTTTGACACCTCAGGGTTTGGGGATTTTTGACCCCAAACTTTGGGAATTGGGGATGTTTGACACCCCTGGGTTTGGGATTTGGGGGTTTTTGTTCCCAGGATTTGGGGTTTGGGAGTTTTTTTCCCCAGGATTTGGGGATCAGGGGGTTTGAGCCCCAAACTTTGGGATCAGGGCGGTTGGACACCCCAGATGTTTCAAGCCCCAGGATTTGGGGTCAGGGGGTTTTGACCCCAAAGTTTGGGATTGGGGACTTTGACCCCAAACTTTGGGTAATGAGGAGGGTTGGACACCCCAGATATTTCAGACCCCAGAGTTGGGGATTGGGGCTTTAGACCCCAAACTTTGGGGGTTGGGGGTGTTTGACATCTCAGGATTTGGGATTTGGGGGTGTTTGGCCCCAGACTTTGGGAACGGGGGGTGTTGGACAGCCCAAATGTTTCAAACCCCAGTATTTGGCGTCAGGGGGATTTAACCCCAACATTTGCAAATTGCAGAGTGTTTGACACCCCAGGATCTGGGATTTGGGGGGTTTAAGGCCTAAAATTTGGGGTTCGGGCTGGGGGCCGGGGGGGAGGTTGAGATCCCAGAGTTTGAGTCTGGGGGTGTTTGGCCCCCCCCAGTGTTTGAACCCCCAGGATTTGGGGTCCGGGGGAGTTGACCCCAGGATTTGGGGTGTTTGACCCCAATGTTTGACCTCACCTCGGGTTTGGGGTCGGGGTTGAGATCAGGGACATTCCCTGGAGCCATCGGCGGGATCGGGATCGGGAACGGGATCGGGCAGCGGAACAGGAACGGGGAGGGTCCCTGAGCCAATGCCGGACCCCAACCCCAGGGAGAGGCCCCGCCCGAGTCCCGGAATGGCCCCATCCCCACAATCCCGGAGCCCTCCCCAGGCCCAGCCCCTCCCCGGCCGCTGAACGGAGCCTCCCTCAATCCCAGCCCGCCCCGATCCGGGCCGGAGCCATCCCCAGAGCCTCCCCCATTCCCGGCCCGGACCCTTCCATCCCTTTTTGGGGCGGCTCCTGCCGCTCCCCGCCCATTTCTGGGGGTTCCAAAGGGCCCCGCGGACCCTCCCCATTTTGGGGGTGTTGGGGGGGCCCCAGGGCCGCCCCGACGGCCGAAGGGGGATCGAAAGCCCCAAACCCGAGGGGCTCCTGGGGGTGCCCAGTTCCTCCCGTCCCCAGCCCGAAACAGATCGTGGCCAATCAGAGCGCGGGGCGCTGATGACGATCCCGCTGCCGGGCAGACACTCGGCGCACTGGCCCCGCCCGGCGATTTCCAGCGAATCAGCGCCCGGCTCGGCTGTGACTCATCGCGTGCCGGGCAGAACCCAGGGCCTCTCGCAGCGCTGGCCAATCAGAGACTGCGCGGGGCCATTCCCAGCCAATCAGAGCGTTTGTCGCTGATGGCTCTCAGTGCCCAGGAGCGGAATTTGGGGCGGGGGCGGTGACCCCGGCGATGGGGATGGGGCGTGCGGGGGCAGCTGGGGCCGCACTGGTGGCACTGGGGGCGCTGGGAGCCCCCCCGGCCGCGGGGGGAGCGGGGGGCGTGGGGAGAAGGGGGGGCGGGGGGGCCCCAAATTCAACCCAAGGGGGGTCGGGACCCCCAAAGGGAGCAGGAGGGGCCTGGAACCCCCAAAACCAAGCACGGGGGAGGGGATTGGGGACTGGGGGAACGATGGGGAAGGGGCGGGAGAGCGGGGGGAAAGAGGGGGATGGGACCCTCAAATTGAGGTGGGAGGGAGCTGTGGACTGGGGGAAACCCCCATCAAATCCCATTAAAATCCCATAAAAATCACATTAAATTCCACTCAATTCCCATTAAACACCATTAAAATCCCATTAAAATCCTATTATATTCCATTAAAATCCCATGACATCTCATTAAAATCCCATAAAATTCTATTACAATCCCATCAAATCCCATTAAAAGTCCATAAAATCCCACTAAAATCCCATTAAATCCTATTAAAATTCCTTTTAAATCCCATTAAATTCTATTAAAATCCTACTAAATTCCTATTAAAATCCATTAAAATCCCTTCCAATCCCATAAAATGATCCCAAACCCACACAGAACTGGCCCTGAATTACCCCCCACACACACAGCCCTAAAAACCAAAAAATGTGAAAAATTACCTCAAATGATCCCAAATTTACCCCGAATAACCCCAAAAAACCCCAAATAACCTCAAAGGCACACAAAGAACCCAAATCCCCCAAATGACCCCAAATCCCATAAATGACCCCAAATTCTCCAGATGACCCCAATCCCATAAATTACCACAAATCCCATAAATGACCCCAAATCCCATAAATGGGATTGGGAGAGGGGAGGAGAGGGCAGGGAAAGGGGGAGTGGGACAAACTGGGCGAGGAAATCAAACTCTGCAGTCAGACAGAGCAGGGATTTGTGTATCCAGCGCTGGGAGCGAGGGGGATCTCTCTGGCAAAAACCCACTCGGTCTCCTTTGGCCTTCAGCTCCATTTTAAAAGTCACAATTACAACACTTCATTAGCATACTCACATTTGCATAAAGCTGTGTCCCGGTTTTACAGCCGTGTGTGGCTTCAGCGCCTGCGTCCGTTCCTCCTGTGGCGGCCCTCAGTCTTCTGGTGCTCTTTTGATGAAGGCTTCTGTCGTCCTCCTCACGTTGGAACTTTTTACCTGGACCATCAGCCCATGCCTGGTGCTCCTTGTTCTTCAGTCTAACCTGGTCTGAGCTGATTTTGCCCTTTGCAAGCTCGGTTCAAACTTGCTCTCTCGCTCTCGGTGCGTTTGTTGTGTCGCTGGCTCTGCTCTCTCTCTTGCTCTGCTGCCTCGCTGGCTTTGCCTGCATGTGAAAAATGCATGTATTTTATGATTGGCTTTTCGCAAATATTAAAATTAATATTATATGTCTGCTGTTAGAAAGTAATGCTGTATTAATTCTCTTAAGTACTGTGTTTATAGTTTTCGGTTATAAAAATTGTTAAAATAGAAACGATGCTATGTAGGATTCTTGTTTTAATTAAAGGACTTGCAGTGAGATAGCAGCCACAGGACACCTAAATCTTTCAGAGAAAAAGAATTTCTTGCCCTCTTATCAGAAGAAATGAATTTCTTCCCGCCTTGAAGGCGCTGTTAGGATTCAGAGGAAGAAGGTGGCACTGCCCAGACAGAATCCTGTGTTTGAATGGAATTTATGCATCATGGATGAAGTGTATGAATATGCAACAGGCTGTTGTTTTTAAGGGTTAATCCTTTGTTAACGGGTGTCCTTTTTCAGACTCGTGCTGCCCAGAAAAAGGTACCCGGACCTCCATAACCCTTTCTCTCTATTGTCTCATATTGTCCTAATTCAAATTGTCCAAATTATTATTACTCTAATTGTATTGCTATTTTTATAACCATTTTATTACTATGGAACTTTTACAATTTTAAAAACAAGTGATTGGCGTGTTTCACACTGCACATCTCGCTCCAGGGCTGCTTGTGCTGAACCTTTCCTTGCTCAGCCCTGAGGATTCCCCCAGCCCGGGCTCCCAGCAGCTCCAGGCCCGGCCAGGAGGAGCAGCAGGGCCAGGGCTGGCCGGGCGTCCCCCCAGATGTGGCCCCCGCTGGTGGCACAGCCGGACCCTTGGGAGGCTGCCTCAGGCTTTATTGTCCACCAGCATCCCAGGAGGGAGCAGAAAATCCTCCTGCAGACGCTGATTCGGGAGGCTCCCAGCGCTTCCTTGTCTCCGGGAGCTTCTGCCAAGCCCCAGTGAAACCTCGGTGCCACATTGTTCCACAGCCTCACAACGCTCTCCTGGCTCCCGTGAGGTCCCTCTGTGTCCCGCTGCAGCCTTGGCTCCATCAGGCTCTCCTGGCTCCATCAGGGTCTCCTGGTTTCCATCAGGGTCTCCTGGCTTCCATCAGGGTCTCCTGGCTCCATCAGGGTCTCCTGGCTTCCATGATGCTCCACTCAGTCCCAAGGGGCATCTGCGGCTCAGCTTTGGAGCCCTGCAAGATCCAAAGGTTCCCCCCAACAAACACCAGCCCAGGGACCCCCAGGATATTTGGGCTGAGCTCCCGCTGCCCAGGCACCTGCATGGAACCCAAGTGACCGCTGGGACTCCATGGAATGTCCTGGGACAAACTGTCCCTGGTCAGACAGGGGTGCCATGGAACACAGGTGCCACTGGGACACGGACACTGCCCATGGAACCGAGTGTCCATGGGGACAGAGCCGGGCCTGATGGAACACTGGAGAACATTGTCACCCCATGGAATCCCATGGAACCAGGTGTCCATGGTGACAGAGCCGGGCCCAATGGAACCTACTGGAACACAGGAGAACATTGTTACCTGTTGGAACCCGGGCTGCTGAGAATTTTGGACTTTCTGAGCTGACAGACACTGACCCCCAAGAGAACACTGCATTTGGCTTGAGGCTGTGGAGAAGGCTTCCAAAATGGAATGATGGAGCTGGGATTATGGGTGTGGAGTTTGAATAGAAGGGTGTAATATCACATGGTGGACAACTTGGAGTTTAAGGTTTTAGAATATAGTAATATATATAAAGCAAGATGGAGGTTTTAGGGTGGAGGCTGATCCTTCTTCTTCTTCTTCTTCTTCTTCTTCTTCTTCTTCTTCTTCTTCTTCTTCTTCTTCTTCTTCTTCTTCTTCTTCTTCTTCTTCTTCTTCTTCTTCTTCTTCTTCTTCTTCTTCTTCTCCTTCTTCTTCTTCTTCTTCTTCTTCTTCTCCTTCTTCTTCTTCTCCTTCTCCTTCTCCTCCTCCTCCTCCTCCTCTTCCTCCTCCTCCTCCTCCTCGTCCCTTATGTTGGGCATGGGTGATTGGTTATTGGGTTAAAAGTAAAAATAATTTAGCTGCCATTTCTTAATTGGACAGTTTATCCTCAAAAGACCTTGCAGAGAGAGAGAGACAGGGCTCCATTTTTACCTTGTTGGCGAAGTGCCGCAGAACTCACAGCTTGTGAGACTGTTCTAGAGACAAGAGCTAATGAACACCTGAGTCCAAACAAGAAATGCTGTCTTGGGATTTCATCCCGACCTTGGCAGAAAAGAAGCAAAAGAATTGACTGTTACCCCATGGAATCTCATGGAACCAGGTGCCCACTGTTTCACGGTGCAGCCTCAGAGAGCGATGAGACCCTTGTGGCACCATGGAATATCCTGAAACCACAGCTCCCTTGTGACAAACCTGGGCTTTATGAAACCAAGGACACCGCTGGGATGCAATGGAATCTCAAGGAGCCAAGGGTCAGCTGTCAACACATCAGCTTCTCAGGAAACCAAGGCAAACACTGTGACACAGAGAGGGGCCTCATGGGACCCAGGAGACCATGGTGACACCGTGCTGGGATCTCATGGAACCAAGTGTGAATTGTTACAGGACCCAGGAGACCATGGTGACACCGTGCTGGGATCTCATGGAACAAAGTGTGAATTGTTACAGGACCCAGGAGACCATGGTGACACCGTGCTGGGATCTCATGGAACCAAGAGCCCAGAGTTTCACAGCTCAGCCTCATGGAGCACTGGAGACCATGGTGTCCCAAAGGGAACACATGGAACAAAGGCTCCTTAGTGACACAGCAGGGCCTCATGGAATGCAAGAGATCATCCTGATGGAATGGGAACTCATGGATTCAAGGGTCCACTCTTTTGCTGCGTGGCCTCATGGAATGCTGGAGACCATTGTGGCACCATGGAAACGAATGGCACAAAGGCTCCACTGTGACCCAGCAGGGCCTCATGGAACCAAGGACAGTGCTGTGATACAATGGAATCTCATGGAACCAAGGTCCAGTTGTGACAAAGCTGGGCCTCCTGGAACCAAGGACACAGCCGTGATGCAATGGAATCTCTAGGATCCAAGGATCAATTGTCAACACATCAGGTTCCCATGAAACCAAGCAGAACATTGTGACACAGTGGAATCTCATGGGAGCAAGGCTCTGCTTTGATCAAGTGGGGCCTCATGGGACACAGGTGCCACTGGGACATTGTCAGGCCTGGTAGGAACAAGACACCACTGTGGCAGACCAAGGCCTCATGGGACCTAGGAGAGCCCTGGGACACAATGGAACCTGATGGAACCAAGGGCCCATTGTGACACGGCAGGGTCTCATGGAACCCCTGTGCCACTGGGACATTGCCAGGACTCGTGCAAGCAAGGTTCCACTGTGACAAAGGCAGGCCTTGTGGCACCCAGGAGACCATTGTGGGACAATGGAATCTCATGGAAGCAAGGCCCCATTGTGACAAAGCGCGGCCTCATGGAAGCCCAGTGCCACTGGGACATCTCCAGCCTTGGAGGAAGCAAGTGTCCATTGTGACACAGCACAGCCTCAAATCACAGGAGAGCAGAGGGATGGAGCCATGGAATCTTGGGGAACCAAGTGTCAATTCTAAACACAGCGAGGACTCATGGAACCCAGGAGACCATTGTGATGCTGCACTTTGTCACAATGGGGCCGTGCTTCTATGAGGATCCATGGGCCCACAATGTTCTCCTGGGTTCCAGGAGGCCCCGCTGGGTCACAATGGCCCCTTGCTCCCACGAGCCACAGCACGGTCCCCGTTGCCCCTGGGTTCTGTGAGGCCCTGCTGCGTTCACAACTGACACTTGCTTCCATGAGATTCCATTGCGTCACAGTGGCCCCCATGTTTCCATGCGGTTCTGCTGTGTCACAGTGGACACTGGGTTCCGCAAGAGCTGGCAATGTCCCAGGGGCACCTGTGTCCTGTGGGCCCCACTTTGCCAAAGCAGAGTCTTGGCTCCATGAGATTCCAGGCTGTCCCAATGCTCTGCTGAGTTCCACGAGGCTGTGCTGTGTCACAATGGACACTGAGTTCCACCTGCCCTGGCAATATCCAAGTGGCCCCTGGCTTCCATGAGGCCCCGTTGTGTTTGCAGGTGACACTTGGTTCCCCAAGGTGTCATTGTCACGCCGCTCTCCTGGGCGCCCTGAGGCCTTGCTGTCTGTGAGAAATGACCTCTACTTTTAAAATTTTAGAGTTGATTCAACCTTGAAAAAAATGACAACAAAGGACTGAAACAGGAGAAATCACAGCACTGGGAGCCCTTCCCCACCCCGTGGCTATCAGCCACATGGCTCCTTCACAAATTGGCTGCTCCTCCTTTTAGGCTTTTGGTGTTGCACCAGGTAATCCTAGCCCCACCCAAAGTCTGTCAGGTAACTCTTTGTGGCCGTCCATTGGTGGAGAATGCTTTCTTGCACCCTGACTGGAGAGCAGGTGTTGCCATGCCTGCCTTCCAGTGACAAACCTGCCCTCCCCAAATGCCCCAACCACCAAGGCCATTACAAGGGCAGGGGAAGAGGACTATGGGGGACAGATGACAATAACATCACTACACATCTTAACACACACATAGGATCTATCTCCTCACTGTGAGACCCAACTATGACATTACTCATCTGTAACACTGTGCAATAATGGAGCCTTGTTCCTACCAGGCCTGGCAATGTCCCTGTGGCACCTGTGTCCCATGAGGCCCCACTTGGTCAAAGCAGAGCCTTGGCTTAACAACTGACCCTTGTTTCCTTGAGATTCCATTTGTGAAAAATGCGTTCACTCTCCTGTGAAAATGTACAAAGTTTAATAAGGGACAATGGGAGAGCAGGACCATGGAGCAAAGGTTATTATGGCCGGGTGCATCTTGGCACTAAGCCAGGAGCACCCTGTTACCTTCGGGGATCCCCTGAAATACCTTTCTCCTTACATCAGCCTGGTGCATATTCATAGAGCCTCATGCATGTCCATAAACTACTTTACATATTCCAGGAATGATTTTACATGGCCCCTCCTTGGGTCTGCCTTTTCAGAGCATGTGTGTTTGGCTGTGGTTTTGGCTCCTTCTCTTTATCACCTCCAGGTTTTGGGCCTTGGTGCACTCTGCCTTCAGACAGGGAGTGCTGATAGTTGGCAGATCTGTACAGGTGTCCTCATCCCGTGTGCATTGGATGTTATCCCACCCAAGCAGGCAGTTTAACACAAGCACACTCCTATTAGCTATTTCACTACTATGTCTAAGCTCAATTAACAACAGAAATAAAAACTATATCTTTAGAACAAAGTTACTTTAACACCACACAGATAAAATCCATTTTAATATTTGCAAAAAGCCAATATTATGATATTTATCTATAACAGGGTGAAGGAGCCCTGGCCCAGGCTCTGGCCCTGGGGGACACGGGGACGCTGCCAGGGGGTCCCTGTCTCCCTGTGCCACCCCCAGGGCCCCGGCCCCCAGCCCCGTGTCAGGCTCTGGGGTCGATCTTGTGGAACATCCTCTGGGGGAGGCTGCGGGGCCGGGGGACCCGGGGGGACCCAGGGGGACAGGGGACCCCGCTGTGCACGAGCAGGGTTGGACTGCTCTGGGGGGAGCTGTGAGGGGGCCGGGGCAGAGTGACCTCCCCAGGGACCTCACACAGCCCCCGTGATGTCACACAGCCCCTGTGATGTCACACAGCCCCATGTGATGTCACACAATCTCTGTAATGTCACACAGCCCCCGTGATGTCACACAGCCTCTGTGATGTCACACAGCCCCCGTGATGTCACACTGTCCCTGTGATGTCACACTGCCCCTGTGATGTCACACAGCCACTGTGATGTCACACAACCACTCTGTTAGGTCACACAACCTCCATATGATGTCATTCAGCTGCTATGTGATGTCACACAGCACATTTGTGGTGTCACAGTCACCCTGTGATGTCACAGCCTTCTCTGTGGCATCACACAGCTGCTCTGTGACTCTGTGTCACAACCCACATTGTGATGTCACAGAGCCGCCTTCTCTGATGTCACAGCTCGCTCTGTGATGTCACAACCCCCTCAGTGCTGTCACCGAGCCCACTCTGTGCTGTCACACAGCCCCTTGCTGCCATCCCAGCTGCTCTGTGGCTCTGGGACACAGCCCCAGAGGTGCTGCTGTGACACAGCCCCCGCGGGGACATCCCACAGCCCCGGCCAGTGCTGAGCCCCTGGGAGCTCTGTCTGTGCCCTGCTCGTGTCCCTGAGGGGCCCTGGCAGTGCCCCAGCCCTGCTGGGCTGTGCACAGGAGCTGCTCCTGGCCAGAGCTGTCTCTCTGCAGCTCTGCTGCCCTTGCCAGGAGCTGCCTCTGGGCCAGGAGCCCGGCCCAGCTCAGCAGCACAGACACAGCACAAGGACTTTAATCACCCTCTGGGCCTTTGCTGCTCTTTGCATCACACCCAGTCCCTCAGAGTGGGCTCAAAGACTTCTCAAGAGCTCACAGTGAGATTGAAAGACTGAAGTTTCTTGTACTTTACAGAGATCCCTGTGAGGGACAGGACTGAGAAAGTGTCCCCGGGTTCCAGGGAGAGCAGAACACTGGAGGCACTGATGGCAGCTGGGGACAAACAAGGCAAAGGTGTCTCTGGTGCTGAGCAAACCTGGATTTGTTTCAGGAATGTAAAGGGCCAAGGCCTGAGCCCCAGGGCCTGGCCAGGCAGATCCTGTCCCTCCCTCCTTGCTCAGGGCTCTTCCCGGGATGGGCACTGGCATGTGGGGATGGGCAATGCCAAGGGCAGGAGCGTGGGGCGGCCCCTGCCAGGCTGCTGAGCAGGGACAAGGAGGCCATGAGGCCCCAGGCCTGCAAGGGTCACTTGTCCCCTCCTGGCTCAGGCCCAGGGCCAGCAGCCATGGCCAAAGCGCTGCCCAAGTTGGCTCTGTCAGGGCTGTCTTGCAGCTGCTGCCCATCCCTGTGCCCTGTGCAGCCCAGGCTGTCCCACGGTGTCCCTGCCCTGGCCTCTGTCCCTGCAGGCTCTGGGCATCCCCCGGCTGCCCCACCTGGCTGGGCCCTTCCTTTGCTGACAGCTCTGCCTCCTGCCTGCCCCTGCCTGCCCACACAGAGCCTGGGGCTGCTCCAGGCTCCTGCTGGGGACGTGCTGCACCACAGCCCTGCCCTGACAGGGAAATTCCTTTCTCCTGCAGCCACTCTGGGCCTCCCCAGCTGCCCTTGGCGTTAATTCTTTCTCTGGCTGTTTTCCACTATGTCAAAAGGATCCACCATCCCTTAAATCACTCTTTAAACACTCTCATGGCTCTGCTCCACTGTCCTCAGGCTCCACCCCACTGAGCACAGAGCTCCTTTGTCCCTATACAGTGCTCATGGGCCCAAGGCCTCCAAACCCCCCCTCCTTGGGACATCTCTGGGCCCTCTCCAAAGTGTTTCCAAATGAAAACATTCACCTCAGAGTCTAAAGAAATCACCAGAGGACAGGGCCAGCCCGACCTGTCTGTCCTGGCTACTTTTGTCTGGGAGCAATCCTTGGATATACAGAATTTGGGAGGCCAAATTCTAATTTTGGCCATGGTCCCTGGACAAGAAGGCTGGTTCTTTTCCATAGGAATGAAGGAACAGAGCCCCAGTGTTTCAGGGACAGATGAGAGGTGACCACCAGAGGCCAAGGCCAGCCAGACCTGGCAGGTTTGGTTTTGTGAGATACCCTTGCATAGAGGAAATTATTTTAGGGAGAGTACCCGTTTTGGCAATGGGCATCTGAAAAGTCAGACAGCTCTTTTCCATAGCAAGGAAAGCACAGAGCCCCAGTGCTCCAGGAGCTGATGAGAGGCAGCCCTTGACATGCCAAGATCAGCCAGAGCTGTCAGGTGGCCCCTGGGAGGCCAAGCCAGCCAGAGCTGTTCCATGTTCCCTGGGTTCCATGGGTCCCACAGTGTCCCAATGGTCCCTTGCTTCCATAGGGCCCTGAGGTGTCATAATGCCCCCTTGGTGACACCAGGCCCTGAAGGTTGGAATGGTCTCCATGGTTCCATCAGGCCCCACAGAGCCACAATGGTCTCTGGGTCCATGGAGCCCCTCTGTGTCACCATGGCCCCTTGGTTCCAAGGGCTCCAGTGGTGCCACAATGATCCCCTTGGTTCCCTGGGCTCCAGTGGTGCCACAATGATCCCCTTGGTTCCCTGGGCTCCAGTGGTGCCACAATGATCCCCTTGGTTCCCTGGGCTCCAGTGGTCCCACAATGATCCCCTTGGTTCCATGGGCTCTTGTGGGGCCACAATGATTCCCTTGGTTCCATGGGCTCCAGTGGGGCCACAATGATCCCCTTGGTTCCCTGGGCTCCAGTGGTGCCACAATGATCCCCTTGGTTCCATGAGGTTCCCACAGTGTCCCAGGGATCTCCATGGGAAGGAAAGAACCCAGCCCCACTGTTGCAGGCGCAGCCACCAGAGGCCAAGGCCAGCCAGCCTTGATGGTACTGGCAGATTTTGCCTGGGAGTAACCCTTGGATATTGAGAATTTCAGAGGTGGAATCCCAATTTCAGACATGGACACTGGAGGAGAAGGATGGTTCTTTTCCATAGGAAGGAAAGCAGAGAACACCGGTGGTGTCTCCGGGGCAGATGAAAGGCGGCCATCAGAGGCCAAGGCCAGCCAGACCTCTCTGTCCTGGCAGCTTTTGTCTGAAAGCAACCCTTGGATATCAGGAATTTGGGAGGTGGAACCCCAATTTCAGCCATTTTTGCATGGATAAGAAGGACGGTTCTTTTCCATAGGAAGGAAAGCACCCAGCCCCAGTGTTTGGACAGCAGGGGAGAGGCACCCCCAGGAGGCCAAGGGCAGCCAGACCTGTCTGTCCTGGCAGCTTTCACCTGGGAGCAATCCTTGGATGTACGGAGTTTTGGAGGGGGAATCCCAGTTTTGGCCATGGTCAAGATGGGTGTTTTTGCCCATAGGAAAGTAAAGCACAAAGTCCAAGTGTTTAGGAAGAAGATGAGAGGTGGCCACCCTCAGGCCAAGCCAGCCAGCCCTGTCTCTCCTGGCACCTTTTGTCTAGGGGCTTTCCTTGGATATTGGGCATTTTGGAGGTGCAATCTCAGTTTTGGCTGTGGGTGCCTGGACAGGAAGAAGAGCTCTTTTCATAAGGAAGGAAAGCACCCAGCCCCAGTGTTTCAGAGGCAGATGAGGGCCAGCCCTCAGGAAGCCTAGGCCAGCCAGACTTGTCAGTGCTGGCAGCTTTTGTCTGGGAGCTATCCTTGGATATAAGGAATTCCAGAGGTAGTTGCCCAGTTTTGGCCATGAGTGCCTGGTTGAGATGGAGGGTTTTTTCCCACAAGAAATAAAAGCACATGGTCCCAGCGTTTCAAAGGCAGATGAGAGGTGCCCCCAGGTAGGCAAGGGAGCCAGATCTGTTCCTCCTGGCAGATTTCATCTGGGAACAATCTTTGCATGTAAGGGAATTTGGAGAAGGAATCCCAGTTTTGGCCATAGGGCCCTGGAAGAGGATCAGGACAGTTCTGTCCCATAGGAAGGAGAGCCCAGAGGCCCAGTGCTTCAGGGGCAGTTGAGGAGCAGCCCTCGACATGCCAAGGTCAGCCAGACCTGTCCAGCAGCCCCCGGGAGGCCAAACCAGCCACACCTGCTCCCTGTGCCCTTGGTTCCATGAGGACCCACAGTGTCCCCATGGTCTCCTTTATTCCAGGAGTCCCTGCAGTGTCACAATGTTCTCCTTTCTTCTGCAGTGTCACAACGGCCCCTTGGCTTCCCTGAGCCCTTGCAATGTCCCCATGGCCCCTCGGCTCCCTGTGGCCCCGCTGTGTCACAACGGCTCCTTGGTTCCACGGGTGCCATAGCTTCATCCTTGGCCCTTGGTTCCAGAGGGGGCCTGAGTTTCACAATGGTCCCTCTGATTCCGTGAGGCACCAGCGTGTCACAATGGTCTCTTTGCTCCCATGAGGTTCCATAGTGCCACCATGGTGTCCTTGGATCTGCGTTGTCACAAGGGCCCCTTGGTTCCATGAGTTTCTGGACTGTCAGCAATGGTTTCTTTGCTCCAGAGGGGCCTTGATGTGTCACAAGGGCTCCCTGGCTGGGGTTTGTGTCTCACCCACGCTGAAACCCCAGCAGTTGGTAGCCATGTGCATTTCTTTCTATAGAGCTTCTGTCTTCCTGTCTCTCTGTCTTCTCCTTCTAATGCTCTTGATATGGAACATTTTATGATACCTCAACAACTGAAGTGATTAAACGTTTCTGGGTGCAACAGGCTGAGTTAATGAAGTTACTGCTATGGTGTTTTATGTTGAATTGGATGTTTTAGTAAATCTTTTTCCAAAGTTTCTTGATTTTCTGATCTTTGCCAGGAAAATTTTGTGCCATTTTGTCCTCTTGAGAATATATGGTTGGTGTTTCTCCTGTGCACCAAACTCCAGGAAAGGAACCCTTGGTTACTGTGAAAAACGACTGCAGACTTTGAAAATTTTAAAAGGTTTATTCAACCTTAACAAAAATGACAAGAAAAGGACTAAATAAGGAAGAACAGGCCTGGGAGCTCCCCTCATGGCCGCCTACCACGTGCCTGGCTCGTCCTCAAGATGGACGCTTCGCCTTTTATACCCCGGGATTGCATCAGCCAACCCTGGCCCCTCCCACAGTCTGTCAGTCAACTCTTCTTTGATGTTTATTGGTGGAGTCTGCTTTCCTGCAGCTTGATTGGAGGGTCAGGTGCTGTCCTGCCACGCCCCCTCCCCTAGGAACAAGTCTTTGTTCTCGCCTTCTTTCTACCTGTCCTGGATGGCTCAGGCTGTCTGATGGTAACAACGGGGGGAAAGGGACTGTGGGGAGAACAGAGGACATCTAAACAACAGACTGCAATAACATAATGACACATCAATAAAGCTTCTCTTAATATTCACACAGTATCCATCCCTTAATTGCAGGAGCCAATCATCTCATTAGCCATCTATAACACAAAGGGACCTAAAATCACCGTTACAAGGTAAAATTACCCAAAGACTAAAATCCACCCATATGGGCCTAAAATCAGCCAAAGGCATCTAAAATCCACTCTAAAACTGCCCAGTTTATCCTAAAATCACCCAAACAGGCCCAAACCCCACCCAAATGGGCTTAAATCATTCAAAGGGATCTAAAATCCACCCTCAAACCCAACAGATTTGGCCTAAAATCTGCAAAGGGGCCTAAGATCCACCCTAAAAGGCTTGAAATCACTGCAAGGGATCTGAAACCCACCCTAAACCTGTCCAGTTTGGCCTAAAATCACCCAAATGGACCTAAATTCTCCAGGACCAAGACCAAACCCAGCAGCAGAAGTGGCACCAGCCACAAGACTGACACTGGAACTGAGATTGGCAGCGCCACAGGACCGGCACCGGGGCTAGGACCAAGACCCAGACCAGAACCTGCACCAGAACTGGCACTGGGTCCAAGACTGGGACCAAGCCTGACACTGGGACCGGCACCAGGAGCGCTTTGGAACTGGGACTGGCACCGGCAGCGCTCCAGGACTGGGATCAGGACCGAGACTGGAACCCGGCACCCGCACCGGGACTGCTCTGGGACCGGGACCAGGACCGAGACCGGGAGCCCTCCAGGACTGAGACCGAGACCGTCACCGGAACCAGCACCGAGAGTGGCAGCGCTCTGGGACTGGGACTGAGACTGAGATTGGCACTGGGAGCACTCCAGGACCAAGACCAGCACCAGTAGCAGCACTGGGTCCAGAACTGCTCTGGGACCAAGACTGAGACCAGCACTGAAACCAGCACCAGCACCGGCACCGAGAATGGCACCGCTCCAGGACCGAGACTGGGACTGAGACTGGGACTGGCACCGCTCTGGTACCAAGACTGGGACTGGGACTGGCACCGCTCCAGTATCGAGATCAACACGAGAACCAGAATCAGCCCCAGGAGTGCTCCGGGACTGAGATGGAGACTGAGGCAGGCACCGGAACCAGGATCAGCACCAGGATCACTCTGGGACCAGCACAAGGAGCAGGAACTGGACTGGAAATGGGATTGGAAATGGGATTGGCACTGGGATCCCTCCTGGATCTCTGCATTCGTTCCGGGGAGCTTTGGCTGCGCCCCCGGGCAGGATGGGGAGGGACCCCTGGGCAGGGCGGGACCCCCTCGGTTCACATTGATCCGGTGCAGCCATCCCGGTCCATATGGTCCAGTTTGTATGATCCCAGTCTCGGCTCCTAATCCCCACGGTCCCAGCCTGTGAAATCCCAGTCCACATGATCCCAGTCTGTACAATCCCAAGCCATACAATCCCAGTCTACATGATGCCAGTCCACATGGTCCCAATCGGTGCAGTCCCAGTCTGTGGGATCCCAGTCCATATCATCCCAGTCTGTATGGTCCTGCATGGCACACACTCCAAGGACCTGGAATTCCAGTTCCCAGCCAGGAAAAGATGTTCCTGCCCTTGAAGGCAAAGCTCCTAAGAAGGGGCCGAAAGCCAAGTGGATTCTACAGTGACATTTCACTGCCAGCCTTCAGAACTTCAACCATGGCCATTGTAGCTCCTGCACTGGGAATTAAATCAGGGCAGGGTCTTTGGTGGCAGCTGCCCTGGCTCAAGGGAGACACTGAGAGAGAAACAGAGCAGGCAAAGAGAGGCAGGAGAGAAAGGAGCACACAAACACAATCAGCTGAGAAGGTGGCACTAACTCTGAAAGTTTTATTTGCTATCAAATACATCCCACCCACCCAGCCCCACACAATCCCAATCCCATCACTCCAAATTGGGATTGCACTTCTCCCAATCTCCTTCACACCCCATCTCACTCTGGCAGCTGTGGAATGGAGTGAGTCTGGTGTGGGACTGAGTTTTTTAGGGTGGGAACAAGGCATTTTGATGTGGGATTGAGCCTGTATGAATTAAAATTCAGTTGTTTTCAGTGGGATTCAGTTGTTTTGAGGTGACCCTCTTGGCTTTTGGAGTGCAAAGAGATGGAGAACACTGCACAAAATCCCCCCCCAGACTACACAAATCCTCCAGAATATTCTCTCCAAACCATCAATTTCCCATTAAAAAACTCTGAAATTGTGGGACTTTAGACATCTGTGATCAATTTTTTTCTTTAAACACTGTTTTGGCTGTTTTTAAGGGATGAAGATGAATCAGAAAAAAATGCCAAACAAAAGGACAAGCAGGCAGGTGTGTTCCCAACATGGATCACAGGGAATGTGAGTGACCAGGGCTGTGCCCAAAGTGCCTCCTCCAGTGGGGGATGGAGCTGCAGCAGTGCACGAAGCTCTTCCTGCACTCGGGGCACTCGCTGGGCTTCCCTTAGTGGTGCCTCCGTTGGTGTCGGGTCAAGGTAGAGCTCCTGGAGAAGCTCTTCCCACACTGGGGACACTCGTAGGGCCTCTCCCCGGTGTGGATGCGCCGGTGGGTGATGAGGGTGGAGTTGTACTTGAATCCCTTCCTGCAGTCGGGGCATTGGAAGGGCCTCTCCTCTGTGTGACTCTGATAGTGCTGGATGAGATGGGAGCTGGTCTGAAACCTCTTCCCGCACTTGGAACACTCATAGGGCCTCTCCCCAGTGTGGGTCCTCTGGTGCTTGATCAGGGTGGAGTTCTCGCTGAAGCTCTTCCTACATTCCCCACACTCATAGGGCCTCTCCCCTGTGTGGCTCCTCTGGTGCTTGATCAGGCTGGAGCTCTGGCTGAAGCTCTTCTCACACTCCCCACACTTGTAGGGCTTTTCCCCAGTGTGGGTCCTCTGGTGCACAGTCAGGTTGTACTTCCACCTGAAGCTCTTCCCACACTCCACGCACGTGTGGGGCTTCTCCCCATCATGGAGCTGCTCATGGAGCACCAGCTCCGAGCTCTGCCTCCATCTCCGGCTGCCTTCCAGGCCCAGGCTGCCTCTTTCCCCCTCACATCCCCGCCATCTGCGTTTGCAGCCCCTCCTCCTGCGGCATCTCCGGGCCTTTTCCTCCCCGTTGGCTTCCTGTGCCGTGGAGCCGCTCAAAACGGCCTCTGCCACCAGGTTCTGCCGCGGGCATTTGTCCTCCCTGCTCTCCATGCTCAGCTCCTGCTCTGGGCGAGGAAGGACAAGGACAGCATGGGATTTGCCTCCGTGCCACAGGCAAGGGCAACGAGATCCCCCCAGGGCACACCTGGGGACGCACTGCCCCCTCTTGGCTCTCCCCATTTCGGGATGCCGGGGCTCTTTGGGCTCCCTTCTCCCCTCATTCTCTGCCCTGGGCTGCAGCGGCTCCAAGGAGTCCCCCCTGCCCCTCTCCAGGCTCTTGAGGCTCCCGCCAATGGCGGCGCTCCCCCCTCTCTGGCCTCCCCACTTTGGCCTCCTGGGGCACACAGGGCTCTGCTCCTCCAGGCTGCCTCTGCCGGCAGCCGCCACCGCCACCCCCCGATGTCCCCCCGAGGGGCCTTTTCCGCTCAGCCTTGGACTTCTTCATTCGCCTTCATCCATCTTCTTCCATCCCTCCCCCATTTCCTCCTCCCCCCTAACCCCGCCTCCTCCTCCCCCTCCATCCCTGCCCTTCCCTCCCTCCTCCTCCTCCCCCAGCAGCAGCCACACCCTCGGTGCCCCGTTCCCGCAGCCCTCGCAGCCCGCGGCAGCAGCCGCGATGGAGCCGGGCCAGGGCGGCATGGGCAGCGCGGGGCTCTCGGCTGCTCCCAGCCGCTGCGGGCGGGGGGAACCCGGCCCGGGCCAAAGGAGAGGCAAACTGGGCAAACTGGGGGCTGCACATCCAAACTGGGCCTTGCTGGGGACCCTGCCTGGCCCCTGCCAGCCCTTGGGGCTCCTCTCGGCACATCCGCCAGGGGGGAGCGCACACAGGCCTGGGGGATCCCAGCAGTGGCAGCACTGCCAGGGACTGGGCTGCACTGGGATCGTACTGGGAGTGACTGGGGCTGTACTGGCTTTGTACTGACATCAGACTGGGATCGTACTGGGAGTGTATTGGGGATGTACTGGCTGTGTACTTGGATCGTACTGGGAGTGACTGGGAATATACTGGCATCATACTGGAGTGACTGGGACAATTATAGGTTTCTATTGATATTATACTGGTATCATGCTGGGACGGGACTGGGTTTGTACTGACATCATACTGGGATCATACTGCCATGCCAGGGCAGACTGTGATTGCACTGATGGACACTGGGATCATACTGGGATCATACTGGGAGAGAGTAGGAGCCTGCAGGAGGCAATTGAGACCACGTTAGGGGCAAATGGGATATACTGGGAGTGACTGGGATGGAGCAGCTCTGAGCAACAGGGATCATGCTAGGAGCAACTGGGAGGAACTGGGAGTGACTGGGAGCCTGCTGGGGGTGATTGGAAACTGCTGGGCTTATACTGGGATGAACTGGGATCATGCTGGAGCTGACTGGGATCATTCTGGCAGTGAGTGCCACTACACTGAGGCTGACTGGGAGTGCTTGGGAGCAAATGGGATCATACTGGAAGGAACTGCAAAGATGCTGGAGGGAACTGGGCTACACTGGGACATACTGGGAGTGACTGGAACAAAAGTGAAGGTGAAAGAGAGCAACTGGAACCATGTGGAGCACAACTGGTTCATACTGGCAGGGACTGGGAGCACACTGGGCTCATCTCTGGATCATACTGGGAGGGAGTGGACTAATACTGGGAGGATCTGAGAGGGACTGGGAGCACACCCTGCACATCATCCCCCATACTGGGCCTGACTGGGAGCAACTGGGAGCACGCTGGCAGCAAATGGCATCATACTGGGACTAACTGGGCTGATCTAGGGAGCAACTGGAACCACACTGGAGGCAGCTGGGACCATACTGGGAGAGATTGGAACAACTGGGATTATACTGGGACCCCACTGGGAGGGCTGGCATGTGACTGGGATCAAACTGGAGCTTACTGGGATCATATTGGGGTTGAAAGGGAGCGACTGGGATCACACTTTGGGCTACTGGGAGCAGCTGAGGGAAACTGGGATGATGCTGCAAGCAAACTGGAGGAACTGGGAAGGACTGGATGCATGCTGGGGGCAACTGGGATATACTGGGCATGACTGGGGGATCATACTGGGGGGACTGGAACCACACTGGGAACAACTGGGACCATGCTGGGGAGAACTGGGACCACGCTGGGGGCAACTGGGAGTGAGTGGGACCATGCTGGGAGGGACTGGGATCATCTGGGGAGGGACTGGGACTAGAGCAGGGGCAACTGGGTCCAACTGGGGACCATCCTGGGAGTGTCTGTAACCATAGGGGAGTGATGGAAGCACACTGGGAACAGCTGGGCCCATGCTGGGAGCAACTGGGATCACTCTAAGGGCACTGGCATCAGACTGGGAGTGACTGGGAGCAACTGGGATTGGACCGCAAGGGACTGGGATCATACTGGGAGTGGCTACACTCATACTGGGATTATACTGGGTGTGAATGGAACCTGACTGGGGCTTACTGGGAGCTACTGGGCCCATGTTGGGAGGAAAATGTGACCCACTGGGAGCAACTGGGATCGGCTGGAAGGTTCTGGAACCATGCTGAGAGGACTGAGACTACAACTGGGGCAACTGGGATCATCCTGGGAGCAACTGGGGCCACCCTTTGAGCAACAGATGGAAACTGGGATGATGCCAGAGGAAACTGGGAGGAACTGGGAAAGACTGGGATCATTCTGAGGTAACTGAAACATACTGGGAGTGTCTCTAACCATCCTGGGGGCACTGGAACCACACTGGGAACAGCTGGGATCATGCTGGGAGCAACTGGGACGATGCTGGGGGAAACTGAATCTACCCTGGAGGCAACTGGGCACGACTGGGACCCTGCTGGGAGGGACTGGGACTATTCTTGGGGCAACTGGGATCATCATGGGAGGAACTGGGAACAGCTGGAATTATGCTGGGAGCAACTGGGATCACACTGGGATCCCAGTGAGAGCAGCTGAGTCCATGCTGGGTTACACTGGGATCTCATTGAGAGCGACTGGAATCACACTGGGATTGACTGGGAGTGGCTGGTTTTGTGGATTTGGGGGGTTTGGATTTTGGGGGATTTTCTTGGCATTTTGAGGGGGAGTTTTTCTGGGGGAGTTTGGGGGTTTATTGAATTTTTTTGTGGCTCTTTTTGAATTTTGGGGGTTTTACTGGGATTTTGTTGGGATTTTTTGGGATTCTCAGAAATTCCTGGGGTTTTATTGGGATTTTTAGGAGATTTTGGGGCATTTTATTGGAATTGTGGTGGCATTCAGAGGGATTAATTGGGGATTTGGGGTTATGAGGATTTTTGGTGGGATTTGGGGGGGTTTGGGTGTTGCCAGGATTTCTTTGGACCTTGGGGGAGATTTTGTGGGACTTTTTCTGGTTTTTGGGACACCTTTGTGGGATTGGTGGAGTTTAATCAGGATTTTTTGGGGTTTTTGGGATTCCAAAGGATTTTGTGGGCTTTTATTGGGATTCTAGGGTGTTCTAATGGGATTTTGAGAGATTTAATTGGGATTTAGTGGGTTTTATTGGGACTTTTGGGGCTTTTAAGGAGATTTTGGTGCCTCTCAGCCCTTCCCCACACCCAGGGACTGTCCCAAAGCCCCCCTAAAATTCCACTAAAACCCCACAAAATCCCTAAAAATTACAAGATAACCCTCAAAAACCCCAGAGAATCACCAAACATCCCAGTGGAACTCCCCAAAATTTAAAAAACTCCCCAATTTTTCAATAAATCCTTCCCCAAAAAACCTACACAACCCCAACAAAACACCAAAAATCCAAAACACCCCAAATCAACAAAACCCCCCAAAATCACATAACCATCTCAAACCCCAACAATTCTCCCCCAAACCCCCAATAATCCCTCCTAAACTCCCAACAAAATCCCAAAAAAGCCCAAAAAAGCCACCCCCAAATCCCCAAAACCCCTCTCAGAACCCCAAAGTCCCCACAAACCCCCCCAGACTCAGTGGGGCCGTCCTGGATCAGGGGGCACCGGCCGGTGGAACAGGAGCCACTTCAGGGGGCCCTGGGAGCTTTTTGGGGAGGGGGCACCAGGGGAGACCCCCCAAAAACGGGGGGGGGAACCCCTGCTGTGCCCCCTCCCCCCAAAACCCCCAGACCCCGGTTCAGGGTGGGCCTGGGACCCCCCGGGACCCCCAAATCTCCCCCAGAACCCCCAGAGCCCCCCAAGGTTGGCCCAGGTCCCCCCTGAGAGCCCCCAGACCCCAATGGGGCCCAGCCCAGGATGTCCCCTGAGACCCCCCCCAGACCCTTCCCAAGACCCCACCCAGGACCCTCCAGACCCCTCCCCAAACCCAACTCAGGCTCCCCCAGCCCCTCCCCAGATCGCGCCGGGACCTCTCCCCAAAACTCCCCAAATCCCCCCCCCCCACCAGACCCTCTCCCAAAACCCTTCCAGACCCCCCAAAGCCCCTCCCCAAACCTCCAAAACCCTCCAGGACACCCTCAGGACCCCCCAGAGCCCTCCCCAAATTCCCCCAGGACCATCCCAACACCCCCAGACCTTCCCAAGACCTTCCTACGACCCCTCCTCAAAACCCCCCCAGACCCTCCCACGACCCCCTCCCCCTCCCGAGACCCCTCTTAGGACCCATCCGCACCCCCCAGGTCCCCCCACAGTGCCCCAGGACCCCTCCCCAGACCCCCCCAAACCCCCGGACCCCTCCCCAAACCCCCGGACCCTCCCCCCCCGCCCCCCGATCCCCTCTCAGGCCCCTCCCGCTCCTGTCCCGAGCCCGGGGGGTCCCGGCGGCGGCGGGGAAGGGGGCGCCGCTTCCGGTCGCCTCTGATTGGCTGGGACGGCGCGGGGGAGGCGGGCCTTGCTGAGGGGATCCGCGCCGTGATTGGTTAGTTCAGGGATGTGCAGCGCGCTGATTGGTTGGTTCGGGGAGGGGCGCGCCGCCATTGCTGGGAGCCCGCACACGCGGTGGAGGCGCGCGATTCTGAGGGAGAGCGGAGCTGAGGTGGGGCCGGGGGCAAACTGGGGGGGTTTGGGGCGGGTCTGAGGGGAAATTGGGGATTTTTGGGGGCATCGACGGGAAACACGAGGGTGTGCGGTGGGTTTGGGGGGAATGAGGGGGTCTGAGGGGGCTTTGGTGGGTCTGAGGGGGCTTTAGGGAGCTTTGGGGGGAGCTTGAGAGCGTCTGGAGCGTTCTCAGGTGGGTTTAGGGGGAACTGAGGGGAATTGGGAGAGTCTGGGGGGATTTTGGGGGATTGCGAGAGGAACTGGGCGGTTGTGAGTGGATCTGGGCGGTTCTGAGGTGGGTCTGGGGAATTTCGAGGAGTCTGAGGCGATTTCATGAGGTTTGGGGGGATTGAGGGGTCCGAGGGGGATTTGGGGCAGTCTGATGGATTTGGGGGCGTCTCAGGTGGGTCTGGGGTGAATTTTGGGGAGAACTGGGGGGGTTGAGGGTCCTGGGGAGGGTTTGGGGGTCCAGAGAGGTTCTGGGCCAACACTGGGGGAGCTCTGCGGGGTTGGGCGTTCCTGGAGGGGTCCCGGGGGAGATTTGGGGGTCCCGGGGGGTCCCAGGCCCACCCTGAACCGGGGTCTGGGGGTTTCGGGGGGAGGGGGCACTGCAGGGGTTCCCCCCCCCCCGGTTTTGGGGGGGTCTCCCATGGTGCCCCCTCCCCAAAAAGCTCCCAGGGCCCCCTGAAGTGGCTCCTTTGCACCGGCCGGTGCCCCCTGATCCAGGACGGCCCCACTGAGTCTGAGGGGGTTTGTGGGGACTTTGGGGTTCTGAGAGGGGTTTTGGGGATTTGGGGGTGGCTTTTTTGGGATTTTGTTGGGAGTTTAGGAGGGATTATTGCGGTTTTTGGGAAGAATTATTGGGTTTTGGGATGGTTATGTGATTTTGGGGGGTTTTGTTGATTTGGGGGATTTTGGATTTTTGGTGTTTTGTTGGGGTTGTGGGGGCTTTTGGGGGGAGATTTATTGAAAATTTAGTGAGTTTTTTAAAATTTTGGTGAGTTCCACTGGGATGTTTGAAGATTCCCTGGGGTTTTTGAGGGTTATCTTGTAATTTTTGGGGATTTGTGGGGTTTTAGTGGAATTTTAGGGGGGCTTTGGGACAGTCCCTGGGTGTGGGGAAGGGCTGAGAGGCACCAAAATCTCCTTAAAAGCCCCAAAAGTCCCAATAAAACCCACTAAATCCTTTGAAATCTCTCAAACTCCCATTAGAACACCCTAGAATCCCAATAAAAGCCCATAAAATCCTTTGGAATGCCAAAAACCCCAAAAATCCTGATTAAACTCCGCAAATCCCCCAAAGATGTCCCCAAATCTAGAAAAAGTCCCACAAAATCTCCCCCAAGATGCAAAGAAATCCTGGCAACACCCAAAACCCCCCAAATCCCACCAAAAATCCTCATAACCCCAAATCCCCAATTAATCCCTCTGAATGCCACCACAATTCCAATAAAATGCCCCAAAATCTCCTAAAAATCCCAATAAAACCCCAGGAATTTCTGAGAATCCCAAAAAATCCCAACAAAATCCCAGTAAAACCCCCAAAATTCAGAAAGAGCCACAAAAATTTCAATAAACCCCCAAACTCCCCCAGAAAACTCCCCCTCAAAATGCCAAGAAAATCCCCCAAAATCCAAACCCCCCAAATCCACAAAACCAGCCACTCCCAGTCAATCCCAGTGTGATTCCAGTCGCTCTCAGTGAGATCCCAGTGTAACCCAGCATGGACTCAGCTGCTCTCACTGGGATCCCAGTGTGATCCCAGTTGCTCCCAGCATAATTCCAGCTGTTCCCAGTTCCTCCCATGATGATCCCAGTTGCCCCAAGAATAGTCCCAGTCCCTCCCAGCAGGGTCCCAGTCGTGCCCAGTTGCCTCCAGGGTAGATTCAGTTTCCCCCAGCATCGTCCCAGTTGCTCCCAGCATGATCCCAGCTGTTCCCAGTGTGGTTCCAGTGCCCCCAGGATGGTTAGAGACACTCCCAGTATGTTTCAGTTACCTCAGAATGATCCCAGTCTTTCCCAGTTCCTCCCAGTTTCCTCTGGCATCATCCCAGTTTCCATCTGTTGCTCAAAGGGTGGCCCCAGTTGCTCCCAGGATGATCCCAGTTGCCCCAGTTGTAGTCTCAGTCCTCTCAGCATGGTTCCAGAACCTTCCAGGCGATCCCAGTTGCTCCCAGTGGGTCACATTTTCCTCCCAACATGGGCCCAGTAGCTCCCAGTAAGCCCCAGTCAGGTTCCATTCACACCCAGTATAATCCCAGTATGAGTGTAGCCACTCCCAGTATGATCCCAGTCCCTTGCAGTCTAATCCCAGTTGCTCCCAGTCACTCCCAGTCTGATGCCAGTGCCCCCAGTGTGATCCCAGTTGCTCCCAGCATGGGCCCAGCTGTTCCCAGTGTGCTTCCATCACTCCCCTATGGTTACAGACACTCCCAAGATGGTCCCAGTTGGACCCAGTTGCCCCTGCTCTAGTCCCAGTCACTCCCCATATGATCCCAGTCCCTCCCAGCATGGTCCCACTCACTCCCAGTTGCCCCCAGCGTGGTCCCAGTTCTCCCCAGCATGGTCCCAGTTGTTCCCAGTGTGGTTCCAGTCCCCCCAGGATGGTTCCAGACACTCCCAGTATATCCCAGTTGCCCCCAGCATGTCTGCAGTCATTTCCAGGCACTGCCAGTGGCCCCAGTAAGGTGTCAGTTATCCCAGTATGATCCCCCAGTCATGCCCAGTAGATCCCAGTTGCCCCCAGCATGCATCCAGTCCTTCCCAGTTCCTCCAGTTTGCTTGCAGCATCATCCCAGTTTCCCTCAGCTGCTCCCAGTAGCCCAAAGTGTGATCCCAGTCGCTCCCTTTCAACCCCAATATGATCCCAGTAAGCTCCAGTTTGATCCCACTCACATGCCAGCCCTCCCAGTGTGGTCCCAGTAGAATCCCAGTTGCTTCCAATCTCTCCCAGTATGGTCCCAGCTGCCTCCAGTGTGGTTCCAGTTTCTCCCTAGATCAGCCCAGTCAGTCCCAGTATGATGCCATTTGCTGCCAGCGTGCTCCCAGTTGCTCCCAGTCAGGCCCAGTCTGGGGGATGATGTGCAGGGTGTGTTCCCAGTCACTCTCAGATCCTCCCAGTATTAGTCCAGTCCCTCCCAGTATGATCCAGAGATGAGCCCAGTGTGCTCCCAGTCCCTGCCAGTATGAACCAGTTGTGCTCCACATGGTTCCAGTTGCTCTCTTTCACCCTCACTTTTGTTCCAGTCACTCCCAGTATCTCCCAGTGTAGCCCAGTTCCCTCCAGCATCTTTCCAGTTCCTTCCAGTATGATCCCATTTGCTCCCAAGCACTCCCAGTCAGCCTCAGTGTAGTGGCACTCACTGCCAGAATGATCCCAGTCAGCTCCAGCATGATCCCAGTTCACCCCAGTATAAGCCCAGGAGTTTCCAGTCACCCCCAGCGGGCTCCCAGTCACTCCCAGTTGTTCCTGGCGTGATCCCAGTTGTTCACAGCTGTTCCCAGTCACTCTCAGCATAATCCCAGTCACTCCCAGTACAATCCCAGTCTGATGTCAGTACAAAGCCAGTACAGCCCCAGTCACTCCCAGTCCGATCCCAGTGCAGCCCAGTCCCTGGCAGTGCTGCCACTGCTGGGATCCCCCAGGCCTGTGTGCGCTCCCCCCTGGCGGATGTGCCGAGAGGAGCCCCAAGGGCTGGCAGGGGCCAGGCAGGGTCCCCAGCAAGGCCCAGTTTGGATGTGCAGCCCCCAGTTTGCCCAGTTTGCCTCTCCTTTGGCCCGGGCCGGGTTCCCCCCGCCCGCAGCGGCTGGGAGCAGCCGAGAGCCCCGCGCTGCCCATGCCGACCTGGCCCGGCTCCATCGCCGCTGCTGCCGCGGGCTGCGAGGGCTGCGGGAACGGGGCACCGAGGGTGTGGCTGCTGCTGGGGGAGGAGGAGGAGGAGGAGGGAGGGAAGGGCAGGGATGGAGGGGGAGGAGGAGGAAAGGGAGGAGGGATGGAAGGGGAGGGATGAAGGCGGAGAGAGAGCAGTGATGGAAGGAGGAGAAGGAGGTGGGGTTAGGGAGGAGGAGGAGGAGAAGGAATGGAAGGGGCGGGATGGAAGTTGAGAAGGCGGTGGGGATAACAGAGAGGAGCTGGAGGGGGGAGGGAAGAGGACGATGGGAGGAAGAGGAAGAGGAGGGACAAGGGCGGATCAAGGCTGAGCTGCGGGAGCCACGCGGTCTCGATCCCTGCCTGAATTCGCAGCCCCCACCTGTGGGATCATCGCCCCCCCCATGGCTCCGGTGAGCGGGGAGGGGGAGCCCGGCCCGGATATCCCGGGGGGTCCCTGGGTTGGGTTTTTGGGGGGATGTTTGGAGAATGAAGAAGTCCAAGGCTGAGCGGAAAAGGCCCCTCGGGGGGACATCGGGGGGTGGCGGTGGCGGCTGCCGGCAGAGGCAGCCTGGAGGAGCAGAGCCCTGTGTGCCCCAGGAGGCCAAAGTGGGGAGGCCAGAGAGGGGGGAGCGCCGCCATTGGCGGGAGCCTCAAGAGCCTGGAGAGGGGCAGGGGGGACTCCTTGGAGCCGCTGCAGCGCAGAGCAGAGAATGAGGGGAGAAGGGAGCCCGGGAGCCCAAAGAGCCCCGGCATCCCGAAATGGGGAGAGCCAAGAGGGGGCAGTGCGTCCCCAGAGACGGCCTGGGGGGATCTCGTTGGCCTTGCCTGTGGCACGGAGGCAAATCCCATGCTGTCCTTGTCCTTCCTCGCCCAGAGCAGGAGCTGAGCATGGAGAGCAGGGAGGACAAATGCCCGCGGCAGAACCTGGTGGCAGAGGCCGTTTTGAGCGGCTCCACGGCGCAGGAAGCCAACGGGGAGGAAAAGGCCCGGAGATGCCGCACGAGGAGGGGCTGCAAACGCAGATGGCGGGGACCTGAGGGGGAAAGAGCCAGCCTGGGCCGGGAAGGCGGCCGGAGATGGAGCCAGAGCTCGGAGCTGGTGCTCCATGAGCAGCTCCATGATGGGGAGAAGCCCCACACGTGCGTGGAGTGTGGGAAGAGCTTCAGGTGGAACTGCCGCCTGATCAGGCACCAGAGGACCCACACTGGGGAACGGCCCTACGAGTGTGGGGAGTGTGGGAAGAGCTTCAGCTGGAGCTCCGACCTGATCAGGCACCAGAGGACCCACACTGGGGAGAGGCCCTATGAGTGCTCCAAGTGTGCGAAGAGGTTTCAGACCAGCTCCAGTCTCTTCCGGCACTATCAGAGTCACACAGAGGAGAGGCCCTTCCAATGCCCCGACTGTGGGAAGGGATTCCAGCGCAACTCCACCCTCGTCACCCATCGGCGCATCCACACAGGGGAGAGGCCCTACGAGTGTGATAAATGCAGGAAGAGGTATCAGACCTGCTCCAATCTCCTCCAGCACTATTGGATTCACACAGAGGAGAGGCCATTCCAATGCCCAGACTGTGGGAAGGGATTCCAGCGCAACTCCCACCTCGTCACCCACCGGCGCATCCACACTGGGGAGAGGCCCTACGAGTGTCCCCAGTGTGGGAAGAGCTTCTCCATCAGCTCTACCTTGACCAAACACCAACGGAGGCACCGGTAAGGGAAGCCCTGCGAGTGCCCCGAGTGCGGGAAGAGCTTCGTGCGCTGCTGCAGCTCCATCCCCCACTGGAGGAGGCACTTTGGGCACAGCCCTGGTCACTCACATTCCCTGTGATCCATGTTGGGAACACTCCTGGCTGCTTCTCCTTTGGTTTGGCCTGAATTTTTTTCTCTTCTCCATCTCTCTGTCCTCCAAAAGTCCATTGGGATGGAACAGTCACCTCAAAACCACTCAAATTCCACTGAAAATAACTGAATTTTAACCCCAAAGGGCTCAATTCCACCTCAGATTGCTTGTTCCCTCCTCAAAAAACTTAATCCCAGGCCAAACTCACTCCATTCCACAGCTGTCAAGTTGAGATGGAGTTGGAAGGAGATTGGGAGAAGTGGGATCCCAATTTGGAGCAGTGGGATGGGGATTGTGTGGGCCTGGGTGTGTGGGATGTATTTGATAGCAAATAAAACTTTCAGAGTTACTGATTCTGTCCCGTTCATTTTCAGTCAGTTCTGTTTGCAGAGTGCCACCTTCTCAGCTGATTCAATTCCTATAAAAATCCCATTTTTTAAATCATCTAACCCAAACAGTCCAAAAACCAATATCAAAATAAAACCACCTGCACACAATTAATGTTTTAAAAATAATTTTAATTTTTCAAGTGTACTTAAGGATGTTATTAAAGTTTAATTGTTTGGTTGAAATGTCTGAGAAATTGTAGTGGTGTTTGGTTTTGTGTTTAGTATATTTGTAATATGAATTGTTTAACTAAGAGGTGTTAGATTGCATGGTAGTTTCTTTAGATAATTTTATCTAAAGTACATTAGTCATCGAGTTAAAATTTTCAAAAGGTATTTCTTGATATATAATTTGTTTATTTATATGCATTGGTAATATTATAGTAATAGTTATTGTTGGTTTGAGTTGAATCATTGTTGGAGTTGAATCATTGTAAAGAAGAGTTGAGATTTTTATATTTTATTTTTATTATAATTTATTTAATTTCAATTATTATTTCTTTGCTTATAGTTTTATTGCAATTTGTTGAGGGGATAGGAAGGAAGTTCAAGGGCAGGAACATTTTTTCCTGGCTGGGAACTGGAATTCCAGACCCAGGGAGTGTGTGCAGGACCCCCCAGACTGGGATCAAAGATGGACTGGGATCAAATATGGGCTGGGATCACCTGGACTGGGATCACATGGATGGGGATCCTGTGAATCAGAACCCTCCAGACCAGGATAGCCTGGAGTGGGATCAAATATGGACTGGGACTGTATGGACTGGGATCCCAGGGCCTGGGACCATATGGATCAGGACCACACAGACTGGGATCGAATATGGGCTGGGACTGTTTTTTAAAGTAACTTTGTTCTATAGTTTTTATTTCTGTTGTTAATTAGGCTCAGTGAAATAGCTGCTTGTGTTAAACTGCCTGCTTGGATGGAATAACATCCAATGCACCCAGGATGAGGACACCTGTACAGATCTGCCAACTATCAGCACTCCCTGTCTGAAGGCAGAGTGCACCAAGGCCCAAAACCTGGAGGTGATAAAGAGAATGGACTAAAACCACAGCCAAGGAATCTGCATGCTCTAAAAAGGCAGATCCAGAGCAGAGCCATGCTAAACAGTTCTTGGAAGATGTAAACTGGGTGCATCTTGGCACTCAGCCAGGAGCACCCTGTTACCTTCAGGGATCCCCTGAAATACCTTTCCCCTTACATCAGCCTGGTGCATATTCATAGAGCCTCATGCACAGCAGCTGGGAAGGGTTTAACACTTTACTGGGTATATTAGCGTTCAGAAACACATAATCACCAGAATGATTATATGCAGGTGCTTTTATTGAAGAGCTCTGGGTGTCAGGGGTACCAACCCAAATCTGACTCCGACATGGGTTTGGGATGAACATGTTTTTATATTCTATCCTTATATAACTTTCATGTTAATGATTAAACTTCAATTGTTCTATTGTATACATAGATTTCAGCCAAGCATGGGCTCCTTGTGGCCCCCCTCAAACTTCTAACATAGTTTCTCATGATTCTTCTTATGATTAAACAATAATTATATTTAATTACTAAACAATCATCACATCTTACAATTATATCATTTATCATGTTCTGCTTACGCAGGTGCAATTTCACATGATCTGGCAAGCACAAAGCCTAACATTTTCAGAGTCTATTTTTGACATTTTTCCAGGGCCCCACTATCATTCTCCCCCCTTTGAAAGCATTTTCACTTCTCTATAGGTGTAAATGTTTTCACTTGATACAGTCCTTTATTTCTCAATTTATTCTTGACGTTCTTCAAGTCCATGGTTGATGTAAACGTTGTCGTGGATGCTGTCACGCACTGGAGAACCAGAAGATGGTGGGCGTGGATCTCGTGTCAGTGCCTTTATTATCTTCTGGTTCCAGGATGTTTTCTTCTGTATCTCTCCTTTTAAGATGCTGTGAACTAACCAAATTGCTAAGAATACAGTTAGTAAGATTATCACACTCTCAATGATAGATTTAATCCATGAACTCACATTCCACCCTAACCCTTTAAAGATTTTGCCTAGCCAGGTCGTAGTCAAATCCTTTTGCTCTTCTTGTGCTTCATGCTCTCTTTGTTTCAACTGATTGATGTCATATTCTACATCTGCAGTTACATTTGGGATGTGAACACAGCAATGACCAACCCATCCCTTTAAAAATCCACATACTCCATGCTCTTTCAGGAGTAACAAATCTAAGGCTAATCGATTTTGTAAAGTCATTTTTGTGGTGCCTTGTAATTGTACGTTTAATTCTTTAAATCCTTCCCGGGTGACTCTTGCCAGTCTATCTACCTGACCTGTAAGTTTGTACAGCATCTCCCTACTCTGATAGTTTGCTGTAGGACCAAGCAAAGACTCTAGGGCCCACCCAAATTTCACTCCACCAGAGGGTTCTTGCCAAGTGTCATCTGGATTTTCATTGTCTAGAACTTCTCGTCTTGCTCTTATCTGCACAAGTTCATGTTTTCCGTTAAATGGGGACTTTTTCCAAATTGGAGATGAGGTTGGGAGGCCTAAAGTAATTTCCTTTACTTTCCCATCTACAGGCAGATGTGTTGTCCAGGTGCCATCGCTTGCTGCCCATACAAATTGTCCTGGACCTCGGACTGTACTCCTGGTACATCCTACAACTGCTTTATAATTCACTCTGCCTTGTTTATGTTTGATCCCTCTGCAAGCACAGCCAGTTTGTAGGGCTATTGCCAGGGGTGGCATCTGCTTTAACTCTGCATCATCTGAAGTGCAGTCATAAGTTTTATTACATGCCCACCAACTTACTTTGTCTGCCCTCGTTCTGCTACTGGTGGCAGTGTTTGTTACTGCTGGATCTGTTTCATTCTCGGAGCCTTCCCACTTAATGCACCAAGGGGTGTTTGCCATACATTAGAATCTTTGAAGGATACTCACAGACCACGCACTGTCCAAGGCTCTGTCTGATCTTTCTGATCCTTGGCCTCACACTTCCATACCAGAGTGGTTTCTGTAACATTTTCTGTAATCTGTTTATAGTGTGGCAAATAGCATTGCCATTGTGTGATGCCTCCTGATTCTCCCATAGGGGTTCCTAGTGTGCCATCACTTAGAATACAGTCTTTCTGGCCCATGGGTTTCATCCATGTTCCTATTTTCTCCCAAGTTTCCTTGACTACTTGCCTCGATTCGGGTACCTGTTTACATGCAATTGTTTTGTTCTTTTGTATTTCAGGTAGTTTTGCTGTTATGATTCCCCAATTTACTGGGTCTCCTGCTGCCTTTGGTATTGGCAGACAGGCAGTTATTCTACAGGTGTTTTGCATTTTGGCAAAGGCTTTGACTAATCCAATCATTACATTCTTAGCCCAAACTGCATTAGAAACCTTTATCACCTGTGTTTCTGCTTGTACCTCTCTCTTCATTCTAGAATGAAGAGTGTTTAGTTGATCTTTTTGCATTCCACATCCCAAAGACATTAATGACCATAACGTTAGCACAATTACTGATAGCATTCTCAAAGTGATTAAACACATCTTATCTGCAGCCTTGTTGGTTCCACAGTTTACACAGTCCGTGATCCAGGATGGATTTTCTTCACTCGGGTGTAGTGAATCCAGGGGTCCACGCCGGCTACTTTGGCTGCTGTAAAGGTGGTCAGCAGTACCTGGTGGGGCCCACTCCACTTTTCTTTCAGCGGTTCTTCGTTCCAGTTCTTGATGTACACCTCGTCTCCTGGATGTATGTTATGAACTGGGTTCTCGAGAGTCAGCGGTCTATTCCACACGAGGATGCTCCGGAGCCGAGCTAAAGTTTTCCCGAGAGACAGAACATAATTATACACTTCCTGCTTTCCTGTGACGTGCACATTAGGGTTAGGCTCAGGAGATTCATATGGTTTCCCATGCAATATCTCATAAGGACTGACTGACATCCCACTCCTAGGCTTTATCCCAATCCTCAACAGTGCTATTGGCAAAGCCTGGGGCCACTGCAATTTGGCTTCTTGGCATATTTTACTGATTTGCCTCTCTAGTGTCTGATTCATCCTCTCTACCTGTCCACTTGACTGGGGTTTCCACGGTGTGTGGAGGTCCCAAGTTATCCCCAGCAATCTACTTACCTCTCTTACTACTGTAGCTATGAAATGGGGCCCCCTATCTGATGATACCCTAGGGGCACCCTGAACCTGGGAATAATCTCCTGTAGTAACCACTTTACTGTTTCCTTTGCTTGGTTGGTGCGACAGGGAAGGGCTTCTGGCCACCCAGAGAATGTGTCAACCCCCACCAACAGGTATTTGTATCCTCGAGTTCTTGGCAAGTCTACAAAATCTACCTGCCAATAGTCTCCTGGCTCTATTCCTATCCGAATTCTTCCTAGCTGTGCTTGTCATCTAGCCACTGGGTTGTTTTTCAAGCAGATATCACATTTTGACATTACTGATTTTGCATTGTTAACATCCGTACCGAAATTAAACTCTGCTTTAGCAATTTTACCAATGCCTCTGCTCCCCAGTGACATTCGTTATGTTTAATTTGTAGAACTTCTCTCATTATCAAGGGGGTACCACTATCTGTCCTTGTGCAGTCACATACCATCCCTCTGAATTCTTTTGTGCATTTAGCAAACGTGCCAGTCTCTCATCTTCTACTGAATATTTTGGTTCTGGAGGCAAATTGAATTGGGATACATTAAGCTTTAAAGGTATCAATGCCATTGTTGTTTGCACCTCTCGAGCAACCTGTCAGGCTGCCCAGTCTGCCTTTCGATTTCCCTCACAGATTTTGGAGTTTCCTGATTGGTGTGCTTTACAGTGTATGATTGCCACTTGTTCAGGTTTTTGTACTGCTTTTATCAATTGCAGGACTGCATCCTGATGTTTAATGTGCATACCCAGAGAAGGACAATAGTCCCCTTTCTTTCCACAGTGCTCCGTGTACATGCACCACTCCAAAAGCATATTTTGAGTCAGTCCAGATATTTACCTTTTTCCCTTCACTTAATTCTAGCGCCCTGGTTAAAGCAACCAGTTCTGCCTTCTGGGCAGATGTATTTGGTGGTAATGCCTTTGCCTCCACTGCTGTACTGACTGTTGTTACCGCATACCCAGCGTATCTGGTTCCGTTTTCCACGAAGCTGCTCCCATCTGTAAACAGCTCCCACTCTGGCTGCTCTAGTGGGACGTCTTTCAGGTCTTCTCTTGCTGAGTAGGTGTACTCTATTACCTCCACACAGTCATGCTCTAATGGGCCTTCTTCAGCTGTGGTACCTGGGAACAAAGCTGGATTCAAAAGGTTAGTTGTTTTTAATGTGACATCATCCTGCTCAGTCAGGACTACCTGGAATTTCATCATCCTGCTTGGGGATAGCCAATGGCCCCCCTTCTGCTCTAAGACAGTGGTTACCATGTGTGGTACATTGACATCTATGTGCCTTCCCATCGTGAGCTTCCTGGCTTCTTGTATCAGCATCACAGTGGCTGCGACTGCCCGCAGACATGGAGGCCACCCGGCACTTATGCTGTCAAGTTGTTTGGAAAAGTAGCCCAGCGGCCTTTTCCAGCTTCCCAGACCTTGGGTCAGGACTCCTAGTGCTAGGCGCAGCCTTTCATGGACAAACAGCTGAAAATCTTTAGACAGATCAGGTAATGCTAATGCTGGAGCAGTTGTCAGTGCTTCCTTTAATTTTAGGAAGGCTTCTTTCTGTGGCTTGCCCCAGGTGAATGGCTGCATCTTCTGAGCTTCACACAGGGGTTTCACAATCAGTCCATAGTCCATGATCCACAGGCGACACCATCCTGCCATCCCGAGGAAGACTCGCAGCTCATGTAGATTCTGGGGCTCTGGAATAGCACAAATGGCTTGGATACGGTTAGTGCCTAGTTTTCATTGCCCTTGTGAAATTTCATATCCCAGGTAGATCACAGTCTGTTGGGCAATTTGTGCCTTTCCTCTGGATACTTTATAACCTCCCATTCCCAGGGAATTTAAAATCTCAATGGTTACCGTTATACAGGTTGCTTTTCTTCTGTAGCTATTAGTATATCATCAACATACTGCACCAACAGGTATTGGTCTCTTGGTACTTGCCCACTCTCGGTGCAAATCTCCAGCTCCTTTGCCAGTTGGTTTCCAAATAGGGTCGGCGAGTTCTTATATCGTGTCCAGGTGAGCTGGGTCTTTCTCCCATTCCCTGGGTTTTCCCACTCACAGGCAAAGAGTTTCCTACTTTCTTTGTCAAGGGGGGATGCAGAAAAAGGCATCTTTTAAATCAATTTCAGTGAACCACTTATATATCTCTTTTACGGATATCAGCAATGTGTAGGGATTTGTTACCACTGAATAAATGTCCTTTGTTATTTTATTTATTGCTCTCAAATCCTGCACTAATCTATATTCACCATTTGGCTTCTTTATTGGAAATATTGGTGTATTAAATTCTGATTCACATTCTTCTAGAATTCGGTATTTCAAGAACTTATCAATAATCTTTACTTATTCCTTGCCATGCTTCTGGTGTTATGGAATAGTGTTTGACTTGTAGAGCCCTCGCCCCTTCTTTTAACTCTACATGCACTGCTTGTGCCAATTTAGATTTCCCTGGTATATCTGTCTCCCATACAGAGGGAATCACTGCATCTCCTACCTCCCTAGGGGTAGAGGGAACAGGTTTTTCTTTGATCATTAAAATCTGTCCCGTCTTTGATTCAGGTATTTCCATTATAAACTCTCCATTTTCAAAGGTTATTACCGCATCAAGTTTTGCTAGCAAATCTCTCCCTAAAAGCGGAATTGGACACTCAGGTACGTATAGGAATTTGTGTGTTATAACTTTGTTCCCAAAACACAAATCTAGGGGTTGCAAGAATGGCCGTTTTTCCTCTTTCCCTGTAGCGCCGACTATTGTTGTTTCCTTGTCCCCAATTTGTCCTTGCAAATCATTCAATACCAACTAAGTAGCTCCTGTATCTATTAGAAATTTGACCTCTTTATGTCCTAATTGTTTATTTTTAAGAGGTTCCTGATCTTGTTCTACTGGCTCTATGTCTAGTCAGCTGGTATACTCCCCCAAAACCATCCCCTTGGTAACCTGCTGGCACTGATTGCCCTGGTGAAACTGGTTGTTCAAGTGTGGACATTGTCTTTTCCTGCTGAACTTCATATAGTTTAGACCAATTTATAGTTTTGGGCACAGCATTCTGAACTCCTATTTGGATCCACTCTTGATATTTCTGTAGTCTCCCCATATCGCAAAATAAATTAGGGTCCCAATTTGGATCCTCAATTGGGAAATTCTCATCTAAATTCCCTGTTACGAGTCCGTTTCTGATGTCCTCTCTTACCCTTTCTTTGGCTGCCTTAAGTACCATCTCTTTCTCAGTAGAATCCATCTAAGTATATAATATAAATATATTAGATATATTAATATACTATATATAATTATATATATATTTATAATATATTAATATACATATTATTGTATGTCATCCCAGTCAAGATTTTAAGTTTTTTATAACCATTTTTACTACTCATGCCATTTTATCAGGATTTTCTCTATGAATTCTGGCTGATTGTTTCCAAATAACTAAATCTGCAGGAGAGAAAGGCACTTTTATAAATACTGGCCCTTCCACTCCTACACTTTGTCGCAAGGGGGCAATTACAATCCGTTTTTGTCTGCCTATGTCTTTTCTATCCATAACTGGGGCAAGGTTAGACCGACTCCTGGTTCTGTGGGCTACCCCATCGTTGATTCTCTCTCTCTCCTTTCTACCACAGTTGGGTTTTGCTCCTCTTCCGAGGAAGAGGGATCAGGTGACGATGGGAGAGGAGAATAAAGAGGGAAGGGTGTACTAGATGAGACCGGTTCAGGACTAGGTGGGGTAGGAGCAGGCAGTGGGATGGGGACAGATGGAACAGGTGGGATAGGGTTAGGTTCTCTTGTTCCTATTGGAGCTACCTGTAAATCAATATCTGTATAATTTTCCCTACTCAGGCTTTCTTTCAATGCCAAGTGTTCTAAACAACGTTCCTCACAAACCCCACACTTATTGCTTGCAGATGTTTTAACCATCATTAATCCACATTCATCCTGCCATTCTGGCTTTGCCCGTAAATAGAAAAACAAATCAACATACGGAACCTCATCCCATTTTCCTTCTTGTTTACAAAATGACATTAACTGCGAAATAGTGTTATATTGCAGAGTCCCGTATTTTGGCTGTTTGTTGTCATTCTCCAAGGCATATCCTGGCCACCATGTATTACAATAATCAATCAACTTAGCTTTACGTAATTCTTCTCCAAAATTACCCTGTTTCCAATGTGCTAGTAAGCACCCCAAAGGAGAACTTTGCGGGATAGGGGTGTTGCCGTCCAAAATCCCTTTAAGTTTCTCCATTCCAAATATACCACAAATTGCCGAACCCGCAACGCTCTCGCGATTGTCTTATGGAAC
This sequence comes from Agelaius tricolor, assembly GCF_023055355.1. Taxonomy (NCBI): domain Eukaryota; kingdom Metazoa; phylum Chordata; class Aves; order Passeriformes; family Icteridae; genus Agelaius; species Agelaius tricolor. The sequence continues at coordinate 1,400,250 of NW_027269302.1, forward strand.
GGCGCCTGGGCTTGTACCAGCAGGAATTCCTTTAGCCCAACCAAGCGTAGCTTTCGCTGCGTCTCATTGGCAGGCACCCAAACCAAAGTAAAAAGCACCTTACCTTTCTCCCGGGGACGTGGCGAGCGGCAGAAGCGGTCGCGGCCGATCGAGCTCCCCGAGAATCCCTCGGTGCCGGTTGGAGCGCAGTCGAGTCGCGAAACTCGCTCAGCAGCACCCGCAGGGTCTCATCCGGGGTCGCCAAAATGTTAGCGTTCAGAAACACATAACCACATCAGCGATTATATGCGGTGCTTTTTATTCAAGAGCTCTGGGAATCGGGGTAGTTTCCACCCAAATCTGATTCCGACCATACATTTGAGGTGAACATGTTTTATCCTCTATCATTACATAACTTTCATGTTAATTATTAAACTTATATTCTTCTATTGTATACACAGATTTCAGCTAAACATAGCCCCCTTTAAATTTCCAACATAGTTTCTCATGATTCTTCTTATGGTTATAGAATAATTATATTTAATTACTAAACAATCACCACATCTTACAATTATATCTTTTATCATACTGCTTACGCAGGCGCAGTGACCTGAGAAAACACAAAGCCCAATATTTTCAAAGACTATTTTTAACATTTTCCAGGGCTCCACTATCACTTTTATTTCTTGGGGGAAAAAACCCTCCATCTCAACCAGGTACTCATGGCCAAAACTGGGCAACTGCCTCTGGAATTCCTTATATCCAAGGATAGCTCCCAGACAAAAGCTGCCAGGAGTGACAAGTCTGGCTGGCCATGGCCTCCTGAGGGCTGGCCCTCATCTGCCTCTGAAATACTGGGGCTGGGTGCTTTCCTTCCTTATGAAAAGAACTCTTCTTCCTGTCCAGGCACCCACAGCCAAAACTGAGATTGCACCTCCAAAATGCCCAATGTCCAAGGAAAGCCCCTAGACAAAAGGTGCCAGGAGAGACAGGGCTGGCTGGCTTGGCCTGAGGGTGGCCACCTCTCATCTTCTTCCTAAACACTTGGACTTTGTGCTTTACTTTCCTACGGGCAAAAACACCCATTTTGACCATGGCCAAAACTGGGATTCCACCTCCAAAACTCCGTACATCCAAGGATTACTCCCAGGTGAAAGCTGCCAGGACAGACAGGTCTGGCTGCCCTTGGCCTCCTGGGGGTGCCTCTCCCCTGCTGTCCAAACACTGGGGCTGGGTGCTTTCCTTCCTATGGAAAAGAACCGTCCTTCTTATCCATGCAGAAACGGCCGAAACTGGGGTTCCACCTCCCAAATTCCTGATATCCAAGGGTTGCTTTCAGACAAAAGCTGCCAGGACAGAGAGGTCTGGCTGGCCTTGGCCTCTGATGGCTGCCTTTCATCTGCCCCTGAGACACCACCGGTGTTCTGTGCTTTCCTTCCTATGGAAAAGAACCATCCTTCTCCTCCAGTGTCCATGTCTGAAATTGGGATTCCACCTCTGAAATTCTCAATATCCAAGGGTTGCTCCCAGGCAAAACCTGCCAGTACTGTCAAGGCTGGCTGGCCTGGGCCTCTGGTGGCTGCCCCTGCAACAGTGGGGCTGGGTTCTTTCCTTCCCATGGAGATCCCTTGGACACTGTGGGGACCTCATGGAACCAAGGGGATCATTGTGGCACCACTGGAGCCCATGGAACCAAGGGGATCATTGTGGCCCCACTGGAGCCCATGGAACCAAGGGGATCATTGTGGCCCCACTGGAGCCCAGGGAACCAAGGGGTCATGGTGTCACAGAGGGGCTCCATGGACCCAGAGACCATTGTGGCTCTGTGGGGCCTGATGGAACCATGGAGACCTTCAGGGCCTGGTGTCACCGAGGGGGCATTATGACACCTCAGGGCCCCATGGAAGCAAGGGACCATTGGGACACTGTAGGGCCCCATGGAACCCAGGGAACATGGAACAGCTCTGGCTGGCTTGGCCTCCCAGGGGCCACCTGACAGCTCTGGCTGATCTTGGCATGTCAAGGGCTGCCTCTCATCAGCTCCTGGAGCACTGGGGCTCTGTGCTTTCCTTGCTATGGAAAAGAGCATCTGACTTTTCAGATGCCCATTGCCAAAATGGGTACTCTCCCTAAAATAATTTCCTCTATGCTAGGGTATCTCACAAAACAAAACCTGCCAGCTCTGGCTGGCCTTGGCCTCTGGTGGTCACCTCTCATCTGTCCCTGAAACAGAGGGGCTCAGTTCCTTCATTCCTATGGAAAAGAACCAGCCTTCTTGTCCTGGGACCATGGCCAAAATTAGAATTTGGCCTCCCAAATTATGGATATCCAAGGATTGCTCCCAGACAAAAGTAGCCAGGACAGACAGGTAAGGCTGGCCCTGTCCTCTGGTGATTTCTTTAGACTCTGAGCTGAATGTTTTCATTTGGAAACACCTTGGAGAGGGCCCAGAGATGTCCCAAGGAGGGGGGGTTTGGAGGCCTTGGGCCCATGAGCACTGTATAGGGACAAAGGAGCTCTGTGCTCAGTGGGATGGAGCCTGAGGACAGTGGAGCAGAGCCATGAGAGTGTTTAAAGAGCGATTTCAGGGCTGGTGGATCCTTTTGACATAGTGGAAAACAGCCAGAGAGAGAAAGAATTAACACCAAGGGCAGCTGGGGAGGCCCAGAGTGGCTGCAGGAGAAAGGAATTTCCCTGTCAGGGCAGGGCTGTGGTGCAGCACGTCCCCAGCAGGAGCCTGGAGCAGCCCCAGGCTTTGGGTGGGCAGGCAGGGGCAGGCAGGAGGCAGAGCTGTCAGCAAAGGAAGGGCCCAGCCAGGTGGGGCAGCCGGGGGATGCCGAGAGCCTGCAGGGACAGAGGCCAGGGCAGGGACACCGTGGGACAGCCTGGGCTGCACAGGGCACAGGGATGGGCAGTAGCTGCAAAACAGCCCTGCCAGAGCCAACCTGGGCAGCGCTTTGGCCATGGCTGCTGGCCCTGGGCCTGAGCCAGGAGGGGACAAGTGACCCTTGCAGGCCATGCAGGCCGTGTGACACCACGAGGGCTTTGTGATGTCACAGGGGTTGTGTGACATCACAGATGGCTGTGTGACATCATGAGGGCAGTGTGACATCGTGGGGGTTGTGTGACATCACAGGTGGCACTGTGATATCACAGGGGCTGTGTGACATCACGGGGGTGGTGTGACATCCCGGAGGCTGTCTGAGGTCCCTGGGGAGGTCACTCTTCCCCGGCCCCCTCACAGCTCCCCCCAGAGCAGTCCAACCCTGCTCGTGCACAGCGGGGTCCCCTGTCCCCCCGGGTCCCCCCGGCCCTGGCCCCGCAGCCTCCCCCAGAGGATGTTCCACGAGATCGACCCCAGAGCCTGACACGGGGACGGCGGGGCCGGGGCCCTGGGGGTGGCACAGGGGGACAGGGACCCCCCGGCAGCGTCCCCGTGTCCCCCAGGGCCAGAGCCTGGGCCAGGGCTCCTTCACCGTGTTATGGATAAATATCATAATATTGGCTTTTTGCAAATATTAAAATGGATTTTATATGTGTGGTGTTAAAATAACTTTGTTCTAAAGATATAGTTTTTATTTCTGTTGTTAATTGAGCTTAGACATAGTAGTGAAATAGCTGATAGAAGTGTGCTTGTGTTAAACTGCCTGCTTGGATGGGATAACATCCAATGCACCCAGGATGAGGACACCTGTACAGATCTGCCAACTATCAGCACTCCCCGTCTGAAGGCAGAGTGCACCAAGGCCCAAAACCTGGAGGTGATAAAGAGAAGGAGCCAAAACCACAGCCAAGAAACACACATGCTCTGAAAAGGCAGACCCAAGGAGGGGCCATGTAAAATCATTCCTGGAATATGTAAAGTAGTTGATGGATATGCATGAGGGTCTATGAATATGCACCAGGCTGATGTAAGGAGAAAGGTATTTCAGGGGATCCCCAAAGGTAACAGGGTGCTCCTGGCTTAGTGCCAAGATGCACCCGGCCATAATAACCTTTGCTCCATGGTCCTGGTCTCCCATTGTCCCTTATTAAACTTTGTACATTTTCACAGGAGAGTGAACGTGTTTTTCACAAATGGAATCTCAAGGAAACAAGGGTCAGTTGTTAAGCCAAGACTCTGCTTTGACCAAGTGGGGCCTCATGGGACACAGGTGCCACTGGGACATTGCCAGGTCTGGTAGGAACAAGGCTCCATTATTGCACAGTGTTACAGATGAGTAATGTCATAGTTGGGTCTCACAGTGAGGAGATAGATCCTATGTATGTGTTAAGATGTGTAGTGATGTTATTGTCATCTGTCCCCCATAGTCCTCTTCCCCTCCCCTTGTAATGGCCTTGGTGGTTGGGGCATTTGGGGAGGGCAGGTTTGTCACTGGAAGGCAGGCATGGCAACACCTGCTCTCCAGTCAGGTTGCAAGAAAGCATTCTCCACCAATGGACGGCCATAAAGAGTTACCTGACAGACTTTGGGTGGGGCTAGGATTACCTGGTGCAACAACAAAAGTCTAAAAGGAGGAGCAGCCAATTTGTGAAGGAGCCATGTGGCTGATAGCCATGGGGTGGGGAAAGGCTCCCAGTGCTGTGATTTCTCCTGTTTCAGTCCTTTGTTGTCATTTTTTTCAAGGTTGAATCAACCTTAAAATTTTAAAAGTAGCGGTCATTTCTCACACACAGCAAGGCCTCAGGGCGCCCAGGAGAGCGGCGTGACAATGACATCTTGGGGAACCAAGTGTCACCTGCAAACACAACGGGGCCTCATGGAAGCCAGGGGCCACTTGGATATTGCCAGGGCAGGTGGAACTCAGTGTCCATTGTGACACAGCACAGCCTCGTGGAACTCAGCAGAGCATTGGGACAGCCTGGAATCTCATGGAGCCAAGGCTCTGCTTTGGCAAAGTGGGGACCACAGGACACAGGTGCCACTGGGACATTGCCAGCTCTTGTGGAACCCAGTGTCCACTGTGACCCAGCAGAACCTCATGGAAACATGGGGGCCACTGTGACGCAATGGAATCCCATGGAAGCAAGTGTCAGTTGTGAACGCAGCAGGGCCTCACAGAACCCAGGGGCAACGGGGACCGTGCTGTGGCTCGTGGGAGCAAGGGGCCATTGTGACCCAGCGGGGCCTCCTGGAACCCAGGAGAACATGGTGGGCCCATGGATCCTCATAGAAGCACGGCCCCATTGTGACAAAGTGCAGCATCACAATGGTCTCCTGGGTTCCATGAGTCCTTGCTGTGTTTAGAATTGACACTTGGTTCCCCAAGATTCCATGGCATCCCTCTGCTCTCCTGTGATTTGAGGCTGTGCTGTGTCACAATGGACACTTGCTTCCTCCAAGGCTGGAGATGTCCCAGTGGCACTGGGCTTCCATGAGGCCGCGCTTTGTCACAATGGGGCCTTGCTTCCATGAGATTCCATTGTCCCACAGTGGTCTCCTGGGTGCCACAAGGCCTGCCTTTGTCACAGTGGAACCTTGCTTGCACCAGCCCTGGCAATGTCCCAGTGGCACAGGGGTTCCATGAGACCCTGCCGTGTCACAATGGGCCCTTGGTTCCATCAGGTTCCATTGTGTCCCAGGGCTCTCCTAGGTCCCATGAGGCCTTGGTCTGCCACAGTGGTGTCTTGTTCCTACCAGGCCTGACAATGTCCCAGTGGCACCTGTGTCCCATGAGGCCCCACTTGATCAAAGCAGAGCCTTGCTCCCATGAGATTCCACTGTGTCACAATGTTCTGCTTGGTTTCATGGGAACCTGATGTGTTGACAATTGATCCTTGGATCCCAGAGATTCCATTGCATCACAGCTGTGTCCTTGGTTCCATGAGGCCCTGCTGGGTCACAGTGGAGCCTTTGTGCCATTCGTTTCCATGGTGCCACAATGGTCTCCAGCATTCCATGAGGCCACACAGCAAAAGAGTGGACCCTTGAATCCATGAGTTCCCATTCCATCAGGATGATCTCTTGCATTCCATGAGGCCCTGCTGTGTCACTAAGGAGCCTTTGTTCCATGTGTTCCCTTTGGGACACCATGGTCTCCAGTGCTCCATGAGGCTGAGCCGTGAAACTCTGGGCTCTTGGTTCCATGAGATCCCACCACGGTGTCACCATGGTCTCCTGGGTCCTGTAACAATTCACACTTGGTTCCATGAGATCCCACCACGGTGTCACCATGGTCTCCTGGGTCCCCTGAGGCCCCTCTCTGTGCCACAGTGTTTGCCTTGGTTTCCTGAGAAGCTGATGTGTTGACAGCTGACCCTTGGTTCCATGAGATTCCATTGCATCCAAGCGGTGTCCTTGGTTTCATAAAGCCCAGGTTTGTCACAAGGGAGCCGTGGTTTCAGGATATTCCATGGTGCCACAAGGGTCTCACCACTCTCTGAGGCTGCACCGTCAAACAGTGGACACCTGGTTCCATGAGATTCCGTGGGGTAACAGTCAATTCTTTTGCTTCTTTTCTTCCAAGGTCGGGATGAAATCCCAAGACAGCATTTCTTGTTTGGACTCAGGTGTTCATTAGCTCTTGTCTCTAGAACAGTCTCACAAGCTGTGAGTTCTGCAGCACTTCACTAACAAGGTGAAAATGGAGCCCCATCTCTCTCTCTGCAAGGTCTTTTGAGGATAAACTGTCCAATTAAGAAATGACACCTGAATTATTTTTACTTTTAACCCAATAACCAAGCACCCGTGCCCAACATAAGGGACGAGGAGGAGGAGGAGGAGAAGGAGAAGGAGGAGAAGGAGAAGGAGGAGAAGGAGAAGGAGAAGAAGGAGAAGGAGAAGAAGGAGAAGAAGAAGAAGAAGAAGAAGAAGAAGAAGAAGAAGAAGAAGAAGAAGAAGAAGAAGAAGAAGAAGAAGAAGAAGAAGAAGAAGAAGAAGAAGAAGAAGAAGAAGAAGAAGAAGAAGAAGAAGAAGAAGAAGAAGAAGAAGGATCAGCCTCCACCCTAAAACCTCCATCTTCCTTTATATATATTACTATATTCTAAAACCTTAAACTCCAAGTTGTCCACCATGTGATATTACACCCTTCTATTCAAACTCCACACCCATAATCCCAGTTCCATCATTCCATTTTGGAAGCCTTCTCCACAGCCTCAGGTCAAATGCAGTGTTCTCTTGGGGGTCAGTGTCTGTCAGCTCAGAAAGTCCAAAATTCTCAGCAGCCCGGGTTCCAACAGGTAACAGTGTTCTCCTGTGTTCCAGTAGGTTCCATTGGGCCCGGCTCTGTCATGGACACCTGGTTCCATGAGATTCCATGGGGTGACAATGTTCTCCAGTGTCACCATGGACACCTGGTTCCATGGATTCCATGGGGTGACAATGTTCTCCAGTGTCACCATGGACACCTGGTTCCATGAGATTACATGGGGTGACAATGTTCTCCAGTGTCACCATGGACACCTGGTTCCATGGGATTCCATGGGGTGACAATGTTCTCCAGTGTTCCATCAGGCCCGGCTCTGTCCCCATGGACACTCGGTTCCATGGGCAGTGTCCGTGTCCCAGTGGCACCTGTGTTCCATGGCACCCCTGTCTGACCAGGGACAGTTTGTTCCAGGACATTCCATGGAGTCCCAGCGGTCACTTGGGTTCCATGCAGGTGCCTGGGCAGCGGGAGCTCAGCCCAAATATCCTGGGGGTCCCTGGGCTGGTGTTTGTTGGGGGGAACCTTTGGATCTTGCAGGGCTCCAAAGCTGAGCCGCGGATGCCCCTTGGGACTGAGTGGAGCATCATGGAAGCCAGGAGAGCCTGATGGAGCCAGGAGACCCTGATGGAAGCCAGGAGACCCTGATGGAGCCAGGAGAGCCTGATGGAGCCAAGGCTGCAGCGGGACACAGAGGGACCTCACGGGAGCCAGGAGAGCGTTGTGAGGCTGTGGAACAATGTGGCACCGAGGTTTCACTGGGGCTTGGCAGAAGCTCCTGGAGACAAGGAAGCGCTGGCAGCCTCCGGAATCAGCGTCTGCAGGAGGATTTTCTGCTCCCTCCTGGGATGCTGGTGGACAATAAAGCCTGAGGCAGCCTCCCAAGGGTCCGGCTGTGCCACCAGCGGGGGCCACATCTGGGGGGACGCCCAGCCAGCCCTGGCCCTGCTGCTCCTCCTGGCCGGGCCTGGAGCTGCTGGGAGCCCGGGCTGGGGGAATCCTCAGGGCTGTGCAAGGAAAGGTTCAGCACAAGCAGCCCTGGAGCGAGATGTGCAGTGTGAAATACGCCCATCACTTGATTTTGAAATTGTAAAAGTTCATTAGTAATAAAATGGTTATAAAAATAGCAATGCAATTAGAGAAATAATAATTTGGACAATTTGAATTAGGACAATATGAGACAATAGAGAAAAAGGTTTATGGAGGTCCAGGTACCTTTTTCTGGGCACCACGAGCCCGAAAAGTGACACCCGTTAACAAAGGATTAACCCTTAAAAACAACAGCCTGTTGCATATTCATACACTTCATCCATGATGCATAAATTCCATTCAAACACAGGATTCTGTCTGGGCAGTGCCACCTTCTTCCTCCGAATCCTAACAGCGCCTTCGAGGTGGGAAGAAGTTCATTTCTTCTGATAAGAGGGCAAGAAATTCTTTTTCTCTGAAAGATTTAGGTGTCCTGTGGCTGCTATCTCACTGCAAGTCCTTTCTTTAAAAAAAGAATCCTACATAGCATCGTTTCTATTTTAACAATTTTTATGACCTAAAACTATATTTAACACAGTACTTAAGAGAATTAATACAGCATTACTTTCTAACAGCAGACATATAATATTCATTTTAATATTTGCGAAAAGCCAATCATAAAATACATGCATTTTTCACATGCAGGCAAAGCCAGCGAGGCAGCAGAGCAAGAGAGAGAGCAGAGCCAGCGACACAACAAACGCACCGAGAGCGAGAGAGCAAGTTTGAACAGAGCTTGCAAAGGGCAAAATCAGCTCAGACCAGGTTAGACTGAAGAACAAGGAGCACCAGGCATGGGCTGATGGTCCAGGTAAAAAGTTCCAGCGTGAGGAGGACGACAGAAGCCTTCATCAAAAGAGCACCAGAAGACTGAGGGCCGCCACAGGAGGAACGGACGCAGGCGCTGAAGCCACACACGGCTGTAAAACCGGGACACAGCTTTATGCAAATGTGAGTATGCTAATGAAGTGCTGTAATTGTGACTTTTAAAATGGAGCTGAAGGCTAAAGGAGACCGAGTGGGTTTTTGCCAGAGAGATCCCCCTCGCTCCCAGCGCTGGATACACAAATCCCTGCTCTGTCTGACTGCAGAGTTTGATTTCCTCGCCCAGTTTGTCCCACTCCCCCTTCCCCTGCCCTCTCCTCCCCTCTCCCAGTCCCATTTATGGGATTTGGGGTCATTTATGGGATTTGGGGTCATTTATGGGATTGGGATCATTTGGGGCATTTGGAGTCATTTGGGGGATTTGGGTTCTTTGTGTGCCTTTGGGGTTATTTGGGGTTTTTTGGGGGTTATTCAGGGTAAATTTGGGATAATTTGGGGTAACTTTTCACATTGTTGGGTTTTTAGGGCTGTGTGTGTCCGGGGTAATTCAGGGCCAGTTCTGTGTGGGTTTGGGATCATTTTATGGGATTGGAGGGGATTTAAATGGATTTTAATAGGAATTTAGTAGGATTTTAATGGGATTTAATGGGATTTAATGGGATTTAATGGGATTTAATAGAAATTTAATAGGATTTAATGGGATCTTAATGGGATTTTATGGATTTTTAATGGAATTTGATGGGATTGTAATGGAGTTTTATGGGATTTTAATGAGATGTCATGGGATTTTAATAGGATTTTAATGGAATTTAATAGGATTTTAATAATGTTTAATGGGAATTGAGTGGAATTTAATAGGATTTTTATGGGATTTTAATGGGATTTGATGGGGGTTTCCCCCAGTCCACAGCATTGCCCCAGTCCACAGCTCCCTCCCACCTCAATTTGGGGGTCCCATCCCCCTCTTTCCCCCGCTCTCCCGCCCCTTCCCCATCGTTCCCCCAGTCCCCAATCCCCTCCCCCGTGCTTGGTTTTGGGGGTTCCAGGCCCCTCCTGCTCCCTTTGGGGGTCCCGACCCCTCTTTGGTTCAATTTGGGGCCCCCCCGCCCCCTTCTCCCCGCGCCCCCCGCTCCCCCCGCGGCCGGGGGGGCTCCCAGCGCCCCCAGTGCCACCAGTGCGGCCCCAGCTGCCCCCGCACGCCCCATCCCCATCGCCGGGGTCACCGCCCCCCGCCCCAAATTCCGCTCCTGGACACTGAGAGCCATCAGCGACAAACGCTCTGATTGGCTGGGAATGGCCCCGCGCAGTCTCTGATTGGCCAGCGCTGTGAGAGGCGCTGGGTTCTGCCCGGCACCCGATGAGTCACAGCCGAGCCGGGCGCTGATTCGCTGGAAATCGCCGGGCGGGGCCAGTGCGCCGAGTGTCTGCCCGGCAACGGGATCGTCATCAGCGCCTCGCGCTCTGATTGGCCACGATCTGTTTCGGGCTGGGGACGGGAGGAACTGGGCACCCCCAGGAGCCCCTCGGGTCTGGGGCTTTCGATCCCCCCTCGGCCCTCGGGGCGGCCCTGGGGCCCCCCCAACACCCCCAAAATGGGGAGGGTCCGCGGGGCCCTTTGGAACCCCAGAAATGGGCGGGGAGCGGCAGGAGCCGCCCCAAAAAGGGATGGAAGGGCCCGGGCCGGGAATGGGGGAGGCTCTGGGGATGGCTCCGGCCCGGATCGGGGCGGGCTGGGATTGAGGGAGGCTCCGTTCAGCGGCCGGGGAGGGGCTGGGCCTGGGGAGGGCTCCGGGATTGTGGGGATGGGGCCATTCCGGGACTGCGGCGGGGCCTCTCCCTGGGGTTGGGTCCGGCATTGGCTCAGGGACCCTCCCCGTTCCTGTTCCGCTTCTCGATCCCGTTCCCGATCCCGATCCCGCCGATGGCTCCAGGGAATGTCCCTGATCTCAACCCCGACCCCAAACCCGAGGTGAGGTCAAACATTGGGGTCAAACACCCCAAATCCTGGGGTCAACTCCCCCGGACCCCAAATCCTGGGGTTCAAACACTGGGGGGGGGGGGCCAAACACCCCCAGACCCAAACTCTGGGATCTCAACCTCCCCCCCTGCCCCCCAGCCCGAACCCCAAATTTTAGGCCTTAAACCCCCCAAATCCCAGATCCTGGGGTGTCAAACACTCTGCAATTTGCAAATGTTGGGGTTAAATCCCCCTGACCCCAAATCCTGGGGTTTGAAACATTTGGGGTGTCCAACACCCCCCGTTCCCAAAGTCTGGGGTCAAACACCCCCAAATCCCAAATCCTGAGGTGTCAAACACGCCCACCCCCCAAAGTTTGGGGTCTAAACCCCCAATCCCCAACTCCTGGGGTTTGAAATATCTGGGGTGTCCAACCCTCCTCATCCCCAAAGTTTGGGGTCAATCCCCCCAATTCCCGAACTTTGGGGTCAAACCCCCTGACACCAAAACCTGGGGTTTGAAACATCGTGGGTGTCCAACCGCCCTGATCCTAAAGTTTGGGGGTCAAACCCCCTGATCCCCAAATCCTCTGGACAAAACCTCTTAAACCCCAAATCCTGGGAACAAAAACCCCCAAATCCCAAATCCAGGGGTGTCAAACGTCCCTAGTTCCCAAAGGTTGGGGTCAAAAATCCCCAAACCCTGAGGTGTCAAAATCCCCTAAACCCCAAATTTTAGGATCAAACCCCCCAATTCCCAAAGTTTGGGGTCAAACACCCCCAAACCCCGAATTTTTGTATCACCTCCCCCCCCCTTCAGTCCCAAATTTTGGGGTTATTTGGGGTTTATTTGGGGCAGCTCCAGGTGCAATGTCTGCAGAGAGACCCTGGGTACAATGCTGGGAAAAACCCCAATAACCCCTCTGGAGCCCCAAAATCCCTGGGGGCTGGGAAAGGGGATTTGGGGTGAAAGAAGAAGGATTTGGAATGCACAAAGAAGGATTTGGGATGGAGAGAGGGGATTTGGGTGGGAAACTGGGTCCCTTTTTGGCGCAGGAGATCTTCCTGGCGCTGCTCTGGGTGATGCTGAAGCCCTGCAGGGCCTCGCGGGCGGCGCCCGCCTGCACCTCGGGCTCCAACTGCACCCAGGCGATGTCGCGGGGCCCGGGCACCAGGGCAGCTCCTGAACCCCGGGAACCTGGGCTGGGAACGGGGCCAGGAGAGCCCCAGACACCCGGGAGTGTTCCCCAGACCCCCGGGAGTGTTCCCCAGACACCCGGGAGTGTTCCCCAGAAACCCGGGAATGTTCCCCAGACACCCGGGAATGTTCCACAGAAACCCGGGAATGTTCCCCAGACACCCGGGAATGTTCCCCAGAAACCCAGGAATGTTCCTCAGACACCTGGGAATGTTCCCCAGACACCCGGGAGTGTTCCCCAGACACCCGGGAATGTTCCCCAGACACCCGGGAATGTTCCACAGAAACCCGGGAATGTTCCCCAGACACCCGGGAATGTTCCCCAGAAACCCGGGAGTGTTCCCCAGAAACCTGGGAATATTCCCCCCCAAAAATCCAGAAATGTTTCCCCCCAAATGGAGAAATGTTCCCCAAAATATCCAGAAATGTTCTCAAAAGAACACCTGAAACATTCCCCCAAAAATCCCAAAACATTCCCAAAGAAATCCAGAAATGTTCCTCCAAAAATCCTGGAACATTCCCAAAAAATGAGGAACTTTCCCCAGAAAATCCAGAAACATTCCTCCCCAAACTATACAAAACCAACCCCATTCCCCATGCAGAAACATTCCCAAAAACTCCAGAAACATTCCCAGAAATCCAGAAATTTCCTCCCCAAAAAATACAGAAGACCCCCACAAAAAATTCAGAAATTCCTCCCTAAAAAATCCAGAAAT